>NC_141695.1:1086179150-1087469984 GCF_964263255.1 Lissotriton vulgaris | reverse complement strand
GCACTACATGCCTTGCAACCCATCACCGCTAGACCAAATCATCTTGTACTAGCAAAAGCTGCAGTGGGCTTCAACCTATTTCCATTCCTGAAGAGGTACCTCTGGAAGTGCAGCAACACCTTGAATAATGCTACTTTGAGATTGCTTCACAACAATTTCTTTCCTTCATGAAGTGCAGCACAAATAACCTTATACTATGTTGTCGTGAATGCACCTCACCTAAACCATCATCCCACTGTTGTGATAAAACTGCAATCTACCATGATTGTTAGCTCTTTAGTTCTGACATGATGGCTCCTGGAGTGCCAGCCCAACTCTGCATGGCCGCAGTGACTGGCAGCACCTCTACACAGCATCATTTCCTCACAGAAGGGTGGCGTTTTTCAAGCCAAAGTGTGCACAGGCCCTTCCAGACCATCTACAATGATCACCCATCCAGCTCATCAGTAGTCACATTGCACCTTCAAATAATACCACCTCAAGATTCATTTATCGTATCATTGATACTGGTCGGGGACATATAGAGTCAGCCACAGGCAGCATTCAAAGGCAATACCTTCACCAAAGAAAATCACCACTGTGTTACCATTGGAGATTATATCTACCTTAAATGTGTTAATTTTAAGCTGACTGGTTAATCACTGCCCACAAACACACAAAAGAGCAAACTAGTTTCTGACCCTACAGCATAGATTATGTGCAGTTTCTACATAAATTCACCTCTAAACTTGAATGAGCAGGTCATTAAAATGGAGATTGCTCATTCTCCTAAATCGCACCCAAAATATGGAATGACCTCCCTCAACACATCAGAGCCTCCTCCTCTCTTCTTGAGTTCCGCAAGAAGCGGAAGACCTGGCTGTTTGTATAAGTGGAGTGGTGTGGCTCACTGGTTAGAGGCGGCAGACCCGTAAGCAGAGGACGGCCCGGGACCAGGGTTCGATTCCCGATGCGGCAGGGTCGTGGACCAGGGTCAGCGGGCTCGATAATTCTCGCCTCGGTGCCTACTCCAGTCAGGGACCACACTCGGCAACTCTGGGCATTAGCTTGCCTCATCTTCACAACGGCCCCCCCAGACCACCGGGGATGCTTGGTCGCACCTTAGAGATACCCATTAGGGACCATCTCTCAGGGTGAGCCAGGACGGGTTCCCCAGCGGTCGAAGCGTGGAGATACTCCTCCGGGAGTCGATCCTAGCGCTATATATAAACCCGCAATTAAGCACCATGGGGACCTCTAACCTGCACACTTGCACAAATGCCTGGATACCCTCTTGGGTGTTTAGTGAGCTATACAAATCAATATAACATAGCATAATGAAAATAGGGTGCAAGTCAATGATGAAAGGTATATGAGACTGAAAACAGAACTGGAAACCACAGACTATAGCACTCCCAACTTCTAGAAGATTAAAATTGCACCCCAAATATTTGACATATTCCATCTAAAAAAGGATGTCACTCCCCTTGCACAAACCGACAAATACACAATTTTAGGAGGCAGCCAAAGGATTCAAATTTTCTGACAGCTCACCCAGGCTGTGTAAAGAAAACCTAGAGGACCATTCTAAGTCTATATTTTGCAGGCGGTGGCAGTGAATAAACTTCAAATTAAGGTCTCACATTCACTCACATGTGAATTCTTACTACTCAGCCAAAACATGATTCTGAAATCAGAGTCTCAAAAGCTTAGAAACAATACTAACATTAAAAATGCTAGTTCCAAACCAGATTCATGTGTGAAAGAGGTGGGTTGTTTACAAACAGACACCATAGATATCTACAAGAATGTGAAGAATGGGCATGAAACCCATCAAGCACCCGGTCAGAGATATAAAGTTATTACAGCACCTTTCTTCAGCTATTGGGTGTTATATTGAATTTTGACTGAAGACAAGAAGCAAGTCCAGAGAGAAAGGACCCTGCACCATGAAACTGTAGCACGCCTGGATCTATCCATTTCCAAAATGTTTAGACGTCATTGTCAAGGCAATTACCCTATGCAGCCCTATTTTTTTAGGCCCTAGTTGTTTTCATTTTAGTACTTCAGAATGTAATTGTTTTTACCTATGAAGACTTCAATAAAAAAATTGCAGTGTTGTATTGATTTAATCTGGACGATTTCTTGAGATTTGAAGAGGTTTATCAGAAGAGAGGGACTCCAGGGACCGGGAATAGCATTTCAAATACATTTGTCAGATTGTTAAAAATACACCAATGACTGTAGTGTAGTCTATAAAACTGAATTTCAACCACATTCTGGATGAAAGGTATTCATGTCCACCCTCTTCTTCCTCACAAACCGCTGAAGCATATGTTCTCCTTTGGACGCTACACAAGTATACAAGGAGGACAAAGCCATGGCAAGTGCACCGTGTGTTTTGGTATTAAGTTTATCCGAACTACCTGTCTAAATACTTGGTAGGCTATTCTCTCAAACTTGGAGGCCAAATGAAGGTCAATGAGCATTGCTCTGGGCTTATGAGATGTGAGGCCATTTCAAGTGGAACATGCAAACGCCCCTACAGACATCTACAGCTATCAGAAACCCATGCAGCAGTCTGCAAAGGGTTGCTCTATGACAGGAGTATTCATATTGTCAATTCCATTATATATTTTTAGATCAAAGAGGGATGGAAGAGCGAATTATTGTATTGAGGTCCTACACCTATGCTCCTCCCAAAGAACAGCTCAATAATGATTAAAGTTGGGGTAGTTCCTCATGTAAATTTAAATGTATTTGAGCTTGTAAAGCGCACTGCTACCCGTAGGTTTCTGGGCGCTCTATAACGCTGGGGAACCCGTCCTGGCTTTCCCTGTGAGATGGTCCCTATTGGGCACCCCCAAGGTGAAGCCAGGCATCCCCGGCGTTGATGGGGGCACCTCATATGCCAGGTGGTCATCAAGGGTTGAATCAACTTGCTTTATGACAATCGAGTCATAGTCTGTTAGTTGCTTGATGGCTTTCCTCTCCTGGGATGAGATGTTGTTGAAATGCTTTCTGATATCCAAGGAACCAATATCCTTGATGACAGCTTGTTTGAAAGTCAAGATATCATGTGGCATCATACCCTCATGCGGGGTAAATTTAGAAGTGGCTCTCAGGCCTGTGTCCTTGTCGGTGTATGATTCCAGGATTCCAGAGCCTATTTTGTCACCAAACACTGTTCTTACTTGTTACCTCTTATCTAACCCTCTCTCGTGCACTCATCAATATGGTGTTTTAGGATCAAAAGATCTCCGACAAAGAATCCCCAGGCCCGTCAGGCATTGCAGTGCCGGCCCGATAAAGAGTGCCCAAAGATGAAGCATGACACCCTAACGGGTGTGAGAGGACACCAATATCTGACCATCAGGTCTTCCTGCGACAGTAGGAGCAGCCACCTTATTCAACCCTTGGTGACCACCTGGCATATGAGGAACTACCCCAACTTTGATAATTATTAATTCCGTTATATAGGTATGTTGGATGCTAGGTACATTATCCATAGATAAACCCTTTCTGTATACCATGCAAAACATTTAAAGGGTAGGGTAATGCTCTTTACGCTCACATGCTACCTTGAAGGGGCCTGTTGGGAGATGGGCAAGGGGTCTGACAGGACGGCTGCATGGCAGAGAGTCTTGCAACCGCCCTGGCAGAGCAGCATCAGCCCACCTAATAATCCCTTTTATGTGTGGGGGTCATGTGCCGAAAATTCAGCCACTAGTTGATCGGATCCCCTTTCAGCATATCTGAATGCTGGGCAGGGCATCATGTTGAAGTGGCCCACTCTCCATTCTTTGTTATATTTCAGAAAAAAACACAAACAGTGGGTATTTTTTTGAAAAGCAGAAAACGAGCAGTCATGTGGTGCAGCACATTTTCTTCCTACATATGAGCGCCTGGGAAGATTTTCCCTGCCTACATCCACTGTGCATTGCACAACAAATCTGCAAGTGAATATCTACATGAGGAGGTCAGGGCCGGACTGGCCATAGAGGGTACCGAGGGGCATATTAACAAGCCCCTTGCGACACTTTTACGCCGCCGTTGCGTCACTTTTGTGACGCAGCGGCGGCGTAAACCATGCGCCACTTTGCGACTTATTTACAATGTAACGCATCTAGGGAGATGCGGCACATTGTAAAACCATGCGCCACATGAAACCTGCATCAGATTTCATGTGGGCGTTCCCTCGCAGGAAAGCCACGTAAAACTGACGTAGTGAAATCTACAAGATTTCACTGAGTCAGTTTTACGACGCTGCTGGGTCAAATCCTTACGCCTGCTTGAAGCAGGCGTAAGGAGTGAGGCATCATGTTGAGTTTAGGCAGCCCCTGTGCATTGCAGGAGTTGCATCGCACGTGCGATGCGACTCCAGCAATGCGCCGCCCGTGCGCATTAAGATGCGTCACGCATCTGCCTCTCCTTGCACCATGGCGCGCCGCATTGTAAATGCGATGTATCTGTGGTGGTGCAAGGGGGGGGATAACGTGACACATCTGTTCTGGCGCATCCCTGCTGATTTGCAGATATGCACCAGAAGACATAAATATGCCCCCAAGTGTTTACCCAGTGGGCCGGAAGCGCGAAAGCTGGTTTTGGACCAGTGGGGGCATTTTTTGTCACTGGGGGCCGGTTTTGCAGCGTTGCTGTAATATCGGCCGCTCACAACAAAAGCGCAGCATCGCTATTTCCCACCAGCACACCCCGACGTAATTGCCAGGGCTCTATGGTTTGCTTTCCCAGTCTGCTCATGGAGGAAGTCCACCCTAGTGTTTGAGTCCTAATGGTTTAATGGCAGTGGCTCAGTCATATATATATCATCTCCAAAGATTGTGGACCAACAATGTCGGTGGAGGCTGCACCTGTGCACAATTACGGGAACCCCCTCTTCTCAAGAGCGCATCAGAAACGTTTGTTTGAGAGAGTGGGAGCGCCTAGATATATGGAGGGGCCTTATTTCACCAAACACTATATTAACCTCCAAGTCACAGCATGGAGACAACATTCTCTGCATAGCCCACATGCATGGAATTGTCGTGCACCGTCCACAATGTTGACCTTGCAACCCAGTAATACATCGTCCAATTATATTTATTGTACTGCACAGTCTGCCACCCGCCTCCAGTGCTTGATAGAACGTTTACTTTCTGTTTCTTGCACTTTTAACACTTGCAGCTCGATTCTCCTGCTAAATGTCTCCCTTCAGATCAGAAAATTCACACTGCTACAGAAAGTGCCGATTACATTATAAGAAGCATGCGTGCTCTCCAGTCCCGCAATCTGGATTACTGTCAAGCATCCACGTTTTACGTGTAAAATCCAGATACCCAAAGGCGACTATAAGCTGTATAAAAGAGAATTCCGCAGCCTGCTGGGTTTTATTTTTAACCCGCATTTTTACACCTCTTATCTGTCATTCACAATTATTGGTGATCATTGATAGTACCTGCTTCAGTGTTTTCATGTAGCCCCTGTCCAGCTGGTCTTTCGAAAGAATAGAGAACAGATTTGCCACATATCTGTCCCCGGTTGAACTCTGATACTTTGGCTCACCACCTGGGGCGGAAGAATCCCTGGCCTCCTTTAAATGCATTCTGTGGTGTTACTTGTTAGTTCCCTGCAGGATGATGGTAAGAAGGTGCACATACAATTCATAGTGATCTTAGGAAGCACAGAAAGGCCTGCTAATAACTGTTGGTCAAAGGCATCAGTGCGTTTAAAGGGCGTGCATGTTTTAATATTAATAATATTTCTTTTTATTGTCTTAGGATCTCGGTCACGGAACACTGAGGTTAGGGAGCACCTAGCATGCATCACTTTACTGATACTTGGACCTTGCTTGGTCTTAAATGTCAAAAGAAGTCAGCCCAGGAATAAGCTTCCAGGATAAGAAGCTCTCTAAGGGCAGGCAGTTTCAAGTCTCTGTCTCGTTACCTTCTCAACATCACGGTGAGGAGCTTTGCAACAAATGTCAGCACGTTGCAGGATCACATGGCTTAGTGCGCCAGCTTTTAACTCAGAAAGCCTTGTCCAAATCCAGGCGAGGTCTCAGGCAGAACTGCAGCGGGATGCTGGCTCTAACACTAATCCATTGTCTGACCGCATCCTCTCATAACTGAACAAAGCATCTCCTCTCTTCTATGGAAGGCATTCAAAACCACCACCGTATAAATGATATATTTTACCAGACATTTCCCTTCAAACCTTTGGAATGCCATGGATCTATTTAAATGTAACATAGTTTCTCTGCCTGTTATTATCAAAAGCTCTGTGTCTTATTAGTATTATTTGTTTGAAGCCGACCTTGCACTATTTTCTAAACCAGCATTTTCATTTTTTGAACTTCCTCTCCCTAATTTGTATTACAGGTAAAAAGTATGCATGTTTGCATCAGATTTTATTTCTAGCACTTCTATGACAACATATTTGTAGATATTTTGGAAACTTAAAGTGGCCCATCATTTTGGGAAAAGGTTGTGTGGTATTACTTCCTGTTTTATCATGAGGTGAAAGGACTTATAAAGCTACAACAAAGTTTGGAAACTGTTGTTTCCTGTGTTTGTGTGTATAAGGCCTCTAGTGGTCCTCGGCAGACTTCTTACAAGTATTATATAATGTGGTGGGTGTGACTGGGTGTGGTTAATAAAGTTTGTGACACAGTACGTTCACCTAATGGTGGGTATATGCTGAAGAATAAAGACATGCAAGCCAGAGCTCTGTGTGTGGCATGATCTAGTACATGCTCCCAGGCTGGGGAGAATGCTACAAAGGGCAATGAGTTAAGGGATACATGCCGTCAAGGGTCCAAGACTGCTCTCCCAGAAAGTTTGACATGGTCCAGCAAACTTCTCAGGTGTGCCACGTGCATCTCAAGAAGTGGTCTACAGTTAGCATATGTGGGGTCAAAGCACAAATCCAGCTTTTGCGCGGCCTTCAAAGAAGGTGAAGGTCCAATGGAGGAGCACAATCAGGAAGCCTGCCAAAAATCTACTGGTAAGGCCAAAAGAAGAGATACTGCACCACAGCATACAGCCGCGGCCGGCAGTGGGAGTACCTGCAGGGCGGTGACGTGGGGTGGGGAGGGGGAGGGACAGGGTGGGGGTTAGTAATGTATGGATTACGGAATTTTACAGGTAAGTAAACATTTAAATAAATAAAACGAATTTCGTTGCACGCACTGCATCGCATTTGGTGATGCAGTGCACTCAACGAAATTTGTTTTATTTATTTACATTTTTTCTTACCTGGGAAGCTTCGTAATCCATACATTACTACCCCACCCTGCCCCTCCCCACGTCACCGCCCTGCAGGTACTCCTACTGCCGGCAGCGGCTGACAGCATAACACATAGCCATCAGCGATACAAAGCAGAAACAATAGAGGTACGAAGAAGCGTGAAAGGCAGCGACAGCTAGGTGCAGGAAAACACTAAAGGCAGAGACAACTAGGCACAGAAAGTACAACTTTACTCACCAGAGCGAACGAGAAAAGCACATCTTGGCCTCCAATCGAGACTTGGCTGGTGGCCGGTGAGCTCAAAGCAGCACAAGACATCCACAACAACTCAAGCATAAGCATGGGAGTTGTGCTCACGAAGCCCTTGACCCCACCGAAGTGGCAAAAGAGGCGGGTGGTGGCACTCAGCGCAACTCAAAACATCTTCAAGCTATGAATCTCTTTAATGGCTGCTGAAATGATCGCAAAATATGGGGTGCTGCATTCCTGAAACCACCACCTCTTTTTTAATACCACCAAAAAGCAGAATATTGGCACCTAATAGAATGCCTGAATCAAAATGATTGATGAATTCACAGGTGCTATAAAAGAAGCAGATGACAAAAATATGATCAAATGCTTAAAGAACATTGCACGTGGCGGAGGAAAAGAAGATATCACAAGCTGATGAAGTACCATACCATCAAATCAAGAAGATAATAGAGGCCAAGTTCAATCCAAAGTTGAATGTCGATTAAGAAAGGCACACTTTCAACCAAGCAAGACAGCAAACTGGTGACATGATGGATTAGTTTGTTGAGAGACTTGTTACACTTATAAAGCACTGCAAGTTCAGTGAGTTCCATGATGAGAAAGCAATGCATCTTAGAGTTATCAATGGCTGCCTCTCTGATTCATTCCGATGACGCATAGTGTGAGAAACGCTCAGATTCGAGAAAGTACTCAAGGCTGCAAGAGCAGAGGAACCTGCCGATCAACAAGCTGCTGATATGGAAGCTGGAACAACGCAAAGTGGATCAGAATTGAGTATGAAAAGTAAGCAGAGGCCCACAGAGTGATGTATTTGAAGGAAACAAAATTGTGTTTCGTCTGTGGATTCTCCTTTCCACATGAAGGAAAATGTCCTGTCCTCAGACAAAGTAGCGAAGACGGGGGGAAGGAAAACCATGTCATATCAGTTTGCAAAGCAAAAGAGAAACTAAGTTCATCACGGAGGGATGAGAAAGTTCCAGAAGCACTTCAGCCACTCCCACAAGGTCAAACGATCACATCAACTGAGGCAAGTGAAAACAAAATGATGGTGATCATTATCAGATTAATCTTCCAAAGGCTTGTTAACTTCATATTTTTGTGACAGTGAGAAAGATAGATGCGCGATGGTGATGTCAGTTATAGAGCGATGTGTTCATGTTGGATTGGCAAAGTACACAAATCTATCCCAATATCAAGCTCACGGTAAATGGTTGCCCAACAACTTTTAATTTAGACCGCGGTGCGTCGATAAGCATCTAGCCAGCAGAAAAGCAAAAAGAACTGTCTCTGATACCATGTCTCACAACGTCGAGAACAAAAGTGTACACCTGGGCAAGCTCTATGGCCCTGCAGAGTAAAGGGTCCTGTGTAGAAATCATGTGGCCCTCAATAATGGACATTATCTAATGGTAGCTGGCGATGAGTAGTCACATTATTCTCAAGTGGAAGACTTATCATCAACTACGCATTACAGAGTCATTGAGAGGCTGGATGGCATGTTCACAGCATGGGGTGTTCCCTCATGTCTCAAATCTGACAATGATCTCCCTTTCAATAGCAGGGAGTTCAAAGACATTCTTAATCGCTTGAACATCAAACATCAGAAACGTACGCCTCTCGAGCCACAAGCAAATAGCATTGTTGAACAATTTATGAGTACTTTGAAAAGGGTGGTTCAACGTGCTAAACTGGAAGGCATTGACCTTCAGTCCACTTCATTCCCAGCCTTCCCTGCGTATCACCACACTCCTCATTTCACGACAGGAGAATGTGCTGACACCTTGCTGTTTGGGAAAGCTCTTGGAACAAAGATACCACCAGTCGGTCGATAGACCCTGATGAGATTCATGTCACTGACACCTTTCGCAAATGCAAAATGAAGGCTTACGCGGATAGGCACCAATGCTCCTGAGACATGATCTTTGAGACAGGAGTCTGAGTTCTTGTCAAGTAAAAGCAGACAAGCAAAAATGACTCTCCATTTGATGCTGAACCGCTAAGAGTTGTGGTGAGCAAAGGACATATATTAACTGCTCAATGACCTGAAAAACCCATAACCGGAGACTCGTCACACTGCAAGCCTTTGCCTGGATGTTCATCAGCTTCAGACCTCATGAGTGAGGCAAGTCCACTTGAGTGCCAGAATCAAGCATCCAACTCTTCTCCAGAGATGCCAAATTAAGGTACCCCTCCTCTATCTCGTACGACTAGATCTGGAAGATTGTTGCAACCACCTTGACGAAGAAAACCACTGAAAATCACCAGTTCTAGTTAAATGAAATAACTAGAACTTGTGCCATCATCAAGCACTTTGATGTCATTAATGATTTAAATTCAGATGTCATCAGTGACATTATCAATGCTATCCTGAAAAATGCCATGAGTGATGATATATGTGAAGGTCATAAGCAGTGCATGGCGAATTTTTAGATAGTTTATTCAAATAAAATTATAAATATTTATATTTCTAACTATTTTAAATAATTTAGAATACATTTAAAAAAAATCCATTGTAGTTTGCATTTAAGTGTATATCTCACCTATTGTTTTCGCAGAAGTCCAACAATGTTAAAGCCCACGTGGGGGGATGGGGGAAGAATGTCAGTCCAACAATGTTAAAGCCCATGTGGGGCGATGGGGGAAGAGGGTAAACAAAATAAGGCGAAGGAAAGGGAAAGGGAAAGGGAGATGTGTCACTGTTGAACTTCCTGCATGGACACTTTGGTGGAGTGGGTTGTATGCAATTCCTGGGTAGAAACAAGATATAAGTGTTACTATATATATTCATGTGTTGAGACTTTTAACCCCAACTAAGGTTATTCTCTCTAAGTATAACTACCTAGGTAGTGTCCCTCTTCCTTTTAAGCAATATATAGTAAAGCAGAAAACAGATACAGGTTGATCTGTCTAGAAATAGAATAAAACACTATGTTTTAGACAATGCAACAGCACGATAATATTTGTAAAAATAAGTGGTGTGACTGAAGAATCACTGACAGAACATCAAGAGACAGAAAATCGACCTACAGAAATATTATCGCAAAAATATCGAAGTCAAGAATATCGACAGCCTATCAACATATATAAAATATACCCAAAATTATATCGATGTCAAAAGTATTGTTGTTAAAAATAATGTTTTTTTAAAGTTACAAATATAATATAAAATAAAGTGAATAATACATATAATTAAAATGAACATAGTTAAAAATATTTTCAAATGTTTAAAAATTATAACTAATATATATAATGTCAAAATATATTTAATATATACATATATTTTGTAATATATATCTTTACTTAATAATTTTTTAATACTTATTTTAATAACACATTGTTAAAAAATATCTTATACATTACAAATACAACTCTACACATAAAACAATATTATAATTAAAAATTAAAAAATATATATAACACATTTCCAAAATTATTTATATACTACATTAACTAAAATAATGCAAAAATATTAGATATCGGAGAGAATAAAATTACTATTCCAGCTCCAAACAATGCAACAGTAGGAAAATGTTGGATAGCGTAGGGGTAAAAATTACTATTCACACTCCAGGGAGTGCAACAGTAGGGAAAGTGTTGGATAGCGTAGGGGTAAAAATTACTATTCCCACTCCAGTGAGTGCAACAGTAGGGAAAGTGTTGGATAGCATAGAGGTTAAAATTACTACTCCCACTTCAGTGAGTGCAACAGTGGGGAAAGTGTTGGATAGCATATGGGTAAAAATTACTATTCCCACTACGGTGAGTGCAACAGTAGGGAAAGTGTTGGATAGCGTAGGGGTAAAAATTAATATTCCCACTCCAGTGAGTGCAACTGTAGGGAAAGTGTTGGATAGAGTAGATGTTAAAATTACTGTTCCCACTCCAGTGAGTACAACAGTAGTGAAAGTGTTGGATAGCGTAGGTGTAAAAAATACTATTCCCACTCCAGTGAGTGCAACATTAGGGAAAGTGTTGGATAGAGTAGATGTTAAAATTACTATTCCCACTCCAGTGAGTACAACAGTAGGGAAAGTGTTGGATAGCGTAGGTGTAAGAAATACTATTCCCACTCCAGTGAGTGCAACATTAGAGAAAGTGTTCGATAGTGTAGGGGTAAAAATTACTATTCCCACTCCTGTGAGTGCAACAGTAGGGAATGGGGTTGGATAGCATGGGGTAAAAAATACTATTCCCACACCAATGAGTGCAACAGTAGGGAAATGTGTTGGATAGCTTAAGGGTAAAAAGGACTGTTCCCACTCCAGTGAGTAATATAAGGAGGGCCCAAGTCATTTGCTGGCTTTTTAAGAACACCACTACCACATGTTGGTGACAATTTACATCCCACGTTGTTTCAGACACAGAGCCAAAAATCAATCATTATTATTAAAATGAGGTGGGCTTGCAAATTCTTGACTTCCAATTGACTTGGGGAGATCGGGCGCCACAGCTTTTAAACAATGCCTTTCAAGATTCCAAACTGCAAGTCATTTTCGGTACCTCCAGTCACAAAGCATCATATCATATTTATGGTAATTATATCAGTAGGAAGTTACCTGGGCAGCAATTTACCATCATCATGGAGGAAACCGGGCACTTTTCAGTGCGATAACAATACACATCAAACGTTTTATAAAATGTTCTAACATTTGCCATTGCCTAGTAATATCCCTTCACTTGAATGGTGGTACTTAAATACCTGACAGTGCCTCCCTGTCTACCATCTCACTTTCTTGAAATAGAAAGTAGAAAGAAATGTCCGCAAAATGTATCTTACTGCTCTCCCCGGAAGGATGTAAACCTGTTTGTCCAGTATAAGCTTTGCTAATGACTGTTTCAAGAATCTGACACCTTGAAGTCAAAGAACCAAGTCATGAACCAAGTTACCCACTTTCTGGTTTGGTTCTGTTTGTGGCTGTAGGCAGGGTCTGCTACTCCCAAAGCTTGCGTCCATTGCTTTTCTTTTCATAGGTAATTACCAATCCACTTGGAAACCTCATTCAGAGTTTGGCAGATACAGGGCATCCGCCAAAAAGTGGCAGTTGTCCTATCTGCAAAACGTGTCTTTCCCAAGCTCTATTTAGGGTTAGGGGTTCTGGCCTGTCTGTCTGTGCTCAACAATATGCACACCCTGTCTGTGCTCAACAATATGCACGCTCTGCTGAGAGTAGTCATTCAGCCATACATTGTTTGTGTTTGTGATTATCAGCAAAAACCTGGTGGTCCCAAACCAGAAATGGAAGAAATGATACCCACACTCTGGTATCAATGTTCCACCATGTCACCTTTCTTTTTGTTTTTCAATACCAAACTCTTGATCTTAGAGATTGTTTTTGAAAAAGAAACATTTGCTGACTCAGTGCATTAAATATGCATTCATCAAAGTTTCAGTGTCTTCAGCGTAGCCACTGCTGGCACAGAAATCACCTCCTACCTTGCATGGCGGGTGGCCTTCTGCAAGGTCTGGGGAGGACATCCCTCCTCTGAAGTGGCAGACCTACAGATCACTTACCACAAGCTAACTGAAGCCCAAAGTCTCCTTTCAATGGAAATCTCAATTCCTGAGTGCTATATAGACAGACAACACACACAAAACTTGAAAACGTTATGTTGAGGCTGGAAAAAATACAAAATAATCAAATAGTTATAATTTATTCCTACCAAGGATGAACTTTTGATATATTTCTTGAAAGGTTTTTTGGGTACAGTAGATGATAGATGGATTTCCTACCACTCAATATGAAACAAGTGAAAAATCTAGATCTCCTTTCACGCAGGTTTTAAGACTTTAGGGTCTAAATTTACTGAAAATTGTGACATGTACCTACACTACCTGTTAAAAATCAACACATAAATAAACGTATCTATAAATTGTTGAGCATTGATGACACAACCAGTGATACGAACACAAACAATGTGATGATGTGCTCTCAAAGGCACAATCCTCCCTCATACGACCTCCAAGAGTGACTTTCATTTGAAAAATACTGCAATGTTGCCAACCCTACCCACTAACGTTTTTGTCCCATTTTCTGTTTGTTATTAGAATGCCACAAAGTCAGGTGCACAACTTTAAAGTACTCTAGTTGATTTGGCTTTGCATGGAATCCTATGTATGTCCACTTTAAATAACGTATAAGGTGTTTAGTACTACACTATGCAAAAATACTTATGGCCAGATGTACTGAGATTGAGAATAACTATTTTCAAGCTGCGATTTTCTCCAAGGCAGCTCGCAGTTTGCAACTCATTAGGAATGATAGCCATTACAGGGATGGTGGACTATTGGGGTCAGCAAACCATCATGTATACAATTGATTTTATATAACTGAAATGATGATAAATTCTTTCATCTTTAGTCTGTTTCCTTGAAAATAATTTGTATCTTGTTACGCCAATACACACTTTAGGAGCAAAGTAAGTGTCTAAATGTAAAAGCGCTAACATATAAACATTCAAATCACCAGGAAAAGAGGGTTTAGTCATGGTTTCATATACCTTTAGTCCAACAGGACCTAAAGAATGAAGAAGAAGTCTCTTTTTTTTGAGCATGAGACATTTTTCCATCCTCATCTAATGCATCTATATAGTTACAGAAATAAGGCTTCCACTCCAACCACTTAAGTGGTGGTTCATTGCCAGAAACCCAGAATGCCTGAGGAGGAATAATGTTGTAATTAGGTTGAGTCATTGTAAAATATAAAACCTAATACAACAACAATTTAAAATTAAAATGTTAAGTAATGCTGGATTAAGTACTTTAAATATTAACAGTAAGAATGCTAGTAAAAGTGACTAAACATATAATATACTTATAGCGGTTAAATAGTGCATCACACTAAATTTAAATCACTGTACTGAATAAACTAAAAAAAAGAAAATATAAAGAAAATGGAGAAAGGTGTGCGAATCACCGTTGATGGTAACGCGCTGATGAAAGTGGAGAAGGTGTGCGAATCACTGTTGATGGTAACGCGCTGATGAAAGAAATGTGCAAAACTTCCTTTCGATCGTTTAAGCTTTTTCTCCAAGTCTTTCATGAAGGTCTCCGTAACTTTTCTCTTTAACTTCAGGTTTACTTAAGATGGCCGCCAAAACGTGTTACGTCACACGCAATTACCCACAATTCCTTAGGAACACAAGGCGGAACGTCAGAGCGTCGAATTTAGTACATCGAAGATGGAACCAGAAGGAATGAAGCTGTCAGCAGTCACGAGGAATCTATAATGTGATTACTTTTGAATATGGTGCGAGCCGTGGAGCGAGCTGTGGTGCGAGCTGTGACGCGCTAATGGCAATGTAAACGGTAAAGCGCTTCGTTTCTTTAACTTCAAATAGTCACGCCAACATTTCAATTCCACTCGGATTCAAGGTTAAAATCCAACAGTGCAAAAGTTAATGTGAAATCCTTTGAACAATAGTGATTAAGCTCGATATTTAAAACGCTTGCAATTTCTCAAAAGAACAGCGCTATGAAAGGGTTCAAAAAGGCTCAAGCACCCTAAAGTTAATTCAAAAGTAAAATCGCCAATAAATAATTGGTATATTTACCAAGGTAGATAGATGTCAACGTCCTTTCCAGTCCATTTGAGATAGAACAAAAAAAAAAAATAGCAAAATCAGGTTTAAGTAAGTATCCCACGTAGGTTCTACTCTTCGAATCCCGTCGCCAGTGAAATGATGATAAATTCAAGGAAATTAAGGTAGATCCTTTATTCAATCGAAGAGCACAGTACATGTAATCCAGCAAGATCAGCATCAAGGAATAACTGTCCTTTACAAAGGATGCACATCAACATGGCATGTATAACATTCTACATTCAGTAATGACATAACTAGAATGTGTATGATTAAAGGGACAGCACAATAAGTAAGCAACACAACAATAACGCAATCTTTTTTTTTAATGTGGTCAGTTTTCCTTAAAAGTCTGGCGGACCACCGACATGTTTTTAACATTCTCAAAGTCGAAGGAGTCCCATATCCCTTCCGGATTGCGAATGCCTTACCATTACCTTTCAGTAGTCTGTGAAAAAGGTATGTTTTGAAACGATATTTCAGTAACAAAACATTAATACACACTACTGTGAATCGCTGTTTGGAAGAGATGCTTTAAATGCCCCCTCCAAATACCGATCTCGCATGTAGTTGCAAACCCAAATTGCAATTAGGTAATGTGTTGCAAAATTGCAATTTGGGTTTCCTACATACCAAAAGGCCTTTCTGTGGCAGCAAACGCCCTGATCCTGCAAATCTGGCATTTGCAACATCAAGAAGGCTTTGTAACTCTGCCCCTCACCACTATGCTTGCGACATTCTACAGTGAAAAAACCATTTCCTGACAAAAACTGATCATTGGTTGCAATTGTGCTGCTTTGGGTTACCTAGCGCTGTTTTGCTTCATGGGCAAGTCCTCACTACATTTCAGTAAATCTAGGCTCCATGTGTTTGCTGAATCTGGGGTGCAAGAAGATAAAACTTAATAAGTGCATTTTAGACAGGAATATATTTGTATGTATTACTTGTTAGCTCACAGAATTAAAGCACAAAGTACAATACACGATTTAGATTAAAAGTGGTATAACATGGAACTTGCTTCAATGAAGATTTAAAATGACTAATGGTTCCCACATTTGCAAACAGCGAGAGACTGACCATGAAAAGCCAACAAAGTCCAAGACTTTTTGAAAGAATTATGTGTCTGGTGAGTAGATTTGTCTTCTACTGGCAAAAGTAAAATGAAAACCCTTTCTGTTGCCTTTGTCCTTTGCTGCTTTTATTGATGTGAGCACGGATGTTTTTGTTCGCAGCCTAACCTTAGCCTGAGTCTGCACTTTTTAGCCAATAAAAAGTCCTGACCCATTAATCAATCCACTGCTAATCCACCGTGTCTGATAAGCAAACAGAATTCTCCCAAGACATTGATAGTTTTTCTTCTTTTCAGAGATCTCCACCTCCTGGTAAAACAGGCGGCCTTCTGGCAGATTATCAGAGTACATAGTGATTTTAACAAACTTCACTTGTCCCAAAATGTTCTTCACAGAGACGTTTTAAGGCATGGGCAAAGTGAGCTCTGGCCAAGGGACCCAGGCTGTTTTGGGGGCCCCTGATAGAGCATACTCTGTTCTCCACCCAGTCCTGCCCTGATAACCTTGAAGGATTTTTAAACACAGAAGGTTCATTTATTTTCAATATCGTAGTGTGTGGGAGTTTATTACAGACATGATGCAGAGAAATGTGTTTATGTTTATGCAACATCCATAAAACAGTTTCTTTTAGATCAAAATAGGACCTCGCATATGAGAAATTGGCGGGTATAACAGAAATTATTTGCAGTAATTCTTGTGAGCTGCTGCTGTGTTACAATACTGGAAACACACATCACTATTACTGAATATTAGATGTAAACACATTTAGAATTTGGATGCGTGTGCTTGTGCACTGTCAGTGACCTGGCCAAAGAGCTGACACTGGATCATAAATTCAAAGCTGTTCCAACTGGGGCCCCCAAAATATGTTTGGCCCAGGGTACTCTCAAAATCCTTAAGATGCACCCTGTGCATCAGATAGGTTGTGTGTCGTACCTGAATTCCAGCAGCAATAAGAATGATTATGTTTTTGAGACGCAGATGTTAAAGTACCTCATTTTTCACGCTGTACTTTCCCGAATTAGGCCTTCATTGTAAGGGGGAGGGCGGCACTGCTGGAGGCATACTGCCCCTATGATTCTGAGGTTTACTCAGTAGCGGCCTGCACCTGGGAGAACCAAAACCTTTTCAAATTACGTATTTTTCTAAAAGAAACATGCAATAACAGGTGGAAGTGAACCTGTTACTTGCCCGTAGTCTTCAATACTCCGAGTCAAAAGCTCCTCATCCCAGTCTTAACTAGTGAGGCATTGCCTCCCTCTTAGCACCCTGTAAAGCACTGATGTTTTAGTCCTTCTTTAATTTTCACTCTCACATTAAGCCCTAACCCTGCCCCACGGCACTTCCTGCTTTCCCCATCACGTTTATCAGTGCACTACGATTGGCAGAGTGCTGGTAAACTGAGTGAAGCTTTCGACTTGGAGTAATTAAGATTATGGGTTCATGACATCCTCCTCAAAGCTCCTCATCTCAGACTTAACTAGTGGTGATATACAATAAATCCACACACAGATAAATTATCACAAAACGTTTTTTTATGACAAAAGCATATACCTTGTCTCCACAGCACATGTATTGCAATTATGTAATTGCAGCATTAAACCCAACAGAGACAAAATTCAATGACAGCCTTATCTTCATCCAAACCACAGTGAATCACCAATGCATGAGGAATGGACCAACAGCAGCCCTCAAATCTCTTGCAGAGACTCCCCCTCAGACTCTGCCCATGAAGTAGGCACTGCTCTTGTCCATCGCCTTTATAGACCTGCTGCTACCTCACAAAGAGCCAACACATATGCTTGAGAGATGGCTGACTTCTGCCACCTGCTGAAAGGTGGCGGTCACATCCTAATTGCAATGGAGGGACCGCCGCTACCCCCTGCGGACGGTCCCTCCACCTCGGGGGTGGTAGACGGACGCAGGTCCGTCCGCCATCCTAATGAGGCCCTTAGTATTTACTATGCTATTGAAAACAGCACCTACTTCTTACCTCATACGACACTTAGGTTAGGTGCACTGGGGTAGAACTAGTTAGAAGCACCAGATGATTATCCATAATTTAGCCTGTGTAATTTATGTATGTATGTTTGAATATATGTCATAGCTAAAAGAGCATGCTATTGCAGTATTACTTTTTATTACTGCTCACACTGTACGTACTATTTTTTGCATACTGTTTTATGAATGTAACAGCTCATATCTCTTGCACGAGAAATAAGACTGTTCAATAAACCTTTTTATTGAAACGCCTGTCTATCTATTTCTGTGTAACTCTGAAGAAAAGAAACTAAGCATGCACGATTGACTGAGTGAAACTGTTATCTATTGTTTCCACGATTCTGAGACTGTTCCGATTCTAAGG
Organism: Lissotriton vulgaris; assembly: GCF_964263255.1. Lineage (NCBI taxonomy): Eukaryota > Metazoa > Chordata > Amphibia > Caudata > Salamandridae > Lissotriton > Lissotriton vulgaris. The sequence continues at coordinate 1,087,451,495 of NC_141695.1, read as the reverse complement.
GAAACACAGTTGTCATGTTTATGCAGTTGTCAGAAACTACTTCCTTGTTGTTTATTCAAGAAGTTTCTAGTAACCTCTGAGTTAGCTGGCACACAAAGTAATTAAGTTTAATATACTCGATAGAGGCATATTGACCTCAGTCCTATGCAAAAACTATAGTGTATATTATTCCAATGCGCAGAGCCTATAAGGTAAATAAGAACTACACTACAGCAGATTGTTTGCATACCTAGGTCCCTCACTATCAAACTCATTGCCCCTTAGCCATCCATAATAAAACAGTATACACACTATTTCGCAAAATCCCTTAAGACCTGGCTTTTTAACCAGTAACTTACTAACTGTGTTACATTCTTCTGGTCTGCTCCGGTACCGGGAAACCCTTTCTGAAGAGAAGACGAGCCTTACAAATTCACTACATAAATAAAAATATGTGTACATAAAGCATAACATGCTTTGGGGGCAGGTGGCTGAGATGAAGGAATGCTTGCCACAGACTTATGTGATTCACACTTTGAGTCACCAACGTGTAGGGATACATGTTGCAGAGAATTCCATTGCTGATGAAACTGCAAAAGCAATAGTGCAAACTGCTGCTGTCACTGCATTTACTCATTCCAGCACAAGAGTATATAGAGACATCATGATGACTCTCAACACTGCATGTGAAGAAATACCCATTTGCCGAAAGGCTTTACAGTGAAGTACACCAACCAGTTAAGTGTGTGAAACATTCCATTTGCTCATATTACCGGAGTGGAGGTTAGGTTTGAATCTAGCAGTCAATCAAAAACAAATAGAGAGTATCTGAAACTATAATATACATAAAGCCCAAAAGGAGAAACGGTGAGACGAACCGTCCACCAACACCCTTCAGTGCCCCATGCAGACTTAATAGCTATGTCAAAAAGGTTAGTGAAAATACCAAAAGGAAAACAGGAGGAAAAAAGGAACCCTCAGGCAACCACACTAGTTAGGTAGCCGTTTGTCTTTATCGGGTTCCTGTAGTTAGTGCGTGTAAGGATACAACAAACCAAAAAGGTGCAGATTAAAATGAGTGTAGACCACTCCCTCGACCAACAATTTTAATAAAGGGGTGATTCGAACTCAGTTAAAAACAGTGTGCTTAAACGGACAAAAAAGAGTTAAGTAAATTTGAACCCCCTGTCCTAAAAAACGGTCGACATATTTCAGCTTTCTGGTCTTGTTCGACCTAGCATTCCTCAGGACCAGTGATGTAAAAAACTCACCCAGCGAGGCAGTACACCCCCTAAAGTGCCTACTCACGTTGGATGGATGCTCAAATAAACGCGTTTTTACCAACTTGTGTTCGCTGTTTTGGTAAAATACTCAGGTGCATTACCTCTGTTCTATGAGGGTTATGGAATCTGCAATGAAACCAATAAACAAAATTCATAGCAATTCATAATAAAAATATTTCCTCACTTTCAGATTTTTTCACAGTTATGCCTATAAACTACCCATCACTCACCCTGTGACACAGTCAAACCAATGTATATTTATTAACAGGCATATAGATAACCCTAGCCGTTATGCTGGAGGGATATACAGACTTCAACCACTGTTAACCTTCTTAGTGGTGGTGGACTAATTATTCTGTTCCTTATGTTACAAAACAATGGCCAGTCGCATTATTCATACATCATTACTCTAGAACCTTGGCTTATCATTCCCGCCCTGGGTCTTCTTTAGGTAATAAAACTTAAAACAAACAGTTTTCCTTCGAGACAGAATACGTGCGGGCCAGTGATGTTACATGTCCCTATCCGTATCTCCTTAATAAAATCACGCTTGTGAAAACGGAAGACCCTGGATTATGCATTCCAACAATTTGCATCTGGCAACTCACTCAGTTAGTTTTCCAGTTTCTTCCTAAACATAGTGAAAGTCGAGCTATTCTTTTTAGGATCTGTTGGGAAAAAACAGACAATCTAACTTCAGGTCATTTACAATCTCGTTTCTATCAAATTGGTATTATCCTAAATTAGATATCAAAATCGTCTAAAAGTTCGCATTAGATGAAATTGGACTAATTTGTTACAAGTTTTCGTAGTGACTTACTTCATTATTCCTAAATAAATATCTCCATGAGTCCGTGGTGGAGGAAATCTTCACGTCAGCGTCTAATTAAAAATAACGTGAAAGAAAAATTATTCCCCAATACAACGGAAATAAATGAGTTTATTTAGTCTGTGCCCTGGCTTTTAATGGCGGCTTAGTATTGGTTTGTAATTGCAATTGAATATTAGTCGCCACGTGTAAGTCAGAATTACCACAACAAATGCGCACTGGAAGTTTGCATTATGTTACTTTATGGCGATTTTACTATTCAGATAGTGCTGGTTAATACTCGAACTCAAAAAGACAGGCAGAGCGTGTAACTAGAAGTTCAAAAAAACGTGTAAACACGCTTGCTTTACTCACTAGCTAGCTGACGGCTCCCCACGTTTCCACCTAATTTTGGCTCATCCACGGCTCGAAAAACAACTCGAACCGCGATCAAAACATTCTTTTCAACTTCCGCATTCCTACGTGACCTACGTACTTAGTTACCACGTGATTAGGTCGGCCCGCGGTTGTTGAGAAATTTAAAGCTGCAACAACCTGGTTATCGAAACATGCTACATTTGACAATGTCAAGGTTTTGAAGCAGTAATTATTTCAATGCTATTATTTATCAGAAGGCGTCTATCTTCATGTAGAGCTTGTCTGTTCCTATGGATGTATCATTTTTTCTAAACACAATCAATGTCATTGGTCTAAAATAAAATAAAGTCCATCCCGGTTGTCGACACGAGAAAAGGATGACCACCTGACAGCCAAATCACTCTGACCTAGCAACTACACTGATGTGAAGAACTGAAGGAAACTGAAAAGAGGGGGAATACTATATTTACACATTTTTATTCCTTATCAGTGTAAATCTTATCCTCATGTGTGTATTTCTAACAGGAAGTTGGTAGACCCTGTAGTTTTATACTTTTAATAGAACCTCCTCAGTTTAAGTACAGGTACTTAAATCGTAATATTCATGGGAGCCATATGTTAACGTCTCATCACTGACCCCCAAGGAATAGCATCATTAAGTCCGTGATGATTGGTTGCCAAACGATGTACCCATCTTTGTTCTTTTTCAAATAAAGAACTCTCACTACTATGTTCCAGGTGTTTTATGATGGTCCGCTTTAAATCATTCGGACCATGCCCCTGTTCTAGGTAGTGTGCTGTCAATTTAGCTGTGTTTCTCTGACATCTAACATTGCTGCGATGTTCTCCCATACGTAGCTTTATTTTTCGAATCTAGCAGCACATGAGCGCTTATCATTTGCATATGTAGGGGTGGCGGCTACAATTTCACTATTGCAGCAATGCTATTGGTGACCAGGTCTCTACAAACAAACTAGGGACTTTGTCCTTAAATGTGACATCTGCCAGCAGAACAAGGGTTCAACTGTGACACAGCCACCACAGACACCTCTCTTGATCTCAGATAAGCCTCTTGCTTGTATTCATCTGGACCACTGTACCTACTTACAATCAGATGGGGCTTACAAACACATCTTGGTTGCAAAGGATTTCTGCTCTAGATTTCCATGGGTTTAGCCACAGCGATTGGCTGATGCCAGAACTGTGATCAAAGACTTGCAAGTCTTCATCAGGCCATATGTAGTTGGCACATTCCATTACGGCCAGAGGCCAGTGTTCACCTCTAAGGCTTACAAAGGGACCATGGACAGGTTGGGTATGATCATTCCCCATACCATCCTGAGGGAAATTCAGTAGTGGAGAGAAAACAAAAAGGACTTAAAGCAGTCTTTAACAGGTTGCAGTTGGGTACATCACCTATACAGGGTCCAAAGAGCACTCTACAATCTGCCTAAAAAATAAATCAACGGGTGTACAGACTTCCTACGAGATCCTATGTTTGTGGCCCTGATGTGGCTACCTGACCTCGACAGTCCCAGCACAGTGGCGGCTGAAACGTTATTTCATAACATTGAATGTTTGGCTGTTTTACAGGAACTTAAGAGTTTCCGAGACGCACAGAACAACGTCCAAGTAAAACGCACTGCCACTGAAGACGTGAAGAAAGATCCAGCAGCCTCCAGCTGGACCATCAAGATTGGTGAACTGGTCATGGAGAAAATAATGGACAAGAAAGACTTTGGTACCTTCAACAGCTTGTCCTGGCTGTTGAAGGTACCAAAACTGTACTTTTACCACCACTTTCCTGGTTGCAAAACAAGAGATTTGTGTAGATAGATCTCATCAAACCACATCTTATGGCCAATTCTACACAGCAGGCCATGTGGAATCCTCAGTAGTTACCTGTCTCCTCTCACTACTATACAGGAAGTCCCATTGGAAGTTTTGATCAGCGATGAAGCAGCTACTCCCTGTTTGGGGAAAGCAAATAATGAAGTATCTCTTCTACCTGCTACATAAGCAACAACTATTTATTTTTTGTTTTATTTTGAAGGTTTTATTTAGCTCGAACTAGACCCTTACGGGATTCAGATCGCTTTACAAGAGTCGTGCGTAGTGAACAAAAGGAACATATGAAAAGATAGGTAAGAATTGAAAAACAGGACTTAGTTGTGTGGATGCAAATGTACAAGACTTGACGTCGGTCTAAATTAGGAACAAAAGGAACGTATGAATACATAGTTAAGAAATTGAGATACAGATCTCAGTTGCTTAGCTACAAGTGTACAAGTCTAGACATACGGATCTCAGTTGCGTGGATTCCGATGTACCAAGATTCAAGAGGATTTCTTTAAAAGTAGGGATTTTAGTTACTTTTTAAAAGAGATGAGAGGAGGGTTCCGTCTAGTTTCTGGGGGCAATGCGTTCCAAATCCAAGGAGCGATTCCAGAGAAGGCACGGTTGTAAGTTTTCTTTTTGGTAAAGCAGTGTGGTTTCAGAAGAAGATTGTTGGTACTTCTAGAGGATCTGTTTCCACGAGATAGCACCAGTCCTTGGGCCAGGTATCTCAGGGTATTATGATGTATGGCTTTGAATGTCATGCAGGCAATTTCTAGTTGAATTCTGGCTTCGAAAGGAAGCCAGTTAAGAATTTTGCGGTCAGGGGTCATATGAGAATTTGTTTTTGAGCCCATGATTAGTCTAGCCAATGAGTTGAGCGAAGCTCTTAGAGGAGCCGTTGATGCTCTGGGAAGACCGCTTAGTGTTGCACTCCGATTGTCAAGTCTCAGGATTACTAATGGAGAACAGCCAATTTAAAGTAATTTGCAGGAATTAATGGTTTTAGTTTTCTCAGGCTGTTGATCTGGATATTTGCACCTTTTGTTGCAGCACTGATATGTTTCTGCATGTTAAGTTTTCTATCCAGTATTAGACCTAGTGATTTTGCTGAGTCAACAATATGAGGTTGGCAATTGAGCGCTGTGAGTTGTTTAGTCCATTCTTCGATACTGGTAGTTTTGTTGGGAGGGGCGATTAGGAGGAGTTCAGTATTGAGGGTATTTAGTTTCAAGTGGTTGTTCGTCAGACAGTTCTGGGTTTTTTCCAGAGTTGAATTGAGGGCTGTGATATCGTCCAGAGAGGTGACCTTTAAATATAGTTGGATGTCATCAGCGTACATATGATAATGGATGTTTGAGGAGCTGAGAATTTCAGTCAAGGGTTACATGAAAACGTTGAAGAGTGTAGGCGAGAGGGATGGTCCCTGTGGAACTCCTAGAGTGACTGGTACGGCCATAGATAGGGATTGATTTACTATAAATCTTTGGGATCTATTTTGGAGGAAAGAGGTAAACTAATTTAGGACTGATCCTGATAGGCCCATTCTAATCTTAGAAGGTCTAGAAGATTGTCATGTTTGATGGCGTCGAATGCCGAAAAGAGATCAAGAAGGATTAGTAAACAGGCTTTGTTTTGGTCAAGGATTTTTAGTGCGTCATCAATTATGTGAGTCATGGCCAATTCCGTACTGTGCCCTGCATGAAAGCCGGAATGGAATTGGTTAAGCTGGTTGAAATGGTCAATGTGGTTACCCAGTTGGCTATTGGCACATTTTTCGAAGAGTTTGGCCAGAGTTGGAATGTTAGAGATCGGGCTGTAGTTATTTAGGTCAGTGTGGTCTGCCGTTGGTTTCTTTAGGATGGGTGGTACCTGCACAGATTTAAGGTTTTCAGGAATGACTCCTTGGAGCAGGAAAGTGTTGATAATCTTGGTCAATAGAGGCAGAATCAGCAGTATGAACTCTTTTAGATAATTGGCAGGAAGTGGGTCGATGAAGTGGTTAGAGGGTTTGAGTGATGTGATTATTTATAGTATTGCATCTTCTGTGTAGAGGTTGAAGGAGGTCCATTTTGCAATATTTCTTAGGGTGAACTTTGGAGGGATTGGGCAGGGGAGGTTAGAGGGGGAGGAGGGGTGTTCTTGTGAGTACCTTTTAGAGTTTCTAGGGTCTTAAGCAGGTCAGTTTTAAGTTTTCTGACTTCTCAGTAAAGAAGGAAGCATAGTTTTTGCAGCTGGGTTGAGAGCTGGGATCAGCGGGTGGGGTGTGAGGTAAGCCTTTAGTTTGTGCTTTAATTAGTTCAAATAGTTTATTAGGTCTATTTTTGGATTGGTCTAACTGGTACCTAAAAAAGGTAGCTTTTGATCTTCTGATTTTTCTGTAATAGGAGTTTCAGGTAGCTCTTAGAAGGTTAAGGTGGTCAAGAGATGGAGATGATCTCAATTGAAGTGCCATTAGTCTTAGGGAGCGTCTGTCAAAGCCCAGCTCACCTGAGTTTCTGTTCAGTTCTGATGGAGGTTGAAGACAGTCCGACCCCACCCTGAAACTGCTTGTTCCAGCACACTAGTTTTAAAACAGTGCACTAAGAACCAGAAGCTCAAGGGAAGGGGGGAAGTGGATAAAATAAAAAAAGAGAGACAACACCGTTCTTGCGTTTCCACTGTAGAAGAGCTGCTAAAATCTGCGGCCCTCTCTGACTTTTGTAGAAACTGGTGCCTAATGAAACATAAACAAAGAACAGATAAGCGCAACCTATCCCTAAATGTGTTCCTGATTAAACCTTAATCTTATTAGAAATTCTCTTCTACAAGTACCTCTTGGATCCTGGTCTCAAGCTTCCAGGTTTGGAATGTGTTACTGTTCTGGGATGTGCTTTCTATTACTGTAAAACTTCCGTAAAATCAAACGAATATCATTATCAGAATTACCAACGTCTAACATTCACCTTAATATAACTAAAGCCTAAATTCTTAATAGCAAACTCACTTTTCACACATTTCCAGACTTTTTAAAAAACAAATACTGTACTTTTACATCAAAATACAGCAGGTAATTTGTGCAAGTCCTTGATTTACTGTTTGCCTTGCTGTCAATGGTTTCCTCTGTTCGATTCTTTAAAAAGTTCCATGTAAAACAATGTTTATTTCACAAAGTTCCACAAAGTATTCTTGTAACAAAGGATTTGAACCACAAAATTTGTGGGAGATATCTTGTTCCAAATTTTCTTTACATGAATCCAGAAATTGCCGATAAAGGGGCATATTATTAAGGGGGTTTATCTCTGCTTTTTTGGCTTTAAAAGCCAAGAAAGCGGAGATAAAATTATCTCCCTATTACCTAGCTGTCGCTAACACCAGTTAGCGACAGCTAGTAAGAGATAACCACCATCTTGGGCCCCGCTTTGCATGTCAGTGATATTTATCACTAATGACATGCAAAGTGGGTGTGCCAAGATGTTAGCGACTGGAAACAGTTGCTAACATCGCTATCTCCTATTACCAACTTTTGGAGATATTTGCTCTAAGCGCGAATATCTCCAAAAGCTAACACCTGCCCCTAAGCAGTTCTTAGCCATGTTATCCAATGGTAGGTGGATAACATGGCTAAGAGCATTAGCTCGGTAATGCATGAATATCGCTGACTTTTCAGCGATATTCATGCATTTCGGCCGATTTTTATCCCTTAGGAGATAAACCTTGATAATAGCAAGGTTCCTAAGCGATAAAAATCGCCGCAGCTCGGCGATAAAAATATTGCCGCTAAACCAACATACCGATAATTATCACTAGTTGTTGGTAATATGCCCCAAAGCTCTTTCAGGTAATAAAAGGTTTGCACTTACTTGTTGCTGAAAAGGTCAATTGCAGTGGACAGAAGAGGGGCTGAGGCAAGAAGTACCTGGAAACCAGGAGAAGAAAGAGCCAGAAGCCGCGCCCGTTGAAGTCAATGAAGGTCTGGAGAGAGCAGGAGAGCAGGAGTGCCAGCGCAGAAGGATCTGTTCTCAGGTAAGTGGGAGGTAGACGAGCACAAGCACTGGGTGAGGCTCAGGAGCTGCCTTTTATAGACAGGGCTGGGTGTGGTTCGAAGAGCTGGGTGTGGTCCGAAGAACTGGGTGTGTTTCTCACAAGCAGGTGTGCAGAGCTTCAGTTATTTTGCTAATGAGTTGAAGTAACACATGGCCTAGGGAGGAGTGTTCTAAATAGGCCTTGGTAAAAGCAATGTCCAATGTTTTCTAAATAAGCCTTGGTAAAAGCAAGGTCCAATGTGCAAACAAGACAGCAATGTCCAAACTTGTGAATACATTGAGCAACCTACACAGAAGTCTTAGGGAGGGGCTGAGATAACAAGAAAGGCTTTCAGTAGTATGTTTAAAGAGAGCTATTACAGAGACCACTAGTGCAATGAGAGGGGACATGCTCTTTGCTGCGCACAAACCCTAACAGCGTCTATCCTAATTGAGTCTGCCATCATACCAAGATTTGGAATCTTTTGTGGATATCCTTTTCAATTGTAGTGGTGCAACTGTGTCTATTACCGCGGTCATGGAGGTGAAGTAGTGGTTTGTCATGCCCTTGGACATCTGATAGCTCTGTAGGGGGCAACAGGTAGTTGACACTAGATGATAGGAGTAAGTCTGTGCTGGCACTCTTTAAGTTCCTTTTCCATATTTGGGGTTTCGTGGGTTGGGCTGAATGTGTTCTTACTGATTTTTTACTATAGAAAGTGATGTAAAGGTGGTCGGACCAGTCGCAGGGGAGGATCGTGTTAAGTTGAATGGAGTCGGCGTTGGAGATGACTAAGTCTAGGGTTGCACCCTTGTCATGTGTGGGGCTGTTGCAGATTTGAGTGAGGTTTAGGTCTGTGAGGAAGTTTTTGAGGCTATTGACTATGGGGTCATTGATGTTGTTCCAATGTAGATTATGATCTCCGAGGAATATTTGGGCAATCTGGGGCCGGTATTTGTCGTTACGATATCCATGAATTGTTTGGTGAAAATGAGGTTGTCGCCTGGGGGGTGGTAGAATGTGTGTAAAGAGCAAACTGCTTTGTTGTTGCTTATGATGTCCATGCAGAAGTATTCACATGATGAAAGTAATGGAGAATGTTATTGGTTCACTGATAGACTATTTCGGTGAGTTCAGGCAATACGGTCCCCTGGTCTATCAGATCTATCAAGTCTGTTGACTTCGTGATTTGGGGGGACTAGAATGTCTAGGATAGGGGTAGATGAGTCGGTTAATAAGTTTCGGTCAATATTAGGAGGTCTGGTTCATGAGTAAGTATGAGGTCTGCTATGTCAGCTGCGTGTCTTGAAGCTGATCTACAGTTGAGTAGGATGCATTCGAGATGTGGCTTGATGGTGGTTTGATGTTCTTGTGTGATGGGGACTCGTGTTAGATTGTTTTCGGATATTCCTCTAGGGTTGTGTCTAGGAGCTCTGTTTGAATTAGAGGGGATGGTTTGGATTAGGGAGGGTTTATTTATGATGTTGAGACATTCTGTACTTTGGAAGGGATAGGGGAGCTCGTAGAAGCAGAGTAGGGAGTGTCATTGGATGACAAGGGGTCATTCCCTACTTACCGGTCGAGATGTGGCGTTGGGGTATGGGACAGTTCTCCATTTCAGTGTCAGATAACTTGGGGGGTGGAAGCATATGGTGTGATGGGTTTAGTTGTTGTGGGTGTGGGGGGCGGTTACTATGGACATGTGTGGAAGAATCTCTAACCTTCCTTCTGATGTTTGAATGAATGAATGAAATGAATAAAAAGGGGTTTTGTATAGCGCAACGTTCACTCCAGGGAGCATCTTGGCGCTTTTAGGACTTCAGGAGAAGGATTGACGGGGGGAGAGGGAAGGGGAGCAGCATGTGGTTGGTGAAAAGGATCATATTAGAGACAGTATTAGATGATCTGGGGTACCAAAGATCCAAGTTTTGAGAAGCTTCCTAAAAGTGGGTTCGTTGTGGGTATGCCTTTGTTGGGTGGGCAGGGTGTTCCAGGCCTTTGTACCAAGTGCTGCCAAGGTTTTGCCTCCCCGGGTTTTCCTTTTGAATTTGGGGATGGTGAGTAAATTTTCTGATGTGGACCGCAAGGTTCGTTTGGTTTGTAGGGCCTAATTTTGCCTCTCAGGTATAGTGGGCCAGTTTAGTTTATGGCTTTATAAGTGATGGTTAGGACTTTGAACAAGATCCTTTTATGGATTGGTAGCCAGTGGAGAATTTTTAGTGCTTCGGCTGAGGGAGAGCGCTTTGGGAGCCCAAGTACCAGCCTTGCAGCGGAGTTCTGGACTACTTGCAATCTTTTTACCACCGTTGCAGTAGTCCAAGTGTGACAGGACTAGAGCCACTGCCACGGTCTTCCTGGCTTGCAGAGGGAGAAGGTCAAAGAATTTTCTTAGGGTTTTTATAGTTTGAAAGCACATGCCTGCAATAGTAAGTGCCTGTTTATGAAAGGAAAGCGTAGGATCGAATTTAATGCCTAGGTTTTTTGCGGTGTCTACTGTGGTGGGCGGAGGGTCTAAATTAGAGGGCCACCATAGGGTGGGTTTGAAGGTGTTGGATTTTCCGAACAACATGATTTCCGTTTTTGAGCTGTTGCACCTGAGATGATTTGTTTCCATCCACTTCATTACCGCGGTATGGCAGAGGTGGAATTTGCTGCGGTGGAGTTTTTATCTAGGGTGAGGATCATTTGCGTATCGTCTGCGTAAGCAATTGCTTCAGTATTAAAAGAATCTATTAGCGAGAGGAGAGGTGACATATATAGGTTAAAGAGGGTCGGGCTCAGGGAGGATCCCTGAGGGTCCCCCGAGGAGAGCAGTTTGCCTTCAGATTTGCAGCTGCCAAGTGTAATAATCTGGGTTCTCTTATCCAAGAATGATGTTATCCACGCTAGAGCTTTGCTGTTTATTCCGACTTGCTTCAATATATCTAACAAGATGTAATGGGAGACAGTATTGAAAGCCGCAGAGAGATCCAACAGAAACAGTACTGCCTCCTTGCCCTGGTACAGAGCGAACTTAAGGGTGTCTGTAGTATGGAGCAGCACTGACTCTGTTGAATGTCCCAGTCTGAAACCAGATTGCTTGGGATGTAGGATGTTTGTATTTTCCAGAAACTCATTCAGTTGTGCATTAACTATTTTCTCTGCAATTTTACTCAGGCAGGGAAGGAGGGAGATGGGTCTCTGATTGGAAAGAGTGGTGGGATCTGAGAGTTTCTTTTTTGAAGGGGTTTGACAGCGGCCGTTTTCCAGAGATCGGTGATTTTTGCGAGTTTGAATGTGGAATTGATAATTTCGATTGATGACCGGGTTTACTATGTCCACTAGAGGATGTAGAATTTTGGGCGGGCACGGGTCGAAAGGGGAGCCTGATTTGCAAGATAGAATAGCTTTCCTGGATAGTTCTAGACTGATTTCTTTGAAATCCTTAAGTTCTTCTTTAGTTTCTGTGTCTTGGGCTATGGAGTGCTGGGGTGGGCTGTCGAGAAAGTCTTTTTTTAGATCTTTAATTTTGTTTTCGAAGAATGCTGCAATGTCATCGCACAGTTCCTGCTAGGGTGGAATTTCACAGTCTAGACTGGCTGGAATTGTGAATGATTTAACTATTTTAAAGATAGTTTTTTGGTTGTCATCTGCTTCACTGATTTCACTGATTTCAGTTTTAATTTGTAAGTGGTAGGCGTTAAGTGCTGTTCTAAAACGTTTCATATCCTCGACCTCATAGTGTTTCCTCCATTATTTTTCTATTTGTCTGTACTGGCCTTTCATGGCTTTCAGTTGGGGGGTAAACCAGGGGGCTGATTTTCATTTTATGGTCGTGGCTTTCTTTATTGGAGCTACGGTATTTGCTATGGAGAGCATCCATTTGTTAAACAGGTAGTTGTCAGTGTCAGGGTCCCCTGTGAGAACCGGTTTAGTAGTTTCCGCCAAGGTTTTTAGGTCAGGATTTGCAAGCATATTATTCCAACTTCGCGTGGGAGCCTTGGAGGTGTTTTTTTTTTAGTTTGTCCGTTATCATATATGAAATTAAAGGGGATGAGTTTATGCTCTGTCCAGGTAAGTGTGCCTGGAGAGGCAGGTATGATGTTAGATGCATTGGCACATATCCCATCTAGGGTATGTCCTGCTGTATGTGTGGACCCTCTATTCTGAATTACCAGTCCCAGTGGAGTTGGTGATTTCCCAAAAGGTTTTAGTATTTGGGCATTCATCCACCTCTAAGTGTAGATTGAAATCCCCCAGGATCATGAAATCACCACCTGGGAGCTCAGATAATCTCCAAGAGTATCAAGAAAGTTACCTACAGGTCCAGGAGGCTTGTAGACCAGTGCTCCAGCGAATGTGGTATAGTTACCAATTTTGAATTTGAAGCAGAGGTTTTCTTCATCCTTTAGTTCAGAGGTATGTGATGTGGAACATTTCAGGTGGTCTCTGTAGATAATGGCTATCCCTCCTCCCTTTTTCCCGCTTCTATCTAATCTGGAGATGGTGTAGCCCCGGGGAAGTGCCTGCGCTATGTCAGGGTTAAAGCAATCTGATAACCATGTTTCAGTAACAAAGAGGCAATCAAAAGCGTGATCAGTTAGCAGATCGGGCACATGTAGGGCATGTTTTGCTAGTGATCTGACGTTTATGAGGCCGCACTGGAATTGTTTGTGAGAGGTGTTGGTCTTGGGCGGAAGAGTAGGCTCCTCCTTGCGCCTGGGCTCCGGGTTTTTGGCACGTCTGCATGTGTCACAGATGAGGGGGTTATCGTAGAATTTTATGAGAGGTATAGTATTGCAATTTCTGACCTGTGTGTTGAGAGTGCATAGTTCTTCCTGGGAGAAGGTTCTTTTTGGCATGGAACTGGCAGCATTTCTGGCCCTGGCTGCGGTTCTTGCGCAGATGGGCTTGCCTTTGGCGCGCCAGCGGCGTGCGCTCTGCTTGCGTCCGCTGCGCATCGGCGCCATGCTGAGGTTTTATATGCACTGCCTTGTTGGAACTAGAGTGCCAACTCTGCCCAAAATGGCCGCTCTAGTGTGCAGATGCAGGAAGTGAGGGTACGGTGGCCTCATGGGTACTCCCACCACACAATCAGCATGAAACAGCTGCGGTGGACCGGGGAGACGAACTACCGGCCAGCAATGTAAGTGATTTCTAAAAACGAGCGTGTGCTCAACAGAGTAAAATTCACAATTTTTAAGTTAAAGTTACCGTTTTAAAAGTGGTAAACAAAGCGCTAGCTCAGAGGTTACAGGTGCCTGCCAAACCTTCAGGCTAATCGTCCGCTGCGCATCGGCGCCATGCTGAGGTTTTATATGCACTGCCTTGTTGGAACTAGAGCGCCAACCCTGCCCAAAATGGCGGCTCTAGTGTGCAGATGCAGGAAGTGAGGGTACGGTGGCCTCGTGGGTATTCCCTCCACATAATCAGTATGGAACAGCTGTGGTGGACCGGGGAGACCAACTACTGGCCAGCAATGTAAGTGATTTCTAAAAACGAGCGTGTGCTCAACAGAGTGAAATTCTCAATTTTTAAGTTAAAATTACCGTTTTAAAAGTGGTCAACAAAGCACTAGCGCAGAGGTCACAGGTGCCGTGCCAAACCTTCAGGCTAATCGTCCGCTGCGCGTCGGCGCCATGCAGAGGTTTTATATGCACTGCCTTGTTGGAACTAGAGCGCCAACCCTGCCCAAAATGGCCGCTCTAGTGTGCAGATGCAGGAAGTGAGAGTACGGTGGCCTCGTGGGTACTCCCTCCACATAATCAGTATGGAACAGCTGCGGTGGACCGGGGACCCCAACTACCAGCCAGCAATGTAAGTGATTTCTATAAACGAGCGTGTGCTCAACAGAGTGAAATTCTCAATTTTTTAGTTAAAATTACCGTTTTAAAAGTGGTCAACAAAGCACTAGCGCAGAGGTCACAGGTGCCGTGCCAAACCTTCAGGCTAATCGTCCGCTGCGCGTCGGCGCCATGCAGAGGTTTTATATGCACTGCCTTGTTGGAACTAGAGCGCCAACACTGCCCAAAATGGCCGCTCTAGTGTACAGATGCAGGAAGTGAGGGTACGGTGGCCTCGTGGGTACTCCCTCCACATAATCAGTATGGAACAGCTGCGGTAGACCGGGGAGACCAACTACCAGCCAGCAATGTAAGTGATTTCTAAAAACGAGCGTGTGCTCAACAGAGTGAAATTATCAATTTTTAAGTTAAAATTATCATTTTAAAAGTGGTCAACAAAGCCCTAGCGCAGAGGTTACAGGTGCCTGCCAAACCTTCAGGCTAATCGTCCGCTGCTTGTCGGCACCATGCTGAGATTTTCTAAGCACTGCCTTGTTGGAACTAGAGCGCCAACCCTGCCCAAAATGGCTGCTCTAGTGTGAAGATGCAGGAAGTGAGGGTACGGTGGCCTTGTGGGTACTCCCTCCACTCAATCAGTATGGAACAGCTGCTGTGGACCGGGGAGACCAACTACCGGCCAGCAATGTAAGCGATTTCTAAAAATGAGCGTTTGCTCAACAGAGTGAAATTCACAATTTTTAAGTTAAAATTACCGTTTGAAAAGTGGTCAACAAAGGGCTAGCGCAGAGGTTACAGGTGTCTGCCAAACCTTCAGGCTAATCGTCCGCTGCGCGTCGACGCCATGCTGAGGTTTTATATGCACTGCCTTGTTGGAACTAGAATGCCAACCTTTCCCAAAATGGCCGCTCTAGTGTGCACATGCAGGAAGTGAGGGTACGGTGGCCTCGTGGGTACTCCCTCTACTCAATCAGTATGGAACAGCTGCTGTGGACCGGGAAGACCAACTACCGGCCAGCACTGTAAGTGATTTCTAAGAACGAGCGTGTGCTCAACAGAGTAAAATTCACAATTTTTAAGTTAAAATTACCATTTTAAAAGTGGTCAACAAAGCGCTAGCACAGAGGTTAAAGGTGCCTGCCAAACATTCAGGCTAATCGTCCGCTGCACGTCGGCGCCATGCTGAGGTTTTTGGTGTATTGAGAATCAGATCTTGTAGGAGTTGGATGTCTTTTTTGACGTGTTGCTGTGAAAGTATGATTACATCAAGTCTGGTGTGGTTTGGGCGATTGTTGTATGGTATGTGTGTAGGGGGATGGTGGAATGTGATGAGGGGGCTTAGGATGGCCTAGTTCAGTGAGATGATGTGCGATAGGATGAGTTGGGGGAGAGTGGAGGGGCGGAGTGATGGTAGGAGGAGGGGATTGTGGCAAGTGGATGTGAGGAGCGTTGCAGCTGAGGATATGAAGAAAAACCAAAGGGGGTGATGGACGGAGCGTTGACAATACAAACACTCACCCCCAGTCAACTGATCTGGGTTTAATCCATCACCGTTCTTTAGCTCACTCCGCCACCCCAGTTCAGACATGGCCATATGCAAATCAGTCTGACCCTGTGCCTCATGGGAACAGTCCAGCCCGAACTGCCAAGCCATGTCTTCCCTGGACCGGAATCAAGCTTCCCAGGACCGGTTTCTGGCATTCCAGCCGTCTTCAGCCGGGCTTACTTGAATCCAGTGGCAAAGTGAGCAAGGGACTCACGTCTGAGCATACCCTGCCAACTTAGGGCGAACAAAGAAAAACCAAAGGGGGTGTTGGACGGAGTGTTGACAATACAAACACTCACCCCTAGTCAACTGATGTGGGCTTAATCCATCACCGTTCTTTAGCTCACTCTGCCACCCCAGTTCAGACATGGCCATATGCAAATCAGTCTGACCCTGTGCCTCATGGGAACAGTCCAGCCCGAACTGCCAAGCCATGTCTTCCCTGGACCTGAATCAATCTTCCCAGGACCGGTTTCTGGCATTCCAGCCCTCTTCAGCCGGGCTTGCTTGAATCCAGTGGCAAAGTGAGCAAGGGACTCACGTCTGAGCATACCCTGCCAACTTAGGGCGAACAAAGAAAAACCAAAAGGGGTGATGGATGGAGCGTTGACAATACAAACACTCACCCCCAGTCAACTGATCTGGGTTTAATCCATCACCGTTCTTTAGCTCACTCTGCCACCCCAGTTCAGACATGGCCATATGCAACTCAGTCTGACCCTGTGCCTCATGGGAACCGTCCAGCCCGAACTGCCAAGCCATGTCTTCCCTGGACCGGAATCAAGCTTCCCAGGACCGGTTTCTGGCATTCCAGCCGTCTTCAGCAGGGCTTACTTGAATCCAGTGGCAAAGTGAGCAAGGGACTCATGTCTGAGCATACCGTGCCAACTTAGGGCGAACAAAGAAAAACCAAAGGGGGTGTTGAACGGAGCGTTGACAATACAAATACTCACCCCAGTTAACTGATGTGGGTTTAATCCATCACCATTCTTTAGCTCACTCCGCCACCCCAGTTCAGACATGGCCATATGCAAATCAGTCTGACCCTGTGCCTCATGGGAACAGTCCAGCCCGAACTGCCAAGCCATGTCTTCCCTGGACCGGAACCAAGCTTCCCAGGACCGGTTTCTGGCATTCCAGCCGTCTTCAGCCGGGCTTGCTTGAATCCAGTGGCAAAGTGAGCAAGGGACTTACGTCTGCGCATACCCTGCCAACTCAGGGCGAACAAAGAAAAACCAAAGGGGGTGATGGACGGAGCATTGACAATACAAACATTCACCCCCAGTCAACTGATCTGGGTTTAATCCATCACCGTTCTTTAGCTCACTCCGCCACTTCAGTTCAGACATGGCCATATGCAAATCAGTCTGACCCTGTGCCTCATGGGAATCAATCAATCAATCAGGAGTTTGTTAAAGCGCGACTACTCACCCGTAAGGGTCTCAAGGCGCTAGGGGTGGGGGGGTGCAGGTTCCATTCCATCAAGGAGGGGGTCTGTCGAAGAGCCAGGTTTTGAGGTTTCTTGCAAAGATGGGGAGCGATGTTGTCTGTCTGAGGTGGAGCGGAAGGGCGTTCCATGCTTTGGCAGCGAGGAAGGAGAAGGAGTGGCCTCCCGATCAGGTCTTTCTGGTGCGGGGGACCACGGCGTAGGAAAGCTGGGCTGATCGTAGGGTCCTTTGGGGTGCGTGGAATTTGAGTCGGCTGTTCAGGTATGCTGGTCCGGTGCCGTGGAGGGCCTTGTGTGCGTGGGTGAGCATCTTAAAGGTGATTCTCGCCTCGACGGGGAGCCAGTGGAGTGTACGCAGGTGCTGGGAGATGTGGCAGTGTTTTGGCAGGTTGAGGACCAGTCTTGCGGCGGCGTTCTGGATGTTCTGTAGCTTGCAGATGAGGTTTTTGTTTATTCCGGCGTAGAGTGCGTTGCCGTAGTCGAGTCTGCTGGTGACCAGGGCGTGAGTGACTGTCTTTCGGTGTTCGAGGGGGATCCATTTGAAGGTCTTACGAAGGAGGCGGAGGGTGTGGAAGCAGGAAGATGAGACAGAGTTGATCTGGCGGTCCATTTTGAGCTCAGAGTCCAGGATGATTCCCAGGTTGCGTGCATGGTCTGTGGGGGTTGGCGGGTTTCCGAGGGCGGTGGGCCACCAGGTGTCGCTCCAGGCATCGGGGTTTGGGCCCATGATGAGTACTTCTGTTTTGTTGGTGTTTAGTTGTAGGCAACTGTTTTTCATCCATTTGGCGACGGCTTCCATGCCTTCTCGAAAGTTGCGTCTGGCGGTGTTGGGCTCGTTGGATAGGGAGAGGATGAGCTTGGTGTCGTCTGCATATGACACGATGTTGAGTCCGTAGGTTCTGACGATGGGGGCAAGTGGAGCCATGTAGATGTGTAAGAGCGTCGGGCTGAGGGAGCCCGAACTGCCAAGCCATGTCTTCCCTGGACCGGAATCAAGCTTCCCAGGACTGATTTCAGGCAATCCAGCCTTCTTCAGCCGGGCTTGCTTGAATCCAGTGGCAAAGTGAGCAAGGGACTCACGTCTGAGCATACCCTGCCAACTTAGGGCGAACAAAGAAAAACCAAAGGGGGTGATGGACGGAGCGTTGAAAATACAAACACTCACCCCCAGTCAACTGATCTGGGTTTAATCCATCACCGTTCTTTAGCTCACTCCGCCACCCCAGTTCAGACATGGCCATATGCAAATCAGTCTGACCCTGTGCCTCATGGGAACAGTCCAGCCCGAACTGCCAAGCCATGTCTTCCCTGGACCGGAATCAAGCTTCCCAGGACCGGTTTCTGGCATTCCAGCCGTCTTCAGCCGGGCTTGCTTGAATCCAGTGCAAAGTGATCAAGGGACTCACGTCTGAGCATACCCTGCCAACTTAGGGCGACCAAAGAAAAACCAAAGGGGGTGATGGTCGGAGCGTTGACAATTCAAACACTCACCCCCAGTCAACTGATCTGGTTTTAATCCATCACCGCTCTTTAGCTCACTCGGCCACCCAAGTTCAGACATAGCCATATGCAAATCAGTCTGATCCTGTGCCTCATGGAAACAGTCCAGCCCGAACTGCCAAGCCATGTCTCCCTGGACCGGAATCAAGTTTCCCATGACCGGTTTCTGGCATTCCAGCCGTCTTCAGCTGGGCTTGCTTGAATCCAGTGCAAAGTGATCAAGGGACTCACGTCTGAGCATACCCTGCCAACTTAGGGCGAACAAAGAAAAACCAAAGGGGGTGATGGACGGAGCGTTGACAATACAAACACTCACCCCCAGTCAACTGATCTGGGTTTAATCCATCACCGTTCTTTAGCTCACTCTGCCACCCCAGTTCAGACATGGCCATATGCAAATCAGTCTGACCCTGTGCCTCATGGGAACAGTCCAGCCCGAACTGCCAAGCCCTGTCTTCCCTGGACCATAATCAAGCTTCCCAGGACCGGTTTCTGGCATTCCAGCCGTCTTCAGGTGGCTGAGGATAAGTTCAGGGTAGTTGGGTTGGGGCTGGGAGGGAAGCAACCTATGTGAATGTTAGGTGATCAAAGTATGCTGTTGGTATTAGCAGTGTGGTTGTTGTATCCTGAGGAATCTACTTGGGCAGGTGTGTGAGATGGAATGTCATATGGGTTTGATTTGTGGGTGTGTTTGCATGACTGTTTTGTGGTGTACATGAGTTGGGGGGTTGGGGGGTTGGGGGGTCGGGAGAGAGGCACTAGGATCGTCCAACTTTTTCCTTAATTAGAGAAAATATATTGTCAGAGTAGGTATCGGTCTGAGGATTGTATGAGTATGATTCCATTGTAATAAATGGTGATAGTGGCTGCGGCTCTGTAGAATAGGGATGGGATGATCGAGCTCTTGAAGCCATGTGCTGTCTTTCTAGTGGATGAGAATGCAAATAAGGCGAAAAAGGTTTTTCTCCATTGAGCTAGTCTATATGTGTAAAAAATTAAGTTGTTGGCTATAAGTCCTTTATTTGTTGAGAAGTAAGGGTCAGAGACGGGGGTCTCATGTTAAGATTTTAATAAGTTGTGTTTGAAATTTTTTCCTGCTTTTCTTGAGAGGTTGAGGGTACTTAATGGTAAATGTGTGTGGTTCTGCCGGTTCCATCATGCAGCCACTACTTATGGGGTGGGGTGTAGAGGAGAGGGGAGTAACTACGAAGGGAGTAAGTAGGGGCAATTGAGGGGGGTAGGTTATGTTAAGGGGTGTAGCTCCTGTATGAGTGGATGAAGAAGGGGAGAACTCTATAAGAGGGGAATGTAGGGGGGAGGTATGGGTAAGGGGAGAGGCGGGAGGGAGAGTGGTTTGTGGTGGAGACTGGAGCTGAGCCAAGGAGGCTTGAATGTGTCAGTGGTAGAGATGGGGTTGGGTAGTAATCTCATCTGTATGTTATTGGATTTGGATTGTTATAGTATGATGGCAGGTTTAGCAATGGGTTTTCCCCTTATCAAAGTGCCACATACTAAATGGTTGATTATTGTGTTCAAATAATTAGGTCTATGGAAAGGACTGTAAGTTTCACCCTAAAAAGGTCCATTGAAGAAAGTAGATCTTAGTCCTATGTCTTTTTCCATGGGGCTGTGTAGAGGGGGTGAGTCCTTTCTTTACTTCCCTTGGATTTGCCTTCGATTTTTCAGTTGTGCTTAGTCCTATGTCTCTTTCCATGGGGCTGTGTGGATGGGGTGAGGTCTTTCTTTGTTTCCCTTTTAAGTGGATTAGCATTCCATTTTGAGGAGGGGATGGGAAAGGAAGGACTCCTTTGAGATCCAAGATGTGGTCTCTGTACTGCACCCCACAGAACGTCAAATTTTTACAAAAGCCTCTTGCAAGAATGAGGCCACATGTGTAAACCAAAAGTGAAAACAGTTGTTGTACCATTAGATTTGTGGAAAACTGAGTCCTCGTTCAGGGGATAAACGCAGCCGCTGCCACCCCCTCTGCGCATGATCCAGCCAGTGTTTATTTCTGATGGGGTAGGAGCTATACAAACAACTTGTAAAGAAACACAGATTTCTATTCGGAAACTCAGCACGGATGGTGTCTACATCAGCGTACCAAAAATGGAGTTCCATACAGCCTCCAGAGCTGTCAAGAACAGATTGAACAGCCTCCGACAACTTTGTTGACTTCGATGACTTCTCGTCAGATTCATCAGAGCCACTGCCTCCTCCAATTTCACCTCTCTGGAGCAGGTTGTGGGTATTCTACTTTTTACTGTAGAAGACATACTTTGTTCCTCCATGGCCATACCTGTGGATTACAATTTCATTACTTTTTCTCGCCCTTTGGATTGGTTTTGTGACAGTCTTTGCTGCATCTGAATGGCGCTATCTTCCAGAACGCTCTGCTCTACAATCTATGAACTTGTTTTTTTTTTGGTTCAAATAATTTTTATTGAGTTTTTGCAAAGATAATTAACGTAAAGGCAGTGACATAACTAAATGAATCAAAAGAATGCAGTGATACAAGTTGATTGGATAACCTGTACTAATATGCACGTATATATGGGGGGGTACAGAAAACAAGAAAGGGGGTGGTTTAAGACTGCGTGTTTCCATACCAAAAATCACTTTAGCTATCAGCTGGTTTGGTTACATAACTTGCTTGAGTTAACAATTTACACACGTTTGCAATAAAATAGCATCAGTCAGACATTAAGTACTATATTTCAGTGTTGCATTTGATGATATAATCTAATGGTTCAGAATGC
Organism: Lissotriton vulgaris; assembly: GCF_964263255.1. NCBI lineage: Eukaryota > Metazoa > Chordata > Amphibia > Caudata > Salamandridae > Lissotriton > Lissotriton vulgaris. Next base: position 1,087,430,174 of record NC_141695.1, on the reverse strand, counting down.
ACACAGATAACAACAGTCAGCACACAGGTATTAGGAGTAACCGGGTGGTAGTGAAATAATTGTCAGTGTTGTGACAGGTCTACTGGTCCATTGGTGGAGCCCATTCGGAACAATGTGTCAATGTATGAATTTGTGAGCTTATTGATGTGGGATAGACTTCCCCAATTGTAGTGTTACTTTCTGGGTTGCAGTGTCAGTTTCTGGATTCAGGAGGGTTTGAAGTAAAAGGATATGGCATTATGCAGGCCCCACATTGAGCGCCATGGTGAGAGCTGTAGTGAGATATTGCCTGCTCCTCTAAGAAAGGTGAGCCATTCATGACACATCAGTAAAGAGATTTGGTTAAAGTTTTTCAAATTGTTAAGAATTAGTTTGCATGCAAGAGTAAGCATTAGGTTTAGTAAGCAATGGTCATTTTCAGTTTGTATTTGGGAGTCCAGGTTTAAGTATGAGAATTGCTTAGTGGGTTTAATGTTAAAAATGTTTTCAATGTAATCAAATATATTTTCCCAATACGTTTGTAGGATAGGGCAGTAGAATATCATGTGGGCCACAGCTCCCTCCTATAAATTGCAGTTCCAGCAGGTAGGATTTTGGCTCAATTTAAGTTTGTGAAGTTTAGAAGGGGTCCAATATGTTCTGGTGTGATCTTGTTTGTAAATGGAACTCTATGTATGCACTTCCAATATAATTTAATATTGCTGTTATTTAGTTTGTCTTGCCACTTTACTTCATTTCGAGTGTGAGCCTTACGGCGTTTGGTAGTGGGAGTTTATATAATCTAGTGACCGTGAGACCAGATTTAGGCAGTTGGGAAGTGAAGAGCTAATCAGTTGTATCAAGTGTTTTGTGATCTGTACTTTCAATTTCAAGTATTTATAGAAGTCCATGTTTTCAAGACCAAATTGGACTTGTAGAGTAGAGAACTGCAGTTGTAGATTACCTTCATAGATGTATTTTAATAGGTTGATACCCTTGTTGGACCAGTCATGGTAGTATGCCATCAATCTTGGGTTTTGGGTTATGTCACAAGAATGCTATGATGCAGTTACCCACTTTGGTCCGTGAGCGGTAGTCTAATCTTAAAAGAGGTTTTTTAGTATTTTATGTGAGATATTTATAGTATGGAAATTGGAAAGTATGCTTGGTCGGGATTGCAATAGGGGTATGTTTTTTTAAGAATAATTTTTCCACTTTAACCCAAACCATGTGGTATTCTAAATCATTGACAAACAAGTTGGTGCCATGTTTACAAAGATAGGTTGTTTTGTAGTTTCTGAAGTTGGGAAGCCCTAGTCAACCTCTGTCTTTGGCCAGTCTAAGTTTTTGAAGTGAGATTTTAGATGTCTTGCCTTGCCAGAGAAATTTGTTAAAAGTGTTATCGATCTTTTTTAAGAAATCTTCAGATACCGTCATAGGTAGCATGCTCATAATATCACTTTCATTGTTTCTGCTCTTCCCCATAATCATAGAAATGTAGGTGACCATCCTTCGAAAAGTGAATTAATTTTAGTAAGTAATTTGTTTTTGTTGATCTGTAGAGTGGTTATAAAATTGTTGCTGAATTGTATTCTTAAACAGTTGATACATCTTGGTTCCCAAGCCAACCCAGAGTTCCCTAGTATGCCTTTGTTACCTTGATTATTAAGAAGTTTATCTTCAGACTTATGTTTGTTAAGTGTGTAACCGGAGACCACCACAAGAATTCCTGGATTTATGAGATTAGTGAAGTAGTGTGGCTCACTGGTTAGAGGCGGCAGACCCGAGAGCAGAGGACGGCCCGGGACCAGGGTTCGATTCCCGGCGCGGCAGGTTTCTGGACCAGGGTCAGCGGACTCGATAATTCTCTCGCCTCGGTGCCCACTCTGATCAGCGATCACACTCGGCAACTCTGGGCATTAGCTTGCCTCATCTTCACTAACGGCCCCACCAGACCGCCGGGGATGCCTGGTCTCACCCTGGAGATACCCATTAAGGGACCATCTCTCAGGGAAGCCAGGAAGGGTTTCGCAGCGGTCGAAGCGCCTTGGGACCCTACGGGTAAGTAGTGCGCTATATAAATGCCTATACATTTACATTTACATTTACATGGTGCATTGTGCCTTTTAGGAGATAATTAAGATGTCATCCAGGTAGGTGGCAATTTTTACTATGGTTTTACTGAATGTGATGCCGGGTATGCCTTGTTGTTCTCTCAGATGTTGAATGAAGGGTTCGAGTGATAATAGGAATAGAGGGAGCAACCTTGTCTGGTTATCAGTTTCAATTGAAGAGAGGGAAAGATAGTGCCACCTGCACTGATTTTAGAGATTGGATTGTGATAGAGAGCCATTATCCTGCTGATCAAAGATTTGCCTAGGTTACATTTCTCAAGGACTAATTTTAAGTATCTCCAGTCAACCTGTTGAACGCTTTCTCTATGTCCAATGTAATCATAAAAGTGGGGGGTTCTAATATTTTGGCCTCTCTAGGGCATGGCATAAGGTTCTAGTATTAACACTTGAAAGTCTATGTTTCAGGAATACCACTTGGGAGATTGAATACTTTTTTATATATATTTTTATATACTGTGAGATAGTATCATGGCATACATTTTACAATCCAGGTTAGTTAGTGAAATTGGCCTATAATTGTTTAGAAGCAGGGGGCCTTTACCATGTTTTGTTAATGCAGTTATGATAGCCTCATCTGGGGTACCCGTGACTTGACCCAACATACAAAGTGTGTGCAGAGTCTTAAGAGAGGTGGGGTTAGGGCTGAGGAGACTGTCCAGAAGAAGTTTTCGTTATAGCCATCAGGGCCTGGTGCTTTGCCAGTTTTGAGATTTTTAATGGCTTATTCAATGTCCTCTGGGGTAATTGGACCATTAGTCAAGTCTTACAAGTCTTACCCCTCCTCTGTTAGGGTAGGCAATGTAGCTTCTTCTAAATACTGTTTGCATGTTGTGTTGTCTAATGAGGTATTTATTATTTTCATATCATTTTTGGTAGAAATCTTTGAATATGTCTGCAATTTTACTCAGGTTGGTATGTATAGTGTCATTCATATCTTTGTTTGCTTTGATGGTGTACTTCAGAAGTTAGCATTTTAAATAAGACAATAAGGATTTGCCTGCTTTGTTGGATTTGCATAATTTGATACTTTTTTATTTGTTAACCCAGATGCCTGCTCTGTTGCTTATATTTTTATTATATTCATATGTCTTGTGCACTATTTTATTTAGAGTAAAGTTGTTTCTGCTGGTGATGTGTTGCCTTTCTAGTTCTATGATTTCTCTTTCCAGATTTAGCGGCCTGTTGTTTGCTTCTTTATTCATATTTGATCTTATTTTGAGAAACAGTCATCTTACTGTTTCCTTTAGTGTTGCCCACCTCGAAAGATCTGATATGTGATTTTCTTTATTATCTATAAGGAAGTTTCTGATAGTGTTTTCAATAAGGAGTTTGTTGGTTGGACATGCTAGAATGTTGTCGTTAAATCTCTAGGGGTTGTTTAGGACTCAGAGCGGGGTCAGTAATAGATAAGGTAATACAGGGGTGATCTGAGATGACTCTTGGTTTGATTTTTGTCTGATCGACCATACTTAGAGAATTTCTGGATATTATTAGATAGTTCATGCGCGAGTATGAGTATTATTTTTAGTTAGTTTGTCAATAATCCATCTCCCTGATGTGTCTGAAGGACTTGATACTAACTGTATTCTTGATTTCTTTGCGATCAGCAATAGAACCCCATTTTTCATAGCAATCAAAGTGGAGCATGCTACATCTGAGAATTGGAAATTTCTAAGTGAGTTAATTTGCATGGAATCAACCTTGGTTTCTTGCAGAAGGATGATATCTCCTTTCTGTTTGTGTACGTAATCAAAGATTTTCCTTTTTTTGATTGGGTGGTTGATTTCTTTTACATTCAGGTACATTATTTTAATATTGTGTGGTGGGAAAGTCATCTGAATAAGTCAGTAGGATGATCTACTACTGAGTTACCCCCATTAGTCGTGTATTCTGGGTACTATGGCTCAGATTTCCGTGTATCGTCCGGATCACGGCAAGTGAGTTTTAGTATAGGTATCATCATCTCTTCCAGAGTGATTTTGAAGGCAGCATATGGCCCCATTCTGAATTTGGGTTGGTGCAGTATATATTCTGTGAGTTCAATCAATACTTGTCTATGAGTACCGTCTCATATGAGTGCTGACTAATGATATACAAAAAGAAAAATCAGGACAGCTGAAAATGAAAGTTAAATAATGAACCACATAAAACCCACTCCGTAGTCCCCTCCCCTTCGCCCCCCAATCCCCTACAAATAATCATCAGGCATGGTGATAGGAGGAAGAAACGCTCCTCCAGGGAAACAGAGCAATGAAAGTAATATACGCGTTTGAAAAAAGTGAGTGATCCATAATGATTTGATAAAGAAAACAGCACATTATTAAGATCCTTCACTGAATCAATGTTTAGCTATTGTTCGACATATTAAACAATAGGTTGTTAGCCCCTGCTGTGTGTTTGTAATTAGAAACTTTGCAAACTATTGCTTTTGTCAAAACTAAGTGAGCAGATTAAATTAAAGTATACTGCTATATTCCACAACTTATTTTTTAAAAGTGACATAACATTATTAAGTAAATTGTATTTCAGACTTAATAGAGATTTGTATCTCACAACAAATCGTTAGGATGTCAAATATTAGGTCAGGTTAGTTACCTTGTCATTTGTCTAGTGACCTGGAGACAACTTTACATTTGTGTAGAAGTCTTATGCTATGTAAACTTAAATGATCCCTTTAAACAGGGAACTTTCCTAGCTTAATCATAACCGTTGATATTTCGGTCAAGGTTTTCTAAATGAGTCACCAGTCCTTTAAATAAAATATTTGTAGGAGCATTGGCTGGTTAAAGAGCCTCTGTCCCTACTGACATTCAGGAGGACAGGATGTATATTAAACGTGGAACAAGTTTGTGGTAGACGTAGTAGGTCAGGCACAGGCTTAATGGTTGAAATTCATGTTCTTTTATACCTAAAGTGTCCTTGTTCAAATCTTCTTTATTGTCCAGGAATAATAGTTTGAGGTCCATATGGTCTGTGAAGACGCGTGGGATGCAATGTATCACACACAGTACTTTACAGGACAAGTGAAGGAGAACTGATAGTTTATCGCTTTCAGTCTAGGTTGTAGCGCCAGAAAGCCTTTTCTTGATTCAACTGGAGCTTTAGATAAGTCTTGAGAAATAATGATCTTATTTCCTTTCCATAGTATTATGTTTCCTCATATATGCAAGAATAAGCTCAACGTGCTGGTAGAGGAAAGGCTTACAAGCAATCTGGTACGGGTATCTTTGATTTGGAATTTTCCTCAATAGGACTCTGTGAGCCCTGTCAAATTCTAGAGCTTTTTTGAAAGTAAAGTTTGTGGCTTGTGTGAACCATTTTTCTAAAAAGAAATACAGGAAACATCAGCCTCTTCTTCTACTTCTGATATTCCAAAGATATGCAAATTTCCACTGCTACTTCTGTCTTCCAGCTCTGAGAGGTCTTTAGAATGTGTTTGAGTGGTGGTTTTGAGCATTATGATCTTTTTCTTTTGGTCTCTGAGTGTTCCAGGTTACTAATTCTACTCTCGGCATCTGCAATCCTGGTGTTTGTTTCTCTGATGTCCTGGCAAATTGAGTATGTCTTACTTTGCATGATGTCAGTGTAATCTTTAGTGGATTTGGCCAGTTCATGGACGCCTGCAAGATTTTTACGATCAACTCCATAGTAGTATTAATGTTGTGCTTGTTTTTGATTGATGAGTCTGAATTGGAAGAGTCTGCTTTGACCCTTTTCAAGCTTGTTTCATTCTCTTTTTCCATCATCATTTGGTGGTTTTTGTATTCCTGAAAGCATCTTCAAGAACACCCAACTGTGGATGTTGGTTGCCCGCTAGAATTCTATTGGTGATTCATTTGTGAGCACCACACTTTGCTGATGTGTGTTTTATAGGTAGTCGTTATTTGATGTACTATAATTTACATTATTAAGCTCATCGATTATGGTGGTTCAGAAGTATAACAGGGAATTATGGCTGTACCTCAGAGGGTCATAAATTCTGAGACCCACGGTATTTTGATAGGAGCTACCTGCCAATGGTCATGGCATTTAAACGAACGTTGGTATACTGATGACTGCAGGAGGTAGAATCCCGCTAAGGGCTACTGACCCCACTGTGTTGTGCATGGTGTAATCCTATGTTGTGCGTTGCCAGCACACAAATTATATTCTGTGGGGTGTGCTCAAATGGGTATATTTGTATTCTGATTGTATTCTGCTTTGTCTATGTGCCTCTTTGTGCTCAGACCTCCATTTTGCTGCTAAGTATCATTTTTGCGGGTTATTAGCACATTTAGTTTAGACTTTGCTCTTGGGGATGTCAAAATAGTCTACATGCCCTTCTGGTACTATCTAGCCTGCATTTCTATTGGAAATTCTAGTATGTAGTAGTCACTCCAATGCGCTCTTTGCTGCAAGTGTGTTTGCACATAAACATATGAAGTCACAGTATGCACAGCAGATCTTCAATGTGTGCTCAAGTCATAATCAGCACTTATTGCCACTTTGAAGATGCTTGGATGTGGTTAAAACTACTCATGGGGACAGGAGCAACCCAATATGCCCATGTGGGCTCATTTATAAAGATTTCTGTGCAGACTGAAACTAAATGCCCAAATATCTAACAGAACAGACATAATATTCTGTAAGGAATAAATCTTTTCTTAGACTTAAGTAAACTTAAGTAAAAATAACAACAACCAGTGTTGCAATATTTCATTGCCAGTTTCAATTTAACCTTAATCGAAATGTATTTAAAGACTAATAACTGAGACTTATCATTGCAAATTGTAATGAAGCGACATGGTGAGAAGAACTAAAGATACACCCAAGTGCAAAAAAGCAAAACCAGAGATAGGTGAGGTTAAATGGTAATTGGTTTAATTGGTGAGACAGCCAATATTTATGCAAGTAATAATTCACAATGGGTAGATACCAATTTGTTCCATATATATGGTTAGGTCTGTCTCCTGTTTTCTGTTGACAGTGTTTCGACCTTCATAATTGCTACTGGGGTCTCACCAAGACTGACTGATAACCTGGGGGATGGTTGTGTCTTAGAATCAGTCTACTTGGCAGACCCCTAATCAGTAAGCATGTTTTAATAGTAACCTTACAGTGCTATATATGTTATAATATAAATATGTATATATGTATGTATGTAAATATATATCTCCGAGCAAGGGCGGACGCCCGAAACGCATCAGATTTTGGTAAACTCTCTTTAAATAAATTTTTGCCGACAATACGTTTGGACTTGCGGGTCTTTCCTGTCCCTGCTTGCTTGGTGGCGGCGTTGTGGAAGACTGCAGTTGCTATATAAAGGTTGATCGATGTTGATTGAGGGTAATTCTTATCACTCTCACTCACTGGAAAGATTAAAGTTTTTTAGGTGGGTCTGCCTCCCTGGGTCAGAGCTGCAGGTTCACGCCGCCATCTTCCTCATGCAGGTGAATCTCTGTTCCGGTTTGCATATTCACTATGATATGTGATCCGTGATACGCATCTCTCTTGCCATAAATGTCTTCCTGCCTTCATGGTCAACTGTGATGCATGCTCTGAGATTGAGTTTTTGAAGACATGATGACAACTATGAAGGTGCGGAATACCTATATGTCATGATCATGCAGGAAGCAGGATTAAATCACAACTTCACATTAGAGAATATTTTAAAAAGGCTGTTACATTTGGGAATACACAAAATGTATCATTCCTCAGGTCCCCCCAGTGGGGCCTAGGGGGCAGGGTATCCCTACACGGACCCCTTATAATATTTCTTTTTTTTACTTCAGGACAGGGGACTAAGTCCCCAAATACTGTAATGTCTACCAGCAACATTTTTCTCATGGTGCTGGCAGCCAATCGGAGCGCTCACTGCCCAAGGGAAAGAAAGCTCAAAGGGCCACTCAGAACACTCTATTTTTAAATTGGTGCTCCTGTTGGATTCTTGCGAGTCTCCCTAGGACCCAAAAAGCCATATATGCAGATATATTTCAACCTTAGTTTCTCAAAAAATACCGAACAAATTTACACCAAATCACAAAAAGCATAATCTGTGGATCAAGGTCTAGATTCCTGCTAAAATTTGTGCAATTCCGTTCAGCAGTTTTTGTGGTAGTTTTACAAGTTCATGGAAAATACTTGGGAACATTTACTTTTTTGACCCCCATTTTTATCAGTCCTCACTTAACAGATCACTCCAAATTTTTCCAAGAAGAAACCGAAGCAATATGTGTTTTTCTGTCAATGTTTCGTGAAGATTTTACTCCTGTGCATAATTACTGAGGGTATTTACTGGTGCCTGTAGCTTGCCGTCATGTCACATGTGCTGCCACAGAAGAGGGCGTTGGCCCGAAACGCGTCTGGCAGGAAAGGGACTCTGTTCGCAGCTCGCGCCCTGGCGTTGGCATCAATTCCTACCTGTAAGTGCATCCCCACCTAGCAGCAACTTTTTCTTTCCATATATATATATATATATATATATATATATATATATATATATATATATATATATATATATAGGTTGATCGATGTTGTTTGAGGGTAATTCTTATCACTCTCACTCACTGAGTCATAGAAAGATTAAAGTTTTTAGGTGGGTCTCTGTCCATCACCACCCCCTTTTCCAAAATCGATTTTGTCCACACTATGTGTGGGAGGGTTTACTCAGACGTGAGTCCCTTGCTTATTGCACCATCAGGATTCAAGCAAGCCGGGCCGACGACGGCTGAAATGCCAGAAACCGGTCCCCGGAAGCCTGTTTCCTTCCCAGTATAAGAATGGGCTTGGTAGTTTGGTTTGCCCTGTTCCCATCATGCACTGGGACAGAAACAGACTAATTTGCATGTAGCCAGGTTCTGAGCTGGGATGGTGCAGTGAGCTAAAAAACGGTGATGGATCTAGCCCTGATCTCTTGACTGGGTGAGAGTATTCTGCATCATTCAGAAACTCTGTCCATCACCACCCCCTTTTCCAAAATCAATGTTTCGTGAATATTCATCAGACAGCATTAAGGTCATTAGCAAAACATAAATGACCTGTCTATTCAAAAGCAATCCTAACTATAGCTATCCATATATATACCAGTTTTACATTTCTCTTAGAGTCATAAATAATTGTTCTGAAATTAGCAAGAGTAGTCATTCAAACAGAGTAAAATCAGTAAATATGTTATAATTTTTTTGAAGCTTGAAGTTCAAAATAGCACAACAAATTGCTGCACCAGTGAAAAGTTTTACCTTCTGACTACTCTGAAGTCGCCGATATGGAAGTCAAAAATACTCAGGTGGAAAAGGCAGCAGGCTGTGGCCAAAGGTGGCTCCACATCATCACATAGCCGCTGGACAAGGACTCAGTGAAGCCATTGACCTTTGCCAGAAATGCTCAGTGCTGGAGTAATTTCACTTTTTCACGCAGAAATGCCCCTCACCAGCCGGATACTTTTCACCCTTCATCTGGCAAAGATTTTTACCTTCGGACTGAGTCACTTTTTTGGAGCGCAGGATCATCCAGCTGGGCAAGGCTGGAGGCTGTATCCCAAGAAGACTCCACCAGGCGGGACACTTTCTCCGTGAGGTTTCGCTTGATTGGATGGGCTGCTGGAAAGAAAACAATCGGAGGGCTAATCTGAATCTTTGGCTCAGAGGCAAAGCACATGGCAGGCCTGTCCTAGTTCTCTGTCAGTTCTCTGAGAAAACAGTTGGAAAGATGTTTCTAATTCCCAGGTTTCAAGAAAGGTCAGGAGGCATGCACTTTGACACAAGTCAATGGTTCATGGCCTATGGGACAGCACTTGGAGATCTAGCCTCGCTCCAGCAGAGGCCAGCAGTAGGGTCCTGGGCAGGTCCAGTTGAAACTGGTCAGCTTTGAATGCAGAAACAAATAGTCAGCCTTATGAACCATGGAGTCCACTTATTTTTCTTTGGTACAAGAGGGAGAGAAGGTCTGTTTTTCAAGGCTCTTCTCATTTCACTGACTGTAGGTCCAGTCCTCTTCCGTTGTTCCACAGGTCAAAAAGTAACCTGAAGGGGGTACTGAGGTTGCCACATTTATGCCCAGAGCCAGCCTGTGGGTGGGGGAAACTCCCGGCCACTCCCTAAACAATGGAGTAAAACTTCCCTGTGGGTGACCCTACCCACTTTTACAGCACTTTCTTTGTGGTTTACCATAAACTATCCTATAGTGCTCCTCTCTACCTAAACCCAACATGGCAGAACTCTTTTTCTGCTGAGCAGTGCTTCCTGTTCCAACCCAGAGGTGTGGCTATGATAATGGGCTATCCCTCCCTTGTGGTCAGTTGAAGCCGGTTCATGGGCAGCCTTCCGCTCTAACCCCCCCTCCCACTGGTTTTGAAGCCAAGTTAACTAGGAAGAAGACAAAAGGCGCAGGCCTAGGTGTGAGTTTCTCCTGCCAGTGACAGGGAAGGCACTCTTTGAAGCTCAGGATGCGCAAGCACAACCCTTCAGCCCATCCTTGTCAAGGAAGAAAAACACCTCTCCACTCCAAAGCCTTTTATCCACCTTCTGGGAACAAGACACATTACACCACAGGTGAGTCATTAACAGTCAGATGACACTGAACACTGCAGAAAGGCACATTTGGAGGTGATCAATAAAACAGACGAATACTTTAAATTTAATGCAGATACAGCTGAAATCCAGATAGTGTAGGAGGCTTATAAAGCCTATATAAGAGGAGTATTCAGTTCATTATCTGTAGGCAGATCAAGAGATATGAGGAACGCAGAGAAGGAGACAATTACAAAGATCAAAAATAAAGAAATAGACTTGCAGACAGCGTCTGTGGAAGTAAGAGGGGCACCGGAACATGTCCTATCTTTAGAAAAAGACCTAGATAAGCTTTGAGCAGAATATCAAGCTGTGTTGGATAAAAAGCTACTAGATAAGTGGAGAGTCAGTAAGCTTCAGCATTTTTCGTTCGGAGAAAAGTGTGGTTCTCTGCTAGCTTGGAAGGCAAGATCAGATAAGGTTAGGAACACAATAAATAGCTTAAACATGCAGGGCTCCTGTAAATTAACTTGCAGCAAGGAGGACATTTTGGAGGAAGCAAGAAGTTTTATGTGTGATCTATACACAGAAGATACAAACCTAGAACAGGCAGAAGTAGGGAGTTGGCTAGATGCAGTTAGGCTCCCCATGCTGTCGTAGGAATCTACAGTCTCTTTACAATCTGAAATAACAGAAGAAGAAATCCAGGCTCAATTTAGGAAAATGTCTATGGGGCAAGCGGCAGGGCCAGACGGGCTTCCGTTTGAGTTTTATTTGTTAGTAATTGAGAGTATAATGCCAAAGTTGAAAATTCTATTTAATAAAATATATAGGGGTGGTGAATTTACTTCTGCCTCATGGGCGGAGGACACTGTCACCCTGATTCTAAAACCTAATAAAGATCCGCAAGTAATTGAATCCTTCAGACCGATATCAATACTAAACTCGGATTAAGAGTTGTTCACTGGTATAATTCCTGGCAACGCGGGTTGCAAAAGGTATAAAAACGGTGGTACACATGGATCAACGTAGTTTCACACCTGGGAGGCAGCTCAATGAGTTGACCTTCCAGGTAATGGGAGCCATTGATATGGCTGAAGTAAATAAAGCCCCCTTGACATTAGTAGCCATTGACACTGCCAAAGCGTTTGATCAGGTTATTTGGCCCTACCTTTGGCAAACTTTAGAGAGATTTGGATTCCCGGATAATTTTGTTCGAGCTCTTAAAAAATGTCTTTTTTTGTCCTAAGGCTAAAGTATTGGTGAACGGAGTTTTGTCGGATTGGTTCAATGTAGGGAGAGGCACAAGGCAGGGGTGTCCTATGTCACCACTATTGTTCAACCTCTATATTGAACCTTTTGTTTGTAAGTTAAGACAAGACACAGTTATAAGTCCGTTTTATCTGGGAGAGTTGGAATTTAAGACGGCTCTCTATGCGGACGACTTGCTTTTATACACTACTAACCCTATAGAAGCTATACCACAACTATTTGAGATGGCAGAAGAATTCGGAACAGTCTCAGGATATGTAATTAATAAAGATAAAATGGAGATAATGGAGTGGAATCAAATTAATAGCTATCCAGGGGCAAAGTCTAAAATGAGATATTTAGACGTGCAATTAGTACAGAACCTGGAAGATATCCCAAAGGTAAACTGGAAAAAGACCTCGAAAGAAATTGTCAGTCTACTAACTAGATGGGCTAATCTTCCTTTAAACATATATGGGAGAGTAAATTTGGTAAAAATTATTATTTTGCCGAAAGTAACGTTTATGTATAATACAATACCTTTGAGCTTCAGGAGAGAAGATATTGCCAAATTACAAGGCAAAATAAGTTAATTCATATGGGCAACAAAGGGCTCCAGGACAGCTTGGAAAAAACTGAGAAGAGGCCTAAAAGTGGGGGGGGCTAGCCCTACCGGATTTGTTACTTTACTGTTATGCATTTCATTTTAAAAATTTTAGGATTTTGATGAATGACCCAGGCTCTTCGCCATTAGGTCTTTTGTTTAAAGCCATGTTACGTGATACGTCTCAGGGCCAGGTTTCTTTTCTATTTAAGTATGGCAATCCAAAGTTCTTTAAAAAAGTAAAACTTAAAAGGGCTGCTTTGAAAACATGGATGTTTATAGGAAGAAAATTGGACATTCCATACTATGCACCATACTATGCACCCCAGGCTCCAGTTTGGGACTCCCCTGGCACTCCTGAGTGCCTACAAGACCAACTGAGTATACCTTTAAAAAGAGGAGGAATAAAGAAATGGGGTGACTTACAAGAAGGATGCAATCTAATGAGTTGGGAGGCATTGAGCAGGTTAACCCAAGGCACATTGACAAGGTTTAAATATTATCAGATTGCATCCTGGTGGTCAACAAAATGTTGGCAGGCTGATGAAGCTTTTTCAGAGGTATTAGACCAAATGCTTAGACATGGCATTTGGAAAAGGGAAGTTGCATATTGGTATGGATCATTGTTGAATATGGAAGATCAAGGTAAAACTGATGTAATTAAGCTCTGGGGAGAGAAATTTGCAGAAAACGGTGGAAACAGTAGAGATTTGTATACAGTTTGGTCTGATTCTTTTGCAATGTTACAGGAACTAGTAAAACCCACGGCATTGAGAAGAAATCACCTCAATACAGCGTATAGAGTGTATTGGTCTCCAGGAAAACTGACCAAGAGAACAGGGAGAGCATATAGTTGTCCAAGGTGTAAATTCCCCAGAGCAGACGACGTCCATGTTTTCAAGGAATGCACAGAAATTAAACCATATTGGAATGAGATATGTGCTTTTTTGGGTTCTGTGTTGGAGAGGTCAATTGATGTAAGCACTAGTTTGATTTTTTCTGGTCTACCAGATGACTATTATCTAAACATACCTATGTATAATTCTATATTTTGTGTGATTCTCTTAGCTAGGAGAGAAATATGTAGGCTCTGGAAATCAGAAGACCCCCCGGTCTTCTCTGAGCTTTTAAGAAACATTATGTATATTAGGGAGAGTGACATGGCTTGTGATACAAAAAGCAAGGGGAAGGTATGGGCAAATTTGTTAACTTGGCGAGAAAAAGAAACTGGGTCCAATGATTAAGCCAAAAAAATGTTAGTCTAAATTTCCCAAGAAACTAGGGCAGATAAAAGAGATATAGTGAAGGGGATTGGAGAAGGTAACAGTGTTATCAAAGATGGAGAGCTCGACCTTTCTTTTTTATTTTGCCTATCCAGATGGTCCGCAAAGTTTGGCATAGATGGGATGCAGGTATCCAATTTTTGTTTTCACATTTTTGGCACTATGAGGTCAAAAACAAGAAAGGCACATTTGGAATATATCACAAATTCAAATAAATCTGAAACGTGAACTCGAAGAGAGAAAGGTACTGGTTACCAAACAGTCACCAAAACAGCCCAGAACTCCAGGGTAAATTGACATACAAAACAGTATCTCTCTGAGCTCCACAAATGTAATCACTAGGTTGTAAATCCACCAATCCGGTACAGTGTTCAATTATGCTCAGTGCAGGAGTAATATCTTCCTTGCCACAGTAATGTCCTTAAATAAGAGAAATTCCACCAATCCGGTATTCCAATCTCTTTTAATGGAATTTCTTCAATCCAATTCACAATTGTCCTTAATTGTCTTTCAGCCAACACGTGTTTCGTCTGATGCTAATCCCTGCATCAACAGACTTCATCAGGGCTGAAACCCAAACATATTTACAATATTAAATGTACCAACTAATAAGAATATTATATTACCCATAACCAAATCCACCAAGAAAAGTGTATAACGTCAAGCAAGTCAAATAAGGAGGCTACCAAAATTGCCCATAAGAGTAAGAAAAGAAAGGAAAAAATGAAGTATTCCAGTGAAAAAGAAGTATATCACATGCTAGGTACTCAAAAGGGAAATACTAAATTGAAGCAGTCCCAAACGCACCATTACCATTTTAAATAAATAGCAGAGTGTTACCTCAGTTACAATTAAGTCTTGTCAAAATCAATAATTCACAGTATTTTTGTAATGCGTAGAAATCAGTTAGAAGAACCTGAAACAAAGGTATACTATCCTGGTAAGTTTCATTATATATATGAGGGAGCTACTATTTATACACACTCGATGCCTAATGCCCGAAAACGAAATGCAGTACATCTCTGATGTAAATACGATGCAATACTAAATTCTAGAAAATCTCACCTATCGTCGTATAGGTGATTCATCTCTGAAGGGAACGTCAGACCTGATACAGCAATTTAGATATCAGGATACACGAGTACGTGTACCTAGAAAAAACGAAATGTCCTTTAATTTTAAGTAGTCATTGCCATTACGGGAATAATAGACATTCTCTCGAAATAGCGGGCGAATCTATTCTGAATTGTTAGCATTATAAAGGAACGCCTTCGTGAATTACACTAGGGCGTGTGAAGATACCAGTATAGATGTATCTGTATTATTAAAAAATTGCCCGCATTCAAATCAGTACCGGCGTTTACCTGTCTGGTTACCGCAGTGCCTCCTCGTGAACTTCCCGGCTTTCGCGTTCGCGTTCTCTTTGAGCGCCATATTTTAATGTTTAGGCGTGAACTGCGGACTACCAGCGCCATGTTTGACGAATCAAATAACATAAAATTTTGGATAACTCTGGCGATGTGTTATTCTAAATGCGTCCTAATTGAATTATAATTACATGAATAGATTATTCCGATATTTGAATGATTTTTAATCTAGTACTCAATACCACTTTTGTGTTATTATTATACTCCGTATCAGATTCTAATGTTCATTTTAAATTTAAAGTAATCTAAACTTAATTATTATCCATTGAAGAATGTCCTTATTTAAACTTCCCTCGTGTTGTTAACAAGATCTAAGAATAGCATAGAGTTAGTCCTATCTTTATTTTTCAGAGACCACGCACCGAGTCACAATACGAGTGTATTTCATTCCTATTTCAACATTCAAGGATCTATTTGACCCTCCTTTCAAAAATACATAATGAGGAGTCAAGTTGTATAGTTAATAAAATTAGAATATATTTCGGGTTCAAAAAGATTTTTGATAATAGCTCAATCGAACCAGTGATTTCAAAAGTAACTACCTGACGCTAAACATCCGACCCACACGATCTGGTCCAAATCGTGGTCGGATTTGTATACCTTTATCACGGTTCCTACACCCTAATGTCACCATTCTCATATTATATGCGTGAATAAAAGAACATGCAAAGAATATTATTCCAATCAAGGTAAAGGAGGAGAGTGAAACAGAAATGGAGAAAGTAAAACGTGCACTTATTGTTATACATAGTTATTCAATGAAAATTATTTCATTAAACATTGGCAATCCTAACAATGAAATGTCTTGTTAAGCTAAATAATAATAATACATCTAAATTGTTCTGTACATAAATATACCATTTATAACTTTCAGAAACCTTATCTGGTTTTGTATCACACAATTATTAGTAAATTCAATATATTATGTATTTTTACCCAACTACATGATTAGTAAATAGGTCGATTTGCATTCAGTGATCAGAACACTGGTTATGGGTAATATAATATTCTTATTAGTTGGTACATTTAATATTGTAAATATGTTTGGGTTTCAGCCCTGATGAAGTCTGTTGATGCAGGGATTAGCATCAGACGAAACACGTGTTGGCTGAAAGACAATTAAGGACAATTGTGAATTGGATTGAAGAAATACCATTAAAAGAGATTGGAATACCGGATTGGTGGAATTTCTCTTATTTAAGGACATTACTGTGGCTAGGAAGATATTACTCCTGCACTGAGCATAATTGAACACTGTACCGGATTGGTGGATTTACAACCTAGTGATTACATTTGTGGAGCTCAGAGAGATACTGTTTTGTAGATATTATAAACAGTTCAATATAAGTCAGTTCCCAGCGGTGTGCTAAAAATAAACATATTCTCTCAGCTTGTCATGGTAAGCTATTAAAATAGAACAGAAGAAAGAAAAGCAAGGTTCTGTGTTTTGTTGATTTTAACAGCTGTGACATGACCTGCAATTCACCAGGCTGCTGTCTCTGGCAGCTGGTATTGTGACGTGGAACATAGTAACTTATGATAGTCCAGATGTGACATCTGTTTTTTATAACCGGCGATGAGGTGCATCACAAGTCACCAACTGTAAAGAAATAAGGGGCATATTATCAACAACTAGCGATATTTATCGCTAAATAAGCTTAGCGACATTTTTTTTATCGCCGCGCATCGACGGATTTTATCGCAGAGATAACGTGATATTAGCAACGTTTATCTCCAAAGCGATAAAATATCCGGCGATAGTGGTGAAATGCGCGAATATCGCTGGAAATCCAGCGATATTCAGGCATTATCTCTAGCAGGGACTTAGCCTGAATATCCACCTCCCATTGGATATACAGGCTAAGAACTAGTCTGAGCAGGCGTTAGTTTCCTGCGATATTCGCGCTTAGCGTGTATTTTCTTGTCACTACACCTGCGTTGATAATAGGTGATAGCGATGTTAGCGACTGCTTTCAGTCGCTAACAAGTTGGGTACGCCCACTTTGTATGTCATTAGCGATAAATATCGCTGACATTCAAAGCGGGCCCCAAACCTCTCGCTATCGCCTACAAGCTGTCGCTAACTGCTGTTAGCGACAGCTTGCTAACAAGACAGAAGTCCCCATCCTAGGACCATCCCCATCCTCCTTGGACGACTCCTGGTGGCCCACAGAGCTGGGCACCGCACCGACACCCACAGCCCACGCACGCAACCAGGGATTCATCCTAGACTCCTCCCTTACGATGACCACCCTGCGCATGCTCCGAAAGATCTTCCGGTGGATCCCCAACGGAACAAGAAAGGCAGTCACTAAGGCCCTCGTCACCAGCCGACTGGACTACGGGAACACCCTGTACACTGGAACCACGGCCAAACTGCAGAAAAGACTCCAGCGCATACAGAACGCATCCGCACGACTCATCCTCGACATCCCTCGCCACAGCCACATCTCAGCCCACCTGAAAGATCTGCACTGGCTCCCCGTCAACAAGAGGATCACGTTCAGGCTCCTCACCCACGCAAACAAAGCTCTCCACAACATAGGCCCCGAATACCTCAACAACCGCCTCACATTCCACACGCCAATACGCCAGCTCTGCTCCACCAGCCTCGCCCTCGCCACCGTCCCACGGATTGGCAGAACCACCACCGGAGGAAGATCATTCTCCTACCTGGCTGCCAAGTCGTGGAACTCACCCCCCACCTACGATTGACCCAGGACTACCTCACCTTCAGAAAATACCTCAAGACCTGGCTATTCGAGCAGTAGCGGCACCCCCACCCCCTCTCCCTTCAGCACCTTGAGACCCGCACAGGTGAGTAGCGCGCTCTATAAATGTACTGATTGATTGATTGATAGGGCGATAAAAATATTGCCACTTTGCGGACGAAAACAGCCGCAAAAGTGGCGATAATCTCATATCGCCCGCCTTGATAATATGCCCCTTAGAGACTGCCATGACAATATATAGTGGCACACAGCCCACTGACATCACCAATACGGGACATTCAGGACATAACAAATTCATATGGATGGCAATGGTTGGTTCCATGGGATAACATTCGCTTCTCGTTAAAGTCAAGAAGAAATAGGTACCCCTCTTAATTCAAATAATGAACAGCAGCCAAAACAAAATCAAGTGTGTATTAAAGGTGAATTTTTTAACTTTGTTCAAGGTTTTCTTTGTTTCACTGTTCACCTGGCTAAAGAGTTAAGAACTAGGTAAAAGAATACATGCTACAACAGCAGGACGAGCAGAGAGAATTATACCCTTGTGTGTTCCACTCATGGGTCTGACGTTTTAAGTACAGTTTTAATCAAGGTGATAATAAACTGCAAACATCAGTATTAAATAAGGTACACTATTTTCCATTCAGACAAACAATATTAGACAACGTTAGGACTATGCTTGAGACAGGGGGATGCACATACGCAGATTTATATTACTTACAATAACACCGTCACGTGGTAACACATGAATAATGGGCCAATCCTAAAATATTTGAAACAAAAATCTAATAATATGGTTTTTGTTCAACAGCTTCGTCTACCTGGAGCGAACTGCACACCATTTCTTCCAGGAGGGCAAGGCTCTTACAAAATACCAATTTGTGTAAAATAGAGTACAATGTAATTTCAACAAAATGCATTCAGTAAGAAATATTTCAGTCCCTCTAACCTGAATCCTGCAACTTCATTTCAATAACAAGCATTTGCAATGCAATGGTCTCGGCATCATTAAAGGTAGAGCTATTGGCATTGCTCATGACATTTTTTTTCTTTAAATCAAAAATAAATGGGCATTGTCATTAACATTGCCAATACACAGCACTCTGCACTCAACAGCACACAATGCTCTGCACTCACTGCTCTGCACACTCACTCTGCACACTCACTACTCTGCACACTCACTACTCTGCACACTCACTACTCTGCACACTCACCACTCTGCACACTCACCACTCTGCACACTCACCACTCTGCACACTCACCACTCTGCACACTCACCACTCTGCACACTCACCACTCTGCACTCACCACTCTGCACTCACCACTCTGCACTCACCACTCTGCCCTCACCACTCTGCCCTCACCACTCTGCCCTCACCACTCTGCCCTCACCACTCTGCCCTCACCACTCTACACTCACGACCACTCTGCACTCACCACCACTCTGCACTCACCACCACTCTGCACTCACCACTCTGCACTCACCACCACTCTGCACTCACCACCACTCTGCACTCACCACCACTCTGCCCTTACCACTCTGCCCTCACCACTCTGCACTCACCACTCTGCACTCACCACCACTCTGCACTCACCACCACTCTGCACTCACCAGCACTCTGCACTCACCACTCACCACTCTGCACTCACCACTCTGCACTCACCACCATTCTGCACTCACCACCACTCTGCACTCACCACCACTCTGCACTCACCACCACTCTGCACTCACCACTCTGCACTCACCACTCTGCACTCACCACTCTGCACTCACCACTCTGCACTCACCACTCTGCACTCACCACTCTGCACTCACCACCACTCTGCACTCACCACCACTCTGCACTCACCACCACTCTGCACTCACCACTCTGCCCTCACCACTCTGCCCTCACCACTCTGCACTCACCACCACTCTGCACTCACCACCACTCTGCACTCACCACCACTCTGCACTCACCACCACTCTGCACTCACCACTCTGCACTCACCACTCTGCACTCACCACTCTGCACTCACCACTCTGCACTCACCACTCTGCACTCACCACTCTGCACTCGCCACTCTGCACTCACCACTCTGCCCTCACCACTCTGCCCTCACCACTCTGCCCTCACCACTCTGCCCTCACCATTCTGCCCTCACCACTCTGCACTCACCACCACTCTGCACTCACCACTCTGCACTCACCACTCTGCCCTCACCACTCTGCACTCACCACTCTGCCCTCACCACTCTGCCCTCACCACTCTGCCCTCACCACTCTGCACTCACCACTCTGCACTCACCACCACTCTGCACTCACCACCACTCTGCACTCAACACCACTCTGCACTCACCACTCACCACTCTGCACTCACCACTCTGCACTCACCACTCACCGCACTCACCACCACTCTGCACTCACCACCACTCTGCACTCACCACCACTCTGCACTCACCACCACTCTGCACTCACCACTCTGCACTCACCACTCTGCACTCACCTCTCTGCACTCACCACTCTGCCCTCACCACTCTGCCCTCACCACTCTGCACTCACCACTCTGCACTCACCACCACTCTGCACTCACCACTCTGCACTCACCACTCTGCACTCACCACTCTGCCCTCACCACTCTGCCCTCACCACTTTGCACTCACCACTCTGCACTCACCACTCTGCACTCACCACTCTGCACTCACCACTCTGCACTCACCACTCTGCACTCACCACTCTGCCCTCACCACTCTGCCCTCAACACTCTGCCCTCACCACTCTGCCCTCACCACTCTGCCCTCACCACTCTGCCCTCACCACTCTGCACTCACCACTCTGCCCTCACCACTCTGCCCACACCACTCTGCACTCACCACTCTGCACTCACCACTCTGCACTCACCACTCTGCACCACTCACCACTCTGCACCACTCACCACTCTGCACTCACCACCACTCTGCACTCACCACTTTGCACTCACCACTCTGCACTCACCACCACTCTGCACTCACCACTCTGCCCTCACCACTCTGCCCTCACCACTCTGCACTCACCACTCTGCCCTCACCACTCTGCACTCACCACTCTGCACTCACCACTCTGCACTCACCACTCTGCACTCACCACTCTGCCCTCACCACTCTGCCCTCACCACTCTGCACTCACCACTCTGCACTCACCACTCTGCACTCACCACTCACCACTCTGCACTCACCACTCTGCACTCACCACTCTGCACTCTGCACTCTGCACTCTGCACTCACCACTCTGCACCACTCACCACTCACCACTCTGCACTCACCACTCTGCACTCACCACTCTGCACTCACCACTCTGCACCACTCACCACTCTGCACCACTCACCACTCTGCACTCACCACTCTGCACTCTGCACTCTGCACTCACCACTCTGCACCACTCTCCACTCACCACTCTGCACTGACCACTCTGCACTCACCACTCTGCACTCACCACTCTGCACTCACCACTCTGCACTCACCACTCTGCACCACTCACCACTCTGCACCACTCACCACTCTGCACTCACCACTCACCACTCTGCACTCACCACTCTGCACTCACCACTCTGCACTCACCACTCTGCACTCACCACTCTGCACTCACCACTCACCACTCTGCACTCACCACTCTGCACTCACCACTCTGCACTCACCACTCACCACCAGGTAGAGATAATACTAGCACCCTAGCCCGCTCACTGCCTTTTGTATCTGAAACCTGCAGGGACTTTTGTACAGGCTGCATGCAAAGCTTGACATACATACATCTTGGAGCACCTTGGAAGTGTTGCAGCAGAAAGAGCAGTCGTTTTAATTTAAGTAGACTTAGGTCATTTAATATTTTGAAAATGGTTGTACGTCCTGAAGTAGAAGCAAAGATGCTTTTCATTTGCATCAGTTAATGTAGTAGATTCTGCCTGTGCAATGTACCAGCGTGTTTGTGATTGGGTTATTTGCTGTTGTGGGTCTCCAATCACGCTCCTACATAGTTTCTGAAAAAGCTTTCTTAGTATCGCGGCCGCCCCGGAAGTCAGGCACGGTCGCCTGTGACGGGGGCGGGGCCACGTTCAGACCGGAAGAGGAGGCAGGCGGAGTCGTTGCGTCTCGCGGCCCGGGGCTCCTGTGAGCGGTGTAGAGCCCCGGGGCCGCGCCAGCAGGAGGTTGGGCGCCGCGTGCTGAGGTAAGGTAAGTTCCAAAAGGCTGGAGCGCGATTGGTGCACTTGTGTGTGTGTATGCTCGTGTGTGTGTGTGTATGTATGTGTGCGACGGTGACGGCGGGGGAGGGGGAGGGGGGGCCTCGGTGCACTTGTGTGTGTGCGCGCGTGTGTGTATGAGTCAGGGGTGGTGTCTCTGTATGTATGTATGTGCGTGCGTGCATGGGCGCTTGTGTGTGTGTGTATGCGCATGCGTGTGTGGTGCTTGCGCTTCCCAGGAGACAGCGCCTGGCCACAGCGCGCGTTCCAGTTACAAATCGCCTGGAAGGATGCGCGTGGCCGGGACTGTCTCCTGGGAAGCATAGTCGCTGACAAAAGATCTCCGGCGGAGACGCGCTTCCGCGCGTTGACGCCGAGACCTAAAAAGGAAATAACTTCTTTTAATGAAAAAAACAACAAAAGGCAAATGAATAATGGTTGGTAGAGAACTATTTTCAGGCTCTGGAACACACTCACACACTTAGTATATTTATTAATTCTTCCATGTTACATCGGAAACTTTCTGGCATAATAAAAAAAAATCTATTCTTTTATTTTCAACCTGAAGCCTGCATCTCCGATCTTCTACCATTCGCTGAATGCACATGGTGGAAAACAAGTAGGCTTAAAGATTGTTTTTCTTTCAGAACCATGCATGGCACACATATATAAAATATATTCAACCCAAGCTTCCTTTGGGGAAAGAACCTTGTTATGATTTATCATTGGAATGGGACCATACCCCAAATATGTCTGAATAGATCCAAAGCTCTCGGTAGACGTTCCTTTTCAGCTGCTCTGTGCACCCGGGTGTCTGCTCCTCATTCACAACAGCAATTGGAGGAACGGGAACCAATACAATCTGAGGGGTATAAAGGCCTTCAGTAACATTAAATGACACATTGTGTTACTAGGACTCAAGCTAAAGTAAATTATACCTTAGAATAAAAGATTTGTTATAGAGGGCACTGCGACAAAAGAATGATATTGACAATGCAGGGTGCAGCCTATAGAAACTGAAACAAAAGCAGTTTAGCAAGATAAAGGTAGATAGGTAGAGCAAAACTGGGGCAATTGAGACTTCAAGGAAAGAGGTCCAATACATTACTGCCTCATAGGATCCCCCCTCTTTCACTGTTCACCTGCTTTCTAAGTCCATTTTACGCCATTCTCCGGTATTCTCACTCTCCAAAGCCCAAATATTGAGCTCCTCTTCTTTCTGGAAAGCCTGTCCATCACTGTTCTTCTCAGGTGTAGGTAAAGTAACTGCAACGGTGGGCATGGCAATGCCGACATCCATAAGAGGTAAGTGTGACATTCAAATAAGCATGCACAGGCCATTTTCTGTGTGAGAGCATTATGCATCTGTTGCAATTGCACACACTCCGAAGCTTTTGTTCAAAATCATACTACTAACAAACTTGTTTTTGGAATGGAGAGCGTTTGAAGCCCAATAAGTTGAAATGTACAAGGCTCGTCACAGCACCAGAACTTCCTGACATCTCTCAACCTGAAGCAGTGGCTCTTTATTGATTCCAATCACTTGGGCTCACAAGTAAACTTGAAGCCTACATACGTGCACTATCCACCACTTCTAGAAAGGCTAATTGCATTTCCTGCATATCATGGTCAAGACCTTTATGTATGTCAATCAGCATGACTTGCACTTCTTTTGATCTTCATCAATGTTGTGAATAATCACCCACTTTAACCATTATCGGCTCACCATCTGGAGCGGAGGATAACAAGACTCAAAGCTGATTGTGGGCAATGATTCAGATGAGCATGGCATTGTTGTCAATGGTGCTTTTGGTCCTGCTTGCACCAGTGCCTGACACCCAGTGTAGCTTCTTGTTCTCCTCATATTCCTACTAATGCTTCCAGAGCTGGGAATGAGACCTCTAGAACTAGAACTTTAATTTGTGTCTTTAGCTCGCCTTGGTGATTCCCGCGTGCCAGCATAGTCCACGCTTGCCACAGAGCCTGAGCACCATTAGTGTTTGCACCTTTTTAAAGTCATCAACAACTCATGACAGACTTTTTACAATGTGCACAGAGCTCTGTTTGATTGCAAGCTGTAATCCAGCTGGGATCTTCTTAGTTCGCCCCATGCATTCGAGGCAGAGATCTCAAGCACTTTCCCAAGGGATAACTTGCAGCATTACTCTTCACATAGAACACTCTACACTACAAATCTACATGTGTTTTTCTGTCAGGCTTGATTGTAAGTGTTCCTGACCCGAAAGTGGTCATGGTTCTTGGGAGGGAAAATTGGTTGAGTCTCTGCCCAATCTACTACCTTCTTCATAACCATGGTCTGCTTCTACCTTTCATTGCTTGCTCATGGAGTCAATAAGGCCATGTGAAAATATTAAAGCAAGAGTTGTTTTTTATGGCACTGAGATATCTTCTACTTTTATTACATTTGATTTTTTTGAACACGGCAACACAGTATTATTTGTGAGGACAAATGACAAGGAAGAGTTGGCAGCATATGGTAACATTAGAGGGGGTTAGAGGTACAGGCGGAAAAATGTGAACAGATCGGATGCAGCTGTATAATTTTATAAATGCATAGCTAGAGTCATA
This sequence comes from Lissotriton vulgaris, assembly GCF_964263255.1. Lineage (NCBI taxonomy): Eukaryota > Metazoa > Chordata > Amphibia > Caudata > Salamandridae > Lissotriton > Lissotriton vulgaris. The sequence goes on along the minus strand of NC_141695.1, from coordinate 1,087,405,495 downwards.
GCCATCAATGTTTACTGTGGGAAGTAACTTCTCAGAGGTGCGTTGATGATTCTTGTATCAGTAAGTAAGATTGGAGTGTGCCACAGAAGTCTTTGGGTTTCTGTAATAATGACAAAGTCCATCAAAAGTTTATGTTTATTCCTTGAGAGATTGAGAACCACACCGCAGTCCAGAACGGGCACAGTTCCAACTGACTGCCTCACATCACATTCACATTCCAAAGATGACATCATGGAACATTGAGCATCATAAGGAATTGTGCAGCCTCAGCATGGCCAAGGCTGCCTTAGTGCATTATGACACATCTCCCTATTTTGGAAAATAAAGAAACTGGGATTACAGCGGCCACTGCCCATGGAGGGAGTTCCGGTGGGGCAGAAAGGCGGGGTGGGAGAGGGGCAGGGTGGGGGGTGCTAAAAACCTAAAAAATGGATAATTGGAGGTAAGTAAACAATTTAATTAATAAAACGAATTTCGTAGCGCGCACTGCATCGTTTTGTTTGCAGACACAGTTTAGCTTCTTTGTATACATCACTGATCACCTCACCTTGAGCATCACAAACAGGTGGCAAGTATTTGAATACATGCTGTCTCTCCTTTCTAGCAAACCCAACAGTTGAGCTTTTTTTCTGACAACACGGAACCTGACACCATCCATTGCCATATTAAAATTTTCAAAACAGTCCACCCAATCCTCCCATTCTATGGGAGGTTCTCCTGGTAACATAAGGGGCCCGATTCACAAAGGTAAACCGAGATGAAAGTCTAACTTTACGATTTTCGGTACTTACAAAGGTCATTTACAAAAGTCATAAAGTAAGACTTTTGTCTCAATTTAGCTTAAGTTTTGGTCTTAAGTCTAGCTGAGACCAAAACTTAAGATAAACTGAGACCAAATTCTAACTTTATTACTCGCCAATGCCCTTTGTAAATACCAAAAGTCATAAAGTTAGACTTTTGTCTCAGTTTACCTTTGTGAATCTGACCCAATGAAAGGAGGTGGTGTGATAATTGCTGTGGTCACATGCTTAGTGCAATGAAATTGATCCAAAGCACAAGCATTTTGAAAATTAGGCTAAAAACCACTGCTTAAATTTCCCTCCACAAATGGCAGGGTTCCCTAGAATTTAAAAAACACACTGGAAACAAAGCCTGAAATATAAAACACCAATCGATGCTCTGTATAAATTGCTGCCAATGAAGCTTCAGAAATTTTCACCCAGCCAAAAATAGCATGGAAAGGAGGGCCTGCAAACCAATCCACCGACAAATCCCTAGTCACGTGACAAATGATTTACGAGCTGCTCACCACTAAGCTGCCTTGCCTCCACACAGCCCTCTGGGTTGCACACAGGGACAAGGGTGTTTAAGGGGGGGACCCAGGGAGAGCTAGGTGCGAGCCGGTCTCTTCCTGGGTATGTTCGCGCGAGAGTCAGGGCAACAGGTGGGGTCTGATTAGGGGAGAAGATATAAGGGAGTGAGGCTGGCGGTTGGGAACTGCGTGGCGGGAAGCTAGGGAAGGGAGGTTTTGTTTTGCGGCGCGCTTGTGTGTTACCTTTCTCGGGCTCCATGGAGGAAGCAGCGGAGGTGCGGAGGGCCGTGCAGACACTCTGCGAGGCCGGGCGAGAGGACCTGCTGCGGCCGGGTGTACCGGCGGAGGCGTGGGTCGGAATGGCCCGCCCCCCTCGCAAGGCTGCGGAGGGTGTGTCCAGGGCGGTGACGGCGTGTTTGTCCCCGGGCCCGGCGGAGGAGGAAGACGGCGAGGCGGCCATGCCGGCGGACGGGCCTATGCCGGTTCCGCCCCCCGCAGCTGTGGAGCCCCCGCCGGGTGTCCCGGGCGCCCCCCAGCAGGTATGTGCTTTACCGTTATTTAGTGCTGGTTTGCGTGGGGCGCCCGGGGGGAGGCGGGGGCGTTCTGTGGGCCGGCAGGCCCAGCGCTCAGGCGGTCTTGCCCCGGGGAAGTCTGGGAAGCCACAGGCGGGTCCCAAAGCAAAGCGTGGGCGGAGCCTGGAATTGAATGGGCATACACAGCCCCCCCCCCTGTTGCAGAGCATGTGGACACTCCAGCTTCTGTGCCTTCCTTGCCGGAAGGGGTTTCCCCGTACCTATGGTTAAATGGGCAATGTTTCCTGCTCTCCCCTGCCACGCCGGTGCCTGGCCCTGCCCCCTCCCACTCTTTTGGCCCTCCACTACTGGGCTGTGCTGATGTGAGGCCACCTACTGCCGCGCCGCCTGCCTATTCCCCCAATGGGGCTACTACTCATGCTTCTGTTTTGGACCCAGCGGGTGCTGTACCTCACATGCTGCCCCCCCCGGCCACCAAGCCTGCGGCCCCCGGCGCGCCTGGCCCCCATACTGCCCCTTCCACGCCCTTGGCTCTTGGTGGGTTGGGTTTGGCCCACAGGGGGGCGCCCCCGGTTCCTGGGCAAGCTCTGTTCCCAGTCCCTCGGGGACGGCCAGGTGTCCTTCAGGGCGGTCCTGCGACTAGGTCGGGTGGTGTCAATGGTCTGGCGTCGGTGGGTCGTCCATCGGGGGGTGATTGCGATTCCACTCTAAGGAGGGATGTTTTTGCGAATTCTTCTTTGTCTGGCTTGAGCGGCCGCAGTTTTCAATCTGCGCCTCCGGCTGGGCGGCTGTTGGCTGCTTCTACGGGCCCGGGAACTGTCCACACGGCTGTTTCCAGTGGTGGGCTTACAGGGGAGATATCTGGAGCGGATATCTCTTCTGCAGCTTTACGTGCACACAGCTTTCAGAACATTGACTGGCAGTTTTATGATGGGGGTATTGGTGATGGGGCTATGCCTAGTGGCAGTACGCAAGTTGCATTTTCTGACGAAGCTTTCTATGGGAATTTTCATGATGATGATTTGGAAGAAGGGGAATTGAGAGACAAAGATGTTGGGCTTTTGGCAGCACGGGCCCAGGGGGGCGGGTTGGGGCAACCCACTGTTTCTCGTGTTTTGCAGGAGTCTCGTGCGGACCATGCAGCAGCAGTACGAGGGGCAGTGAGGTCTGGACCTTCTCAAGGGGATCGTGTGGCTGTGCAACCACAGTCGGAGCAGTTGCCAAGAGGTAAGGATGAGTGGTGGTCCGTGTGGCAACCCAGGGAGAGTCTCCCTGTTAAGAGTACAAGATCAATTGGTACGGGTGATGGGGTTGTTGGTGAGCGAGTCGCTCTGGCACCGATGCTTGAGCGGCCGGTGATTTCGAATGTTTCTAGTGTGCAATTTTCAGGGGAAGTTTCTACAGCAGGGGCTGGGGGGGCTGCTGCCACACCTGTTACGGAGGATAGTATCCTACCTAAAAAACTGCCTTATTCTGGGGTGGGGATGCCTTTGGGGTCCCATTTGTCTGAAAAAACGAAGAATCACATATGGTCTGGTGCATTTGTGGATGTTTTTCGGCTTCTACATAGAGATGTCCAAGCTAAAGAAGGGTCGAAGGAGGAGGAATTAGAATTGGCTAGGAGGCCTCGTGTCCCGAAGTCGATAGAGAATTGGACTTCGGCCTTTCTTATCTATGCCAGTGTTTATTGCCAACGTCATCCGGGCAAGGCGATAGACATGTTTAAATATGCCGATGTCATTCGCAAAGCTCACAGCTATTTTGGAGGCTTTGCCTGGTTGTCGTATGATGAAGAATTCAGGGCACGTATGAGTGTTTTTCCTGAGCGTTCGTGGGGTGAGGTTGATTCCGAATTGTGGCTTCAGTGGATGGCATCGGCTCACCCGCCCGCTACGACCCACACGGCTAGCGGGCAACCAGTGTATTATCGGCCCTTTCCAGCTCGCCCCGCTCTGTCTGGGGCGGGGGTTTGGGGCAGAGGTCAATCATCCTCCTCTGGCACGTGCTGGCATTTTAACAGGGGTTCCTGTAATCGACCAGCTTGCAGGTATAAGCATGAGTGTTCGCAGTGTGGGGGACGGCATGCGCTCACCCAGTGTTTTCCCGGACAGCGCTTTGGGGATCAAGGACGGGGTTCAGGGGGCAGGGGACAGCCTCAGCACGCTGTTTACAAGGGCTCCTACTCCTATTAAGCAGGATGTTCTGGATCTCTGGTTGGTGGATTATCCTGATTTTGAGGCTGCTAAGATTTTGTCTTGGGGTTTCAGAATTGGGTTTCGGATTGGGTATCAGGGACCCAGGGTGGGTAGGTGGTCTGACAATCTGAAATCTGCGAAAGAGAGTCCCCATGTTGTGCGGAAGAAGCTAGATGCCGAGCTTGCAGCGGGTCGGATTGCTGGTCCTTTCTTGAATTGCCCTCTCCCTGACTTGATCGTCTCGCCTCTGGGTGTGGTACCTAAAAAGGCGGAGGGGGAGTTTCGCCTTATCCATCACCTGTCATGGCCCGAGGGTGCATCCATTAACGATTTTATTGATCCAGCTGACTCAACTGTCAATTATGCTTCAGTGGACGATGCCTTGCGGCTCGTTCGCACGGCTGGTGTTGGGGCTTTGCTGGCGAAGAGTGACATTCAGTCGGCTTTCCGGCTATTGCCCATCCATCCTTGGGATTTCAGTCTTCTGGGCATGCATTTTGATGGTGGTTTCTACGTTGATAAGGTGTTGCCCATGGGCTGTTCAGTGTCATGCTCCCTCTTTGAGACATTCAGTACATTTCTGCAGTGGCGCTTCACTTTTGTCAGTGGCCACGTCTTGGTCTGCCATTATCTTGATGATTTTCTTTTCATTGGTGAGGGTCACTCTGGGCAGTGTCAGTCGGCTTTGACAATCTTTCAGGCTCTGGCGGAGGAATTGGGAGTTCCTTTGGCGCCGGATAAGACCGAAGGTCCCTGTACATCCCTGACTTTCTTAGGGATTGAAATTGATACCATGTCTATGATGGCGAGATTGCCTGCGGCTAAAGTGCGGGAAATGTCTGCATTCATCCACCTGGTGTTGGGGGAGCGGAAAGTGGTTTTGAGGACCGTCCAGAAGCTTTTGGGGTACCTCAATTTTGCTTGCCGGGTTGTTCGGGCGGGCAGGACGTTCTGTAGACGTCTGGGTCTTTCAATGTCCGGCGCCAGCCTTCCCCATCATCGGGTGCGCATTACCGCCGCTGTACGTGCCGATTTGACGGTCTGGCTCCGTTTCCTGCAGGATTTCAATGGCGTGTCCTTGTTTTTTGCGGATGAGGACATGGTGTGGCAAGTGCAGTTGTTCACGGATGCGGCGGGAGCTCACGGATTCGGTGTATTTTGGGAAGGTCGTTGGTGCGCGGCCGGCTGGCCGGTGCACTGGAAGGAGCAGGGTCGCAGCATAGCGTTTCTGGAGCTCTTCCCGCTGCTGGTTGCTTTGTTTCTCTGGGGAGAGGAGTTTCAGAATCGCTCCGTCTTGTTCCATGTGGACAATATGGCAGTAGTCCACCTTGTCAATCACCAAAAGGCTCGTGACTTGCGTGTTTTGCGGCTCCTGCGCGCATTCATGCTGCGGTGTCTGCAATTAAATATTGTCTTTAAAGCACGGCATGTTCCTGGAACTTCTAATTGCATCGCTGACTCTTTGTCTTGCTTTCAGTGGTCCGAATTCCGCAAATTGGCTCCTGGGGCGGACCTGGAACCAACGGCGATCCCACAGTACGTATGGGACCTGGGGGATTGAGGGTACACCATTTGGTCGAAAATTCAGTGGCTGACTCCACAAGGCGGGGTTATGTAAAGGCCTGGCATGAGTTTCTGCAGTTTGGTAAGGATTTGGCGGGGCCAATCAGGGCCGGGTTATCAGATGAACAATTCCTCTTGCAGTTTGTTTTACATTTAGCGGACAAGGGCCTCTCGCCCACAACCATTTCTGGCAAGTTGTCTGGGGTTTCTTTTTATGGGCAGCTTTGGTGGGGGAGGGATCCTGTTGGGGGGGTGTTGGTTCGTAAAGTGTTGAAGGGTTTGACTAGGCTTCGGGCTGGTGGTCAGCAGCTCCGGCAGCCGGTGACTTTTGATTTGCTCCAGTTGCTTTTACCGGAATTAGAGGTGTGTTGCCATGATGCTTTTGAGTGTGCCAAATTTCGTTTGTGTTTTGTCTGGTTATTCTTTGGGGCATTTCGGGCCTCAGAGTTGTTGGGGTTGCGGGGTAGGGTGGGTATGACCAGCAGTGAGGTGGTGTTGGAACATGACAGAGTGCGGCTGTGGCTGCGGACGTCCAAAACCGATCAGATGGGGAGGGGTAAGTGGGTGTTCCTGGGCAGGAGTGGTGTCTCTACATGTTGCCCGGTGGGGGAATGGGAAGCTTTTGTGTCCTCCCAAAATTTTTCCCAGGGGCCCATTTTTTGTCATGCTGATGGGAGCCCTATAGTTGCACCTCAATTGTTGGCTGTATTACGCAAGGTTTTGGTGCGCCTGGGGAGGGATCCTGTTCAATTTGGTACCCATTCATTCAGGATTGGGGCGGCGACGGAGGCCGCTAGGTTGGGGTGGGATTGGTCACAAATTTGTCGCATTGGACGTTGGCGCTCCAAGTGTTGTGAAAAATATGTGAGAAAATAGTACATTTTTGCTTGTCTAACATTTCTTTTTCTCCTAGGTCCTTGGCCCTCAGTCGCCGGATCCAAGAGGAGGGTGTGGATCTTGGGGCACTCTTTTGTTAAACGGGCAGCTTTAGCCGCTGCCAGTCAGCTTTGTGGGAGATCACTTGGTTTAAACAGCATGACGCATGAAGTCTCCTGGCATGGAACGGGGGGCATGCGATGGGGTGGTCTTTTTCCCGCCTTGGCTACTTTGGTTTCACAGTGTTTGGGGGGCCCTCCGGATCTCCTGGTGCTGCATTTGGGCGAAAATGACTTAGTTTCACTCTCCGGTTTGACTTTGTTGAAGTTAATGAAACAAGACCTGGAAATCATCAAGACCACATGGGTGAGCACCATGCTGATATGGACTGAGTTTGTGCCTCGTTTGCAATGGCGTGGGGCGAGGTGCCATTCCGCCCTGGAAAAGGCTCGACGGAAAGTTAATAGAACAATGCGACTTTTTTGTCACTATTTAGGTATCTACAGTTTGGATCATTACCATTTAAAAGTCTCTGAACAACATTTATTCTGTGAGGACGGTGTACATCTGTCTTCATTGGGCATTTCTTTTTACCTTTTGGAACTCAGGGATTTGATTAGCAAAGTTCTTCAGGTGCAGTTGTGGTGTGCTCCTTCCTTTCCATTTTTAGGTGGGGCAGGAAAACGCTAAAGGTTTTCCTGGGTGGCGGGTTTTGGCTAGTGGGGTGGGCAGCCTGGAGCGGGTTGGCCATCCTGAAGGGTAGCTAGTTGGGTAGTACTAGGGGTAGTAGGCAAGAGTTAGTTCGGACTTTTGGGAATTAGGTTTTGTAGGATCACTGTAGAGTTGAATTATGGTAAATAAATAAATAATGAATGTGTTCACGAAATTTATGATGCACCTGTCTTAAAATAAAGTGGCCTTTCTTGCTCCTAAAGAGGTGTGGACAGTGATTTCTTGCGCGAGGGGGGACCCAGGGAGAGCTAGGCGCGAGCCGGTCTCTTCCTGGGTATGTTCGCGCGAGAGTCAGGGCAACAGGTGGGGTCTGATTAGGGGAGAAGATATAAGGGAGTGAGGCTGGCGGTTGGGAACTGCGTGGCGGGAAGCTAGGGAAGGGAGGTTTTGTTTTGCCCCACCCACCCTCCCTCTTTTTTATTTTATTTTTGGGTTTTTTATTTTGCGGTGCTCTAGGTGCTGCTTTGTTTTTTAGGTTTGCCACTGTTAGGACAGGTGTCTTTGTTCTTTTAGGAGGCGGGTTTTGGCTAGTGGGGTGGGCAGCCTGGAGCGGGTTGGCCATCCTGAAGGGTAGCTAGTTGGGTAGTACTAGGGGTAGTAGGCAAGAGTTAGTTCGGGCTTTTGGGAATTAGGTTTTGTAGGATCACTGTAGAGTTGAATTATGGTAAATAAATAAATAATGAATGTGTTCACGAAATTTATGATGCACCTGTCTTAAAATAAAGTGGCCTTTCTTGCTCCTAAAGAGGTGTGGACAGTGATTTCTTGCGCGACCTTCCACACTGTTCGTATGGCCACCCGCTTTGAAATACTCCACACACCGCTCCTTCAAGGACAGCAGGTGAGTGCGGCACGCTCCTTGATTGCTCTCGCGCTGGCTCCTATTCTCTCACAGCCAGTGCGGCACGTGGGGTACAACAAGGCGTGCGCACTGGTAAAGCTGGCTCAACAGGTGAGCCCGCACACTCCTTGGCTGCTCTTGCGCTGGCTGACCCGCATTCACCTGCTCTCACGCTGGATCCTGTTAGCTCACAGCCAGTGTGGCATGTGAGGTACAAACTGGCGTGTGTAAAGGTTGTTACATAGTGCCAGTGACTCACAGCCTTCAATGGGGCCTTTTAGACTGACGTCACGCTTCTAGATCCTTCCTTACTACCACACATTGCTTATTTTGTACGACCGCTATGTCCCTCTCTAAATTCCCTTGTTCACATGGTCCGCAGTATATCACTGTGTGGATTCTTGACTGGGGTCTCGATCCTCATGTACCACAGCCTTTTCTCGGCCGTATTGTCACAGTAATTGGAATAATGCTTAAGTCCAGTCAAATTAGTACAACAAAAGATTACGTTTATTCCGTGAGAGAATGAAACCCCGCACCACAGTCCTGCCGGGCACAACTCCAATTGACTGCCTCACATCACATTCCAAAGATGACATCATGGAGCATTGTGTGTCATAAGAATTGTGCAGCCTCTGCATTGCCAAGGCTGCCTAAGCACATTATAACAGTGTTGATTTGGGATGTAGTCCCTTGGCATAAATGTTTGCTTGAACTTTGCATTAAATCATATCCTGAATTCAGTGTCTGGTTTTCGGGACCAATCCACTCATCCAGAGCATCCTGACCTCCTCTTTGTGAGCGGTAAGGCCATGCTGATACATCGGCTGGAGTCAACAGGGATCTAGTCCATGGCACAAAGGGGCATGTTTATGAGAGCCTTGCAATATGTTTGCACCACACAACGTGGTACATGCATGATGCAAACCTCCAAGTCAGATATTTGAAGCCACGCAAAGCTACTTTGCGTGCCTCTGAGGGAGGGGGGGGGGGGCGGGGGTGAGGGTGACCTTAGGGTTCGGAGTGGGTAATTTCAGGGTTTAGGGTTGGGAAGAGGTAAATAGTCATTTTAGTGGGTAGAGGTAAAGGTGAAGCATAAACCTTTTAAAATCACTGCATCTTTGATGACGAATAAGATGTGACACTGTGGCAAACTTTAACCTGAAAAACAAATAGTGTATGGCAACAGTCTCAAATGAACAAAGTATGTTTACTGCTTCCTCATCAATGAAAAGCGTCAGGGGCAGAAATATATGTTTTATTGTTGCTAGATGATTGCATTCGGCTCTTGGAAATACCGGAATCTCAAGCTTAATTTTTGAAGCAAAAGTGAAAAAAAAAGTACCACAATCAGAGCGAAAGCAGCAAAGAACACTAATCAATAAATCAATCAGTACTTGTCCATGCTCAAGAGAGAAAAAACAAACATGGTTTGGAAGGGAAGCCCAAGAGAAACAGACACGCGCTCACCAATGGAAAGAAAATAAATATGATTGATAATGAAGCCAAGCATTAGTATTTAAAGGGAAGGTTAAAGCCCCCTTTTTAGAACTTTTTTTCTTTTTAGAAATATTTTGTCGTAAGTGATAGTCTTTCAGTCTGCGTGCTGAAAAACCTAGAAAGGTAGTGCAGCAAGTCCATGTCAGATAGTCGATTGCACTAAAATATTTTGTTAATGTTAGATTCTTGTTTTGAGTGACTATAATCTTAACACTGTTTTCACAAATGTTCCTACATTCTCAGTTAATCCGAAGTTATGGTTCCAAAATAAAGTTTAAAAACCCATAGGCTAGCTATAGTTAGCTATGCAAACTATGAGTTGTGCCCACACTATAGAAGCAATACCTTGCTGAGAAAATGTACTGCTCGTAAACCCACATATGATGTGACAGATGACATTATAATTGCAGTTGATTGCATCACTGGTGACTATATATAGCACCTTGTCTGTTGACATTATGGATGACATCACTGTGGATACAGTATCATTTCTTTGCTCGAATATGTGCAGTTATTTTTTTAGATTGGGTTGTTAATTTCCATCATATATTGGTATAAGGGTACTCTGATGTTTCATCCAATAAGAATTATCTTCAAAGAGCTATGATTTATCTGAATAGTAACTGTTAACATTAACTGTCTTGTGTATCAAAGCAAGTGGCAATCGCTAATGTTATCTACCACTGAGACGTAAAGAAATAGCTAAATAGAAGTTGAGAAAATTGAAAATTTGCATAACCTCATTAATTGCATTAATAACACTGCAAGACTGCCTACCTTTTGTCATATTTTCTTCTTTTTTTAAGTTGAAAAAGCTTTATTGAGACAAAAGTTGATACAATATTACATATGCCTAAAAGCATAATAATATAAAGGATAACAAAGAAGCAAAATATAATAGGCAATAAATCATAGTAGAATGCTGTTTACATTTTAAGGATATTATGGGGAAGAGAAGAGAAGGGGGAGAAAGAGGGGAAAGAAGGGGTAGAAAAAATATTTTACAAATCCTAATTAAGAAGGAATATGATAAAATGCCCCATAAACTATAATACATGGTAAACAAGTCAAACTGTTGGAAAGAAGATTTTCCAAAATTAGAGAAAGAAGGAAACAGAAAAGAGGAAGGAATTCAAGGGGGTTGGAAGTTTTCAGAACGATGATGAGAAACCACATTGATTGAAAATGTGTTTAAATATATAGTTAATGGTAACCAAAAACATCTCTATTAACATGTGGATTACATTGGGATGCATAAGCATCATCTAACCTATGATATTGGCATACAGTATTCCACCATGATTTTGTTGAAAGTTTTGATAAACATTTCCAGTTTAGCACAATTTGTTGAAATGCTAAAGCTAACATGAGATCAAATAACAATTTTTCACTAGATGGTAGAGTGATGGATTCTGATAAACTTCCCATAAAGAGAAGGTGGGATATGGGAATATGGAAATTAAAAATGGTGGATAAACGAGACCAAATTTGTGACCAAAAAGAGACTACAGTGGGGAATGAGAAGAGGAGATGAGAAAGGTCTGCTGATGGGAACTCACAAGACCAGCATTTCTTGTTATCTGTCATATTTTCTCCTTAATCTCTGACTTCAACCATAACTTCTACATTTCCCTTGAATTATATACACAATACCTGTTCCTTTTCCACCTTCCACCATGACTTCGCATGATCTTAACGCTACCCACCCATGATTTTCCCTATATGAACTTTATTGAAATTAACTAACAAATTAATTTTTCTCAAATGAGCATAATCATGTATTAGTGTTAGAATGAAAGCACATCTGGAATATTGTATTGTATAAAGAGTTCTGCTTGAAGAAGCCAGGGTTTTGTGATGAAAACAAAACCTAAACTGAAGAAAAATAAATGAATAAATAAATGACTAAAAATCAAAATAAATGAATACAGATCTGGCCACTGATCTTGTCTTTCTCTCTGTATCCTTATCTTGAAACCTTTTGAAAGCAGCCCTATAAATCTGTTCATGGTCACTTCTTCAAATACTTTTATCACCTGGACTGCTCTGTTACCAAATTCCCTTAAGTCTGCATTATTAAGATTTATGATCGCTCGAGAGACTGCCTTTACAATGTTGTCCTTACCCCGCAATCCCTTTACCACAACACCTTACCCAGGCATTGCCTGTACAATGCAAAGCCTTTAGCATGCATGCTTTCCCCATGCATACGTTTACTACGAGGGTAAGTTAATTTAAGGTAAGTGTAAGTGTTTGTGGTGTGTGTGTGTGTGTATATATAATGTAGGATTTAGGGGTGGGTAAATCTATTGAGTGTTAAGGGTGTTTAATGTTGAGTAAAATAATAGGGTGGTACAGGTATTTTTATGGATTAGGGACTGCTAGGGACATAGGGTGGAAAGGGTATTTTCATGGTTGAGGGGTTTCTAGGGCATAGAGTGTTAAGTGTGTTTCTTAGGGTTTAGAGGTGGATAGGGGCATAGAGTGGTAAGGATGTTTTTAGGGTGGCGAGTGGGTCGGAGTATAAGGTGTTGAGGGTGTTTTTAAGGTTTGGGGTGGGAAAAGGTATAGGGATGTAAGGTTGTTTTCAGGGTTTGAAGCAGACTGGTGCATAGAGTAATATGGACATTTTTTAGGGTCTAGTAGTGGGTATGGGTCTTTGTATTCACATGAAGTGATTTTTTTGGTTTCCTTAGAGCTTTGGCACTATTTGAATACGCTTTGAATATGCTTTTGCAAAACTTCACTAAACAAATTCACCCACCTCAGCTTCTTCCTGGAAAGTTTCAGGGTAATGCATCAAGCAGTGGCTGAGAAAAAACATGGCGAGTCACAAAACGCAAAATCCACATGCATTTTCCATAGACTTTTTTAGCAGTGCTACCACAAAAAATACTAAATGCTATTACACCAAATATGATAGGAATCTAATTCTTGGTGTGCTTTTTGTGATTTGGTGCAAATAGTGCTTGAAAAATTAAGGATCAAAAATATTTTTATATCACGACAGTTGGGTTCAAGACACTCTGGCGAGAGTCTCTCTAGCCCAAATTAAAAAAACGTTGTTGTTGTAAATGGCCCTTTCTGCAGGGTTACCCCAAACCTTTTGCTTTCCTCCTCTTTTTATGACTCTCTTTTTGTTGGCTTTAGTACTATGAGCACTTTAACACTGCTGATTAACGCTAAAGTGCACGTACTTCTCCCCTAAACATGGTGACATTGGTATACACCTGATTGACATATTTAATTTACTTATAATGTAATGTGCCTGGGCTAGGCTTATGTAGCATTTCTGCTCATTTTCTTACATTGTCCTCTTTTGCACAATAACATTGCTGCTGTGAACTGTTGCACATACACACATAGGTGACAATATTGGATTAGTTTCTCTGACACTACTTCTGTTTACACATTTGGCTTTGCATGACATTATCATAATGCCCTGAACATCAAGTACAAGGCCTTTAAGCATGAATGTACAAATGTCATTCTATATTTATCCAGTTGGCGATAGGGCATTGCTAATCTATACTTATAGCACAGATAGGTCGATTGATCGATAGATCAATAGATAGATAGATAGATAGATAGATAGATAGATAGATAGATAGATAGATAGATAGATAGATAGATAGATATGGGTTGAACTTACATTAAACATACTTTGTGCTGTAAAGGCATTAGTGGTAAAGGCACAAATGGTAAAGACTTTGCATTGCAAAGGTATTGCATGAAAAGGTTTCATGGTAAAGGCATATGTGATGAAGTCATGCATTTTAATGTCCTTCAACCTGTTCATTCATGCTCTAATTTGTTTTGTGTGTGTGGTAAATTGTTAACTCCAAACATTACACACTGCCAACTCATACTCTTCAGATGAGTGACTCACTTGACTTGCACCTGCCATCAGACCCTTAGAGTATATCACTGCTCTTCAGCCTCTCTACTCATGATGCTTCCATCCTTCACACACTATCCTCATCAATGTCAGTCAGCCTCAGCCATGGCCCTCCAATCTGCACTCCCTGCCCTCTTTCTTCCACCTTTCCTGCATATCTTTAATCATCAACCCCTCCGGGAATGACTGGCAAGGTAAAGATACTGCTGGGCATGCAGCTGTATCAAGTCATTGGCTCACCTCTCAAACGTACAATCCCCCTTGACACTTTTCTAGTGAAAGGCACAAAGCTAGCCATTACCATTCACGTTAGTGGTATAAATGGCAACCTAGAAAAACTGTAGGCACACTTGCTAAGCCCACCTTCTTGAAGTGGACAGCACACACCATCATTTGGGCCCGATGGTTTAAAACTCTATTCAATAAAAACATTGACTGATACATGTTTTACAGACCACCTATTGCTTACCTGATTTGCCCTCAAATCGACAATGTTGAAACCACTCTCTGTACTTCAACATGGTCTCCAAATATTTTAAATATATACTTTATTAGAGTGGCTGCATCACTGCACAAATAAGTAAGCTATCGCTCAAGACTAAGTAACCACTATGTTGCTACCTTATGATTTCCACCAAAACTGCCCCTCCAAGATTTGCAGTCACTCGTCACAAAACTTTCTCATCTGTTAAAATAATGTAAATAAGGAGCCTTGAATGAAAAGCCCATAAGCGTTGTTTTCACATATGTCAATATAATGTGTATGAAGTTGTTTTGACTGATTTTTGGTGATATTCATCATTTTTTACTTTTATTGTGAAATTAGCAGTATTTCTCAGTTTACCTTTACGAGATCTGTCTAATCATTGCAAAATACTATGTATTACATACTAAGATAATTTTCATTCTTTTGACCTAGCAACGACTTAAAAGTTATCCAGACTTTTTCTCTGCAAGTGTTGCTATGAGGTAGTGAGATGTGCTGGGTTAATGTCCGTAGCATGCAGGAAAATCTGTTTTGTAAGTTTCCCTATGGCATACAATGGTTTATTAATGTCCTTATGATGTGATGCACCATACAGACATCCATTTGATTTAGCAGGGCCTGCACTCACAGCTCTGGCACTATCTTGAGTGGGCTTCCATCATTTCCCATGGCCACATGCAAATGAGGGAAATACTCTGACTCTGCACCCGTACCGTATTGTATACACAGGTATAGACACAAAAAAGCCTTCAGGGGGTACACTGATAGTGATCCACAAAGAGGTGGTAGATCGTCTGGGGAAGTCCGCTGCAGTGGATACAGGGGTCCTATGGACTCTCCCCAGCTGTCCCCCGGAAGTGGGGTGCAGGTCAGACGCCGCCTCCACAATGAAACACTGAGCGGCTGCTTAAAGCAGCTGCTCACAATTTCAATAATGTGCTGCCCTCAGGGCAGCCTCACGTTTGTGCCTTGGGTCAGGATAATGGTTGTAATAGAACACACTGTCCTTTTTTGCACCCAGAGCATCAGATTAATGGTCTACAATAGCTCACACATGAACGGGCCACCCACCATATAATAAAGAGTCCAGGTTAGTGCAATGTGGTCAGCTAGAATAACTTCAATGAAGTTTTGTGTTGGAGGTTAATGGCTATTACAGTACATTGTGCTGGATTAGTGCTCAAAGAATGCATTACATTTTGTGGTTTAGTGTCCCTGCTATGCTGTGGCATTGAATGGTTAATGCAGCTTTGATACTGTGCTGTGATATCTGTGTTATACCAACATTGTACAAAACTAACCCTGGGAAGTGAACTCTGCTCCACTTGTGGAGTTTGCGGAGTTTCCCGCACTCCACGCTACGCTGACTTCGGGAAAAACTCAGCTTTGCGTAGTGGACCAAAGTTTTTTTCCTCGCTTGCGTTCACCAATGTCAAGTTGGCGAGCGTGAGTGAGGAAAATCCACCTCACTGCAAGATTTTTCCTTATTCGAGTTTGCCAAGATCAAGTTGGAGAGTGCGAGTGTGGGTCAGGTTTCTCATTGCGAGTAGTCATATTGAGAAACTGCCCGTTCATGTTGAGAAAACTGCAGCTCGAGTAAAAATCTACTTGAGCGGAAGAAAATGTAAGCTTGTGCTGTGCATGGTGCTGTTCGCAATGATTCCATGGCAATCCATATGAATATCTGTTTGTCTCACGTTTCTGATGGCCTGCTTCATGCATCCTCACTGCAGCTGGAAATTGACTTTTTGCTAGCATCTGAGATGAGGCCAGTGGTGTGAGGAGCAGCAGCGGACCTGTGTCCAGGGTTGAGGCTGGAGGCAAATATGCTCACAGAGGAGTGGCAAGCCTGGAGGCATGCTGTTTCCGGAGGTTGAGAGACAGTAGATTGACAGAGCACTCCGCCTTAGCCCCCTTGCTATCCAGACGGCGACCCGAGGACTGAGGAAGCAGAGAGAGGGACAGTGGGGTGGTTGCTGCCCAATAAAAATGTGTGGCTGGGACTGGCCACCTGTCTGCAGTACTGGGGGCTGCCCTGCACTGGGGGTGAGCCCTGCCGATGAACACCCCTGCTTGTGTGGTGAGAGGGTCCATACTCAGGGGCCTTGCAACACTGATAGCTGGAGGGCCCCATGTTGTGAGCAGAGGACAAGGCCTCTGAGGAAGTGAGGCCTGCTTGGACAGATCCACACTACTAGTAGGTGGGCATCACTGCGAGATTGGAGGTGGGTGCGGGCGTTAATGGCAGCTAATACATGTGCCTGGTTAGGCTCTGACTCCAGGCTTTTGGACTGATGTGGGCCCCTTCCACATTGCCTTACCTCCTGCACAACCGGCTGACTGTGCTGCCTCACTGGGTCCTCCATAAAGAATTGCGCAATATTTGAGACAGTTTCTGCCTCAGAGACAGTTTCTGGTGCTGCGGTTGAGGATGACTCGCACAGAGAATTCTTGCTGCCTCTTACACGGGGCTGTGAGCTGTAGCACACCTGAGAATGACCTTCTCCTTCTGGGTGCCACAACGTGAACAGCTCCTGTAGCAAGTTCATCTCTGGGTGCATCAGGACTTAGCGGGGTCTGATTCTTGGGCACCCCATATTGACAGCAAGGGGTGTTGGAGTTTCCCAGCATGTAGAGCAATGTGAGTCCCATTGAAAGTCCAGATGTTATTGTTGGACTGCCATAGAGCTCTGCATGTGGGTGTGGTGGTGGGCCAGAGGAAAAGTGACAGGATGCAGGGTGGTACTTATTGTCTGTCAGTAGGCGCAGTGATTACCCGGGCACCCCTCCTACATACCAGAGCACCACAGTCAGGAGCCTTAGTGTCCAACTTGCCGAGATGACCGATGGACAGGGTGCCTGCAGTGTTATCAGAACAAAATCGATCAATTCACTATGCCTAAAAAGTCTGCACAGACACTCACACCTGATAAGCTGCTCTCTCCGGCTGCCCAGGTATCCGTGACAATGGGCCTCTCACACTGGTGGATGTTAAGGCTGCGATCAAGAGATGTCTGAATTGCCCTTGAGGGTAAAATAGACTCAGCCACCTCGGAAGTTAAGTGAATGAGAGCTCGAGTGAAAGACATGGAGGACTGGTAGTCATCTTCAAAGCTGAACCAGGGACACTGAAACACCAAGTTAAAGACCTGAAAGCTACTACCACTGTCCTGGAGGCTAGACTAGAAGACTTTGAAGGACGTTCACAGTGGAAAAATGTTCATATAATAGAGGTCCCTGAGAGTTCTGAGGGGTCGAATGTGGACCTCGTCATAGAATACCTCGTACTCAACCAACTGCAGTCTCATGGCCTCACATTTTCATCTATTGTGACATCATCCTACAGGCTGATCATACTATTCCCCCGGTATGCTTGAAAAATGCCACAATCACCTTCTTGTCAGACTTAGTGAGTACAGTGGCCACGCCACAGTTTCCTGGAGGTTAAGAGGGCCTTAAGAGAAAGTGAGAATAAATACTCAAAGATCTTTCCCATGAGGTTGTGGGTTGCTATGGAGGGCAAAACCTGGTACTCCGCCTCTCCTGATGAGGCATGGGAGTGACTGGAGAGCTGGAGAATCACTGGGAAACCAAGAACCTACTTCAGATCTGAAAGATGGTGACGTGAATCCAATACACCAGACAGATCACGTGGATTGACCGACCAATGAGACAACATGCCACATTTGCACTTTTAATACAGCACTGCCTCGGAAATCCAGGGGGGACTGGGGTGCCACATGTAAGGGCTACCCACGGAACTGCTACTGGTTTCCTACAACACCACTACTGCAGTGGAGCAGACATTCACCTCCTGTCCTACATTTATCTGTTCTTCTGAGGAGCGGTGAATGGATTTTGTTTAATGACATATGCTTTTGGTAATGTCTTTTATATTCATACAAGGTGGAGGGGTGAGTGAGTGGCTACTTCATGACAGCCACAGCTTCCTAAAGTTTGTATTATGTTTTGAGGCCACACAGTACATAGGGTGGATGGTTTCATGTCTATCGTGGAGACAGGCAGGTTTGGGTTGAAGTACGAGTTTTATTTATCCTTGTTAGTTTTCCCTTTGACAGTCTTTTGATGCTACACTACGACACTATAGCAACATGGTCAGCCAGTACCCCAGTCTGGACCCCTAGTCTAATACTGGGCTCTTTGTGATTTCACACCACTCACGCTCATTTATACTTTGAAACACTATGGCACCCCCCATTTCTGCTGCATTGCACGCAAGAAAGGAACACACCCCAGAAGGTAGGTATTGGCCGCCGCCCCCCCATTGTACTTGATTATTGTAGACCCATGGACAACGAATTGAGGACCTTAAGTTTCAAAGTGTTCTCTTAGAACGTCAATGGGCTGGGGAAAAAGATTAAAAGAGGGGTGGTACTTCACAATCTCAAGAGACATTCTCCAGATGTGGTTCTCCAGCAGGAGATGCACCTTGAGGGCAACACTCATCAGACATTGGATTGGGAGTAATACAAAATGACAGCACCTGCAGGCTATACCATGGGCTCTAGAGGGGTTGAAGTCCTCCTGTTAGAGTTGCTTCCATTTACCATACAGAACACCTGGAATGACACACATGGGATGTATGAGGTGCTTTTGGGTCTGTGGGAGTGCAAAGCGCTCAAACTTATTTAAATATATGTGCACCTGAGATTGCATGAGCTGGCATTTGCTGACCTTACAGCGCTTCTCCTTTGCCTCACAGAGGGACGGTTGGTGCTTGGTTGCAGCTTCAATTCAATTCAATTCAAAAGTAGCTTTATTCAATTTAAAATATAAATCATAAAAGAACAATTTATCTCATACAAAAAAGTTATAGAAGAATAAAAAGTTTAAAAACAATTTAAAAGTCATATGTTAAGAACCAGGATGTAAATTCCACATTGATTTCCTCACATTGATTTGATCACACAGTTCAAATACGTAACAACAGAAGTAGTAAACATTTCATATTGTAAAAGTTGTAACATCAAAAATGCTGGGCGACATTGTCTCAAGCCCAGAATGTTTAAGATTGGCACTATCCATCTTTTCCTTGGAACCGAATAACATTTACAAAATAAGAAAATATGCATCTTAGACTGTTGTGACAGATAGCACATGGGCAGACACCCAGGTTTTTGGACCAATCATTTGTGACCAGGAAACGTATAAGTCTATGAAAAGACCCCAGACGGAAACGAGTCAACAGCATCCTATCATATGCCCCAGTTATGTATACAAGATAGGGCTGAAGGTCATTACATGACATCAACAACTGGTTTTCCAAGACCGTGGGTTTAACGATTTCTTGTGAGAGTCTAATAGACTGTAAGTGTATTAAACAGTCAGCTTTCAATGTTTTTCTTGAGATTGATGTAAAACTGTCTGGTCTAAAAAAGTTTTTGGGATGGCTAATGTCAGTCATGAATTTTCTAATATAGTTTAACCATGGAATAGAAGATACCCTACAATATCCCGGTTGAAGCTAATGTGTATTGTTACCCACATGTTATGCCATTGCAAGATAGGTTCAATCTTTATCAGATCAGATACATATGGGATCCCAAGCTCGGCATGACAAAATGTAAGGAACAGTGCTATTAGGGACTGCCAATAAATATCTGATAAAGGCATTCTCGATTAATTGAAGGGGCTGAATATCAGCGTGGCCCCAAATTTCCACACCGTACATGGCAGTAGTAATACACTTGGCTTTATAGACTTGCAAAAGCTCCACCTCTGGTCTTTTACCCAATCTTCCAGCAAAATTGGCCACAGCGCAGTGGCTTTAGAAAACAACATTTTCCTGGCTAAAACTGCGTGTGACCAAGTTCCCCTATAATCAAAATGGATGCCCAAGTATGGAAATCTATTAATACACGCCACCTTAATATTATTATTAAAAATGTCACGACGTTTAGCGCTTTTCATACCACATTTCATAATATACGTTTTTGAGAAGTTCACTTGGAGGCCCCAATTTTGCATAAATGTGACAAAACTAATCACTACTCTTTGTAGCCCTAGTTGGGTACAGGTCATTAAAACAGTGTTTTCTGTATACAATAATGCAGGAATAGGAGGCTTGTCAATGAGAGGCAGAGCCTGGCATTGATTGACTAGAATATCGCCAACGCCATTAAGATATAAGGTATAAAGAAAGGGGGCAAGCACACAGCCTTGTCTCCCCCCTTTTTTAATTGGGAATTTGGCTGTACATTCACCCATATTTCCATATCAGACCCTTGCGCCTGCGTCTTGGTATAGCTGCCTCATGAAGTTTATAGGTGGTAGTTCCACTCCCATTTCATCAAGTATACTCCAGAGTCTGTCATTTCTCACACATTCAAACGCAGAGCTGAGGTCCACAAAGGCCAGGAATAGCTTCCCTGGCTTAGCTTGCGTATATTTACCTAACGATAGGCTTAAATGTAATCGCTGTTCAATTGTCCCTAGACCATGACGAAAGCCATATTGTAGTTCAGAGATGACATCTGAATCTTCCGCCCATGTCTGCAATCTGTTTAATATAATACGACCTGCCACTTTGAGGAAAGAGTCTAAAAGGGAAATCGTTTGATAACATGTGGGGATATTATGATCACCCTTTTTAAATATTGGGACCAAGATTGATTCAGACCAGGATGGAATAAATCCATGATGTCAGCAAGCTGTTAGAACCAAAGTTAGTAATGGGCCCCAGAGAGAAGAATTTGACCTACACAGGTCAACAGGGACTCCATCCGGGCCAGGAGCTTTACCCCCTGCACTGACATTTATGGCTCTGAACTCTTCATCTAGTGAGAAACGAACATCAAGTGGAAACAGATTTAAAAATTCAGGCTCTGGAGGGAGTTTAGATTCAACTGGTGACACTGCCTGATCCTCGTCATTACATAAAGTAGTAAAATTATCCACCCATTTATCCTCACCGATAGCTATTTCTATTGTTTCAAGATCTCTGGGAGCTAAAAAAGGCGCATCAACTGCCCTCCAGAAACTAAAATTGCCTCTGCATAAGAATGCTTCATGCAGAGCCTGCCAGGATTCAGCTCTCAGTTTCTCCTTACGTTCTTTTAGCGCCCATCTATAGGCACTTCTACCCATGTTAATTTCCAGCTGATTTCTGTCAGGTTTGTGTAAGACTATTTTACAAATCTTTATGGACTTTTGTGCATTTTGAGTCAAACCCCTCCCCCTTTTTCTTAGACTGACACTTTTTGGTTTCCACAGTTAAAATCTTCCTAATCTCTGTGGAGATAGAACCAAAGGAGTTTAAAACATCCACATATGCAGCAGACTCAATAAGACAAAATCTGAATTGCATTTAGTTAAATGTTTCTTGGGGAACTCAATTGGTTCTACTTTAGACCAGCTCAGGTTCAATTAAGCGGTACAAAAGGGGGTGGTGATCGACGGAGCATCTGAATCAATCAAACACTCACACCCAGTCAAAAGATCTGGGTTTAATCCATCACCGTTCTTTAGCCCACTCTGCCACCCCAGTTCAGACATGGCTATATGCAAATCAGTCTGACCCTGTGCCTCATGGGAACAGTCCAGCCCGAACTGCCAAGGCATGTCTTCCCTGGACCGGAAACAAGCTTCCGAGGACCGGTTTCTGGCATTCCAGCCGTCTTCAGCCCGGCTTGCTTGAATCCAGTGGCAAAGTGAGCAAGGGACTCACGTCTGAGCATACCCTGCCACACTTATGGCGGCCAAAAGCGGTACAAAAGGGGGTGGTGATGGACGGAGCATCTGAATCAATCAAACACTCACATCCAGTCAAAAGATCTGGGTTTAATCCATCACCGTTCTTTAGCCCATTCTGCCACCCCAGTTCAGACATGGCTATATGTAAATCAGTCTGACCCTGTGCCTCATGGGAACAGTCTAGCCCGAACTGCCAAGCATGTCTTCCCTGGACCGGAAACAAGCTTCCAAGGACCGGTTTCTGGCATTCCAGCCGTCTTCAGCCCGGCTTGCTTGAATCCAGTGGCAAAGTGAGCAAGGGACTCACGTCTGAGCATACCCTGCCACACTTATGGCGGCCAAAAGCGGTACAAAAGGGGGTGGTGATGGACGGAGCATCTGAATCAATCAAACACTCACACCCAGTCAAAAGATCTGGGTTTAATCCATCACCGTTCTTTAGCCCATTCTGCCACCCCAGTTCAGACATGACTATATGCAAATCAGTCTGACCCTGTGCCTCATTGGAACAGTCCAGCCCGAACTGCCAAGCCATGTCTTCCCTGGACCGGAAACAAGCTTCCGAGGACCGGTTTCTGTCATTCCAGCCATCTTCAGCCCGGCTTGCTTGAATCCAGTGGCAAAGTGAGCAAGGGACTCACGTCTGAGCATACCCTGCCACACTTATGGCGGCCAAAAGCGGTACAAAAGGGGGTGGTGATCGACGAAGCATCTGAATCAATCAAACACTCACACCCAGTCAAAAGATCTGAGTTTAATCCATCACCGTTCTTTAGCCCACTCTGCCACCCCAGTTCAGACATGGCTATATGCAAATCAGTCTGACCCTGTGCCTCATGGGAACAGTCTAGCCCGAACTGCCAAGCCATGTCTTCCCTGGACCGGAAACAAGCTTCCGAGGACCGGTTTCTGGCATTCCAGCCGTCTTCAGCCCGGCTTGCTTGAATCCAGTGGCAAAGTGAGCAAGGGACTCACGTCTGAGCATACCCTGCCACACTTATGGCGGCCAAAAGCGGTACAAAAGGGGGTGGTGATGGACGGAGCATCTGAATCAATCAAACACTCACACCCAGTCAAAAGATCTGGGTTTAATCCATCACCGTTCTTTAGCCCACTCTGCCACCCCAGTTCAGACATTGCTATATGCAAATCAGTCTGACCCTGTGCCTCATGGGAACAGTCCAGCCCGAACTGCCAAGTCATGTCTTCCCTGGACCGGAAACAAGCTTCCGAGGACCGGTTTCTGGCATTCCAGCCATCTTCAGCCCGGCTTGCTTGAATCCAGTGGCAAAGTGAGCAAGGGACTCACGTCTGAGCATACCCTGCCACACTTATGGCGGCCAAAAGCGGTACAAAAGGGGGTGGTGATCGACGGAGCATCTGAATCAATCAAACACTCACACCCAGTCAAAAGATCTGGGTTTAATCCATCACCGTTCTTTAGCCCACTCTACCACCCCAGTTCAGACATGGCTATATGCAAATCAGTCTGACCCTGTGCCTCATGGGAACAGTCCAGCCCGAACTGCCAAGCCATGTCTTCCCTGGACCAGAAACAAGCTTCCGAGGACCGGTTTCTGGCATTCCAGCCGTCTTCAGCCCGGCTTGCTTGAATCCAGTGGCAAAGTGAGCAAGGGACTCACGTCTGAGCATACCCTGCCACTCTTATGGTGGCCAAAAGCGGTACAAAAGGGGGTGGTGATCGGCGGAGCATCTGCATCAATCAAACACTCACACCCAGTCAAAAGATCTGGGTTTAGTCCATCACCGTTCTTTAGCCCACTCTGCCACCCCAGTTCAGGCATTGGAAGCGAGATCAGGGGGACTGGGAGGATGATGAGTGGCTGGAGACCTTGATATCCCCCCATGAGGTTGCCATAAGATCTAGATTTTAATTTGTGCAGCTGAAAAAACTGCACAGATGCTATTACGCTTGTACTACCATGGTAAAGTTGGGCTGGGCTATCACTGTATTGTGTCACAGAAGCTGCAGCGTAGAGGGCACGTTCTCCCATATTATGGAGCTGCCCGCTACTGAAACACTATTGGGGGATGGTTGTTTCCTGACTCAATCATGTGTGGGGACCACATGGAGGCCCCTGTGAAATGGTGTGTCCTGAATGTTTGGGAGGTGACTGATCTTGCTTGTAAGGATCAGATCTGTGTGACACTGGGGTTGATAGTGGCCAAATGCAATATTGCATGTATGTGGAAAGGGGAAATAGCTCTGCAGCATAGCAAGTGAAAACGGGAAATGGACAGGTGCATGATTGCAGAGAGAGTGGTGTATTAAGGCTGGGGCTGTCCCTAAAAATGAGCCATGATATGGGGAAGTGGAACAATTACCAAGGTTGGATTTGTGCTCCAATTGACACTATGATTTTAATCTTGAAGATCTGGGGCGCCCAGACCCAAATGCTGCCTTGTGATTTGCTGGGGTGAGAGGATCGGGGTTTTGGAGGCCGAGGGATATCCACATTTGTCCATATGTTTTTTCATGCTGCATTGTGTGATGCTGACTGTTACTTTTCTAATTGTTTGCTTTACTTGCAATAAAAATATATTAGACTGTGTAGTGGGATTGTGATCCTAAACTTTGGTGCAGTGGGTGTGTTAGTAATATCCATAAAGATGTTTGAGGACTTTTAGGGTCGTCACAGTTTGCAGCATGGTGAGTGTGTGTACTAAGGCGCTTTGCAGTATTGTGGCTCACTGCACAGAGAATGCAGTGCAGTGTAATGAACATGTGTCCCTAGAATGCAGTGAAGTGGTATATTAGTGTCTCTCAGGTAAAGAGGAGTAGGTTATGCCCTTGGAGACTTATTTCCGAGAGCCCTGCATCACGTTTGCACCATGTAAAGTGGTACATGTATGATGTAGGGCTCTCAATCCGATATATGAAGCCAGGCAACGCTGCCATGCGTGGCTTTGAGTGGCCTCATAAATCATGAGTAGGGCAACGCAGAGCAGATCGCTACGTCACCTTATTCTGTACCTGGGAGGCATTCCATGGGCATTGTTGTTGGTTTTCCCACACAACATACTTGGAATTTGATGTTGCCCTAGATTTACAAAGTTATGTAATCCGGGGGAAGAAACAAAATCTCATGCCTCCTGAGGTGAGACATAACTAGGAGAAATATGTTTTCTTCTCATTGTGCATCTGTTATGTTATGTTATGTTAAAATGTATTTCTTGAGCGAACGTTCACCAGGCGGTTTCTTGGCGCTAACAGTAGGAACAGACGCCGTACCTCAGCAGAGAGTGAGTGTCAGTTATAAGCGTGGGAGAAAAGCCAGGTTTTAAGTTATTTCCTAAATTGAGTATAGGAATCCGACATGCGCAGGTAAGGGGGGGGGGGTGTTCCAGAATTGAGGAGCCAGTGTATTGTATCTAAGACTGCCGTGTTTTTTTCCGTTTAAAAGAGTGGGATACCAACAAATTATTGTTGGAGGAGCGTAGATCATGGGGGGGAAGACACTGCTGCGTGTTTAGAGCAATGAAAGCGGGGCCGCGACCTGATAAGGCTTTGTAAATAGTACAGCCCAGCTTTCAGACGGTGTGCTTGATACGCAGGAATACCCACGTAGAGGGAGTTGGCGTAGTCAATACGAAAGATGACCAAGGCAAGAACCACTTGGGTCAGGGCTTCGATGGAGAGGAATCTACTGATTTTGCAGGTTCTGCGCAGATGAAAAAAGTATGCTGACACCACCAAACTAGCCTGAGCCTTCATAGAGAGATCACTACTGATCATAATTCCCAGGCTTTTTACTGCAGGGACAGGGACAGGGGGGCTCCCTAGTGAGAGAGGTCAAAAGCTGGATTTCCACTGGTTAGCCACGCCACCAGTAAGAATCAACTCTGTTTTGTCTGGATTTAATTTGAGTTGATTAGCATTCATCCAGCCACTAATAAAGTTTATTGTAGATGGAAAGTTAGTGATGGATGAGGTTGATGGATCGATGTGAAAGATGAAATGAAGGTCATCAGCATAATTGAACATCTCAACCTTTCTCTTGCGCAAGGCTAGGATCAGGGGGAGGATGTACACATTATAAAGTAAAGGTGATAGAGAGGAGCCCTGTGGGACTACGCAAGTCAGTTTTGTTTTTTCTGTCCTAAAACTGGCGAGGCGTGCAGATTGATAGCGATTACTAAGAAAGGAGGTGATTCATTTCAATGCTAGACCTTGGAGCTCAGCGCAGTTGACAGGGTCGACCAAAATCTGGTGGTTGACTGTGTCAAAAGCAGCCGATAAAACAAGGAGCACCAGGGCCTGGGTGGAGCCCTGATCCGCTCCCTTTCATAGAACGTCTAAAACTGCCAGGATAACAGTTTCGGTAGAATGTTCAGGTCTAAACCCTGCTTGGTGAGAGTCCAGATAGTGGGTCCATTCTACGAACAGGCTAAGGCTGTTGGCAACATGGGCTTCCAAAACCTTGCTCAGATAGGGTAGTAAAGATATGGGGCGATAATTGCCCAGGACCTGCGGGTCTAAGCTAGGTTTTTTGAGGATAGGGACAACCTCAGCCATCTTGAATAAATCTGGAACAATCCCTTGCACAAGGGAATTGTTGATAAGCGATAAGGGAGGGTCTGGACAGCGTAAAAAAACTTCCTGTAGAAGGCAAGGAGGGCAACTATTCAGAGGGGAGCCGGAACCAATTTTCTTAATAAGGCCAAAGAAAGTTTCTTTGGTAATAATAAGAAAATGGTCCAGAAAGGCAATATTTGGGTCACAGCATAGATAAGGCAAAGGATCTAAGAGTTTAGGTATGCTAGCCTTAATGGTAAAAAAAATTCAATAAAGAAGTGATTAAGTGAATCGCACAGGAGTTGAGAAGGAGTGGGTTTCGCGATGACTCTGTCTAACTTGGAAAGTTCATCCACTATCGAAAAGATTTCCTTAGCTTTATTAGCTGAGTTTAATATTTTAGATGAGAAATACTCAGCCTTGGTCTGAAGGATCAGTGCTGTGTAGTCTTTAAATGAGGATAAAAAATAACTTTAAGATTAGGGCAATAATTGTGTCACCATTTGCGTTCCGCTTGCCTAAGTGTTCATTTCTTAGCCTTCAACTCTGTAGAAAACCAGCATTGAGCATCATGGGGCCTCTTTATTTTAATTTTCCTCAAAGGTGCTAAGTTGTCTCTGACTCCCTCCAGCCAGGTGTTAATATTGGCTGCTTGAATGTGAGGTGATTCCTCTCCAGCACTAGGGGCCGCAACAGTTAGCATGGAGCAAAATTCTTCCATGTCCACTTTCCTCCAATTTCTGGCTAGGAAATTGCCTAACGGGGAAGTGGTGTCTGGATGGACGGAGGGAATAAAAAAGGTGACCAGATGGTGGACCGACCATGAGAACGGGGCAACTTGTAGTTGAAAGTTAATCAAGTTAGCAGTCCAGACCTAATCAAAGGTATGCCCTTTGATGTGGGTGGCTACTTTTATGTGTTGAGTGCAGTTCATTCCCATTAAAAGTTCGGTAAATTCATGAGAATATGGGCTTTCATGTACATCATTGGGCCAGTAGTTGATGTCTCTGACAAATAATACGCGAGAATTATTTACCACCAGCTCGGCCATCCTGTCAGCCACCAACTGAGAAAATGTAGGCATATGGAATGGGGGTCTATAAAATAGCACACAGACGAAGGAGAGATCCTGAGACTCAAATTTTAGTGACAGGCTATCGACTAGAGGGATGTCTAAGGGATCAAGGGATGTAAGTTTGTATTTCTGATTGATTGTGGCAGCCACCCCTCCTCCCGTCTTCCCAGCGGGTCGATCAGGCCTGAAAAATATGATAGTTGTCGGGGAGTGCCGCAAGAATATCAGGGACGTCTTCATCTGTCAACCATGTTTCAGAAAGAAGAAGAATGTCTGGCTTGACAGAGTCTAGCAGATGGAATATCTCGTGCTGGTGTTTTACCATAGAACGTGTGTTTAGATAACGTACTGATATTCCTTTTTGTGCCTGAGGTATAGGGCTAGATGGAGCTATCAAACATTTGCTGTTGGGAGGGGCCTTTTGGTCAATAGTTTCCAAAGACAGAGCAGGAGGGAGATTCCCCTGCGTGAGAATCCCAAGTAGGTTTTATTTGTCCTTGGTGGGAAGACTAATACCCCCAACTTAGGATTGTTTTTGTGCAGGAAAGTGTCCCTTCCTGCACAAAAACAATCCTTCAAGCAACAGAGGCACTCTTGCACCGTGGTGGAAGGGTGCCTACGTTGGTGCAAAGCTACTGAAACAGCAAGAGTGGAGGGACAAAGGACAGGAATGCACTGTATTGCATAAGTACGGTGAATTCCTGCCGTGTCACTTTGGGGTACAGCAGAGCAGCATGATGCCTTGCTGTGCTGCCGTACGCCAAAATCCCATAAATGATATCCTTGGTTTGCAGCGCTGCATGGTTAGTTAGTGTCCCTAGGATGCAATGCAGTCAAATGCAGTGGATTTTTATCCCTCTGATATAGCACAGTGTGGTGTATCCATCAACATGAATAGGTCCACCATGAATATATGTTCCGAGTATGCAAGCACCAGGGCCCTGAACGCAGCACCATGGCAGCAAACTCTCAAGGTGCTAACAGCAGCACAAAGAAGTGCCGCAAATAAAAATACTAATTGTGCAATATTTAATCTAATTATGACTCGTGGTGTTTGCAAGAGAAGGACAATTCCCATATTAGCTATGGTGCAGCCATCTGCATAAGCATTTCTATATGTATTTCTATAGAGTTCCTTTTCTTGTAAACCCTATTCTCACGTAATGACAGCGAACCCTTTCTAAACTTGACCTAAAAGGTTTGAGCTTACCTTGACATGCCATGTAAAATAATCAACTTAATACAGTTCCTTCTACTTCACATGAAACACTGAAGGATATCTCTTTAAATGCGTGTGTGTATTTTTTGTTTCTTTTCCTTATATTCTATTCAGACAAAACGAAAGCACAGGATCAGGTGCCCAAACCCACGGCGCAGGAAGCGCATTTGAGCATCGTGCCAGCGGGCTTTCCATTCATCACAGACTGGCACCGAGTCTCCTGGTAGCTGGCGTTCATTTACCCGTGCACTATGGAGACGTGAACAATCTGAAAGGGAGAGTGGAAAAGGTTAATTGGTTTTGTTGACCATCTGTTCGTGCTGTAAGTAAATGCTGAGAACAATGTGTATTAAATGGCATCTCCCTGGATTAAATAAATCAATTGCAGGGATTAGAAGTAACCTATAGATTGTGTAAAAAAACAGTTTTACTGAGCTGTAAAGCCCCTGACCTTTGGGGATACAAGAGCAAGGCTTCCCACGAAGCCTCAAAGTGAAATGGGAAAACAAATAAAACAACTACTGAGTATTTCAGCAAATTTCATTTGGAGGCAAAGCTGAAATCTGAAATCTAGCAAGAAGCAAGAAATGTATTTCACTTAATTATCATGTATAGTTATGAGTAGATGGGGAGGCATGAGTAATATCACCTACTGAACATCCTAGCTTTACCATAGTAGTGGCTTTTCCGTGGTCATTGATGTTGCCTTTCATGTTTCAGGGTTCGTATCTGATAAATGTTAAATGTAGTCTAGTTTGGAGAGGTGTGAGTTTCATTGACGTGCCTTTTATTTTGCTGGGCATAAGCATGATGCTGTTTTGGAGAATGTGAGAAAAGGTGCAACTACGCATACCAACCATTTAGGAATCGTCAAATTCAGGCCCATCACAGGGTGCATAGCACAAGGACAGTGGAGTACACCAAGGAGTATTGAGAACACCACATTGGACAGCGACCTAACATCCAAGACATTGTTAAACAACCAGGTTATATACCATGCCATGTCCACCCAGAATCAACAGAGACACAACACATTTATAGGAACTCAACAGTAGTGAACAAGTTTCAACCAGAGGTCCTCAATTTCTACTCTGGTAGGAGGGTACACATTTATTACTTAACTTCCCTGCTGTGAATTAGTGATGCACAAGTCTAATCTCATCGAATTACAGCAATGTGGTTAAACAAATTCATGGTATGCAGAAATTTAACCAAGCGAGCTGGATAAGAAACAAATTTACAATTGAAGATTTAGGGCCTGATTCTGATGTGGGTTGGAAAGCTTCCTTACTGAATCGGTTCGGAAATGGTTTCCAACCCACTCCGATCGGGAGAGTCCGACCGACGGAATCCGATGCATCCGGATGCTTTCAGATATGATTTGGTTGGACTCCCATTGACTTCAATGGGAGCATATGTACCTAACCGCATCATAATTGGGCCCGGGGTTGGGTAGCCACGTTCCCGATCCGATTTGGCAGGAGCAAATGCCATCAGGAGACCTTCCTAACAGCATCAGAATCAGGCCCTAAGATGTAAATGCATTAGTAAATGCAAAAGAGAGGTGGGAGAATGGTCTGTGGCTGAGGGAATGTATATATATCAGGAATGGGAAGAGGGATTGGGTATTGGAGAGAACCTGCCCATTAATTCCCCTGGGATGGTGGACCACCTTAAAAATCTACCAAGGAAATGTGCTCCACATGAAGACAGCTGTAACTTTGAAGATATATATTTAAATTAGTTGAGGTAGTCCGTGGTATGTTGTAACTATCATTGTAATAAATGGCATTTTATACCCTGTTGTTGTGGTACATCGTTTTGGAAGATGCAGGTCATATATTTGGTAATATTAACTCTTTTAATGCATTCCATATCAATAGCAAATACAATTTCCCATCTTACCTTTTTAGACAACTTGTCAGTGTCTTACATGGAATGGATTCTGTGAAATTAGTCCTATGATGTAAAACCCTTTTTGAGCTAAATGAAGGTAACATAGTGAGTTGTCTTTTGTATTACTGCAATAAGTACATTGAGCACTTGGATGCTTTACGTCTGCTCTATGAGCACTTCTCTAGCACCATTTTACGTATTGGTACACGTCTTTCTGAATCAACCCCAAACGTCTAAAATTGGAATAAAAGAGTAATATAGAGGACAGGTTTATATTCAACTAGCTTACCCGTCGCGCGTTGCTGCGATCTCAGAAGAAATAACATTTAAGGAAACGTGTTATGATAACATTCAATTTACATTGTGTCATCTTTATTGAAACGTATTCATTTTTATATGGAAAACATTTTAAAGTGTTGTTTTAATTCTGTTTATTTATTTGAGTGCTTGTGGATACACAGTATTTTTGTTTTTCCGTCTGGTGCGTACACAAATTAATTCAGAAGGTTTTCCGACTCGTGAGCTGGCCACATACAGTTGTCCATGTGAAAAGCACGGATTCTCCAAATCTAGTCCACACACTTGGAGCGATTGTCCTTGTGCTTTGTTGATGGTCATTGCAAAAGCGAGTCGCACCGTAAACTGTAAACGTTCAGTATTGGAAAGCTTATGAGGGCCCTGGGGGCCTGGGGGGCGAATATTTAACACACTTTTCTTTTTCTTTTTTTTTGCCAGAAACCTTTGCGTAAGTTTACTCAACAAATTGTAACCAATTTTTTATTTATTTATTTAATTATTTTTTTGCCAGAATCCTTGCAGGAGTGTACGCAACAACTTCCCAAAGTTTCATGTCAATCGGATGAATGGTGTAGTAATGCATAAAGGACAAACAGACATTCTTTCGTTTTTTTATATATATGTAGAAGATTACTACTGATAACAAGGATCGTGCTCTGTTTATTTATAATGAATTGAATCACAGATCTACTTGGTAGATTTTAGTCAGAGGCTTTCTGCTCATTTCTGCATCTTTTGAGAATTACTAATATTGATTTCTTTGGAGTCTCGTGAAACAAAACCAGGTGTCCCCTAATTTCATGAAAAATGTCCCTTTTGCCTAATAATCCCTTTAGCAAAGACAATGTAGACTAATATTGCAAGTATCATATGCTGTTCCAATGTTCACAAAGCTGGTCCTGGACTCTTGAATGCAGAATGAAGCCACTGTGCTGTTGATTTCATGCAACAAAGGCAACCTCTGCTGAAAATGGGTCTAGATTCCTGGGTAGCCAGTTCATGGATATTCTCCAACCAAAAGAAAATAAATACTTGACATATTTGTTGAGAGAACCTCTTTCTAACCAGCAAATAGGCTCACTGTTGGATGCTGTAACATCACCTTTAATCTTATAGGAGATTTTATTTTAAGAGAGCAAAAACATCTGTTTTATTTCCTTTTCAACAATGACAAAAAGATGGGCGTGAAATATAACAGATTTATTGACTGAAAGAGCCTACCTGTGTCTATAGATGCTTGTATATAACAAGGTGAGTATAAAGCAGGAGAAAGCACAACGCTCAGCCATTCTTTTAGGCTTCTCAAACCTCCCTGCAGGAATGCGCTGCCTGAATGAAGATAAATTACCTTATTTCTAATTCTGAAATGATGCTCCTAGTTTCAGTCCACCATTTAAGATTTGAACAAGGAGAATATGGGCATAGAATATTTCATGGAATAAATATACTTTCTTATCATCCAGCCTGGTGGCTTAACAGCTACATATATTACCAGGAGTCTAGACAAATGATCTGTAGTGCCACATACAAATTTCTAGTAATTCATGAACAAAATAAGTACACGAATAAAAAAACCTTCTTAATGGAGATGTGTAGCAGCGTTTTTCTGAGCTTATATTTACATCGAAAACTAACAATGATGAATAATGATTTTTATGCTGGATCCAATACGTAAATAATGAACCATGGTCACAGTTCAAACGAGTTTAATATGATGTACAGAAGTGAGCTAAATAACATAATTTATTTAAGCCACATTTATGTGAAATGTGTAGTGATGACACCGGACACCAGAGGGTTAACAAACATACGTTTATTTCATGACAGCAGGTTCCTCAGAGCGACCAAGCGAGCGTGTTAATTCTATGTCAGGACGGAGGCGAGGATTATGCAGTCCTTTCTTCTCTTTATTAAAATAGCAGTTCAAAGAAAAAACCAATCAGCACATTATAACTGAACCACAACTCCCATGAGCACATAGGGCACAGTGTCCATAGTAACCATCAGCCAATAATGATGCTGTCCGTAGTATAATTATCCATGACGTCCCTTCCTCTTCCTCTTTCTTCTCTGCTCGTCAGATAAGTCACCCTATTTACCTTTTCTGACGTACTGTGTATTTTGTGACTATTTGTGATATTTTTGTGCCTGTGCAATAAGCGCTCGTTCTGTAGTGTGCTTTTTCTCTAATATGACCTTCGGCAGCCGACACGCTGCCTGCGCTGTCTCTGCCGAGCGAACGCGGACTGTGTGGAGCGCGTCCTCGCGTTTCTTCGGTTCTGTGGGGCGCCACCGCTGGGGACAAGGCTGCGATCGCGGCTTTTATCCTTGTGGGACAGCGCACTGAGGCAGTGTATTATCGGCCTCACCAACCCTCGCCCTGACACCGGCTCGGTGTTCTCAAACGTGCAGTGTGCACCACGCCATCTAGTGGCGGTTTTTAGGTACCGCACTTATAATTTGACAGCTAGACTGTCAGAGCACCGGCGAGGGGGCTACCTTTTGGAATTTAGGTTTAAGGTGATTAGTGCTCACACCGCCTCATAAAATGCAGTCTGCTGAGCAGTCACAACCCCCCATTCAGGAGGCGGGAGAAGTATGCTGCACCCAACCCTTGCCACCGGCAGTTGGCCGCGTGCTTTCTCAGGCACTGGACACTGTGCTAACGCCCCTGCGGGAGAGAGTGGATGCCCTCACCCAAAGCATCCCCGGGGTGTTTGATAACGCAGTGCCTGTTGACCGCGGACCCAAAGGTGCGCAGGGGGGAGGGAAAAAGTGAGCAAAGCGTCACGCGGGGCACCTGGAGGAGTTCGATCGCTTGAGGGACTCCTCCTGCAAGAGTGCGCGAACGCTTAAACATGTACCCTGCCGGGAGGGATTCTACCCCGGAGATGATGGCGACAAGGTCGCCCCGGACACAGACCAGGAGGATGGTTTCCCCGTGGAGGGAGAAGGTGTTACCGAGGATGATGCTTCCTCGGAGGATGAGGATGAGTATTCGGGGCGGCCCTGGCGCCCGGCATCTCACCCTTCGGGATCTGTAGAAGGGGATGACAAGACCCCCGATATGTTCGACCCAACGAGAATCTACCACCCGAGATCGTCGGAATGGATCCCTGATCCCAAAGTAGCAGCGTATTTGGCGGGTAAAGTGCGCCAGCCCCTAGAGAAAGAGGTTAGGACCCGCATGCGGGGGAAGTGCCCTCGCCCGAAGCAGGAAGGCAGAGTGGCGTCCACCCCAGACATTGATGAGAAGCTCTATGCGTTTTTCGCTAAGTTTATAAAAGACCCTAGGAAGGGCATAGATCGTTCCTGGCGCAACTGCCAGGATAAGCTCCTGGACGGCGTGGGCCCCGTGACCCAGATCATCCAGTTAGCCGAGAGGGCCAAGGAAACAGGGACGGCGATGTCCACAGAGGTCATGGCAGGTTGGGCACAGCAAGCCCTATGCTTCCTGGGTAACGCAAACTGCACGTTGGCAGCTGAGCAGAGGAGATCCCTCCTCATCAAGATAGATCCTAAACTTGGAGATTTGGCCACTTCGGAGGCAGGGCCTATTGCACAAGGCAAGCTGTTTGGCGAGCCCTTTATCAAGGAGCTAAATAAGTTCTTCACAACCTTCTCTGCTTTAGACAGAGCACAGTCGTCCATCAAGAAGATTTTTCCTGGACGGGTTTTTGCAGGGGCCGGAAGAGGACGGGGTCGCTCCTCCGGCCGCCAATTCCAGCAAGGCCCTAATAACAAGAACCAGCAACGCCGTAACAACGGCTGGAACGACGGTCGCCAAGGGAACTTCTACCCTAGTCGAGGCGCCGGTAAAGGGCGCGGCAGAGGCTATCACGGCGGAACCAATGCACCGGGAGGCCCATCTGGTGAGTGTTACCTTTTTTTTCCCCATCCGTTCTGGGGGGGAGGTTACAGGATCATCTCCACAACTGGTACAAATTCTCCTCAGACCCTTGGGTGCTCCAGACGGTCAAGGGCTTTCGAATAGAGTTCTACGGCACTCCCCGTCAGAGGGTTCGCCCTCGCCCCTTGTTTTTTTCCTCAGAAGACAAGATTCTAATCGAAAACGAGGTGTCGGAACTCCTCAGGAAAGGAGCGATCCGCAGAACACATCTTCACCCTTCGGGTTTCTTGAGCAACATTTTCCTAGTCCAGAAAAAGGACAAAGGGTTTCGCCCGGTTATCAACTTAAGGGAATTCAACGAATGGCTGGTTAACCACTATTTCAAGATGGAGGGAATCCATCTATTGCGTGACATTCTCCTCCAGGGGGATTGGATGGTTCGCCTAGACTTGAAGGACGCGTACCTCACGGTGCCGATCTTTCCGCCTCACAGGCGCTTTCTGCAGTTCTTATGGAACGGGGAGGTCTTCGAGTTTCAGGCACTCCCCTTCGGCCTCTCGTTGGCCCCATGGTGCTTTATGAAGCTCCTTCGGCCGGTGGTGGAGACACTACGCGAGAGAGGCATTTGGATGATCATTTATCTCGACGACATCCTGATCATGGATCAGTCGCTGGACCGGCTTCGTTCCAACTTGAACATGACTATTGCTCTGCTCCAAGACCTGGGGTTTGTGGTGAATGCTCAGAAGTCCGAGCTTCTTCCGAAGAGACAGATGATTTTTCTAGGGTTCCTCATAGATTAAGAATCTGCTTGCCTCAGCCTTCCACAGCAGAAAGTGACCAAGATTTGCAAAGAATTATCCCAGACCCTTCGGAGGGACAGAATCTCCCTTCGACATCTGGCTCGAATTGTGGGTCTCCTATCGTCCTCGATTCAGGCGGTTTTTCCGGGCCCGTTGCACTACAGGGCCCTTCAGCGACTGAAAGCGCAACATCTCCGGAAAGGACTCACATACTCAAAACTCATCTCCCTCACGGAGGAAACGAGGACGGAGTTGCGCTGGTGGATAGAGCACATGAGTGCATGGAACGGGAGAGCGATCTTCGGATCCAGCCCAGACCTGATCATCGAATCGAATGCCAGCAGAGCGGGCTGGGGAGCCCGATGCGGCGAGATCACGATGGGGGGCCGGTGGTCGGAGGAAGAGCTCCAGCTTCACATCAACTGCCTGGAGCTCCTGGCGGGCTCCTTCACGGTGAAGTCTCTGACCCAGAACCAGGAGTCGTGCTGCATCCTGCTGCACATGGACAACGTGTCAGCGGTGCAATACATCAATCGCCTGGGGGGACCTCGGTCCCGGGCCCTAGCAAACCTGGCGAAAGACTTTTGGCACTATTGCCTAGAGAAACGAATTTCGGTGTCGGCGGAATATATCCCGGGCACGCAGAACTCGATCGCGGACTGGCATTCCAGGAACTTCCAGGATTTCAGCGACTGGTGACTGCACCCTGCCGTCTTCCAGGCTTCCAGGCTTTAATAACCAGTTGAGGCCCTCGGTGGACCTGTTCGCTTCCCGACTCAACCGTCAACTCCTGAGGTTTGTGAGCTGGAGGCCGGACCCGGAGGCGACGGCAGTAGATGCATTTCTACAGGACTGGTCGCTGGAACAAGCTTACGTGTTCCCTCCTTTTCTAATGATTCCTCGAGTAGCGGCGCAAGTTCGCCGACAACAAGCATCGCTGGTCCTGGTGACCCCCTTCTGGCGGGCTCAGGCCTGGTTTCCCCCACTGTTAGAACTGTCGTGGGATTGTCCAATTCGACTGCCCTTGTTCTCTTCGTTACTTTCGGGACCCATGGGAGAGGGGCACCCGCTGATCCTTCAAGGGACCTTACACCTCATGGCGTGGAGGATTTCAGGGGACGTTGGCAAGACGGACGTCTTTCGGCGAACGCTGAGGAACTCATCTCCAGAGCTTGGGCCCCTGGTACGGTCAAGAGGTACCGATCGGCTTGGCACCGATGGCGTCGTTGGTGTCTGGGAAGACACGCCGATCCCGTGGGGGCCGATGTTACCCACATTCTCAATTTTGTAGCCGAGCTGGCTCAATCGGGTTTGGCCCATCGGTCTATCAACTCTTTCAGATCCGCCATTTCAGCGGGGCATACCCACATAGATGGAAAACCGGCGGGTGAACATCCTTGGGTTGGCAAACTCATGAAGGGAGCTAGGCTTTCCAAGCCCCCGGAACCCAGATATCAGAATCTCTGGGATGTCAACATCATCCTGCGCTTCCTTTGCTCCTGGCGCGATAACCAATATCTGAACAGGAAGGAATTATCGTCTAAGTTGGCGATCCTCTTGTGCCTGGTCTCTTGTAAACGCGTCTCTGACGTGCGGGCACTGGATGTCACGGCACGATGTTCACTCCAGAGGGAGTTACTTTCACGGTGGCTAGGAGGACCAAAACTAATATCAGATCGGTGTCCTACCCGACGTTTCCGGATCAACCAAAACTGTGTGTGGTGCGTTGCCTCAAGGCGTATGAGGACATGACGGCAGAGTACCGCCCTCCGGGAGAACGTCAGCTTCTCATTGCTCTGCAGAAACCGTTTAAGGCAGTGTCTGCTCCATCCATCGCTAGGTGGGTCCGTTGGATCATGACCGAAGCAGGGGTGGATGCGACTAGATTTGGAGCACATTCCACGAGAGGAGCAATGGCTTCTAAGGCCATTCAGGTGGGCGGTAGGTTAGAGGACATCATGGCAGCAGCGGATTGGTCCTCGGAATCCACGTTCAAAAAGTTTTACTTCAAGCCCATCTATGGCGCAGCGGAACTGGTGGTGGATAAGCTTTGAAACTGCATAATCCTCGCCTCCGTCCTGACATAGAATGAAAAATTTCCTAGCTAATGTAACGGAAAGTTTCAATTCTATTAAGGACTAGGAGGTGAGGATTATCCCTCCCGAGACTAACTGGTCTCGACCCACCCGAACAACGTCGTACTTCAGTAAGTATTGGTTTATGGTTTATTCCACTGCT
Organism: Lissotriton vulgaris; assembly: GCF_964263255.1. Lineage (NCBI taxonomy): Eukaryota > Metazoa > Chordata > Amphibia > Caudata > Salamandridae > Lissotriton > Lissotriton vulgaris. The sequence goes on along the minus strand of NC_141695.1, from coordinate 1,087,367,930 downwards.
CTGCTAATGCAACGAGATGTTTTGAAACAGGATATTAAAGTATGTACATGTTCTAGATCGCAGCTTGTTCACATTGCATGGCTTTGGTGATTCTTGTAAATGCTGTGTACTGCCTCTTTTGAACTCTTTTTGAAAGAGGAACTGGATAACGGTTGTCTTGTTTGATTTAGGGCAAGACCAGAAGGATTGAAGAGCGATCCTGGGGCTCTTTCCTCACAGAGAAGAAGAGGAAGAGGAAGGGACGTCATGGATAATTATACTACAGACAGCATCGTTATCGGCTGATGGTTAATATGGACACTGTGCCCCATGTGCTCATGGGAGTTGTGGTTCAGTTATAATGTGCTGATTGGTTTTTTCTTTGAACTGCTATTTTAATAAAGAGAAGAAAGGACTGCATAATCCTCGCCTCCTAGTCCTTAATAGAATTGAAACTTTCCGTTACGTTAGCTAGGAAATTTTTCATTCCACGCCAGCCAAACACCAACTGCCGCTCATAGAATGCAGCGGCACGAACATTCCAAACACAGATAATGACCGACTCTACACAGCCGAGTCCAAAAAGGTAAGTATTACATCACTAAACACCCCCTCCCTTCACCTTTTAAAGAAAGCGGAGGGATAAAGAAAAGGAGAAAGGAACAGGGAGATAAAAAGAAGAATTGTAATCATGTAAGTACATAGTCAGCCAAATAACTTGGCGGTCTACGCTCATGACAGAGGCGTGAGGACTCACTCCGCACTGAGTACCACCAAGTAGGTCATGGGCATTTCTTGAGTCACGCCCTCGACCTCCTTCACTCCCTCCATTCCCTTCATTTGTTCCAATTCCAACATCACTCATAGTCCAAAATGTCAAACACAGAGAACGACGAACTGGACACAGCCGAGTCCAAGAAGGTAAGTATTACATCACTACAAAACGCCATATTGGATACAATAGATGCTGCTTCTGTCATTCACTACTGTATTCATCCCCTGACATGTGGTCCCCCTAAGCATCTTTTCTCCTCACAAACCTCTGCAGAGCACAGACAAGCTGAAGTAATGGATATTTATTATTGTCCCTTTGAATGGACTTTCTCTTGTTCCTAACTTTGAAGGGCCTTCCGATGTAGTTTCGTTGCTGGTGTTAGTCTTAAATAAATTGTGTAAAGCATTATTATTGAAATGTTTCATATCCTTTTGAACATCCCTGGACTGGGGTAGCAGTGAAGATGCTTGATGCTTTCTGAAAATGGGATAGTGCTCATGTACTTAAATGATAACATGTCTCATTCTGATTTGCCAGGAGAGTTATTTTGTGTTTATGCCATGATGACTTATTTGTTTCTCTGATTTTTTTATGAAAGAATTGTGTGCACGAAGCCGCGGATTTTGGGGGTCAGACAGAGATTTCTGAGCTTTCATTGATGCTACTAGGGATGCTGATTGTTTCTTTTCTTATTTTGATGCTCACTTGAACTCAGAATTATTTCGGATTTTGACTATTCTGTATAATTTAGCACTTTAGCCTATGTGACATTTATCCTATAATACTTGATTTGGAGATTTTTGTAAGAAACCCCTTTAACATTCCATTGATTAAAAACTCAATTACTGAGTAGTCTTCTATTTTATGCAACTCTGCTAAACTGATTTTGGAGAGGGTGCCTTTTCATGCAAGATCAATTCAGCGTAGAACCTTTAAAGTAACATTTGAGTAAACTGAATTTTAAGGTGTCCTGTATATTGGGATATAGTTTTGCTCCCACAGATGCAATACCTTAGAATGAATACTGTAAGAATCCATATTGTTATGCTATGAGTGGAGTGAATCCACAGACTTGACATACATCCTAGCTCACATGATACCCATGTAATGTGCGCCCTAATGGTGCACCTTGCTCAGTCTAGTATCTTCCCTCAAGCAACAATGATTTCTCAGATAAAGGTATGGAACTACTAATCACAACATAATGCAGTAAAAAAATAATGGGCCTGGAAGCCTCAAACAAACGTAGCTAAAAAGGCAAGAATTTACTTGGTAAAATGACAGCAACAATGAAGGTGAAGGCGGTCTAATTAAACAATTGCTGGTTATAGCAAAATTGAAATGGTGTTGCTTTGGAAAAATAAGAGCTCGCTTCAACCACAGGTGGCAGTTATTCGTTGACAATAGTCACCAAAGATCCTAAATGATTTTTGTTCTGGCACTGAAAGCAAGCACTGAACCAACTTTAGAAGAATGTAGTTGTGATAGATAGACAAACAGATAGGTAGATGGGAATACATATTGAGTAAATTTGTTGAGTGAATTGAAATTTAGAGACTAATATAAAGAATGCAAATATTTAACAGGAGACAGGCTAGACATTTAGGTGCCTATTACGATGTCAGGCACGTCTCGCAAATGGGGCTGACCAACCTCGGTTCGGTGGTCAGGACTGCTTCATCAGAATGCGACCAAACACTGTTAGGTTGCATACTCCCATTCCTCTATGGGAGCTCATGTTACAGCTGTAAACCTGCGGCAACACAAGCTCCCATAGAGGAATGGGAGTCTGAGTCCATCCCAGCCTCGTGTGGCAGGCACCTCAGGGTGCCTGCCACACAGTTCAGTGATGAACGGACCGCATCCAGCGGCCACGGAGGCAAGGGGCCCCATAATACCTCTCCGACAGGCTTTCCATGTCGGAAAGCCTGACATGGAAAGCCTGCCAGAGACTGAGTATCGCAATCCCAAGGGCGAAAAGGCCGCCCTCTGGGATTGCGGGAAGACCTCTGACCAGACAGTTTAATTTCCGACCATCAGCATTGTAATGCAGTGGTTGTAAATTAAACTGAGATGCAGCCTGGAAAGGCTCCAATCAACGGTTGTAGTATTTCCTGGCCGCATCGTAATCGGTCCATGTGTATATTTAGGGTATGACATAATAAGAAAGCTTAGGAGTTCAAGAGTGAGCTGATGATTATATGTTGTGAACGCTTTTAAGAATAAGTAAGTGCATGTTTAGGGTAATTTTAAAATGAGGAAGAGAGGAAATGGAACACAGTTCCCAGGTAGGTAATTCCAGTAGTAATGTTGAGTAGTTTGTTGAGTAGCTTCGATGAATAGAAACTTGAGGATGATTACGGAGGTTTTGTCATGGCAAGAAAATGTAGATTAGTCAAATGAAAGTTGCAAGAAGTTATTCAAGATTGGTTGCTGGGGAGAAATCATTTATAGGTTTAAAAAAGCAAAACAAGTAGTTTGTAAGTTGCCCTGTATTTTATAGATAACCCATTTATTTGATGACAATATTAGTATACAAAACGTGACTGGGAGTGTTATTAAGAGCTTTTTTTGCAAAAAGTAGCATGTCCAAAGGAATAAATGAGAATCTAGGAACATCAACTAGTGGGTTGTTGAGGGAGTCCAACTTGCTTAGACCCAGTGAGCAGAGTACTGTTTTGGAAATCTGAAACAAAATGTGGGTTTACATCTTGCAGATAATAAGTACATTTGGCAGAAGCTGTGAAAGTGAATATGGCATTCCATGGTCATAGTTGGTTTGCCATATATAAACCAAAAGTTTTGGCTGAAGGTGCGATGATGATAATGTCAAGGAATAGTAATCAGTAGATTTAAGGATTCTGGATAAGGAAGGAAATAAAAAATGCCTTAGTGGAGTTTAGCATAAGAGATTAGATATTCTGTGAGTTTTAAATAGCAGAGAAACAATCAAAGATTCTGAATTGGGACTCAATCATGGAAGTTATGGCAGCGAAAATAATTTGTATTTTATCGGCTTATACACAATACGAGAAGCTGAATATTGAGATTGTATTTTGAAGGGATGTGGTGTGAAGAGAAAAAAAGTGAAGGACTTGAGTGACATCCAATGACAGAAATGTGTGGCTAGTGATTGATGAAATCTGTGCAAAAGAAGAGGATTTGTCTGTTAGGGGGAAAACCAGCTGAGTGCCTTGCGAACAGATAGTAGTAAGGTTGACTGTATCAAATGCAGCTGAAAGTCCAGAGGCTATTAGATGACAGTTTCCTTATGGTGTCTGGATGTGATGAAGTCGACCATGTGGCAAATTTAATTTTCAGTTGTGTGGAAATCAGGATTTAAGAAGGAAGAATTCCAAAGAATTGGTTCAAGAGAAAGTTTGGCTCCTATACACAAAATGCATTTGATGGTACTTTTAGTACCACTACAGTAGTACTACTCACATACTACTATTCTCAAACCGACATGCAGAGGTCTCTGCTTCCTCCTTTTCTGTTTTCTGTGTGGAGAGCTTCACCCCGACAGCAGAGATCTCTGCACGCATACTCCTACATTGCAGCCATAAATGTAGGAGTGACATGGGTTTGTGGCTTGAAAATTGGGAATACTTAAAACTAAAGGGAAGTGCTCATGGGAGTAGTAGGCAAAGATAATGGGGGGGGGCTAGTTAAAGTTCTAGAAAGGGACGTGAACCCACCCACAAAAGTGTAAGCTCATTTCTATTCACAAACTGTGCTTCTAAAATTAAAGCAGACAAAAAGAGCCCAAGCAGTAAAAAAATGTACTGCAGCTCAGCCCTGAAGTAAGTTAAGCATTACATACGGTCAACCATTGGCACTGCAAGCCCGTTCCATGTGAAATTATGAAGGTAAGGTTTTAAACTAGAACATAATGTTAAAATACATTATTTTATGAGAAATTTTGAAAACATATGTGCATTTATTAAAATGGTACAAAATAGACATACATTTTAAATAAGAATTATTTTATTTTTAAATATCTGTATTGCTTTTTTAAGTAAAAAAATTTACATTTTTTTAAAAATCTTTTTATTAACAAACCAAAACAAAGCATCAGGTGTCTGCCAGTGTTAATACAAAAATCATTTGTACAGTACTAATCATCACAATATACCAATAGGAGTTTTAGGAATTATGGAGACTCCAACGCCACAGCATCGTCAGGCACGGTCGGAGGAGCACAGATATCTCATCTGTAGCTATTTCAAGCACCCAAAATTTTCCCCTACTTCCTGGGTCGACCCCTAGCCCCATATATCGACTCTCTCTAAACATACACCAGTCAAGATCCTCCATCCATTTCCCAATTTGAGGCACCTGACTGGCACCCCACAACTGTGCGATATTATGCTTAGCAATCATAAATGCCAGGGTTACCCATTTCTTCCGATGCGCTGTAAGGTCGGAAGGCTCCCAAACATTCAAAATACATCATCGGGTCTCCAACACTACCTCCACTCCCAGCACCTCTCTAAATTTTTCATGAATCTTGACCCAATAGCGTTGTATTTCAATACGATGCCATAAAACATGCATGAATGTTCTGTTCTCACCACATCCTCTCCGACAAATCCCGTCCTCCACCAATCCCATCCGCACAAAACAAGGTCCTTTAATGTAGGATCGATGCAGTATTTTCAATTGCACTAGCCTCAATCTCATTTGGATAACTACTATTTTGGGGGAAGACACTGACTCCCTCCAATCTTCATCATCTAAGACTAGACCGTCTGCACTCACTGCTCTCTAAGTGCTACCAACGGATCCTCTGTGTGCTTAATCAGTTTTCTGTAGATCAATGAAATGGTTTTAGTGGGGAGATGGCCATCCAGCACCCGGTCCTCCAATGGGGAAGCCTCAGGTGGTTTAGTGCCCCGGGGGATATTCGCCAGCAGGGCATGTCTCATCTGGAGTTACCTATATCTCTCGGTCTCATGCAGCTAGTGTCTTTCCTGCAGGGCTTCAAATGCAACGACCCCATCTTTCCCCCACACATCTTTCGCCTGTGAGATGCCAATTAGGTCCCACCGGTCAAAGCCCTTCATTTTCCACAGATTACCCAATACCTCCAAACTCCATAGCAGAGTAGCCAAGGTAATCGTCCCATCCCTCTTGAGGGGCCGGTTGGCCACATGCCACACTCGAACCGATTGCGCCGCCGGTCCAACAAGGGAGACCCTGCATAGTCTAGCATAGAGGGCCCTCATATAGTCATGCCCCAGCATCTGGCCCCCATCCATTGCATACCCGGGGTCCAGGGGTGATCCATAGATCGCATGATTAATCCCAGCTAATTGGGAGGCCCAATAGTACTTACGGAGGTCGGACAGACTGATACCTCCATCATACCAGGGCAACGTGAGTTTGGAGAATGCGATACGCGGTCTGCCCTCCCAGAGGAGCTGCCGCTGAAGAGACTTTATTTCCTTGAAATGGAAGGGAGGTACCGGGTCCAGAGCATTCTGCAGCGCATACAAGAATCTGGGTAGCGCCATCATTTTAAACAGTACAGCACGACCCAGTAGGGAAAGTGGAAACTCCTTCCACCTCGCCACATTTCGCCAGAACCGAGCCAATGGGGGCCCCAGATTATTATCATATCGTAGCTCCGGGTCCATAGTAATAGAAATTTCTAGATATCTAAAGTCCACTGGCTCCACCTGCAACGGGCAGGTGCTTGGGACGTCTGGAGGGTTGCCACTGATACCAAAAAGGACTGGCTTCATCCAGTTGATGGCGAAACCCGAATACCTCCCAAATATAGCCAGGATGCCCAGGAAATTGGTCAGTGATTCCCGGGGGGTGGTAAGATAGAGGAGTATGTCATCTGCATATAGCAAAATGTTGTCCTCCCAATCTGGCGTCCATCTCAGCCCCCTGATCGTCCTATACCAGCAGACCCACGCCGCCAGCAGCTCAAGAGCTAGCGCAAATAGTAACGGGGAGGGAGGACATCCCTGCCTCGTACCCCGTCCCCGTGGGAAATCCGCAGATTTATGGTTATTCACCACCACCCTTTGCGAGGGGGTGTGTATACAAAAGACAAATCCACCCAATGAATTCCGGTCTGAAAGCCCATCTTTCTCAAAAATGCAAATAAGTATGGCCACTCGACTCTGTCGAAGGACATAGTAGCATCCAGTGACAAGAGAACCGTTGACTCGAGTATGCAGGACGCACCGGCCAGAATCCCGTGTAACCTCCGTATGTTAAGGGCTGTATTACGACGGGGCATGAATCCAGATTGATCCAGATGGATCAGAGTCGTAATGACCGTGACCAGCCTGATCGCAAACAATATTGCAAGCACTTTGGGCTCTGCGATAAAAGATAAATTGGCTGATAAGAAGAACACGCCGTCCTAGGTTTGACATCTTTTTGAATGACGACTATATTGGCTACGCTCTGATCATATGGAAGCTGACCCTCTTCTTTGCTCTCAATAAACATGTCTTGCAGGAAAGGCGCCAACCTGTTAGCGTTCAATTTATACAGCTCCATGGGGAGTCTGTTTGGGCCAGAAGCCTTCCCAGAGTTCACCCCACTGATCGCCTGTGCGACTTCATCATTAGTGAGGGGGGAGTCCAGATACTGCCTATCATCTTCCGAGAGCGCCGGCATCTGGATATCTTGTATCATGTCTGCATTGTCAGCCTCTGTGTATGCATTTGCCGCTGTGTAAACTGGTCTGTAATAGGTCGAGAACTGCTCTACTATTTGTTGCGGATCTGTAATTCTACCTAAGCTCTCCGAGTGCAACTCAGATACCAATCGAGACGCCCTCTCCCCTCTTTCCAACCACGTGATCAGCTTCCCGGCTTTATCACCATGTTCGTAGATCTTACTCTGTGTGACTGCGTGTTGAACCTTAGCCCTCTCCCTCGCCAGATTCCTATATTCATCCCGGAGGAGCCTCAAGCGGTGCCCCTCTCCTGGGGTGCCTGTCCCCGACTCTTCCCCCTCTAAGGCCGCCAACTCTGCCTCCACTCTATCCACCTCTGCACGACCCTTTTTCTTCTTTCCAGAGATCAAAGACAGTGCCTCGCCTCGGACCACGGTTTCATATGCCTCCCACAGGGTGCACTTTGACTCCACCGTTCCCACATTGTTTTGGAAATAGCAGTCCGTGACTTGGCCAATCTCCTTCCTGATAGCAGGGTCTTTCAACTGCCATGCACTTATTGGAACAACTCTACCGATATCCCTCTGTCCCACCTCTACACGAAGCCAGACCGGTGAGTGATCAGAAATCCCCCTTCCCTAGATGTCGCACCCGATTACCTGTGAGGCCGGTACCAAAACATAATCCATCTGTGAGAGAAAATGGTGGGCAGCAGAGTAGTGTGTATAATATGTTCCTATCGGATTCCTCAACCTCCACCCGTCCACCAGCCCAGTAGTTTCTACGAAGTCCAAGAGCCATTGGCGAGACGGTGGCAGAGCACGGGGAGGAAACCTATCCAATTCACCGTTCATTACAGCATTGAAATCACCCCCCACAATCAACAGTCCAACTGGCAGGGTTAGGAAAATTCTACACAAATAAAAAAGGTATCAGCCCGCAGGGCCGGCGGCACATACACAGACAAGAAGGTAACCGTCCTCCCCTCCCACGACCCAGAAATTCCAATGTATATGCCGTGATTGTTAGCCCATGTAGCTTGGATTGTCAGTGGGAAGGAATTCCTCACTAGAATTCCCACCCCTCTGGATCCCGATGTAAATCCAGCATGTGCCACAGGTCCATACCCCCCCTGTGCAGTGCCATACAATGATTTCCCACAAGGTGCGTCTCCTGCAACAACACTACATCAGGAGCGTGTCTTCTAATCAGCTGATTAACCATTCCCCATTTTATCATATCTCCCAGCCCATTCACATTCCAACTGAGCGTGGCTATCCCCAACCCCTGTCTACCAGAAGGCATTAAAGTGGTACATCATATCCAAGTCACCCGATGCGTGAAAGAAACCATGAACACAAACTTCAAACAATGTTACTGAAAGTGTCATCACAATTGTTTTAACAAATTGTACATTTCTCAAACCCCCTCACACCCCACACCTCCACCCCACACCCTGGACCCCTGCCTGTAGCTTACGCTCATTTCCAACTAGCAGTGTGCCTGTTGCCCCAATATACTCTACAACTAACTAAAAGTAGTAAATGAAGAAGGACCCCAAGCCGAACTTGCCCCCCGGCATCCCTCCGCACCGCCTCTACCTAGATCAACCCCTGAAGCATCTCTGCTAGCTTATCGATGTATGTGGAGCATTTCACCCCTCCCCCTCCCCCGCTCAATGCACTCCACTGTTCAAGCTCACTCGTTCCCTTGTTCAGTCATCAATTACTCATCAGCCTCTTCTCTGTTTAGGCTCTCTGTTCCTGCTGCATATGTGCTGTCCAACCAGTCCGCCACCACATCAGGGTTGTCGAAAAACAAGGCCTTTTTGTTATTCTCCACTCGAAGTCGGGCTTGAAACATCATGGCATACTTCATACCCCTGTCACGTTCCTCTTCACCGACATGAACCCTGTCGCAGTTTTTGTACCGTTTGGGTGAAGTCCGGAAAAAAGGAAAGTGTTGCATTTTCAAATTTTAACGAGGGCCCGACTGGGCCGCCTGCAATATTACATCCGTGTCACGAAAGTTAAAGACCCTTGCGATCATGGGGTATGGAGGTGCCCCCGGCCTGGGTCTGGCCCCCGGGACCCTGTGGGCACGTTCAACTGTAAAAAAGTTGCTGAGACCCTTAGGCTGGAGGTGGTTAAGAACAATCTTTTCGACAAACAAATCAGGTGCTTGACCCTCCGACCTCTTGGGCACCCCTAAAATGCGAATGTTGTTGCGTCAAGCTCTACCTTCGAATTCATCCAGATTCCGATCCGTGAGGGCCTTTGAGGCCTTATGATCCCGCACCTCCTCTTGCAACAGATTCACGTCATCTATGAGGCTGGCTGTCTTGACCTCCAGCGATTTCACCTTCTCACTTGCTTTAGTGACATCCGCTCTTATCAGCCCCACTTCGATGGCAACAGTGTCTATCTTATTATCCAGGGCCTCCATCTTTTATCCCAGTGATGTTTGGACACCAGTAATGGCCACCATGATGTCCGACAACATTGACTCCACCCAGGAAGGAGCATCCGGTTCCACCCTCACTTGCGTCCACTTAGACTCCACCGGTGACCCCCTTGGTAGGGCGTAGCGCTCCAGTGTGTTGGACTGTACATTCCTGGCCCCTCTGGATGTGCGAGGCTGGCCCTTATCTTGATCGGTTTTCGTTGAAATCATGGCACACACTCCCTTGTCACTCCACTACACAACTCAATGGCGGCTTTCTCCTCACTCGCCCCACAAGTCCCCACCGGGCCTCTCCTCACCTCTTGGGCTGATACACCATCCGAAGACCCACGGGAGTAATAGACACTGCTACGGAGTTACCGCGAGAGGTGCCCCCTTCAACTCCCAACCGTCATCTCTCTACTTGTTTGTGTTCTCGTCTCCAGCAACTACTCATTTCTCACCGGGTTGCCATGAGTGGTGGGCACCGGCGAGGCACCTCCATTCACAAGCCACAGCATCGCCCACCGTCACCAGGGGACCGGGCCTCCTCAACAATGGCCAGATTTTCACTCCCCCTATGTGATTTACCAACTCTGCTCACATGTCCAGGGGACCCCCGCAGGGAGAGACACTCGTCGCCACCCAGTCAGGATGCTTCTCTGTTGTGATCGCGGGGGCAGGCGAATTGGCACCCCAGGCGCTCCCAACGGCAGACCACACCGCCGCACTTCACTCTGCTTTCCCATCAGGGCTGTGTCAGGGAGCTGTATTTGCCCGCAGCAATGCTGTGGGGCTCATGCTGGCTTTCGTGGGTTAATATACCTGTCTGCAGCCAGTAAAGGAGTGTCTTCATTGGCTCAGGCCCCCACCGCCGCAACGCCCCAGTACTACGTTCCAAGGCCGGTTTCTCGAATTTTGGCCAAATGTCGGAAACTATCGGGGCGGACTGGGGCCTCCCGGCTTTCCGCACCCGGTGTTGTTGAACTTCCAGCTGGGCAGCAATTCACTCGAGGCCCTGGTCCGGCCGCCCACCCAGGCCCCAAACTGTCTGGCGATGTATCTTCGCCGCCGGACCTCGGTGGCGGCTCGGACCAGCACCGGCGCGAGTCGCCTCTTGTCCCACACCAGGGAGGGGGGCTGGGGACCAGGATATGTTGCAGGATATCGGAGTGGGCAAGGGCGATCGGCGGAGCCGACTCTTCAAGCAGCCATCCTGGTCGCTGGTTAGGCTTCTCCCCCGTACATTTATTTTTTAAATAAGGATTAAAGTAATGAAAATGATTTCCATCCATAATCTTAGGTAATTGTTAGTACATAATAAATTCATTTAAGCTGTTTACTTTAGTTTTTAACTAGCAGCCCGCACCGGCGTTGCCCGGGGCAGAAGGGGGCTGGGGCAGCATTTTCGGCTTTTGTGCTGACCCAGCCGGGCCCCCGCCCGCCCCGACATTGCCTAGACCGCCTCCTGCCTCCCACCCCCCGCCCGCCTGCCTCCCGGCTCCCGCCTGCCTGCCTCCCGCCCGCCTGCCTCCCGCCTCCCGGCCGCCTGCCTCCCACCTCTGCCTTACCTGAGCCACGCTCCAGACATCACGCCACTCCCGGGCCCCCGCCCGCCCCGACATTGCCCAGACCGCCTCCCGCCTCGCCTTACCTGAGCCGCCCCTCCTCCCCGAGCTCCGGACTTCACCGCCACTCCTCGCCGCTCATCACCTCTCCTCCCCGCCTGTCGTCATCACGCACGTCTAGGTCGCGGTCAGGGCTACGTCGCAGCCGTCGCTAGTTTTAGGGGACTACTTTGTTTGTAAATTTTAATTTTTTAATTTACGTTTTATTTTTATATTATGTCGCCTATGTCCATCTACACACCCTGATGATTCCAACAATGTATTGGGTGTGTGGATTGGCGATGTGGTTCCCGAGTTAACCTTGCCCAAAGGTTTCTGTTCTCTCTTTATACTAGTAGTATAGATACATTTAGAAACATAATTGGAAACATACATAAATTAATGAAACCATTTATTTAAAAAGTTAATAGTGCTGTACCATCTTTCAATAGCATTTAAAATAAATACACAAAATGAATTTAGATTAACAATTTACACTAAAATATATACTATTTTATACAACGTTCATACATTTTCCTCTACTTTACTACAGGGAGATCCCCCACTTCCAATTGCAGAGGTCACTCTCAAAGGTGCAGATGTAAAATATGGTTGTAAAGTCCTTACCCGTTATCACTTCATAGTTGTAATTGATGTTTTTATTGACTACACTCTCTGTTTGAGGGGGTGGGTCATATGAGTCTTCATGTTTTAGTAACTCTGCACTCTGTAAATTGTGAATAGTCAAAAGAAGTAAAAATAAACTTACACTTGTAGATTTACTCATGTGTAAGTTTGCCATTGTGAATAGTGCCAGACAATTTTACCACACGTACCACAAAATGCAGTTTGTGAATGGTTTCATAGGTTGCATGGCTAGAGCAGCATAAGATTTGTTGAGTTATGTTAGGACAAAAGGAAACAAACAATAGAAGGATTGCTGAATTTGGAATTTGTACTTGAGGTCAGAGAATAGCTAAAGAGTGGGTATAGATCAGATTATTTCAGCTAAGACTGCCAGAAAGAGGGCACTTAAGTTTAGTTATTATAAGAGGAGTAGATGGTGGTAGGAATTATTGTGGAGATGAGGCTGCTGAGAGTGAGCTTAGGGTGATTGTAATATTGTTGATGTTGGATGGGAAATATGCAGTGAATTCCCAGGCAGAGTAGGGGACTGAGTGAGTCTGATGGTGAGAAGGCAGCTGGCAGAGAGGGAAGACAAGGCTGTTGATTGTGCGGCCTAGTAACTGTGGGCAAGAGAGCAGGAAGGTTATTGACAATATATATATATATTTAGCAGTGTTTAGTGCTGCGGTGAACTAACTAAAGGTTACTTTGTTATCTTTAAAGTCATTATTAGATTTTAATTTTCTCAGTTTGTGGATAAGCATTGAGCACCCACCTTTCTGTTTTTGAAGAAGCAAATAGAGGGACTTGTTGTGGCAGCAAAGAGTACAAACGGTGCTTAAGCAAATACCATTTATTAAGTATTAGATACAAAAGCCCACGAGGGGCTTGAAGGGAGTGAAGCTCCCCGACCAGCGTGAAGACAGCGTTTGTCGGACACCTAAAGTGACGTTGCATAAGTACTCTCCAAACATTCAGAGATGACAGGTGGTGACGTAAGCATAACAAACATGAACAGCATACTATAATAAACACATGCCATAATACAGGTATGGCAAAACACTATTAGTACATATTCAACATCTCCCTTTCTACAAAATGTAAAAGAAGACAAGGGCATAGTCAATTGCACATATAATCATCAAAACGTTTGGGGATTCTGATTTCCCTTCCAGACCTAGTCTGAGGATGGACTCTCTGACTGACACCAGTTTTTGTGACCCTAGTACTTAACCTGCTGCTATTGGTATTTTGATTAGTCATGTACTCTTCCCGACATTAGATCTATCCTGGCTACTGGTGCTGAATCTCTCCTCAATGACAGTATCCTCACTAGTAACACTAGTAGTTTTTTCCTTTTCATTGGTAGACACGTTCAAGCTTTCATTCATGTCAAAGAAACTTTGGCTACCAGACACCACTTCTTCCCAATCTAGAGTGCTATCATCGGAGTTCTCACCACGCTCATATTTCCCTTTCATTATAATTTTCTCTTGCCCTGATTTTAGCTTAACTACATCATCCTTGCTGCACCATCCTTTCCCCTCTATACACACTGTACCTCTGGAAGCCTCTTGAACACGAACAGGATTGCTAAACACTGACTCTCCCTTTGCCACCTTGTAAGGGTTTTTTACAATTACCCAGTCACCTTGCTCTATCATCTTCTCTATTGCCTTATTTGTCATGTCAGAATATCTTTTAGATTTCTCTTGCTTAGAAACGATAATCTCCCTGACTCTGACTACATCATCCTTAATTACTTCCTTACCCTCATTGTCTTTGTACCACTTGTTGTATTTAGTGTGTGATATCACTGTTACATTTCCTCCCCCTCATCAAATAGAATGAGGTGTGCTTGGTTGCATCATTAGGGGTGTTATTGTAAATGCTTATTTTTACACGTATGAACTCTTTGACATTCAAGTTAGATGCAACTGCTAACTGGATACCTTCCTTTATAAATGTATTCATTCGCTCCACCTGCCCATTACTTTTTGGACTATGCAATGGTGTCTTATCTTGTCTAATGCCTGAATGCTTTAAAAAACTTGTCATTTGTTTAGACACCAGTTGCGTACCATTGTCTGAGACTATTATTTTTGGTTGTCCTTCTGTACTGAATATTTTCTTTAGAAACTGAATATCTTGTTCTGTTGTCACTGAACGTACAAACTTGTAATGCATCCAGTTAGAATAATAATCAGATAGTACAATTATATATCTGAAATCCTTATGTAAGACATTAAAGGGACCAGCAAAATCTATTGCAATTTTTGACCAAGGATCCATTTGGTATTTCTACCATCTGTAGCTCCCCCTTGCTCACTTTCCAATGTTTGTCAGCCTTTAGACATTGTTCCCATTTATCAATGTAGTTGCTAACGCCGATGTTCATTCCTGGTCATCAGTAGTACATTTTTAAAATGTTTTTCGTAGCATTGCTTCCAGGGTGACTCTTCTGAGCAAGTTTTATAAGTTTCATTCTCAACTTTGCAGGTGGTATGAATAGGTCGCATCTTTTTAAAAATCCACTTTCAATAGTCAGTGCCTCACTTATTTGTTGGAAGCTTTTCAATTCATTTTGCAGATTTCTGATGGGAGGCCATCTTGTTGTTAGGTGTTTTATCACCTTTTCCATTATGGTGTCCTCTTTCTGGCTGTTTAACCATTCCTCTTCTGTTATTGACCCATTGCAAATCACTGTGGCATCTACTGATGCTACCACACACTCATTATCGTCAAAGGTACCTTCTTCCTGCTCATGCACTGGTAGGCGTGACAAATAATCTGCCCTACTGTTTTGACCTCCTTTTATGTGTCTTATAGTAAAGTTATACTCCTGTAACTTGGACAACAACCTTATTAGCCTTGCACTTGCCTTACCATTTCCGCAACCTTTTCCGTCCATCATGTACAGCAATGGTTTATGGTCTGTGGCTATCTCAAATTTCCTACCCCACAAAAAGGTTTTTAGTTTCTCCACAGCCCATACACACGCAAGCGTCTCGCGTTCGATAGTACTGTAGTTTACCTCTGCTTCACTCAACTTTCTAGATATGGAGGCAACAGTATTCTCTTTTTTCCCTTGAATCTGGCAGAACACCGCTCCTATTCCTTTTGAACTAGCGTCTACAGTGACAATGTTTTTCAGTTCTGGGTCGTATGGTGCTAATGTAATATCCTTTTTGATGATTTCAAATGCATGGTTTTGTTCTTCAGCCTAATGGTATTTTAAATTTTTACGCAACAACTTTCTTAATGGTTCCACCTTGTTTGTGTACCCTTGTATGAATCTCGAGTAATACTCGCTTAGGCCCAAGAATGACTTTAAAGTTTCTTTGTCATCTGGCTTTGGGGCATCTCTTATTGCTTCCACCAGGTCATCCTTTGGTGTTATACCCTCTGAAGTCAAGACATGTCCTAAATACTCTATTTTGCTTTCCATGAATTTGCACTTGTCTTTTGAGACTTTCATTCCTCTACTTTCTAAAGTCCTCAACACATTACTTCGTATTCCGAGATGTTCTTCCCTGCTTTTTGAGTGTATTAAAATGTCATCTTGGAATGCCTCGACACCTTTTATGTCACCGCATAGAATGTCCATTAGTTTTTTTTTTTTTTTTTCTCTGCTTGGGAGTTAGTGGGAGAGGAAGGGAGCTCCCGGTGCGACGGGAGCAGGCAGCTCCGAGGAAACTGGGAGGGACCGCAAGAGTCTTTCGAACCCCTCGGCCCGGCCGCACGGGACCAGGTCGAACCAACGAGGGAGGGTCCCTCCACCTGCACGTCAGCTGTCCGTCGCCGTGCGGCCCGAGCCGCACCGGTGGGCTGGCGATTGACCCACCCCACCCTTTGCCCGCGTCGGAGGTGCCGGAAGGGAAGAGCCAGGTGGCTCCCCATCCCGCAATCCTCCCACCAAGAGGAGCCGGGGTCCCCTCTCAGGCCCTTGGCTCCTTCTCTTCCAGGCCGCCCTGCCGTGCAAGAAGGGCACCTACTAGGTCGCCCGGACCCCGGTCGGGCCGGGATTAGGTCGTGGGAGCGCCAAGCCTGCGCCAGGGCCTTTTTGCAGGGAGGGGTGGTACCAGCCCGGGGATGCACTGCCATTCGGTTAAACCCTCCCACCGCGGTGGAGGGGTCTGTGCCGGGTGAACTTAGGGTACGCCTCGCAGAGGGACATGGGACAGGGGACACCCCCCACGCCCGGTCCCTCGCTCGTCGGTCTGGCCCTCCCCGGGGGAAGCGGCCCGCCGAAGTCTCGGTCCTAAACCCGAGCGCCCCATGCGGCCACGGACCACTCTGCCAGGCCAGGGCACACCAGGGCAGGGCCAGGCCAGGTGCGGCTACCTGGTTGATCCTGCCAGTAGCATATGCTTGTCTCAAAGATTAAGCCATGCATGTGTAAGTACACACGCCCTGTACAGTGAAACTGCGAATGGCTCATTAAGTCCATTAGTTTTTTAAAAAACTCCTGATGCTGACGCAAGCCCAAATGGTAGCCTGATATATCTGAACGCTCTAAAAGGGGTTATGAATGTAGTTAATTCTCTGGATTTTTTAGTTAAACACACATGGTGGTAAGCCAATTTTAAGTCTATTAAAGTAAAGTACCTTGAACCAGCAGTAGATGTTAATATTTCCTGAATTCTAGGAAGTGTATGGCAATTTACCAATATGATATTATTCAGTGACCTAAGGTCTAAACACAGTGTAATATCTCCTGGGTTCTTCTTTTTATAAACTATAATAGCTAACACCCACTCTGATGCGTCCGTTTCTTCAATGACTCCTTCTTTGCTTAATTTGTCTAATGCATCTTTTAATTCAGATTTAACTGACAATGGTACCGTTCTTACCTTGTGCTTTACTGGTACTGCCCCTTCTTTCAATTTTATTTCATGCACAAATCCTTTTACACATCCAATCTCATTTTTGAAAACTTTTTCAAATTGTTCTAATACCTTTTCCAAACCTTCCTGACTTCCTTCTAGTTGTACTGAACTCACAAAATCTTCTTTTAGTATTATGGGGTCTTCTGCCCCTGGTTGCAAAATTACTCTAGTTTTTCCAGATCTTTCCAGCCCACCAAGTTCCTGCCTCTTTCTGCCACATATATTTTAGTACTAATCATTCTTCTCTTGAATGTGAGGGTATCACAAAAATAACCAACCATATCGATATCTTGTTCACCGAATGCCTTTGGGTTTACATCTGTTTTATTCAATTCTACATTTTGCCATTTTTCCTCAAATATTTTATCAGAAATTATTGGTATTGGCGACCCTGAATCGACTGTGAAGTCTAACACTACTGCCCCAATCATTACCTTTCCTATCGGTCCTTTTACCATCAACAATATCAATTGACAATACAATATTGGCACACATTTCTTCTTCATAATCACTTAATGCACTTATTTTCATGCTGCCCATTTTTTTTACACTTTATACATTTTTTAGCAAGTGCATGGCATGTTTTGCAGTCAACCAAGTGTTCCTGCGACCCTCACCTGAAACAGCTCAAATTTTTTCCTCCTACCGTCTTTTCGTTCAAGTTCTTTTCAAAACTCTTATGTTCATATTTTTTTTAATCCTGTAAATAGAACACGTTAGAATTACTACTAGTACAAGATAATTCTTTAGTTGATATTAGCGATCTTTCTATGCCCTTTGCAATATCCACTACTTCCTGCAATGTAGGGTTCCTACATGCTAATAACCTCTCCTGTACTTTTTTTGAATAACAGTAAAATACCAGTTGGTCTCTTATATATATATATCAGTCATATCATCAAATTTGCAGTCCTTAGCTAATAAGCACAAACTTGCTATATATTCTTCAATTGTCTCTCCTTCTTCTTGCTTCCTCAATGCAAATTTGTGCCTTCCTACCATGACATTGGTTTCCTCAGAGAATTGTTTCTCAAGTCTTTTTATAGCCTCTTGGTATTCATTTAGTGGTATGAACCCCTGGTGGGCTTTCATATTCTGGCACAGAGGTTTAGGCTTATTGTGTAGATGGTCAAGGAATAAGAAAAAGATTCTTGGAGAGTACTTCTGCTTGAATATTGTCTTTTGTGTGAGAGGGAGAGGTTTAGAGATGTCAGGGACATTAGTTCTATTTGTAGGAAGGTACAGTCTGCTATGTATAATCAATGATTGGCCCTTTGTTCATAAGAGCTTGGGTCAGGACAATAAGGTCAAGTTGTTAACCATGGTTGTGGGTGGGGAGAGAGTGTTTATAGGACAAGAGAGAAACACACGTTAGATAAAGAGAGTGAAGTGGGTTAAAGTGCACTGATGAAGGTTAGAATTCCCAACGATGATGGGTATTTTGAATGCTTGAGTCTCCAAAACATTATCAAGCTCAATGAAGGATAAGTCAATGATGCAAGGAAAAGTAGAGAAAAAAAATGGTGCAGTATTCCTTAAGAGATTATAAAAAATCTAGTATGGGAGAAGCAATATTTATGAAAGTTTTGCTTAGTGCACATATAGAAAACTGTTGGTATTTTACTTTGCCAGAAAGACCTGCTTCACCCACACAAATACAAACCATTAGTCCACAGACTATCAACGATGTCATGGGAAAAGAGCCTGCAAAGCATGATGAAATGGCTTTCAGGATTGCTCTCAAGTCCAACTAGTTAGCAACACTGTATCCATATAGTACACCCCAAGGGATCACTGACAAAATATCAGCCTCCAAAATATCCCCATGCCAAAATATTGTAACCAAAATATTGATGTCAAACATATAGGGGTCGATTCCGATTCGGGAAAAACCGCTCCGAATAGCCGTTCAGAGTGTTTTTCCCATACGAATCGTACCCTGCAACGTCCCTCGTATGTACGACGAAGTATGATTCGTACCAGGAGCTGTACTCCGTACGAATCGTACAGAGAATGTACGAATGAAATCCACGTACGATTCCACCTCGAAACCCGCTGTACGTGACATCCGTATGGTTCGCTGCTGGTTTTTCCGACCCAGCAAGTATGATCTGTGTCGGGTACGCACCGTATGACCCTTTTCCTACGAGAGCCGAAAACAGCTGTAAAAGCAGAGTTTGCCTCGAAACAGGTACGGAACGCCCCCCCTGGTACTGTGCGTACCCCCCATGATCGCAGGGGTACGCACCGTACCGCTGTGAACATGGGGTGTATGCACCGTACCCCGCGATCATGGGTTGTATGTACCATACCCTATGTTCGCAGGGTGTACGGTGCATACACCCTGCGATCGCAGGGGTATGGTGCGTACCCCTCATGATCGCAGGGGTACGCACCGTACCCCCGTGATCATGGGGGGTACGCACCGTACGGTGTGTATGTGATTGTGTGCTTTTCCGTACGAATCGCCCTTACCCGACGTGTCCTCATACCCCGTTCCGGCTCGTACTCGTCGGGTTGTACACCATGTGTACCAGTCGTATGGTTCACGGTTTCAGCCTTGCAATACGTATGGATTGCGACGATTCGGACGGATTCACGAAATACGGATCGTACTACGCGACTCAGGCGGACGGTTATGAATCGTACTGAGAGGGCTCCGAATACGAATTGTACGGACGGTTTTATACCAGGATCGGAATCGACCCCATATTGTCATGCTAAACTTATAATGGTCAGTGCAAAAATGTCAAAGAAATGTGTCAATGTCATTGATATAGTTGTACTAAATATCTTTTTTTAAATATATATAAAATATAATAAAACATATTAATAGTACAATTAATTTAAAAAAGTTAAAAAAGATTTAATATATATCTTAACAAATATAACAAATGAAGTTTATTTAAAAAAGTTAAACCTATATATAATAATACATTTATACATACCTACATATATCTACTTAAAAAAGAGTTATTTAACTAATATTTTAATTTGCATTATAATTTTTATAATTTTTAAATATGAACACATAAATATATATGTATATATATATATATATATATATATATAATATTAGCATAAAATCTTTAAAAAACCAACCGCTCTAATAATTAAATAAAAAATATGAAACAACTTAAAATTCTTTACATTTAGTAAAACTTATTTTACACAAAAAAAATTATAATTTTATGTAAACAAAACATATTATAAAGTACAACAATATAAAATAATTTATAAAATATAAAATGTAATACATATGCTGTTCCCACTACCATTTATGCAACTTCCACTCCAATCACTGCAACAGTAGGGAAAGTGTTGTATTTGCAGAGGGGTAACATTTGCAATTCTCACTCCAATAAGTGCAACAGTAGGGAACGTGTTAGATTGCAGAGGGGTAAAATTTACTATTCTCACGCCAATTAATGCAACAGTCGGGAAGTTGTTGGATTGCAGGGAGGTAAAACTTACAATTCCAACTCCAGTACAACCAAAGGGAAAATATTGGATTCTGGAGGGGTAAAATTTACCATACCCACTCCAATCAGAACAACAGTAGGGAAAGTGTTGGATTGCAGAGGAGTAAGATTTACTACTCCCACTACAGTCAGTACAAAAGTAAGGAAAATGTTGGATAGAAGAGGAGTGAGATTAACCTTTCTCACTCCAATGACTGTAACAGTAGGGAAAGTGTAGGATATAAGGGGGTTACATTTACTATTTTCACTCCAGTCAGTTCAAAAGTAGAAAAAGTTTTGGATTGCGGTGGAGTAACATTTACTATTCCCACTCCAATAAGTGCAACGTTAGGGAAATTGTTGGATAGCGGAGGTGTTAAATTTGATATTCCCACTCCATTCAGTACAACAGGGAAGAAAGCTTTGGATACCGGAGGGGTAAAATGTACTATTCCCACTCCAGTCAGTGCAACAGTAGGGAAGGTGTTGGATTGTGAAGTGATACAATTTACTATTCCCACTCTCATAAGTGCAGCAGTAGGGAAAGTGTTGGATAGCGGAGGGATAACATTTACTATTCCTACTTCCGTCAGTACAACAGTAGAACATTGTTGGATAGCAGAGGGGTTACTTTTTCTATTTCCACTTCAATAGGTACAACATATGGGAAAGTGTTGTATAGCAAAGGAGTAACATTTACTACTCCCACTCCAGTCAGTCTGACAGTAGGGAAAGTGTTGGATTGCGGAGAGGTAAAATGTACTATTCACACTCCAGTCAGTACAAAAGTAGAAAAAGTGTTGGCTAGCAAGGGGTAACATTTTATATTCCCACCCCAATGAGTGCAGATTGATATAGTTTTATTTAGCAAATTTTAATAAGACCCAAGGAACAGATGGATACTACCAATACAAAAAATGTTGCCGCCCTGCATTTCTCGCGCTCCAATTTCTGGAAGTTGAAGCTTATGCTAAAAACATTGCCTGTTTTCTGAAATTTTGTGTCAATCACCGATCAAATCTCGGTTAAATTCATGCCTGGTCAATTATTTTAAAAAATCCCATATTAATTTATAACTGATCTGTTTAGATCTTTTTATTTTATTTTAATCGCCCCTCTGAAATATTTGTGCAATTGTGTAATGTGATGACTTTAATACATTGCTTGTATATCTTTTTATGTGAACTTTTATGGTTTTCTATGACATTTTGGAAACCAAATAGAGGAATTTGAATTGAATTGAGTGCAACAGTAGAGCAAGTGTTAGATTGTGGAGAGGTGAATTTTACTATTGCCAATCCAGTCAGTAAAACAGTAGGGAACATGTTGAATAGCAGAGGAGTGAAATTTACTCTTCCTACTCCATTCCATACAAAAGTAGGGAACATGTTGGATTCTGGAGGGGTAAGATTTACTATTCCCACTCCAATGAGTGCAACATTAGGGAAAATGTTGGATTGTGGAGGGGTAAGATTTACTATTGACACTCCAGTCAGTACAAAAGTAAGGAAAGTGTTGGATAGTGGAGGGGTTAGATTTAGTATTCCCACTCCAATGATTAAAACAGTAGGGAAAGTGTAGGATAGCAGAGTGGTAACAATTGCTATAATCACTCCAGTCAGTGCAACAGTAGGAAAAGCGTAGGAATGCAGAGGGATAAAATTCACAATTCCCACTTCAATAAGTGCAACAGTAAAGAATGTTTTGGATAGCGGAGTGTAAAATGTACTATTCCCACTCTACTCACTACAACAGAAAGTAAAGTTTTGGATAGAGGAGAGTTTACATTTTCTATTCCCACTCCAATAAGTGCATCAGTAGGGAAAGTGTTGAATGGCGGGGGGGATAATAATATAGTATTCCCACTCCAATCAGTACAACAGTAGGAAAACTGTTGGATTGTGGAGGGGTAAAATGTACTATTCCTACTCCAATAAATGCAACAGCAGGGAAAGTGTTGGATAGCGGAGGGGTAACATATACTATTTCTACGCCAGTCAGTTTAATTTTAAAATCAAACAAATTATCTTCACCAAAATGACATTATTTTTAAAACAAAGTAAATAAAAAAATATAACTATGTTGAAAAATGAAAATACAGATATATACAATTTTTAAAAAAAGAAACATATTACATTGTTCAATAAATTTCACAAACACTTTCAAATATTATAAATAAAACACAAAAATAATTATTAATCAGCAAAACATTATTTTTTATATAAATATCATTTAGTTACATCCCACCCTATAACCCCACAAAACTCAGAACCTACACCTTAAATTTTACTTGTAAAATGAAATTATTTGCACGATTAATATAAGTATTTATCAACACACTAATTACCATTAATTGAATATTAATTATTTATTAATTATAATTAATGTACTTCCCACAATATACCCGCACAGAATACACAACACACTCATTAAATGTAACAAAAAATGATTTACACAATTAACATAATTAATTATTAACTTAATATTAATATTGATTACAAATAATTATTAATTGTTTACAATTAATTTACTTCCTACACTATACCTCTACAAAACCACAACCCACATCTAAAACCTACAAAAAAATTATTTCACAATTAACATAAATAATTATCAATTATCCAAATATTAATTAAAATGTATTATTAATTAATTAACTTTTCACCCTTTACCCAATAAACCCCGCAAACTGCAACTAAAATTAAACTTTAAAAAAATGAATTACACAATTGAAATAATACATTTTCAATTAAATAACAAATAGTATTGAACACGTAATTATAAACTATTTTAAATTTATTTACTCCCCACCCTCTACCCCTGTAAACCCCACAAACTGCATCTACAAAAATAATTAAACAAATAGAGTCATTATCAATTAATTAATTAATAATAGTTAACAATGAGTAATAAATAAATTACTTCCCACCATTTAAGAAACTAATCATTAATTTATCACAAATAGATGACTTCCACATCTACCCCTATAAACCCACAACCCGCTACGGTTCTAAAAAACATAACATGTAATTAAAATTAATGTAATAGCTATTAAAAATGTATCACATATATTAAAAAACATAAACAATAATTATACACAAAATGTACATCATATACATTTAGAAAATATACTCAATTACCTTATAACAAGAATTTAAAAATGACAACAACTATATTTTTGCTAATTATATTAATGACTTAGATATTTAAAAAATTGATAATACTTACCTTAAAATCGATATTCTTTACATCGATATTCTTGCTGATCATATTTTCATATCGCAATATTTTAGACTCAATATTTCGGTATGCGTAAAAAAAAATTCTCTATATTTTGTCTGAATACCCACCACAAGGCAAACACAGAATACTGACTATGTGTCTTTCTCTTGGGATGGTCCCTCTCGTAAAGGAGTGTAACTCCTGGGGGAGCATCTTTTCATGCATTTACACCAGTACACATTGTACGCCTTCCTTGCCAGTCTTCCCTGACATACTTAGACAAGTGCAAAATGACAACAGAGCTGTACCAGCTCTGAATTTCAGAATAAAGTTAATGGGAAACTTCTCTACAGTTTCCTCTATGATTCAAAGCAATATGAAGAGAGAGGCTTCAGTTCTGGCTATACATCAGAGACTGGAAGCAGTTCTGGTTCAGGACCATGAACAGGAGCTACAAAATATAATTACAGAAGTTTACACCTCGGTAGGTGGAGATACCTTAGGTACTAAAGCTGTTAAGCCACACTTAAAACCAAAAAAAGACATTGAGGGTTCACTTAAGGAGAATTCTACATCGGAGGGGATAAAAAAATAAAAGATAAAGATAAAAGATGGACTGTGTCATTTGCTTCTTGAGACTCCAGCAGGGGTGGTTATAACTTAATAGAAAAGCCTGAACAGCATCGTTATTTGATAGCCGTTCTTCATTGGCTTTGCAGGACACTGACAGTAAAAGAACCAAAATGGAAAACTGAACCGAGTACCGAAGAAAAGAAGAGTACAGTAAGAAAAGTAAAGAAGGGCACAAGACTGATGTCAGTGTGAAGAGAGAAGAGAAGGTTTTGGGCTCTAAAACTCCAGTAAAAAAGAAGAAAATGGTGATCCAGCTATGAAACAGGACTAGGGCGAGAGTGTTCCTTGACAGTGCAGCAATGCTCATGATAGGACATCAGATGCTTCAGAGGTTTGTGAATGCAAATCTAACTGATGACGTTATGCAAATCGAGAATCTAGATCAATGTTAAAATCCTCCTGGTAGAGTTTACATCAACATAAACTGAAGATGACATACCATGTATTATCGAAGGAATACGCTGGACTCAACCTTCTGATGATTATGACATCTTCCTAGCGGAAGAAGACTGGCCTCTCATTTTCATCAGGGAAGCACCCTGGGAAGAGGAAGCCATAAGGGTAGCCATCTTCCCATAGTACCTGAAGATATCAGGGAAATTTGTGCCAGTGAATGGGCCATAAGACAGGCTCCGGTCTTACATAGAAACCAAGTGGGGTAGGATAAACACTGTAAACCACATGCCATTCCTCTTCATGTTGAACCACAACCACAATACCCTTTAAAACCAGAAGCAAAACATATTAAAGGAATATTAGACCAGTTGCAGTATCAGGGTATAATAGTAATAGGGCCTAATCTCTCACGCATGAACCAGCCCCTTTTTGCCATCTCTAAGCCATCTATAGAAAAAAGCAAACACAAGGAGATGATGGACAGATCTGAATTTGCACACCCGAACATTTGCAGTCCAAAATGCACACAGCATAGTTTAATGACAAAACATGTGCCGCAAAAATACAAAATTACTCTGGACATTTCCAATGCTGTTTTTCAGTTAAACCTTAGTGCTTGAAAGTGAGCATCTAATCGCTTTCCGTTTTGACCGAGTGCAGTTTTCATTAGGAGGATTGCCTAGGGGCTACAGGGATAGGCAAGAATGAAGCCTCTGTATGGTCTGATTTTCCCCACATTTTCCTCTAAACAGGGGCTGAACACACATACTGATATCTTGTGTGCTCTACAAGCAGACATTCTTGAGACACAATTTTTACAAACTAGGGACAATAAAGCTAACCTATGTATCAGAGCCATTCTCAGTCATCATTGTTACACCTACGTGAGCTACAATGAAGGACAGACTGTCCCCATTGCGTACAAGTCTCACTTGAATTCCTTGGCTGCAGCACGATTTAATTCCATTAAATAACTCTTGATGGCTGTAAAAACAGCTGTTCTAAAAGAGTGCCATTTGGAACAGGGAAAACATATAATTATGGTTTCTCCCGTACGAGCACTCGAGGGGGCTACAAAGGCAAGCATTCCTAATGCTTGTGCCCTACCCCCAAGATCGGTACAGTGGGCCTCTTCTGTAAGTGCTGTGGATATCAATTTTCAGTATTATCCCTCTCTTCATATACAAACTTTTGTCCAGTTTGAATAGGATACTGTTCCAACTCCAGACAGTTTACCTATCAAGTCATACCAAAGCATATTTTACACAGATGTGGTAGTAATTAAATGTAAGTAATCTGCAGCTTGTGCAGCAGTGCATGGTGTAGCGAAGGATGGTGAGTTCCTCCCACAATACACCCACACCAAACTCTTAGGTGAAAGTACTGCACAACATGTAGAATTACATACCCTGCTACTTGCGCTACAAACAACTGATTTGTCAGTTCCCGTTCTCATTGTATCTAACTCAGCTCTCAGTGTGCAAGGTTACAATGTGGATTTACAACATTCACGGTTGAATAGATTCAAGGGCTCAAAGTGAAAACCTATAAAAAATCAACACTTTGGGGAATGGTACTGTATTACAAGACAAGCTTCCATTGGTCTATGTAGGGCATGCTTTGGGCCATCAGTGTAGTGGTATTCATGCTAAAGGAACGGTGCAGCTGATCAAGTGGCAAAAGCTTCAATTCATACTGTCTGAATAGCAGTCCTAACCAGATCTCAAATGAAGATCAACACAAATGTTTTAAAAGCCATAAATGCAACCAAGCAAACTGGGAACATGTTGAAGATGTACCATTTACAGTCAGTGACACACCACCTATGATTTGGCTAATACTTGGTATTATTTCGTTTCCCTTAACAACCTTTCATTTTCATGACTTTCAAAAATATAAATCTATTAGTTGGTATGAAACCACACACAACTCACAACTGTTCCATTCATTGAAGTTTTTTTTCGCCTACATCTGTTTAAATTGAAATGAGGACGGCCCTGTGCATATTAGTACAACAAATTGCATAAATCCTCTTGTACACTCCCTTCTGTGTGTTACCATGGGGCCTATTATGATGTAGGTCGGAGTTGCCTCCAACAGACACCGTCTTGGTCTTGGGACTGACCGACCTCCGGTCGGCGGTTCCTACCGCCTGATGACGATGTGACTGAACATTGTTCGATCGCATACTCACATTTCTCAATGGGAGCTTGTGTTACAGCCATAAACCGGCTCCCATATAGAAATATATATGTGTGTAAAACCCTGGACCCTATGGCAGGCACCCCATGGTGCCTGCCACACAGTGCATGGATTGACAGGGGAGCACCCGAGGTACCCCCTCAGCCAACAACAGTAGGCCAAAGAGTCAAGTGATCCCTGCTAGGAGCCCCCAAAGTCACTTTCCGACAGTCTTTCTGTGTTGGACAGGCCATTACAGAAAGACTGTGGGATATTTACTAAGCCTGGGTGGTGAACTTCGCTCCATTCACAGAGTTTGCAGAGTTTTCTGCACTCTGCACTCCACAGAGCTTGCGGAGTGCAGAAAACTATGCTTTGCGATGTGCAGCAGAGTTTTTTCCCTGCTCACAATCGCGAACAGTAAGTAGGCGATCGCAAACAGTAAGTTCGCGAGTGCAAGCTGCTGCTTGGGTAGAATTTCTACCTGAGCAGCAGGAATACCAGCACACAAACTGCAGTTCACACTGCACTCCGGCACTCGAGGAATTTCGCAGATTTTTTTTGTAACTTTGCGGCGTTCTGCGTAGCAAAACTCAGCGAACTATGCCAAGGCCTGATAGTGACATCATAATTCCAATGGTGGAAACGCCATCCATAGGGGATTACGATGCGATCCCAAAAGGACGGAAGACTCTGAGAGCCTCTCCAAACTACGCAGGAATGACCGATTGGTTCACACTCTGACCGCCAACATTACTAATTCTGTGGTTGGACCACAAACCAACCTCGTCAGTCAGAAAGCCTCCGACCATGGTTGGAAAGCTTCCAAATAGCAGTCAGAGGCTTTCCGACTGACATAGTAATCAGCCCCTATATCTGTGCATGGAATTTGTAGCGCTTTGATGCCCAGGTTCAGATGTGTGTTATCTGTTACGCCTGTTGCATTCATTTCCATACATCATCAGTTATTAAATATTATTTCGTAATTGTTTTAAGCAAATGTTACTTGCTGTTGTTTGGAACCTGACCAGCTATACTTGATAACGGCTTCAGAAACAATGGGGTGTTATTAAAAGACCTTGTATATTCCAACTAGAAATGTTATTAGAAACATCCTATGGGCTACTATAAGTATGAAATCTATGTCTTATGGTAACTTGAAAACACTATTGTCTGTTCTCTTACAAAAAGATGTCCCTTTGACTTCAGCGGTTGAAGTCTATAATTTGTAGTCAGGCAGGCCGCCATTTATTTTTTGGGGATCCCGCAGGAGTCCCGTGCATCCCAGCTTTTTGTTGCTGATACTTTTTCCCTTTTAGCCCCGGGGGGTCCCTCTGGGTCCTCTTAATGGGGCCTAAAGGGTAAGGGTATCCCTACCCTTACCCCATATATATATATTTTTAACTTGTTCAGGACAAACGACTTAGTCCAAGAGTCCTGCAATGGCTGCCCGCAACATGTTTGTCATATTTCTGGCAGCCAATCAGAACGCTCTCTCCTGAAAGAAAAATCTCACACCAATTCAGAAGAATTGAGTACATTTTAATTAATTATTTGACACCGAAATGACAAAAATCCAATCAGTAGAACGAGAGTTATGAAATTAAAAATTTTAAAGTGGAAATTAGTGCATAAACAATCAAAGCACCATCCACGGATATCTAATGATGCGAGACTGGGTCAAAGTAAAAAAAGATGGCAGACATTGATGGAGCACGAGACGGATAGAAAAAATTGATTGGACCCAGTCAGCACTTACCTTTGTCAGTAGAAGAAATTTCTGAAAAATGTGTGGGCGAAGGTTTAGTGAGTTAAGGCTGCAGGTGGTGTGAAAGAAGGAGGTATTGTTGTTGGGGAGCCACTGGCTGAAGTCGCAGTGAAGAGTTCTACATTCAGACTTAGGGCATCATTAGGATGGCAGGCGGACCTCCGCCATCCTCACGCTAAAAGAGACCACCTGCCATAAGGGCTGGGGTCTTGTGGGGGCAATTAGGATGCGCCCGCCACAGTGGCGTATTTTTCCTGTATTTTTAACATTGCAGCAGGGCCCTTAGTTTCTCTTTTACAAGTTGAATACCTCCAGCAGGACGAGATGGAGGTTGTCACTAACAAGAGTTCCATGAGGCTGAATACCTCTTTGGCAAAGGATTGCTGCACAAGATTTAAGGCTGTGGGGAAGAAAGTAGTGGGAGCTGCAGTGAAGTTAGGCTGAATGCCTATGCGCCTTTGGTGGATAGCAGGTTGGTCATGATATTTTCTTGGTTCTCAGAGAAATGTTTAGCCAAAAATTGTTTATGTTCCAGGTTTTGGCTTTTGGCTGTCTGGGCACTTTTGCACTACCACCAAGGGCCACAGACTGGACGGGCACTACTTGGGGAGTAGGGATCACTGAATATGTGTCCAGGTGTGGGTTCAAGATGACTGGAACCCTTTCTGTCCCTGAGGTTCTGATCAGGAGGGTAGTCAATTAGCCATAGATGTAACTCTGGTAGTCCTGGGTCAGTGGAACAGGTCTCAAGCAGGAGGGCAGGTCTCTGAAGGTTCAAGGCAGGCTCCAGGCAGAAAGGTAGTCCTTCCAGGAGCACCAAAGCCATCTTGTGGAGTTCACAGGAGACCCCTGCCGCCATCAGCCCTCTGAGAGTCCTTCTGCTGGTCCAGAAAGTGAACTGAAGAATGGGCCTCAAGGTCCTATTTTTATACCTGGTGCCTTGAAGAGGGAGATGTTTTTAGAGAATGCAGTTTAAGTGCCTGATGTTTCTTCCTTCGCCTGCCCTGGTTCCAAGCTGCCTACATGAACAATGCAAGGGTGACAAGTCTTTTGTGTGAAGGCAGAGAACAGCCTATTTAGTTCCAAGTGGGACTGTCCAGCTCTATCCCTGCAATCCTGCCAAAGGGGACCCATCCAGGAACTCCTATTCTCTCTATTGTGTGGCTGTTTGGGATTAATAAACAAAGTCCAGCTGGCAACTGCACCCAGTCATGTGGCCCAGGAAAGGGCTGCAGTCACCAAATATCTAGGGCAGGAAAATGTCAACTTTCTAAAATAGTGTTTTAAAAATTGTAACCTAAAATCCAGCTTCACCATTATTGCGGCTGTTAATTACACTTATACTCATCTACCCACTCCCAGACCCACTCAGAGACTCATACATCTACTCACAGAACCACTCAGACACCAACTCAAAGAACTACTCACAGACGCACTCAGACAGTCATGCACCTTGTAACACACTCACTTAGATACTCATGCACCCATTCATAGACCCATTGAGACACTCATAAATCCAGTCACACAACTACCAACAGATGTATGCACACACTGAGAAAAACAAAGGTTACAGGTACATAATAGTTAAGATTTATCATGTAAAATACCTTAGAAATTTAATGAAAAAAGGTTACATGGACAGTATAGTTAGGAAATGAAATAAAAACAACTTTGAATAAAACTGAAAAAAACAAAGGTTACAGGGACGTTATAGTTAGGCTCAAGTTTCCCTCGTACAAACCCAGAGAAATTCTGTTCTGTTTAGCTGACCTAACTATAACGAGCGCTCCGCAATGCACTGCCCATGACCACACGTATTACATTACTCCTGACATGGTCAGGGACATCACTGAGGACATCTCAAATGACATCACTAATAACATCAGTGATAACATCATCCACAGAATCACTAACACCCCATAGAACCTTTCATGCAGCCACTCCCACACAACCATTCACAAACCCATTCACAGACCCATACCAGTACTTATACACCCACTCACTGATTCATACATCTGCACACATCTACTCGCTCACCCATACAGCCACTCATACACCCATTCACTCACTAACACAGCCACTGACATATCCACTCATACACCCATATAGCCACTCACACACTGAGGCTGTCACTATAAAGATACTCACATACCTACTCGCTCACTGATACAGTCAATCACACAGCCACCTACTCACTCAAACAGTTACACACACCCACTCATTTACTCATACAGATACTAACACGTACTCACTGACCTATACAGTGAGCGACACAAGCACACACTCACCCATGCAGTCACTCTCACATTTACTCACTCACCCATACAGTCACTCATATACCCCATCACTCTCCTATAACGCATTTCACGTACCCAGTTACTCACCCATATACCACTGATACATCCACTCACTCACTCACACTTCCATACATACATTCACTTACCCATACAGACCCTCACTCACGCATTTACTAACCCATATAGCCACAGACTCACCCACTCATTCATCCATACAGCCAGTCACACACACCCTCACCAACCCACAAAGACACTCAGACACCCAATGTTGAAATCTTAGATGACTTCTCCTCTAAGTAAAATTTATCAAAATAAAACAAAAAGCACAACAGGAAAAATCAAACCTAAAACTCAACAATGTCCCTAATAACCCAAGGACAAGAAAAGATATATGCAAGCATTAAAAATCACAAGTAACAGCGAAATAGCAATATCTTGATGGTAGTACCCTAAAGCATGTACTCCTATGAGCTGGCAATTATACATTCAAATTACTGTGGTCAAGTTCCTAACTTTGCCCACTGTCCCCAGCAGCATCATCACCAGGGCTGTTCTTCCAATGACAACCTTGACCAGCCTCTCAACTTTCCACCAATTTCATACATCCACAATAATAGCATTCTAAACACTTTGTCAACAAGTAGAAGATCACTAAATATATGGTCTCCATTATTTATATGTCCGGGTTTTTACACACTCAACATTACATGTCTTGAATTTCACTTCCTTCACACCTTTACCTTCATCAAAGAGCATTTTATGCTTAGTTTATACCTCGAAAACATTCCTTTTCCCAAGTCTCTAAAGCCCCTTGGCAGTCATCTTTGCTCTTCACACCATTAACAAGGTCCACTCACTTGTCCTCTAATTCCTTGATACAGGATTAAGATGTTTGTATGCTTTTAGCAATTTTTTCTTCTAGAGATGGGTTTGTAATTGAAAGATGTTTTTGTTGAATTAATCTTTTAGTGCATCTGTAAATTATTGAGTGTGAACAAATTCAGCAGTAAAATTGTCATATTGGCAATCTGAATTTAATCTCCTTAATACAAATATGCAAAAGTAAATGCTTTCAACCGGCATCTGTTCCCTTTTAAACATTTTGTGACAGAAAACAACTAAGCTTCTTTGTACATCAAAGCATATGTCTACTTTTATTAACAATCGACATTTAACTGCAAATACTTAATTTTCTACTTCAACAAGATTGGGAAGTAGCTTGAAAACACTAAAGAGAGTAATAACACTTATTTTTTCTTTCAGTGCGAAATCTAGATGCACCAGTTTGCAAAGAGCTACCTTTCAAAACCATCAAACCTGTTCCTCTATGGAGAAGGTGTTTCTCCTTTGGTTTCTAAGAAAGAAGGGGGTGGAATTACCGATTGCATGTTTGCATGTTGCGTGATTGCATGTTAGGTTGGAAGTTGAAAGCCAAAAAAATATAACCTGTATGAAAAAAATAAGGAATGACCAAATATAGATACATCAAAAAATAGGGAAACTAGAGGCTAGAAAAAGTCCTAGGCGGTATTGTTGAACAATGTCAATGGTGTGCCTATCATCATCATTTACTGATCAAGGAGAGGTGTGCATAACATTATTGTACACAGTCCGGAAGAGTGAGTAAAAAAACTAGAAAGGTGAGGGTGTCATAACTGTACACCTAGTGTGACAGCATTGAGAAATGTGCTGAGGACATGCACTATAAGAAAGCTGTTCAAATGCTGTGTTCAGTTGCACTGTAAAATAACTTGTACAAACGCCTCTGATATAATATAGAATTTTGATGGGTGTGCATATCACCATTTTATGCTGGTTGTAGAAAATATGGTGTGTGTATTCTATAGTACACTTATAGTCTTGGCAAGAAGTTCAGTGATGATTTAAAAACAAAGGGGCAGATTTATGTTAACTGGCGCATCCCGAGGGATGCGCCAGTTAACGTGCGCCACAGCTACGCCACCCATGGTGCGCCGCATTTATAATGCGGCGCACCATGGTGCAAAAACGGCACAGATGCGTGACGCATCTGTGCCGGAAATGTGGCGCATTGCTGGAGTTGCGTCGCAAGCGCGACGCAGCTCCAGCAAGGCTCGGGGGTGCCCCATTCTACTAATGCTGCATCAAGACCTACGCCTGCTTCAAGCAGGCGCAGGGTTTTGACGCAGCATTGCCCTGAAAGTGACTGAGTGAAATCTCATAGATTTCACTCAGCCACTTTCAGGAGGCGTTCCTGCGCAGGAACGCCCCCCCCCTGCGCAGGAACGCCTCCTTATGGCGCAGTGCTTTACAACGTGGCGCATCTCCTAGATGCGTCACGTTGTAAATAGGGCGCATTGTTTGTGCCGCAGTTGCGTCAAATAAAGTGACGCAATTGCGGCGCAAAGAGGCGCAACGGCCTCATAAATCTGCCCCAAAATGCCATAACAGACGTGTAAATACCTGTCTGTGCACACTGAACCCTGCCAGTCTGAATATATAAGACTGAGTAACTACCTGCATTCAAAAATAATATGAGTCTCCTGTAGGAGTCTGGCACCACAGATACTAGCAATGATCATTCCGTGTACACATGTTGAGGCGATTTTGAAGAAGGAGAACAAGGATTAGAAAGGCATCAGTGTTCTGTTCGGTGCCGGGTTTCAGCTGGGGAAGGAAGTCAGGCAGAGTATCCATTTGACACACTTCTGATGAGTAAAGTATGGCTGCAAGTTGTGTTTCAACCAGTGTCAGTGGTTTGCGTTCAGCGGGCCTGGCCTGGACGTTGATGACTGCTTTGCATTTCAGTGGGTTTGACCTGAATGTTGATGGGGGCCGAGAATGCTCATCAAAGCCAAAACGCGTACCATTGATAAAGCTGGTAGGACTGTGAGTCTGACCGAAGTACCCTTGAAGATTGTGAAGACATTATAAATGAATCTGGAAGAAGGTGTTGGGCTCACAAACACGCCGCTAATCTTTTTATGTATAATTCTCCAAATACGACGCAGGTGAGTCCAGTTTCAAACTCTTTCCTTGCAATGTAGGTAGGAGAGCCAACCACCCAAGCACCCAGGTCACAGACCCTACCAGAATAACCCTAAAATAAAACATAAATATTCCGAATAATCTGCGAAGGCTATGAAATAATAACATTCCACAGAGAGACCTGCATGAGGAGAACTGTAAGTGGTAGAGCCTATGATATGACATGGTGAAAAACTACACAACGTCCATCTGTTACCATTCAACCGGCATATGACCTTTGTAGCAGTTTTTCTGCTGTCATTTGTAGGATTTTTTGTTGAAATGCATATTTCCTGCTTAATAAATGAACAGGTACACAGGTAAATATACCAAATATTCGCAATTATTGGTCTGAAATAAGTAGTTACATTATTTATATTCCTATGAGAAGTTGGGAAAAACACAATTCTCCTGTTTCGTACCACACATTAATAGAGGAGGATTTTGCACTCACATCTAGGATCATGCATAATTTTTAAACCCACTTTTTTAATTCAGGCAAGTTAAGAACATTTTTCATTGGCTTGATTGATGACTTTGTTCGTTTACCATATACAGACATTTAACCCGCATAACAAGTCACATTCTGCAAATGTACTTGTGCTTAGCCATGCTTCCCCGTTTCATGTTCATATGGTCTGGTACTTACCTAGGTCCTCTACTCCACTACTGAACTCTACAAATTAAGGGGAATGGATGGCACCTCCCTCCCCCTGGCTACATCATTGAAACCACACCAAATTTTGGATTGGGGGGGTGTGACCCCCCGGCAGTATTTATTAAAATCAAAAAACATCTTTAAAACATTATGTAAAAAAATTACGCAGAAAGTACAGATACATTGATAGACAGATGTTGTTACAGGGCTACCCTAACACAGTCTAATACACAAGACACTTCAACCGCAAATCTAGCAATGCATATATTTACTTTTTGTGTGTCCCAACTAGAGCCTACGGCAAGGTCAATGACTGGCAGCTCCCCTGATCCCAGTGTACTACCAATACTATTCCTGGAGTAAGGTTGCGCAAGGGGTACAGCTTATCTTACGGATACTTTCCCCCGGACCCCCCTATGCCCTGTGCCTTAAACTTCATCACAGGGGCTGCAGACTTCTGCATACTAACGCCTTGATGAGCATGCGCATGCGCGGTGGCCCCAGGCCCACTGGGACGGATGACTCCCCCAGCCCCAGCACCCGACAGCCTACTTACCAGCTGTCACTGCCCTTGGAGTTATATGCTGCTGATCGCTAAGGACCGAAGACTATCCTTACCAATCATAACATTACCGCCACAGGCCAGCATAGTTTCTCGACTATCTGGCCTCCCCCTCACCCACTAGGAAGGTTATGTACTGCTCCCCATACTCTCCACCCAAGCTAGGATGTCCTCTATGAAAGTCTCATTTCCTCTGTGTGAGGGGTGCACCCCGTCCTGAAGAAAAATCTGTTCCCTCCTGATATATCTGTGTCCTATTGACCTCAATCTAGGGGTCCTGAGTAGTTTATCAAATTTGTTGTTGATCCACTTTACCGGGTGATTCAATGCTCCTACTGAATCGCCCCCCCCTCCACTAGAACCTAGGGATCATGTGAGACCATGCGATTATCGACTGAGGACACTTCTTCACCAACCACCCCACTTCAGTGAGCAGATCTTCCCCTAGCACCCTCAGGCCTAGTCGGGCCAAGTCATTACCCCCTAAGTGCAGGATTCAGATTGCAGGTGGTCCCTTACTTGCTTTTAAAGTGCGGTTAACCAGCTCCCTGAATTGACCTATGCACAAGCCACCCTGTCCAAAAAATGATATCCCAGTCCCCAGCTGCAGAGCAATGGCCTTGAAGGTCCTTGAAAATAAAGATTTTAAACAGCGGACATATGAATGCCATACAACCCAAATATCTTGAGATTCTTGGGGCGAAGAGTAAACTTGCGCCATCACCTATGCTGTTTGCTTGAAGTTTGTTGTCTGACGTTCCACCGGTTGGCGCTGTGGCCTTTGATTGAGGACAAATGCAGGCTTCTCCCCGGAGTCACAGGATGAAGAAACTGCAAGTAACACGGAAAAGAGAGCCTAGGTACATGCATTGCTACGCCAACATGCTGAACACATAACAAACTGCACATAACACTATCTAATAGTAAACTATTCCCTCCTCTCTGAGCCACAGGATAAAGGAAAGACACAATTTGTATGTAAAACAACTAGTAACACAGGCTAGAACATGTGCAGCCGCACATATCTCTTATAACAGTTAGAGGACCACCTACCAATACTCTTGAGACGCTCATCCCCCAGCCCTCTTTCTGTCGCTTCAGTGGCTACCCCTATCCTAAAATAGTGAGTCCTGAAGTCAGCAGTATCTAGCCCTGCATTCTGCAAGGCCTGAACCATGACTCTCTTGAACTGGAATATAGTGAGGGGTGACCCATCCCTATGTATCAAGAGAGGCCCTCTTGTGACTTGTGCAGGTTGGGCCATAAAGGCCTCCAGCCTGGCGACGGGGCAACATGCATTGTTCCCTGCCCTGTGTAGTACTATGCTCTCCCCCCTTCCTTCCTGATCAGTTTTGGACTTCTGTATGGAAATCAGCACAGAATCCCTCCCTAAGTTTACATGTCCTATCTGTAGGCCACCCAGCCAATCCTTCTTGTTCCTTGGCACTAGTTCTCCTACCCTAAATGCACCGTAAAATGCAAGGCAGAATGCTGCTTGAAAAAGGACCACCTTGCCTGGGGAAAAACAAACCCACGGCAGAGCCCCCAATGGTATCCCTAACGTTTCCAGTCCTATGGGTCTCCAGACATCTGACTGTCCATCCTACAAACACTGCCATCCTTTCAGAGCCTGGCGCACTATGAAGTTCTTTGTGGGATCCCCTCTTCCCCTTATTTTTGCAAACACTGATATTGCTGTGGTATTCCTCCTTGCCCCTGCTACTGTGCATCCCTGTTCTCTCATGAAAGCAAGATATGCCACCACTGACTCGGGATCATGCCACGTGTGCTCCCACTTCTCCCCCAGGAAAAGACAAAAAGATCCAAACGCCCCTTCGTAAGCACTCCTGGTTCTGAGCACTAGGCTTGCTGCCACGAGATTCGATAATTGGGGGCACCAAGCTGCCAAAGCAGTTCTGGGAAAGGTGTTGGGTGCATCGCTGCCTCTGGGATGTGTGACCTGAATGCCTGTATTTTAAAATGGGACAATGCATCAGCTGTATGGTTCAAAATACCTTGCACATATTTAGCTTTAAAAAGGACATTCAATTTCATGCATTGCAACACAATCTCTTTCAACAAACGCAGCATCATGCTGCACTTAGCAGTTTGGCTATTAATGGATTCCACTACTGCCATGTTGTCAGACCAGAAAATTAGAGACTGGTTCCTAATCCCCTCCGCCCATACGGACAGTGCCACCAGGATTGGGAAAAGCTCTAGGAAGCTTATGGTACTTGTGAGCCTACAGTCCCTCCACCAGCCTGGCCATTGTTGAGCCACCCACTCGCACCCCAGAATGGCCCCAAAACCTTTGCTACCCACTGCATCGGTCATCATGCCCAGTTCCAGACTGGACCTGGGCGGGCTAGGCCACACCACTCTACCGTTAAAGTCTCACAGGAATGCTTTCCAAATCAGCATGTCCTGTCTGACTTCGCCGGACAGTCTGGTGTGATGATGCTTCTCTCTGAGGCCTGACATGGCCTGCGCGATGGTGCGAGAAAATAGGCGAGCCATTGGGATTATGCGTAGCGCAAAATTCAACTGACCTACTACCTGTTGTAACTGATGCGGTGTCACCTTTCCTTTGTTGAGGCAGTGTTGTAACGCCACCCTGAAATCCTTAACCTTTTCTGCTGGTAATCTAGACACCCCTTGCACAGAATCTAGCTCAATCCTCAGGAATTCAATCGTTGTGCTCAGGCCCACTGTTTTACCTGGTGCCAAAGGCACACCGAAATCCTGCATAAGGGAGTCAAAACTTTGACAGAGCTGCCTGCATTCCCCTGAGCCTGGTGCCCCCAGGAAAAGAAAATCACTTAGGTAATGCAGCACCCACTGGTGCCTCCTGTCCCTCCTGAAGGTCCACTCTTAGATAGAGCAGAATTTTTCAAAGTAGGCACAGGACACTGAGCAACCCATTGGCATACATTTGTCCACATAGTACTTACCCTGGAATTGGAAGCCCAGCAAGTGAAAATCAGAAGGGTACACAGGTAGTAACCTAAAAGCGGACTCAATGTCACTTCCTGGTCAAAGGAGGCATATTTTACACTACACAGTGTGTCTGAAATAGCATCATTCACAGAACTGCCCCTTGGGACTGAAAGATTGTGGATTAATCTGAAATCGCCCGGCACCTTCTTAGGAACCACCCCCAGAGGTGAGCATACATAGGCCTCCATTGGGATGTCCTCAAAGGGCCTGCCACCCTACCCAGGCTTACTTCCTTCTGAATCTTTGCAGCTACTATGCCTTCATTGGACCTAACCGAGAGCTGGTTTTTGCAGTGGCCCACCCTATTGTAGCCATGCGCTGGTATCCTGAAACCTTCAACAAACCCTTCCCTGATCGTCCTGGCTGCTTCAGGTCAATTGTACAATTCTAACCAGGGGATTATGGCGCTGATGTTAACCAGGGATCTACGGCCACATGCATCAACGATTTTTGCATTCGCAAACGGTGCGAATCGCTAAAATCGGCCGTTTGCGAATGCAAAATCATGTTTTGGGATGCATCATTTTTTTTGTAATTTCGCAATTTTGTGAATCGCAAATGTGTTTTGCGAATTCCTTAAATAATCGCAATTTTTAAGAAATCGCATTGTGAAGGTGCAAAACTGCATGCATCAAAAATCGCAATTTGCGATTCCTTAAGAAATCGCAAATTGCATTTCTTATTTTTAAAAGCCCTCTGACCAGGTGGTAATTTTTGGCACATTTTGAAAATCAGGTGAAACTCATTTGTACTGTATAAAAGGTGTGTGATAATGCACTCTAGACCTTTCCACAATGGCTGCTGTCATAGCATTTGCACGTCGGAGGAGGTTGCGAGCTGCTGCAAGGGGAAGGATGATCAATGAGAGGATTTTTAGAGTGCGCATTACTTTGTTTGGGCAGACTGAGGCAGAAATTTATGACAAATACAGGCTCAATGGGGATTCAATTTTAGAGCTAATAGCAGATTTGGACCCTTTTCTCCAAAGACAAACCCTTAGACCCAAGCCATTCCCACTCCTGTCCAAGTGCTGTGTTCCCTTCACCTTCTTGCCTCAGGGTCTTTTCAGGGTGTCATTGCTATTGCTGGTGGAGTGTCGCAGAGTGCCCTATCTAGATTTTTTAGTAACTTTTTAAATGCCATGCTACATAGGATTAGACATTACATCTCTTTTCCCAATACACAACATGGAATACTGCAAACTAAGTTAGACTTCTACAATATTGCTAACTTCCCTCATGTAATTGGCTGTATAGATGGAACACATATCCCCATATGCCCACCCTCTGAAAATGAGTATATATTTTGCAACAGGAAATGCTACCATTCCATGAACATACAAGCAGTGTGTAATGCAAAAACAATATTCACAGATATAGTCGCTAGCTACCCTGGTAGTGCCCATGACTCTTATATTTTCAGACATAGTGCCATCCATAGGCGACTGCTAGCTGGAGAGTTTCATGATGGTTATTTGCTTGGTAAGTAACATTACATTTTTATAAATCAGAAACAAAACTTGCTACTATAGGGTCATACTCATGCATTTTCTTTCCTTTTCCTTAAACCCAAAGGTGACAGTGCATATGGAGTGAGATCATTCATACTTACACCATTTCTAAATCCAGCTACCCGCAAAGAGCAGCAATATAACCATGCCCACATTGCCACTCGTAATGTCATAGAGAGGGCATTTGGTGTCATGAAATCCAGATTTCGAATTCTGCATAAAACAGGAGGAGCATTGCAATATAGGCCAGATGTGTGTTGTACAATTGTTGCAACTTGTGCCATGCTTCACAATGTAGCCACCAAGAGAGGCCTGGAACTTGATATAGAGGAGAATTTACCCAACAATGACAATCAACCCCAGCAACGTCTAGCAAGAGCACATGGACCAGACGCAGCAGAGGGGAGGAGGAGGAGAGCGGTGATCACTCAACATTACTTTTAACAGAGGTATGACGCAGAAAATGTTTATAGTGTGCTAGCATGTTTTGTTTATTAAGTTCATAAATACAAGTGTACTTTGAAAAATTAAGACATAATTTGTTTCTCCACAAACTAAAGTATAAAGCATTACTTTTCAAATTGTCAACAAAACTTTACTTATCAAGAACTAATTGAATGAACTGAAGAGGTCAGACATTTAATTTTTTTCTACCACGCACCCCTAAAGCCTTAGCTGATTTAGTAGCTGTGCCAATGTCTTCACCAACTGCTGATTCACATTTTCTTTTGCTACGGCGTTCCCCAACTTTACTGCTACTTCCATCAGCAACATTACTTGCAGTTACATCAATTACAGACCCTTCCTTGCACAATGTTTTTGCTGCACTATTTTGCATCTCATTTGCAATGGTTTCAAGTGCATTCATCCCTCTGGAGATGTCCCCACAGCACTGTGAGACATCCTTCTGCATGTCCAGGATTGATTTTATGAGCTGAGCATTGGTGCGGCACATCATATTCATTGACCTACAAGAAGCCTGATTACTTAACATTGACCTAATACATCTTTGTGTATTTGCAATTTGCTGACTCTGCATTGTGCTGCACATAGCTTCCATGGCATTTGCCATCCTGTCCAGTTTGTCTGATGACACAGATTGGGCTTTTTCAAATACTGTAGTCATGTGAGTGAGAGTACTACTAATGGCACTGATGTCCTTAGTGACCCGATTAAATTTACCCTTTATCACCCTTAGGTCTTTGTCCTGCAGACGCTGAACTTTAAGCAGCTTCAGTTCAACTGCACTGGCACTTGTGTCTCCATCTGTGGATGTACTGCGCATTGAAGGGCGTGCCCTCCGCCTCACAAATGGCTGGATCCTCTGTTGCCTGCCTACTTGATTTGGTCCTTGAGCTGGGGTTTCTGACAAGTTCTGAACTTCAACTGTGACATTTGCATCCTCATCAGTATCTGACTGTTCGATATGACGCACTCTGCACTGTGAAGTTGTAGGCTGCACTGTGGGTGAAGTTGATCCTGAATCCATACCTGCAGAGTTCAGTAGATTCTCAGTAAATTACTCAGCGTAGTCAATGAAGTCAGTCTCCACTTCTGCATCTAAGATTTAAAAGAGTTTATTTTTTTTTAAATTTCTAAAGTGTACCACATGTGTTGTCATTTAAAATAAAATCCTTTCAGAAACATACTCTTGTGTGAAGGCTAATTATTTTCCAACAATAAATCATGTCTGGGTAATGATTTTTAAGTTTCTGAAAAAGCATTTTGGTCAGCTTACTGTGAATGAAACTACACGTCCCATGATGCACTGCTTTTCCAAATGAAAAACTCATTAAATTAACAGACTTCCTGAAATAAGCACAAGTGCAGCACAGTATAACACACCAGGACATGTGTGCCACACTAACAATAACTACACATTAAAAAATTGCAATTTCTTACCTTGAGATGGTCCTGGTTGATCTGAAGTATCAATATTAATTACACCAATGACTGCTTCTGTTGAAAGGGTCCCTTCAACAAGGTCCTCCATAGGGGTGTTTGGCCTGTCCCTGGGAGTTCCTCCGCCAGTTTGATTTGCAGACTTGGTGCGTGTCGTAATTTTCTCCTTGGACCTACTACGCAGGTCATCCCATCTCTTTTGAAGGTTGTTGATGTCCCTGTGCGCTACACCAACTGCATTCACTTTGGATTGTATTCCAAGCCAAATTTTCCTTTTTACACCTTCAGGCACCTTCAGGGAAAGCTTTCCAAAAAGCTGATCATTGTGTGCAGTCACTTCTTCTATCAGATTCTCCAGCTCCTGATCGCTAAATTTTACTTTTCTTTTCCTGCCATGTGGCTCCTCAGGAAGATTTTCTGCCATTTCAAAATCCACAATACACACAGAGAGCCTCTTACTGCTCCAGTAGGCTGAGTTCCAACTGACAAATGCCTCTCCAGCAGCTCAAACTGGGCCTCAGGTGGGTCTAATTGCTTTCAGTGCTTGCAGGCTGTGATTTGAATGAGATGCATCATGTGTGTGAATTCGCAAATTGCGAATTCGCAATCTGCGAATTCGCAATTAAGAATTCGCATTTTTCATGCGATTCGGTAAAAATTGTGATTTTTACCGATTCGCAAAAAAAATGCGATTTTTTTGATGCATAGCTTTTTGCGAATCGGTATTTGCGATTCCCTATTTTTCGCAAATACCGATTTGCAAAACCTAACAATGATGCATGTGGGGGCTAGCCTTTTCTAAATGTTCCTCACTATTCTTGCTTTTAGCCCCCTTTCTCTCTGGATTTTTTGTGACACCTGGACTCGGGGTGGGATGCGTTACCACAGAAACCACAGGAATGCTTCAACCTACATGTACCTGGCGCTCTACCGCAGGTTCTTTTGTTATAATCAAAACATACACATTTTCTACCTGTGCCCCCTGTTTTCCCTGTGATTCCCCCTGTGTTACCGGTGGGGCCTGCCTTAAAGGGCTGGAACCGCACGCTGTCCGGTGCCTGCCCACCAAATGTTATCTGTTGGGTCCTGGACTAAATGTTTTAAATGAATAAACATGTCAGTCTGCTCCCATCTTAAAGATGGATCCTACACTTTAGCCCTCCTAAAATCTTTGTCATATTCCTTCCACCCATCACCTCCCTTTGTAGCGTGTGCGACGGTGATAACATGCCATCTCAGACCCAACCTCTGGGAAATGCTCCAACATGACAGCCATGTATATACTTATAGTGAAGCCCTGTATTTAGTTGGCCAGGTTCTCCTCCACCCTGTATTTCAGAATTATGTTTGACCACTCTTTGTGATGTGTCCATTCGTTGTTCTTCCTTGCCTCTTCCCTTTCTGCCTCGTCTATCAGGAGGGAAAACATGCTAACATATGCCCCCTTCCAGATCTTTTCTTTAGTCTCTTGGGACAAATACCGCCCCAAATGTTCCCTCC
Source organism: Lissotriton vulgaris (assembly GCF_964263255.1). Classification (NCBI taxonomy): domain Eukaryota; kingdom Metazoa; phylum Chordata; class Amphibia; order Caudata; family Salamandridae; genus Lissotriton; species Lissotriton vulgaris. Next base: position 1,087,324,872 of record NC_141695.1, on the reverse strand, counting down.
CAGAGCGCATCTCCCCCAAGCCTAGTGGAGGCAATGTCGTACTCGTACCTGCTGGTGCTGCCGCTTCAGCCGTCTTGCCCGCTTCTGTGTCCTTTGTGTCGCTGACTGTTACCAGGTGTTGTGGCACTGGGAGTTGCAACTCCTGCAGGTACTGCGGACACCTCAACTGCCTTCCCTTTACCTAAGTCAGCCATTAGCTTCTTGGCCCTTTTGATTGCATTGCCCCTGCCGCAGGATGCCCCTGATGTGTGAAACCAATTCCCCAAAGTCTCCAGCCCATGGGAGCACAGCCGCCAGGCTCGCTGCTATGTCCAGCTGATCTGGCGTGGCCCCTGATGGACATTTCCCTTGGGGGAGCACCGGGGCACTAACCTGGCCCTCTGTTGGCCTGACAGGCACTGTGTTACTTGGGCCCCTATCGCCCTGAGGGCTTGGCGGGGGTGCAGGTTGTACCTGCACCACCTCTCTTGGTGCCACCCCCAGCCCCACCCCTCTCCAGCTGGGCTTGTGCCTGCTCCGTTTCGGCAATGGCAGAGAATAGGTTCTAGGCGGAACAATAGGCCACCTGGGCCTCCCCTCTGGCACCTCTGGACCCTCCACCTTATCTTGTATCCTACTGAGGGTCTGTCCCGTTACCTGGACTTGCTGCATTAATGCCTCCAGCATGAAGTCCGCGCGTGACCGCTTCTCATTCCGCCGTACCTCAGGGGCCATGGCAGGTGAGACTGTTTTTTCAACCTGTAATACGTGTAGCCGGCAGCCCTAGATAGATGACTGTGTCACCTCTTAACTCTAAGTAGAAGCAGCCCCAAGCCAACCTTTGCACCCACGCAACCAGAGCCACGACCCACTGACTAACCCAGTAGGCTCAGGTGAGCCACCCGCTCAAACCCTCAATGGCTCCTGGAAGCGATGAGATGCTGGCTAGCCAGTGCTGCCCAGCAGGTTCCTCCAATGTCCACCTTGAGCTGAGCAGGCCAAGTTTCGTTCTCCCATTGATGAGTGCTATGACTGTGGAAAAAATAGCAATACCGATTTTCGCTGTGCGTGCCCCTGCGTCTGTCTCTCACCAGAACCTCTGACAAACCCCTACCCAAACAGACTGCCACCCTCTTGTTATCTAGTGTCAACCTGCTTGCCCCCTTTCACAGGATAACCTGCACTAGCACACTGGGTATAAAGCCAATTCGCGCAAGAAATCATTGTCCACACCTTCTTTTAAGAGCAAGAAAGGCCACTTTTATTTTAGGACAGGTGCATCATCAATTTCATAAACACATCCATTATTTATTTATTTACATAATCCAACTCTACAGTGAGCCTACGAAACCTAAATCCCAAAACCCCGAACAAACTCCTGCCTACTACCCCTAGCCTACCCAACGCTACCCTTCAGGATGGCCAACCCGCTCCAGGCTGCCCACCCCCACTAACAAAAACCCGCCTCCAAAAGAACAAAGGCACCCATCCTAACAGTGGCAAACCTACCTAAACTAAACAGCGCCTAGAGCACTGCAAAATAAAAACCCATAAATAAATAAAAAGAAAAAGAAAAAGAAAAAGAGGGAGGGTGGGTGGGGCAAAACAACCTCCCTTCACGCCTCCCGCCACGCAGTTCCTAACCGCCCGCCTGACTTCCCCTTTTTACCCCCTCTGCTAATCAGCCCCCACCTGGCAATGCTCCTCGCGCGAACCTGCCCAGGAAGAGACCGGCTCGCGCCTGGCTCTCCCTGGGCCCCCCCTCGCGCAAGAAATCATTGTCCACACCTTCTTTTAAGAGCAAGAAAGGCCACTTTTATTTTAGGACAGGTGCATCATCAATTTCATAAACACATCCATTATTTATTTATTTACATAATCCAACTCTACAGTGAGCCTACGAAACCTAAATCCCAAAACCCCGAACAAACTCCTGCCTACTACCCCTAGCCTACCCAACGCTACCCTTCAGGATGGCCAACCCGCTCCAGGCTGCCCACCCCCACTAACAAAAACCCGCCACCCAGGAAAACCTTTAGCGTTTTCCTGCCCCACCTAAAGGAAAGGAAGGAGCACACCACAACTGTACCTGAAGAACCTTGCTAATCAAGTCCCTGAGTTCAAGGAGGTAAAAAGAGAGGCCCAAAGCTGAGAGATGCACACCGTCCTCACAAAATAAATGATGTTCAGAGACTTTTAAATGATAATGGTCCAAACTGTAGATACCCCAATGTTGACAAAAAAGGCGCATTGTCCTGTTCACTTTCCTTCTAGCCTTTTCCAGGGCAGAATGGTTCCTCGCCCCACGCCATTGCAAACGAGGCACAAACTCAGTCCATATAAGCATGGTGCTCACCCATGTAGTTCTGATGATTTCCAGGTCCTGCTTCATTAATTTTAACAAGGTCAACCCAGAGAGAGAAACCAAGTCATTCTCTCCCAAGTGTAGCACCAGGAGATCCGGAGGGCCCCCCAAACACTGTGAAACCAAAGCAGCCAAGGCGGGAAAAAGCCCACCCCAGCGCATTCCCCCTGTTCCATGCCAGGAGACTTCGTGTGTCATAACGCTCAGACCAAGTGATCTCCCACAGAGCTGACTGGCAGCGGCTAAAGCTGCTCTTTTAATAAAAGAGTGCCCCAGTATCCACACCCTTCGTTTGCATCCGGCGACTGATGGCCAGGGACCTAGGAGAGAAAGAAATGTTAGACAAGCCAAAATGCACTATTTCCTCACATACTTTTCACAGCACTTGGAACGCCAACGACCAATGCGTCGGATCTGGGACCAGTCCCACCCCAACCGAGCGGCCTCCGTCGCCGCACCAATTCGGAAAGAATGAGTACCAAATTGAACAGGATCCTTCCCCAAGCGCAACAAAACCTTGCGCAATACAGCCAACAATTGAAATGCAACTATGGGACTACCATCCGCATGACAGAATATGGACCCCTGGAGAAAATGCGGAGAGGACACAAACACTTCCCATTCCCCAACCGGGCAACATGCAGAGACACCACTCCTACCAAGGAACACCCACTTACCCCTCCCCATCTGGTCGGTTTTTGATGCCCGCAGCCACAGCCGCACTCTGTCACTTTCCAACACCACCTCATTGCTGGTCATACCTACCCTGCCCCGCAACCCCAGCAACTCTGATGCCCGAAATGCCCCAAAGAACAACCAAACAAAACACAAACGAAATTTGGCACACTCCCAAGCATCATAACAACACACCTCCAATTCCGGCAACAGCAACTGGAGCAACTCAAAAGTCACTGGCTGCCGGAGCTGCTGACCACCAGCCCGGAGCCTGGCCAAACCTTTCAACACTTTACGAACCAACACCCCCCAACCGGATCCCTCCCCCACCAAAGCTGCCCATAAAAAGAAACCCCAGCCAATTTGCCAGAAATGGTAGTGGGCGATAAGCCTTTGTCCGCCAGATGTAAAACAAACTGCAAGACGCATTGTTCATCAGACCAACCCGCCCCAATCGGCCCCATCGAATCCTTACCAAACTGCAGAAACTCATTCCAGGCTTTCACATAACCCCGCCTGGTGGATTCAGCCACTGAATTTTCTACCAAGTGGTGAACCCTCAATCCCCCAGGTCCCATACGTACTGTGGGATCGCTGTTGGTTCCAGGTCCGCCCCAGGAGCTAACTTGCGGAACTCGGACCACTGAAAGCGAGACAAAGAATCAGCGATGCAATTAGAAGTACCAGGAACATGCTGTGCTTTAAAGACAATATTTAATTGCAGACACCGCAGCATGAATGCGCGCAGGAGCCGCAAAACCCGCAAATCACGAGCCTTTTGGTGATTGACAAGGTGCACGACTGCCAGATTGTCCACGTGAAACAAGACTGAGCGATTCTAAAACTCATCCCCCCATAGATGCAGAGCAACCAGCAGCGGGAAGAGCTCCAGAAACGCTATGCTGCGACCCTGATCCTTCCAGTGTGCCGGCCAGCCGGCCGCGCACCATCGACCTTCCCAAAATATTCCGAAGCCGTGAGCCCCTGACGCGTCAGTGAACAACTGTACTTGCCATACCATGTCCTCATCCGCAAAAAACAAGGACACGCCATTAAACTCTTGTAAGAAACGAAGCCAGACGGTCAAATCGGCACGCACAGCGGTGGTAATGCGCACCCTATGATGGGGAAGGCGTGCTCCGGACATGGACAAACCCAAACGTCTGCAGAATGTCCTGCCCGCCCGAACAACCCGGCAAGCAAAATTGAGGTAACCCAACAACTTCTGAACAGTTTTCAAAACAACTTTCCGCTCCCCCAGCACCAGATGTATGAAAGCAGACATTTCCTTCACTTTAGCCACAGGCAATCTCGCCACCATAGACAGAGTATCAATTTCAATCCCCAAGAAAGTCAGGGACGTACAGGGACCCTCTGTCTTGTCCGGCGCCAATGGAACCCCCAATTCCTCCGCTAGATCCTGAAAGATGTTCAAGGCCGACTGACACTGCCCAGATCGACCTTCCCCAATGAAAAGAAAATCATCAAGGTAATGACAGACCAATACATGGCCACTAACAAAAGTGAATCGCCACTGCAGGAAGGTACTGAAAGTTTCAAAAAGGGAGCATGACACTGAACAGCCCATGGGCAACACCCTATCCACGTAGAAACTACCATCAAAATGCATTCCCAACAGACTGAAATCCCAAGGGTGAATGGGCAATAGCCGGAAAGCCGACTGAATGTCGCTCTTCGCCAGCAAAGCCCCAACACCAGCCGTGCGCACGAGCCGTAAGGCATCGTCCACCGAAGCATAATTGACAGTTGAGTCAGCTGGATCAATAAAGTCATTAATTGATGAACCCTCTGGCCAGGACAGGTGATGGATAAGACGAAACTCCCCTTCCGCCTTCTTAGGCACCACACCCAGGGGCGATACAATCAGGTCAGGCAGAGGACAATTCACAAAAGGACCAGCAATCCTACCAGCCGCAAGCTCAGCATCCAGCTTCTTCCGCACAACATGGGGACTCTCCTTCGCAGACTTCAAATTGTCCGACCACCTGCCCACCCTGGGTCCCTGATACCCAATCCTGAACCCAATTTTGAAACCCCAAGACAAAATCTTAGCGGCCTCAAAATCTGGATAATCCACCAGCCAGAGATCGAGAACCTCCTGCCTAATAGGAGTAGGGGCCCTTGTAAACAGACTGTTGTTGCTGCCCCCTACCCCCTGAAGCGCGTCCTTGCTCACCCAATCGCTGACCGGGAAAACACTGGGTGAGGGCATGCTTCCCTCCACACTGCGAACACTCGTGTTTGTACCTGCAAGCAGGTCTGTTACAGGAACCCCTGTTAAAATGCCAGCATGTGCCAGAGGCGGCTGACTGACCTCTGCCCCAAACCCCCGCCCCAGACTGAGCGGGGCGAGCTGAAAAGGGCCGATAGTACACGGGCTGCCCGCTAGCTGTGTGAGTCGTAGCAGGGGGGTTTGCCGATGCCATCCATTGCAACCATAACTCGGAATCAACCTCACCCCACGAACGCTCAGGGAAAGCGCTCATGCGCGCCCTGAATTCGTCATCATAGGACAACCAAGCAAAGCCGCCAAAATAACTGTGAGCCTTGCGTATAACATCAGCATATTTAAACATGTCTATTGCTTTCTCAGGATGACGTTGACAATAAACTCTGGCATAAATAAGAAAGGCCGAAGTCCAGTTCTCTATGGACTTCGGAACACGAGGCCTCCGAGCCAATTCTAATTCCTCCTCCTTTGACCCTTCTTTTGCCTGAACATCCCTATGGAGAAGCCGAAAAACATCCACAAATGCCCCAGACCATATCAAATTCTTCGTTTTTTCAGATAAATGAGACCCCAAAGGCATTCCCACCCCAGAATAAGGCAACTTTTTCGGTAGGATACTATCCTCCGTGACACGTGTGGCATCCACCCCGCCCACCCCCGCTGTAGAAACTTCATTTGCAACTTGCACATTAGAAACATTCGAAAGTACAGGCCGCTCAAGCCTCGGTGCCAGAGCGACTCGCTCAACCACAACCCCATCACCCGTACCAATAGATCTTGTACTTTTAACAGGGAGACTCTCCCTAGGTTGCCACACAGACCACCACCCATCCTTACCTCTCGGTAACTGCTCCGACTGCTGTGCGACAGCCCCACGATCCCTCTGAGAAGGTCCAGACCACACTGCCCCTCGTACACCTGCATGGTCCGCTCGAGACTCCTGCAAAACACGAGAAACAGTGGGTTGCCCCAACCCACCCCCCTGGGCCCGTGCTGCCAAAAGCCCAACATCCTTGTCTCTCAACTCCCCTTCTTCCAACTCATCATCATGAAAACTCCCACCGAAAGCTTCATCAGAAAATTCAACTTGAGCACTACCACTGGGCATAGCCCCATCACCAATACCCCCATCATAAAATTGCCAGTCGATGTTTTGAAAGCTATGTGCACTGAAAGCTGTAGAAGAGCCGTCCGCTCCAGACAGCCCCCCTGTAAGCCCACCACTGGAAACAGCCGTGTGGACAGTTCCCGGGCCCGTAGAGACAGCCAACAGCCGCCCAGCCGATGGCGCAGATTGAAAACTGCGGCCGCTCGAGCCAGACAAAGAAACAGCCCCAGAAACATTGCCCCCCACAGCGGAACCGCAATCACCCCCCGACGCCAGAGCAGTGACACCCACCGACCCAGCCTCAGGGCCACCCAGAAGCCCACCTGGACGACCCCTGGGGACCGGGAACAGTGACTGACCAGTAGCCGGGGGCGCCCCCTTGCGCAGCAAACCCTTACCACCCGGGGTCAAGGACGTGTGGGGGGGGGCCGGGAGCCGAGGGCACCAGTTGAAGCAGCCTTAGCCGGGGGGGGCAGCGGGGTATGAGCAGCACCCACCGTCACCACAGCAGGGGCCGGGGGCAGGGCCTCAGGGTGGGGGGGCGACGTCAGCGTGGCACGGGGGTGCCTGGCATCGGCGTCAACCGTGGGAGGAGTGCCAACATTAGGGAGGGGGGCAGGAACAGGCCCCGGCAATGCAGGGGAGAGCAGATAACACTGCCCGTTAAGCCATAAATATGGAGAGACCCCATCTGCCAAAGGCGGCACCGAGGGGGAAGAGGCAGGGGGCACCGCAGCAGGTAGCGGGGCGTGCAAGCGCCCATTCTGCTCCAAGCTTCGCCCACGCTTGGGCCTGGGGCCCCCCTGCAATTTCACAGACTTCCCAGGTGCCATTCCGCCTGTGCGCGGAGCCAGCCGGCCCATGGAACGCCCCCGCCTCCCCCCGGGCGCCCCTCGTGCACCAGCATCAAAAAACGGTAAGGCACATACCTGCTGGAGGGCGCCCGGGTCACACGGCGGGGGCTCTGCTTCCACGGCGGGCAAAAGAAGCCCAGGCCCGTCTGCCGGCATGGCCGCCTCGCCGTCTTCCTCGTCCTCTGGGCCCGGCGATAGGCACGCCTCCACAGCCCTGGCGACGCCCTCCGAAGCCTTGCGAGGGGGGCGGGCCATGCCGACCCAAGCTTCCGCCGGGACACCCGGCATCAACAAGTCCTCGCGCCCCGCCGCAAAAAGGATTTGGACAGCCCTCCTGACCTCCGCAGCTTCCTCCATAACTCAGGACAAAGGTGGGAACACGAGCGCAAAACAACCTCCCTTCACGCCTCCCGCCACGCAGTTCCTAACCGCCCGCCTGACTTCCCCTATTTACCCCCTCTGCTAATCAGCCCCCACCTGGCAATGCTCCTCGCGCGAACCTGCCCAGGAAGAGACCGGCTCGCGCCTGGCTCTCCCTGGGCCCCCCCACCTACACAGTTTTTTGATTAATGCTGGCAGCATTGCAAATACGTAGCACGCTAAAAGTATTAGCAGAACCAGCTGATGTAAATCACCAGGCCACACGCGGTACACAATAACGCAGCTTTTGCCCCTTAAACAGGTGTTCTGCCTCTGGTATTGTCCCATTCTGCGAGCGTGCTAATGAAAATCCTAGCAATCCCCCGTGCTCGCTGTATTCTTATGCATGTAATTCAGCCTCCGCCTGCGCTCTCTCTGCCCGGGCCACACACGCTTTAGAAATTGCAGTGCTCACTTTAATACGCTCAAATTGTTGTGCTCACAACAAACTGCTTGTTTTAATGGTCCCGCGCCAAGCAGAAGGCAAGGGACAGGGCGCAAGGAGGCTCCTAAACAGATCCCATGATTCCTGCTGCCCCTGGCTTGCCAGAACGGGTGCACACCGCAACCAAAAACTACCGGCTGCTGCTAGCGCTGCCAAACAGACCTGGACCCTGCTTAAAGGGCCGTCCACTATCTGGGACATGACTTGACTTTACCTTATTTCTTCCTATCTGAAATTTGGACAATCATAGTATTTGGTACTTATTTATGAGTTCACATTAACATAGTCAACCTGTCTTATTTAGAAGATTTTTTGCACAAATTACTGTCTCCCTCTCGCAAATGTGGAATAATCCTTGCCAGTACTATGATTGCCATTGTCTTCTTGAAGTTGTCTGCATGTGTACTTTCAATAAAAATCATGAATTTTGCATACCCTATGGAGTTGTTTCAGAAAAAAAGTACAATTAACAAATAGTGCAAAAATACATTTGGTAAGATATATTAGAACCATTTAAAAAACAAGGTTAACAAGATGCAGGGAGAATTCCCCACCTGCATCCCCCTTAGCTACAGGCCAGCGTTGGCATGCTCATGGCCACAGTGACTCTCACAACTCACTGGAGGCTAATGTGCACATGGTCGAGATGAGAGGTCTGCAGAAGGTTTATGTTGGCATGGAGGATCAGAAATGCCAGATGGCTGAAGAGCAGGCTGTCAGGCATTCAACCTATTTTCCTGACCTTGACATACGAGGACAATGCCATTTAACTGTGACTGTGAGTGTGGTTAGGGTTAATTTCATTCATACAAAAAAAATGTCATTTACCAGGGTGTTTCTAGAGTTTCCATGTCCAAATTGCTTTTTGACCAAGTAATTTCCTGTTCTATTCATAAATAGGGGGCTTCAGAAGGAGAATGAGGTATTCCATTGCTTCCAATTACCTTATTTTTAATTTTTTATTAAATTCATTTCCCACCTTAGGTACTTTAATCCCTGAGTATTTGCTCTTTTTTCTGCAGCTATTTTCCCCAGTTGAATTGCTCGGCCTCGAAGACTATGCTAGACTCTTTCTCTGCTCCGCCTCAGAGTAGCTTTATTGTCTTGCTTCCCATCTCTTATAGAGCTCTTTATCTCAAATCAGATATAGAATTCTCCATATTGTCAAGAAGGTTTACTTTGCTCTATGTCACTTTTTCCTTCTTACTAGGACGCTCTTAATGAGACCCTTGACATTCCCCATGTGTATGTTAAGTGCAGGGTGCATGACTACTGGGAGGCGTTTCTCTTTCTTCAGACAAGCAAGAAGGAATTCCTAAACATTACCCTGATCCCCGAGCCCTAAACACTACCCGACTCCCCCTGAGCCCTAAACACTACCCGACCCCCTGAGCCCTAAATGCTATTCCAACTCCCCCTGAGCCCTAAACACTGCCCGACCCCCCTGATCCTTAAAACCTACCTTTACCCCCCTGAGCCCTAAACACTATCCTGACCCCCCACTGAGCCTTAAACACTACCCCGACCCCACCAAGCCCTAAATACTACTGACCCCGAGCCCTAAAAATGACTCCCAACCCTTAAAAACAACCCACAAACCCAAAACTCGACCCCAGCCCCACTTACCTCACGATGTCGTCTCTTGATCCTTTCTGTTCCTGGGTCCGCCCATCCCTGCATCTAGACTGCACACTGCCCTAACTATGAATATGCTATGGTTAAGGCATGCGTGGTTGAGCTTGCGGTAAAACTTCAAGCATGGCTCTGTCCACGTTGTAAAGGCTGTTTCCCGGTACCTGTCCAGGATGCACCCAAAAAATGTGGACCTATATTGTCTGTCTCATCAGGGCAGCTGTCACACTAGACCGAAATACACAACTGGCCATTTCGTGCATAAATGATATGCACAATTTTATCATACAAAACAAACATGGTAAGAGGTAAATAAGCAATGGCATTAACTTAAATGAAGGCCCCAGCAGTACAAGGAACATCTCTTGGGAAAACCCACACCATTAGGGACTGTAGGAAGACACTGGAGTAACATATTGCAACCTTTATTGGATTCTTATTGGAATCAATGCTGCCAATAATACCATGTAAGTGCAATATGGTCACATATACAAGGTATATATGTAGGCAAAAACACATGTGTCCCAGCCTTTTAGGTATCCATAGAGGTGCTGATGAATTATCCAATTGAAACCAGTAGAGAGATAAACTTTTTTTAAATATGACCAAACTTTATTGGGTGGGTACTTCAGTGAAGTGTGTGTGAGGAATTTTTTTGATTTTGAGTGTGATGAAGAAACCATGAAGCCTGACTATGTCTAAGTGTCTGTAGTGAGATATTGAAATGTGACAAGGACCATGGTAGGGCGCATGCACATACATGTGTTTAACCCTAATTATCTTGTCTCATCATAGGGAATTGTTCAGAGGCAACTGCTGTCAAGGTACATTATCCAATGTACTATGTGCACAACTTCTGAACGTATCCAGATATAATATTCTCTCTTTTAATTTTATTAGGAACATACACAACAAAGCAACATGGATATCATAATGTCATTTTTTACATTAGATGATCTCTCATTTTTCTACCTACACACTGGAATTCGACATTTGATCCTCACAATTTAGCTATCTGGAACTCAAGTTCATATCTTTCTATGGTTTCCCTACACCTTTCTTTATTCATGGACATAATCTCCAGGTTCCATTTTTTTGCAATCATCAAACTGTGAGATCAAGGTCCGAAATTCGCTGTTTTTTTTTTTTTTAACAAATAACGAACATGTGAATATTATCAGCTGCCTTTGTTAGATATCGTAGACATCGGGAAGATGTTTTTATACCATCTACAAAGTTTAGAGATGGTAATGTAGAGATCAAGTATGGTTAGATATACTTGTCCCTGCAATTTAGTTAATTTAACGACTTTACAAAAAAGAGAAAGGCTATCTATCAGCAAACAATTGTTCTGTAGCAATCCCACCTAAAAATGTTTACTAATTATCTGCCCATATTCTAAGATCATCCTTTGTGTGTTGCATTCGACAGCAGTATATATCAGAGACAGTCAATCCATCAATCAATTAATCAATCAGGGAATTGTGAAGCGCGCTACTCACCCATGAGGCTCTCAAGGTGCTGGGGAGGGGGTCTGGCACCAAGTTATCCGAAGTGCCAGGGTTTGAGGATCTTCCTGACGGTGTGCAGAGTGGGGGAGCATTTGATGTTAGCCGGGAGCTCGTCCAGGCCTTTGCCATGACGTCGGAGAAGGCTCTTGCACCTGCACTGGTTCTGCTGATGCGCAGGGTTTCTGCTAGGGCGAGGTCGGCGGAGAGGAGGTTTCTTCCTGGTACATGGAAGGAGACTCTTCTGTTGAGGTATTTGGGTCCTGTGTTGTCGAGAGATTTGTAGGCGTGGGTAAGTAGCTTGAACGTTACTCTTTTCACAACGGGGAGCCAGTGGAGGTCTCGCAGGTGTTGGGTGATGTGATCATGTCATGGGATGCTGAGGACGAGTCTGGCCGTGGTGTTCTGGATGGTCTGGAGTTTGCGTAGCAGGGTTTTGTTGATTCCAGCTTAGAGGGCCTTTCCGTAGTCCAGGCTGCTTGTTATGAGTGCATGGGTGATGGTCCTTCTGGATTCAGGGGGATCCATTTGAAGGTCTTGTGCAGGATGTGAACGGTGTTGAAGCAGGTGGAGGTGACAGCATTGATCTGGCGGGTCATGGAGAGAGAGGAGTCAAGTATGATACCGAGGTTTTGGGCGTGATCCTCTGGAGTGGGGGGGGGGGGGGTTGCTGAGGGCAGTGTGCTACCAGGTGTTGCCCCAGGCTGAGGGGGTGAGTCAGAGGACGTCTGTCTTCTACGAATTGGGCTTCAGACAGCTGCAGCTCATCCAAGCTGCAACGTCTTTCATTCCTTCCTTGAAGCTGAGTCTGGTGGCATTGGGTGTCTTTGTGAGGAAGAGGATGAGTTTGGTATCGTCAGCGTAGGATACTATGCAGAATCCATACTATCTGACTATGGCAGTGAGGGGGGCCATGTAGATCTTGTAGAGCGTGGGACTGAGCGATGATCCATGGCGTACTCTGCAGGTGATCTCTGTCAGTTCAGAGAGGAAGGCAGGAGTCAGATCTTTTGGGTTTTCCAGCAAGGAAGGAGTGGAGCCAGACGAGGACGGTTCCCTGTATGCCGGTGTCATGGAATCTGGCTTTGAGAGTGCGGTGGGAGACGGTATTAAAGGCTGCGGAGAGGTCTAGTAGGATGAGGGCTGCGGTTTGGCCTTCGCCAAGGAGCATGCGGATGTCACCTGTGCCGGTGAGAAGGGCGGTCTTAGTGCTGTGGTTGATGCAGAATCCAGATTTGGGAGGGTTGAGGAAGGCGGTCTCCTCGATTAAGTTAGTCAGCTGGGAATTAACGATCTTCTCAGTGACTTTGGTGGCGAATGGGAGAAGAGAGATGGGTCTGTAGTTTTTTAGGTCCAGTGGGTCTGCGGAGGGTTTCTTGAGGAAAGGCTTGACTTTTGTGCACTTCCAGTAGTCAGGGAATGTGTAGTTTCGATGGTGGCATTGATGGTGCGTTGTAGCTCGGGTTCTATGGTGGCAGTAGCTCTGTGGAAGATGTGGGGCAGGCAGGGTTCCATGGGGGTTCCTGACTGAGTGCTCTTCATGGTCGTGACTGTATCTTCAGTGGAGACTAGGGTCCAGGCAGTGATGCTGGGCTGTCTATTGTCACTAGAGGAGGCAGGGTGTCTGGAGTCTGATGAGTTGGTGGTATTCTGTCATGGCTTTCTGGTAGGTGGTCTGGTCTTCTGTGGTTTTGCTGTTCCTCCATCATTTTTCAAGACGTCTGCAGGTGCATCTGGATTCTTGGAAGTCTGTGGTGAACCAGGTGGCCTTCATGGGCCGCTGCCTGTCGGGGTTCTGGAGGGGGGCAAGCTTGTTTTCGCAGTTGGTGATCCAGCAGTGTAGTTCTTTGGCTGCAAAGTTGACGTTGGTCGAGGCAGGAGGGGGATCGTGGTTGAGGTTGGAGCTGAAGTGCTCCTCAGTGACCTACTCCAGTTCCTTCTTGGAGGGCATGGAGTGGGTTTGTGTGCAGTGGCATTTTTGAAAGAGAAGTGTACCCAGTGGTGGTCTGTCCAGAGGGGCTTCGTACTGTGGCTGAAGTGAATGTTGTTCCCCCCTGAGAAGGTGGGGTTGAGGGTGTGCCCTGCCTTGTGGGTAGGGGTGGTGACGAGCTGTTTCAGTCTGATGTTGGCAAGGTTGTCCAGGAGGGCGATGGAGTTGGGGGGTCACTGGGGTTGTTGAGGTGGAGGTTCAGGTCTCCTATGAGTATGTAGTCCATGGAGGCAATGGCGTGAGGCACGATGAGGTCAGTGATGGTAGTGATGAACTAAGTTAAAAGTCCAGGGGGTCTGTAGGCGGGGGTGCCACGCAGCGGCATTCTAGTACTGGTCTGGTTCTGAAAGTGGAGGTGTTCGGATGGGGAGGGGGAGTAGAAGGTGCTGGAGGTGGAGAGTCGGATGGAGCTCTTGTGTGCGATGGCGAGTCCTCTTCCTGGGCGGTTAGGGCGGTCCTTCCTCTGGATCTTGTATTTGTCAAGGATGGCAGTGGCGATGTCAGGGGCGGAGGAGGCGTGGGTCCAAGTTTCCGTGAAGAAGGCGACATCTGGCGAGAGGTTGTCAAGGAAGTCCAGGATCTCCATAGTATGTCTGTGCAGTAAGTGCACTTTGAGGAGGATGCACCTCAGGGCTTTGGTGGTGCTGGCATCTGGCGTAAGTGTGGCAGCCGTGGGGTGCCGAGGGTGGTGAAGGAATGTCAGCAGTGTTGGCAGGAGAACTGGACATGTGTGCTGTTTGGCGTGGCCAGCTGGCAGTTGTTGTTCCTTACAGGGTTGAGTGCATGGAGGGCTGCAGGGTTGTAGTGGTGGGTGGTCATAGAACCAGGGTTCCTGCCACTGGTCATAGTCAGGTTGCGGTTGGTTCGCGGACTGGCGCCAATGGGCTTCCCTTTGGCGTGCCTTTGGTGCCCCAGTGGCGTGCCCACACAGCGACTGCCATTAAAAAGGGAAGGGGAAGGGAAGCGCAGCTGGGAGCGGGAATCGGCAGGGTGAGGGGCACGGGGGCAGCAACGGCAGGAAAGGCCAATGAAACAGGCATGGAGGGCACAACAAGGGCACAGGTAAAAGAGAACAAAAAACAGGCATCTTAAATTAAAATAGACAGCAATAAAAATTACGAAATACCTTTATTCACGCCGTGAGGGGAACAGCTGTTTTACCCTCTGTGACTCATCCTACCTTGGTTCTCCCATTGCAGTGAGGGAAACGGTGGACTGATTTCCATCTGCACCACCTTTGGCTCTAGCCGTGAGGGGAACGGCCAGCTGGTGAATACATCTCCCACAGGGCTTTGAGTGGCGTGAGCAAAGGGTGTCATCACAGGGTGCCAGAGGTCCTCATATTCAGTGCACCCCTCCTGCTGTGCAGGATGCGCAAAATACCTTTATTCATGCCGTGAGGGGAATGGCTGTTTTACCCTCTTTGACTCATCCTACCTTGGTTCTCCCATTGCCGTGAGGGGAACGGCGGACTGATTTCCATCTGCTCTGCCTTTGGCTCTAGCCATAAGGGGAACGGCCAGCTGGTGACTACATCTCCTAGAGGGCTTTGTATGGCGTGAGTGGAGGGGGTCATCACAGGGTGCCTGAGGTCTTCATATTCAGCGCGTCCCTCCCGCTGAGCGGGACGCGCGAAATACCTTTATTCAGGCCGTGAGGGGAACGGCTGTTTTACCCTCTGTGACTCATCCTACCTTGGTTCTTCCATTGCTGGGAGGAGAACGGCGGACCGATTTCCATCTGCACTGCCTTTGGCTCTAGCCGTGGGGGGAATGGCCAGCTGGTGACTACATCTCCCAGAGGGATTTGTGTGGCGCAAGCGGAGGGCGTCATCACAGGGTGCCAGAGGTCTTCATATTCAGTGCTCCTCTCCCATTGCACGGGATGCGCACGGGCGTGTCAGGGCGGGCCCATCCGCGCCCATCAGAGCCTGGAATAGGCTAGGCTGGGCCACCTTCCTAACACTTGCAAAATGGGTAAGAGGAAACATTTGGGCAATCAGGACCAGGAGGGTTTAAGGCTAAAATCCCCAGAAGGACTCCTTCAATATCTCATACCTGACCTCGGCTGTGGGAGCTTTGAATAAAGAGATTGCCGACGCTGCAAAGGAGTTGGGCTTGTGCACAAGTCAAATCCCCTTACCACTAGGAATGGTGGTTTTGATTAATGCCCCAAATATAAGTAGGGAAGCCCAAACCCATGAAACTGTTTTACCAGAGATTGCTGTCGCGGAGACCCCCACTCTCGATAAAGTCTGACCTATATTGGGCACAAAGGGGGTCCCTGAGGAGAGAAAAGGCATTAACAGAAAAGCCAGTAAACAGCAAAAATCTGCAAAAAAAAAGGTTTCTCTAAAATGATTCCATCTAAGTAGTCATTTGTTACATACTACTTTGCACTGTTTTTATTCTTGGGTGTGGATAGGATCCTATTAAAATTTACCTTCCATTTCCGCAACCCAATCTTAATTGATTCACATATTTTGCACACAGCACTTTCACCAATTTCTTTGCACTGCTAGTCAGTTTACCCCCTTATACCACCTTCCTTTCATCACATCTGTGTATCCTTCCAAGAGGTTAGGCTACAATCTACCTAATCCACAGTGGATACTTATCCACTTCCTTCGGGTGAAGGATCCCAAATGATGTAGGGCGGTACAGGATGGGTATCTGATGGGAACACAAGTTTTTTTCACCACGAATTACTTTACTTGGATTTCGTGATTGTACCCTGTTGTGAATACACGGTTTCTATAGATAGCTTTATTCAGTTCTGACCCATTGCTATTATTTGTTTTTCTAAGTATGCCAGGGATTGTAGCGATGCTAGGTCAATAAATATTCCCCTAAACACCCCCCTATTGTTTAAACGTCCTCTAAAACGTCGCCTAAGCTGGATGAAAATATTCAATTGACTTTACAGAACTTGATAGAGGAGATTTTTAGTGAGCGGTTTGAGTCCATATTAATTGCTATTGCCAAAGATATTAATGATACTCTTAACACATGTGTTGGGGACCTTAAGAAGAAATGTGAGAGGTTGGACTCTTTTTTTCATGAATATAAAGTATACCACGCAAGCTACCCCAAAAGTGGCACTGTTACCTAATTCTCCTGCTGCGAGAGGTTTTCACTTGCAAGGGAAACATCTAAGCGATCAATCACATCAACTTTCAGGGGGAGGGGTAAAATCTAATTCTGATGTTAGGGCGGCGGATAATCAAAGCTTAAGCACTCTAGTGGCGAAGTCTTGCCAAAATATCCCTAGACTAGATAACTTACAAACCACTGGCCTGTCGTTGACAGTTAGTGAGAATCGCGTCCCCCAAACTCATAAAACAAGAAATAATGGTGGGATAATTAATATTCCACCAGAAGCCACCGCCTTGGTTGCAGTTCTTGTTGGGGTTCCCCCTGTTAGGGACCCCGACAATAAATCAACGGTGGCCTTGATACGCAAAACAAAAGACAGTTGCGACTATTATTGTACTGGTTATTCTGAGGTATCGGCACACATTATAAGGGCTAGGAGGGTGGCTTGGGTTGGAAGCGGACCCAAACAGGTACCTGGTGATTGCATAATTTTTCATTTTATAATAAACAAAATGTTGTTGACAGGCTGCTTTGAGATTCTTCCACCGTAAATGGGGGGACATTAGGACACTTCCATTGGGTTTCTTTTACCCACCTGTGCTTTTATCCACCGGCAAGCATTACAAGAGGAGGGGATGGAGTAAGGGGGCTGGACTTAACTGGTTGCTCTCGGCCCCCAACATGTCCCTCTTGCAGAAGAGGGGTCACGTTGGGTCTTGAGAATAAAATTATGGAGTTAAGCACACCTTTACATTTGGTACCCCATTTGCCCTGGATGGCTGAGGGAGATTTATCCCTCACAAATAGATTCTCGCCCTTGGCTCAACTGGATGGGAATGTTTGACTGAATGGGAAAGAGTGTGGTATTGCTGTTCCCTGCCCTAAGGACCCTGTTACAATTGATACAGGAGGCGAAACCCCACTGAACTGTAGTAGAATTAGTTGGAATATCGTGGGGCTGAGGTCAAAAAGAGACAATCTGATCTGGCTGGATTTGATTAAATCCTATGATATAATAGCGCTACAGGAAACCTGGGATACGGGGGCTAACTTCTGGTTGGATGGGTTTAGGTCATTTTTTCAACCTGCTCGTCCCGCCTCTGCAGGTAGAGCAACAGGAGGACTAGTGCTTTCCCTTAAACTAAAAGGCTCTTAAAAAATGCTAAATGTTGATAATTCAAACTGTTTAGCAGTAGAAGTAACTGTTCCTAACTACTCAAAGCTATTATTGGTAAACTTCTATAACTCTGGGGATTCTGATTTCAGGAATCAACACTTGTGTTTTCTTAAATTGTTTTTAGAAGAATAGAGGTTAAAACAATCCACTTCTTATTACATATTATTAATGGGCGATTTGAATGTACACTTGTGTGAATTAAATTGTTTCATTGATGACCACTTAAGATATAGTCACTCGGTGACTCCTCACTTTGAACGTTCATTTAAGGGGGAGGTCCTGTAGAATCTTTTGGCCGAAGCTGATCTTTTTGAACCTGTTTTCTATAGCCACTCAGAGTGGTGTCCTACGTTTAAATCTAAGACGCCATTATCAATTACATATTTTTGTCCCCCAGGTGGCTAGACAAAGTAGTTTTTTATAATGCCAGATCGTCACCTTACAGTGACCATAACCCTGTCATCTTAGTATTGGACATTGGTGTTGGCATCTTGGTCTCAGGGGGGAAAAAACAGGGAGCTAACAGTTTGGTAACATGTGACCAGGGGAGGAGGCTCAAGTGGTCCAAAGTAACGCATAACTCTTTTTTTACTGATCTTTGTTTGAAGGCTGAAGGGAATCTTGCTATGTGCTCCGATTCCTCTAACCCAAAGGATTTGGTCCTTAAAGCCTTTGAGGGTATATGTAGTCAGATTGCAGCAGACCTGACGATTAGCACCAAGATTAAAGGGAACCGTGGATCAAGGTGGTTTGATGATAAGTTCTCGAGAGCCCACCCCTTACTGATTTCAGCTCTGAAAAGTGTACCCCGAAATAGGGCACTGGTAGCGAGCCTCCGGAAGCAGTATAAGTTAGCAGTGCATTCTCGGAAAACAGAGATTAAGACAGAGGCCTGAAATGCCCTTTTATCTGTAGAGATCTTAAAAGACAGGTCTAGATTTTGGGCTATTGTAAATGCCCCCTTTTTCTACTCTCTAGAGAATAATGTGCAGGAGTGCAACATTACAGAGGCACAGTGGTTAGCTCACTTTGGGGCAATTTATGACTCCACTGGAACATCGTTTCCTATCGCTAGTCCACCCCGACAGGTAATAGCCCCTTTGTGATTAGTGAGGTGTATATACAGATAGCAATAAAGGAGACTTCACGTAAAAAAGCCCCTGGACCTGATGGAGTTCCTGCATCTCTATACAAATGTGAACCTAAATTTTGGGCACAAATATTGGCTAATGTTTTTAATGCTTCTTGTATGCATGGGTTCCCGGTATCCTGGAGCCAATCTATTATTATCCCAGTTTTTAGAAAAGGTCAGAGAGGGGATCCACGGTGCTATAGACCTATATCACTGTTTGATTTGGCAGTAAAGATACTGGGTAAGGTGGTCTTAGTTAAAATTACAGATTGGGCTATTGATAAGAAGATTTTATCAGATCTGCAGTATGACTTCAGGCAAGGTAGAAGCACTATGGATCAGTGCCTCAACTTGCACCTACTAATTGGCAAGTATACTGTGGCTAAGGAAGGCTATCCACACATGGCGTTCATAGATTTTTCCTCAGTGTTCGACCTGGTTAACAGGTTAAAGCTGTGGAGTATCCTGTTGGAAATGGGTATTGACCGTGTTTAGTTTATTTTTTGGCTGACCTCCACCAGGACCTTCACGCACCAGTTAGGATTACCCAGGTTGGTAAATGTACCAGGTCTTTTTAATCCGAACAGGGCGTTCGCCAAAGGTATATGTTGGCGCCCTTACTTTTTACTCTTTATATTAATGCTCTGGACAAATCCTTAAAGGAGGCAAGCATAGGACATCCCTCATGTAGGAGAGTACCTAATACGGGTCCTCCTATACGCCGACAATGCTGTCCTTCTAGCACATACTGTGCTAGGTCTCCAGAAACTCTTGGATGCTTTTGGAGCCTATAAGCAGTCTCTGGATTTGGTTGTGAACAATGGGAAGTCACACACTATGTTAACTGGTAAAGGTTCTAGGAAAGCCAAATTATCCTATTGTAATGGAGTGAAAGTGTCCCGGGTCACCTCTTTTACATACTTAGGGGTATTATTAGATGATAAAGGCTCAGAAGTCCCCCAAGATAAAGCTAAAAGATTGGCTGTCACCAGATCAATGACAGCTTAATTAGGGTTCGCCCAGCGTTTGGGGGCCCAGCGTTTTTTGACCTGTAGAGGCCATCCAAGATATACAGATCAAAATGTCTGGCCATTGCCAGATATTGCTCCTCCATATGGGCTTTTAAGCGAAAGCCGGTGGTGCACATAATTGAAAATAAATTCCTCCACAGTCTTCTGTCTGTCCCTCAATCAACATACACCTTTGCCATCCATCAAGAACTAGGGCAGGGCTATGTCTCGGATATCATGAGTCTAGCTTCACTTCTGTGTTGGCTTAAAACCTGGCTTAATCAAGAATTGACCTTGAACCATCTGATTTTGCAAGATATTATCAAACTGGACAAAGCCAATTACATCAAGTGGTTGTCATATGTCAAGCATATGTTTTTTAGAATAGGGCGGCCAGAACTATTTGAAACCCCCAAAAGGATCTGTAAGGAGGATGTGAAATGGGTCAAAATTAATTTTTGGAATACACTAATGATGGAACGGAAAGAACTGGAGCTACAGAAATCATGAGTTAGGGCTCACTTTTTGACTAAAACGACCTTGTTAATTGAACCCTATCTTATAACTGTGACTAAGCCTTTCCATCGCTGGCTCCTCACTAGGTTCCGGTTTAACCTAATCCACTTCACTTTGGGTGATTTCCCGGGATGGTGTAAACCAGAGGATGCGGAACCCTGTCATTGTGATAATTTCTCAGTACAGAACACTTTACATTTTATGATGATTTGTGATTATTACAACGATATTCGGAGGAAGTTTTTAATCCCTTTATTGATTGGTAAGGGCTTTTTACAAGTTAGACTGACGTTACTCTATCTCCAAATGCTGAGTAGCCCCTGGGTTACTTTTAATGTTGCCTGCTTTCTTGTTGCTGCTGTTCGAATAAAGAAAAAATGATGTTCTAGTTTAAACAGTGTATAAATGTTATTGGTACTGCTCTATGAATTGGTAACTTTGATATATTTCGCTATTTTTAAATAGTCACATCATCATTTTTGTACTTTTATGATTTTAAATAATCAAATAAAGTGGATTGATTGATTGATTGAATAACAATCACAAGGCAGGTAATAATTACAGGCACACAAACGCTAAATATCATTTTGGTAAATTCATACTGAATCAATAGTGTTGTTATACTGACAGTGCTCTTGAGTAGAAAGTTTCTTACCTGCTGTATTTAAAAAATGTATTTCAATATAATGAGAATTCCATCTGTAGATCTAAAAAAGGTTTTAACCCATGATTGCCAAAAAAGGCCTCTAAATACCCGGCCTGATGCTTAGTGCCAAAGCACATATAGTATGTGCAATAGTATGTGCATGTTTTTCAAAAAAAAAGTTTTTAATGTCCAAACAAGTCTTTGTTAGATCTCAAATTGTTTTCAATTTACCTTTCTGAAAAATGTCTCATTGTTAAACTTACCCCCTATATTACTTGGATCATTATTAATGGATATTGCATCTGCATATTCTTTTGTAAATACCTAAGATATGGAACCATATATAAACCATACAAGGCTAAAAACAGTGGGCAGCTTGAGATAAAAGAGGTGAGTTGCTGTTGTATGCATATTTTGTCTTTAGGTGTTTGATATACTGTCTGAATCAGAATAATAAATTGAGGACTAATATTGATTTATTTTAAAAATTCCCTTTGAGATTGCCAGAAGACTCTGTTGAATGCTTTCTCAGCATCTAATAAAATGTTGTGGTTAACTTAGGGTATCGGTTTAATCTATTATTGCAGTAATGAGGTGTGTGTGAGAGGTGGTATATTTGCCAGGAATAAATCTGTGCTGTACTGCTGATGCGAGCCAACTAATAACCTTATTAATCCTATTAACCAGGAGATTGGTGCGTATATATCTTAGAATCAGTTTAAGCAACAATATGGGGAGATATGCATTACACTCCAAAAGACCCTAGTTTTTTTATTCAGATTTGGTTATTGTTGCTTTGTGCCAGGAAAGGGAGGTGCAGTGTCCATAGCTCGAATTCTTTTAAGTGCATCTAAAAACAATGAAGAGACTATGCCTGCTTGAATTTCGTTTTATTCAGACCGGATTTAGTCAGGACCTTGGGCCTTCTCAAGCTGTAAATTGAGAAAAGCAGTGAAGATGTCCTGTATCTTAAAATTAAATGTTTCTTTACCACTAGGATCCAAATTAGTCAAGTCAATATTCCTAAAATAATCATAAATAGCAGTCATGTTGCTACTCACATCCTCTTGATATAATTCGAAATACTATCTTTCAAAAATTTAAAGAATTCTAGCACGTGGTTGCATATGTTTTATTTGAGTAATTACGTTTTTTGATTATCAAACTGGCATAAGTGTGCAAGCAATTTCCCTGACTCTCCTATTTCACAGGTCTGAGTTCAAGACTAAAATCCTTCTTTATTATGTTGGGCAGTTAATAATGTGGCAATCATCCTTGAAGACCCATTATTTGCAGATGTGTTTCTAATGATGCAACAGAGTGAGAAATAAGGCGTACCTAGATGAATCTATCCAAATGTCTTCTTATTAGTCCTTCTTCTTCCCTGTCCACTTTTAGCATCTTAGTAATACAATATTGCAATATGCCACCAATAAAGGCGTTCATAGTGTCTCACACTACAAATGGATGGGCTGATTTTGAGTAGAATATGGAAGATGCTGGATTTGAGTTGGACAGGACAAGAACATTGAACACAGATCTAGTCAAGTGTATTGCCTAAGGGGGTTTGGCGAAAAATGTATACACGGGAGCATTAGGATTGCTACTCCCCCAAACATCCATCAAATGCAGCTCTTCCCTCATATTATAAACGCTAGCTCTATTACTTTCATCTGTATAGTATGTGTGGCATAAGTGTTATCCACACTGGGGTTTAATATGCTAATTAAATCACCCATTTCAATAACAGGTATGTTATAACTGTTTAGCCCCAGCATTCTGTTAGTAAGGAACTGCATATTGTCATAGACGGGTGAATATAAATTAGCTAGGATTAGTTATCTCACCTATAACCCAATGGCCCATGTTATCTGCTGTTACAGGCATTGTTAAAGTTTATTGTAGGAACTCCTCTCTGCCTCAAGTGATATGTGACGTTAATATATAATAGATTATTGGCATATTGTAGCCTTTGCAGCTCTTGGATATATTATGAATTACAGCCTTACCCTTTGTAAGACAAGTTTTCTGTAAAGCCCAAATATTGGGTTTCATGTGACAGACTTCAAAGAAAACATTTTCCTTCCCCCCTCTCTTGATACCATTATTGTTGCATGACAGAATTTTGATCATTTTGAAATATTTTTAATGTTATCATGACTAAATGCTTTGAGTGGTTGTATGCTCTTTTTTCTTGATTTTGACCCGAGTATAAATCCCTCAGTCCCCTCCCCGCCTCCCTTCCCCTTCCCACTGATGGAGCAAGGATTCGCACGTAAAGCGACTTGCTCACATTCAAGAACCTCGCCTAATCTATAATGTCATTAATCCACCTGTTTTGTCATTAATAGTGCACTTTCACACAACACGCGGGTGTCCCAGAGATGCTTGCCTATGTGTCTATTAATCTTAACGAAGCTTGCATACTACAGAATCGCTGCTTTGCAGAAATCTAGTCTGCGCATGCGTCGGTCATACCTATGTGATGTGACGCACTCGTAGTTCTGGAGGGATTTTTCGCACATGCGCATTGCTGCTAATATGGCCGCTTTGTCTTTAACATGCTCTCCGCTTGCTACTGCCGCTTTTGCTCAACTGTCTATTTCTGCTTAAAACCCTAATGCTATAAGATATTATAAAGTAAGGGTGCAGTGTAGCTAATCATGGTATACAGTGTATTCATTTTTTCTGTGTTTCTAATTTGTTTTCGCTTACTTTTCATGTACCGCGTATCTGTGGGCCTGGGAGTGGGGAGCCTCTCCATCTAAGAAGTCTGACAGGGACTCACCACGTGACATGAGAAACGAAGTCTTGCAACAGTGGAACTCAGCCAGCTGGCTGTCGAAGCTGAGATGCTCCTGGGAACCTGCTCTTTGGCCTGGGAGAGGACTTCGACTTGTACCTGAATTGTATCAGTTTGTGTGATAATGTTTGTGTGCTCCATTGCTCTCTTCACACGTATGCCATGGGAGCTGGAATGCAAGGGGTGGGTACGAAAAATTAAATATTCATTGTGGGAACACTAAATTTTAGGTGGTGACAGTGACCTAACCACCTCTCTTGTCCAATCCAAAGTTGGGGATCCTGTCTTTGCAACATTTATGGGTGGTTCATGGACCCGAAAACAGTATAACTAGCCAAGTTCTAGATAGAGAAATTGTCCGACTTGTCCGAGTAGCTGACCTGTCACCGACCCTACGAACTCTATAGGTGATTCATACAGAGAGCTGCGGAGCACTCTGTCCGTAATTTCCACAAACTCCAAGGGGTGGAATAGTCTTAAGTGCTGGCGAAGCACTTTGCTGGGAGATTCGAAAACCCAATCGGGGTTATTGGAGGATTCCATGCAGTGAGGGAGTAGCGCAGGCATTGCATCCGAAGCTGCAGGTGTTGGTCGTGCCCTTTGATGAGCCCAGTCCTGATCCAAAACCTGAGGGGTATCCTGTCCTGACTGTCCACGAGCTGTACCTGCTCGCCTACTGGCATCCTAAGTCTTTGAGGGTCCTTGTCCTCGCTTTTTCCCAACTGACCGTGGCCTGGGTTAGTCCTCATTCCCGTCCTAGGTAAATATAATCGTGGGTGTCCATCTATCTATTCTTCTTCTTCTCTTCCTTTAATAAAGCATCCTTGCCTATGTTATTTCCCTGTATTTCCCAAAAGACTTACATGCAAACTGTTTATTAGCTATGTTCCATTTTTCCCCTTCCCTGTAGTATATTAATGAAACTGTTTACTTAATTAGTGTGATCTAATTTCACTTGTGTTTGGAATCTATGCTTAAATTAGTAGTTAGACTAAGGTCAGTTTGAATCACTTGTAGGAATTTAGCAATCCACTGAATAATATGGTTTTTAACTCACCTGCCTTAGCATAAGCATGCAAACTGAATAGCATGTTCCCTGTTACCCTTACCCTGCAGTTTACCCTCGCACTCAATGGTGCTTGCTCTCATTCATAGTTATGTTATAGTTCTAATTTTAGTTATCGATATTCTAATCTGTATCAATTTTATTCTCATGGCATTTGGACTTTGAACTTACTATATAAAGTCTTTAAACCCCATCAGGTGTCTGTGGTTATTACAAAAGGTATAAAGTGTTATTAAATGCATAAAGTATTTTTGTTAGTCTTATCGCCTATCCACTGATAGCTCCTGATTCGTCGGGAACATAGGTACCTGTGACAAGGTGGTAAGTCAGGTACTCTGGTAATAGTGGTAAGAAAAACACATAGAATTACTGATGGTGTCGTGTAAACTCGTCCGATTCACAAAAATACAGTCATAAACACGACATGGGCCCAATGTGTGTAAATTAGGTGAGATAAAGGGTTGGACGACCTGCGCGCTCTATCAGTAATTTTCTGGTAGCAGTAGAATGGTTAGGACTAGTTAAGATAGGTAGACAAGATAGTTTTTGATGAACTGTGAAAAATAAAATGTGCTGCTAAAATTTATTGCTGCTAAACTAACAGCCTGATTCATCAAGCAATTTTGCGCTCGCAAAGGGCCAGAATCTGAGAATCTGGCCCTTTGCGAGTGCGATTTTTGCATTTGGGATTCATCATCCCAAATGCAAAAATCGGTAATAGCGATGTCACAATTTTTCGAGGAATTACATTTAAGGAATCTCTATTTGAGATTCCTTAAATGCAATTCATCATCCATTAAAAAATTGCGAATTTGCAATTTCGGCCCGCTATTTACAGCGAGGTCAAACCTCGTGGTAAATAGCGAAAACTTAGAAAAATGCTTTTTAAAAGCATTTTTCTAAGTTGCATGTTGCACACACACATGTCCTTTGGACATGTGTGTGCGCAACACCTGTTTCAATTTGCATTTAAGGGGTGCTACAGGGTGTCCTTTGGACACCCCTGGCACCCTTTAAATCGCTATCTCATTTGCGATTAGCTAATTGCTAATCGCAAATAAGGAATACACCCCATTCATTCCAATGGGCCTTTTGGCCCATAGGAATGAATGGGGAGTTATTCCTTATTTTCGATTAGCAATTTGCTAATCGCAAATAAGGATTGTGTAGGAATCGCAAATCTTTTTGCGATTCCTACATGAATCCCATTTTGCGAGTCTGTAATAGCGATTCCTTATGAATCGCTATTATAGACTCGCAAAACGGGTCTATGATGAATCAGGCTGTAAGTTTTCTATTATTGCATTTGAATGTTATAAAGGTTTTGAAATAAGATTTATGAATTGCTGCTATATTATTGCATGTGATTAACATAATTGTCCGTGATTGTTTTTATGTTGTATGGAATCCCCGGGGAAATAGAATAGCAAGTGGTGAGTAGAATCCATTTGGCTGTGAGGTCACTGGCTGGGAGGAAGATTAGTGCATGGTTAGGTAGAACCGGAAGCGCTAATTAGGATTTTTTCTGAATGAATTATTGAGTAAATGATAGCTACGAGTCCACTGTTGAAACTCCTGTTGTGATATCACCTAGTAAGGGTCACATGCGGAAGGAGTAGTAGGTTCTTCGGAGCTTGAGTGATAGCAGAAGGAGTCCGCTGGTGAAACTTTTGACTCAGTATATATCCCGGAAAGAAGTGGATGAGTCAAAGAAGTAGCAGGTTCTCTAAATGCTCGGGTGAGAGGATAGGCAGAAAGATCTATCTGTAGTGAATGAAAAGTAGACAGAAGTGGTTTACTTGCAGTGAGAGAAAAACCCTTTTCCTTTTTAAAACCCTCGAGCACAGTGGCAAAAGTTATACGTTGTTAACTAAATTGAGCACTTGCACTTTAAGAAAAATTCAAAGTTTCCGTTACCTTGTGAGGGAGAGAGTCGGTCGCAAAGCCGCACTGACGTCACTCCGTGCCGCGCTGGTATTGGTCGAAACAGCGGGTGTGTAGCGAAGCTGGAATTGTAAAGGAGGGGTGAGTGCCGAAGAGTGAGACCGTGTATCGAGAAGGGGCCACGCACCCATTGGTCAAGAGTATTTGCAACCTCTGTGCTGATTGGTTGCCATGAATTGAAAGACGCGCTAGCATTGGAAGCACCTTGGTAAACAAAATTAATCAATCCGAGCTTGAAGACAGTTTGGAGAGGTGTATGTGGTATCCTGAATTTTTACCTGATCCGAAAAATCTAGGTTTCCATAAGGAGCAGATGCTAAGAGGTAGACCTTACAATATGTACGGAAGCAAGAGAAAAATGTCATTTGCCGAAAAGGTTAAGAACTATTTCAAGAAAGACAAGCCCATCAGAACTAGAGAGGGTGTGATCATTCCACCACCTAATACTCCCGCATCATTTATGATGTTTGACAAAGGGTATCATACCTGTGTATGGTTGGAAAATTGGGTAAAGTATACTGAAGATGACGGAGTCTTAGCATTTCCCCTCGATGGTACCTTTAATGGTAGAATCCTGTTTAACTTGAGGACCCGAATGAATGAACTACACCCCAGACCCAGATTAAAGCAATATGAAGCTTTAGAGGAATGGGAGATTGAGGCTCTAGAGCGAGATAGACCCCGAATGGATAAGGGAGTGAGCAAATGGTATCCAAAATTGCAGCGGGAAACAAAGGAGAAAAAGATGGATCAGTGGAGACAGAATATGATGGTTGAGGGACTATTTCCAATGTTTGGGGTAACTGAACAAGAGGGAGAAAAAAGGACAGAGAAAACCCGACATTTAATGGCTATGGGGGACTCAGAGGATGAATACCTGGAAGATTTACTAATGAAAAATCCACCTCCCTATGCTGAAGAGTCTGGGCCCCTAAGCTCGAAAAGTCCATTTTTCCGACATCCTAGAAGTAGAAGGGCCAGTGAGACAGATGTAGCTGGTACCGGTAGCAAAGTCAATGGTAGTGATGGATTTTGTAGGCCTGGCACAGCGATCCCAAATTACCAACCCTTTGATGATGATCGACCAGGTTTATCAATCCCAACTGCCCCGAGTATATACCCTCCATTAGTACCCCAAGTAATGTATGACAACTCTATGGAAAGGGTTTTGCAAGAACGAGAAAAAGAAGCATTGATTAAACAGCGAAATGAACGAATTCAGACTATAGCTCAGATAAATCCCAGTCCTGAAGCATTGACAATTCCAGTGTTCCAAGAACTCCTGTTATTACGCCAATTGTAGCACCGCCTAGAAAAGAGCCGCTCAGAGTCGATGATCAGGCAAGCGAATGTGAGTCTATGGTCTCCCTGATGGATCTGCCCATAAGGGAACCTGAAACCAGTGTACCACGGTCGGGAAACCAGACTAAGGCAAAGGAGGTCCTGATAGAAACAGCTTCAGGTACCCGGAGTGCCACTGTAGTGACTCCGGAAGAAATAGAACGATGGTCCCGAGAGATGGAAAAAGAAACCCCTCAGCCGAAACCATTAGATATATATAAGCTAAGAATAGAGCTGGAGGAACTGACGGCTGGGAATGTAGGATTAGACAGGTTAAATACCTTTGATGAAGAAGAGTTGCTGTTCCTATGCAAAAGCCTTACCCGGAATACTAGAGTGTTCCATGAAAAATTAATGGACACAGCCGCAAGTATGGGAATAGATGTTAGTCGATCCAAGGTACTACAGAAACCCTACAGAGCAGAATTTTCCGACAAGGATTTAGAAAATATGAATGTGTCAGGGAAGAAGATACAGATAAAGGAATTGCTGAACATAACACAGAAATGGGGAGATCTAGATAAGTGGAGAGCCAGGTGGGCAAAGAAAAAGGAAGACAGTAAGGCCAAACCAAAGACTTCTGAATTTGTTTTAAAGGAAGTGGACAAGGCAGAAAATCTGTATCCCATGAGAGAAGTACCAGGTGGGAAATATGTACATGTCCCATGGTCCCGACAGGATATTGTGTCCTTTACCAATGACTTCTCAAAATTAGGAGAGAAACCTGTAGAATGGTATCGGCAGGTTGAGCGATTCGTGAAGGTTCAAAAATGTCTCCTGAAGGACCTGGATGGGTTCTTTGACATTGTAGTTCCTGTAGACTTGTGGACAGAATGCAATATTGCAGTTGATTGGCCCAGTGAAGAATATGAGAGAGACTCCAGAACCAGAGCTCCCTCGCCAGATGTAATGAGAAAGTATGATAAAGTCATACAATACCTAAAAGAGAAAGTGCCAGCAAAAGAAACTGATTGGACCCGAATAGATAGAACTACCCAAAATCGTGATGAAACAGTGCACTCCTACTATGAATGACTACTACAGGTATTCAAAACCTACAGTGGAATCGATAATATTGAAATGAAGGATATGACCCATTTTATTTATCAATTCATGTTGGGGTTGAGGCCTGAAATATCCCAGTGGATCAGGGATAATAAAATCTGTTGGCAGGGAAAACCCATAGATGAGGTCCTCAAGTACACTAAGTACTGTGAGGATGAATTGGAGAACAAAATAAAAGCCCTGAAGGAAAAAGTGATGTGGGCACAAGTAAAATTGGCTGAACAACAAGAGAAACAGTTAAGTAAAATGAATAATAATGTTCAAAACACTACCTCTGGGAGAGGGGGGAAGCCGCGAGTAAAAATGAGTAAAGAAGAGGCCAAAAAGAAGTTTCCTTGCCACGGGTGCGGTCAGATAGGGCACTGGAGAATCGAGTGTCCACATTTGCAGGCTGGTAATGCCCCCATAAATGGTTTAAATCCACTGGTGCAGAAAGAGGGGCCACGAAAGAACCAGCAACAGGTAAAACAGCATCCGTTGCCTCGAGCTCCTAGACCTAACTATAAGAATCAGGCTCAGCAAAATGAGGGGGTCGAGGTATGGGAAGGAGGGGATGAGAGAAATGCAGCAACTTCGCAATTCCTGTTAAACGATACATTCCTCTGTGATGAACCATACTGACGGGGCCTGAGGGGGGAGGACGAGGAGTGCGTGCTTGGCGCCTCCTTACCGGTAGACCAGACAGGGCCATACATTGAAGGAAAGGTTGAAGGAAATGACGTCACCTTTCTGTTGGACACTGGTGCTACCCGTTCTACTGTGAGAACAGTGGACGTTCCAAACCTACCCCTCTCGGGAGAAGCTATCCAAGTAGTGGGCGTGTCAAATCAGATAATCAGTACTCCAGTAACTGAACCAATGGAGATTTCTATAGGAAACTTTAAAGAAATGCACAGATTTGTTGTCTGTGACTCTAGTCCAGTGAATCTATTGGGACGTGATTTGCTGTGCAAAATGAACTGTACCATCTTTTGGTCACCAAAGGGCGTCGAAATTCAGACCCCAGACGAAGATGGACTGTACAAATTGATGTTACTAAGGCCTGACACAGAAATTAAGACACTGACAATACAGGACTTACCTGAAGAGCTCCAACAAAAAGTGATACCCGATGTGTGGGATTTCACTGGGAAAGATGTGGGATTAATGGCAATTGTGGACCCAGTTAAAATAGCCATTAAGACAAATGCTGTTTACCCAAAAACCAGACAGTATAAAATGAGTGCAGAAGTGAAATCTGGAGTTGCTATTGAAGTAAAAATGTTGCTAGAGGCAAATATAATACAGGAAGTAATGAGCAGTCCTTGTAATTCACCCATAATAGGAATTAAAAAGCCTAGTGGAAAGTACAGGGTAGTGCAGGACCTGCGAAAGGTAAACCAGATTGTTGTACCTTGCTGCCCTATTGTGCCGAACCCTGCAGTGATCTTGTACCAGATTCCATGGAATGCCGAATGGTTTACCGTTATTGACTTGTGTCACGCATTCTTTTTCATCCCATTACATCCAGACAGCAAATTTCTTTTCTCATTTGAATTCGACAGTCATGCCTACGTCTGGAATTGTGTCCCTCAAGGGTACACTGAAAGTCCTTCGATTTTCAATCAGATTTTAAAAAGATGCCTTGAATCACTAATCCTGCCTAAAGAATCAGTTTTGGTCCAGTACATAGACGACCTTCTAGTGGCGTCTAAATTGGAACGACTGTGTTACTGATACCATTGCCTTATTGAATCATCTAGGCAAGGGAGGACATAAAGTATCGCCTGACAAATTACAGTTCTGTAAAAACTCAGCGAAATATCTGGGGCACCAGATAGAAAAAGGTATCCGGAAGGTCACTTCAGAAAGAATTAGAATAATTCGAGACATGGAGTTACCTAGAACCCAGAAAGAAGTCAGAATGTTCCTAGGAGTTGTAGGGTACTGCAGACAGTGGATTGTGGGATTTGCTGTTTTAGCCAAACCATTGATAAAAATGACCAAGTAAGGAATACAAGATCCAGTTACCTGGGATGACGAAAGTATGACAGCCTGGATAAAATTAAGAAATTGTCTGTGTTCAGCTCCTGCATTGGGAATGCCTGACTATTCCAAAAACTTTGAGTTGTTTTGTGATACACGAGACAATTGTGCACTCTCAGTCCTAACACAAGAACATGGTCTGACCAGACATCCGGTGGCCTATTTTTCGGCTACTTTAGATCCGGTGGCTGCTGGATTGCCTGGATGCCTGAAAGCAGTAGCTGCAACTTGCACTAGTCTAGAACAAAGTGAAAACATTGTTATGGGACATCCTGTAACAGTATATGTTCCACATTCAGTTGTGATTCTGCTGACCCGAACTAAGACTCAGTATCTCACACCTAGTCGGCTGACTAAGTATGAGAGGATTCTTATAGGTGCAGAAAATGTGATAATTTCCCGATGTAATATTCTAAATCCAGCAACCTTGTTACCAAACACCCAAAGTGCAGAAATTGGGGGTGATATGGAGCATAACTGCATTGACGTAACTGAATTTAGCACTAAACCACGTCCTGATATAAAAGAAACAGCCTTACCTGTAGAAGACCTTGTGATGTTTGTGGATGGCTCCTGTTTAAGACATGAGGACGGAGGTCTGAGTGCTGCCTATGCGGTAGTCACTCTAGAAACGACTCTAGAAGCATCTTACTTGGGTGAAATAAAATCTGCCCAAGTAGCTGAAATAATTGCATTGGCAAGAGCATGTAAACAAGGGAAAAATAGGAGGGTAACCATATACACTGACAGTCAATATGGTTACGGGGTTGTGCATGACTTCGGCCAGTTGTGGTTGCAAAGAGAATTCATGACTTCCTCAGGTACCCCTATCAGAAATGGAAAAGTGGTACAGAACTTACTGGAAGCAATCCAGTTACCTAAAGAATTGGCGGTGGTCAAGTGCTGCTCACAAATCTGGCAACGACGATGTGACAGACGGAAATCGATATGCTGACCAAATTGCCCAATATTGTGCCCGATACAAAATGTGACTAAAAATCAAATTATGGGGAGGCGGAAACAGCTGCCAACTTATGGTGTTTGAGAATGTATCTACTTGGAGGGAACTGAAAGAGTTGCAGCAAGCAGCAGAACAAGAGGAAAAGGAGAAATGGGAAAAAGATGGATGTCAACCGAGAGATAGGGATGGTGTTATTGTTTTTGGGAAGGGTATGCCTGTATTGCCAGACAGTATGGTTGCTCCAATGGCCCGATTAATACACGGAGACTCACACATAGGGAGGGATGCAATGTGCCGTGTTTTTCAAGAACTGTGGTACAATTCGAAGTTCAGAAACATTGCAGAGGCACTTTGCCAGAGGTGTTTGACTTGTCAGCAATTTAACCCAGGGAAAAGAACAGTAGTGGACCAAAGTACGATTGGAAAGGCAGAAGGTCCCTTTGTCAGACTGCAGGCTGACTTTATTCAATTGCCCATGTGCAAAGGATATAGGTACGTTCTGGTTATAGTCTGCCTGTTTTCAAGATGGGTGGAGGCCTACCCAGCAAAGAAAAATAATGCCATTACTGTAGCCAAATTATTACTAAGGGAACTAATACCTAGGTACGGTTTTCCAGAGACAATTGAAACAGACAGAGGTGGGCATTTTGCCAACGAAATCTTAGATGAACTTTATAAGGCATTCAAGATTACCCCAAAACTGCACTGTGCATATCATCCAGAGGCTTCTGGAGTAGTTGAACAGGTGAATGGCACTATAAAGTCAAGATTGGCAAAAATGTGTAATTCTACAGGATTGAACTGGATAGAAGCTTTGCCCCTTATCCTGATGGGATTGAGAAGCATTCCAGACTGAAAGACAGGCCTGAGTCCCCATGAGATACTAATGGGAAGAGTGACGCGACAGGCATGGGTACCTGGACACAAACTGCTGAATATTTCTGATGATTTGGTACTAGAATACTGCAAGCAGCTGGGTGATCAAGTGCGTTCTATCTCTCACCAGATTGGTGAGGACGCCGTCGCCTGGCCAACAACTCCAGCTCATAAACTGAAACCTGGTGATTGGGTTGTGTTAAAGAAACACACCCGGAAGAGTTGCCTCGGACCGAAGTGGGGAAAACCGAGACAGGTGATCCTTGTAACAACAACTGCAGTGAAGTGTGCAGGCGTGCCAAAATGGATCCATGCCAGTCATACTAAGCGGGTGACCGGAGAAGAAGCGACTGAAGCTGAAGGTGGTGCAGCTGAGGAGTCTCCAGATGAGGGTCCGGAACTAGCTGATATCGAACTACCGAGCACCAGTCAAGACGAATGGTTCCCAGCAGATGATCTGATTCTTGATCCAATAAGAACCAGTAAGTATTCTTACCTAGATAGAGAGTGGGATAGTGAGGACGAGACAGGAATAGACGGAGAAAATCAGGTTATCGAGAATCACATCAGACCTGATCAGGAAATAGGTCAAGTAGGTGCAGACCAAGTTATCGACACTCCTCCGAAGACTCCAGAAACTGAAAAGGGACAGATAGTAATTAGGGCTGAAGTTCATGCGGAAGAAAATCAAGGGTTCGAAGTGCATGAACAGGAACAGATAGAAATAGACGAACGTGTTCAGGAGGCAGAGTCTGAAACAGTTGAAAATCAAAGACAAATCCAAAATATACCTGAACAAGGCCAGCTTAGAAACCAGGCGGAAGAAACTGAAGAAAGACCTGGGACTAGTCAGATAGGAAGGGAAAAAGATACCGTCGAAGAAACAGTGCCACAACTGAACGAAAATAAAAGGGCTTGTGAGGAGAGCCAAACTACAGTAACAGCTAAAAGATTCAAGAAGAAGAGTGAACCAAGATACATAAAAAGACTTAACCTAAGATTAAAGACAGTAGAGGAGAAATTAGAAGACCGAAAAAGAGCTGCCAGTGAAAGACAGAAAACAGGAGCTCAGCCGAACAGACGAAGTACCAGAATAAAAAGACAAAACAAAAATTATCGGAGTCCTGAATGGACTTACTTGGTGTTGGAAGAAATTGAAGATTTCGAAATAAGCGACAAAAGTGACAAAGAATCAATTACTGATCAGGGTTCCGAAGAAGAAGACCCAACCTGAAAGCGAAACTGCGTAAGCCTCTTGTGTAAAGTTACAAAGAGGGGTTGGAAAGCTTCTTGTGAGCCGAAATGTCTGATTCAAATGTGAATGGAAGACCTAGAGGAAACTGTTGTAAAACATGCTGTAAAATATGCTTATGTAGCGTAGCAATACTACTGATAGTATGGATAGGACTAACAGTCTTTATACCTTTTATGATAAGTAAAGATACTAACCTGTACCCTACTAAACAAGTGACGCCAGACACAGAAGTTGTACAAACCGAAGAAACACCACGAAGTGTAGAAAGACGTGAGAATACCGTTAGCCTGAAACAAACTAGACCTGACATAGATGCATCAGATGAGGGAGGACTACATTATCACAGAATCAAAAACAGAACACATTTAAATGTATTTGCAAATCTTTTAGTACACTATGTAGAAGCCATGGAAATAGAAGATTGTTATGTCTGCATGAAGCTACCTACTTCTGTAGCTGAAGGTGTGACCTATCACCACCTACCCCTAACCTATGGAATTTCCTGTAGTATATTAGCCAGCTTATTTTATAGGAGCACCTTACAGTACTACTATTCAAACTCTGACGTGATTTTTTCTGAACTTCCTATTCGGGGAAACCTGAACATTGTACATATTAGAAGTGACGTGACTCGTTATATGGGAGAATATTTTCTGACTATAGGTGACATAGATTTAAATGAAGCACGCTGAAGTAATTTAACTTGTTCATTACATGAACAAGAGAAAATGTTCTTGAAAATGGCAGATAAGAGAAGGGAGAGTTTCCAGAGAAAGGCAGATGATAAGAGACAGAAAACCCCTAAATGGGCTGAAAACATGGAAAGCACCTCAAATGGTGAAGCTAATCCTGCACTGTTGCTGGACTTCGAACGAAAAGGGAAACTCTGTCTTCATAGAGAAATGACTAGTTATCAGTTCATTAAGCTTTATTCGGTTTTGTTTCAACCATAAAAGCATACAATATAAAATAAAAATACAATCATAATTTAACAAACAACATACATTTTTTTTTTAAAAGCAACAAAATTTCGTTAGGTCCAGTAAAATATGCTGATCCAGTTGTTGTTAATGACTAAGAGTTTACATGGTAAGCACCTGCCTTGTATTGACAGTTGTTATATGGCAGGAAAGGGTTGAATTGAGGTAGTTTGCTATGCTTCAAAATACATTGCGGATAAAAGTTAAGAAAGGGGAAAATGTGCTCATTTGATGGGCAGAATCTATAACCCTGCTTAATGTTGTGATCGACATTTTGTTTCCGGGAGGGGATAAATGAATCACTTGGATAGAAGTCATGTAGGTCCCAAGTTTTTATAGGACCGTCACCTTCCTGGGGCTGCCAAGACTGGAGATATGGGACAACTAGTCTGCTTCTGAATCTGATTAAAACCAGATCCCCACCAATATCTTTACGTAGGGGACCCAACCATCCCACTCTCCTCACGCTGACTATCCTGCCATCAAGGTTGTGGGGTAGGGGTCTGTTCTTTGATAGCCAGAACTTAACTTTATTAAGCAAATCAGTCGATCTCTCAGATTTTCCATGTTTCAGGGGAGGAACCCCCGATAGAATGGACACGAATGGAGCGGCCACTGGGGGAAGATTGATACGAAGAGTCTTAGTACTTTTTAATCTAGGCTCAACAATACGTTCTGAGGCAGGTATAGATGGGGCTTTAGGGACAGGGACGGATGGATACACAGTAGTGGAGACAGTTTCGGGTGATAGGGGAACTGGGTTTTGCGTAGTTTGTTTGGGCAACTCAGGAAGACCAACCTGTGGTAAACACTTAGAAGTTACTGTGTTTGCCTGGTTAAGTTTGACAATTTCCTCAATCCCCGTCAGTCTGTCCCCCAAGGTGTTAATTTTGTCGATCAAAGGGTGGATGATGGTTTTGATCAGCTGTTCAATCATGGTCAGTAAGACCAATTGGGGAGAGGATGCGGGGTCATCTACTTTTTTGCCCAGCTCAGGAGTTAACAGATCCAAGAAAACAGGTGGGTTAAAATCTGATAATGCCCTTTGCCGTTTAGATGTTTTGTTTGGGGACCCACTTTCTCCAACCCCGTCATGTTTCCTTTTACCAGAAGTAACCATAACGGGAGTAGTACTTTTTACAATTACTTTTATGGGTGTCGGAAGAAGCCCCTGTGTGCTGCCTATGTGGGCTAGCGAGCTGACGTTAGCTACCAGATGGGGTGAGGTAACTAAGGTATACCTGATGTTGCACATACTGTTTAGATCGTCTAGCCAGGTAGGATTGGACACTGTATTAGACGTTTCAGAAGGGAGATCCATGCTGATAGGGGAAAGTGTAAGGTGAACAATGTAAGAATAACAAGACAAACAGCTGTACTATTAATTCAATCGAGCCACCATGACAAAAATATGCCCGTCTTGTGTCTTAGGGTTTAGGTTCAACCAGGGGGATATAGCAAGTAACAACTCCCATATGGGTATGAGTAACAGTATCAGGCCAGTTGTAATAGTCAGTGGAGTGGACAATAAGTGGATTTACCTCCTGATAGGAGGCCAAGAGGGGTGGCCCGTCCCGGCCTCCACGTGCCTCTGAGGGCCACAGAGGGCCCGCCCTTTGCCCAGGCTTAGCCCGGCGCGGTCCCGCGCGCGTCCCGCGACGCAGAGGGAGCGTCCAGTTCAAGTAGCGCCTCTGGGCGCGCTGTGGCCGGAAGCCGGAAGTAGGAAGTGGGCGCAAAGCACCCTGGGAGCTGTAGTCTCAAGCCGCGAGGTGGAAAGCGGCGGCGGCGAGACTACAGCGTCAGGAGCCCAGGAGCAAGAGAACCAGCGTCTGCCCACAGGTAGGATGCCCTCCAAAGTCAATTTCAGCCCCCGCTCCACCGAGGGAGCGTCCAGTTCAAGTAGCGCCTCCGGGCGCGCTGTGGCCGGAAGCCGGAAGTAGGAAGTGGGCGCAAAGCACCCTGGGAGCTGTAGTCTCAAGCCGCGAGGTGGAAAGCGGCGGCGGCGAGACTACAGCGTCAGGAGCCCAGGAGCAAGAGAACCAGCGTCTGCCCACAGGTAGGATGCCCTCCAAAGTCAATTTCAGCCCCCCATGACTAGTTATTATAACAATGTATTCATCGGTTCCAGTGAATGCGAACACAATTACAAGGTAATTGAAGGTTGGGGTTTCAAAAATGGGTCAGAACCTGTGTTTCCTGGAATTTATTATATATGTGGAAACAAGGCTTATTTCAAATTGCCGGATCACTGGTATGGAAGCTGCTATTTTGGCATTGTCTTCCCGAAAATATACCATGTGAACAACGCCGCTGGAAGCAATGAAAATACTAATGGTTTAGCACGTAGTAGACGAGAAAGTGTAGGAGAAATTATAGGTGATATATTTAGTGCACTGATACCTGGAGTGGGAGTGGTTCTGAATACTCACCGAATTTGCAAATTGTCTACAGTAGGGGATCGGTTATCAACTGACACTGCTGCTGGATTCCTGCTGGTCAATACTGAAATGGTAGCGATCAGATCAATGGTTTTACAAAATCGACTTGCTCTTGATACCTTATTGGCAAAAGAGGGCGGAGTCTGCAGGATGTTGAAGGCGCAACATTGTTGCACTTACATTCCTGATAAGAGTGTTGAGATTAAGAAATATGTAAGAAACATTACTAATCTGGAAAAGGAACTCAAACCACTGCAGGTTGATAGTGCCTGGAAGAGACTAACAGATGGCCTCTCTTCTGTGGGTAGTTGGTTTTCTGACATAGGTAGGAGTCTCGTGGGGAAAATACTGATGCCAATGGCTGGAATAAGCTTGATTGTATTGATCGTAAATAATTTGCTGCAAATGTCAAAAATGCAGAAAGAAGTGTACTGTGAATAAGAGAGGAGTGAAACGGAATATAGATGAACTGGAATTAGAAGAGTTGAGAAACCAGATTTACAAAAAGGCCAAAAATTTCCATCCTAATAAGGATGCTGAGAAGAGGCTCAACAATAAATTTGTAGAGATTGAGATGAATGAGATTTGAAAGAAGTTGGCATCTGTTTCCATTAATAGTGATGATAGTAAATATCATCAAAGAGGGGATTGATGGAGCAAGTATTCGCACGTAAAGCAACTTGCTCACATTCAAGAACCTTGCCTAATCTATAATGTCATTAATACACCTGTTTTGTCATTAATAGTGCACTTTCACACAACACGCGGGTGTCCCAGAGATGCTTGCCTATGTGTCTATTAATCTTAACGAAGCTTGCATACTACAGAATCGCTGCTTTGCAGAAATCTAGTCTGCGCATGCGTCGGTCATACCCATGTGATGTGACGCACTCGTAGTTCTGGAGGGATTTTTCGCACATGCGCATTGCTGCTAATATGGCCGCTTTGTCTCTACATGCTCTTCGCTTGCTACTGCCGCTTTTGCTCAACTGTCTATTTCTGCTTAAAACCCTAATGCTATAAGATATTATAAAGTAAGGGTGCAGTGTAGCTAATCATGGTATACAGTGTATTCATTTTTTCTGTGTTTCTAATTTGTTTTCGCTTACTTTTCATGTACTGCGTATCTGTGGGCCTGGGAGTGGGGAGCCTCTCCATCTTAGAAGTCTGACAGGGACTCACCACGTGACATGAGAAACGAAGTCTTGCAACAGTGGAACTCAGCCAGCTGGCTGCCGAAGCTGAGATGCTCCTGGGATTCTGCTCTTTGGCCTGGGAGAGGACTTCAACTTGTACCTGAATTGTATCAGTTTGTGTGATAATGTTTGTGTGCTCCATTGTTCTCTTCACACGTATGCCATGGGAGCTGGAATGTAAGGGGTGGGTACGAAAAATTAAATATTCATTGTGGGAACACTAAATTTTAGGTGGTGACAGTGACCTAACCACCTCTCTTGTCCAATCCAAAGTTGGGGATCCTGTCTTTGCAACATTTATGGGTGGTTCATGGACCCGAAAATAGTATAACTAGCCTAGTTCTAGATAGAGAAATTGTCCGACTTGTCCGAGTAGCTGACCTGTCACCGACCCTACGAACTCTATAGGTGATTGATACAGAGAGCTGCGGAGCACTCTGTCCGTAATTTCCACAAACTCCAAGGGGTGGAATAGTCTTAAGTGATGGCAAAGCACTTTGCTGGGAGATTTGAAAACCCAATCGGGGTTATTGGCGGATTCCGTGCAGTGATGGAGTAGCGCAGGCGTTGCATCCAAAGCTGCAGGTGTTGGTCGTGCCCTTTGATGAGCCCAGTCCTGATCCAAATCCTGAGGGGTATCCTGTCCTGACTGTCCATGAGCTGTACCTGCTCGCCTACTGGCATCCTAAGTCTTTGAGGGTCCTTGTCCTCGCTTTTTCCCAACAGACCCGTGGCCTGGGTTAGTCTTCATTCCCGTCCTAGGTAAATATAATTGTGGGTGTCTGTCTATCTATTCTTCTTCTTCTCTTCCTTTAATAAAGCATCCTTGCCTATGTTATTTCCCTGTCTTTCCCAAAAGACTTACATGCAAACTGTTTATTACCTATGTTCCATTTTTCCCCTTCCCTGTAGTATATTAATGAAACTGTTTACTTAATTAGTGTGATCTAATTTTACTTGTGTTTGGAATCTATGCTTAAATTAGTAGTTAGACTAAGGTCAGTTTGAATCACTTTTAGGAATTTAGCAATCCACTGAATAATATGGTTTTTAACTCACCTGCCTTAGCATAAGCCTGAAAACTGAATAGCATGTTCCCTGTTACCCTTACCCTGCAGTTTACCCTCGCACTCAATGGTGCTTGCTCTCATTCATAGTTATATTATAGTTCTAATTTTAGTTATCGATATTCTAATCTGTATCAATTTTATTCTCATGGCATTTGGACTTTGAACTTACTATATAAAGTCTTTAAACCCCATCAGGTGTCTGTGGTTATTACAAAAGGTATAAAGTGTTATTAAATGTATAAAGTATTTTTGTTAGTCTTATCTCCTATCCACTGATAGCTCCTGATTTGTCGGGAACATAGGTACCTGTGACAAGGTGGTAAGTCAGGTACTCTGGTAATAGTGGTAAGAAAAACACATAGAATTACTGATGGTGTATTGTAAACTCATCCGATTCACAAAAATACAGTCATAAACACGACATGGGCCCAATGCGTGTAAATTAGGTGTGATAAAGGGTTGGACGACCTGCGTGCTCTATCACCCCCACCCACCGTCTTCCCTTCCCATATCTCCTATGGTACCCCAGCTCACATTGCTAAGGGGTAGATATCCCCAACCCTCACCTGTGACATCTAAGTAATATCTGAGCACAAGATAATATTCTTTCCCTTCCTAATCACCCCCCCCTTTTATAAAAAATGTGCCTTCTGCCTTTCACAGTTCTTAATATGTTTTTGTTAATGCTCATCCTCCAAGATTTGCCTGATCTTCTCAGGTTCAGAAAAAATACTGACTGGATCGTAAGAGATGACCCGCTTACGAGCAATACAGGAATAGATACTGCCTTAAACCTTCAATTGAGGGCCCTCATTTCTTCCTTTGAGAAGCAGTTTCCCAAGATAAGTCCTGAAAAATGGAAAAAGAATATTCTTCCAGTACAGTGAATCTTCTGCATTCTTGTACGATTGATAACATTTTCTCCTTTATGTTAAAGCCTTCGAAATAAGCAACAACAGTACAGGGCTTGCTCCCTAATTTTAAAGAAACTGGCGGCACCCATTGTGCCCAAGCAATAGAGCGAGAGAGCAGTTCCTTGGACACTGTCCTTACAACTACCCAAAACAATAGAAATAAGTCTGGCAACCAAGATAATCTTAGTTACATCTGCCCCGTCTGCACCCTCGGTGCATTCTGGAACCTCCTTTACTCAGAGATTAGATCTACGGTAAGTCTCTGTGGTGAACTCCACTCTGCTCGTGGAGTTTGCAGAGTTTTCTGCAATCCGAATTAAACGGAGCTCGCAGAGTTCCAAAAAACACTGAATGCAATATTGAGTTGGGAAGCGCGAGAGAGGAAAATCCACCTCCCCGTGAGATTTTTCCTCATTCGCGCTTGTCAACTTCAAGTTGGGAAGCGCGAGCAAGGGAAAACACCCTCTCAGCAAGATTTCTCAATCATGTGACGTCAGCTTTCTCAATGCGGGTGGCCGCATATGCTCGCAACCACTCATGTTGAGAAACCATCCGCTCGCACTGAGAAAGCTCCCGCTCAAGATGAAAATCTACTAGAGTAGCAGAAAGGCAGCAGCGCCCGTTTGCGTTGTGCATGGTGCCGTTTGTGATAATTTCACAGCGCGGACAAACACTAGGCACTGAAAATTACAGCTTTTTTCGAACGCACACAACTGCCTGCGGTGCTCCGTGTAGCATGACAGAGTTATTTTTGTAACTTTGCGATCTCTGTCCAGGTTTAATCTACGGGAGCAGTTCACCAAGTCATTACATTTGTGTTAAAGAGTTTTGATTTGATGTCCCAAGGTCTCTTGCTTTTTTTCCATCTACTACGAGGAGCTCTCCAAGCTTAAGAATGTTGAAGAGTAGGTGGAATTTACTTCTGATTCTTCAGCTTTGCAAGTATGTGAAGCACATAAAGCCTCTAAGGGCATATATAGCTGTGTGGCAAGATCCTTGGTTGCCCCTATTTCTTCTTTTGAAATCATGTTAGGAGAATCCAGAATTGAGTATCTATTATAATGTCTATTATCAAGGAATGGTGGGTGCAGTACATAGGTGACATAACTAATTGCCATGTTTAGGCTAAAATTTTCCAGCCTATCCTTGAACATCCATGCATTGTTTTTCCTGAGCTTTAGCAAGTATGTTCTGAGCTCTTTGGTTCTTAGATTTCTCATTTCAGACTCCTTGGAAAAATTGCTCATGATGTTTTGATGTTGGGTAGGCTACTTCTCATCAAAAGAGATGGCGTGTGCTTGTGCTACATTTTACTAATTTGGAATCCATTAAAATCAATTGCGGTGCTGTGTGTATGGGCTCTTGCCACTTGCCTAGCTCCTCCAATACAGTGCTGTTAGTGGGCTGATTCAGTGGTGTCCACTGAGCATCTACTAGGCAGTCAGCTTGATTTAAGGTAGGACTAGTTGAGGATCTTATTATGAGTGCTGGAATTTGAGGTTTACTCTATTGCCTCTGTCTCATCCATTGTGTGAAACAATCCTTGGCTCCTTAAGTTAGCAGATGCTAGTGGGTTCAGTTGCTCCTCTGTGCTGTTCAGCTGGCCATCCAGTAGAACCCCAGTTAAGTTGCTTTGAGAATTATAATGTGATAGAGGTATTGAGTTGGCAGAGCTAGTTGTGATAGCCACTAAAGCAGATAGGGCTGTAGAGGACATTTTAGCCCTTTAATAGATTTTATCTACGGCAGCAGCAGAGGTGGAACAGAAATAGGAGCATCGGAATGAGATAAATAGAATGAGGTTCCCATACTAGCACTTCCCACTGGGCTCAGGCTCCATTTGGGGGGGGTTAGACTTTGTCTCTGAATCGAGTAATATTTTGCACTTATCAACATTAATATCAGAGTCAATACCAGAGTTGCTAGGGTTTGCCCCTGCCATTTGGTGTAGATTTGCCTCAACTAACCCACCTGTGCTGATCTCGGATTTGTCCTGAGGCCCTCTACTTTTCCCAATGCCCAATTTGGCAAGTATTTGAATCTCCATTTTGAGTAGTCCAGTGTCTCTGTGGTTATTGCTCATAGATTTAACACCAGCCATCTGGTCCTATTGATGGCTTAAACTTATTTTTTTATTGTATCCTCTGTTTTAAAAAATGCCAGTATGACTGTGTGGCCATTGTTTAAAGAACAGATAGTACTTGCATGCAGATAAGTAGAAAAATAAATACAAGATCATCCAGTCTGGTTGGAGAAGTCTAACATGCAACAAGCAGATTAAAGAGTAAGGTGCGTACTCAAGTAATAACAGTACCTTCAAGTCATAGTAATGTTGTATTGTTAAGAAATGCCTTGATCGGTCAGACTTGAGCCCCCAAATCAATTTCTGAAGCAAAGTCAGAATGGCCATTCTGGTCCCCATCTTTTGAGTAGCCATGGTCTTACAATTTTTTCCCGGGTATATCTCTGATAGCAACAGTTTGTGTATCTCGTCTCTCAGGGACTTTATGGTAGGTCTTATTTTGTCCTCTGTTTTCGCGCAAGAAACTGAGATATTCTTGTGCCATGATTTCAGAAAAAAAACTCTAAAATTACCATTTAAACCAACTTTTAACCGTGCGGGAAACATAAGATACGCTTCACACCCCAAGTTTTGAAAATGAGTAATAAGTTGTCTCATCCGCCACCGTCTTTCCACGGTAGTATGGCAGAAATCAGGGCGGGAAAAAAATTCAATATCTTTATAAGTACGTTTAGCCTGAGGTTTTGCCTTACTAATTATCTCCTCACGCAAAAGGAAATTCCCAACATACAACAGTATTGCTCGAGGCTTATTCTGTGTTTCTTTCCGCGTGAGTGGGAATCGATGTGCTCTTTGATTCTCATGTTCCCAGTCCCATGAAGACAGCTCTGGAAGAGCACCTTTCAACAGTTCAACGACGAAACCCCGCACGTCCCCTCCCTACTTTCCCTCCTGAATTCCAAGTAGCCTAACGTTGTTTCGCTTTTGCCTGTTTTCAAAATCCTCTAACTTCCAGAGCATATCCGCCGTTGTCTTCTCTTGATCCCTGCTAGCATCTTGCATTTTAATAAAATCATCTTCCAATTTTCCCATTCTTGCCTCTACCTCAGTCACTCTCCCTTCCATTTCTTCATACATTTTGTTAACTTTATGCAAAGAGGATTGTATTTTTTTATTTGCATGTCTGGCCCGCCTGCTTGCTCTCTGGCTCTCTGCACGAGCCTCGCCTTGCATCTGTTTTAAGGTAGAGAACAAAAGTTCGAAATTAGAGGCACCCCCCTCAGAT
Organism: Lissotriton vulgaris; assembly: GCF_964263255.1. NCBI lineage: Eukaryota > Metazoa > Chordata > Amphibia > Caudata > Salamandridae > Lissotriton > Lissotriton vulgaris. The sequence continues at coordinate 1,087,280,827 of NC_141695.1, read as the reverse complement.
CCTTGAGATGCAGCCCCATGCACGGCTATATCTGTGCTCAGATGTTCTCCCATGAGTGGCACACCACTCTCCAAGGTATTATCCCAATCAAGTTTTTTTACCACCGTTTTCACAGGCGCTTTACGGTGTGCTCTAACTTGATCCTTACTCCTGAGATTATTTTTTATTTTACTCTTACCCTTATGTTTGGGTTTATTGCTCACAGTTTTGCTCATTCCTTTGGTAGTAGCCTTCGATGTTGTTATTTTTTGAACAGTCTCCTGTGCTGACTCAATAAGTTCCGTATCGCTGCCTGAAGAAACTGAGATACTATCAGATGTAGACAAATTAGTTTCTGAGCCTGTCCCAGCTCCCAGCTACAGAGTCTACCGAAGTGGTTATTTCCAAATCCGAATCTGTACAAGACTCCTGAGCAGAACTATTGCTCTCACTTTCATCCTCTTCATTATCCAGCTCATCGTTTCCAGTAAAGAAGACCTTCTCACTAGGAGATGCCAATATAGATTTTGAAACGAGTTGTATATTCCTGTCGATTCTGCAATCAGTAAGTATATTGGCATTTATATTTTCGCTGCCAGAGTTATTAGACTCTTATTAGACTCTTGTTGAATTAGTTGAGCAGGTTGAGCTGGTTGTGCTTGTAGAGCTGGCTGCGCTAAATCGAGCGCTATCTCCTTATCCATGTCAAGTACATTTTTCAATGGCTGCTCAATCAACACATCCTTATTCTCACTAACTTTTCCATTATAGTCAATATGCTCATTCAATACATTAACTTCAATGTCTACAGCGGGGTCTAAAGCGGAGTCTAGAGATGTACTTGTCTCTTTAACAGCAGGGGAAACATCAGGTATCTCCTTCCCCTTTAAGCTCTCAGCCCCGCCCCTTACCGTGGCTGTAGAAAAGGAAGTTACTGCAGCAGGCTCTGTAACTTCATTCTGAATCAGCTTCTCCGCCACGCTGCCTGCACTCTCGCTGGCTTCAGCTTCCTCCATGTGTGCAGCGCGCTGCCTCTCCTCACACAGAGACACCAACGACGGGACAGGAAAGACCCTCCGCGCTGCTGGGTGGGTGCTCGCTGCAGCGCACATTGCAGGTGAGAACGTCTCGACTATTGTAGTCTGCCGCAGTGAACCAGCCATTTCCCCGGCAGTAGATTTCATTTCAGCATTTCTTTTTTTTTGTAAAGCTGATGCCACAGTTTTCTTCTTTTCGATTTCCTTCTCTCGTATCTTCCGTGCTTTAGCCTCCTTAGCGGCTTCCCGCCTCAGCTGCGCCTTTGTCCTTAGTTTACCTCTCACATTAGAGGCTGGAGCGCCGGAATCTTCTGAACATACCTCATCTTCCTCATTCCCAGACGCCTCCTGAACATTGGCTTTTTTAGACGATCGCATTAATTTAGGGGCCATTATTTTGGCGAAGTACCTCCAAGAATCTCGCCCTGACTGATAGGACCGTGTAATAAAATCGGCAACAGTCCCAAATAAAGTCACCCTGATCTTAGTACGAGTCCTGATTTGAGGCAGACCCTCTATCAATGCAGGTGTAAAAAACAACGCTCCAAGCATCACAATCGGCAATTACTGATAGTCGGCAGCCGTCAACTCATCAATGGCTCAATGGCTCATCTTACACTGCAATGCACAGTGCGTCCCGCTGCAATCTATTGCCTTCTCTCTCGATTATCTCTCAATAATAATCAGCAAATCTGATACTGTTTCTGTTTCGGTTCAGTTCAACAGCTCAGGACATATGGCAGCATACAGACAATCAAAAGGGTAGGGAGGAGGAATTAATGTCCATTTATTTCCCCAGGTAGGTATAAGGGTAATCAAGTGGAAGAAATGGACACTTGTAACAATTCTAAACCATTAGTTAGAAATACTATGGTATCCTCAAAAAACTCAATGTGTGCTGGTAATGCGGTATATTTCTTTCATCCGCCCCTACATTGTAGTTTTTGGCAGTTATCATCGGATACCATAGAAAGTGTTGGGTGCCTGCCTCATCCAGAGGCTCCTCTGGTCTAGATTGCAGTGTCCAGAGATGAAAATAGGGTAAGTGCAAAAGGAAAAAGAAAAAGGATAAAATAAGATCGACACCTAAAATAATTTTAATAGATTGGTGAAGATCTTTTTAATTAAAAGTAAATGAGTACTTATACTAGATCGAGTAACTGGATCTAGAAGTGTGGATTTCCAAAATGTGTCGACATGTTTCAGCCCCCTTTGGCTCGACAGAGTCTGTGGGGCTTTCGTCAGGACAAAATAGACAAACAAAACATAGAAAAATTACTCACACAATTCGTGTAGTGATATTGGGTTGATTAGTGGAGGGTATACATTGACCACTCGAATCTTTTTAACCTGGAAAAGATATAAACATAGACATGTTGCACAAGGATTATTATCCTCAAAACTCACTGTGGTGAGGGAGAAGGGGTAGGGGGAAGGCACCAGAGTTAGCTATAGTCTAATCTGCTGGGTGAGTGTTTATTAACAAAGTTTAGCATGTAAATTAGCATGGTAGAGGAAAACCTCGTCCGGCAGAGGAAAAAGCGGCAAAAGTGATCAAATTGCAGGGCAAAATAGTATCAATGAGGAAAACATACGTCAGGTAATGGTGACTTATTAGCCCCAGAGAATGGAATGGTGTGCTTGGAAGTTGCGCTGCCCAGATAAAAACGGCAGCAGCTCATTGTTAAAGGGAGCAAGGTAAAGCGCAGGGAACCCTATGTGGTTAAAACTAACTGCGCGTGGGAGATGCCGGTAAGCTCATACGTGGAACAATTAAAGCAAATAACTGTATCAAATAAGGAAACACTCGTCAAAGAATAGTGACTTATTGGCCCCAAAAGCAAAGATACGCATGCCTGGAAATAGCGCTGTCTAGGTAAATGCTGCAGTAGCACATTGTTAAATGGAGCAAGGTAATGCGCCAGGATCCCTGTGAGGTTAGAAACTGGCTGCGCGTTGGAAAGCTCACTCGTAGAACAATTAATGCACAAAACTGTCTAAATCTTACCCCAAATTGTAAGGTTATGCGCTTTCATCAGGGAAGCCCAGAGCTGAAAAAAGGGGTAAAGAAAGTGTAAGAATCTCCTTACCTAATGAAAAGAAAGTACTTTCCTGTGTAATAGACGCCGCCATTACCCGCGTGTATTGGCGCATTCACCGCTTGTGCTGACTCTGCCCCCGGATGTGGAACACGCGTCAGAGGGGCGTTTTTAACGTTGTTTTTTTGAAACTGCAACTTTATTGGCTGCGTTTAGGAACAAACACTGATAGTGCTTTTTCTTGATGTTGGGAGGCAGGGTTAAAGTCTTCGCGATCTTTGTATGTTAGATAAACCAACTTGCGAGGAAAATGATCGAATATAATTATCGAAATTGGTAAGACAGGCAGGAAGTTACTAGATTACTTAGCTCAGTCTGGATGTCCTTGTCATGTCATTTACCATTTCGTGACTCTAAAGAAAGGATGTAAAGGATGAGGTCAAATTAATGGGGTCAAATTAATGAACTGCAAACTGATGCCAGGGGATATTATCATTCAAGCCCACGACGTTGGTTTTCAAGCGGTCTACCCATCTCTGCTCTTTCTCGTAAAGCTTTTTCTCAGCATTGGCAGTTTTCTCAGTGAGCATTTCAATTACAGTCCATCTGATGTCATCACAGGAATGACCAGCCTCTACAAAATGGGCACAGAGTTTGGTAGTTGTCTTTTTAAGCCGGATGTTGCTTCTGTGTTCTCCTATTCTTGTTTTGACCTTCCTGCAAGTCATCCCTATATACAGTTTTTTGCAAGGACAGTTAGCCATATATATTACATGGGAAGAGTTACAGTTAGTGTGTTGTTTTTGGGTCCATAGGAGAGTCTCTGAGAGTTGTAATTGTTTGGAATGAGTGGTGTATTTGCAGGCTGCGCAGTTACCACATGGGTAATGTCCACTTACTGGTGACATGGTAATGTTTCTGGTTATCTCTTGGGTTTGCACGCTTTTAGGTCGTGTATGGACCAAAGTGTCTCGTAGATTCTTAGTTCTCCTATTCGCAAACCGCGGTTTAGGCTAGTTGAATTTCCCTGTGTTGAGGATTTTCCAGTTTTTATTTACCAGTTTTTGGACCTCATAAGTGGAAGGGCAAAATGTTGTCACACATGTCATGAGATCTGGTATGGGGTCTTTTGGATAAGTTTGTAGGAGGCATTCTCTGGGTTGATTATTCGCACGTTTCATGCATTTGCGAATAGTAGTTTATGTATAGTCTCTTTTTTTCAACTTGATACTGAGTTCTTTTGCTTGGGCCTTGTAGTCTTCAGTTTTTGTACAGTTACGTTTTATCCGTAAAAACTGGCTGTAAGGCAAGTTGTCCCTCAAAGGTTTTGGGTGGTGGCTTTTGTAGGAAAGTAAACTGTTTTTAGCAGTGGGTTTAGTGTATGTTTTGGTTTTCAACTGATTGTTTTCAGCAAAAATAGTTAGATCCAGGAAGTCTATGGATGAACTATTGGCCGTGTGTGTAAATTTTAGCCAGGGATCCCGTTCATTGAGCCAGTTTATGAACGATTTCAAATCAAGTTTAATGTCCCAAATGAGGAGGATATCGTCTATGTATCTCTTCCAGTATAAAATACTGGAAGAGTATGGATTGCCTTCATTGAGTACATGTTGTTGCTCAAAGTGGCTAACGTACAATCCGGCCACCGAAGGGGCAAAGGCACTGCCCATTGAAGTTCCATGATTTTGTAAATATAGAACTCCGTTGTATTCAAAGAAATTCTCTTTGAGTGCTAGCTGGCAACATTGTAGGATGAAATGTCTTGGTGTGTGATAATGCCAATCTTCATTGTAAAGAACATCTTCCAACATTTGCAGGGTCTCGTCTTGCGGTAGGCTAGTATAGAGCGACTCCACGTCGAGGCCCACTAGAAGCATTGTCTTTTGATCAAAGGGTGTGTCCTTGATTTGTACCAGTAGGTCTCTCGTGTCTTTAAGATAGGTGGGCGTCTTTTGCACCAAAGGTTTAAGGTATTCGTCAGCAAATTTGGAGAGGGGTTCAAGTAATGATCCTTTTCCTGCCACTATCGGGCGTCCTGGTGGCGGTAACTTATTTTTGTGCGTTTTGGGTAAAGAATAAAAGAAGGGAATTTTGGGTTCTTTTGCACATAGGTAATCAGCCTCCTTTCCTGTAATCCACCTGTTAGTTTCTGCCTCATGGACCATTATAGAGATGGTATTTCTGAGTCTTTCAGTAGGATCTTCATTGATCTGTTTGTAATACTTTGTGTCTGAAAGGAGTGAGAGGCATTGTAAATTGTAACCTTCTTTACTGAGGATAACAATTCCTCCCCCCTTATCCGCGGGTTTGATGACTATGTCTTCATTAGACTCCAAGGTTTTCAGTGCCTGACGTTCTTTGTTACTCAAATTTTGAAAATGATGTTTCTTTTTTGTTGTTATTCCATCTACGCCCTTCAGTAGCGCTTGCTCGAAAGTATGGATTTCAGGTGGAATACTACCTGCTGGCGGGTTAAAGGTAGATTTTCTTTTAAGGTTTGTATCTCCTTCAGGTGGTAAGGATAATTTGTCCGCGAAGCATGCCTTGAGTTTCAAAGTGTGGCAGAATTCTGCTAGTTCACATTTAAGTCTGAAGTTATCAACTGGCGGTGTGGGGACGAATCCTAGGCCTTTTTCCAGGACTTCCTTTTGGTCTTCAGTTAACTCTATATTAGCAAGATTGATTACCAGCGAGTGTTTGTCTTGCTCGCCTTTTTTAGGCAGGGGCCGAAACCAACCCAGAGGGAAAAAGAAAACCATAGCCTGGCAGGATCAACAGAGAAACGTGCAAACGAGGAGCATGTCATCTGCCCAACCGAGCACGAGCAAGACAAACACTCGCTAGTAATCAATCTTGCTAATATAGAGTTAACTGAAGACCAAAAGGAAGTCCTGGAAAAAGGCCTAGGATTCGTCCCCACACCGCCAGTTGATAACTTCAGACTTAAATGTGAACTAGCAGAATTCTGCCGCACTTTGAAACTCAAGGCATTCTTCGCGGACAAATTATCCTTACCACCTGAAGGAGATACAAACCTTAAAAGAAAATCTACCTTTAACCCGCCAGCAGGTAGTATTCCACCTGAAATCCATACTTTCGAACAAGCGCTACTGAAGGGCGTAGATGGAATAACAACAAAAAAGAAACATCATTTTCAAAATTTGAGTAACAAAGAACGTCAGGCACTGAAAACCTTGGAGTCTAATGAAGACATAGTCATCAAACCCACGGATAAGGGGGGAGGAATTGTTATCCTCAGTAAAGAAGGTTACAATTTACAATGCCTCTCACTCCTTTCAGACACAAAGTATTACAAACAGATCAATGAAGATCCTACTGAAAGACTCAGAAATACCATCTCTATAATGGTCCATGAGGCAGAAACTAACAGGTGGATTACAGGAAAGGAGGCTGATTACCTATGTGCAAAAGAACCCAAAATTCCCTTCTTTTATTCTTTACCCAAAACGCACAAAAATAAGTTACCGCCACCAGGACGCCCGATAGTGGCAGGAATAGGATCATTACTTGAACCCCTGTCCAAATTTGCTGACGAATACCTTAAACCTTTGGTGCAAAAGACGCCCACCTATCTTAAAGACACGAGAGACCTACTGGTACAAATCAAGGACACACCCTTTGATCAAAAGACAATGCTTCTAGTGGGCCTCGACGTGGAGTCGCTCTATACTAGCCTACCGCAAGACGAGACCCTGCAAATGTTGGAAGATGTTCTTTACAATGAAGATTGGCATTATCACACACCAAGACATTTCATCCTACAATGTTGCCAGCTAGCACTCAAAGAGAATTTCTTTGAATACAACGGAGTTCTATATTTACAAAATCATGGAACTTCAATGGGCAGTGCCTTTGCCCCTTCGGTGGCCGGATTGTACGTTAGCCACTTTGAGCAACAACATCTACTCAATGAAGGCAATCCGTACTCTTCCAGTATTTTATACTGGAAGAGATACATAGACGATATCCTCCTCATTTGGGACATTAAACTTGATTTGAAATCGTTCATAAACTGGCTCAATGAACGGGATCCCTGGCTAAAATTTACACACACGGCCAATAGTTCATCCATAGACTTCCTGGATCTAACTATTTTTGCTGAAAACAATCAGTTGGAAACCAAAACATACACTAAACCCACTGCTAAAAACAGTTTACTTTCCTACAAAAGCTACCACCCAAAACCTTTGAGGGACAACTTGCCTTACAGCCAGTTTTTACGGATAAAACGTAACTGTACAAAAACTGAAGACTACAAGGCCCAAGCAAAAGAACTCAGTATCAAGTTGAAACAAAGAGACTATACACAAACTACTATTCGCAAATGCATGAAACGTGCGAATAATCAACCCAGAGAATGCCTCCTACAAACTTATCCAAAAGACCCCATACCAGATCTCATGACATGTGTGACAACATTTTGCCCTTCCACTTATGAGGTCCAAAAACTGGTAAATAAAAACTGGAAAATCCTCAACACAGGGAAATTCAACTGGCCTAAACCGCGGTTTGCGAATAGGAGAACTAAGAATCTACGAGACACTTTGGTCCATACATGACCTAAAAGCGTGCAAACCCAAGAGATAACCAGAAACATTACCATGTCACCAGTAAGTGGACATTACCCATGTGGTAACTGCGCAGCCTGCAAATACACCACTCATTCCAAACAATTACAACTCTCAGAGACTCTCCTATGGACCCAAAAACAACACACTAACTGTAACTCTTCCCATGTAATATATATGGCTAACTGTCCTTGCAAAAAACTGTATATAGGGATGACTTGCAGGAAGGTCAAAACAAGAATAGGAGAACACAGAAGCAACATCCGGCTTAAAAAGACAACTACCAAACTCTGTGCCCATTTTGTAGAGGCTGGTCATTCCTGTGATGACATCAGATGGACTGTAATTGAAATGCTCACTGAGAAAACTGCCAATGCTGAGAAAAAGTTTTACGAGAAAGAGCAGAGATGGGTAGACCGCTTGAAAACCAACGTTGTGGGCTTGAATGATAATATCCCCTGGCATCAGTTTGCAGTTCATTAATTTGACCCCATTAATTTGACCTCATCCTTTACATCCTTTCTTTAGAGTCACGAAATGGTAAATGACATGACAAGGACATCCAGACTGAGCTAAGTAATCTAGTAACTTCCTGCCTGTCTTACCAATTTCGATAATTATATTCGATCATTTTCCTCGCAAGTTGGTTTATCTAACATACAAAGATCGCGAAGACTTTAACCCTGCCTCCCAACATCAAGAAAAAGCACTATCAGTGTTTGTTCCTAAACGCAGCCAATAAAGTTGCAGTTTCAAAAAAACAACGTTAAAAACGCCCCTCTGACGCGTGTTCCACATCCGGGGGCAGAGTCAGCACAAGCGGTGAATGCGCCAATACACGCGGGTAATGGCGGCGTCTATTACACAGGAAAGAACTTTCTTTTCATTAGGTAAGGAGATTCTTACACTTTCTTTACCCCTTTTTTCAGCTCTGGGCTTCCCTGATGAAAGCGCATAACCTTACAATTTGGGGTAAGATTTAGACAGTTTTGTGCATTAATTGTTCTACGAGTGAGCTTTCCAACGCGCAGCCAGTTTCTAACCTCACAGGGATCCTGGCGCATTACCTTGCTCCATTTAACAATGTGCTACTGCAGCATTTACCTAGACAGCGCTATTTCCAGGCATGCGTATCTTTGCTTTTGGGGCCAATAAGTCACTATTCTTTGACGAATGTTTCCTTATTTGATACAGTTATTTGCTTTAATTGTTCCACGTATGAGCTTACCGGCATCTCCCACGCGCAGTTAGTTTTAACCACATAGGGTTCCCTGCGCTTTACCTTGCTCCCTTTAACAATGAGCTGCTGCCGTTTTTATCTGGGCAGCGCAACTTCCAAGCACACCATTCCATTCTCTGGGGCTAATAAGTCACCATTACCTGACGTATGTTTTCCTCATTGATACTATTTTGCCCTGCAATTTGATCACTTTTGCCGCTTTTTCCTCTGCCGGACGAGGTTTTCCTCTACCATGCTAATTTACATGCTAAACTTTGTTAATAAACACTCACCCAGCAGATTAGACTATAGCTAACTCTGGTGCCTTCCCCCTACCCCTTCTCCCTCACCACAGTGAGTTTTGAGGATAATAATCCTTGTGCAACATGTCTATGTTTATATCTTTTCCAGGTTAAAAAGATTCGAGTGGTCAATGTATACCCTCCACTAATCAACCCAATATCACTACACGAATTGTGTGAGTAATTTTTCTATGTTTTGTTTGTCTATTTTGTCCTGACGAAAGCCCCACAGACTCTGTCGAGCCAAAGGGGGCTGAAACATGTCGACACATTTTGGAAATCCACACTTCTAGATCCAGTTACTCGATCTAGTATAAGTACTCATTTACTTTTAATTAAAAAGATCTTCACCAATCTATTAAAATTATTTTAGGTGTCGATCTTATTTTATCCTTTTTCTTTTTCCTTTTGCACTTACCCTATTTTCATCTCTGGACACTGCAATCTAGACCAGAGGAGCCTCTGGATGAGGCAGGCACCCAACACTTTCTATGGTATCCGATGATAACTGCCAAAAACTACAATGTAGGGGCGGATGAAAGAAATATACCGCATTACCAGCACACATTGAGTTTTTTGAGGATACCATAGTATTTCTAACTAATGGTTTAGAATTGTTACAAGTGTCCATTTCTTCCATATGGCAGCATAGACAAAGAGTGAGCACTGCATATTCAATCAAGCATCCCATCAGGAGGAGAGCTTAGGTGTGTCTACCCCTCACGGCGTCCCGGCAGCCATCTTGCCCCCCATACATCCCTGCCCCCCATACATCAAAATAAAGGGAGAGTGTATCAATCGTAACATAGCTATGGAAAAATAGAATGTTATAATGAGCTAGAGTGCTGAAAACCAGAGAGTTAAGAGGGTATATCTTTAATGTGTTATTTGCAAAAGTTTTAGAGCTATATAGCTCGTTTTTTTTTGATCTGTTGATGATCTGTTGATATATTAATGCTGTGACTGGTACTAGTTGTTAAAGACTGGTGAACAGGGATTAAGATTATGTTGTGTTGAGCACTTCTAGTAGCATATATAAGTTGGGAAAATCAGGGGAGAGAGGGTGTGCCATCCTGTTGGCAAAACGTCGGCCAGACATAGGTCCCTCGGACCTATTTGCCTGTAGGGGGGGAGGGGGTCTGCGGGAGGGTTTCCTGGGGTGGGGGAGGGAGGGTACAAGGGCAAGGGCAGGGCACAAGGGGCACAAAGGGCACAAAGGGCACAAAAACACTGAAATATATTGGGGCTATGTAGAGCACGCTTTGAAACAGATGTATAACCATGTCGATTGCAAGAAAGGAAAGAAGAAAATAAAAGGTTGCGTTAGTTCTCTAATAGATGTAGTAATGAGCGAATCTGATAATCTGTTTAATAAAAGTGAGCAGGTATCCGGCGGTCCCCAAAAAAAAAAAAAAAAAAACTAAAATATGTCTCTTAGACTTGTAACATGGAACGTATGTGGCTTAAATGATATTCAAAAAAGACAGAAAATAGGAGTTCGTCTGCGTCAGATGAATGTGGATTTTGTATTTCTGCAAGAGACACATATAATGAACACCCACGAGTTTTGTCTTAATCAGTTGGGGTTCCACCTATTACTAAAATCTAAACAAGATACAAAAAATAGAGGGGTAGCAATTTTGTCAAGGAGTAAAAATGTGAAAACAGGGAAGAAATTAGAAGATAAATGGGGTAGGTGGGCCATGACGGAGATTTTGATAGAAGGAGTATGGATAACATTAGTGGCGGTATATGGCTCAACTCAGGATGACCCAGAAATAATGCACTTTCTAGATGCTGAGCTAGCTACCTGGTCCCCACAGGTTATTATAGGGGGGACTTGAATATCAACGGGGCTGAGGGATTGGGATTAGGAAATTATAAAGGTCGGAAGAAAAGAGTACATAAGGCTCTTGTGGAACTTATGGAAAATAATAATCTGCAAGATGTCAGGGGCGCAACTAGATCAGAACAAAAAGGATACACATATTATTCTGCACCACACCAAATCTGTGTTAGATTAGATTATTTTATGATATCCAAGGACCTAATGACTAGAGTTAAAATTGACAGACTCCCAAGAATTTTTAGTGACCACAATCCATTAGTATTAACGATGAAGTTAGAAGGTGGAATAAGATCAAATCGGGTATGGACATTTGAAAGAAAGTTATTGTTGGAGGATGACTATCTTTTGCATATGTCAAAATGGATAACTGAGTTTTTTGAAAATAATAGAGGAAGTGCTCCAGTGGGAGTGATCTGGGATGCTTTTAAGGCGGGTGTGCGTGGAGAAACATGTAGCTATAGTGCATACAAACGAAAAGTAGAAGGGCTCCATCAAAGGGAGATAGAAAGGGCTGTGTCAGAGGCAGAAGAACAACTTAACAATTGTGTTGTTAGAGGTGAACCAACTGAACAATATATTGTAGACTTAATGAAAGTGAAAAGTGAAGCCGAAGAAGATCTGGCGAAAAAGGCAGCACAATATTACACTATTAGAAGGGAGAAGTGCTATGAATATAACGAAAAAGTGGGGCATGTTCTTGCCATGCGCACTAGGCAGAAAGCGGCAGATGGGACGGTTAAGGAAATTAGGGATGAAAATGGTAAATTGCATTCAGATTCTATAGAGATCAGGGAAGTGTTTAGGAAATTCTACCAGCTATTATATGATACCCAACTTTCATGTAGTGAGGAAGAGATAAGGGAGTATCTCCAGAATATCCCAGTTGAAAGAGTCTCCAATGAAGATGCAGTAGTATTAGAAAACTCGTTAGATAACTTGGAGATTAAAGAGGCTATGTGTAGTCTCCCTTCAGGAAAGGCAGCTGGTCCGGACCAGATACCTTTAGAATTCTACAAAACTTTCTGGGGAAGTTTGGGTCAAGACTTATCTAAAACCTTTCAAGATGCTCAGTTGGGTGAGTCTATCCCAAAGTCATGGGGGGGTGCTGAATAGTTTTAATATTAAAAAAGGGGAAGCCGGCAACTGAGCCAGGATCATATCGTCCCATTACGCTGATGAATAATTATACCAAAATATATTCAAAAGCCTTGGCAATGAGATTTGCGGGAGTGATAACTGCTTTAGTTAGCAGGAATCAACATGGATTTATTCCCGGAAGAGGAACGACACATCACACTAGAAAAGTTATAACTTTGTTCGATGCTGCCGAGGTCACAGGAGATCCGATGGCAGTAATGTTGCTGGATGCTGAAAAAGCATTCGATCGGGTCTCCTGGGACTATCTGTGGCACATTTTAGTAAGAGTTGGGTTTCAGGGTGGTTTCGTTAAAGCTTTACAGACTCTGTACAAGGAACCGGTTGCAGCTTTAAGAGTGAATGGGGGTATTACGGGACAATTCACGATTAAAAGAGGTACACGGCAGGGATGCCCATGTTCCCCGCTTTTATTTGCTATGTATATGGACCCACTGATTCGCAGGCTAGAATTGTGTCCAGAGATTAATCCATTACATACATTACTGGGACCTTGTAAAGTGCTTGCTTACGCTGATGACGTGGCGGTAATAACACCAAACCCCACGGAGGCGACTGAACTAATAGAGGTAGAAGCTCATAGGTTTGGACAAGTTTCGGGCTACGCCTTAAATGCCTCAAAGACACAGATTATTAAAAACTCAGCAACTGTTTGTGATGATAACCGAGTGGTCGAGGCAGGGACCTATCTAGGAATCATTATCTCAGCAGATATAAATACTTTGGTGGAAAAAAATATCCTCCCAATAATAAATAAAACAAAGAAAGACTTGGATCGCTATGAGAACCTACACCTCTCGTTAGTAGGTCGGGTTAATATTATTAAAATGATGGTGTTGCCAACATTTTTGTATATCTTTAGGGCAGTACCACTTTTAGTTGACAACAAATGGTTCAAAACTTGTGAACAAATGATTAATCGTTTTATTTGGGCCAAAGGTAAGACACGTAGGGCACTGAGGTATATGTCGTTACCTAGGGAGAGAGGGGGCTAGTCGTTACCAGACTTAAAGATGTATTATTGGGCTGCAGCACTGCAAAATATGTTGGGATTAATCGGGGGGCTGAGGCGGATGCCTGGGACAATATTGACTCTCTAGCTATCTATGGTTTGGTTTTGGGTAGAAATGCAGAAAATGTTTTTTTGAGATTTACGGAGGAAAGTTACTACAAAAGAACACGAATCAAGACAATTATAGCTGCTTATAATATCTGGAAAGGAATATCCAAAAAGATCGGAATTGGGAAATATAATGCATACACTAGATTTAAAAATAATCCCTCCTTACCTAGCATGGTATTTTCAGGAGCTGTATTCCAAGACTGGGAAAGACGAGGGATAAGAAAGATTGGAGATATGATGGGAGATTATGGCATATTACAATTCACAGACTTACAAAATAGATATATTTTGAACTCCAAACAGTTTTATAAATACCTCCAAATAAGAAGCTGTATATCAAATAAAAAAGGGGGATCACTGGGTTTCGAAAGAAATGTAATGATGGATCTTATAGAAGATGGCTCTGACTGTACTATAAAGAGATTCTATTTGGAAATGACAAAACTAAAGAAAGATGATTTAAATAAATGGATAGATAAATGGATTACAGATTTGGATATAGCTAGGGATATCTTCACAGAGTCATTAGAAATGGGAGGGAAATTGCTGTGTTCCTCATCCCTGCAGGCTCAACACTATAAGACTCTATATCATTTGTATTTTACCCCTGGAAAAATTGCTCAATGGGGGTGTGTGTCGGGAACTACCTGTTTCAGGTGTGATAGTGCAGAGGCGGATTTGATACACATCTTCTCGCTTTGTCCACAATTAGATAGGGTAAAACAGGATATTGGAAATTTTTTCCAGAATGCACTATCAACTACAATAGAATTAAATCCAGCAGTTATGTTATTGGGGGTTAGTCCCGACGAACAGCTAAATTGTAAAAAAATTCTATTTGTAGCGATGGCTATCTTTAGACTGTTAGTAGCTTCGGCATGGCTGGATCCTAACCCTCCCACATATCATCAATGGCTTGGTAAGGTATTATCAATACAAAAATTGGAAACTGCTATCTATGCTAGGAGGGGAAAGAAGGGTAAGAAATTAGGTATGCAAATTTGGGATTCTTTTATACAGTGGAGGTTAGGAACTGATTAATGAAGAAAAGGGGGGGGGAAATGGAGAATGTAATATACTGAATATTGTTTATACTGGAATTATTATGTATGATTATGTGTTATATGGCTATATGGTTCTATATTTTTGTTGTATATTTGATTTAATGTTTTACGCTTATGAATTCCATTGTGCCCTGCTCATACTGTAAGGGGGGAAAAATGGGGGGAAAATTCTTTAATAAAAATACTTTAAAAAAAAAAATCCATGGTCTTACAAGATGAAGAAAAGGTAAGGTGTCAGCAGTGGAACATAGGTCAGCAGACAATCTCTCTTCATGCATAATTTTGGCACACGAGCAGATGAAGGTAAGCAACCCCTCATAGTCACACTCATGCACCCAGGCCATGGGCATTGAGAGCTAAGGTGTTCTTAAAACGTTCAGTGTCAAGGAGCCAGCAGCGGAGACACAAGAGTGTGCAGATAAAGGGGGGAGCAACTAAATCACAGCTGAGTTGCCCTTCTCTAGCAACCGCAGCAGTACCTAGCAGTAGCAGTACACAATCAGTCACCACCACGGCTGACCTCAAGAAGCTCTCGTCCGGTGGTCACTTCCTTGGCTCCACTCATCTATACTGCAAGTAATTACAGTATTCTAGCGGTTCACTGACAGAATATTGACACCTAAACTATGCTCATACCAAAATATTGTGTTATACATTTTAATGTCAAGAATATCGACATCATATGTATATAATGGTGTGTACAAAAATATCAGTAAAAAAAATATCAATGTCATTAATATAGTTGAACAAAATATAGTTATTTATATATAAATGTGAAACGGCGGATCCTATCGTCATCACCGCCATGGGACTCTGAGTCAGACAGCTGAATTCAGGGTCCTGTAGTTTGGGATACCTACAGTATCAACTACATGTGGTGGAGCCTATTCAAGGGAGGAGTAGCCGCGACCAATCGCACAGCGGCAGGACATTTGAAAGTGTGGACTGTGGTTTGATTCTTCATTTTCCACGGCGCTGACGAAGGCTCACAATGCCAAAATGCATTCGCCCTGGTGGAAAGGATAATTAAAGGTTTCCTATACCTGTTCCCGTGTGGGTCTCTGCCTTTTCGTTTGTTGGGAAGGACTTTGGTGCATCTACTTACACGTTTGCCAGTAACGTGTTGAGAGACCTCCGCACTCCAAGTGGTCGGATCTTTTGCTGGCAATGCTTCAGCTTTTGTTTCTCGTCATGAACGACATTGATCGGACCTACCACAACATCCAGATGGAGTCAAACGCGATGGCAAGGACATCGTTCCTTGTTTGGAGTTAGCAGCATTGCTGCGGGCCCCCGCGAATATGACATCTGGACATAGTGGTTGTGCGTAGGGAACAGGAGGGGAGCCTTTTTAATCCAACATTGGGGAACATAGAAATTACAGCACACACCGTCCTGTGAAACGGCGGATCCTATCGTCATCACCGCCATGGGACTCTGAGTCAGACTGCTGAATTCTGGGTCCTGTAGTTAGGGATACCTACAGTATCAACTACATGTGGCGGAGCCTATTCAAGGGAGGAGTAGCCGCGACCAATCGCACAGCGGCAGGACATTTGAAAGTGTGGACTGTGGTTTGATTCTTCATTTTCCACGGCGCTGACGAAGGCTCACAATGCCGAAATGCATTCGCCCTGGTGGAAAGGATAATTAAAGGTTTCCTATACCTGTTCCCGTGTGGGTCGCTGCCTTTTCGTTTGTTGGGAAGGACTTTGGTGCATATATATATATATATATATATATATATATATATATATATATAAATTCCAACCGGAAGGTTAGTGCAACGCCTTTTGCACCAAACCCAGTGCGCAGACACAGTTGAATAAATCCAAGCCAGACTTACTTCGGATATTCTTCCTTTATTTCATATAGAGTGCAGAGGTGCAACACACTGCCAAACAGACGCGTTTCGGGCGTGAACGCCCTTGCTCACTGTCAGCGGGTCAACGGTACAACATCCTGTTAAATACATCAGTTAATTGCAATAACGCGCCAAAAAGTTCCTCAAACAATTCAGTGCAATCAAAAAAGGACTATAGCAGGGACCCGTTCTCAAAACACACACATTTTGGTTCCGCCATTTTGGAGTGGTGTATAGTTGAGTTAAAACATGCCATGGCTTAGTTGTTGACATATTAGAGGTCTTGGTGTCAAGTTGGAATCAAAGGTTGATAATTTATGACAACGGCACATTTGATCAAAGAATAGTCAGATATAAAGTGCAAGTGCATGAATATCTTCAATGTGCAAATATTGACAGTGCAAATACGCAAGAATTAATACCTGTGCAAATACGCAACATACTTCCTGTACAAATACATTAACAGTCAAAACAAGATATTTCATATATATACACGAATTAAAATCTATTCTTTACACTTATTCCCTTGTGCCTCAATTCATAGGTTGTCATTCAATTAAAACCACAATTGCTTATAAGAGTAAAAATTCTTTCCAGCAATGAAAATTTCATATAGTACTATAACCTCCATTATTGGCATATTTAAGGCTCTGGTGTTGTATTACATTGACTGGGATCCTGAAATTTTGACTTAGAGGATCAATATATGGGCGCAATAGAAATAAAGCAAGTTGATGATAATGTGTTACTGTACCGTAAGCAAAAGTGCAGAAATTATGTAAAGGTGAGGGAGTGCTTAGATGTCCTGCTAAAGTAGACAGGAAGACATCAGGGTTATGTGGAACCAAAAAAATCAAAAAATCTTTAGCTTTGCTGCTTCAGTTACATTAAAATATGCTGCTGCATAAAAATTCATCATTGCCCATTAGTTGCACAAGTGGGTGTAAATAGTCATGACACATGGTTAAAGCCTAAGGTCCCTGCCACAGACCCTAGACTTACCTATGAGGAAACAGAGTAATGGAATGATCAATGCTTTAGCGGTTACCAAGATATATTCAGAAAGACAGCAAAAGAGCAATTAATCTTATGCATCAAGATGATATGTGTTTATACAGAAGAGGTAGCCGGATTAAAACTACATATTAGCCCATAACATTGTGACTGACCAACACTAACAGAAATATTTCACAGAAAGGTGCTAAGGTCTTCTCCCATGTTCAAACCTCCTGGGATCTTAGTATTGAGGCGAACTATGTACAGGGACTCCATCTGCCTTAATTTCTTTTCGTAGTCCCCACCTTTCTTGCTGGTTCTAACCGCATCTATAACGAAGTAGCTCAGATGGGATAGATTTCTGTTGTGAAATTGATCGAAATGGCGAGCCACTGGGTAGCTTTTATCACAGTTCACTATTGCTCTCAGATGCTGTAGAATACGTTGGTGTACTGGCAATTTCGTACTACCAACGTACCTCAGATTGCACGAGCAAGTGAGAACATACACTGCTAGTTCAGTTTTGCAGGTATAGTGAGATCTTATGTTGATGGGTTTGTCATCGAATGGTGTCGTGTACGATTTGGTATTGGTGCCAAATTTGCACGCTCTACACGATATACATCGGAAGAAACCCTTCCGAGGAGACAACCAATCTTCTTTTTTAGCTGTTTCTGGTGAACTCGAGACTAGAGCATTTCTCATGCTGTATGCTCACCTGTAAGTCACTGCTGGTTTGTTGGGCATAATTTCTTTCAGGATGGGGTCAGTGAGTATAACCGACCATTGCTTCCTAACTAACTTGGAAATTTGACTAGCCTGTCGACTGAAACCAGTAATCAATCTTAGTGCATTTTGGTTGTCATCACGGTTGCCATCTAAGGGCATCGTATTGGAAGGGGCCTGCAAGAGACTAGTTCTATCAACCTTGTTGGCCTTGTTCATTGCTATTTTCAGGGCACTACTTTTATAACCCCTTGCTTCCAACCTCTTCATGGCTTCCAATTGATGGAAGTCCCTTTGTTCTACTGCACTACACGTCCTGTGTATTCTAAGGAACTCACCATAGGGGATGGATCGAATGGTATGCCCCGGGTGAAAACTGTGAGCGTGCAGAATGGTATTGCCTGCTGTGCTCTTTCTATACAGGCTTGTTGTTATGGAACCGTTCACTATGCTTACTTGAACATCCAAAAAACTGATATCAGTCTTGCTAATATCAGCACTAAAGATGAGGTTGGAGTTGTTAACATTAATAGCATTGACAAAACTCTCTGCCTCCTCCTTGCTCCCTCTCCAGATGATGAATATGTCATCAATATACCTCATATATTTTACTACATTTTCCTGCCAAATGGTAGAGAACTGCGCCCTGAGGACATGCTCCTCCCACCAACCCACGTGGAGCCCCGCGTAGGTCGGGGAGAAACATGCCCCCATAGCCACTCCTCGTAATTGTTTATACATTTTGTCATCAAACAAGAAAACGTTATTATTAAGGCATATTTCAACCATGGATAACAACATAGCACTATGTTTGTGTAATTCAACCGGTCTTTTGCCAAGAAAAAATCTCAAAGCCTTCAAACCGTCCTGATGGGATATGCTAGTGTATGGACTGGCAATGTCCATAGTGATCAACAGAAAATCTGAAGACCATTTGCATTGTTCCAAATTACTTAGAAAATCCGTGCTGTCTCTAATGTATGCTGGGAGGGTGGTCACAAAGTCTTGCAAATAATGATCGATGTATTTCGAGGTGTTTTCAAACAAGCTATGTATAGCTGACACTATCGGTCTTCCAGGTACTGGCCTTACCCTCTTGTGGACCTTGGGGATAAAGTATAAATTCGGTATCATATATATATATTGCGCTCGTCAAATCCCGGCAGATCCCCAGGAATGATAACAGCACTCGGGAGGTTCCTTCTCACAGAGTTAGTTTATTGATTACAAGCTACACCACAGACGCGTTTCGGCGATTTGCCTTCATCAGTGTGTGTATCCACACGCACAACCAGGTACATTTATCTCGGTCAGCATTCGAATCGTGTAAGGGTGACACCCCACAATGAGCATAGACAGAGGACTCTATCCCTCCCAACAACTGCGAGCTCCATATTGTAATGGTAAATATACACCATATACATAACTCAAGACAGATGCAATGAGACATTATGCAACCTACAGATAGGTAAACACGCTATAGTGGGAGGTAACATACATCACTATGCTGAGATTGCATGACAGGATATATATATATATATATATTCACAGAAAAAAAACATAGGTTTCAGGCAGGTTATAGTTAGAAATTAGCATTTAAAAAACCTTAGGAATTCACTGAAAAAAACGTAGGTTTTAGGGGTGTTATAGTTAGCTGGACATTTCACTCATACAAAACCATTGAAAATCCTCTGTTATAGTTATTTGTACTAACTGTAACTCTCGCGCCCGCATTCCACTGGTGATGATGTCACATATTACATCATTCATGACATGATCAGTGACATCACTGATAATATCACTGATGACATCTCAAATGACATCACTGATGACATCACTGATTTTCTAAGGCTTTTTAAATGCTAATTCCTAACTATAACCTGCCTGAAACCTATGCTTTTTTCTGTGAATATATATATATATATATACATATATATATATATATATATATATATATATATATATATATATATATATATATATGCTTAATGTTCCGCTCACAGCTCTTCCATGCAAAGGATGGACGCAGACCCAGATTACGGTGCAGAATATTATTTATTTCAATACGCCCTGCACCACCGCCATGACGCGTTTCGGGCAACTCAGTGCCCTTGCTCACATGACGCGCATGAGGAGTGCCACCCTTTTAAAGCAACAGTGCTGTGTATCATTAGCATGGAAATAGAAAACATACTAATAGGAACGCAATTCTTTTCAATGTTGGATTAACATTAAAAATTATAAACATCATTTGTAACACCCACATTGGCCGCTAAATAAATATTGACAGTCAATAAATAAATAAATATATAAATATTGACATATTCATTGTTCATATATAACACTCAAATGTTGAAATTTCATAGCTTTTAAAAACTCTAATAATAAGTTTTTCAGTGTGCCTAAAAACATCTGAATGAATAGCAGCTTGTGTAAACAAAGCATATAATGCAATAATGTGCAAATTACGCATTGCAAACGGTGAGTAAAGTGAAACGTTCCCTTGGTTGGTAATACTGCCCAAGTGGGCATAATTTACATCAGTGCTCCATTTCCTTAAATTGCTAATAAAGTGCAATATATTCGAAGTGCAAATGTGCAAATGATCAACCCTATGACCATTCAATGTGCAAAATGTGCAATATAATAAAATATTTTTGTCTTTTTTCTGTTTTTACATGAATTAAATAGTGAGAAAGCTGATTACTCTAGTCATATTTTCAGTTCATTTATAAATACCCAATCCTGATTTCGATACCTGAATCTTCATACAATCATCATAAACATGAGCGAAAATCCTCCGTAAATTTCAAGCCTTGTGGGATTTTACAGTCCAGCTCAAGGATGTAGCGAGTTTCTAATCTACGCAATAATGCTTCCAGGTGTCCGCCTCTTTTCTGAGGTAGGATACTGTCAATGACATAATAGTTTAAATCCTCTAAGTTATTGCCAAGACACACCTTAAAGTGGCGGGCCACCGGGTAGGTTGCGTCGCTGTTTGTAATCGCTCTAAGATGTTGTAGAACTCGCTTATGTACTTGAAGCTTAGTGCTTCCTACATACCTTAGCTTGCATGTACACTCCAGTACATATACTGCAAATTCTGTTTTGCAGTCTAAGTTCTTCATTATAGGTACTGGTTTGGGCTTGAATGGAGTATTATATTCCCTCATGTTTTTGCCGTATTTGCAGGCTCTGCATGTTTTACATTTCCTGAAGCCCCCTTTAGGACTTAACCAATTAGTTGGCACTATTACCTCCGGACTGCTTTTTACCAGGGCATTGCTCATGGAGGGAGCTTTTCTGAATGTTAGTGTCGGTGACTTTATAGTTTGAGTGTTCAGGACTGGATCACTCCTTATCAAAGGCCAGTTTTTAGTTATCATTTTACGTATGGCCTTGTGCTGAATACTGTAAGAGAGGATTAATCTGGTAGGGGCTTCAGCCTTATTGATTTCAGGTTTGCTGCACTCCACCAGTGCCTCTGCTTGCTGTAGGTTAGATGTTCTTTTGATTGCTGGGTTTAAGACACTTTCCGAGTACCCCCTCTCCAGAAATCTCTGTTTACTAGCCTCCTGCGCCTTTCTACACTCCTGATTGTCGCTACAGATCCTGCATATCCGGAGCATCTCCCCGTAAGGGATGCTCCGGATAAGATTGACAGGGTGGTGGCTGGTGGCATGTAACATGGTATTTCCTGCTGTGGCCTTTCGGTGTAATTTGGTGTTTATGATGTTATCTACAATATAAATTTCAACATCTAGAAAATTAACAGTAGATCTGCTCATCTGAGCAGTAAAACCCAAAATAAAAACATTGCAATTGATATTATCTACAAATTTCTGAGCAGTTAATTCTGATCCCCGCCAAATTAAAAATATGTCGTCAATATATCTATACCAACATAAAACCTGACTCTTTAAAACTTCAGTGTATTCAGTGCTGAGGACCTGTTTCTCCCAATAGCCCATGTGCAGGCAGGCATAACTAGGGGAGAAATAGGCCCCCATAGCTACTCCCCTAATTTGATTAAAAATCTGGTTATTAAAAAGGAAGAAGTTATTCTCGAGACAAGTTAAAATCATGGTTGACAACATCTTACTGTGCTGGTTAATATCATAAGGCCTAGTATTTAAATAGTACTCCACTGCAAGGATACCATCATGCTGATTTATACTAGTATACAGTGTGTTGACATCCAGTGTTACTAAAAGACAACCATCCTCCCATGATATTTCCCCTAATTTTCTCAAAAAGTCACTTGTGTCTTTTATATAGGATGGGAGTGCTTTGACATGGTCCTGTAGAAAATAATCCACATAGCGCGATGTGTTCTCTAATAACCCTCCCCTCGCTGAAATTATTGGTCTGCCTGGGGGAGTCTGGATGTCCTTATGAACCTTAGGTATAAAATATAAGGCCGGGAGTTTTGGGTAATCATTTTTTAGAAATTTGAATTCATCATTTGACAGTAATCCTGCCGATTTTGCAGTTTCCCAAAGAAGTTGTTCCTTGCTGTATTGACCTGAACTTGGTCACTTCTCCTTTAGCAGTCTCTGTTGTTAAGTTGATGAAGGGCTTCAGATAAGTACATTTCTCTCGGCCAGAGGACAATGTTGCCCCCTTTATCTGACTGGCGGATTATGATTTTTTGTTGGGCTTGTAATTTCTTGACCAATCTGTGATGTTCATTGTTCTGATGTTTGAACTTGTTGGTCGAGTGCATTGTTTGATAGTATAGAGTTTTCAAGTCCTTTGTGACTCTTCCACTGAATTGATCCAGATTATCCCTTAACATTAGGGGACAGAAGGTTAATTTTGGTTTGAAAGGAGTATGTACCCTTCCTTGTTTATTTGTCCCCATCTGTAGCAACTCCTGGGATGGCGTTATTCCTTCTTCATACAGGCCCTCCAAATCCTCAAGTAGTGGTAATTCCTGTGTCAGAATGCCTACCTGGGTGTCCGGTATAGCTGTTTTATCGGACCCTTCCACTATGGCATTTGTTCCCCTCATAGCATGGTATTTTTGAAGTTTTAATTTTCTGACATATTTGTACATATCGATTCTGGTGTTGGCATAATCAAAGTTTGTGCGTGGGCAGAAAGAAAGTCCCAAAGATAACGTTGATGTTTCTTTTTCACTAAGGACAATGTTAGAGAGATCTGTGGTTGTATTGCTAGGCATTTGCCCTATCTGCGCTGCCACCTCTTGGTTAATTTTTTCTTTTTGTTTGTATTTGACACGGTGGCACCTGCGTCTTGCCCTGCACTTGCAGTTCCTGTTTGCTGCGCTCCCGCATTTCTTACATTGGACCTCAATGTCTGTTTTCGGTCCTGACGCAGACAGTCGACTTCTTGCGCTAGGGACCGCGTTGGAAAACCCGATCTCGTGGGAAGTTCTGCTTGGTCCAAGTCCGACCCACTGCTGATTGCAGAACTTCAATCAGACGCAGATGTTTGCGGCATTGTGTTTGGCTGTTGTCCCTGCCATTGGGCCTTTGGGACGCTTCCAGCTGCTTCAGGCACTCTCACATTATCGTATCTCTTAGCAAATGTGAAAATGCGTCCTTGCTTGTAATCACACTTGTCCCTTTGAAATTTGAATGTTTTCCTTTTCTTTATGACTTCCTCTTCTTTTTGTAATCTTGGAGTCATTTCACTGCGCATTTTTTCTATTTGATCAGTTTGATCCAGTTTGGTGATTTCGCTATTTACTTCATTAATTTCTTTTAGGAGCTTTAAGCGATCACTTTCAGCATATTTCACCAAAATTTGCAGCAGTCGTTTGGATGAGTCTAAGTTAGTTTCTGCCCACTCTGCAAGCATTTAGGGGTCGGGGTGCTCGTAGCTTGGGGCCAACATAATTCTTAGCCCCCTCGGGACTCTCCCAACCTCCAGATATCTTGTTAACGATTTATGTTCCCACCACTTGGATTGCTCCGCTTTACTTAATTTCTCAAGTTTTTTAAACAAATCTCTGATGTTTTGACCGGGTGAGGGGGTCAGGTTCGGGTTGGGTGCTAATGATGTTTCCCCACTGGGGCAGTCACTGAACATGTCAATGGACGCAGCCTCTCGACTCCTCACTGCATCGGCTGTCATGGTGCTTGTTTGGGCTTGATTTTTCGTTTATTCTTTAGCTATTGGGTCCGTAGTTAAATGCCTGGACAACGATAGCTCACACTCCCTCACCGGGCGATTGGAGTCACCCTACCTGGTCATCGCTTCTGCGTCCCGCTTGTCCTCCGAAAAGCGATGGCGAGTCCGCTCCGACTCAAGGGTTCTTCTCCCCGCTCGGGGGCTGCCGCGGCGTCTCCTACTCGGAGATTTCCGATTCTGCAACCCGGAAGGACTCCGGCCAATTGCTCCTTGTATAAATATATATTCAAAAACTCCTGGTCAAATCTCCATTCCAAAAAGAAAACCAGAGTCGAGGCCCCAATGTTTGTAAAGTGCTAGGGTTTATTGGCACAAGAGAAAAAACACCCTACGCGTTTCGAGGTCAGCCGACCTCTTGCTCACGGGTGGAGTTCTAGTACAAGGCCATTCTTTTTAAAGTGAGAGTTACATGCTTAACAAAAAACACGTGATCAACAAACATAAACAAAATACTTTTCAACGTTACATTGTTACATAACAAAGTTTGTCGGAAACAATAAAGTTTATAATTTTGTAACTTTAAATTCAGCACGACTGCAATTTGAACAAAGTGAAAACTTCTATCGTAAAGACCGGGTTAAGTCCAAGTTTTAAAAAAGAGAAATTGTTTGTATTGCCCAAGTGGGCTAATGACCAGTCTCATTTCACAAATACATCTAGAGATGTAACCCGGGTGTTACAATATTCAAATTCAAAGATTTGTTGCCCCAGTGGGCTAAAGCAATCCTGCAATTCATACAGTTTGATCCAGTTCCTGTAATCAAAAAGAACAATGCAACGTTTTACTCAATAAAAATATATCTATGATGATCGCATGTCACAGATTAAAAACCATTGTTACAGTTAAAAGAATTGAGATTCCAAACTACGCAGCAGCGAGATAAATTCACACAATATACAGCTTATATTTAGGTTTGTAAATGAACTGCTAATTCTTCCCCTAAGTTGTGACCTGTGGGTTGTATCCTATTATATTTTATGATGTACTTGGACTCAAGTTTCCAACCATCTGTTACCGCCCCTTTCTGTATTCTCAACACAGTCAAGTACATAGAACTTCAGTAAATTAGGATTTTGATTATGTTCAGCAGAAAAATGTTTGGCCACCCGATACTGATGATTCACATTTTTTATAGCTCTTAAATGTTCTAGAATTCTCAGTTTGGCCTGTTTAGTTGTACAACCTATGTAGAATTTATTGCATGGGCACTGTAGTGCATAAATTGCATACTCTGTGTTGCAACTTAGGTGTTTTGCAATTTTATGTGCCCCTCGATCTTGCGAGATTTTCATGGTTTTACAACTTTGACTATATTTGCATGCCTTGCATTTCCTGCAAGGAAACAATCCTTGTATGGCATTGGATTTCTGATGTTCTTTGATCAGAGCAGTACTCAAAGTGTCTTTTAATGACTTCACCTTTCTAAATGTTATAGAGATATGTTTTAATCTAGTATATGTGAGTATTGATGTATATAAGTGAGTATATGTGAGAGTGACAGATTGTAAGAGTTCCTGTTTAAATAAGTATGTGTTTCTATAAGTGATTGTTTAAGAGAGGAAGTATGTGTAAGTTTCCTTAGAAGTAAGGTGGTAGTGTATGTAAAGTTGTATATGCAAATAAATGGATGTTCAATACTTTATTTGCATGTGTGAGTAACTTTTGGCTGACTGTCAGTGTGTAACAGGATGTATAGGTGTATCACTACATATGATGAGTGAGTATATGTATGAGTGACTATATAGAGGTGTTGGTGAATGAGTAGATGTGTATATAGATGGTGGAATTACTGAATTGGTTGTTGTAACTGGTATGGGTATCTCGATTTTTTTGAAAATGTTACTTTCTATTTTTGAATATGTGTTTCAAGGGCTACATTACACTAAAAGGAGGTCTGTCACTCTGTCACAAGGATGGTGTCATCAGTGATGTCATGAGTGATGTCACTGACCATGTCATGAGTGATGTAATATGTGACATCATCAGCAGTGCATTGCAGGCGTGCAAGTTATAGTGAGTCCAACTAACTATAACGTGGGAATTTCAATGGTTTTATGTCAGTAAAATTTCCAGCTAACTATAACTGGTGTCAAACCTATGGTTTTTTCAGTGAATTTAATAGGTTTTTTAAATGCTAATTCCTAACTATAACTGGTGTGAAACCTATGGTTTTTTTCAGTGAATTTCATAGGTTTTTTAAATGCTAATTCCTTTCTATATCGAGTTTGTAACCTACAATTTTTTTTTAACATGTTGTTTTGTGTGAGTATTAATTAGTATTATTTTTTTTAATAATATATATATATTTTTTTTTTACTAGTTTTTTTTGGGGCGCTCTGCTCCGCGCACCTGTAAGCTCTCCGGAGAGCGCACCCAGAGGGCTACTTGTGTTCATGTAAAAAATATGAATGAAAAGTAAATAATAACGCAAGACATTTAGTACCATACATATAAAAGCAGTTTTTTTGAATAAGGAAATGAAAATAATTTTGCATTTCCGTGAAACTATCAAAACGTCACTTCGGCGCGCCGCGTAAGCGCCCCTGGAAGCGCCTACGTTCGCGCCACGTATGCGCCCCCGGAAGCACCTACGTTCGCGCCGCGTATGCGCCCCCGGAAGTGCTCCGGTGCGCGCAGCGTCAGCGTGTCAAGTCATTTGACCTTAAAATAACACTTTTCATTGGTTGCTAACAGTTTTTTTTGCAAAGAATGAAATCCCCACCCATTTCCTTTACTTCTTCTTTCACTTTTGTGACTGAAAGACCTGCATTTTTTCTCTTCGATCTTGCTTGGTTAATCATGGCTGCCAGACCATCCAGCAGTGAAGATGAGCCTGAATTCATCGATGAAGAGCCTCCTCAGCCAAAGGTGAAAGAGCATTTCATCTGGAATTTTTTTTCCATACCAGATGACCAGAAAAAGGTGAATGCTCCAAAAGTGAAGTGCAGGATCTGCCATACAGTCCTGTCACGGGGTGACCCTCCAAAAAAATATTCTTTTGGGAACTCCACAATGCTTCGCCATGTGGAGAGGAAGCACCCCCAGAATTTTGCCCAGGAAAGTGTCAGGGCTCTGGCACAAGAGGTTCCCAGTGTTGGGGCCTCTACATTCACCGGAGGAGCAACTACTTCTGTGAGGGGGCGATCGCAGGAGCTGGTTCCAAACATTCAGCCTGCATTCAACAAAGGTGTCCTGAAATGCAGATACTGCGATCAACTACTTACCTTTGGGGAGCAAAGTGTCCTGCTCATGGTTTGAGCATTGGAGAACCATCGCTGCCGTTCCCAGCCCTAATTCTTTTTGTTTTTTTTTGCTCCTGTTGAGCAGTTTCCATTCCCTGTTTTTGTTTCTGTTCTAAAAAAAGAAAAAAGAAGAAAAAAAAAGTTATTTTCAAAACTAGCTCCAATTCTCATCAAAGAGCTATATTCTTAAAAAAATGAAAAAGAGTAAGTGAAGTGGAGTGCATTGATAATGGAAAGGAAAATGAGTAAGAAAGAACAGAAAGGTATGAGAGGAGAAAGGAAGTGAAGTAAGGGGACTGAAAGAAGGTGAGTGTTGGGAAGGAAAGTAAGGAGAAGGAGAGTGAACATGGGGAATGTGGATATTCAAAGAAAATGTTGAAAAGGAACGGGGGTGTGGAAGGGTAAGAAAAGATGCATTGCTGGAGTTGCATAATTTTTGTGACAAACTTTTGGGCTTACAGATACGTCTGAAATACTGACGTATCTCTATGTATGCAAAAGGGACGTATTGACGCAAAAAAGGGTCGTAGAGGTGACGCAGTGAAATCTATGAGATATCACTGTGTCACTTTTATGACGCTGTTGCATCCAAATCTTGCGCCTGTATCATAGCAGGCGTAAGACTGATGCAGGCCCTTTCACATGGAGCCTGGCCCCATGTGAAAGGATGCATTGCTGGAGTTGCATCATTTTTGTGACACACGCCAGCAATGCATCTCTTTTGCGCTTACAGATACGTCTAAAATACTGACGTATCTGTAAGTACTTGCGACATAATACGTCATATATTTAATATGACGCATGACTAGAAGACTGAAGGCCTCAATTATGAGGCCATGCCTCACTTTAACGCCACCGGTGCGTCACTTTTTGTGACGCACCAGTGCTGTAAAAAATGCACCTTATTCAGTCATATTTACAAAGTGACGCATCTAGGTAGATGCGTCACTTTGTAAGCCCCTGCACCACATTATACTTACGTCAGGTGTAATGTATGCAAAAGGGACGTATTGACGCAAGAAAGGGTCGTAGAGGTGACGCAGTGAAATCTATGAGATATCACTGCGTCACTTTTATGACGCTGTTGCGTCCAAATCTTGCGCCTGTTTCACAGCAGGTGTAAGACTGATGCAGGCCCTTTCACATGGGGCCTGGCCCCATGAGAAAGAATGCATTGCTGGAATTGCATCATTTTTGTGACACACTCCAGCAATGCATCACTTTTGCGCTTACCGATACGTCTGAAATACTGACGTATCTGTAAGTACTTGCGACATAATACGTCATATATTTAATATGACGCATGACTAGAAGAATGAAGGCCTCATTTATGAGGCCATGCGTCTCTTTAACGCCACCGGTGCGTCGCATTTTGTGACACACCAGTGCTGTAAAAAATGCACCTTATTCAGTCATATTTACAAAGTGACGCATCTAGGTAGATGCGTCACTTTGTAAGCCCCTGCACCACATTATACCTACGTCAGTGATTTGTCAAGGGGGGGCCGAGAAAAAAGGGGGTCCCAAAATATGTTTTCCCCATGCAATTTTCCATACCATTGATTTGCCCCTAAAATCGTTTTTTGAATAACATTTTAGAAAGACAGCGCAGATCCTATGTACAAGCATTCAGTTTCACTACTGAAACCTCACTGTTTCACAAAATACAAATCCTCTATCTTGCAAATGTTGTTAGCAAGCATTATCAAAAAGCAAGACACAAACCAACAGCAAAGAAACTCAGGGCCTTATTTATGAAGGCCTTGCCCCACCGGTGCGTCACTTTTTTCCCATGTTAAAAATTACGCACCGGCGGCACACGGCAATCATAAATAAGGCCCAAATGTAAATACCATTGATTTGCCTCCAAAATCGTTTTTTGAATAACATTTTAGAAGCACAGCGCAGGTCCTATGTACAAGCATTCAATTTCACTACAGAAACCTCACTGTTTCACAAAATACAAATCCTCTATCTTGCAAACCTTGATAGCAAGCATTATCAAAAAGCAAGACACAAACCAACAGCAAAGAAACTCAGGGCCTTATTTATGAAGTCCTTGCACCACCGGTGCGTCACTTTTTTCCCATGTTAAAAGTGACGCACCGGCGGCACAAGGCAATCATAAATAAGGCCCAAATGTGAATACCATTGATTTGCCCCCAAAATCGTTTTTGGAATA
This sequence comes from Lissotriton vulgaris, assembly GCF_964263255.1. Classification (NCBI taxonomy): domain Eukaryota; kingdom Metazoa; phylum Chordata; class Amphibia; order Caudata; family Salamandridae; genus Lissotriton; species Lissotriton vulgaris. The sequence continues at coordinate 1,087,251,301 of NC_141695.1, read as the reverse complement.
ACATTTTAGAAACACAGCGCAGGTCCTATGTACAAGCATTCAATTTCATTACTGAAACCTCACTGTTTCACAAAATACAAATCCTCTATCTTGCAAATGTTGATAGCAAGCATCATCAAAAAGCAAGACACAAACCAACAGCAAAGAAACTAAGGGCCTTATTTATGAAGGCCTTGCGCCACCGGTGCGTCACTTTTTCCAATGTTAAAAGTGACGCACCGGCGGCACAAGGCAATCATAAATAAGACCCAAATGTAAATACCATTGATTTCCCCCTAAAATCGTTTTTTGAATAACATTTTACAAACACAGGCAGGTCCTATGTACAAGCATTCAATTTTACTACTGAAACTTCACTATTTCACAAAAAACAATTCCTATATCTTGCAAATGTTGATAGCAAGCATTATCAAAAAGCAAGACACAAACCAACAGCAAAGAAACTCAGGGCCTTATTTATGAAGGCCTTGCGCCACCGGTGCGTCATTTTTTTCCCATGTTAAAAGTAACGGACCGGCGGCACAAGGCAATCATAAATAAGGCCCAAATGTAAATACCATTGATTCGCCCCCAAAATCGATTTTTGAATAACATTTTAGAAACACAGCGCAGATCCTATGTACAAGCATTCAATTTCACTACTTAAACCTCACTGTTTCACAAAATACAAATCCTCTATCTTGCAAATGTTGATAGCAAGCATTATCAAAAAGCAAGACACAAACCAACAGCAAAGAAACTCAGTGCCTTATTTATGAAGGCCTTGCCCCACCGGTGCGTCATTTTTTTCCCATGTTAAAAGTGACGCATCGGCGGCACAAGGCAATCATACTTACTACATTTCTCCCACTAAATCATCTCCTATGTGTATTTTACATCTCTTTTTCATCATAGGGGAGCAGGATAGACTACGCATGATCCCCTAGGACTTCTCAGGAAGTGCTTAAAGGATCTGTTTCTGCTTTCCTGACAGACTATGTTATGGATTCCATATACCACAATAACTTCTATAACAACATGCAAGATATCTACAGAGGAGACAGTGTACATTAAATTTAAGTCTCTGCATTGGTACCTACATGTAGGTACTTAAATAAAAATAAAAAAAATAACAAAAAGAACATTTCTTTAAAACAGCTACTTTTTTTTAAACTGTCATTCTTTTTCCCCATAGTACGCTCATCGGTGCGCGTACCGGGCGCTCCCCCGCGACAATCGAAAAAAATATTTTTTTTTGGGCCCCGCGGTACCCTTTTATGGCCCCCACATAAAACCTAGGGGGTCAGGGGGGTCTACCCTGCCCCCTTATGGTCAATTACCCCTTTTTTTTTGCCACCTCTTGTGTCTCGATCCTACCGAGACACAAGATGGCGGCCGGTCCGGACTGTTTCGAATGTTTACAGACACCCGAGAGCCAATCAGCTTTCTGTGCGCAAGTCGCGTAGCGCGCCCGGTGCGCTCCCCGGTGCGCGTACCGGAGCGCGCCTATAGATATATATATATTCTTTGGACCTAAATTACTCAAAAACCACTGGAGCACATATCTTGAGACATAGCAAAGGCACATCGGGCTACCAGTCCCTACAATGTTGCCAAGTTTTGTGCAAATCCATTCAGCCGTTCGGGCTAAAAGTGAGTTCGACCGCCCTATGGAAATTAACATGGGGAAAACACGTTTTGGGACCCCCCTTTTATCTCGGCCCCCGCTTGACGAATCCCCCCCGCATTTTCAGGGAAGGAGCGGAGCGGGCCACGAACTTCGAGAAATTCGCAAAGATTCGTCCACCGGCGCCAAAGTTATTCCCAATAGAATGTTGCGGATTTTCTATGGAAAGTAGATCCTAACTATAACTACCTACTGGCGACCGCCAGTAGGTAATATCTATTTATATATATTTTTTTTTTTTTTTTTCACAACAATTCAGCTTATTTCCAAACGCCGAAAAAGACAGCACTCTGGTCATCCGTTTTGATACGTGATTTATTGGCAGACCCCCTGCCCCCTCCAACAGACGCATTTCGCCTCACGGCTTCGTCAGTGTCGGTAAGTGTGTCTGAAGGAAACCATTATATTGTCCACCATTCCCACACCTCTCTAGTAGGAAGTGAGAGCGGACTACAAAGGAACTGCCCCCACATCTGTCTCTTTTGATCTTGGGCACTAGGGCGAGGAAGAAAGATGCTGATCGAAGCTGTCTGTTCGGCTGCTAGGGAGTGATCAGAGATTGGCTGATGGCTGCACCTGTCTTCCAGAAGGCCCGGTGGGCGATGCACAGGGCCTTGAATTTGATTCTTTCCCTAACTGGAAGCCAATGGAGGCTTTTTAATCCAGGGCTGATTGAGAGTCAACGGGGATCTGAAGCAGTGCACGGGCAGCACAATTTTGGATGACTTGGAGTTTCCGCATGGTGGATTGAGGAGCCATTAGGTAGAGGACGTTCCCAAAATCCAGTCGTGAGAGGATGAGACCCTGGACCATGATTTGTTTCAACTGGAATGGAAGTAGAGGAAATATTTTTCATAGTAGCCTCAGCAGACCAAAGCAGGTGGCTGAATGTTTGGCTGCTTGATGGTTAAAATTGAGGCAATTGTCCAGCCAGATGCCCAAGCTCTTGATTGTATTTTTTGATGCTGGAGCAGGGCTGAGGCAGGTGGGCCACTGTAGATTCATGTTGAGCCTAGGAGTATTGCCTAAGAGCATGAGCTTGGTTTTGTCCCCGTTTAACTTTAGACAGGAGAGAGTCATCCATTTGGCCACCTCCTCCAGACATCCACTTAGGTTGTTAGGGGGAGTATTTGGCTGATTGAGGGCCACTACTAGCTGAGTGTCATCAGCAACACATTTTGCAATGAACATCTCACCACGGGCCCACCGCAATACTTCCTTGGAAAGACACAGCCCCAACTCATTCTGGATCAAATTACCCAAAAACCTTCCCAGTCGCAAAAGTATTTAAGCATAACTTTCTCAAAAACCACCTTGAAATTCTAATCACTACATCTACTACAGTCCAACCCATGGAGGCCGTAAAATGTACTTAATTTTCTGCACTATAAATAAATGGAAAATTAACTTACCTCCACGTAACCGGCACTACCAAAGTCACATATCAAATGAAGTTGAACATATGCCCATCGCAGACCTTCAGAGGGAAAGTGTCCATAACCGTTTATAGATCTGGGAACATCCTAATTCAAGCCTCTGAACAAAATGTTGCCATCTTTAACCATCACTTCCCTACAATCTGTACCTCTTTGATGTCGGGCTCCATTCCCACTTGCCTCTCCTCTCACAGAGAATCACAGACATCTGTTCCTAGCCCTCCCTCAGGGAACTAGAACTAACCTCGACACTGCCTTCCAGGCCTGCCACCACCCCAGAAAACCAATCCCTGTGTCGCCACCGGTCCCACACCCATACCCCTCCCTTCATCTAGAAAACCAACACCCCTCCCCTGAGTCAGACATAGGATCTGCACACTTATTCCGGGTCAGAACTCCGAGCCACCAGGGGAGTGTGCAGAGATTTGCCTACTCTGCGTTCCGTGTACAAGGGCAGCATAGATATGGGACAGCACCAAAGTGAACACCAGGGAAAACCTGGTCTTAAACAGGTGCCACGAAGAGAAAGGTTTCACTTCTCCTTGTTTTTGCTGTTTCTATGTGTGCTGCTTTGAAACAGCATAAGGCCATTGATTTTTTATGTGCAGGAAGGTGACCCTTCCTGCACCTAAACAATCAATAAAAAAATTACGTTTTGCAACATCTATGTGTGCTGCATTAAGCAGCACACATAGAAGTCGCAAAATGGCATTTCAGATTGTTTATGTGCAGGAAGGGACTCCTTCCATTACATAAATAATCTTTCCCTGCAACGCAGGCACTTGTGCAATATGGTGCAAGGGTGTTTGCGTTGGCACTAGGCAGCTAAAATTAGCACCAGCGCAGGGGAAAATGCAGGGATGCACCTTATCCTTGTAAATACGGTGCAATCCTGCTTTTTGAAGTGGCAGAGCATGGTGTTAAGTTAAGGTGGCAAACGCCGCGCTCCGCCACGTCCTCCAAATATGCCCTTTTCTCTTGATCCTACCACCCATCCACCTTGCACCAAAGATGCTCCCTGCAGGAAGGAACCTCTTGAAACCCCTCCTCCCAATGCAGCCTCCGCTCCCAGTCTACAAAGCTCCCCTCCTCATCAACAGAGCCCACTGACCTCAACATCCAGCAACTGATAAACAACACAACCTGGTCTGAATTTAACCTTGTATGTGAAGAAGTCTGTAAACTATCTGCTAATATGAAGCTGACATCGCAAATGTGAGATTGAGAGAGAAACCTGTTGAATGGTATAAGCAAGTGGAAAGGTTTGTGAAGGTTTCAAAGGTATTGTTGAAAGATTTGGATGGCTTATTTTAAATTGTGGTTCCTGCTGATTTATGGACGGAGTGCAAGATTACAATTGATTGGCCGATTGAAGAGTATGAAACAGATCCCAAAACAGGAGCCCCGTCGTAAGAGGTGATGAAGAAGTATCACCAAGTGATTACTTTGTTAAAAGGAAAGATCCCTCCGAAAGAAACAGATTGGGTGAAAAGAGACAGAACAACACAAGAACCTAAGGAGTATTTGCATGCCTATTATGAGAGGTTGTTACAGGTGTTTAAGCAGTATAGTGGCTTTGAAAATATTGTGATAAGAATATGAGACATTTTGTGTATCGGTTTGAGTATGGTTTGAAGCCGGAGATTAGTCAGATGATTCAGCAGCACATGTTGTGCTGGCAAAGCAAGATGATTGACGAGATATTGAAATATGTGAAGTATTGCAGTGATAATATTGAGGCAAAACATAGAAGGTTAAAGGAGAAAATTATGTGGGCACAAGTGAAGTTGGCAGAGCAGCAAGAAACAAATTTAGTGGCTCAAACGGAAAATCAGATGAAAGAGCCCAGTCAGAGTGAACAAGTGTTGAATGGTAGTAAAGGAAGAACACGAATGAGTAAAGAGAAAGCAAGGAAGAAATTTCCTTGTCATCAATGCGTAAAGCATGGACGTTGGAAGAACAAGACTTTTCGGAATAATAATGGGGCAAATCAAAATGTAAATCTGCAGATGCAGAATGAAGTGGTTGTGAATCAGCAACGGCAGCAACAGGTAGTTACTCCACAGCATCAGGTGCTACAAGCTCCTATGCCAAACCATGTGAATATTCATAGATAGAGCTGGAAAACCGGATTTCAAGGAGATATTGGTAAGAAAAACCCTGTGGTTTCACAATATTTTTTACAGAATGATGAAGATGACTCAGACTATGTGCAATGACAGTGCCTGAGGGGGGAGAGGAAGAAGAGTGCGTGCTTTGCTCATCCTTGCCGGTAGATCAATCAGACAGGTCCATTTATTGATGGGAAAGTTGAAGGTAGTGACATCACTTTTCTATTGGATACTGGTGCTACTAGGTCTACTGCGAGAACAGCAGCCATCACAAACCTACCCCTCTCGGGAGAGACTATCCAAGTTGTAGGAGTGTCCAACAAGCAGATTAGAACCCCAGTTACAAAACCGATGGATGTGCATATTGGAAATTTAAAGACATGCATTGGTTTGTTGTGTGTGATTCAAGTCCAGTGAATTTGCTAGGTAGAGACCTACTGTGCAAGATGAACAGCACAATTTAGTGTACTACTGATGGTGTTTCTTTCCAAACACCTGAGGAGGATATTGTTTATAAGATGTTGCTAGCCAAGCAAGGGACAGAAGTGGATGAGATATTTTCATTAATCACTAAAAATGAATTGCCAGAAGAGTTGAAAACCACAGTAAATCCAGAGGTGTGGGATCTTTCAGGAAATGATATAGGGTTAATGACAAATGTTGATCCAGTGAAAGTAGTGGTGAAAGAAGGTGCAGTTTATCCAAACACAAAGCCGTACTCAATGAGTCCAGAATTGATGGCAGGAGTTGCACCAGTGATTGAACAAATGATTGAGCAAGGAATTGTGAAAGAAATAGTAAGTTGTCCCTGTAATTCGCCAATTATGGGACTTAAAAAGTCTGGTGACAAGTACAGAATAGTGCAAGATTTGCAAAAGATTACTAAGATTGTGGTACCTTATTTTCTAGTAGTACCAAATCCAGCAGTAATCCTTTATCAGATACCATGGAATGCAAGTTGGTATACAGTGATTGATTTGTGTCAAACATTATTTTCTATACCTTTGCACCCGGATAGCCAGTATTTATTTGCTTTCCGGTTTGGATATTGTGTGTTGGCATGGAGCTGAGTTCCTCAAGGGTATACAGAGAGTCTCTCGATTTTCAATCAGATCTTGAAAAAGTGTCTTGAGTCACTAGTAATAACCAGAAAATCTGTTTTGGTTCAGTATATTGATGACCTATTGGTGGCATCAAAGACACAAGAACCATTTGGCCGAAGGAGGATACAAATTGTCTCCAGAAAAATTACAGTTTTGTCAACAGCAAGTTAAGTACTTAGCGCATAAAATAGAATGAGGACTGAGAAAAGTGACCCCCAAAAGAATAAAAATAATCAAACAGATGCATTTACCTCAGACACAAAAGGAGATGAGAATGTTTCTGGGAGTGTTTGGGTATTGTAGGCGGTGGATCAATGGAGTCTCCCTGCTGGCAAAATCATTGATACAACTGACTCGAAAGAGTGCAAAGGATCTGATTGATTGGGTTTATGTATATTTGGAAGCATTTGTAAAGTTGCAAAATTGTCTCTGTGAGGCGCCAGCCTTGGGAATGCCAGATTATACAAAATAATTTGCATTATTCTGTGGTGAAAGAGAGAGTTGTGCACTTTCAGTTTTGACTCAGAGACATAGATTAAGCTGACGTCCAGTGGTGTATTTCTCTGCCACTTTGGATCCTGTGGCTTCAGCTTTACCTGGCTGCTTAAAAGCAGTAGCTGCTACTTGTGTGAGTCTAGAGCAATGTGAATCGATTTTGATAGGACATCCAGTAAAGGTTTATGTGACACACTCAGTTGAGATTTGTTTAACAAGAACTCAAACGCAACACCTCACTCTTAGTCGGATGACTAAGACTGAAGGAGTGATTTGGGGAGCAGAGAATGTGACAGTGATAAGGTGCACAATGATGAATCCTGCCACCTTGTTACCAGATCCATGTTGTGCATAGGTGAAAGATTAAGCAGATCATGATTGTTTGGATGTGACTGAAATGTGAACAAAACCTCACACTGATATAAAAGAAGTTCCTTTGACTGAATCAGATCATGCATTGTTTGTGGATTGATCATGTTTAAGGACTGAAAAAGGAGGTCTAAGTGCTGCTTATGCTGTATGTAAAATTTCAGGAGCTATTGAAGTTTCCTGTTCAAGAGGAGTCACGTCTGCACACAAAGCCGAATTGGTGGCCTTAACATAGGCATGTACAATTGGGAAATATTGGAGAATAACAATATTTACTGACAGTCAGTATGGGTTTGAGGTTGTGCATGACTTTGGCCAGCTCAGGATGAAGAGGGGATTTCAAACTTCTTCAGGGTCTCCTATCAGAAACAGTAAAAATGTGTAAGAATTGCTGGAAGCATTGCAATTGCCAAAATAAATCACAGTGGTCACATGTGCTGCACTCCAGTCAGGAAATTACTATGTGATGGCAGGCAATAGATATGCCGACCAAATTGCTCAATATTGTGCAAGAAATGAATCAGCAATCAATAAGAAAATGGATAATGTTGAAACCAGCTGCCAACTGATGTTTTCTTCAGTATTAGAAACATGGGATGAGGTCAGACAATTGCAGGAAGAGGCTGAAGAGAGAGGGAAAGAAATCTGGATACGGTCAGGCTGTACAAAAAGGACAGAAGATGAAGTGTGGGTGTACCTAAATGGCAGCCCAGTCATGCCAGGCTGCCTGCTCTCCCAAATGGCAAGAACAAACCATGGAGCAACACACATAGGCAGGGATTCAATGATAAGACTTTTGAGAGAGAATTGGTATAATCCAATGTTTAGGGTAGTCGCAGAGAGCCTTTGCCAACTATGCTTATTCTGTCAGCAGCAAAACACAGGAAGGAAGACAGTGGTTAGTTGGGGTAAAATTGGAAAGGCAGAAGGACCCTTCACCAGGTTGCAATTAGACTTTATTGATTTGCCACCATGCAATGGACAAAAATATGTTTTAGTCATGGTTTGTTTGTTTTCAATATGGGTGGAGGCAAACCCCACTAGAAGAAATGACAGTTGCAAAATTATTGCTGAGGGAACTGATACCGAGATTTGGTTTTCCAGTGACTTTGGAATCAGATAGAGGACCTCATGAGATAATCAGATTAATCTGTGCTGCATTTAACATTCAACAGAAACTACACTGTGCATTTCATCCAGAGGCTTCTGGAGTAGTTGAATAGCTGAATGGCATCATTAAATTAGGGAAGGTGTGTGCTTCCACAATGTTGAAATGGCCAGATGCACTACCTCTTCTACTGATGGGTCTCAGAAGCATCCCTGACTGAAAAACAGGATTGAGTCCAAACAAAATCCTGAAGGGAAGGGCAATGAGACAAGCATTCATTCCAGGAAATAAATTGATGAATATAACTGATGATCTGGTATTGGAGTATTGCAAAGGATTGGCTGATCTGGTGCATTCTGTCTCTCATCAGCTTAGAGAAGACGCAGTTGCAAGGCAGCCACGTCAAGCACATGATTTGAATCCTGGAGATTGGGTGTTAGTGAAGAAGCATGCCAGGAAATTGTGTTTAGCACCCAGGTGGGATAAACTAGGACAGGTCTTACTAGTCACTACAAGAGCAGTTAAGTGTGCAGGTTTACCCAATTGGATTCATGCGTGTCATACCGGAAGAGTACCAATTCCACCTGAACATCTAGAGCAACAAGTGACTGAGCCAGCTGCAACGTAAGAAGCTGAAGGGGGTGAAGCTGAAGAATCTAGAGAGATAGATTCCGACCGACAAATAGATGAAGAGCAACCCAGTACAAGTCAAGAAGACTGGATACCAGTGATTGAAATACCTGAAGTTATTACCAAAAGAAGAAGAAGAAATAATCTAGAGAGACAGGAAAGTGGAAAGGAAAAGACATTGAAGAAGAACATACTCAGGAAAAAATAAACAAGGCTATCAAGAATCCTGAGTAGGGACAGATAGAAGAAGAAGAACAAGTTCAGGCAGTAGAAGAACAAATTGAAATAAGACCTGAACAGGATCAGAAAGGGGTAGGAGAACAGGTTCAGGCAGCACAAGAACAAACTACAGAAAGACCTGAACAGGACCAGTCAGATGTAGAGGAACAAGTACAAACAGACAGTGAGAAAGAACAGGACCAAATTGTGCCTAGACAAAGTGAAAATAAAAGACCCTTAGAGAAAGACGGAGAAGGTGAAAGTGCAGTTCAAGTGAAAAGAGTTAGAAAAGGTGACAATTGGCCAGGTGGAGTTAAAAGACTAAAATATTATTAAAAGAAAAACAAGAAAGAACCCAGAGCAAGTAAATGTAGTTTCAAGTCAAACTGAACCAAAGAAGTAATTAACAAAATCTGCACGAAGAAGCCAAAGATTGAACATCTTGAACAGACAATTGAAAGCTCCTGAGTGGACCTATATCATACTTGAAGAGTTTGAAAATTTAGATTTAGATGAAGAATCAAAGAGAGCCTCTGTCAGTCAGATTGCTGAAAGCAAATTAAAGCCACCCTTAGAAAAAGATCATATTCTTCCTTTAAACTGATTAGGAAAAGAAAAGAGGAAAAGGATAATTTCCTAGGTTTGAAAATGGCAGAAGTTAAAGTCACTGAACAATCGAAACGAGGTTGTAAATGAAAATGTTTTAGAGCTTGTTTATGTAGTATTTCATTAGTTATTTTTACATGGTTATTTTTAACAGTGGTAGTACCTTTGTTAATGGTAGCTAATAATTGAAACATCACAGTCACTAATGAGAGAATAGATACCAATACAGAATGTACTAAAACAGAACTAGAACAAATAGATGAAGCTATGTATCTTCATGATGGATCTAATAATGATTCTTCTTTAAGTGTGTTTACTAAGTTGTTGTTTCAGTATGTAGCTACAATCGAGATTAGTGATTGTCATGTCTGTATGAAATTACCCACATCAGTATCAGAAGGGGTAAGTTATCACCATATTCCTTTAACATATTGTGTGTCTTGCAGTGTATTATCAAGTGTATTGTATGTAATCAGAAAGTTACAGTATTTCTATTCTAAAATAGACAGAGGATTTTCAGAATTACCTATTCAAAATAATATGAATCGAGAACTTAGTAGTAAGGATGCACAGTTTATAGGTGAATTATTTTTAACAATCAGCCCAATAGATATAATACAGGCACATAGAATAAACCAACATGAATATTAAGTGAAGAAGAAAAGGAGTTTCTTAATTTAGTTGAAGAAAGGAGACAGGATTTGACAAAGAAAGCTGCTGAACAGAAAAACCATGTACCTCCATGGGTTGGGAAAGAGGGAATTAATGCAAATAGCAAGGCTCATGCTGCGATGTCCCTAGAATTTGTGAAGAAAGGGACATTTTGTCTCCATAGGTTAAGGACAGAGTATAATACAGTTTTCATTGGTTCCAGTGAATGTGAACACAACTTCCTAATCATAGGGGGATGGGATTAAAAGGGGGAACTGATCCTGTATTTCCAGGCATCCATTATGTATATGGAAATAATGTGTATTATAGATTATCTGCCAGGTGGTATGGTAGCTGTTACTTTGGAATAGTATTTCCCAAGATTTACCATGTGGACAGAATCAATGGAATCAATGAAATATCTAACAGACTAAATCAAATTAAGAGGCCTGTTTTCTGAAATAGTGGGTGATATATTTGGTGCACTGATACCGTCAGTTGGAGTCATTCTGAATTCGCGCAACATTCATAAATTGTCAACAGTAGTTGATCGTCTTTCGACTGATACTGCTGGAGGATTCATGATGATAAATACAGAAATGGATGCAATGGGATCTATGGTTTTACAAAATCGTCTTGCTCTTGATATTTTATTTGTAAAATAAGGAGGAGTCTGTGGAATGTTGAAAGTTCAACATTGTTGCACCTACATACCTGATATAAGTAAGCAAATTAAAGGGTATATTAAGAATATTACAAGAATGACATGAAGACTTGACCCAACTGGAGGTCGACGGTGTATGGGAAAGACTAACAAAAAGTATTACTGTGATTGAGATTTGGTTTGCTGACTTTGGAACGAGTTTCCTAGGACAAATAATAATACCATTAGTTATAATAGTGACTATAGTGTTAATTATATGGGGATCGTTTCTCTTCACCTGCTGCCCGGGATATTTTGCTGGGACACTTGCTACTGCCGCTCACAGGACGGGGTGTTGACCCCGAGGGGAACCGCTGCTGGGCTTTGCCACCGCCGCCCACCATGCCGGGATTTCTGACGGAGGACTTCATCCCCTAGAAACCTCTAGTTGGTTGGTTGGTTGATAGCTTTATTTCGATATTTGGAATATCTTAAAAGCATTTACATAACAAATTTAAAAACAGTGCATCAATAAGAAAAAAAGACTGACATTAAAAACATCCTATAGGGAAGAATAGTAAATTGATCATAATAAGTTAATTAAAAGGAATTAAATTGAAATAGGCAGTCTTTTTAAGCGAACCAACCAAGCCCATTTTAAAAACGTAGAGACAGCACAAACAATATTGGGGGCAGTGTCCGTTTGTAAAATCCGTAGGGCCACCAAACAATCTCGAATCCCCAGTTCTCTACAAATTGGTTTAAGCCAACGGAATCTTGGTCGCGCATAGTCCGGGCATTCAAAAAGGAAGTGTGCCACGGTTTCACGTCTGTCAATACATAAGGCACAGTTACATGAAGTCTGGTTAGATACTTTCCATCTAGAAACAAGATCCGCAAGCGGTAGGGTCCCTAATCTAAATTTAATGTAAAGAGCCCGATCCATGGGGATGGTAATAATGTCAAGGTATGGCTCAAGGGCAACAACGTCTTTGATTTCCAAGAAGGCTGCGGTGGATTTGCAGTGTCGCTGGTTGCTAATGAGCCTGGCTGAGACCCATTCCCAATAGAGTTTTTTCAAGGTCTCCTTGGGGGGTGATGAATGTGTAAACCAACAGGAGCCCAAGCCCAGATCCCCAAGCAAATGTTTGATGTCTTTAAGCCATTTGATCTTTTGCCAACCGTCTGAATGCATCACCTCCGCCAATCCCTCTGCATAAGATTTAAGTTCAGGGACTCTCCACAGGCGAGCCCACAGCAGGAGTGGTCGAAGGCGTGCCTGATCCTTGATTGCCTTACAACCTGCATCCAGAAGTACTGGGACTGTCGGAGTACTTATCGGAATAGCCAACAAATCCTTAATGAATTTGTTTTCTGCCTTGGTCAGGGAGTCCGTATTGCCCAGGCCCCATAACTCTGCTCCGTAGAGTGATGCAGAAACTGCCCGGGCTTTGTAAATGTCTAGAATCGGAGCTACACAATGTTTAGATGAGTTGTTATACTCCTTTAGCAGTGCTCCCCCCACCCTTTTGAGGCCCAGAGTCAATTTGTTTATGTGGGGGGTCCAACTCAGTGTATCGCTCAAGCGAATTCCCAGGTAGTCAAATTCTGAAACTCTTTCGAGAGCAATCGAGTTCAGAATAGGCGGGCGACCAAGTTTTCGCGGTGGGTGCATGATAAGGTACTTTGTTTTGTCCACATTAATGATGAGTCCTCTTTTTACACAAAAATCCTGGAAGCGGTCTAGAAGCTTTTGTAGACCTTGAGGGGTTTTCGAAATGAGAAGGGTGTCGTCGGCAAACAACAGGGTTGGGATCTTTACGCCACCCAGAGAGGGGGCGTCTGCTGGATCTTCAAGCAGGTGCTCGACCACCCCATTTACATAGAGAGAAAATAGGGTGGGAGCTAAAACACAGCCCTGTCGGACACCCCTCTCAACTGGAATTTTGTCGGTCTTTTCCCCGTTTAAACCCCACCTGACCTGGGCATAATTGGCGTTGTGAAGTTTAATAAGAAGGTTTAGAATATAGGGGGGTATTCCAAGACCATACAACACCCTCCAGAGTTCCTCCCTAGGAACCAGGTCAAAGGCAGTCTTTAAGTCTATAAAGGCCAAGTAAAGACTGCCCTTGCCTAGTTCCACCACCTTCCAGTATAGTAACAGGAGTCTGAAGACTTGCTCAATTGTTCCAGTGCCTGAGCGAAAGCCTGCTTGCATCTCAGACAGAATGTGGTTATCATCCACCCATTGGAGGATCCTTCCCAGGATAACTTTCCCCGCCAGCTTCTGTGTGGAGTCTATAAGGCTAATCGGCCTATAGTTCCCGGGGAGGTCCCGGCTGCCCTTTTTAAAAATCGGGACTACCTCTGCCCCTCTCCAGGACTCAGGAACTGTTCCTCCCTCAATAATGGCATTCAAAAGTACAGAGATCAACACCCCCCATTCGACTGGATAGGCTCGAAGAAGGTCCCCGGGTAACCCATCCGGGCCAGCAGCTTTTAATGGCAAGATGGTTTTTATCAGGCTCGTGACCTCCCCTGCAGAAAAGTAATCCAAATCTCTATCCAAGGTGTAGGGGGAAGAATGAAGGGGTCATTTAACAATCCTTCTGTAGCTGAGTAGAGAGCCTTGAAGTGGTTGGACCACGATTGGGCGGTGATAGTACACGTCCTCAAGGTGTCATCCGGACAGTTCCTACTGCCCACCAGGTCCCAGAACCCTTTCGCATCTCTCCCTCGACTAGCAGCCAAGAGGTCCTGCCAAAAATTGTCCTCCCACTCCTTTTTGGCATGTTTTTGACAGTGGGAGTATAGCCTTCTCGCCTCTCTGGTCCTAATTGGGCATTTGGATTTGGCAGCTTTAACAAGTAGTTTCTTAGCTTCTCTACACTTGGAATTAAACCACCCTTGTCTAGTCCTGGGGCGAGGATTCTTCGTACTAGCACTTCCTCGGACAATAAAAAGATCACTAAGAGCCTGTATCAGGTTGCAAAACCCTGCAGGCACATCCGCCAGCCCTCCCTCAGGACTAGCGAGGTTTGCCAGAGCTGCAGCTACTAGCTGTGTTATGGAAGATGTCTTATCCGCTGAAAGTGATAACTTAGACCACTTTAGCCGTCGGCTACAGTTGGAAACCACAGACATATCTGGGGCGGGGGGGCAGACAATTCTACTCTCTAAGTGATCTAGCCATCTATGGTTCAGGGTGAGAGAGAGGAGATTGTGGTCACTCTCAACAGAGGGTATAATCGCCATGTCCTTTACCAGACTCCAGAGATGGGTGTCGAGAAGGAGATAGTCGATTCTTGACGTGTGACCTGGCCTATTGTAGGTGTGGGCTCCCTCTTTATCAGAGGTGGTCCTGCCATTAAGAGCCCTCAGGTCAAATTCCATAATTAAGGAATTGACCTGAAGCACCACATCCGTCCATTTTTTGACTGGGCTGAGATCTAGGGCTGGGATCCCCCATTTATTGTCATCTTCCTCCTGGTCCTGGGTGACTTCAGGGCCAAGCGGTTCGAAAGTACAATTAAAATCACCCGCAACTAGGGTACGGTTCTTGTATGGAGAGGATCGAAGCGAAGCCTCCAGACAAGCAATGGTAGGGGATTCTCTACCCCCTTTGGTACCGCGGGCATATATGTTGAAAATATTGGCAACAACTTGCCCCCTGGAGTTTTTAAGTGTAATATTAAGAAGATCATGACAATAGGTGTCATGTTCTTCCACCCTGCAATTTAGTGCGGAGGACACCCAAACAAGGAGGCCGCCCGATGGACGTCCCCTGCCTGACTCGGAATGAATAGCTGGTAGACATATCTGGGGCAGGGGGGCAGACAATTCTACTCTCTAAGTGATCTAGCCATCTATGGTTCAGGGTGAGAGAGAGGAGATTGTGGTCACTCTCAACAGAGGGTATAATCGCCATGTCCTTTACCAGACTCCAGAGATGGGTGTCGAGAAGGAGATAGTCGATTCTTGACGTGTGACCTGGCCTATTGTAGGTGTGGGCTCCCTCTTTATCAGAGGTGGTCCTGCCATTAAGAGCCCTCAGGTCAAATTCCATAATTAAGGAATTGACCTGAAGCACCACATCCGTCCATTTTTTGACTGGGCTGAGATCTAGGGCTGGGATCCCCCATTTATTGTCATCTTCCTCCTGGTCCTGGGTGACTTCAGGGCCAAGCGGTTCGAAAGTACAATTAAAATCACCCGCAACTAGGGTATGGTTCTTGTATGGAGAGGATCGAAGCGAAGCCTCCAGACAAGCAATGGTAGGGGATTCTCTACCCCCTTTGGTACCGCGGGCATATATGTTGAAAATATTGGCAACAACTTGCCCCCTGGAGTTTTTAAGTGTAATATTAAGAAGATCATGACAATTGGTGTCATGTTCTTCCACCCTGCAATTTAGTGCGGAGGACACCCAAACAAGGAGGCCGCCCGATGGACGTCCCCTGCCTGACTCGGAATGAATAGCTGGTAGAAAGTGGGTGGAATATCCAGCCTTATGGAGAGGCTCTTTACTCCAAGTTTCCTGGAACAGGCAGATGGAGTATTGCTCCACCTGAGCGTTCCAATCCGGCAGGGCCAGCTTCCTGTGCAGACCGGCCACATTCCAGCTGAGAACCCTAATGAGTGGGTCCGCCACAGCCGAAATGTTGCAGGGCTCGACAGGGCCTGGATGGCCCGACTTGCACGCAGAGGGACAAATGGTCACACATTCCCGTGCCGTCATCCCCGACCTAGTCTCCCCTAAATATGCTGGTGCCACCCGGTGATCTAAAGGAGTCGGGGGTTCTTGGGGTTTAGCAATTGGTACAGAGTTGGCGTCAGAGGGCCAGGATGTCTCAGCCTCCTCTGGGGGGTCCATACGTCAGTAGCCCAAATCGCCCCAATTAGGCAATTGTGGAACTGCCTGCAGATGTGGAACATTAGTTACTGGGTGCCAAAGGCCATAAGCATAGTTTGGAGTTGGAATCACAGGGAAGCAGTTTATAGGATTCAGGGCCGGACGCGGGTAAAAGAATGTCAGATCTACCACCTCAACTCCCGGGCCGGACGTGACCTGTCCTTGACTGGAAATAGCGTGGGCAGCTCTTATGTCCTGAAAGTTAACCACCACACAATCCCCCTCCACTGTTTTCTTCTTATATCCAATCCAACCCACCCTACGCACACCAAGAATCAGGCCATCCACACCCACCGGAAGGGGTCTATTGGCTTTCAACCAGTGGATGACCTTATTCTTTAGGGCCTGGTGCGTTTCCTGCTGATTGTCCTTCAAAGCCGGGACTTTAATAAGAACAGCTACATATGGATGGCACTCAGGTGGGAGGTTGACTGGGGGACATTTGCGTACAACCTTTTCAGGTATAACCGGTAGATTTGGGTTAATAGAAGGATTCGTGGTTGCTTTTGCCTTTGAAACTTGAACTTGGACTGCTCTTTTAGCGGCGGTGGGTAGGGCGGGAGGTAGTTTAGAAATGGATCCTAACCCTCCATTTTGCTGCTTCTTGGGAGCGGAGTTAGGTTTAACTGCTTTCGCTACTGGGGCCTTACTAGCATGAACCTGTACAGCATGGGTGGTAGTGGGCTGTTTACCCGGTTTTGCAGTTGCCATAGGAGCAGGTGTTAGAGCTGAACCGCTGGCTAGTGCAGAAGCGGGTGGAGCTGGTATATGACCATGAGGAGGGCCTACCGGATTTACTTTCCCTTCACTCCCACTTGCAGTATCGTCTCTAGATTTTGATTGTAATTTAATGAGAGACTTCAGGGAGAAGAAGTTATCCCGGGTGGTCTGTTCAAAGCTATCAAGCCTATTCCCCAGACTCTTAACTTGAACAAACAGCGGTGCCAACAGAGCCTTAACCTGATTCTCAAGGTACTCCATGGAAAACCCCTCTTTTGGTGGTGGAAGAGGTGCCATGGACGAGTGCTGGGGCGATGCTGTTTCTAATGTTGAAGCCACAGGAGGTATGTTCCCTTGAATTGCTGGCTCTCCTACTTCTGGTTGCATAAGAGTCTTGTGAGGCTGTATCCTTGGGCGCTTATAAAGCGCCGAGTAGCTTCCTTTCCTGGTGCTAATAACCCTTTTCCTTTTCTTAAGGGTGCAAGAAGCTCGTGTCGGGGCGCTACTTTAGGGCTTATTATAGGAGCCTCATTGGGAAGTTGTAGATTATTGCTAGGGATGCTTTCCGTAGATAATATAGGTAGTGAAAGCCTCGGTCCCCTGTCAGCTGGACTATAGCTCTGGGTAGGTGAGTTAGAGATTAAGCTCTCTATCCTATCAATGCCTGCTTCTATTGCTACAATCCGTGGCTCAACCGACACTATCTCTGTTAAGGGAGAAGTAGAGTAGTTTGAGGGTGGAGACAGGGCATGTGCAACTGTTCCCTGGGAGGAGCGTTTGGACGTAAAAGAGTCTAATGAAAGGCGGCGTTCTGTCATCACAATTTCCTTTTCGATGACCGCGGCCACCCTAGTGATGAATTTGTCCATTGTGCCGATTATAGTATTCCCTGTGGCACTTTCTCCCCCACCCCTCAACGCTTTACCAGAGCGGGTTGACATGGTGGACTTCAAGAAATTATAGCACGGGCGTTGGATGTAAGAGGGGTGGCCCAGCCCAGCCTCTGTCTGCCCCTGACGGCCACAGACGGCCTGCCCTCTGCCCGGGCTCCGCCCGGCGCCGTCTGCGACGCGGAGGGTGCTCTCTCCTTTTCAGCGCCTCCGGTCGTGCTCCGCCGGAAGTGGGCGTGGTTCTGCCTCAGGGCAGGCTGGGAGCTGTAGTTCTTCCCTGTCCGCGGCCGAGTGATGGAAACTACTCGGCGACGGGTGAACAGACAGCCTCAGGGACCCAGCGCTGCCAGGGAACACAGATGTGCCAAGCAATCCCCTCCACAATCCTTCAGGTGTTGGAATGCCTCCCGCTCCTCAGTGGGAGCTCTCTCCTTTTCAGCGCCTCCGGTCGCGCTCCGCCGGAAGTGGGCGTGGTTCTGCCTCAGGGCAGGCTGGGAGCTGTAGTTCTTCCCTGTCCGCGGCCGAGTGATGGAAACTACTCGGCGGCGGGTGAACAGACAGCCTCAGGGACCCAGCGCTGCCAGGGAACACAGATGTGCCAAGCAATCCCCTCCACAATCCTTCAGGTGTTGGAATGCCTCCCGCTCCTCAGTGGGAGCTCTCTCCTTTTCAGCGCCTCCGGTCGCGCTCCGCCGGAAGTGGGCGTGGTTCTGCCACAGGGCAGGCTGGGAGCTGTAGTTCTTCCCTGTCCGCGGCCGAGTGATGGAAACTACTCGGCGGCGGGTGAACAGACAGCCTCAGGGACCCAGCGCTGCCAGGGAACACAGATGTGCCAAGCAATCCCCTCCACAATCCTTCAGGTGTTGGAATGCCTCTAGTGTCACGGATTGCCGCGTCACTCACCAGTGCCGGGAGGTGCTCAAATCCAGCCAAGCACTCCCGCAGCGCGGGACACGCACGGGCGATGCCCGGGCCAAGGGCGGGCCCATCTGAGCCCGTCCGAGCATGATCGAGGATGGGACGGAGCCACCCTCTTTACATCTCCATCGGAGCAACATAAGAAGGTAAGTGATCTAGTGCTGGATTATTAAGATCTCTGTCCGTATTTTTGCTATTACGAGCACCTGGAGCAGTGGCACTATCATAAAGGTAGAAATGGCTACAGCTAAGGCGGGAAAGGGGAGAAAATCTTTATCTGGAGGAACCATTGTGGGCACATTGGATGATATTTTTGCCAGGGCGTCCTATGTGCTTGCGCATAAAATCGAATTGACTGAAAAAAAGCTATCCATGGAACCGTTTTTTGATAAAAGGTCATCAATGGGCGGGTTGGCTTTGGCGTCGTCACCAGTGCCCTTACAAATAACCGACACCGTGTCTTCAGGCCAAGAAGGAGAGGGCATGCAGCAATTGAATGTACCTTGCAGTATGTCTAGCCTCCCAGCGACCGTGGACACTGTTGTAGTTGATTCATGTATTCCCCTACAAAATCATGAGCTTTTAGGAGTAGCAAAACTGAGACTGTTAACCTGGTCCGCATCTAGCACTAAATTGGGGACCATCTACACGTCACCAGATCCAGCAGTTAAAAGAAAGCGCGGTGGTGCCACACTGAAGAATAGGAAAGCAAAAATTAAAAAATTTAGTAACCTGGAGACAATTTAATCACCAAGGGCCACATCCAGCCCTGATACACCTCAGTCTTCTGCACATAGATCTATGATAAACCCAGGTATCGGTTATATGTTTCCCACTGATTTAGGAGAAGACTTTTGGGTTAAACTGGAACTTATTTTCACTGAGACCTGCCTTCCCATATATGATAGATTGAGCTCTATAGAAGAAAGACTCTCCCATCTTGAATCATTGTTTGTTCCTGCACAGGTAGAGGTTGGTACATAGGCTGAATGTGGTACAGGAAATATGGAGGGGCTGTCTAGGACAACAAATACATTCTGCAACCTTGTAACCCCGCAGGCCCCTAATGCTATAGGGTAATCATCTGCTCCAATTGTATCCAATAACCAACACCAAAATCGACCAGGGAATAATGCTGTGTGCAATGATTCAGAACTCTCTAAAAGAGTGGAGGAGGGGGGGGATAGAGGTGTTGGAAGACATTATACTCCAGTAAATACGGTAAAGACCTTTGATGTACCAAAGAGTGTGCTACCACGTTTAGACCTTCCTCCAGAGTCTATACCATATGTGGTAGTTTTAGCAGGGGTTCCTGTTCTGAGCCAGGGAAAAAAGGAAGCTTATAGTGACTTTAAAAATAAATGCATTCACTGGCTGAGATACAACAGGCCTCTTCCAAATCAGGTATCGGGTGAAATTCTCTTTGCCAGACGTGTGGATTGGGTGGAATCCCGGATGAAAAACATTCAGGGTGATTGTGTTGTTATTAACTTCAGGAATAGAAGGGCTGTCGAGCACATTTGTAACTGGGCGATAGGATGTTCCGCAACACAAATACAATCTCTTACTTTAACCTACTTTACCCGGCTGCATCTATTACTCCTAACTTCGATACTGTTACATGAAGGCAGCCCTGGGCGGCTGGGGACAAGTTGGGCTATAATGCACTGGCAGGGCATGATAACTGGATAGGACCCCAAAATTATTCTTCTGATCTGGCTATGTTCCACCACAATAATAGATTCAGCATTCTGGACCTTGTAGACTGACGGTCGAGGGGCAGTTTGTCCCCACCTGCCATTATTGATAAAATAGGTCTGACCGAAGCGCGAGAGGGTTCGGTAGGAACGGATAGTTACACTATACAATATGGTCCACAGGGAAGTGAGAGTAGCTTGGCGGTAACCAGAAGTAAAAGCAGTGGCAGGCGGAGAAATAGGAGTAACCACGTTGGTGCATTGGTTGGTGCCCTGTCTCCAGTAATACAGGAGGGTGTAAGTAGTTTGAGATCGAATACGGATGTGGGAAGGACTAGAGATAGAGCTCAAATAGAGAAGGGGACCGTAATGCCATTAAACCGAGGGATGGGGGACCGGTATCAGGATGGATTACCATCTGGGGCAGTCAGTTGCAGCATGGCACAAAAAATCCTAAATTGCGAGAGGCAAATGGCAATATCCAAATCCTTTCATGGAATTTGGCGGGGATCATAAACAAATTATTGTGTCCAGACTGGTCCTTGTTTGTAGAAAAACATGATATCTGTTTAATGCAGGAAACATGGGATTTAGAAAATGACCAACGAAGTGGCTTTGCAACTTTTGACATACTGGCCACAAAGAGGGGTAGGGGTAGACCATCGGGAGGTCTAAGCATCTGGGTGGGTACGCACCTGGTTGCAAAAGCAGAGCAATTGGTTACAAATTCATTGGATATACAATGCATCCTCCTAACCCTCCCCACTAATAAACAAATTGCCTTAATAAACATCTACTCAATGCCGACGCAGAGTGGGCAAGAGTCCAGAATTGTTGAGCAACTGAGAGATTATATAGTGACTCTCGACCCTGAGATTATCCTAATAATTGGAGGTGATTTTAATTGCCAGTTTGAACCTCTTAATAATGTGAGCTTAGATGATCAAGATTAATAATGTGAGTTTAGATAATGTGAGCTTAGATGATCTTCAGTTCCAAGATATTCCAGTACTGGAATATCTTGAAACCGCAGATTCCATCCATTAAAGCATGGACGCCGTTAGTTCGCCAAATTAATTTGCTTACTCTTTCATTCTCTGTGAGGGCCTGCAATGGGAGACTAAAGTCGGATAGACCTGGCCTACCCACTTTTAATACAGAAGGGAAAAATTCGACCATAGACTATATTATGGTCGAATCTAGATCCTGGGATAGAGTCCCTGATTTCCAGATTTTTAAGCGGAAAGATAGTGACCATAACGCCCTAGTTATGACACTCAAGCCAGGGAGTTGGGGCCTGTCGAAATATCTAGTAGTGCCCATTTTAGTACAACAACTTCTCTTGCTACATAACAACAGGCGGAGAGTAAAATGGCCCCATATACAAGATTCCCCAATAAGCCTGCACACATATATCAACAGGTTGTGCCACACCTTAGGGAAATGGCTGAGGTTGAGTCAATGGGTACCCAAGCAGGGCAGGATAGTAGGCCG
The DNA here is from genome assembly GCF_964263255.1 of Lissotriton vulgaris. Taxonomy (NCBI): domain Eukaryota; kingdom Metazoa; phylum Chordata; class Amphibia; order Caudata; family Salamandridae; genus Lissotriton; species Lissotriton vulgaris. The sequence continues at coordinate 1,087,229,633 of NC_141695.1, read as the reverse complement.
TTAGAAATTAATAATCAGCTGACTGTCAAGCTGTTGGGGGTATTCTATCCGGAAACTAGTATCAAGGAAAAACAGTTCCCATCTCATTCCTGGTATAATTCATCTTGCTGTAAAATTAAAAGTGAGTTATTGAAAGCTATAAAGGCCAGGGATAAGCCAAGTATAAAGGAACTTCAGCTACACTATAAGCGGGTTATCCACTCTGCGAAGAAGGACTGGGAAGCCAATAATTGTGATGAACTGAGAATTGCTCTACAGAATAAGGATCTGAAATCCTTTTGGAAAATCCTTTTGGGCAATAGTTAGTGGCGGGGGTAGGGATGGCAAAGCAGCAATAGAACCAAACATAGCACCAACAATATGGGAGGCCCATTTTGTAATGCTGTATGCTTGTTCGGGTGAGGATGCCATAGCACTTTCAACTTCTTGCCTCCCCCACGAGTTTCGACTGGGGGGGAACAGGACATTTTTCCTGCCGAAGTTGAATCTGCTATCGCTAAGCTATTACTCAATAAGGCGCCCGGTCTTGACAAGCTTCCAGGGGACCTATTTAGGTCACAACCAAAAATATGAGCTCCCTATCTCTGTGCCCTGTTTAATTCCATCTTAAGGGGAATGGACCCGCCGGATACCTGGCGTGGTGCAGAGATAGTTCCCATTTACAAAAAAGGCTGCCCCCTACTACCGTCCAACTATAGGCCCATTAGCCTGATAGATAACACCCAGAAGCTGATGGGACGAATTATCCTGGAAAGAGTCCAGGCCTGGGTTGAGGAAAATGAGATCTTGAGTCCTTTCCAAGCCGGTTTTAGAGCAAGCACGTCAACCACTGACCAGATATTCAGACTTCAGGTCCTGTATTGGAAAACTAAGAGTGCGGAGGGTGGCAGCCTCTACCTTATTTTTGTTGACCTGAGGTCTGCATTTGATCTGGTACCCCGGGAAAACTGTGGAGTGTGCTCCTGGACTTAGGAATCCCATCCTACCTCTTGGATGTGTTAATAAGGCTCCACACAGAAACCTATGCCCAAGTGAGGTGCGGGAAGCATGGAGAATTGTCATCACCCTTCCCGGTAAAAAAGGGTGTGCACCAGGGGTGCGTCCTGGCCCCTACCCATGTTTGGAATTTACATAAACGATCTTATAGATCACTTACTAGGCCTAAAGGATATTGATGCCCCAAGGCTAGTCTCAGGATGGGTACCCGCATTGATCAATCAATCAATCAATGCATTTATATAGCGCACTACTCACCCGGAGGGTCTCAAGGTGCTGGGGGAGGGGGGTCCGCTACTGCTCGAACAGCCAGGTCTTGAGCTGTTTCCTGAAGGCGAGGTGATCCTGGGTCAGGGGGAGGTGGGAGGTGGGTCGGGAGGGAGGGAGTTCTAAGTCTTGGCGGCCAGGTAGGAGAAGGACCTTCCTCCAGTGGTGGCTCTTCGGATCCGGGGGACGGCAGCGAGGGCATGGCTGGACGATCGAAGCTGGCGTGTGGGAGCGTAGAAGTTGAGGCGGCTGTTGAGGTATGCTGGTCCTTGGTTGTGCAGGGCTTTGTGTGCGTGGGTGAGGAGACGGAAGGTGATTCTCTTGTTGACCGGGAGCCAGTGCAGATCTCTCAGGTGTCCGGAGATGTGGCTGCGACGGGGGATGTCCAGGATGAGTCGTGCTGAGGCGTTCTGGATCCGCTGGAGTCTCTTCTGGAGTTTGGTGGTGGATCCGGCGTAGAGGGAGTTGCCGTAGTCCAGACGGCTGGTGACGAGGGCCTGGGTGACCGTCTTCCTGGTCTCGGTGGGGATCCACCGGAAGATCTTACGTAGCATGCGCAGGATGTTGAAGCATGATGAGGAGACGGCGTTGACTTGTCTGGACATGGAGAGGGAGGAGTCCAGGATAAAGCCCAGGTTGCGTGCGTGGTCTGTTGGTTTGGGTGCGCTGCCCAGGGCGGGGGGCCACCAGGAGTCGTCCCAGGCGGAATGTGACGATCCCAGGATGAGGACTTCTGTCTTGTCCGAGTTCAGTTTCAGGCGGCTGTTCATCATCCACTTGGCTACTTCTGTCATCCCTTCGTGCAGGTTGGCTCTGGCGGTTGCAGGGTCGTTGGTGAGGGAGAGGATCAGCTGGGTGCCGTCGGCGTAGGAGATGATGTTGAGGTTGTGTTGGCGTGCGATGGCCGCAAGGGGGCTCATGTAGACGTTGAAGAGGGTAGGGCTGAGCGAGGAGCCCTGAGGAACGCCGCCGATGACTTCGGTGGCTTCTGATCTGAACGGGGGGAGGCGGACTCTCTGTGTCCTTCCGGTGAGGAACGAGATGATCCATTCCAGTGCCTTCCCCTGGATTCCGACGTTGCTGATGTTCGGGGACGACACTTTGTTGTTGTCCAAGACATCAATGGGGATCCAACGTACCTTAGACGGTTTTGCCAATTTCTGTGCATTGAGAGGCTTGGAGATAAATTTAGCCAAAACTAAATTTATGATTTCAACCCACCCAGGCAGACCCGCCAAAACCCTGTACTGGATGGTATTCCTTTGGAGCGGGTAAAAACCTTTGAGTACTTAGGTATTATCCTTGAGGAACATCAGGAATGGGATACTCAGGTATCAAAGGCAGCTCTTACGATGACTCAAAAAGCGGGAGGGATATCAAAAATGCACAGACTTTCTGATTACAAGCCTGCTCCTCCCGTCTTAGAAATTTACAAAGTCCAGGTTAAAGCGGCCTCCATGCACGGGGCAGAGCTACGGTGGCATCATAAGCTAACTAGCCTCACAAGTTTAGAGCACACATTTATGAGGAATTTGTTGGGATTGCCAGCTAGCACTCCTTTAGTACCCCTCCGACTGGACCTAGGGCTTCTCCCAATTGAGGAGGAAGCAGCGCTAAGGCCACTTACATTCTGGAAAAGATCGTGGATGGTCCCAGAATAAACTCCCTATAAGAATAAGTTTAGGGATGTGTGGGCTGAAATTAGAACAAAAAAAATCCCGTGGCTATATCACATTAAGAAACATTTTTGTAGGATTGGCCTACCTGAGTTATGGGTAACACCAGAAGTAGCGTGCCCGGCACTATCTAGGGCCGATCTGGTGTACCATTATAGGCACTACAATCTAATTTCTCTACATATGAGTTCTACAGTGGGTAGGCTGACATCTCAGTTCCTCCAAGTTAAAGTGGATTATAAATTGGAAGATTTCCTTGACTTGATCTATCCAGCTTTGGCAAGGAAATTGTATATGCAATTCAGGTTGGGTAGTCTGCCACTTATGTCATTTACCAGGGAATGGGACATAAATAAAAATACTGAGTGTCCTACGTGCAAACACCATCTTGAAGATGAAATTCATGTCCTTTTCTTTTTCTCCAAATACCAGGCCGCCCGCAGATGTTGGGTGAAACGAATCTGTAGGAACCTTGGCTTCAGAGAATGCTCTAATGCCTTTAGAGTATTATAATATGATACTCACCCCCCTATTGTTTTTGCTGTTTCTCACTTTTTAAACGCGATGTGGCACAAACGTCGAAACCTTCTAATGAAATGATTCATTGATTTAAATATTTGAAGAAAATTTTAAATGTTAAACTTCGATAACTACTTTGAATGGTTTAATATGATTTTACTGTCTGATGCTAAGGAAATGGTTTTAAATTTTGTAAAGTAGTTGTATATATATAATTGTGCCTGTTTTGTGAATGTTCTATGTTATTTATTCTTCGCATTGTAATGTCTGTATGTATTTTATTATGTACTTTTATGGTCCATGGTGGCCGAAATAAAGTTATCGACGACGAGTTAATGATAATGATCACATGCAAGTGTTGCGAGGCTAAAGGAAAATTGAGAAAACATGATGGGAAAGGAAAGAAGAGAAAGAGAGAATATGAGGAAATTCAGCTAGAAAAGATGAAAGGGAAAATATATAAAAGAATGAAAGAATTGGAAGGAAAAGAAGTAAAAGATGAAAATACAAAAGAGGAGAACAATTGAGAATTGTTGATGCTGGCATCTAGTTGGGATGGGTAATTTTGTGATGGCTCAAAAATGCCATCAGAGAGGGAATTGATGGAGCAAGGTCTCTGAGACTTGCTCACAGCAATCATCTAATTTAACTCACTAACAAGTTAATAATACAGTTTCATTGAAACTAATATGCATTCACACAAACATTCTTGGGTTAGCAAAGCTTGCATATGGACGTACTAACACAGATAACATTGAAGAAGGACTAATACCACTTTAAACAGGTAATCTGTTTTGCACATGCATTAATTACATTTACGGTGTATGACAAGGTAACGCTTGGAGGGAAATTCTAGCCAATGAGCAGAAGCTATTAACATGGCGGCTTGAAGACTCTCACGCATGGCACCTGCTTATATGAAATTAGAGCAAGCTATTTGACTCATGCTAACACGGGGATAAGTCTAATAATTAGGATAGAGTAGAGGTAGGTGGTATACAGTGCAAACACCTATTTTGAGAAATTAACATCTGTCTTTTGACTTTGATCACTAGTGCATATTTGGGCCTTTCTCGCAGAACTGAATAAGCTGAATGACGCAAAGCCTGCGCATGCTCACTGAGGGAAGTCATGAAGGTCAATGACACTGCAGTTGAAAGAGAGCCACAGCCTGGGAACGGACAGTGCAGAGTTCGCAGTGAAATGTTCCATTCATTATAGTGTCATAATGTTTAGAAGTTGATACATGTAGCATTTGAGGACAAAAGTTATGAAGAAAAAGTAAGGGGTAGGGTTTGCGAACAATGGGTTGACTGAATTTTGTCACATGTAAGCATGGTGTGATGTGCTGGCCAACAGACATGGGATCCCCCCCTACAAAGACCCAATCGGTAAAAAGCCTGGGGATTACACTTAATGAGGACCTATCCCTCAAAGGACAGGTGGGAACGGTAGTTTCCGCTAGTTTTTATCAACTTAGGAAGATTAGGAAAATTGCCCATCTCCTAACACACTCTGCACTTATTCAAGTGGTGATTGCCCTTGTTCTCTCCCGGTTGGATTTTTCAAACAGTCTTTATTTAGGTCTCCCGGCGGGACTATTAAAACGTTTACAGATGGTCCAAAATCAGGCGGCAAGACTGATTTGGAAACAACCAAAGTGGCAATCAATTAGAGCTGGGTTAGAAAAACTTCACTGGCTGCCAGTGGCCCAGCAGATTGCCTTTAAAACAGGATGTATCACCTTTAGGGCGCTCCATGATAATGGAACTAGATTTATTAGGCAATCTATCACCAACTATACACCTTCGCGCAACCTACGCTCTAAACATTTTTTTCTTGCAAATGTCTCCTCATTTAAGAAAAAACGCCAGGGCGGCAGCTGCTTTCACCATCTGGCTGCCTCCTTCTGGAATGCTCTCCCCCTCTCGATCAGACAGAGCAAGGACTTACTGACGTTTCGAAAATCTTTAAAAACTTAGCTATTCCAACAGGCTTATGCTTAAGAGCGGTGTTGAATGTCTTGACTCTACAGCGCCAAGAAACCCAAGGGTGTATGTGCGCTCAAGAAATAGTTATTAAGATAAGATAAGATAAGATAAGATGAAGACCAGCCTTTGCTGGACCAATCAAATTTCGTATTTTCCCAATATTGAAACATTAATGGGTGGAACATGCAGAATGAAAGGTATAATTAAGATAGCATTAGTTAGTCAGTCAGAGCAGAGACCTGAGAATGCTGGGGAGAGAAGCTGATGCTGTAGGATGCTGAATTGCGGACAAAGAGCCAATTGCAGAATCTGAAGCAGAACCTTCTATCCTAATTTAATTGGGTTAGATTTGTAAATCTCAGAAGAATCTCGAGGAGTAAGAGTGTGTCAGAGAGGGGTGCGGTGCAACCATCAGTATATTAGAGAGGGTAACTATCCTGTCCTGATTCCTGTCCTGGAGTCTTTGTCTCTTGAAATCTATCTCAGGGGACTCCCGACAGCCCTTTTGCCAAGCGGCTGGTCTTCCACACCATCCTTGGTAAATATATTTTTCTGTCATTTGCTAATGTTTTTGAATCTTTTCTCTCTGTCCTCTCCCTTTCCGGCATCAATCATTGAGTGTGTCAGAGATAAATGTGTTGTGTTTATTAATTGAATTTTCTCTCCTATGAATGATGGTGACTGCACTGTATTGAGATTGCTCACATGCAACTAAAATTTAGATAAAGTTTCAAAAACTTCTTGAGTCTGTGATGATTTACCTAAAGTAAAGAAAAGTTAGGGGCATATTACCAAGTAATAGCGATAATTATCGCTATTGCTTGGTTAGCGGGAAAAATTTACCGCTGAGCTGCGGCGATTTTTACCGCAAATAAACCTTGGTATTACCAAGGTTTATCGCAAATGCGATAAAAATCGCCACAATGCATGAATATCGCTGAAAAGTCAGCGATATTCATGCATTACCGAGCTAATGCTCTTAGCCATGTTATCCACCTCCCATTGGATAACATGGCTAAGAACTGCTCAGGGTAGGTGTTAGCTTTTGGAGATATTTGCGCTTAGCGCGAATATCTCCAAAAGTTGGTAATAGGAGATAGCGATGTTAGCGACTGTTTTCAGTCGCTAACATCTTGGCACGCCCACTTTGCATGTCATTAGTGATAAATATCACTGACATGCAAAGTGGGGCCCAAGATGGTCGCTATCTCCTACTAGCTGTCGCTAACTGGTGTTAGCGACAGCTAGGTAATAGGGAGATAATTTTATCTCCGCTTTCTTGGCTTTTAAAGCCAAAAAAGCGGAGATAAACCTCCTTGACAATATGCGCCTTAGTTTGTTATTGCCATCAATTAGTTTCAACTAATGGTCCATCGACCAGAGGAAAGAACTTGTTGATCAGCGAAGGGTTAGTTCAAAATTGAATAGAGGTTTTGAATAAACTAATTCTAAGCAGTTCATGAATTTTCATAAAACTTAAACCCCACCAGCGTTTTAACCACTGTGTGTTTTATGGGTCCAGGTGAGTATGTGGTAGTGGAAAGTCCATTGTTAGTGAACCGCTGGATCACTAACTCCCCTCAAGCTGAGCCATGTACCCCCCTGGATGAAATAGAACCTACAAGAGTGAAATAAAGAAGCAGGGATTGTATGCAGGTAGGAGAATGAAGAATGAGGTCAATACAGTACTATGAAGCTCTCATATTCGGAAATGTTAACATGCTGCAGCACCAGTTGCAGGCTTTGACAGTTTGGGCATTTTACAAATTAAACATTGCCTCCATATTCTTGTGTTTCTCCCTCCACTTTGGCATGGCTTCTTTGCCATCATTTTGATTGGAATCGTTTCCTTTCACTTTTGACATCAGATAACTAGCATTTCTTTTCTGTTTTCGTACTTTGCTATCCTCATTCTGTCATTGTCTGCTCTTTTCCTGCTCCTCCTCAGTACCCCTCACTCATCTGTCCCTCTGACACCTCTCCCATTCCTGCTCCCTACTTATTTCTTTTTATATTGCCTACATTGCTTTACAATGGTCTAACATCTGGCACACAGCTACTGGTCTGGTCACTTCCCCACTCATCTGCTGCTCCCCAATACCTCCTCATCATATTTTCTAATTTGTTTTATTATTTTTGTAAGGAACCTGCAGCTGCACAATCTTACAAGAGTGCTTGATTCCCTATATTTGCATTGCATTCTCATGCACACTTTGGGCCCTATTCACAAATATCACTCTCTTAGTACATTTAGTGGTATCACAGTAGTACTACTAACATACTGTAAAATGTTATTCATTACCCTACTCGTGAAGATCTTTACCTATGGCTCTATTATCTTCCGTGTACAGAGACCTCCACCCTGACCACAGAGACCTCTGCACACATGTTAATATTTAAGTAGTAAATGTGGGAGGAACCTGGAGGAGAGGCTGGAAAATGGGGAATGGCTAACTACTGAATAGGGGGTGGTTAAAGGAAAGAGTAAGCAGGGGACAAGAGAGGGTTAAGGAGGTGTTTAAGAAGGGACAGGTACTCACCCTCCAAGGACTAATTGCTGTTCACAAACTGCCATTCTATGCCAAGAGAAGCAATCTTGCAGCCATTTAATGTATTTCATGAAAAGAGCATTCAAAATGGCCACCCTTGGGGGTGTTCATGAGAACACATGGGTGGCTATGTATAGATAGTGTTGGCCATAAAGTGTGTCAAACCAAACATACTTCTGGAAACATGTATTTGAAATGGAAGGGCTAGTGGTTTTGCCAATATCTAATCTAAAAATAGAGTTGTGTGTTGTAAGAGCTGCAACTGAATACCTCTGCTAGATGGAATTTAGACACTGAATTGCAAGGTACCTCACTGACTTCCACATGTAAAACATGACAACTAATATGCCAATTTCCATTTAAGTCAGCTCTCTAATTATGGACATAATTATCATCATAATGCAAGCTTCAAAAAGATTGGTCCATTAAAAAAAAGATCAAGAATACCACTAATTTACTTAGGTTCCCAATGTGTAGTTCACAAAGAGTTGTTAGCTCAACACCCTGTTTGGAGTACAACAGCATACAGTGAATGTCTTTGTTATATTCTAATTGTCGACGATTAAGCCAATGCGAATATTGTAAAATGATTACACAGACACTGGCCCTTTCTCAGAATTGGAAACTCAGGTATTTGTACCAGGTATCATTAATGCGTACCCTTCAATTTGAATAGCTTAAATATGAATTGATAAGCTGCCATTAGCCATAGTTCAGTATTCTTGCCCTAACTAGTATTGCCCTTGGGTATGACAGGCTGACTGAACAACCTCTACTTTGCTTTGTCACTTATCAGATGAGTATTTCTTAAAGAGATGCATTTAATAATACTAAATTCAACCATTTAATGTTGTTTAATATTCTTGAAATTATAAAACTTTGACTGATCTGCTAAGCCTACAAAAAGAGTGTGTTTTTTAATATCCACAGTCGTTATGGAAAAGTGAATTTGAACCTTATGTGCACACATTTAAATGAGTATAAAATGACCGACTTTCCACTTCGCACTGATACACATGAATTACAGTCAACCTTACTCAGAGATCATCAGTGATTAAGATAAATGAGACTCTCTGAAAAAAAATGAAGCATCTTTTCCGCCTCTGAAAAGCATTGGTAGAGCTAAATGAGAAACAATTTCTTGCTATCCATTACTTTAAATTACAGATATCAGCCTTGATGCTATTTTCAAGGTTCACTGAAATCTCATAAAGTATCATCATTTTATAAACTTTGCTCATACAAATGAAACCTGAAATATCAGTCTGGGATAATGTGGGAAATTGCGCCAAGGGCTGCGTTTTGCATTTTTGCTCACATGAATCTCATGAAATATTATACTGAATGTCTTTTTCCGTGTAGAACATTATTATTTGATGTCAATGAGAAGAGTCCGTATTCTTGTAAACTACCTAATTTCGTTTTGTGGCTACAGTCAGTAAACATGAGATTGAAATAGCAATTTCATTCTTACAAAGATATTACTTGTTCATATAGATTCAAACACATTTTGTCACTCCAGGTGACAGCTTAATAACACGTTAAATTCACAAAAAAATAAGTATAGGTAATATTTTGAAATATGAAACATTTAATCAGTAGAAAAAATTGGCACCTTTGTGCCGAGGGCACTTGAAAAAAGAAATGTGCAAAAGCACGATTCCACCTTCCAATTCGGGTTTCCGCATATATAGTTAGTCTCACAAAAGAAATTGTAAGCGAGACTGCGCTCTGGTGTCAGATTCCAAAAAGTACCCAGGAACTGAATGGTAGCTACACAAATGCCCATGAGCAAGTTAGAACCGAAAAAAGTGAGAAAAGCGGAAAAAAGTGGTGGAGAGATGAAGGGGATGAGTGCAAAATTGCACTGTAGGGTACATAGCAGGTAGCTAGACCCTGGATGTGGAGTTTTGAAACTAAAACAGAGACGAACTCAAAACACAAAAAGGTTAAATAAGGTTTGAGAAAACAATTTTCTTATACTTTGTTACCAAAACATTTTTAACGCAGTTTCATTTGGTTTAAAACAACACTGATTTTCTGAAGTCTTTTTACCTCAAATTTGCGACCTGGGTTTTTTCTATTAACTCATGAAAGCCTCCTGACAATTATTAAAGGTTGTTAGGAATGTGTATATCATCAGGGCCGGCTTTAACACAGGTGGCGCCCTGTGCGACAGTGTTTGTTAGCGCCCCCTCAATGACCACCTCTGCCATGGATTCCCTCACTAACACCCTATAACTGTGCCTCTCAAGCCACCATACCAATTACACTCAGATTAATTTAGTTTTATAGCACCGCTCATTCCAGTGAAAGGTGTCAGAGCACTTTACAGAACACATACATTGGACAGAAACAATCATATGTGTGTTAATCAGTGTATAGGAAATGTTACATCAGACAGGACTACAATGTGTAGTGTACGAGCGACATGGTAAGGGGCGACCACTCGGTCCCCCCGAACGTATGGTTGGGTGCCCCGATCCCCCTGGGAAACCATTTTAGGAGGGGGGCGTGGCTCGGCTGGTATGCCCGAAGCAGCGTAGCCGGGGCGCGCATTTTCCCGCCCAAGAGGGGTTGTCCTAGACACCTACACCGAAGACCACGCCCAGTAGGCGTACCGGAGGAGGGTACAAGCCCTCCCGCAGAAGGATAAATAGAGCGGGAATCCGAAGAAGCGTCCTCTTGTTCCTGTGCTCTGAAGGCTGCACCCACTCGTTGCTCGTGAGCCCTCGACGGAACAAGCAGCAATTTTGAGAACTTGTAATTTTGTTGTTTCTCTTTCAGCTATTTGGAGTTAGAAGGGTCCAGAACCTCGTTGATTGACTGGGAGCAGAATACTCGAAACCATGGCTGGCAAGAAAGCGGGAAAGGGTTCCGAGACAGATAAGGTGTTACGCCTATTGTCGAACCGGATGGTTTGCATGGACAGAAAACTCGGACAAGTCCAATCGATCGGTAGAGGTTTGGCGGAGGTCAAAAAACAGCTGGCTGCACTGAGCAACCCGGTCATCCTAAGAAGGTAATAGGCCCGGCCTTGCCGCGAGTCGTCCCCGAGGGTAGAGGGAAACGGGTCAAGAAGAGGGCGGTTTCGGGGGAGGTCCCGGTTCCAGAGGTACCCCCAGTTGCCCCCCTCACGCCGGCAGACAACCCGGTACCAAACCCAGATGCGGGTCAGCCGATCCCGGTTGTGATTACTCCCGCTAATGATGAGGAAATGCCTCCCGAATTGGCCATCCAGTTGGCAGCATGGCTCAAGAAAAAGGCAGGGGGCGCAGTGGCCCCTGGAGACCCGGCCGAAGAGGCCAGACTACTAATCGAGCAATTGCGGCAGTCGAGAGATGTCGCAAAGGCGAATGTTTCTCTTGTTTCCCCACAGGTGGCACGGGTAGGACCTGCAGTTGGTCACGAGAAGACGGCGGGAACAACGGCCGAGCCGGGTAAGCTCGCTTTGCCAATGGCGGGGGAGGGTTCAATACCCTCGAGGCGGGAGAAGGTGGCACAGCACATCCCTATGGCCACGAAAGAGTTAATAAGGGGAGACAAATATGTTAACATGTTTTCATTATTGACTGACCATCGCGAGATGGAATATGCTAAAACCCAGAAGGATTATTGGCACCCGAGCGTCTGGCGCGCCAAGATGGCGGAATTCAGGGTGGATGAGACAGTAACAAACTGGGTTAAGGCCTTTTCTATATTTACTGCAGTTATGGGGGAACGTAAACGCGAGGTGTTGACTGAATTGTCTTGCTATCAAAATCTTTTATTATGGATTTTTATGCAATGTATGAGGGGGAGGAATGGAAAGGTTATGACATGAAATTCCGGAAAGCGAAAGAATATGATGCTACTCTGACGTGGGATTGCCTGGACTCGGTGTCATGGCACAAGCAGCTCCTGCCAGGGGCGGCAGGTACATCCTCGCCAGGCGGGAGTGGGTCAGAGGTCGTCCGCCAAAAGCCCGCGGTGCCCTTTCGAGCGGGCGCCGGTGGGGATTACCAGCCTAAAACCGGCGGTAATGGCGGCAAGCGTGGGGTCTGTTGGGGCTTCAATCGAGGCAACTGTAACAGACCGCAGGGAACATGTAGGTTCAAACATGAGTGTGTGGGCTGTGGGAATTCCTCACACCCGGAAAGTTCATGTAGATCTAAAAATAGCGGGACGGGAGGAAAAGGAGGGTCCAAGCAGGAGTGAGGTAGAACGTTGTGACCGATTGCCTACACCCGTTGATCTCAAGGCTATGACTCCTTGGTTGAACAAATACCCTGATCATGTATCCGCTGGGGTGTTGAGGAAGGGATTCTTACACGGCTTCCACATCCCGGCGGGGGATTTTCGGGGGGACTCCTTTTGTAAAAACCAGTTATCGGTACAGCACAACCCAAGCGTGGCAGAGAGAAAAATTGCAAAAGAAGTCAGCTTAGGGCGAGTGGCAGGGCCTTTTCATCGCCCGCCGGTGGCGGAGTTCATCTGTTCCCTGTTAGGGGTTGTCCCGAAGAAAGACCCAGGGGAGTTTAGACTTATTCATAACCTGTCTGCTCCGAGGGGGTCCTCGGTGAACGAGGCCATTGACCCAGAAGTTTGTTCAGTGCGGTACGCATCGTTCGATGATGCCGTGGCCATGTTAAATCGCCTGGGCCCCGGGGCGCTGATGGCGAAATCAGATATCGAATCGGCGTTCCGGTTGCTCCCGGTACACCCACAGGATCAGCGCTTGCTAGGTTTTGCCTTTCAAGGGAGTTATTACATGGATAAATGCATGCCTATGGGTTGCTCCATTTCTTGTGCCTATTTTGAAATGTTCAGCTGTTTTTTAGAGTGGTCATTCACCGAGGCCACAGGGCATAGGCATGTTATGCACTATCTTGATGACTTCCTGTTCTTGGGAGCAGCCGGCGATACCAAATGTGCCCAGGCGCTGCATGACTTCTGCATCCTCATGAGGGAGTTTGGAGTCCCATTGGCACCAGGTAAGACGGTTGGACCATCAACTTCACTGGAGTTTCTGGGAATTGAGCTCAATTCGGTGGAGGGATGTTTCTGTTTACCGATGGAAAAAGTGGCCAAGTTTAGGGCTTCCTTGACGCAATGCCTGGGCAAGGAGAAAGTGACCCTGCACCAGTTACAACAAACAGTGGGTCAGCTTAACTTTGCCTTGAGGGTGATACCAATGGCCCGCCCCTTCTCACGCTCTATTGCACAAGCTATGGTTGGTCTCAAAGAGGGACACCACCGTACGAGACTGTCGGCAGAGGTTCGCCAGGATATGCGCATTTGGTTGGCATTTCTGGCAGACTTCAACGGTCGAGTCGTGTGGAACAAGCCGCCAGCGTCTTCAGATGAACTAGGTCTGGGGACTGACTCAGCGGGGAGCGTGGGATTTGGCGCCATCTTTGGTAATCGATGGTCGGCGCAAACATGGCCGACGTGGTGGCACTCCAGCGGTCTCACAGGTAACATTGGGTTCTTGGAGTTATTCCCCATTTGGGTTGCTCTGATGGCATGGCCACACGACTTCAGGGACCGCTCAGTGGTGTTTTGGTCTGATAATATGACTGTTGTCGAATGCATTAACCAACAGGCAGCACGCTGCAAATGGATCTTGAGATTGTTGAAAGAAGTTGTGCTGCTTTGCATGAGACTGAATGTACAGTTCAGGGCGAAACATGTGCCAGGCGTACTGAATCATGCAGCTGATGCACTCTCTCGTTCACATATGCAGGCGTTCAGGGGTTATCTACCTACAGCGGACCTAGTGGCGGCACCATTCCCCGAAACACTATGGTTAATCGGTGCCCCGGATTACAAGATCTCGTGGCAGCAAGCTTAGCCCCCAGGACAAGGAAGGCATACGAAGGAGCGTTTCGTTCCTATTGCACATTTTTGGGTCCAACAGGAAGTCAGAGCTGGGGTCAGGAGGAATCCTTCCTGGGGTTCCTGGTAGCGCTGCACAGAGAAGGCCGATCAGCGGCAACGGCCAGTAGGCATAGGGCGGCCATTTCATTCATGGCGCAGGTGCATGGCATAAAAGACCCAACGGGTTCCTTTTTGGTTAAGAAGGCCCTTCGCGGCTGGCAGCGCCTCGAGGGTCGCAAGCAAGATGCGAGGCGCCCGATTGGCTTAGACAGGTTGTCTCTACTTGTAGTGAAACTAGACGAGACGTGCTCCTCCCACTTCGAAGCAGTTCTGTTCCGGGCAGCTTTCGCATTAGCATTCCATGGGGCTATGCGGGTGAGCGAACTGGTCGCAAGGAATAAGAAAGACGTTGAGGGAGGTTTGTGCAGGGATCACGTCCAAATTAGGGGTGATTCGATGCTGGTCTCGATAGCCAGGTCCAAGACCGACCAGGGGGCCATGGGAAATAGTGTTGTCGTGCAGCGCGCGCGAGGGTCCCCCACCTGCCCGATAAAGTGTATAGAGGAATACTTGGCACTAAGGGCGGCTACATGGCGGGGAGTTTGTTGAGGCACAAGGACGGCACCCCACTGACAAGGTTTCAGTTCCAGAGGGTGCTAGCACTGACAATCGCTGCTGCTGGCATGGACCCGTGCGATTTTGGGACCCACTCCTTTAGGATAGTGGCTGCTACTGAGGCTACAGCCAGGGGTCAGAGTGCGGAGGAAGTGAAGCAGTTGGGATGATGGTCCTCGAATTGCTTCAAAAGGTATGTGCGATTGCACATGTTGTAGAGATCAATTGACTTGCACTCACGCTTCTTGTCTTTTGTTTGAATTACAGTTTCGCGAGCCTGTCACGCGGGGCGGAATTTGCAGTCGACCCAGCACCAGGAGACCAGCGGTCAAGGACCACCGTCTGGAGTGAGAGTGGTATGGGTCGTGGGCCACTCATATGTGAGGCGCGCCAGGGACGTATTCAAAGCAGGTGACGCAACTCACGCAGCTGGGGAATACGGGTACAGAGTGGCCTTCCATGGGAAGGGCGGGCTTTGTTTTGACCAATTCGAATCATTTTTTGAGGGTCTCTTAGGGCGGCAAAGGTCACCGCCATCTGTAGTCATAGTACACCTGGGGGGCAATGACTTGGTGACACTGGGTAGACGAGTGTTGTTTGAACAAATTTTGTCTGCTGTTAGCTGGTTGGCTAAAAGAATCCCGGGGTGCACGATTGCCTGGTCCCACATGATTCCCAGGAAGGTATGGCGGGGGGGCCTTTCGGTGTCAGCACTGAACCATTCGGTGAAAAGGGTTCACAATAAAGTTGGTAAATTGTTTCGCTCTTCGCAGTTGCATAGCATTCCTCACGGGTGTATTCGGGGGGATCTCATGTATCTGAATGATGGGGTTCACCTGTCCAGGGAGGGGAATGATTTACTCATAGGAGACTTCATAGCATGGCTAAGGGGTTTGAGGAAGCATGACCTTTAGGAGGAGTAGGGGGGGCCGGATAGTCGGTCAACTATCCGGCCTGTGGCGGTAAGGTCATGATCGGTGAGCAGTAATTTCAAGGTCCCTAGAGGGGGGCGCCACCCAGAATGGATGGGAGCGCCCGGGGGGAGGCGGCCATTGGCCCCTCCCATGGGGAGGCGGCACCCACTAAGGATGGGTCGCTTAGGGGGAGACGGCCATAGGCCCCTCCCAGGGGGGAGGCGGCTAGATGCCCCTCCTACTAATTTCCCGGGGGCCGGATATCCGCGACGGCGGATAGAGATTGTGGGGATAGGGGGGGAGTCCACGCTGTTCTTCCTACAGATACCTCACACGGGAACTCGGACGACCTTTACGATGGCGTCGAGTGGAAAGGGGGCCCCCACCACGACAAGGGAAGTTACAGTTGGCAACGAGGGTAGAGTCCTCTGCGCATGCGCCACTCACACCGTGAGGGCGAGAGTTTTGGTAGTAGGGATCTGACACCGGTTAAGACCTTGCCGTTGGCCCTTAATGCTAGGATGTACAATTTTAATTTAGAATGTATGCATTTGCAGGATGTTAGACTCGGCTAGGTAACCTTTGTATTAGAGATCTGTTAAGGTTAGCCAAAGAACATGTCTTCATCGAAATGCAATAAATGTAAAATTGTACATGATTATGAAACTTTTATTTAATGTTTTAAATTTTGTTTCATATTTTAATAAATACGGCCGGGAGGGTGACTCCCTCCCGCCTTCCAAAAGTTCAACCTGTGTCCGACTTCTCCCATCCTTGGGGATTGTGTTGGGAGGGGGTGGCGGGCATCCCGGCCATATGGAAAGGGGCGACCACTCGGTCCCCCTGAACGTATGGTTGGGTGCCCCGATCCCCCCGGGAAACCATTTTGGGCGGGGCGTGGCTCGGCTG
Organism: Lissotriton vulgaris; assembly: GCF_964263255.1. Classification (NCBI taxonomy): domain Eukaryota; kingdom Metazoa; phylum Chordata; class Amphibia; order Caudata; family Salamandridae; genus Lissotriton; species Lissotriton vulgaris. The sequence continues at coordinate 1,087,213,338 of NC_141695.1, read as the reverse complement.
GTATGCCCGAAGCGGTGTAGCCGGGGCGCGCCTTTTCCCGCCCAAGAGGGGTTGTCCTAGACACCTACACCGAAGACCACGCCCAGTAGGCGTACCGGAGGAGGGTACATGCCCTCCCGCAGAAGAATAAATAGAGCGGGAATCCGAAGAAGCGTCCTCTTGTTCCTGTGCTCTGAAGTCTGCACCCACTCGTTGCTCGTGAGCCCTCAACGGAACAAGCAGCAATTTTGACCCACCCACCAGCCCCTTATGGCAATGTTTGTCTTAAATAAAGTTTTGCTGAAGATAGGCCTTTTTTCCTTTGTAGAGAGTAAAGGAATGTTGAAGTTAAGGATGTGACTTCTGCCTGTAGGATAATGTTTTTTCTTTGTAGGAGTGAGCAGTCGATGACACATCAAGGCAATGTCAGAATTTTTTCCTTCCTTAGTAGGTAAACAACTGTCGTATTTATTTTTGGTCGGGTGGTAAGGTCATGATCGGTGAGCAGTAATTTCAAGGTCCCTAGAGGGGGGCGCCACCCAGAATGGATGGGAGCGCCCGGGGGGAGGCGGCCATTGGCCCCTCCCACGGGGAGGCAGCACCCACTAAGGATGAGTCGCCTAGGGGGAGACGGCCATAGGCCCCTCCCAGGGGGGGAGGCGGCTAGATGCCCCTCCTACTAATTTCCCGGGGGGCGGATATCCGCGACGGCGGATAGAGAGTGTGGGGATGGGGGGGAGTCCACGCTGTCCTTCCTACAGATACCTCACACGGGAACTCGGACGACCTTTAAGATGGCGTCGAAAGGAAAGGGGGCCCCCACCACGACAAGGGAAGTTACAGTTGGCAACGAGGGTAGAGTCCTCTGCAAAATGCGCCACTCACACCGTGAGGGCGAGAGTTTTGGTAGTAGGGATCTGACACCGGTTAAGACCTTGCCGTTGGCCCTTAATGCTAGGATGTACAATTTTAATTTAGAATGTATGCATTTGCAGGATGTTAGACTCGGCTAGGTAACCTTTGTATTAGAGATCTGTTAAGGTTAGCCAAAGAACATGTCTTCATCGAAATGTAATAAATGTAAAATTGTACATGATTATGAAACTTTTATTTAATGTTTTAAATTTTGTTTCATATTTTAATAAATACGGCCGGCAGGGTGACTCCCTCCCGCCTTCCAAAAGTTCAACCTGTGTCCGACTTCTCCCATCCTTGGGGATTGTGTTGGGAGGGGGTGGCGGGCATCCCGGCCATATGTCATGGATACTGGTAGGCAATATAGTTTAAGAGTCCTTATTCTGGAAAAGCACAAATTCAGAATTTAAAACGTAACATCATTGTTAGGGGTTCTCTTTAATAATAAGAATTGTTTTCTGCCCAAATGAACCCTTTTCACAAGATTAAGATGATGAAAGACCTGGCAAAAAAAATTATATTGCTCAAATATATACTTTGCAGTTTGCATGCAGATCTTTGATGACTGTTAATAGCTCAATGTTCTATATTAGGATTTTGACTTGTAAAGGACAAGTAACTAAATTAGCTCTCTTTCAGAAGCGGTGACCCACTGACCTATTTCCATTATATGAACTTTGTTATTTGCATGGTGCACTTTCTTAGCAACAGGCATTTTGCCCCTCTGCACTACATTAGGATGAGTCAAAACGTCCACTAGACAAACCTTCAGTCTGGTCTCAGGAAGACGATTAATCACAGGAGCTATCTTGACATTTTAATTGATGCCTGATAATTGTTGAAAAAGGAAAGGCACAGCAGGTGTTTTTAAAATGAGAATATGTGTGCAGAAAATGACGCCCCCCACCCCAAGTCAGCCACCCCCCCCCCCCGGTCTGGTGGCACCGATCGCACTGCCCTAAAGCCGACCCTGTATATCACCCTGTGAATATGGCTCCTGTTTATAGCATTTTATCCAGAGTATATCTAGACCATTGTGACATGTTTAAACATAAATTCCAGTAGCAGTTTCGCCAATTCACTGGTTAAGAATCTTTGGTCTTACAAGTACCGAATTCGGGGCACTGATGGCGTTCACTTACAAAATGCACATCATGCCTTGCCCCAGTCCAAAATGGTGCCCTATTTCCACTGGAATTAGACAAAACAGAGCCACCCAATAATCCTGTGAGGACTCGGTATAATCAAGAGCAAAATTACAATTTGTCCCCGTAGGAGTCACTTTAATCCTTTTTTATAAATTCTTAGTTAGTCACAACAGTGATCTATCATTCAATAAATGCAAGGAAAATACAGTATTTTACTGTTATTGATTTTTATAAATTATTTTCTTCATCAAAACGATGAAAAATGGCAACATAAATACTACTATGTATGCTGATACATACGGGTACGGGTAAGAATGGAACATAAACTATATATGCAAAACGATTTCATATTTGACTAAAGGTAGGTAGAAAGTGGAACATGCTATTAGACAAAAATGCATGAAAATCTCATTTATAGAAAAACGGAAGAGAAAAGGGACGTATGCAATTATGCTTTATTCGAGACGTTAGGAAGGAAGTGTAGATAAACGAACACCCACACAGATTTATATTTACCTAGGATAGATTGAAGACTAACCCTGGCCACGGGTCAGTTTGGAAAGACGGGAAAGGACCCTCAAGGACTTAGGTTGCCGGTAGGCGAGTAGGTACAGCTCATGGACAGTCTGGACAGGATAACCCCAGAATTTGGATCAGGACCGGGTTCACCAAGGGTACGACCAAACCCGCAGCTTCGGTTGCAACGCCTGCGCTACTCCCTCTCTACAAGGAATCTGTCAATAACCCCGATTGGGTTCTCAAATCTCCCAGCAAAGTGCTTTGCCAGCACTTAAGGTTCCCCAAAACCCCAACTGGGTCTGTCCGCAGCTCTCTGTGTCAGTCACCTATAGAGTACGTTGGATCAGTGACAGGTCAGCTATTCGGACAAGTCAGACAATTTCTCTAGCTAAACCTAGGCTAGTTATACTGTTTTTCGGGTTAGTGTACCACCCCCTAATGTTGCAAATGTAAGGATCCCCAAGTTCTGATTGGACAAAGGAGGAGGTAAGTCATCACACCACCTAAATTTTAGACTTTCCCAGGCTTAATATTCTATTTTCGTACCCACCCCTTACATTCTAGTTTCCCATGGCATATGTTTTAAAGTGGACAATGGGGAATACAGCGTTTATTACAAATATAGCAATTTCAGGTACAGTTCAGCTTCGTCCTGCTGGGTTACAGGTCGGTTCCCAGGAGCATCTTGGGCGAGGCTGCCAGCTGGCTGGGTTCCACTGCTGCAAGGTTATTTTTTCCCCCATCACGTGACTGGGACCATACGAGCTTCCAAAATGGAGTAACAAGCGCCTCCCAGGCCCAAAGAATACGATACATGAAAAGCAAGCGAAAACAATTTAGAAACACAGAATAAAAGATTGCACTGTATACCATGAAATGGCTATACTATATCCCTTACTTTATAATAACTATTGCATTAGGCTGAAGCATAAACTAAAGCTTAACGGGGATAAAACAGAGCTGCTCCTGTTTGGCCCAGATACCTCTCTCTGGGGCCCACACCATTGGCCTCCGGAGATGGGTCCTCTACCCACTCCATCAGTGTCTGCTCGCAATCTCGGTGTGATCTTCGACAACCAACTTACTTTCAAACAACACGCTGTGAAAGTTGCAGCCACCTGTACTACCATCATCAGGTGGCTGAGAAAGATCACTTGGATGCTGCCTACAGACACCTTGAGGACCGTTGTCCAGGCTCTTGTCATCTCACGCCTGGACTATGGGAACATCCTTCTCTTAGGTGCTGCCAAAGAGGTAACCAGGAAGTACCAGGTGGTACAGAATATGGCAGTCCGCCTGGTTTGTCATCTTCCTGCCAGATCCTCGGTCACTCACCACAGGCGGAACCTGCACTGGTTGCGCATTGAAAGCAGGGTGCACTATAAAGCACTCTGCTACATGCATAAAATCATGACTGGTAGAGCCCCTCGCTATCTCTCTGCTCTGGTTCAGAAATATATCCCCCCCCGTACACTCAGGTCCTCGTCGCAGAACAAATTTAAAATTCCGCGCACCAACAGAGCCAAAATGGGAGGCCGTTCGTTCGCCCTGTTGGCCCCATCCTTATGGAATTCTCTTCCTCAAACTCTGCGCACAGAATCGTGCTTTCTGAAATTCCGTAAGGGAATAAAAACCTGGCTCTTCAACAACTAATGTCCTTTCCTCCTTTTCACCGCTCAGTTTGCCCTAGCGCCGGGAAACCGCCGGGTAGCTGCGCGCTCAATAAATGTAATAATAAATAAATAAATAGGGTAAGTGCAGAACAAACAGCTTTGCAAAAGCGGTGATGCAAGCTCAGAACATGTGAAAACACAAAGCAGCCATTTTAAGTGCATTGCGCATGAGCAACAAATTCCCACCAGAACTGTGAGTACGTCACATCACATAGGTATGACCGACGCATGCGCAGACTAATTCCCGCGTTGCAGCAGCCATTTTAGGTGGCAAGCATATTACCTTTTAGTAAACACATAGGCAAGCGTCTCTGGGATACCCCGTGTAGTGTAAAATGTGCAATATTAGTAAGACAAACAGATTGATTACATAGTTAGAGTTACTCGAGGTTCATGAATACAAGCAAGTCGCTAAATGTGCGAATCCTTACTCCATCACATGTATTTATATGTGTACCCATTACTTCTCAATTTCCAATTGAACACAACCTTATGCTGACTAGAAATTATACTTAGGACTCAGTTTGTGTCTACCATTTTTGAGTTCTATATAGCGCGAGCTTGACCAGAAAGTATCAGAGCGCTTTACAAGAGCACCAGTTATACTACAGACGGACACATTATTGGTAGGTACTGGGAGGTAAAGTGATTTACCCAGAATCACAGGACGTTGAGTGTCCCTGCTGAGACTCAAACCCGGTTCCCCAGCTTCGAGGTCGAGCGCTCTAGCCCCCTTAACTTAACATTAAAACATCAACACCAGGTGTAGAGTTTGACAGTTCAGTGGAAGAATATGGGTTACAGAGGCTGTGTAATTATCTCTCCAATACATAATCTCAAACTCTGTAACACATGTACAGTGGCCCCACTCTAGACCACACCAGACAACAGGACCACCTTCAAGCTGGCCACCCGGAAGCACCACCAGCTGATCCGCGCCGCCAAGAAAACTGCTTTCAAGGACCGGCTGGACAACAACGCACACAACTGCAAAGAACTCTTCAACATCGTGAAAGAGCTATCCAACCCCAGCGCAGGAAACAACGACATCACCCCATCGCAAGACCTCTGCAACTCCCTCGCTTCATACTTCCACAACAAGATCGCGGACATACACAACAGCTTCAACAACCAACCAACGAACACCAAGACCGAACAGCCACCCCCCACCACCACCCTCCACGCCTGGACCCCGATCAGCACCGAAGACACCATCCGCACGATGAACTCCATCCACTCCGGATCACCGACTGACCCCTGCCCTCACCACATCTTCAACAAGGCTGACGCTGTCATCGCACCCCACCTGCGAGACATCATCAACACATCCTTCGACACCGCCACCTTCCCTGAGAGCTGGAAGCACGCCGAACTCAGCGCTCTTCTCAAGAAACCCACAGCGGACCCCACCGAACTCAAGAACTACCGCCCCATCTCGCTCCTCCCGTTTCCAGCCAAAGTCATCGAGAAGACCGTCAACAAGCAGATGGCCGCCTTCCTCGAGACGAATGGATCCCTCGACCCCTCACAGTCCGGCTTCCGAGCCAATCACAGCACCGAGACCGCCCTCATCGCCGCCACCGATGACATCCGAGCCCTGATGGACAACGGAGAAACAGCGGCCCTCATCCTCCTAGACCTCTCCGCGGCATTCGACACTGTCTGCCACCGCACCCTAGTACAGCGCCTCAGCAACGTCGGAATCCAGGACAAGGCGCTGGAATGGATCATCTCCTTCCTCGACGGAAGAACACAGAGAGTCCGTCTATCACCGTACAAGTCAGAGGCCACCGAAGTCATCTGCGGCGTCCCTCAAGGATCCTCTCTGAGCCCCACCCTCTTCAACGTCTACATGAGCCCCCTCGCGGCCATCGCACGCCAGCACAACCTCAACATAATCTCCTACGCCGACGACACCCAGCTGATCCTCTCCCTGACCAACGACCCCGCCGCCGCCAGAGCCAACCTGCACGAAGGGATGAAAGAGGTAGCCGAGTGGATGACGACCAGCCGCCTGAAACTGAACTCGGACAAGACGGAGGTCCTCATCCTGGGCTCCTCACCCTCCGCCTGGGACGACTCCTGGTGGCCTCCCGCCCTGGGCACCGCACCCAAACCGACAGACCATGCGCGCAACCTGGGCTTCATCCTGGACTCCTCCCTCTCCATGACCAGGCAAGTCAACAACGTCTCATCGGCATGCTTCAACATCCTTCGCATGCTACGGAAGATCTTCTGGTGGATCCCCACCGAGACCAGGAAGACCGTCACCCAGGCCCTCGTCACCAGCCGACTGGACTACGGCAACGCCCTCTACGCCGGTACCACCGCCAAGCTCCAGAAGAGACTCCAGCGGATCCAGAACGCCTCAGCCAGACTCATCCTCGACATCCCACGAACCAGCCACATCTCCGGACATCTGAGAGACCTTCACTGGCTCCCCGTCAACAAAAGAATCACCTTCCGCCTCCTCACCCACGCACACAAAGCCCTACACAACCAAGGCCCGAGCTACCTCAACAGCCGAGTCAACTTCTACGCTCCCAAACGCCACCTCCGATCAGCCAACCACGCCCTCGCCGACGTCCCCCGCATCCGAAGAGCGACTACAGGAGGAAGGTCCTTCTCCTACCTGGCCGCCAAGACCTGGAACTCCCTCCCGACCGACCTGCGCCTGACCCAAGACCACCTCTCCCTCAGGAAGAAGCTGAAGACCTGGCTGTTCGAGCAGTAGCGGCACCCCCCCCCCCCCCAGCGCCTTGAGACCCTACGGGTATGTAGCGCGCTCTATAAATGTCTTTGATTGATTGATTGATTGAGTGGATCCCAGAGCCACGTATGTATTTTATATGAGACTCACAGATAGCAGTAACAGTTACACAGCAGGATCAGAGAATATAATGGATTATCTATGTGTATGATGTCCAGCCTCTAACAGTGCTCAAAATTGTATCTTTTTACTAAAAAGAACAATAAAAAGATTTGGAAAAAACTGTTACACAGCAGAATCAAGCACAAGAAAGCAGCACCAAATTGGCAAATCAAAAAATAAATTAATAAACTGTTGTTCTACAGGCAAATCTTTGGCAAACATGTCTGTAAGGAAATCAGCTGCCTGAAAGTAAAAATTTAAAGCAATATACCCACTCTTAGACATCACCCTGGCACAGTTTACTGCCAGACAATGCAGCAAGAAGTTTCCTTATGGAGCTTTGACTCACGATTTGATAGTTTAACTGAATTCAAGGCCTTGACCTTGCAAGAGTTGACTGGGCTACAAAGCACAATATGGTGTAATTCAAATCAGGAAAGAGAAAGAACTTAAAACATGATTACGATAACATGGAAACAGCCACGACAGGTTTTCGCTGGTGGTCTCCCCGCCATGAGAACAGTGATCTGCGTCTGCCATATTATAATGGCTTCTGGACTGGTGGCAGTCAGAAACTCCAACCTCCATGTTCCCAACAAGCGGTCTGTATACGACCGCCTGTTGGACCTCACTCTAGTCCCAGAATGGTGGCGGTTCCTATCAGGCACAGCCATAGGGATTACAATATCCCTTTCTGTTGGTCGTTCTGCGGCACTCAACCTGCTGCAAAACGGCAGGCATAAATGGATTTGGGGGCCCATAGGAGCACTTATGGTCCCCCCTACATAATACTACACCATGTGGTAGGCACAAAAGGTGCCTGCCATGTAGTGCAAGGATATGTGTGGGGTGTGTGTTTTGTCTTGCAGAGGATACTGCAGAGCACGCCACCCACTGCAATAAAAAACATAGGCAATGAGACCGCCACGGTGGCTGTCCCATCGTAATTTGCCCTGTGGGACTGCCATCTTGTAGGCGGGCAGTCCCACATATTATAGGAGTTCGGATGGACTGAAGTCCGTCCGTCATCGTAATGACCCCCTTAATGTTTAGATAAGAAAAGGTGATCATATATTATCAAAAACATACATTGCCAAAATCAAGTAACACTATCCTCACTAATATTAGTGATTAATAGTGGGTGAGGAGGAATTTAGTTCAATGCAAGTTAAATCTAGATACCCATTCAATCACAGTATAGAGTCAAACACCTGTTTGCAAAGTTAATGTTGCTACCATGTTTATTTACTGTGGTAAATTTGAAGGCCTGGCTACTATTACCTTTACTAATAATAAAGTTACTAATCGTAAAGTTAATAATAGTAAAGCTACTACTTGTAAAATTACTAGTGGTAAAGTCACCAGTAGTAACTTACCTTTGTGAATACCAAAAAGTAGAAAACTTAGACTTAAGTCTAAGTTTACAACTTCAATCTACGTTTCATACTTTTTGGTATTCACAAAGGTAAGTTACTTATAGTAACTTCACTACTAGTAAACTTACTACTAGTACATTTACTGCTAGTAAAGTTACTAGTTGTAACTTACCATTGTGAATATCGAAAAGTAGTAAAGTTAGACTTATGGTCTAAGTTAGATTTTGGTCTAACTTTACCGTTGTCAATCGGGCCATTTAGTGTTTTGCAACTAAAATGCTAAAACTTTTACCCCATGTGTGCAAAGCTGCACAATTTAAGTGCATTTGCAACATTTAGGTCATGTTTACAGGGTGAGTGGACCTGAGTATTCCCAGGTGGAGTACAGCTCTACTCAATTATAAGTTTCCTTGTGTTCCCTTACTCTGATTTCTTGGTCCTGGAATGTCCGACCCGAGTTTACTGGTCAGCCCAGTTTTGTGGTCGGTAAAAGTTACTTTGCCTCATGCCCAAACCTCTTCTATGGCAATACTCTCCCATGCCAGGCCCTTTCTTCAGCCACCCTCCACATCACTGTCCCTGTCCCACTCACACTTACTACCTGCTTAGAGCAGGTGACAAAAATGAGTGTTAATCCCCATTGAAATTGGGAATTTTGTGCAGAATGTGAATGTCAAGGTGTCATCACACATGCGTCACCACTGTTGGAAAGCATATGTAGAAAAACTGCTAAAATCCACTGAGAAAGCTCAGCAATACATTTAAAGTCAAGAGGGTACTTGTATTGACTTTGACAATATGTCAACTGGTGATGCAATGGGAGGAGGAATTGAAATAAAGAGTGAAAACAGCAGTCCTCATTTGAAGAGTGTCTGACTGTATGAATTCAAGTGTAGGCCAACAAAAATAATCAGAAAAAAACAAAGACAACACAATAATTATCTTTCAAACTAGGTTTTACTTTTTTATTTATTTTTTATCATCATCATCAAACCACTTTATTCGGTTAAGTTAAAACCATAAAAGTACAACACAGACATGCAGACATATGTGTGCAAAAATACAAAATACAGTGCCAACAATATAATGCAATCCGGCCACAAAAAACTGCGTGCAAAAGGTGCAATACAGTACTGGGCAAATACAATGCATTTTAGGACAAAAAGTATCAGTGCATCTAGAAAATTCAATATACACATCATAAACATTTCGGTCATAATTAACATAATTTAAAAGGATTAAAAGGCAAGTAATCTAAAACCCCATTGATTATGGGCTTTCCTCATGGCTGTTCCTCAGTATAGCAGCTGACACAAGAAAACTGGCTATATAAAAAATCTCATTAGGATTATTTAATAACTGTAAGTACAATAAGGCTCGCTTTATTTGAATAAACCCCTTTTTTAATATTGGGAATAAAAACCTCTCTCTGATCTCACTATAGAAGTCACAAAGCATTATGAGGTGCATAGTATCCTGAACTGAAAAATTATCACAGGTACGGGGCCCTAGCTCTTTCAATCTGCACCACCCCTTTGAGCTTCCTAGAGAGAGGTAAATTAAGTTAAAACGAAAACGTGTTAAAAGCACACGGTGGAACGGCCTATAACGATTTTTATATTGGGTTCCAGCATGGGTGAAGTCTTTAAAAGGTAATGTGCTTTTACCGTCTGATTTGTCAACTCCAGTCCTTCCCGTTCTAGGGCCCATGAATTTAAAAGCTGTTTTTCACCCAGCTAGAATCTGTTCTTGTAATTTTCTCAGGGTCGTCAAAAAGGTCCTGTCGGCCCACACTAGCCAAGGTTTCCTTTACATAAACAAGCCATCTAATCTTATGTACATGATCCAAAATGAGACAATCCCTAATTAGTTTATGATTAAGATCTAATTCAGGATTAAGCCATAATTGAAGCCAGAAAATAACTGGAGCCAGCCTGAGTTTATCTGTTATGTAGCCCATCCCCAATTCCTGATGAACAGCATAGGTGGGTGTTGACTGGGGGACTGATAATACTCCCCGTAAAAATGTATTCTCCTCTATCTGTAATCCTTCCATGGGTCTGTATCCCCAAATCGATGAGCCATATGTGGCAATTGCAATACATTTCGATTTATAGATGTTCAACATTGCCTCTACAGGTTTGGCCCCCAGCCAATTTGAAAACCCATTTACGGCCACAATAGCCCAGCCATACCATTAATCTTAATTTTATGTTGTGCAGCCCATGTACCATTCTCATTAAAAAAAAAACAGGTACATAAAAGAGGTTACCCTGGTAACTTCGGAGCCTTCACAATAAAAAGACCTGCAATTTCTTTTACTCTGATGGACTATGCTCATCACATGTGATTTAGCTATATTTACCCTTAGATCTAATATTTTCATAACATTTCCAAATCCCTCTAGCAGCTTTTGTAGGCCAACTGATGTGCGCGATATCAAGACGGCATCGTCGGCATACTGAAGCACTGGGCAACGTTCCTGACCAATTTTAGGGCCATCTAAAATAACTACATCTAAAAACTTGCCTAAATTATTAATATAAAGAGTAAACAATAATGGTGCTAAAATACAACCTTGTCAGACTCCACGACCAGAACTAAAGTGCCTAGTGCAATTACCATCTTGATCAATCCGTACCTGTGCAGAGAGATTCTGATGCAAGTCAGCTAAAAAATTAACAAGGCTCTTTTCCATCCTCATCTCTAGAAGAACCTGCCAAAGCTTTGACCTGTTTACCAGGTCAAAAGCTGACGATAAATCCATAAACGCCAGCTGGAGTATTCCCCTTTGGCTAAGGTGTATTTACCAATTAACAGGGATAAATGAAGACACTGGTCTTGGGTCCCCCTGCCTCTTCTGAAACCGTATTGAAAATGTGATACTACCTTATTCTCGTCTAACCATCCCATTAATTTTCCTAAGACCACCCTCCCAAGAACCTTTACAGGAGAATCAATTAGGGAGATCGGTCTATAACATTGGGCATCTCCTCAACTATCCTTTTTAAAAATGGGTACTATAATAGATGTAGGTCAAGAAAGTGGATGGTTTCCCTTTGCTGCAGTATTAAAAAATGTTGTCAAAACTTTTGCCCAGAGAACGGGATAAATTTTGTATAAATCGGCTGGGACACAGTCTGAGCCTGGCGCCTTATTACTAGGCATATCCTTAATGGCCAGTACTACTTCCTCCTCATTAAAACTCAAAGGCAAGGTTGAATCTCTTAAAACAGCACAGGGTACAAATTCTGTGGATGGGGGAGTCTCATATATAGCCTCAAAATGTGCTAACCCCTGTTCTTCGGTGATGTTACATTCTGCCACAGTATTGCCACTATCAGAGAAAAAGGGCTTATTTACGATTTCCCAAAAACTGCGACTATTTTTTAAAACATCAACCGACATCAAGGCCTCCCAAGCTTCCTTTCTGATATCATTCTTCCTGGCTCTTACAGCTAACTTGTAGTCCTTCCTGAGTGTGGCCAAATTAATCCTATTTAGTGGGATCTGTTTTATAGCGCTCATTAATTTACTATGTGCCCGTGAACATGTGGTATCAAATCATTTCTCAGCCATTTGTTGCCCCTTTCTTACCGGGACCATTAGATTCAAAGATATTTGTTTACAGATGGCTGTGAAGGCCTCAATAACCGATGTGCCCTCAGATGTTACATCTAGACATATATTCAGCATATCATTTACCGACAAGAAAAGTGTATCCAAAAAAATCTCAGGGATAATATTTGTCCATTTCAGCCTTCGACCCTGATCAGTGGGTTTAATACTGACCTCCACCCTTATGTGACTCGTGGGCCACCCCAACCCACAATCTTTATCTAGTTCCAAAATGACTGGATTGTGATCACTAAAATGCGAATGTTTCGCACTATAAAAATAAACACAAGACAACAGGAGGGGGGACAGGAAAATGTAATCAATCACAGTATTACAGCCTCTGGCTTTAAAAGTAGGGATCCTGCTAGTTAATTCAATTGTACTGGGTTCATAGAGATTCACTACTGCTAGGACCTCTTCCAGGCATTCCCCCTGCCTATTATGCTCAAAATGAGGTACAACATATTACTGTAGAATCACAACTATACAGTCTCCCATGACTATCCTGCCTGCAAAGATGTATATTAAAATCACCCAAAATATTAATCGGATGATAAGTGGTTTGATTTTCCCTATACTCCTCTAAAAATGATTTTAAAATTAACAGAGGTTCATTTCCAGTTGAGCAATCTGCTGAGTTATAAAACTTAGCTACCAAAAGTTTAATGGAGTTATGATCCCTCAATTCTACTGCGAAACAATGGGGTGTCCCCACCTCAACCCTTTTATACATCCATGGCAATTTAACAGAGAATAACAAAAGAAGACCCCCTTTGGCTCTACCAGAGGAAGCAAATTTCGCGGGCTGGGAAAAAGATGTATAGCCATCCAGCCACCATTCTCCCTCCGTGTTCCAGGTTTCCTGAAGCCCCACCAAATCATACCAGTTAATCAGCTGTAGCCATTTAGGATAATTTTTCTTAGATGTTAAGCCAGCAATATTCCAGCTCAAGATACCAAACTTGGACATATTTTGATTACTTGATCCGCAGGGCTTAATATTTTCAGGTTTAACACTGATTAAAAATAACTCTTTTCAGTCAATCGTTCTCGTCCAAAGTAGTCGGTGGTGGTAATCTATTTACACTGTGATTATTTTGTCCCTCCGTACTTGACATTAAATGGTTGGGTCCACCCCCCTGTGCATTTACTAAACTCCTTGTCAGTTGTGCACCAAGTGGTAATCTCCCATTGTTTGAGTTATTTACATATTGACTGATTCTTGTAGAAGTGCCCCCGTTACCTATCCTATCCTTGGTAATCCCCATTTTTTGAATTTTCCCTTTATTAGGTGGATTGAAAAAGGCCAGGGGGAAAACCTTACTACCCCCCTGAACCCCAAGGTGGGCAGTCCTACATATCTTCCCTACTAGATCATCCCTATCAAAATTTACACCCACACAGTCGCCCTCAATTTCCTTTGGGTTTGGACCTACCCAAGCTATGCGTCTTGCCATGATAATATGAGGCGAGACTTTGGAGCTATTTTCCCACTGATTACAGTCTAGCCAATACTTTGCTTTCCTTAATAAATCTGCAGTAGATTCATGGGTATTAACTTTCAGCAGCGGTACACCAGTAAGAACAACCACTATATTATTTGCTTCTGGTGGCAAGGAAAGTCAGCCTACAATAGGGGCAGATGTAAATTGTATATCAGGCTTCCTTCGTATTGGCTCCTTTCCCTAGGCCTAGAATTACTATTGCTTTTGCACCTAGATGCCCCCAATGACCTTGCTTTTTTTTTACAGTTTTTATCACTGTTTTCAACATTATTTTTGGGCCGTGCCTCCTCTGTGGGGGAACAAAGGGTATTTTGGGTTTCAGGTTATAGGTGCTGCTTTTGGAATTTAGGCCTTGTACAGCTAAAAGAGAAACCACTTCTTGGCGATCTACCCCCCCAAAACCGGAGAAACAGGGAAAATAACTGGAACACCATTCAGTGATGATTGTTTAACAATACAGGAAAGATCCAGTACCAACTGTTTTAATTCGCCAATTTCTAACCTGAGCAGACTCACAACCACATTTAAATCTGCACGATCTGTGGAATTTGTCTGAGGGGATATGTCAGCTATGTCAAGGGACATGTCCACCACTATGGGAGATTCTTGCACAAGTTAGTCAGACCTTGTGACAAATTCTGATCCACTCTCTCCTCCGCAAAAATCTCAAATCGATTTGGGCAGGGGAAGTTTAAAGATTCTTGGCCACCTTGATCTGCCTACCCCTGTGGCTCAGGTAATCCAGGGGTGTTCCTCTTCCCCGATACAGTCTTAGAGTGTAAAATTGCCTTTGTTACTAATTTGGTGGGATTTTTCTTCTTAAACATTTCTGGAATCTGAGGAAGGTGTTTCAGGTTACTACTACTCTTGTCACAGGTAGGAATAATAGTGTCATTAGTAATGGATGTTAAATCGGGAGTTAACAATCCCTCACATTCAGAAATTAACGTATCAGTTCTATCCATTACATAATTATTTGACGTTTTTTCTAGCATTCTTCCTAGCGTTCTTCCCCTTTCCTCCGCCTCCACCCCCCTCGGGATTTTCTATACCTGCCCCACCCTCCATATTCTCTCGTTTCCCCATCTAATATCTGCAGTTGGCTCTCTGTGGATTTCCCCCACTCCTTATCCTTATTGTGACTGCAAGCACACAGGTTCAGATATTCGGAAACTATGGCTCCAAAAGTCAAAAGGTCCCAAAGTCACAAATAATACCTTTTAGAAGGATAGCAATAGTAGCCAGCATATGACGAATGAAAAGTCAGGGGGGTGGCCCTGCCCTGGCTCTTCCTGGCGAGGAATTTATCCTGCCAAAATAATCCCTTTTGACAGGCCTAAACCTGCCTATTCGGCCTGATATTTAAAAGTAGGACATGTAAAGGGTAAACAAGTCCTTAGAGTGAAAAGGACCCAAAAGCTATTTTGACTGTCGCATGATTAGCTCTTGCATGACAAAACATTGGGATACTATATCAAACTTAATTAACATTTTCATGGCTAGGAAAGCACAACAAATACTATTCAAGGACTTTTTGAAATATCACAAGGCCATTTAACTGGGTAAATCAGAGTTGTGATATATATTTTGGAAAAGGTACTTGTGGAAAGTTACCTTTTCTCTACCTAAAGCCTATGAAGCCCTATTTTCATGAACTCACACTGTCACCTTGCAGCTGAATATCCTCTTTGACAAGGTCTAATCTGTGAAGAAGGATGCCTTCTGCAAAATCAGGGCCTAAACAGGTATCTTGGTTGACAGGGGTGTGAGCCCTGGTCAAGTAGCAACCACAATTCTTGTCAGGTTAAGACACAAGCAACCCCCAAATTAACATGTGCCCAAACCCCTGATATCTTAACATAGAGCAGTCAGGCTGAACTTAGAGGCAATGTGTAAATTATTTGTGCAACACTTCAAACAGGAAAATTGTGAAAACCACACATAATAGGATCCCACACCAAGTTAGATAAATAGACCTTAAATAAATAAATAAATAAAACAAGGCTCAAAGGACAAAAATCTAATCAGTAGAGCAGGAATTATGATTTTTTAAAGAATAAACTGAAAAATAGTGCTTGAAAGCAGAAAGCACCAACCACACCTATCTGGGTCCATGTCAAAAGTCCATGCCAACTGTGATGGAGCACAGGTTTGATACAGTCTCTGATTAGTCATACTGAAGTTTTACCTTCTCAAGTTTTGTACCAAGGGTCCTGCTCGCATTGGAAAGGTTCACAGGGAGCAAGGAGTAGGTCGTGCGCAGTGGGCAGCGTGATTCGAACCACAGGCCAGGTGTTGTAAATGGGCAGGTTGGAGCTTTACAGAGGTGGTTCTCCGCGGGTGATTGATGCTTGCTGTGTGAAGTGATGGGCTGGCAGCATCTCGCACTGAATTTAGGTGCAAGTGGCACAGTTTCAGTGCACAAGGGCCCATTTGTGGTCACAAACAGCAGAAAAGCTTGATTTCAAGAGCCCATGAGCAACACCGTAGTACCACTTGGGGGTCAGGAACTTGCTGGAGCCTGGTTAAAGAGCTGGTTGGTGAGCATTTTAAGACTCTGAGCCTCAGATCAGGAGCCCAGCAGACTAGACTTTTAAGTCACTCTGGGGACCTGGGTTCAAGATGAAGTTGCAGGTCCAGTTCTTCTTCCCAGGCAAGAGGGCAGCAGGACAGCAGTTTCTTTAGAGCAGCAGTTCAGCCAGAGTGACAGGCCTTGTAGCAGCAGAGCATTATTTGTTTATGGCAGAGTATCCCCAGGTCCAGAAGTGTATGGAACATATGGTGTCTGAGGTCCAGTATTTATAACCAGTTGTGCCTTTGAAGTGGAGGTAAAGCTTCTAGAGGTTTCTCTTTGAGGTCTCCTGGTATCCTGCCTTCTCTGTCCTGTCTCCAGACAAACTACAGGAGGCATGAAGCCCTTTGTTTGGAGTCGGGACACCGATTATTCAAGTGTAAGTCGGGCTGTGCCAATCTCCTCCCTTCCATTCTGCCAGTAATGGCCCATCCAGGCATATCTAAGCTCCCTATTGTGTGTGGCTGTCCACAAGGAATACAGAAGGCTCAACGGTCGACTACACCCAGTCATATGACCCAGGTACAGGCTACAGGCACTAAATAGCTAAGGCAGAAAAATATCAACTTTCTGTAAGTGGCAAACTCAGAATAGTAATTTTAGGATCCTGGTGAGGTTCCCTTGCTGGTACCATGTTCTCTAATAAAGTACATGCTTCTCTACATACCTGACCTCTGGGTCTTCCTAACCTTGGGTCATTTTCTAATTGCAACGGGATGCTATAATACCACACCAAGTTCATTACGTTTAGAGAACTTGACCAGTGCTAAATATGATATAAATAGAATTTTCTCTAAGAATGAAGGCTATGTGTTACAGCGGTAGAATCATTATGAACAGGGGCGGAACCTGGGAAGCTAACACTGCAACTCAATCAGAGAAAATCTATGTCAGTCATTCCAGCAATTGGTAATGACCAAGATGACCTGCTGACTGACCGATTAGATGCTTTGGTGTGGTTAATACATTTTTCAGAGGCCAATGTGAATCTACCAATGCAGGTCGTTAGAAGAGAGGTGTTTCTCAGGTGCCTCCCCCTCAAGACTCACTATGTTACCAAGAATTTCTAAGGGGCAGTATTTCTGAAATAGAAACTGGGAAAGGAATTGACAATATGTGCTTGACTAGGGCACTAGGTGATAATGGCTTTCTAGTCAAATACTAAAAGTCAGAATAGCAAAGTTAATATGCAATACCTTCAAATGAATAAAACAAGATGTCTGTTTATGAGTGGATGATTGGAAGTCAACATTGGAAACCCTGATTCTCTAAACCGTACAGGGAACCCCCAGACTGCACTACTTATTGACTAATATCACTGCTGCTTATCTTTACCATTAACTCCCCAATCTGGAAGTTGATGTGCCCGGTAGGTCCTCAGAAGAGACTGTAAGATGATTGCAGACCTGTAGTAGCAGATGTGAGATGATCATGATGAGAAAGTAACATATCCCTGAATGCCAAAAAGGCCTTCTACATGGTGGAGTGAGGCTACCATTTCTGAAAGTTGGAGAGAACTGGACTAGTTGATGACATACTCTGGAAGTATGATATCTTTACACATTCTGATTTCCACAGTGCATGGGTGTGTGATGGCATTGTAACTATTCTATGGTACAAGACAGGGCAGTTTTACAGTCCCTACTCTTTTTAACGGCCCTAGAACACTCAACCACTAAGATCTGCTAGTGAAAGATAATGCAACACCTGCAGGACATCAGAAAATCTTATTCTATGCTGCCAAGATCTTGTTGATGGCATCCTTGATACCAACAGTTATGTCCTTAGTAGATTTTTCTTAGTTTTGTTTGGTTATAAAATTAACTAGTCCAAAAGAGAAGTGCTACTGATTTCCAGGGCCACAGTAAAGAAACATCTTGGTGACTCACCCTTTGACTTGGTCTTTAATAGCATTTAAATATCTTGCCATTTTATTTCATAGGATTATTAAGGATGTAGTTCAGGATAAAAATAATCCTCTGTTGTTGCAGACAGTGGCCGACTTCTGATGATGGGTGACATTACAACAATCACTAGGGAGCAGGGCACAGTACAGCACATACTAAAAATGTCAACAGCAAAATGATTTAATTACATGTTTGTGATGCTCTCTCTATGTATTCTTCGATCCCTGCTTTTGCAGATTGACTCTATCACTCAGACGCTTTTGGGGGACATTCAAAACCTAGGCTCAAACCAGCCAAACTGTATGTAACACCAGCTGTGTGTGATTTTTCTTCCCATATTCAGAATCCTAGTGCCTGACTCACTAGATCGCTCTTCCAGCGTATACCAAAAAGGTATTTTGAGTTGTAACAGGGAGAAACCTCTATCAGCATTTAAAGATGATCTTGAAGTACTTAATTATACTTTGGAAGGGTTGTACTCTATTCTACACGCGATGGCTCTAGACTAGCAAATAGATTTCAAATGCCTTTGGGGGGACAATTACTTGCACATGGGAGCACAAGTGTGGAGTAACATAAGCCTTAAGACTGGCAACATGGATTTTTCCTAGGCAAAATGGGTAGAGGCAGTTATTCATGAGATAGATGACGTACATGATGGTCGGATCTGAAAACCCTTTGAGGAGGTAGGAGAGTCTCTCGGACTTCATGCCTCCCACTTTACAGAGAGACTCTACTCACAAACTGGATTAATGGGAGCTGGATACTTCTCCGTGTTGTCTCTCCATTGCAGAAGTGCTAAAGAATCAGGAAAAAATTCAAAGGGATGCCATCCGGCCTGCACAGAAGCATAATAGATGTCCTTTTATCAATGCTGACGGTTGGCACACCTTAAAACAAATGGCAGACCCATCTTGAGGTCCAGTGTGGCTTTGGAAAATGGTCTGACATTCTAACATTCCACAACAAAGGGCAAAGGGAAGCAAGGCTCCAATTTAGTTTCTTTAAGATATTACGTAAGTGGCAGTGCTCCCTACTTAGACATGGCTCCCATGAGTCTGAATTTACCTTTTTGGAAATGTGGACAGACCAGAAGCAACATATCTTTGGTCTTGCCATGGATTCCGTCTTTTCTGATCCCAGGTAAAATCATCACTGAACTCACCCTCCAGCTACGTTATATGCCTATCAGCCTCATTGGTGTGGACACGATATGGCTGACGTGGAAGGATGACCTCACAAAAGTGACATTTGTCTCCACACCAGAAACACATCCCATGCCCCCACACTGTTAAATGATATCTTATGAGCCATTTCTAAACATGAGGTGCCAGCTTTAATAAAACTTTGCACTGGGACAAAGCAACACAAACCGATGTAAAGCCCATTGAAGGGTATTCACTATCCAGTGCTTGTTAAAGTGCAAAACATCTATTTTCAACACCCATCAATGTTAACCAATCACCCCTTCAAGTCCCTCAATTCGTTATTAAACATGTGCCGACTGCAATTACAGATCCTTTTACATTGGTTTCAGTGGTAGTAGCAGTAGTAAAAAGGTTTATTTGGGCCATGGTTCATTAAACTATTCCATACATAATTCATAAGCAAGAATGTATATTACAACATTAAAAATACAAAATACTTGAATTAATAAACTTATGTGAAGATATAAGTCATTAACATCATAAAATATATGAATTCCCCCTATTTCCCTTTCTAATTGCTTGTAAAAATTTCCTAACTGCATATATCACATCAAGTGAACACGTAGCACATAAACACCTTAAGGCTATGTCAGGACTAGGGTGGCTTGCGGTCTAGGGCCCGCCCCACTCAGCAGAAGTTACTATCTTCAGCCATGTCTGGTGCCTTTATGTTGGAAAATGCACCAGTTTGAGCTGGGAGGGCGTTGGTGGCAGAAATGTACACAAGGGCTTTAGTTGTGAAGTTGTCCGAAAGCCTTTTGTTCTTGTATGTGTTCAAACACCTATTTATGTACTGTCCGCCAGATGCGTGAGGTTTAACACCATTGTCGCGTCCGCCAGATGCGTGATGTTTAGCATACTGGTCGCATGCGTGGGATTTAGCAAGGGCGTAGTCAAGTCGATGTACGCGACCGCGCCCCATTGTCCGTGCTCACTATTCTGAATCCTTCTAGGGAGTAGCAGGCTGTTCCAGTTGCTCCGATCTGGTTTGGGGTATTTTGACTTTATTTCAGAGCGGAATTTCAGCGGTGAGCAGGCCATTCCAGTGGGCGAGTTCGTTTCGTGTTCTTCGTGTTTCAAGACGGAGAGGCTGATCCAGGTCGAATTTCATCAAAGAGAAACATCTTCATGAATCCAGAATAGCTGTCACGCCCTTTCTGTATAGTAGAGTAGGTATTACTCTACAGGTAGGAGGAACTCCAGTTAAGAAAATAGAATTCAAAGTTAAACTCTAAAAGCTAAAAGATATTGCTAAAACTCTGGAATAGAGTATAGATTTTTGAAAGACTGTAATGTTATTTCTTAAGCACATTTCGCTGCAATTCAATGTTCTTTGAATATTTGTGGTGCATTTAACCTTCAAAGTTACCAGTAATATTGTTGCGCATTTGATTTATCCTGACATTGTTGCAAAGTGAAACAATTCCGAAGTATTGAGTATTATGTAAAGAATTCATTTACTGATACTATAAAGACGCAAGCTTCTAGTGTTGGTGACTAATGTAAAGAGAATATTTACAGATGCTAATGTCACTAATTTCGTGTGTTAATTCTTTGGGAGTCTAATTCTGCAAATATCTTTGTCTAAGAAAGACTACAAAATAAGAAAGAAAGTGGAATAATAATACGTATGCATAAATATGTGATCAGTCTTTTTCTACTGAAAACTAAGTAGATTTCATTTGGAAAGGGGCGACCACTCGGTCCCCCCGAACGTATGGTTGGGTGCCCCGATCCTCCCGGGAAACCATTTTGGGCGGGGGGCGTGTCTCGGCTGGTATGCCCGAAGCGGCGTAGCCGGGGCGCGCCTTTTCCCGCCCAAGAGGGGTTGTCCTAGACACCTACGCCGATGACCACGCCCAGTAGGCGTACCGGAGGAGGGTACACGCCCTCCTGCAGAAGAATAAATAGAGCGGGAATCCGAAGAAGCGTCCTCTTGTTCCTGTGCTCTGAAGGCTGCACCCACTCGTTGCTCGTGAGCCCTCGACGGAACAAGCAGCAATTTTGAGAACTTGTAATCTTGTTGTTTCTCTTTCAGTTATTTGGAGTCGGAGAGTCCAGGACCTCGTGGATCGACTAGGAGCAGAATACTCGGAACCATGGCTGGCAAGAAAGCAGGAAAGGGTTCCGAGACGGATAAGGTGCTACGCCTGTTGGCAAACCGGATGGCTTGCATGGAGCGGAAACTCGGACAAGTCCCATCGATCGGTCGAGGTTTGGTGGAGGTCAAAAAACAATTGGCTGCACTGAACAATCCTGGGAACCCTAAGAAGGTAATAGGCCCGGCCTTGCCGGGAATCGTCCCCGAGGGTAGAGGGAAGCGGGTCAAGAAGAGGGCGGTTTCGGGGGAGGTTCCGGTCCCTGAGGTACCCCCGCCCACCCCTGTCACACCGGCAGACGACCCGGTACCAATCCCAGACGCGGGTCAACCGATCCCGGTAGTGATTACCCCCGCTAACGATGAAGATATGCCTCCTGAATTGGCCACCCAGTTGGCGCATGGCTCAATAAAAAGGCAGGGGGTGCCAAGGCGCCCGGAGATACGGCCGAAGAGGCCAAGCTATTAATCCAGCAATTGCGGCAGTCGAGAGATGCCGCAAAGGCGAATCTTCCTCTTGTTTCCCCACAGGTGACACCGGTAGGGCCTGCAGTTGGTCTCGAGAAAACGGCGGGAACAACGACCGAACCGGGTAAGCTCGCTTTGCCAATGGCGGGGGAGGGCTCATTACCCTCAAGGCGGGAGAGGGTGGCACAGCACATCCCTATGGCCACAAAAGAGTTAATATGGGGAGACAAATAGGTCAATATGTTTTCATTATTAACTGACCATCGCGAGATGGAATATGCTAAAACCCAGAAAGATTTGCGGCACCCGAGCGTATGGCGCGCCAAGATGGCGGAATTCAGGGTGGATGAAACGATAACGAATTGGGCGAAGGCCTTTGCAATATTTACTGCAGTTATGGGGGAACGTAAACCCGAGGTGTTAACTGAACTGTCTTGCTTCAAACTCGTATTATGGATTTTTATGCAATGTATGAGGGAGAGGAATGGAAAGGTTATGACATGAAATTCCAAAAAGCGAAAGAATATGATGCCTCTCTGACATGGGACTGCCTCGACTCGGTCTCATGGCATAAGCAGTTCCTGCCGGGGGCGGCAGGTACATCCTCGCCGGGCGGGAGTGGGTCGGGGGTCTTCCGCCAAAAGCCCGCGGTGCCCTTTCGAGCAGGCGCCGGTGTCGATCACCAGCCGAAAACGGGCGGGAATGGCGGCAAGCGGGGGGTCTGTTGGGGCTTCAATCGAGGCAACTGTAACAGACCGCAAGGAACATGTAGGTTCAAGCATGTGTGTGCGGGCTGTGGGAATTCCTCACACCCGGAGAGTTCATGTAGATCGAAAAATAACGGGGCGGGAGGAAAGGGAGGGTCCAAGCAGGAGTAAGGTAGAATGTTGTGACCAATTGCCTACACCCGTTGATCTCATGGCTATGACTCATTGGTTAAACAAATACCCTGATCATGTCTCCGCTGGGGTGTTGAGGAAGGGATTCTTGCACGGCTTCCACATCCCGGCGGGGGATTTTCGAGGGGACTCCTTTTGTAAAAACCAGTTATCGGCGCAACATAATCCAAGTGTGGTTGGGAGAAAAATTGCAAAAGAAGTCAGCTTAGGGCGAGTGGCAGGGCCTTTTCATCGCCCACCGGTGGCGGATTTCATCTGTTCCCCGTTAGGGGTTGTCCCGAAGAAAGACCCAGGGGAGTTTAGGCTTATTCATAACCTGTCTGCTCCAAGGGGTTCCTCGGTGAACGAGGCCATTGACCCAGAAGTCTGTTCGGTGCGGTACGCATCATTCGATGAGGCAGTGGCCATGCTGAATCGCCTGGGCCCCGGGGCGCTGATGGCGAAATCAGATATCGAGTCGGCGTTCCGGTTGCTCCCGGTACACCCGCAGGATCAGCGTTTGCTAGGTTTTGCATTCCAAGGGAGTTATTACATGGATAAATGCATGCCTATGGGTTGCTCCATTTCTTGTGCCTATTTTGAAATGTTCAGTTGTTTTTTAGAGTGGGCATTCACCGAGGCCACAGGGCATAGGCATGTTATGCATTATCTCGATGACTTCCTGTTTTTGGGGGCAGCCGGCGATACGAAATGTGCGCAGGCACTGCACGATTTCTGCATCCTCATGAGGGAGTTTGGAGTCCCATTGGCACCAGGTAAGACGGTTGGACCATCTACTTCACTGGAGTTTCTGGGAATTGAGCTCGATTCCGTGGAGGGATGTTTCCGTTTGCCGATGGGTAAGGTCGCCAAATTTAGGGCTTCCCTGAAGCTATGCCTTGGTAAGGAGAAAGTGACCCTGCACCAGTTGCAGCAAACAGTGGGTCAGCTTAACTTTGCCTTGAGAGTGATACCTATGGCCCGCCCCTTCTCACGCTCTATCGCACAAGCTATGGTTGGTCTCAAAGAAGGACACCACCGTACGAGACTGTCTTCAGAGGTTCGCCAGGATATGCGCATTTGGTTGGCATTTCTGGCGGACTTCAACGGTCGAGTAGTGTGGAACAAGCCGCCAGCGTCTTCAGATGAGATAGGTCTCTGGACTGACTCGGCGGGGAGCGTGGGATTTGGCGCCATTTTTGGTAATCGATGGTCGGCGCAAACATGGCCGGCATGGTGGCACTCCAGTGGTCTCACAAGTAACATTGGGTTCCTGGAGCTATTCCCCATTTTGGTTGCTCTGATGGCATGGCCAGACGATTTCAGAGACCGCTCAGTGGTGTTTTGGTCTGATAATATGACTGTTGTTGAATGCATTAACCAGCAGGCAGCACGCTGCAAATGGATCTTGAGATTGTTGAAAGAAGTTGTGCTGCTTTGCATGAGACTGGATGTACAGTTCAGGGCGAAACATGTGCCGGGTGTACTGAATCATGCGGCTGATGCACTCTCTCGTTCACATATGCAGGCGTTCAGGGGTTATCTACCTACAGCGGACCTAGTGGCGGCACCATTCCCCGAAGCACTTTGGCTAATTGGTGCCCCGGATTACAAGACCTCGTGGCAGCAAGCTTAGCCCCCAGTACAAGGAAGGCATACGAGGGAGGGTTTCGTTCCACTTGCACTTTTTTGGGTCCGACAGGGAATCAGAGCTGGGGTCAGGAGGAATCCTTCCTGGGGTTCCAGGTGGCACTGCACAGGGAAGGCCGATCAGCGGCAACGGCCAATAGGCATAGGGCGGCCATTTCATTCATGGCGCAGGCGCATGGCATAAAAGACCCAAAGGGTTCCTTTTTGGTGAAAAAAGCCCTTCGCGGCTGGCAGCGCCTCGAGGGTCGCAAGCGAGATGAAAGGCGCCCGATTGGCTTAGATAGGTTGTCCCTACTCATAGCGAAATTAGAGGAGACATGCTCCTCCCAATTCGAAGCAGTTCTGTTCCGGGCAGCTTTTGCATTAGCGTTCCATGGGGCTATGCGGGTGAGCGAACTGGTCGCAAGGAATAAGAAAGACGTTGAGGGAGGCTTGTGCAGGGATCACGTCCAAATTAGGGGTGATTCGATGGTGGTCACGATAGCCAGGTCCAAGACCGACCAAGGGGCTATGGGAAATAGTGTTAATGTGCAGCGCGCGCGAGGGTCCCCCACGTGCCCGATAATGTGTATAGAGGAATACTTGGCACTAAGGGCGGCTACATGGGGGGGAGTTTGCTGAGGCACAAGGATGGCACCCCACTGACGAGGTTTCAGTTCCAGAGGGTGGTAGCACTGACAATCGCTGCGGCGGGCATGGACCCGTGCGATTATGGGACCCACTCCTTTAGGATAGGGGCTGCTACGGAGGATACAGCCAGGGGTCAGAGTGCGGACGAAGTGAAACAGTTGGGGCGATGGTCCTCGAATTGCTTCAAAAGGTATGTGCGATTGCACATGTTGTAAAGATCAATTGACATGCACTCACGCTTCTTGTCTTTTGTTTTAATTACAGTTTTGCGAGCCTGTCACGCGGGGCGGAATTTGCAGTCGACCCAGTACCAGGAGACCAGCGGTCATGGATCACCGTCTAGAGAGAGAGTGGTATGGGTCGTGGGCCACTCATACGTGAGGCGCGCCGGGGACGTATTCAAAGCAGGTGACGCGACTCGCGCAGCTGGGGAATACGGGTACAGAGTGGCCTTCCATGGGAAGGGCGAGCTCTGTTTTGACCAATTAGAGTCATTTGTTGAGGGTCTCTTAGGGCGGCAAAGGTCACCGCCATCTGTAGTCATAGTACACCTGGGGGCAATGACTTGGTGACACTGGGTAGACGAGTGTTGTTTGAACAAGTTTTGTCTGCTGTTAGCTGGTTGGCGAAAAGAATCCCGGGGTGCACGATTGCCTGGTCCCACATGATTCCCAGGAAAGTATGGCGGGGGGGCCTTTCGGTGTCAGCACTGAACCATTCGGTGAAGAGGGTAAACAATAAAATTGGTAGATTGTTTCGCTCTGCGCAGTTGCAAAGCATTCCTCATGGGTGTATTCGGGGTGATCACATGTATCTTAATGATGGGGTTCACCTGTCCCGGGAGGGGAATGATTTACTCATAGGAGACTTCATAGCATGGCTAAGGGGTTTGAGGAAGCATGACCTTTAGGAGGAGTTAGGGGGGCCGGATAGTCGGTCAACTATCCGGCCTGTGGCGGTAAGGTCATGATCGGTGAGCAGTAATTTCAATGTCCCTAGAGGGGGGTGCCACCCAGAATGGATGGGAGCGCCCGGGGGGAGGCGGCCATTGGCCCCTCCCACAGGGAGGCAGCACCCACTAAGGATGGGTTGCCTAAGGAGAGACGGCCATAGGCCCCTCCCAGGGGAGGAGGCAGCTATATGCCCCTCCTACTAATTTCCCGGGGGCCGGATATCCGCGACGGCGGATAGAGAGTGTGGGGATGGGGGGGAGTCCACGCTGTCCTTCCTACAGATACCTCACACGGGAACTCGGACGACCTTTAAGATGGCGTCGAGTGGAAAGGGGACCCCCACCACGACAAGGGAAATTACAGTTGGCAATGAGGGTACAGTCCTTTGCGCATGCGCCACTCACACCGTGAGGGCGAGAGTTTTGGTAGTAGGGATCTGACACCGGTTAAGACCTTGCCGTTGGCCCTTAATGCTAGGATGTACAATTTTAATTTAGAATGTATGCATTTGCAGGATGTTAGACTCCTCTAGGAAACCTTTGTATTAGAGATCTGTTAAGGTTAGCCAAAGAACATGTCTTCATCGAAATGTAATAAATGTAAAATTGTACATGGTTATGAAACTTTGTATTTAATGTTTTAAATTTTGTTTCATATTTTAATAAATACGGCCGGGAGGGTGACTCCCTCTCGCCTTCTAAAAGTTCAAGCCTGCGTCCGACTTCCCATCCTTGGGGATTGTGTTGGGAGGGGGTGACGGGCATCCCGGCCATAATTGAACTGGCATAATCTTTGTATTAGTTTTATTTATTGGATTTAAAAGAAGCAATAGAATACGTGCAACAATAACTTTTCCTTTTCAGATCTCCTTCCCAGCTGTTCCCTTCCTAATCCCCTCCCCCCCCGCTTGATCACTTCAATGTTCTGTGTATTTACTACAATCAGAATTGGAGGTATCGAGAGGTGGGCCCTTATATCATCACATCAGATCCTGAGGAAGACTACGACTGACAGGCTACATAACGTGTAAATCTCATATTTGATTAAAATAGCTTTAAAAATGAACATATTTCCTCAATATAAAACCAACACCCACAGCCCTTACAAATACAGTTTTGGATGCCCCCTCACTTGGTAGTAAAAAGATCGGTTTTATTGTACGCAGATGACAATTTTGTTTAACTACATTAAAACTGCATTCATGAAACTAGGTAGGCAGGTCCTTTTTATTAATCTTTCTTCCATGCGAAAAGCAGATATTTTCGCATTTAAGGAAAGAGCAAGAGCTCTTAGGGTGGATCTTGAATACAAAAAATGGCCAGTCAAAGAGTATCCACCTTCTCCATCCCTGGAACCATACTTAGAGAGGATTGATGGTTGTTGGGACAGGCTCTGCGCTCCTGCTCACTAGGTTTAGGTTAGGATTTGTGTGGTGGCATCTTGGTTTCCCCATTGTCCAGTCTGAACTCTCATGAGTGTTGTGATGGGTCCTCCCCACAAGGCTGTTAAACTTTACTTTATTTTGTAAATATTTTACTGATCTCACTGAAAGATTCTTAATTCCTGTTTTACGTATACAGAGGATTAGAACCTTTAGATTAGCTCTTGTGTACTTGCATCTATTCGACTCTCCAACGAACTGTGCCAACATTTGTTCTTTCCTTAAATGTGCAATTAGTAGAATGAAATCATTAATGGGTTAATAGATTGGCCATATCCTATAATGGAAATTATGCACATTTTTATCATTTAGATAATAAGTTCTGCACTTTATATGAATTAATCGGTGATGTAAGGTAACAGTGGGTGTTTTATTTATTGCTTTTGTCTTGTGAACAACATGAAGTAACTGTGGGGATGTTCTGTTTTTTAACTCTTTTTACACTATTGAAAGTGCTGTATTGCTATATTTCTTATGTGTGATGTTATGGTCACATTTCTGTTTGAAATATAGTTTTTTGTTTGATTGATTGATAAAATCAACAATCCAATAAAATGAGCACACGAGTACATTTCATATGTATACTACAGTTAGAAGCGGTTCCATTGGGTAATTTAATCCCATACGATAACAGAACAATGCCTAATCAATATTTCAATATAACATTTTGCAAGACTGAATCCAGTAAACCTGTAATATATACTGATACACATTCTTATTACACCATGATTCCAATAAATGGGAAACTGACGTTTTTGTAACTAGATACCTGTAATCAATTTCTCTAGATAAAATTTCCACTTTCATATTTACCTCCATCCATGAAATTTTTTAAGGGAAATCCTATTGTAGAAGAGTGAAGAGAAAGGAAGGTATACACTTTTTATGAAGGCTTTCTAACACTCGCAACCCACAGCAAATCACTATTTAGAAGCACATTTTTACAGGCGGGAGATATTTTATCCTCTCCATTCATTAGTAGCCTATTCTAAAATTTTAGGCACGGTTTTTATAAAATAATAATGCTAAGACGAAGTTTGAGTTCTAACCATAATCCTTGGGTCATAGATGATTGAGGAAGACGTAGAAATCTTTTAAGGCATTTACCTTCCAACTTTCATAATATCCACTCATGCAAAAAATCTATGTTCCATAAAGACTTTTTGTTTGCACTGCCACCTTAAAAGTTTTTAAAACTGGGGTCATATCATATCCTACATGTGCTCTATCAACCTTGTGTAACCCCAGAACACTTGGAAGTGTGCATGCTTTAACAATGTTCAGATGGTATTTCAAATCAAGATTTGACTCTAAAAAGAGTTTGAGATATTTATACGAGGTACCTTGCTCAACCCTTTCCCCATTAATGAACCATTGATGTTTACCTTTTTGATGGCCAAACACCAACATCCTAGTTTTTTCTATATTAATTAACAAAAATTTCCTATGTAGCCCAATGTGAGATACAACCACAATTACCAAATTGTCAGCGTATAACAAACAAGGAATATGACGACCACCCATTTTAGGAAGAAATACTCCCACCCCTGCCAAAATATGGAGTAAATCTGATATATAAAGGGCAAATAGAGTGGGGGCCTATGATCAATTTTGACTTACACCATTGTTAATCAATATTTTTGGGGACTATAGGCCTTTGTGATTTAATTCAAACCCTTGCCTCTTTGTCCCTATGCATTTCTTTCAATATATTTATTTTCCATGCATTTAATTTTTATCAATCAATCAATCAAATATTCTTTATTCAGATAAGAATATCCATAAAAGCACAGTTCATCATCACTAGCAGGAAAAATACAATACAAGTTAAAAAACACATAAATACTCATTCTGATCTAATGCAAATTCCGTACTGCGACAAGAAATTCCAAAATAAAATGATAAAATCACATTAAAAGAGTTGAACGCGCATACAAATCTAGCAACATTGACGACATTGTACAAAAATGAAACTTAAGCCAGTGTGCAAAATCAGCAGCATATTACAGATAAAGTGTGGTAATGTGCAATGAGTCTGACAGCATTTAGCAGCAAGGTTCAGGTATAATTAATTGTAACCCCATTCTTATTTATACCAATACTAGCAGCAGCATAATCAAAATAAAAGTACTTTGTTGGCTGGCGATGTTAATGACCACTGTGGGAAGAGAAACAATAATAAATGCATTTTGCTAAGCAGTATTACGGGGGCTTTGTAGTGAATTTCAAAGGTTTTTTAAATGCTAATTTGTAAGTTTAATATTTATAATACCTTTCTTTTTTCTGTTAATTACAAGTTGTTTTTTTTAATGATATTTTGTAACAATAATAACCTACAATTATTTTCTCTTATTTTTTCATTTTATTTTAAATATGTAATGGCTTATGCCTTTTAAAATATATGTATTTTTTTTCCATAAAATAGTGGAGTCGCGTACCCATTGTGTACCTATCAAGGTGGGTGTGCAAATTCAACCCGCCATATTGCTAAAGTTGAGAAGAAGTTGCGTTTGGTATGTGACGGGTACGTAGTGTGTGGCCGCCTAATGTCTTATGCGTATGGGATAGCGTCATGTGTGCGTTTAGTATGCGACAGGTGCGCAGCGCGGGGACTCGCATATATGTGCTGGGTCATGTCGGGTGCGCGACTCCCCTAAAAATCCAGGGCCTCTTCCGCCATATTTTAGCAGCCACTCAAGACGTTGATATTGTCTTAGATAGAGCACACAGAGTTGGCCCTCCAAGGGCGCCCAATGCCCCCCCACCCGGCGGACATATTAGTATGCCTGCAAGACTTCAAAACAAAGGAAGCCATCCTGGCAAAGGCAAGAACCCTCCACCCTCTCTCCTACCAAGGTCACTCTCCAGTACTGTATCAGGATCTAGCCCTAGTCACCCTGCAGCGCCACAGACAATTCCGCCCGGTGAGGGACCATCTTAGACAGCACAACATTGCATACTCCTGGGGGCATCCCTTTCGCCTCATCTTCCGCTTAGATGGCAAGCTCCACCAGATGCGCTCCCTCACAGAGTCCTGTCAACTGTTAGGCTGACAGTGCCTTATGACGAGGACGATGACCAACGCAGTGGCGACCCCGGATCTGAGATCAAGCCTTCGGGGTGGCAGAGACAGAGGAGGAGGCGGCGAGTCTGAAAACCGAATAAGGCAGAGGTCGTGAAGGGACAGCAGGAGGCCCTAGCCTCCGCGGTCGATGCCCTGGCCGGAACGAAACCGATCACCGAGTGAGACACTGGTCACCATGTGCCCTTGCCATGATTCTCTAGTTTCTGGCGGGCGGCTGGGGGGAACTGGTCCTATTTCCTTGGTCACATCATGAGCCCCCATTTAACGACCACCCGGCTCCTCCGGGCTGGCGCACTTTATCCTAGAGACTGGGTTTTTCTGCATTTTTTACTTTCTTGTTACTGTCTGAGATATTAGTGTTAATGGAACTGTTTTGTGTTTTTTTTTGGTTAGGTTTGGGTTTCCTCGTTTACATCCCCTGGGTACTCATAGCATATCCTGCACCGCTGGCCACCTTTCGATTTCTCCCACCTTAGTGGGTTAGATGATGCACAACATAACCTACGCCATGTACCACATTTAACCACAATTCCATCTCTCTGATGACGCACAATTCCCTTGAGGTGTTTACCCTTAACGTGCGTGGCCTTAACAACCCAATCAAACGCAGGGCCATTCTGCATTACCTTGAGCATTCTAAGGCTGACATATGTTTACTCCAAGAGACCCACCTCCTCTCCAAAGATCATCATAGATTGAGGGCCAGGGCATTCCTCTCACAGTTGTTCTCCTACAACACCACAAAATCAGCGGGGTGGCCATTCTGGTTTCCTGGTCCTTCTCAGGGAGGGTTCTACAGAAGCAATCTGATATTAGGGGTCGCTTACTCACATACCAGTTCTCGCTAGGAGAAATGACCTTTGTTCTGGGATATATTTATGCACCTAACAAGGGGCAGACGAAATTCCTCCTCACGGCTATACGGGAGGTGGCCGCTGCCTTAGACAGGCATTTGCTGCTTGGGGGAGACCTCAACGTTGTCTTTGACAATTACCTGGATCGCTCCTGCCAGTGGAAGACTCAAGCCGGGGAATTCCCGCCCTCAGGGCAGGCATACAGGATGTGGCCGCTGCCTTGGACAGGCATTTGCTGCTTGGGGGAGACCTCAATGTTGTCTTTGACAATTACCTGGATCGCTCCTGCCAGAGGACGACTCAAGCAGGGGTATTCCCGCCCTCAGGGCAGGCATTGCTGTAGGAGCTGGGACTGTTTGACCTCTGGCGTAATTTTTATTCCAGCACTCGTAGCTACACCTTTTACTCAGGGGCACACAAAACCTATGCATGCCTGGACTATTTCTTAGGATCCTCTTCCCTTCAGGCTCATGTGACCAATGTAGACATTCTGATGGCCTCTCTCATGGATCACTCCCCAGTCCTGGCCAGTTTTCTCCTCCCCTGCTCACCACGCACTCTCAGACACTGGCGCTTACGTGACACACTATTGCAGCTCCCACCAGTACTTACCCAAATTCAGAAAGCCATCACAGAGTTTAACTCCTTCAGTGGGCAGCCTTAAAGGCAGTCCTCCAGGGGGAATGAATTCACTGCAATCTCGTCAGCCCACAATCGGGACAGGGAACATAAGAGGGTGGAACTCACCCAGAGGGTCTCAGAACGTGAGCAACTACATCACAGGACAGGGGCTTCTAGAGCATGGCGCCAACTTTGCCTAGAGAGGAAGCAACTTGCGGCCCTAGACCAAGATAAAGCAGAATACGCAGCCCTCAGGCTGCGACACTTTTACTACACTGGGGGGGACAGGCGTGGCCGCCTTCTTACCAACAAGCTCCGCGAGACTAGACAGCGACAAGGGGTCCAGACTATACACACGAGCCGGTGACGGACGACGCGTCTGTAGCTGAAATCTTTAGGGATTTCTACACAGACCTCAATGCCAGAGACCCACTTGAGCTTCAACGTAGTGCAGACTACATAGCTGAGTCTGGCATGCCCTCCCTTTCCTGAATGCAGGCTGAATACCTTGATAGAGCCATACAAGTGGAAGAGGTCATTTTGGCAATTTTGAGCCTCAAAGTGGGCAAATCGCCCGGCCCAGACGGCTATACTGCCTCATTCCATAAGAACCTTCTGCAACCATTTAGCTCCCATTCAGATGCGACTATTCAACACTTTTGAACCCACTTGCCCAATCCCGGGGAGATGCTGGAGGCAGCAGTGGTAGTAATCCCGAAACCCGGTAAAGACAAGACAACCTGTAATGCATACAGACCTATTTCACTGATTAATATCGATATTAAACATTACACCAGCATCCTAGCGACCCGTCTGGTGCCCTACATGGCACAATTGGTTGAACCTGATCAGTCCAGGTTTATTTCACAGAGGTAGACTAGCGACAATACTAAGCGCATATTACACCTAATAGAGAAAACGTCCCGCACCCGAGGCGAATATATGCTTCTAGCCATCGATGCAGAAAAGGCCTTTGATAGGGTGCATTGGCCCTATCTGGAGGTGGTGCTGATTGCAGCTGACTTTGGTGACAAGCTCCGCACACACATCTTAAGCTGCTACAGATCGCCGATGGCGACAGTCTGCGTCAATGGCCACATGTCTTCCCGGTTCCCTATCAGGAGGGGCACTAGACAGGGTTGCCCACTGTCTCCCCTCCTCTTCGCTCTCTCTATGGAACCCCTAGCCCTCAAAATTAATGGCCACCCTCAATAACTGGGACTAAGTTTAGAGGGGATACTCACACCATTAGCCTTTATGCCGAGCCTTTATGCCGATGATGTCCTACTATCCCTCTCTGACCCGATCGCGTCTGTGCTAGCCCTCTTCATAGAACTACACAACTACACTCAGGCGTCGGTCTTCAAAATTAACATGGATTAATCTCTGGCTCTCAGTCTCTCCCTCGCTCCACATACTCTTGCCCACCTCCAAGAGGAACACCCGATGCAGTGGTCCAATGAGGCAATTCTGTACTTAGGCATCCAGCTCACCCCCACCATTCAGGCCACCGCTGGCATTAACTACTCCAACCTCCGAACACGATTCAGAAAGGAACTGAGCAGGTGGAAACTGTTGTATTCTACATATTAGTTTATATCTACTCTAGCCCTGCTGCCTCTAGCTGCTCAGCCAGAGTGTGTCTTGGTATTAGAATGTTGGTGTTTGCTGTGATGCGTGGAATGCCTGGGTGACTGAGTGGGTTGAATGTGGCAGTTGGAGATGGGCTGAGCAGCTAGGGAGGCTGCTCCTGGTGGGGCTGGTACCACATTAGGCTGGCTGGAGTCATCACTGATGTAACTCGATCTGAAGACTGAATAAAGAAGTCTTGAATATACATCCTGGCTCCTGGTGTCTTTCCACTTAGGACACAACATAATTTTGGCAACGAGGATGGGATGTGGATGGTTATCACAGTTGGTCCCGTACCATTAGTATGGGTGTGTATAACAGTCCTGGTTCACGGTATGTTTAGTTACCCCTTTTATGGCGGTATGCAGTTTCCTTTAGTGGTGTGGGCATGTGTTAGTTTACATATTGGATCCTAGTTTATAATTTCAATGGGACCAAGTGTTACTCCTACATGGGGTATGTAACTTCCACGCGGGGTTTGGACATGGGTTAGTTCCCATAAGTTTGTACCTAGGTGAACTCCTACACAGGGTTGGTTGTGGGATTTAATCCCTGTTACAGTTGTGCACAGTACTTTTGTACGTACCTTTATGGTTGGTCATATGGGTGACGACCCATTTGTTTCCCTGCTCTTGGGATTGAGTCGTAGGTTATTCTATCCTTAGCACTATTCTTTGTTATGCTTTGGGTCATAGTGCTTTACTTTACAGTGTATATGAAACATAATGCTATGTTCTGATATATGTTAAAAAATTCTCATTTTATGGGGGATGGGGGATTTTGCTTTTTAATTGTATTTATCTTAACCATCCTTCCTTTACAGAATGTTTTCCTCTTGTGATGTTTTGTTGTCATTGCTGCATCCAAAAGATTTGAGATTGATACTATTATTGATTTTCTCCTGCCTTAATGATTCCATCTTCTGATGCTTTGTTCATTCGCTGTATCTTTGTGATTTGAAATGTTAATCGAATTGGACATTGTCCTCTAGTTTCCTTTTGTTTTGTTTAAGGAAAAAGGGATAATGTTGTATTATACATATTAGTTTAATATCTACTCTAGCCCTGCTGCCTCTAGCTGCTCAGCCAGAGTGTGTCTTGGTATTAGAATGTTGGTGTGCCTGTGATGCGTGGAATGCCTGGGTGACTGAGTGGGTTGCATGTGGCAGTTGGAAATGGGCTGAGCAGCTAGGGAACCTGCTCCTGGTGGGGCTGGTACCACACTAGGCTGGCTGGAGTCATCACTGATGTAACTCGATCTGAAGACTGAATAAAGAAGTCTTGAATATACATCCTGGCTCCTGGTGTCTTTCCACTTAGGACACAACAGAAACACTGCACAATATCCTGGCTGGGTAGGATAACAGCTACTAAAATGACCATACTCCCCCAAATTCTATACATATTCCAGACCCTTCCCCTACGACCACCGTTAGAGTGGATTCAGCAGAAACAGGCAGACCTCTTGCATTTTATATGGCATGGCTGCAAGCCACGTTTCCGCCATCAGGTCGCAGTTCTACCACCGGAAAGGGGAGGAGTGGGGGTGCCCGACCTTCAGTCATATTTTCATTCCGCTCAGCTCAGATATCTTGTAGAGTGGCAGAGGCTGGAATTGGAAAAGCACTAGCTGTTTCAGTACCAGGCAATAGCTGGTAAACCACTACTGGGGATGTCCTTTCTCCACAAACCTCACCGGCTAGCCAATCTTTAAGCGTCATACATCATGAGCACCATCATTGAATCATGGGATCGCAACCAACATTCATGCAAAATTTACTACGTTCCCATCACCTCTCACACCACTATTTGACAACCCAGAGTTTTAACCTGGTGCCGAGGCCCGAGCCTTTCAAGCCTGGCGATCTTCCCCTTGCAGATTCCTGGGAAATCTCTTTGACTTAGAGGGTATCATCCCATTTCCACAGCTTCGGGAACACTCTGGCCTCACCAATCCGCAATGCTTGTCATACCTTCCGGTCCGGCACTGGGCACTACACCCTCACATTAGGCCTCAGGCACAATGACTACTATCCCCTTACAAAAAGTGGCTGATAACTCTCACCTCTGACAAGGGATCATTTCGGATCTCTATAAGATGCTCCTAGGCCCCACCGTTCACACCTATAATCAGGCAGCGCCTGCTGGGAGAGAGATTTGGGGAGAACCTTAGGCCTTAGGGAATGGGAGGGGATTTACCACAGGGCACGGCACTCGGCAATACCATATGGGTCACACGGAGACCCTGGCCAAGATAGTTACTTATTGGTACTATACGCCAGAGCGAGTACATCGTTTTCAATCTCGACATAGCGATCTATGCTGGAGGGAGTGCGGGGAGAGAGGTACACTGGAGCACGTCCTCTGGAGTTGCACCTGTACACAGCCATATTGGTCCCAATTCCTTAACAAAATAGATCTCCACTTAGAAACTCACTCCCCCATTTTCCCTCCTACATACTCTTGGTCCTACCTAACCCATTAATGTATCCACTTAAATGCCGAAGGGGTCGACTAATAGCGATTGCCATAGGAGCGGCCTTACAAAACATCCTGATCCATTGGCGCACCGCCCAACTACCCACATTCTCTGGTTGGCTTAAATGGCTTTGGCTGGTACTGGGTATGGAGAAACTCACACTCACATTGGCTGGTAGGGGGTCAGAGTTCCATGAGCTGTGGCAGCCTTTCCTGACCCTATTGGTGTCCGAATTTCGAGAGTTGACATGCCCTCAATATCTTTGATTATTGCGTCTCCCAGATACGCAGATTCCAAGTGATGGCTCCACGAAAGGTCGGAAGAGACGCCGCTGATCAAGGTGTAGCACTCCCTTTCCCCTTCCAATTAAATGTTTTTCGGTGGATGATGGACGGGTGGGACGGGTAGCGGGCAAGGGTAGGGGCTTAGTTTGGGAAACTCTTTAACTGTTTTACAATTGTTGATTCTATTGACCCGCTCCATGCTTATTGCCTGTGGTAATGTCATATACTGCGTCCTTGAGGTCTCCTTTGCACCTTGCTACGGGAGCGGAGGGTCATGTTCTTATTCTGTCTAAAATTAATAAAAAGATTTAAACCAATAATAATGTTGACAACATTTCCGATTTGCACTGAGTACATTCCATATCTCGATTAGCTGATGTCACTGATTCATTAAAAGCCACTGTTTTGCAATCAGTTTTTTTTCAAATATATGAATTCTTTAGTGTCTATTTTAGTGGTAGATGAAAATTAACAGTTGTCCCATGTATGATCCCATCTGTAACATAGTCCCAACAGATTTTCAATTTGGATTCCTTCATCTTCCAATACTGCAAGCATAAACATATTCTTGAGCATCTTGCTGTACATTAAATGTAAATTGTAAAGAACCAGTACATATATCCAAAAGATGGTGCACACCAGAAGCAGTATGGATTTTCATTTTATCAGTTTTCAATTTTTCAAAAACATAATCTAACAAAGAACAGAATCTTTTTTCTCAATTTTTCTGAATTGCATGCTGTAGAATTTCTAAAAAAAACACGCCATTCACGATTACATTAGCATAGCAGTTGATACCTGAACTATTTTCTAACTGATATCCTACAATATTAGCAACCGTGTCCACTTCTATTTTCTTTCCAGCCTCATCATTCTTTTCAATTCTTTTCTTCTTTGTAACCTCACTAAAATGTTTCCCATATTTTCGTTTTGGATGTATCAAACATTTTTCATAAATTGGATATTCATCCAAGTTAGGAGCATAGAGTCTTCTTAACCTATTGTACTCTTTTACACAATTTACATCTGCACTAACTTTTTGCTCATCAAAATCAATCAAGTACAATCCAGATAATGTTCTTAATCGAGACAATGCAACATATGCCATACCCTCTTTAAACACTGAACTTCCAATATTTTCCAAAGCACTATCTACACTTAAACCTTGAGATTCATGAATGGTCACTGCATATGCTAAAGAAAGAGGAGACTGTTTTCTATGAATGCACAAATCTTTTACAAGCAAGAAACGAACACACAATGTGCAATCAGTTTCACCTCTGATAAAATGTAATCTTCAAAAATGTAATTCCATCTCTATTTGGATAACTAACAAAGTCAACATATTTCCCATTGCTCCATTTTCTAAACCTTTCTCAACATCTAAAGTACGCCATAATATTACCCAACAGTTTACAGATACATATAAGGTCTTTTCCAAACCAGCAGTCTTAGATATTGATTTTTCCAGAGTCTAATTTTAAATGTAATTTCTCTGACAGAACAATAGTTACTCCTTCATGTTCTATTTTATCAGTTGGTACCATTTTCATTATCGGTTGTTTCTCCAGTTTCAACAGTTCTTCATTGAATGTAGAGCATTCTTTCAGTGTTGGCATAAGGCAAAATATAGACTTCTTTTCTGCAATTTTTGGGTAGATTGTTTCAGTTGTAATACTTTCTTTTGGAAACAAGTTTGTTAGTAGCCGACTTTCTACAGCTTCTTTGGCAACCTTTATTAAGACACCAATTCTAATATTTTGAAGAATGTTTCCATAATCTTCATCATTTGCTTGTCGCATGTTCTTATTGGTTCTTTATATTAAAAATAAGTCCAAATGTTCAAGTTTCCAATACTTCCCAAAGACTTTTTAGTGTCTTCGTGAAGAAGATTCCTAAAAACTGTATGGCCTTTCACAGGTGTTAGTTGTAGTAGATCACTGAATACAATTACATGTTTTCCTCCAAATAAAATATTGTAGTTTGAATTTAAAATCTGTGCATTCTCAAATGTACAAAGGCAAGAATTAAGTTTGAAACCATGCTTACCTCATCAATTATCAGATGTTTCATTTTCTTCAGTACTCTTGAAACTTTGAAACAAGCTTCCCCAGGTAGCTTGTGATATTTCAACTTATTGTCATGTTCTACTGGTAACATAAGTAAACCATGTAATGTAATCCCATTGATATTGTGTGCTGGTGATCCAGTTGAAGCAGTTACAACACAAGATAAATGTGAATCTGTTTTTTTCTGTAGATAACTTGACAAACATTTAATCAAGAAACTTTTGCCTGTTCCAGCTTGCCCACTGATGTACGAAAGAATAGGTTTAAATGATGTACATTGGCAAACATTCTTTTCATGCAGTAATCCATTTTCATTTTTGTTGTGTAACTTGGTGATATATTTCTTTTTGTTCAGTATTCAGTTGTTCTTCTAACTTTTTCAAATCAATATTCTCCTGTTGTACTTGTTGCATTACTGTTTCCACTTCACTCATTGCTATTGCTGCATCATTTTCAAGAATGGCTCCACCTAGTGGATCTTGAGTTTGTGCAGCAGTTTTCTGTCTATCTTGAGAACTGTCTCTAGCTATTTCAGCTGCAATAGTGCTTTCTTGGTTAATCTCTCCGTTCAACATTTAGATATCATTTTGAAAAATTGTACATTCAATGCTATTTTTACATGCATTGAAAGAATCTTCATAGGACTCAAAATCTCCAAGTATTTCCATTTCAGTACGCCAAGGTTTGAAGTGTTGCAGAAGAGCTAAAAAGAAAAACTCCCTTTTATCTGGAGTATCGCAGCTGATTTTCCTGTGATTAATACGATTTTCTTTCGCATGTTCTACCAAATATTCGTCACATCCAATTACAGCATATGTTCCTTCATTTATATTTTCCGTAACATTTCTCTTAAAGCTGTAATGTTGTAGTACTTCATATAGACATATCTTTTCCAGGTGTGGACTGCTGTTTGGATAGTATGTATCCAACGTATTTGTTTTAAGAATATCTGTACTTTCTGGTTCATTTAATGCTGAGTAATCAAATTCTTGTACAGATTTCAAAACTCGATTTCGTGTTGCAGCAAGACCTAGACTTATCCAAATCATTCCTCTTGACTTTGAATATATACTTGCAGATGTCAATCGATCCGAATATTCATAGGATCTAATTTCCTGATGTGAAAGCATCTTCAAGCTGAAGCTGTACACTTTTTTGCTAAGTCTCTTCTCTTGTGAAATTTGTTCCCACATTTCTTTCAATTCTGTCTTTTCAGATTTGGTTATATATGATGTAACATAGGATCCAATTGAGTTATCTGCAATATACTGTGGGGTCAATTCAGATCCGGTAAAAAGCGCTCCGAATTGCAGTTCGGAGCGTTTTTTCCGTACGAATCGTACCCTGCAACGTCACCCGTACGTACGACGAAGTACGATCCGTACCAGGAGCTGGACCCCGTACAAATCATACTGGGACCGTACGAATCAAATCCCAGTACGAATCTCCCTTGGAACCCGCTGTACACGACATCTGTACGGTTCGCGGCTGCTTTTTCCGAACCGGCAAGTACGATTCGTGTTGGGTACGCACCGTACGACCCTCTTTCTATGGGAGCTGAAAACAGCCGTAAAAGCAGGGTTCGCCCCGAAACAGGTATGGAACAGCCCCTCTCCAGTACTGTGTGTACTCCCCAAGATCGCAGGGGTACAGTGCGTACCACTGCGATCAATGGTTGTACGCACCGTACCCCGCGATCTTGGGGTGTACGCACCGTACCCAATCTATGCTGGGTGTACGGTGCGTACCCCATGTCCGCTGGGTGTACCGTGCGTACATCCCATGATCGCAGGGGTATGCACCGTACCCCTGCGATCATGGGGGGTATGCACCGTACCGTGTGTATGTGAATGTGCGCTTTTCCTTACGAATCGCCCTTACCTCACGTGGGCTGTACGAATTGCATCCTGATACCCTGGTCCGGATCGTACTCGTCGAGTCATACGGTGTGTGTACGAGTCGTATGGAAACGGCTCCGGATGCGAATCGTACGGACGAGAATTTTACCGGATGGGAATCGGCCCCTGTTTGTCCATATTTGCATTCCACATTGTCAAAATCACTGGATTGTAATCATGAATATACTTTGATTCTTCTGTTCTTTTTATATTATAAATTTTTTTTTGCGATTTTCGAGTGATAGTATGCCTCACTGCTGACATAAAATTGTTCACTCATCCTTTAGAAATTACTAGACGAGGAAATCCAGATCGACATTTTGTGTAAATATTTTCCTTTGACTTGTATTTCCGTTGACAATATTTTCCACATCGATGATATTGAAACCGTAAAACTTGGTGTCTCAGGATGTTTCCTGCTTTTTCTTTTGCTATAGTACAGGTAACATGTTGTTCAATGAAAGACAGAACAGTCTTATCAGTGTCAGTTCCAAATGTTGGTGCATTCTTGATCCATAACAGCATATAAATATGAGGTGCACCTCTAGCTTGGCATTCCTTCCTCCAAACGAAATCAATACCTTTGCCAATAGGTGGAGTCTTTTTTATTACAGATGAAAGACATTATAGCTTCAAACCTATGATTAAAATATCCGCACATATTTACAGGATCCAAGGAACACAGTTCTCCAGCTGTCTTCAATTCAATATTTTTATATTTGGATTTGCTCGACATAGAAAATCAAGTAAATCATCCCATGCATACACAGCACAGCTAAGTGTAACTAACCACATAGGGGTTCCTAAGTTACTTACCATACATTTCAGTTCCCCGTGATGTTGATACCAATATTCATTAGTACCACGTTGACATGCCATCAAATGTATTAATTGTGTTTCTAATTGTTCATCTCTTTATTCAACTTTGTCCAGGAATTGCTTTGCAGAAACATCCAAAAAAGGAATTCCTGTTTTTAATATGTGATTTACTGCATACGAAAGTGCAGAGAGGTCACTTTCAAATAAAAGATGAAATAAATATGGAATACACTGTCAAAATCTTGAATCTTCAGAGTACAGTCATAAAGGTCGATATTCAGAAGCTGGAATCTGAACTGGTCGTTCATTATATCACCCACCTTTTCCAGTAGGGAACAGTTGTGGAAAACAATGAGCTTCCAAACTGTTTTCCTATACACTCATGGGAGTTCTTTTTGCTTTTTCATCTGGAACAACTCAATACTGTCTCCTATCACTTCTTTTGAATGAGAGGGCGTCTAGTGTAATGTTTGTAAATTTCTTATTTTCTGGACACCTTCACTTTTTCTATTTGTCCACTTGAAATGTCTGTTTCATCTTATAAACTTATTTCTTGAGCTTCTACATTTACAGTTCTATAGTAAATATTGTTTTGCACCAGATATAATGTAGCCTTTTGGACTTTTGTTACATCTATTAACTCTTGCCATATTTTCCTACTCTTTGTAGGTATACCATTAACAAGAATGACTACAGGTTCACTTTCATCTCTTTCAACACCAACAGTTTCAACATTTTTCTTAAAATTAAAGGTAAATTCACAACTCTTCCTTTTTAACCACTTTGTAGATCTGTTGGAGGCAGCTTGCCTGTTTTAGGCTCCATATGAATTATAGCCTGAAACGGGTACACAGATTGAATTAGGATGGACTCATAGGTATTTAAATCTTTAAGTTCTGGAGGTATAGCTCCTAATTCTAGGTCATTATGGACAGCTCTAGGTGGCATTTACTTATCTTCTAATTTATGGTAGCAATATTTACAAATACATTGTACAGTACCCAACTCAAAATGACCTTCCACAAACAAATAAGCAACAAATTCCCTCAATTTATTATTGTTTTGCTTTTCACTTTTTAAAAACACTTCTACATTCCAAGTTGGAATTTGTAGTGAGTACGTCAGCAACAAATACAAATATAGTTAGGATTTTCACCAGAAACTATTTTAAACGTTCTTATTTCTTTTACAAACTTCACGAAAGTAGTATCTTCCATCTCTTCTTCAACACCTGTACTTATCAAACTCTCACTTTCTCTACACTCCTCTTGACCAACAAAGACACAAACTTTTTTTCCATCCAACACTGAACCATGCAAAGGAGCTTTGTTAATTTCATTTAGACATAATGTAGGACTTTTCATGTAGTATAATCTTTTTACTAACTTCCGCATTTCTGAATGATGTACTGCTAACATTCTTAAATGATGAAAACGACTTTGACACACTTTCCTAGAAAGAAAAGCCAGAGAATGACCTTGCAGCCCTATATTTGTTCTCCCTTTGCAAGGATCCAGTCTTTGTAATATCTTAATCTTCTGTTTCACAGTTTTTTCCATATTCTCTTAAAAATGTAGTAATATATCAATAGATTCTTGTCGTATACTACAAATACTACTACAATCTCATGTAAACACTGAAGCCTGTGTACGTCTCCCTCCTCAGCTATTACTTCTTCCACATTTCTAGGAACCATATTTTCTTCTTCAATTGGACAACCATTTTTAAGTTCATAACAATGGCCACAGGTATCAACTGCGTGAACTAATGTATTTTGTTGAAAATAGCTTTCTTTGTTAAAAAAAAGGTTCCGTACTAGAAGTATGCTTCCATTCCCTAGAAAATATTTTACAAAATGTTGTTCTATTTTTAATTATTTTTCTTTTACATTTGTTCTTCACAGACTGCATTATTGTATTTAAAGTTTTAATCTGTTTAAAACTGAGATAAACAATTTTCTTTTCAATTCAAATGCTTATTCAATGGTAGGAATGCAGGATGCGCCCGCCACTGTGGCGGGCGCATCCTAATGCTAGCCACGGGACCCCTGCCCTTATGGCGGGCGGTCCGTCTCAGCGGTAGGATGACGGGCGGACGAAGTCCACCCGTCATCCTAATGAGCCCCTTAGAATCTCCTTTTTTTGTTTGTAAAATGCGGATCTCTTTTTGCATTTTTTACATTTTGTAACACATTTTTAGTACTCAATTTTTATACATTCTTTATCTAAAAATTGTTTCTTCCTCCTTTTGACATATTTTTTTTCTTAAAATCCAATGTTGCAATTTGTTCTACATTTTTGTTTTCCTTTTGTTTCACTGTACTTTTTTGTCTCTCTCTCTTCTTTATTTTCAGAATTTGTTAGACTCTATAAAACTTTTTATACAAATTGTTTAGCTCTCTTACCAGAAGATCTTTAATGGTCCATGTCGTAGTTGATCTAATTTCTCTTTTTCTCATTTCTTTAAATATTCTTGTTTTTATTTCTCTTTTTCTTTGCTCTTTTTATGTCATTGTAATTCTGTCTTAATATTTATGCAAAATATCTGTAGAAAAAGATTTTTTTGTAACCATTTAAAATAATTAAAATATTTTTATACGAACATTTGCATGTATAAATATAATAATACATTCAATTTTAAAACACAAACATATCCACATATAATTTTCACATTATAGTAGTAACACTTACAGCTCAGATATGTTGTACAATTTTCTTTTAAATTTCTTAGGCTCCATAGCCTAACTTTTGCCATGAGTGATTGCAGGAGTGCAAAGTTACTATCTGGTTGATTGAACAAGTGTAAAGCTAATGCATTAATTCCATGAGTGCACAGGTGATCAAAGGAGTGCAGTGAAAGTGCCTGTGTAATTGCACGAAAACAAGGGTAGTGCCTGGGTGATTAGAGCTGTATTGTGGTAGTACTTCAGTAAGTGTAAAGGTAGTGTTGGGGTGATTTAACCAGTGTATAGCTAGCATTGATGATTGCATGATTGCAGATGCAATATCCCGGGATTAGAGGAATACATAGGTAATGCCTGGTGATCCATGACTGCACAGGTAATGTCTGGGGGATTTCAGGAGTGCAGAAGTAGTGTCTGGGTGATTGTCTAAGTGCATAGGGTAGTGGCTGTGTGATCGAAGGACTTTGGCAGTAGTGGCTGGGTGATAGAGGGAGTGCAGTGCTATTGCCTGGGTAATTGCATGAGAACAAGAATAGTGCCTGGGTGTTTGGAGAAATACAGTGGTAGTCCTTCAGTGATTAGAGAAGTATAAATATAGTGCACAGGCACTGCCTAAGTTATTGGAGGAGTACATAGATCCTGGCAGTGTGATTGGAGGAGTGCAAGGACAGTGTCTGAGTGATTTAACCAGTGTATAGCTAGCATTGATGATTGCATGATTGCAGATGTAATATCTGGGGATTAGAGGAATACATAGGTAATGCCTGGTGATTCCATGACTGCACAGGTAATGTCTAGGGGATTTCAGGAGAGCAAAAGTAGTGTCTGGGTGATTTTATAAGTGCTTAGGTAGTGGCTGTGTGATCGAAGGACTTTGGCAGTTGTTGCTGGGTGATC
This sequence comes from Lissotriton vulgaris, assembly GCF_964263255.1. NCBI lineage: Eukaryota > Metazoa > Chordata > Amphibia > Caudata > Salamandridae > Lissotriton > Lissotriton vulgaris. The sequence continues at coordinate 1,087,168,608 of NC_141695.1, read as the reverse complement.
GAAGGAGTGCAGTGTTAGTGCCTGTGTGATTGCTTGAGAACAAGAGTAGTGCGTGGGTGATTGGAAAAGTACTGTGGTAGTAGTTCAGTGATTGGAGGAGTGTAAAGTTAGTGCATGGGCACTGGCTAAGTGATTAGAGGAGTGCATAGATCCTGACAGGGTGATTGGAGGAGTGCAAGGGTAGTGTCTGGGGGATTGAACCAGTGTATGGCTAATGCATTGGTGATTGCATAATTACAGAAGTAATATCTCGGTATTAGACAAATACATAGCTAATGTTTGGTGATTCCGTGACTGCACAGGTAATGTATGGGGCATTTCAGGAGTGCAAAGGTAGTGTCAGCTAATGCATTGATGATTGCATGATTACAGAAGTAATGTTTCGGGATTAGAGGAAAACATAGGTAATGTCTGGTAATTCCATGAGTGCACAGGTAATGACTGGGGGATTTTAGGAGTGCAAAAGTAGTGCCAGGGGGATTTTATAAGTGCTTAGGTTGTGGCTGTGTGATAAAAGGACTTCAGTAGTAGAGACTGGGTGATCGAAGGAGGCAGTGTTAGTGCCTGCATGATTGCATGAGAACAAGGGTAGTGCCTGGATGATTGGAGAAGTACTGTGGTAGTGGTTCAGTGATTAGAGAAGTGTAATGGTAGTGCATGGACACTGGCTAAGTGATTGGAGGAGTGCATGGATCCTGACAGGGTGATTGGAGGAGTTCAAGGGTACTGTCTGGGTGATTGAACCAGTGTATAGCTATTGCATTGATGATTGCATAATTGCAGAAGTAATATCTGGGGATTAGAGGAATACATAGGTAATGCCTGGTGATTCTGTGACTTCACAGGTAATGTCTGGGGCATTTCAGGAGTGCAAAAGTAGTGTCTGGGTGATTTTATAAGTGCTTAGGTAGTGGCTGTGTGATTGAAGGACTTCAGCAGTAGTTGCTGGGTGATCGAAGGAGTGCAGTGGTAGTGCCTGTGTGATTGCTTGAGAAGAAGGGTAGTGCGTGGGTGATTGGAAAAGTACTGTGGTAGTAGTTCAGTGATTGGAGAAGTGTAAAGGTAGTACATTGGCACTGGCTAAGTGATTGGAGGAGTGCATAGATCCTGACAGGGTGATTGGAGGAGTGTGAGGGTAGTGTCTGGGTGATTGAACCAGTGTATGGCTAATGCATTGATGTTTGCATAATTACAGAAGTAATATCTGGTGATTAGAGGAATACATAGGTAATATCTGGTAATTCCTTGAGTGCACAGGTAATGTCTGGGGGATTTCAGGAGTGCAAAGGTAGTGCCTGTGTGATTGTATAAGTGCTTAGGTTGTGGCTGTGTGATCAAAGGACTTCAGTAGTAGAGGCTGAATGATCAAAGGAGTACAGTGGTATTGCCTGGGTGATTGCATGAGAACAAGGATAGTGCCTGGGTGATTGGACAAATACTGTGGCAGTGCTTCAGTGATTGGAGAAGTGTAAATGTAGTGCATAGGCACTGGCTAAGTGATTGGAAGAGTGCATAGATCATGACAGGGTGAATGGAGGAGTGCAATTGTAGTTCCTGGGTGACTGAACCAGTGTATACCTAATGCATTGATGAATGTATGATTGCAGAAGTATGTCTGGGGGAATACACAAGTACATAGGCAATGGCTAGTGATTCCATGAGTGCCAGGATAATGTTTGGGAGTTTTTAGGAGTACATACAAACTGCTTGAGTAATAATATCTCAAAAAACATATCTCAAACCTCACTTTTTTGCAGCTGCTTTACCATTGTACAACTATTTATTATGTTACACCTAGCCAAATAGAAGGCAGGAACCGTTCACATGTCTCTGCTGTAAGTCTTACCATATTCTTGAAAACATGCATGGATATGTCTGTACTCCAACACTATGTACACCTCATAATTCACAGAACAAACTTCAAATTTGAACCAAACTCCAAAAATGATGTGGCATTTTTCAACTGTACCTCTCTAGACACTTATAAAAATGAGTTTACTCACAAATACCTTAACTCACATATGCAAGTAGAGACATACTTCACACGCAAGTTCATACACACCTTAAAACTTGACAGAATGCACTTCCAATTAGAAAGCGGCACCTAAAATTATGCATTAGACTACAAATGTATGTGATTGGAGAAGTCTAAAGGTAGTGCATGAGCACTGCCTAAGTGATTGGAGGAGTGTATAGATCCTGACAGGGTGATTGGAGGACTGCAATGGAAGTGCCTGGGTGATTGAACCAGTGTATAGCAAATGCAGTGCTGATTGTATGATTGCAGAAGTAATATCTAGGGATTAGAGGAATACATAGGTATGCCTGGTGATTCCATGACTGCACAAGTAATGTCTAGGGATTTCAGGAGTGCAAAAGTAGTGTCTGGGTGATCAAAGGATTTCAGCAGTAGTGGCCGAATGATCGAAGGGGTGGAGTGGTAGTGCCTGGGTCTGGGTGATTGCACGAGAACGAGGGTAGTACCTGGGTGATTGGAAAGTACTGTGGGAGGGCTTCAGTGGTTAGAGAAGTGTAAAGGTAGTTCATAGGCACTGGCTAAGTGATTGGAAGAGTGCATAGATCCTTACATGGGGATTAGAGGACTGCAAAGGTAGTGCCTGCGTGATTGAAACAGTGTATAGCTAATGCATTGATGAATGTATGATTGAAGAATTATGTCTGGGGGATTACACGACTACATACGCAATGCCTAGTGATTTCGTGAGTGCCAGGGTAATGTCAGGGAGATTTTAGGAGTACATACAAACTGCTTGAGTGATAATATCCCTACAAACATATGTCAAACCTCACTTTTGTGCTGCTTTTTTACTATTCTACAACTACTTATATGTTACTCCTAGCCATATAGAAAGCAGGAACCGTTCACATATCTCTGCTCCTGAAAACATGCATGAATATGTCTCTACCACACACTATGTATACCTGATAAATTCCGAGAACATACTTAAAATTTGAACCAAACACCAAAACTTATGTGGTATATTTCAACTGTACCTCTCTAGACACTTATAAAAACTAGTCTAATCACTAATACTCTAACTCAACATATGCACTTCCAATTTGAAAGTGACACCTAAAATGATCCTACAAATGTACATATACACACACTGAAACAAAGTATCATAATCAGTAATCCATGTCACAAAATACACATAATATTATACGGAATCTATATTAAACACATTTTAAATACATTACAACAAACTAAAATAAAAATGTCTTCATTTAATATTATATGTCAAATTTCAAAGTTCATGATTTATGTTTCACCTCTAAAAACAAGGCTAATACATAATAAACTGCACAAATTTATGGCTTACCTTCTAAATTGATTTGTAGAATATAAAATATCAGAAACTCAGAATGGATTTTCTTATGCACACAATCAACGTACAAAAAACAAAAAACAATTTGATGGACAGAATGTAGATCAATGTCTTACATTCACCCCAGTACAATGATCTGGGCCTAAATCCATCGTTTTTTGCACTCCACACCACACTGGGTTAGATAATGGCTTTATGCAAATCAGCTCTGACCCTGTGCCCCATGGGAACAGTCCAGTCCGAACTACACAGCCATATCTTTCCCAGACCGGAATCAAGCATCCGAGGACCGGACCGGTTTCAAGGTAACACCTCTCATCAGCCCGGCTAGCTTGACTCCAGTGGTGTGGAGGCTCTGGGACCCACATCTGAGCTACCCCAGTACACTCAGGGAGAAAATTACAAAAAACTATTTGATGGACAGAATGTAGATCAATGTCTTACATTCACCCCAGTACAATGATCTGGGCCTAAATCCATCGTTTTTTGCACTCCACACCACCCTGGGTTAGGTAATGGCTTTATGCAAATCAGCTCTGACCCTGTGCCCCATGGGAACAGTCCAGTCCGAACTACACAGCCATATCTTTCCCAGACCGGAATCAAGCATCCGAGGACCGGACCGGTTTCGAGGTAACACCTCTCATCAGCCCGGCTAGCTTGACTCCAGTGGTGTGGAGGCTCTGGGACCCACGGCTGAGCTACCCCAGTACACTCAGGGAGAAAATTACAAAAAACAATTTGATGGACAGAATGTAGATCAATGTCTTACATTCACCCCAGTACAATGATCTGGGCCTAAATCCATCGTTTTTTGCACTCTACACCACCCTGGGTTAGATAATGGCTTTATGCAAATCAGCTCTGACCCTGTGCCCCAGGGGAACAGTCCAGTCCGAACTACACAGCCATATCTTTCCCAGACCGGAATCAAGCATCCGAGGACCGGACCGGTTTCGAGGTAACACCTCTCATCAGCCCGGCTAGCTTGACAGCAGCCCAGCAGCTCGGGCTAGCCGGGCTGATGAGAGGTGTTACCTCGAAACCGGTCCGGTCCTCGGATGCTTGATTCCGTTCTGGGAAGGACATGGCTTTTGTAGTTCGGACTGGACTGTTCCCATGGGGCAACAGGGTCAGAGCTGATTTGCATATCGCCATTGTCTAACCCAGGGTGGTGTGGAGTGCAAAAAAACGATGGATTTGGGCCCAGATCTTTTGACTGGGGGAGTGTGTGACATTGATCCACATTCAGTCCATCACTTGTTGTTTTTGCAATTGCCGCCCTAAGTGCGCTGGGGATGCCCAGACGTGGGTCCCAGGCACTCCACACCACTTGGAGTCGGGCTAGCCGGGCTGATGAGAGGTGTTACCTCGAAACTGGTCCGGTCCTCGGATGCTTGATCCCGTTCTGGGAAGGACATGGCTTTTGTAGTTTGGACTGGACTGTTCCCATGGGGCAACAGGGTCAGAGCTGATTTGCATATCGCCATTGTCTAACCCAGGGTGGTGTGGAGTGCAAAAAAACGATGTATTTGGGCCCAGATCTTTTGACTGGGGGAGTGTGTGACATTGATCCACATTCAGTCCATCACTTGTTGTTTTCACAATCAACGTACAGCAGTTCTCTCAGCAAAGCAAAACCAGTAATGGCAAAGTTTCCCTCTCCTTCTCCACATATATACATGTAAATAACAAATCACATTGCTTCCCAGATTATTTCAAATTCTAAAACACATTTCTATTGGTTACACATATCAACTCTTGCCAACTGACTTCTTAATGAACACCAAACTGCTTTTGGAATTTTTTGGATTCGCAGCTACACAGCGCACCATAAGCGATGGCACCGCGAATCCATACAGGAGTTCAAAAATATATTACAGATAATTTTACCAGTTTTCATAGAACACTCAACTGAATTTACAGGTCACTAGTTCAGCATATTTTCAAGCTCACCACACAATGTTGCAAATACAAACATCAGGTATGGTTGACTTTCCAAAATATGAGCTTATCCTATTTGAAGTACCTTTCAAGCATTTTTTACAAACCAATAAGAAACATGCTTTTCAAAGACAGAAACATGCATCCTATTTTCCACTGTACAATGTTCCTAAACAGTCAATCATTCCTCTTCTTTTTTTAAAACTGCATCTTGTCCACCATTTTAGATACCTCTCATTCTACCAACTGTCTACTTCAGCTACATACATCTTTTCAGTGCATCCAGACCTCCCTTCAAGATGCTTAGAGTGTGGATTGTGGGACACAGCTATGGTTTCTGGTTCAAAAGGTATGCTGAACACAGAGGTATTGACAAATATACAGCTTTGCTAAATGTGAACATTAAATTGATTGGATACAAAGGATTAATGTGGCATCAATTGATACCTTTGGTTAAAACCTTTTTTATATCTCCAACCCCCTGAACTCATGATTGTGCACTGTGGTTGCAATGACCTAGGCACAGTGCCTGGGGTAGGTCTAGAAATGCTTATGAAGGACACCTTTGCAGAATTGATGTTGCTTTTCCCCTAAACTGTCTTTGTATACTCTAACATATGCCAAAGATAGAAATGGAAGTGGTCCAATCAATTCTGTCCACGGATTGAGAAAGCCAGAAAAAATGTCAAGAAAGCTGTAACTCAGAGACCATAGGATGGGCTCCATATACAACAACAATATGCGTTTTGATATGGATAGCATCTCCAGGAAAGGGAAACAGAGTCCTTCTCAATAACCTAAGGCTCTGCTTCAGCACTTTCATGTAGCTATAAAAAGCTAAAATAAAAACAAGGGCTTCTTTTAGAGCCACCCAATAATCAAACATATAACCTAGCTTTTGAAAAAATATCTTAATTATTTTTGCTTGGAGTCGCGCACCCAACGCGACTTCATTAGCCGCGCACTCATTGCGTTCACACTGTGGGCCGCGCTGAGAACTGCACACCCATCATGTTAACAGTAGGGGGCCACGCTGAGACCCGCGTACCCATCGCGTTCACACTAAGGGACCACGCTGAGAGCTGCACACCCTTCGCGTTCACACTGTGGGCCAGGCTGAGAGACGTGCACCCATCGCGTTCACACTAGGGGGCCCCACTGAGAACCACGCACCTATCTTGTTCACACAAGGGGGCCGCTCTGAGAGCCACGCTTGGGTCGCGATCCAATTTCTTTTTTTTATAACCATTCACTTTCATTAATTTACATTCACCTCGGGAACCCCATCCCCCAAGGCATGATCACATCTACATAATTTCTTTTTTTCTAATGATGGGGGGCCACGTGCTCAGGCCACTTATGGTCCCAGGGACCCCATCCCCCAGGGCTGACCCTTTGCTTTGGGAACCGTGGTAGGAGCTCCACTGCCCCCATTGTCCCGCTAGCTCCCTGCCTCCTGCAGGAGCCAGCATTGCTTTTGAGCAAGGGGAGCTTCCCCTTACTCAAAATCAATCTGTTTTGCTTTGTTACAGCGAGAGCAGGTTTTCCTGCTGTCACTTGAACTAAGCAAACCAGGGTTTGCTATCGCAGGGCGGGAGGTGTGCTCCCACCCTGTCATAGCAAACTGCAATGTCCCGGGGGTGGGAACCCTGGGACATTGCAGGAGCTGGCCCTGCGGGGTGGCGATCCTCAGGTCCATCAATGGTTCCAGGAGGGGAGCCACGCAGCCCCCTCCCAAAACATCTAAAGCCTTGGGGAGGTGGTGGGTCCAAGGGCACGGGGGTCCGCAACAGACCCCCAAATTTCAATGTTAAGTGCCCCAGGGAGGTGGTGGTCCCCAGGGCAGTGTGGGAGAGTTTTAGCCCCCCACACTAATTTTTATTTACAGCCCCGGGGAGGTGTCTGTCCCCGAGGCTGCGGGGGGCCCCTGTGAACCTCGGCACATTAATTGGGAGTGCCCCCGGGACCTGGCCCACTCAGGAGCTTTTTTTAAACAAAGCGTGGGAGCCGGCGCTTCATTTTTTAAAATAATTCTGGTGGGATTAGCGACCCCCATCACGATTGCTGCCAGAATTATTTTTAAAACATGCTATTTTTGGCCCTGGATGTCCTTGTGGGAGCTCATGAGCAGGTCTAGGGGGTCAGGGTGTTTCTACCCTGCTCCCTTTTTTGTTTTTTCACCTCTTTTTTCTTTTGTCTTGTGACTCGGTTCTACCGAGTCACAAGATGGCTGCCAACACTTCCTGGTTTGGAATGTTGGCAGCCAATTAGAATGAAGCTCATGGTTCTGAGAGTTTGCGAACCCACCGCGTCCCCAGATATCAAAACTTTTATTTTTTGAATTTCTCAGCAACTACTGAAAAGATTTGCACCATTTAAAAAAAGGTCACTTTCTGAACCAAGCTGTACCTTTTTGACAAATTTGGTGTAATTCTGTTCAGCAGTTCGGGCTGTAGCCTTGGCTAAAGTTTCGTATGGAAATTAGATATCAAAACTTTTATTTTTTGAAGTTCTCAGCAACTACTGAACAGATTTACACCATTTAAAAAAAGGCCGCTTTCTTAACCAAGCGCTATTTGTTTGCCATATTTGGTGTAATTCCATTCAGCAGTTTGGGTTGTAGCCTTGGCCTAAGTTTCCTATGGAAATTAACATGGAGACCCCATTTTTTCTCAGCCCCCGCTTGATGAATTAGCTCAAACTTTCATGATAGGAGCTGACCAGGATAGACCTTTTCTTTTGAGAATTTCGCAAAGATTCGTCAAAAAATGCAAACGTTAATAGTAAATCAAAAAACGCATTTCCTATTGAAATTAGGTCCTAAACATAACTACCTACTGGTGACCGCCAGTAGGTAAAAAAAAAATATATATATATATATTCACTGAAAAAACATAGGTTTCAAAGAAGTTATAGTTAGTTAGACATTTCACCCATACAAAACCAGAGAAATTCAGCCGTTATAGTTATAACTCTCGCCCCCACAATGCACTGCTGATGACGTCACATATTACATCACTCATGACATGGTCAGTGACGTCACTGGTGACATCACTGTTGATATCTCAAATGACATCACTGATGACATCATCCAGTGACTGTGTGTTTCTATAAAGTTTAAATATGTTTTATATATATGCCAAATTGTATTGAAGAATGAGTGGGTGTATTGGTGTCTGGGTGGAGGATTTAATAGGTGTGTGAATAACTGTATAAATGAGTGATTAATTGTGTCTTACTAAATGCATGGGTTAGTGACTAAACTGTGTGAATGTCTGTATCAATCTGTCTGTTGTTGTGTAAACTGCCGCTTGGGTTGGTGAGTAGCTACATGAGTGTCTATATGGGTTATTTATTGGTTGCATGAGTATCTTTATGTGTGCCTGAGTGTTTGTGTGGGTGGGTGGGGGTGTGTGACTTTCTGCATACATGTGTGAGGGGATGATTCACTGGGTGTATGGGTTCAAGATTGCATGGCGAAATAGCTGTATGGGTAGGTGAGTGTGTTTATGGGTAAGTTGGTGAGTGAAGGGATGTCTCAGAGGTATATGTGTGAGTAACTACATATGTTAAAGTCAGTATATGTGAGTGTTGGAGTATATAAATGACTATAGGTGAGAGTGAGTGAGTGTTAGAGTGGCTGTATGAATTAGTGTGTGCTTGTGTTAGTGATTGTATAAGAGAGTTAGTATATGTTAGTATATGTATGAATAGGTGAGGGAGGTAGTGAATGTATAACTGTATAGGTGAGTAAATGGCAGTGTTATTGATTCTTTAAATGACTGACTAGGTGTGTGAATAACTCTATGGATGAGTGGCAGTGTGTGTGTATCTGTATAGGTGTATGAGTGCATATGATGGTGCTGTATTGATAAGTGACTGCATGTGTGAGTGGCCATATGGGTGAATGAACAGGTGTGTGTGTGTATACCTAGGAATCAGTCAGTGGGTATGTAGTAACTGCTATTGGTTTGTCTATGGTTTCAAAAATGGCAGTCTGTATTTTAGAGTGGGTGTATAAAAGCCTATATTAGGGTGTGAGGAGGTGTATAACACTATCACATGGATGATATCATCAGGGATGTCATTTGAGAGGCCATCAGTGAAGTCACTGACCATGTCATGAGTGATGTAATATGTGATGCCATCAGCATTGCATTGCGGGGGCGCGAGTTATAGTTAGCTCTACTAACTATAACGGCTCAATATCTCTGGTTTTGTAAGGGTAAAATGTCTAACTAATTATAACGTCCCTGAAACCTATGGTTTTGTCAGTGAATTTCTAACGTGTTTTAAATGCTAATTTCTAACTAAAACATCCCTGAAACCTATGAGTTTTTTCAGTGACTTTCTAAGTTTTTTTAAATGCTAATATCTAACTATAACGTCCCTGAAACCTATTGCTTTTTTGTGCATTTCAAAGGTTTTTTAAATACTCATTTCTAATTATATTGTTCATTAAACCTATGGTTTTTTCAGTAATTTTGAATTTTGTTTTTAGTGATATTTTGTATCTTTAATATCCTAAAAATAGTTTTTGTAATTTTTTGTGTTTGTTATTAGTAGTATATAATGTCTTCTGTTTTCTTACATATATATATATATTCAAATCAATTGCAGGTAGCCCAAGTGAAGCAAAACCACTCGAAGTTCAAATAAGCACATTTATTTGCATCCATTTCACAGCTCCTTCCTTCAGGCAGCTAGCAGAGCCGTCTTCTGACATGAAAGCCTGACGCGTTTCAGGAGTTAATCCTTTCTTCAGAGGCAAATGTTCATGAAGGTTTGAAAGGCAGTTTTGGGTCACGTCTGATATCACTCTCACCTGCCACAGTGGGTGTGGCTATTTCGCACTGCATCCTGTGCTTTGTAGTCCGTTGACCCTCTTATATATATATTTTTTTTTTGATGCGAAAAAAGTTGTGCACCCATCGTGTACCTATCTCGGTGGGTGTGTGGATTCAAACTGCCATATTGGTTAAGTTGTGAAGGAGTCCCGTTTTAGCCAGCCCACTCCACTTATGCTTACAGGGAGGAAACTACAATGTTACATGTCCCAGGTCTTCCCTCTAGTGATCTGCTGATCACAGGTCTAGTTGTCAGCAGGCCACCGCCACTCCAGCATGGCTGGTGTACACCTGCACCACACCCATGCAGCACAGGCGTCACAGGACATGTGACCCTGCCAATAAAAAGGGCCAGGCGCATGTGCTGAGTGACATTTCCACTCTCTATCTCGGTGTATCCGTGTTTTTATTATGTTGGTGCCAGGAGAGGAAATTTGGTCGACACGGGCCTCACGCAAGGTGGCGATAACTTGAGGTACACAGAGTTGGTGGCAGCCGGGGCACATTGGCCGACACAGGCCTCCCGCAACATGGCGATGACTTGAGGTGCACAGAGTTGGTTGCAGCTGAGGCCTTTTGGCCGACACGGGCCTCCCGTCATGTGGCGATGACTTAAGCTGCACTGAGTTATTGCAACCAGAGCTAAGCGGGTCTGCAGCCTGCGATGATGCGTAGGCCTCAATACATCATCCTGCCAATCAAGACCCGATTTGAATTGTGAGCTCGGCTGGACCGCGTGTACGCCAAAGGCAGCTGCTGTGAAGACATGACACCTCGGCACGGTGCAGCAGGATGCACTGGCGGCATGTGCCGCAGAATCCAGCGATGGCTGAGGAGGTTGCTCCAGCACGTGGTGGGCCCTCTTGGAGATATGCCGATGGAGGCAGGTGAGCGTTGAGATCTGGGTGCGCAGGGTCATGCAGTCATCGCTGGGTGGTGGACTGGTCTGGGGACTAAGGAAGGATGCTTGCAAAAGATCTAGGAATCATGCATACTGCTTGAGAAGTTTGCGATGACATTAGTGTACAGGCCCCGAAGGTCCAGTTTTGCCTGCACTAAGTTAAAATGTGTGTGGTTTCTGTTGCTGTGATTGTGTATAGTGTCAACAGTGGGCACAAGTAGTACATGTGTGCAGTCAATTTCCCCCAACAGGTGCAGGAAGACTGCTATGGTGTGGTTATCTTGCTCGGTCTCCAGATGCAAATGCACAGTGTGCGTGAAATGAAGAAGCAGGTGTATGAAACTGAAATGAACCGTGATACTTACAGGTATGATAAATCCTGCATAATGAGACCGTAACAGAAGTTTGTGTGGTTGTAACGTTCCTTTTCTTTCCGACGAAGGTTACAGCCACACAAATTTCTGTTATGGTCACTTTGTGCAGGATTGATCAAACCAGTAAGCATTCTGGTTTGTCCAAGTGCAATACATTGTACCATATAACGTTTGTGACCATACCAACGCTTGACCATTCTCACCATTTATCAAACTGGTTTCTGAATGTGGAGTATGGGGATTTCCAGGACGATCTGCAATTATTTGGATCCACAAGTTGCCCTTTTGATATTCCCATTGGGAATATCACTTATTGTTTGATGTTTTGTGTTGTTAATTTATGTTTTTGTGATAAAGTTCTATTTTTCCACTACTGTTGACTACTGGACTTTATGACCTGGCGTACCCCCTTTTCAGTGACTACAATCTTTGATCTTAAGCACAGAGGTGTCAAGCAACAGCTGGGGTTGGGGTTGGTTGTGCAGTAATGCTACAAATTGGGACAAGCGGGTGGTGCTGATACAGAGCCCCTGAGTTCCTTTTGTGGACATGCATCCAAGACGTGTGAGAAAGTTTAATAGGGCTGGCAGTGAGACTCCTCTGACTCTGGCAGTTGTTAGTTAGAAGGTACCTGAGGGCATCAGGTGCAGCACAGCCAGCAGCTTTGTCTGCGGAAGGATGTTGATTGTCCACTGTGTTGGTATCGTCAGCCTGAGGGCAATGTGGGAGTGTGCACCAACTTGAGAATGGGGTGATCATTCTTTTGCCACTTTTGCTGTACTAAACTGCTGATAACTCAGCTATAAGTCCCCACTGTTGGATATCAGGTGACTCTAAACCAAGCCCTTGTGTTTATTAGGACTTTGTTATAGCCACATGCGAATCACAGGAAAAAAGATGAAAAAACAAGAAAAGTGGGTAGGGTACAAACATCCTGACCTGCTAGGCCTGCTCAGGGGATCCTACAAAAACCCCAGGGCCAAAAAAGTATTACTATTTTTTTTTAAAGGGCTGGGTGCACGAATCCGGACAAAAAAAAACAAAAAAACGATGGGGCATATTCTCAAGGACTTATGGCCAGGTTATCCGCACTGTAGCGCAGCAAAAGTGGCAAAATAATTATTATCCCACTGTCAACCTGGTGAAAACTGCAGATATCGCAAGTTTTCCCGCGATAGCTTCTGCAAAAACAACGCCACGATTGAGAGTGAGAACTAACGCTAAATTTATATAGAGTAGGCGTTCCCGTGCAAAAAAACCAGGAAAACACCACTTCCCGATATTTTCAACGACCAGCCAAATCTGCGATGCGATCCATAAACAGGTGATATGCTGAGTTAGCAGTAAGAATTTAACATTTGCCTTTTACTGGTGTAAACCAGGATGACTACCTACAGTATGAAAGGGAGCCCAGCCCAGAACAACATCTGAAGACCAACACATGTCATAGAGCTACTGATCATGCAGCTCGGACCCCCAAGAAGGCCACAACACCCACCACCCCAGGACCTTCCCCCTGGACACCCCCTCCCCACTACCACTGAGGCAGAACAGAACAGGACAGCAGACCTTTCCAAAACGACATGGCCCCTCAGCCACACAATAGCTGAATGGTGGGAGATGTGGCAACTAAGTATGTGTGAAGGAGGCAAGTCACCCATCAATAACAATACACACAATGCCAAGTGTAGCAGTGATGTTGTACAGACCTCACTATGCAGAGCACAGACCTCTCCATGTGTACATATACTGCTGGTGTTTGTAGTGTTGTGGACAGTGGACGCAACCATGTTACCTCAGGCGGTGGGGAAGTTCTCGGTCATGTAGCTGTGTCGTCCCCCTGTAAGCGGAAGATGAAGCGGAGTGGGCTGGTCCAATGTACACCACTCCAGCGTTGAAGTCAATCAATCAATCAGAGAAATTTATAGAGCGCACTACTTACCCGGAGGGTCTCAAGGCGCTTGGGGGGAGGTTGTGCTGCTACTGCTCGAAGAGCCAGGTCTTGAGCTTCTTCCTGAAGGAGAGGTGGTCTTGGGTCAGGCGCAGGTCGGTCGGGAGGGAGTTCCAGGTCTTGGCGGCCAGGTAGGAGAAGGACCTTCCTCCTGTTGTCGTTCTTCAGATGCGGGGGACGGCGGCAAGGGCGTGACTGGCTGATCGGAGCTGGCGTTTGGGAGTGTAGAAGTTGACGCGACTGTTGAGGTAGCTCGGGCCTTGATCGTGTAGGGCTTTGTGTGCGTGGGTGAGGAGACGGAAGGTGATTCTTTTGTTGACGGGGAGCCAATGCAGGTCTCTCAGATGTCCGGAGATGTGGCTGTGTCTTGGGATGTCGAGGATGAGTCTGGCTGAGGCGTTCTGGATCCGCTGGAGTCTCTTCTGGAGCTTCGCGGTGGTTCCGGCGTAGAGGGCGTTGCCGTAGTCCTATCAGCTGGTGACGAGGGCCTGGGTGACCGTCTTCCTGGTCTCGGTGGGGATCCACCGGAAGATCTTCCGTAGCATGCGCAGGATGTTGAAGCATGACGAGGAGACGGCGTTGACTTGTCTGGTCATGGAGAGGGAGGAGTCCAGGATGAAGCCCAGGTTGCGTGCGTGGTCTGTCGGTTTGGGTGCGGTGCCCAGGGCGGGGGGCCACCGGGAGTCGTCCCAGGCGGAGGGCGAGGAACCCAGGATGAGGACTTCCGTCTTGTCTGAGTTCAGTTTCAGGCGGCTGGTCGTCATCCACTCGGCTACGTCTTTCATCCCTTCGTGAAGGTTGGCTCTGGCGGCGGCGGGGTCGTTGGTCAGGGAGAGGATCAGCTGGGTGTCGTCAGCGTAGGAGATGATGTTGAGGTTGTGTTGGCGTGCGATGGCCGCGAGGGGGCTCATGTAGACGTTGAAGAGGGTGGGGCTCAGCGACGATCCTTGAGGGACGCCGCAGATGACTTCGGTGGCCTCTGACTTGTACGGTGGTAGGCGGACTCTCTGTGTTCTTCCAGCGAGGAAGGAGATGATCCATTCCAGAGCCTTCTCCTGGATTCCGACGTTGCTGAGGCGCTGTACTAGCGTGCGGTGGCAGACAGTGTCGAATGCCGTGGAGAGGTCTAGGAGGATGAGGGCCGCTGTTTCTCCGTGGTCCATCAGGGCTCGGATGTCATCGGTGGCAGCGATGAGGGCGGTCTCGGTGCTGTGGTTGGCTCGGAAGCCAGACTGTGAGGGGTCGAGGGATCCATTTGTCTCAAGGAAGGCGGCCAGCTGTTTGTTGACGGTCTTCTCAATGACTTTGGCTGGGAACGGGAGGAGCGAGATGGGGCGGTAATTCTTGAGTTCGGTGTGAATTAATAAGCCTGGGCTCTGGGTGTGGTTTACTTCTGGAAAGGCCAACGTGTCTGCCAGAGCGTCAGCCCTCCCCTGGCATGAGGACGCCGGCCTCCTCAACACATGCCCCCTGAGAATACAGCGGCACAGCACCTCAGTGTTATGTCTATACAGACTACTGCCTTCAATGTACACTGTAGACAGCAGGCCTCACAATTCAGATTGAGTCGCAATTGCAGATGATGTAGTCCAGTAGGCAACAGACATTGCTCCCAGTGCGGCCTTCCTAGACCACGCATCATCGCAGGCTACGCACATGCTTAGTACATCAGGTGCCACTAACTCAGTGCACCACAAGTCATTGCCACATAGCTTTATTAAGGCAGAATTTATGACAAAAGACATTGCATCCAGTGCGGCCCACCCAGACCACGCATCATTGCAGGCTGTGCACACGCTGAATGCTTCTGGTGCCACTAACTGTGCAGCTCAACTCAACGCCACGTGGCTGTGGGCCCTTGCTGACCGCTGCCTCCTGCCTTCACTGCGGGCATCTGGGCTCACAATTAAAATTGAGTCTTGATTCATTAATTGCAGAATCCAGTAGGCAACTAACTATAACATCCCTAAAACCTACATAATATCCTTTTAGTATACTTGCTTCAAGAACTGGTTTATATCAGTTATACCTTTAGTACAATGACCACATTCATCTAGTAAGTCCAAAGGAACACTGAATGGCAGTCTACACTGTGGACAGCAGAGCTCACAATTCACATTCAGTTTTGATTTATTAATTGCAGAGTGAACTGTACTCTATGTCCTCGGATTTTGTCAAGAAGAAGTGACAAAAAGCATTCCTAGGTGTCTGTGCTGACTACTGCCTTCAATCTACACTGCGGACAGCAGGGCTCACAATTCAGATTGAGTCGTGACTGCAGATGACGCAGTCCAGTAGGCAACAGACATTGCTCCGAGTCGGACCACGCATCATCCCTGGCTGTGCACATGTCGAATGCTTCAGGTGCCACTAACTCAGTGCACCACAAGTCATTGCCACATAGCTTTATTAAGGCAGAATTCATTAGACAAAAGACATTGCATCTAGTGCTGCCCGCCAGGACCACACAACATCGCAGGCTGCACACATGCGGAATGCTTCTGATGCCACTAACTGTGCAGCTAAATTCAACTGCACATGGCTGTGGGCCTTTGCTGACCTCTGCTTCCGGCCTACACTGTAGACAGCAGGGCTCTCAGTTCAGATTGAGTCACGATTGCAGATGACGCAGTCCAGTAGGCAACAGACATTTCTACCAGTGCGGCCTGCTCAGACCACGCATCATCACTGGCTGCAAACACGCTGAGTGCTTCTGGTGCCACTAACTGTGCAGCTCAACTCAACACCACGTGGCTGTGGGCCCTTGCTGACCGCTGCCTCTAGCCTACACTGCAAACAGCAGGGCTCACAGTTCAGATCGAGTCACGATTGCAGATGACGCAGTCCAGTTAGACATTGCTCCCAGTGCAGCCCGGCAGGACCAGGCTAAATCGCAGGCTGCGCAAGTGCTGAGTGCTTTAGGTGCCACTAGCTCAGTGCACCACAAGTCATTGCCACGTGGCCATATTAAGGCAGAATTCATTAGAAAAAAGACATTGCTACCAGTGCCGCCCGCCCGGACCACGCATCATTGCAGGCTGCGCACACGCTAAGTGCTTCAGGTGCCACTAACTCTGTGCAACTCAAGTGAACGCCACATGACTGTTGTCCCTTGTTGACCGCTGCCTCCAGCCTACACTGTGGTCAGCAGGGCTGACAATTCAGATAGAGTCGCGACTGCAGATGATGTAGTCCAGTAGGCAACAGACATTGCTACCAGTGCAGTCTGCCAGGGTCACACATCATCACTGGCTGTGGACATGCTGAGTGCTTCAGGTGCCACTAACTCTGTGCAGCTCAAGTCAATGCCACATAGCTGAGGGCCCTTCCTGACCGCTGCCTCTGCCTACACTCCAGACAGCAAGGCTTGCAATTCACAATTAGTACTGATACAAATTGTGTAATAGACTATAATTGGTTAAGAAGACCAAATGCTCCCAATGTGTGCAGCTCACGTCAACGCTGCATGGCTGTGGGCCTTTGCTGACCGCTGATTTCGCCTACACTACATTTATCAGGGCTCACAATTCAAATTCAGTGTTGATTCATTAATATCGGAATCCAGTAGGCAGTTAACTATAACGTCCCTGACACTTACATATTCTGACAATGTAGTCCATACATATTTAATCTTTTGTTCCATTCGCCTACACTGTGGTCAGCGGAGCTCACAATTTTAATTCAGTCTTGATTTGTTAATTGCAGAGAGAATTGTACTCTATGTCCTCAGATTTTGTCAAGAGGAAGTGACAAAAAGCATTCCTCGATGTCTGTGCTGACTACTGCCTTTGATTTACACTGCGCAGAGCTGGGCTCACAATTCAGATCGAGTCGCAATTGCAGATGACGCAGTCCAGTAAGCAACAGACATTGTTACAAGTGTGACCCTCCCGGACCACGCATCATCGCATGCTTCTGATGCCCCTACCTCAGGGCACCACAAATCATGGACCCTTTATGATGGAATCTTTTGTGCATGATTTCAGATCTGCTGCCCCTTCCTCAGTGCACCACAAGTCATGGACCCTTTATGATAGAATCTTTTGTGTAATATTTCACATCTGGTGTTCCTACCTTAGTGCAGCACAAGTCATAGACCCTTCAAGATTGAATCTCTGTGTGTGATACGATAATTACTGGTGTACATGTTGCCAGCACTAACCATTCACTGAGGGCTAGCTTACACTCACCCCACATGCCTCCAGCACAGACGTCACTGGACAGGTGACCCTGGTAATAAAAAGGGGCCGAGTGCACGTGCCCATACCCAGTTCCACTCTCTAGCTAACTGTGTCCGTGTGTTCATTATGTATGCATGATGCCCCTGGGCCCTACCCCATTACATTGTAATGTAGACAGCGCATGCAGCCATGTTACCTCTGGCAGTGGGGCAGACTTTGGTTATGAAACTTTGTCTGGGTTATTGTATAAGTACATAGGTAAAGACTGGATCATTAGAGTACTGCAAGGAGAGTGTATAGTGAATTTATAAGTGCTTGGGGATTGGCGGAGTGATTGGATGACTACATATGTTGGCAGAGCCTAACCCCCCAGCACAAGCTTGGCTCTAATTGGCTGCCCTCCATGTGCCAAAAACAGAAATTTGGGCTTTGAATGGCCCTGTATTGCTACAGCTGCAACACTCCACTGAATGTGCAATAAACATTCATATCCACACAGATATGTCATGTCCATGATCTTTCATGTTTGGAAGTATGGATGAATGTAGGGTCAGTGATTCCCCCTACCTTCCATGTTGGCCATGTTGTGGGACTTCTGTCACAGGGTAAAATACTGGAGCTTGCGGCCCGGGTGGCAGTGACAGTACAACAGAGACAACTGCATCAGTGGATTCCTCATGCAGCCCAGGGTGGAACCACGCACAGAGCTCCCGAGTCACTGTTCACAGCCTCCCTTGCCCAAAAGCATTCTCCTTTCTTTTCTTCAATGAAGCAAACCAGGGTTTGCTATCACAGGTGGAAGCAATGTTCCCACCCTGTCATAGCAAACAGCACTGTCCCGGGATGGACCCCCCAGGATATGGCAGGACCCGGCCCTGGGCGGTGACGGTCCCAGGGGCCATCAAGCACTCCAGGATTGGGCTGCATGGCCCCCCTCCCTCTATTTTCAAAGCCCCAGGGTGGTGGTGGTCCCTGGGGCTGCGGGAAAGCCGTGTACCTTCCACCACCTAATTTACATAACCCCGAGGAGATGGTGGTATAATTATACAATTGCCCCTGGGACCTGGCCCATCTGGGGGCTCATTTAAATGAAGTGGGGGAACCCCGCTTCATTTTTTAAAAATGTTTACATCCGGAATCATGCACCCACCGCACATTCGTATGTTTAAAAAAAAGAAATTGGGGGGGTCCTTGTGGGACCCCCTTAGAAGGCCTAGGGGGTCAGGGTGGTTCTACCCTGCCCCCGTTTCTAAATTTTTCTCCATTTTTCACTTTCTTTTAAAGTTTTCTTGTGACTCGGTTCTACCAAGTCTCAATATGGCTGCCAACACTTTCTTGTTTGGAGTGTTGGCAGCCAATTTGAATGAAGCACGTGGTCGTGAGGGTTCACAAACCCATCGAGCACATAGATATTGATATATATATATTTTTTTCACAGCAACTTCTAAACGGATATGTACCATTTTAAAAAGGGACCTTTTTGCGAATTTTGATGTAATTCCGTTCAGCAGTTCGGGCTGTAGCCTTGGCTAAAGTTTCCTATGGGAAATAGATTTTTTGACTATTATTTTTCTAATTTCTCGGCAGCTACTAAATGGATTTACACCAGGTCGCTTTCTGAACCAAGCGCTACCCTTTTGCCAAATTTGGTGTAATTCTGTTTAGCAGTTCGGGCTATAGCCTTGGCTAAAGTTTCCTACAGAAATTAACATGGAGAAGCCATTTTTTCAGACCCCCCTTTTTTCTCAGCCCCCGCTTGACAAAGCACCCTCAAACCTTCAGGATACAAGCTGAACTGTATAGACCTTTGTTTTTGAGACTTACGCAAAGATTCATTAAACAACGCCAAAATTATTAGCAAATCAATAAATGCTTCACCTATGGAAACTAGGTTCTAACTATAACTACCTAATGGTGACATGGAGGTAATATTTATATATATATATATATATATATATTCACTGAAAAAACCATAGGTTATAGACCATATATAGTTAGGAATTCGCATTTACAAAACCTTATTTTACTCACACAAAACCATTGAAATTCCATATATAGTTAGTTGCACTAACTATATATCGCGCACCCGCAATCCACTGCTGATGATGTCACATATTACATCATTCATGACATGGTCAGTGACATCACTGATGACATCACTGATGACATCTCAAATGACATCACTGATGACATCTCAAATGACATCACTGATGACATCACTGATGACATCTCAAATGATATCACTGATAACATCATTGATGACATCTCATTTGATATTACTGATCACATCACTGATGACATCATTCATGTGATAATACGATGAACCTCTTCAGACTCTAATATAACCTTAGATACAATCAGTGTAAACAGACACTCACAGACTGTCACTCATCCATGGAGTTACTCACACACCTAGTCAGTCAATCAAAGAATCAATCACACCTCCATTTCCTCAACTATACAGTTATACAAACTTTACTTATTCAAACATATACTAACACATATTAACTCTCTTATACAATCCCTGATACAAGTTCACAATGATCCATACAGCCACTCACACATTCACTGGCTCTTATGCACAGTTATTTATATATGTCAACTCTCACATGTACTGTGTTTTACATATGTACTTACTTTGACATGTAGCACTGAGATATCCATTCACTCACCAATACACTCATGCACACAGTCAACCGCCCATACAGCTGTTTCCACATGCACTTTTGAAACCATACATCTAGTGAATCAACTGCTCACACATCTATGCACAGAGTCATACACCTCCCAGCCACCCACACACACACTCAGTCTCCCATACATATACTTGGGCAACCAATCAATAACCCATATAGTTACTCATATAGCTACTTATCAACACATGCAACAGTTTACAGAACAACAGACATAATGATGCACAAATTAAGACAGTTTAGTCACTAACCCATGCACTCAGTGAGACACATTTAATCACTCACTCATACAGTCAGTCATGCACCTACTAAATCCTTCATCCAGACACTTATACATCCACTCATTCTTCAATATGTAAGACATATTTTAACTTTACAGAAACATACAGTCACTGGATGTTGTCATCAGTGATGTCATCAGTGATGTCATTTGAGATGTCATCAGTGATGTCATCAGTGATGTCACTGACCATGTCATGAATGATGTAATATGTGACATCATCAGCAGTGGATTGCGGGTGCGCGATATATAGTTAGTGCAACTAACTATATATGGAATTTCAATGGTTTTGTGTGAGTAAAATAAGGTTTTGTAAATGCGAATTCCTAACTATATATGGTCTATAACCTATGGTTTTTTCAGTGAATTTTCAAGGTTTTGTAAATGCTAATTCCTAACTATATATGGTCTATAGCCTATGGTTTTTTCAGTGAATATATATATATACATACATATATAAACATATATCATCTGTATATCTATATAAATACAAACATAAATGCATGCATACATATACTTATATG
This sequence comes from Lissotriton vulgaris, assembly GCF_964263255.1. Lineage (NCBI taxonomy): Eukaryota > Metazoa > Chordata > Amphibia > Caudata > Salamandridae > Lissotriton > Lissotriton vulgaris. The sequence goes on along the minus strand of NC_141695.1, from coordinate 1,087,147,566 downwards.
CCTTTTAGGGTTGTTAGGGCGTTTTCGTGTGTATTATGTTGCTTTTTTAGGGCTTTTGGGTCAATTAAGTAGGGTTCCCGGAGCCTAGGGCTGAGGGGCCGGTTCAGTTTCGTGCGTATTGGTGTTGGCAAGGTTTTGAGGGATTTTGGCGGTTTTTGGTCGAGATTTGGCCGTTTTATGGCTTTTTTTTGTGTTTGCGGGGGCGCGTATTCGGATTGAAATTCGTCCCCGTTCCAGTGGATGGATTGGGCTGATTTTTGGTGAGATGTTAGGGAATCGCTGGAACTAGTGTCCAGCCAAGTTTGAAGCGGATCGGAGTAGTGGAAGTGCTTTAAAGAGCAATTTTTGTGCGGAGTAGCGAATTGTCATGTTATTCAATGGGAGTTTTTGGTGCGCATGGAGAAGGTGAATTTGGGGTGTTCCAGTTGCGCTAGAGGGACGGGGCTTGGGTGAGCTGTAGGGAGAGTGGATCGGCAGGTGTGCCGAATTTTTGGGATTTGTTGGCCGAAGGGAAGGGTGTGCTTGGGCAAAGTCGATTTGGTGAAAACGGTGCGTTATTTACATGAAAGTTGAAAAAACACTAATAAAAGCAAAGCTAAAAAGCCACCTCATTACAAACAGAATGGCTTTAACTTAAACGAGGGCGAGATCTATTGCATTTTCAATGCTTGTTTACTTTGGTTCCATCAAGAAGGCATTCAGATGTGTCACACATTTGCCATAAATTCTGAATGTTAGCACTCTAGTTGCACATTAGATCACTGTAGTAAAGCTACTGCTCACCAGGGACGTCTGCTGGTGGTATTCAAAGTGCATGTTTCAGTCTGCATGTCAGAATTTTTTTAATGAAATAGAAGAGGATTTGAGAAGTCACTCAAAATGATCCCTAATTTTTCTTTCTGAAGCACTAATCATACTTTCTATGGCAAAATTAACCCCCTCATGTTGTTCCTTTTTAAATTGAGTGTTTTCAGACTTACCACTTCATTCCAATCAAGATGGCTTCTGGTGTGCCATACTTTTGTCATAAGTAAGACTTTTAGCGCTCTAGTTGTTCTTTGGGCTATACTTGGGGTACATCTGGGTGATATTTGGGCTACATTTAGGCTCTTTTGTCTCTGGTGGCCATCTTGCGAGACTATGTCAGAATTTTTTAATGAAATTGAAGAGGGTTTGAGAAGTCACTCAAAATGTGCCCTAATTTTTCTTTCTGCAGCACTAATCATAATTCATATGGCAAAATATACCCCCTCATTTTGTTCCTTTTTAAATTAAATGTTTTAAGAGTTACCACTTTATTCCAATCAAGATGGCTTCAGGTGTGCCATACCTTTGTAATAAGTAGGACTGTTAGCGCTCTAGTTGTTCTTTAGAACACTCTGGGACATTCTGTCATTGGGCTATACTTGGGCTACATCTGGGTGATATTTGGGCTACATTTGGGCTCTTTTGTCTCTGGTGGCCATTTTGGGAGACTGCATGTCAGAATTTTTTAATGAAATAGAAGAGGATTTGAAAAGTCACTCAAAATGTGCCCTAATTTTTCTTTCTGCAGCACTAATAATACCTTCTATTGCATAATATACCCCCTCATTTTGTTCCTTTTTAAATTAAATGTCTTAAGAGTTACCACTTATTCCCATCACGATGGCTCCAGGTGTGCTATACCTTTGTAATAAGTAGGACTGTTAGCGCTCTAGTTGTTCTTTAGAACACTCTGGGACATTCTGTCATTGGGCTATACTTGGGCTACATCTGGGTGATATTTGGGCTACATTTGGGCTCTTTTGTCTCTGGTGGCCATTTTGGGAGACTGCATGTCAGAATGTTTTAATGAAATAGAAAAGGATTTGAGAAGTCACTCAAAATGTGCCCTAATTTTTCATTCTGCAGCACTAATCATACTTTCTATGGCAAAATATACCCCCTCATGTTGTTTCTTTTTAAATTAAATGTTTTAAGAGTTACCACTTTATTCCAATCAAGATGGCTTCAGGTGTGCCATACCTTTGTAATAAGTAGGACTGTTAGCGCTCTAGTTGTTCTTTAGAACACTCTGGGACATTCTGTCATTGGGCTATACTTGGGCTACATCTGGGTGATATTTGGGCTACATTTGGGCTCTTTTGTCTCTGGTGGCCATTTTGGGAGACTGCATGTCAGAATGTTTTAATGAAATAGAAAAAGATTTGAGAAGTCACTCAAAATGTGCCCTAATTTTTCATTCTGCAGCACTAATCATACTTTCTATGGCAAAATATACCCCCTCATGTTGTTTCTTTTTAAATTAAATGTTTTAAGAGTTACCACTTTATTCCAATCAAGATGGCTTCAGGTGTGCCATACCTTTGTAATAAGTAGGACTGTTAGCGCTCTAGTTGTTCTTTAGAACACTCTAGGAGGCTGCAGTAGAACACAAAGGAATCAACTGACAGTCTCTGTCCTTGTTGGATGTACATGTTTTACTGAGAATGTCAGACTTCATTTTCACATGACTGAGAAAGATAATGTGAATTTACAGAAAATATGCTTTCAGTTTAGCTTATAGATCCCCTTCCAAACCACTGTGGGAAAATCATGAGATATTAGTTTTCTTTCAAACAATATTCATGATATCACAGCAGAAGGTTTTTTCACATGGTAAAATCACCTTAGAACCCACCACAATTCCTAAAACGAGTATGGTACCATCAACAAATGATTTATAATGTAACTAAAGTCCTAAAACCCTCTATTAACTACAATGCTTTTTAATGAGGTGCTATCATGTATATTGGTCCCAAGATGGCTGCCAACACTTCTTGGATGAAGTGCTGACAGCCAATCAGATCAGATGTGTGGTTAGGCTCCGCCCAGATATATATATTTTTTTGAACCTAAATTACTCAAAATCCACTGGAGCACATATATTGAGACCTAGCAAAGGCACATCAGGCTAACAGTCCCTACAATTTTGCCAAGTTTCGTGCAAATCCATTCAGCCGTTCGAGCTAAAAGTGAGGCCAACCGCCCTATGGAAATTAACATGGGAAAAATGCGTTTTGGGACCCCCCTTTTTTCTCGGCCCCCCCTTGATGAAACCCCCCCAAATTGTCAGGTGCTGTTCAGAAACAAAATGTTCCATTTTCCTGAAAATTTCAGCCAATTCCGTCCACAAACGCCAAAGTTATTAGACATAGAATTTTCAAAAATCCCATAGAGAAAAAATCCTAACTATATATACCTACTGGCGACCGCCAGTAGGTAATATATATATATATATATATATATATATATATATATATATATATATATATATATATATATATATATATATATATATATATATATATATATATATATATATATATATATATTGTGTACCAATCCAAACTTTCAATCAAGAACGGCGCTGACTCCGTGAATTCTTTTCCAAAGTAAGATTTATTCTCAGTTGCTACTCAGACGCGTTTCGGCGGATAGCCCCCGCCTTGTTCACTACATCTGCTCCAACAATTATGCCACTTTATATATACATACATACAAGCATATCGCTTGACAGGTTGCAACTGGAATCCGTTGCCATAGTGATTCTGTCATGACACTCCTGATAGACATAGAAGAGTTCTTTACATTTTTCACGAGTCATGGTTCACTACATTTCTTATTTGTCACTGTGCCTACTGTTTAGCACACATGTTCCTAGGACATTTCTATACACAATTAGTATGCATAAGACAGAATTAAATTAAATTAAAATTCACAATCGGAATTCAAATAATACCGTAACAATTTTAAAGTCATTGTATAATAATACTTTATTTGTCAAAACCGGGTGTCAACGCAGAGAACAGAAACTCAGGAGTCTACTGGCATTCAAAGGATGTTAATTAGGTAACCCAGTTAATTCTACATTTTAAGAGAGCAACACACATGAAATACACCTGTACTATGTCTGTGGGGTTTGTATGCCTAATGTGCAACAACACCAAGTGGTCCCGTGTATTGGCATAGGGTATGTGGTTCAAACTGGTAACAAACACCCAGTGTGGTATTTACGCAGTCGTCTAAAGTTGCGCCAAGCGGTCTAGCCAGTTTGCAAAGGTTTAAGTACAATGCAAGGTTATGTAATATTCAGTTACTTAATTCCCCTTGCGGTCTGTTCCATAGATTGTATAAAGCCTCATCTCCAAGTGGACAGGAGAGGCAGGGCTGGTTGCGGTCGTTTAATGCTGTGTATGTATCAATGCATGTGTCGTATGCCTCGAGGTGCTCTGACTCTACGTGATTCCTAAAATCATATTAAAATTATAACTGTGAATTATATTAACAAAAAGTGCTTAACCATAACAAATTAAGAAGGCACTCATATGTACAATTACTGTTAGTTCATTTTACTAGTGAATCGCAGATGTTTCTAAGAGTGGTACAAGGGTTCGGGACAAACAGACGGGATCTACAAGTGTACATTAAGCGCCTCATCTGCGTTCAACCCATTAGGTCGAGCAAGATTATGTATCTTGACTCTAACCGTCGTAATGCTAGTTGACGGTTACCTCCCCTGATGTTTTTGGGTATGTTGTCAATCACGAAATATGACAGATCTTGAGTGTTTCCTGTGTGTTGAGAGTTTATATGTCTGGCTACAGGGTATGCCTGATCATCATTGGTTATCGCCCGGAGGTGCTAAAGGATTCTCACGTGTACTTGGTGGATTGTACTTCCCACGTATTGTTTTCCACAGCTACATACCAAAACATATACAGCGTAGTCTGTCTTGCACGTGTACACGCCCCTGATTGTGTATAGTTTTTTGTCTGGAGGGTAGTATTACAGTGCTGGTATTGCTTCCATGTTTACAAGCTTTGCACTTGGTGCATTTCTTGAACCCCTTTTGGTTCTGTAACCAAATTGTAGGTTTAGTAATGGCAGGGGCATTGCACGTGAGTTGACTCCGCATGGATTTTGCCTTCCTAAAGGTTATAGAGGGTGTCTTACCACATAGTGGCCCTATTATTGGGTCATTACGTACCAATGGCCAATGCCTGGTTAGGATTTTTTGAAGGTTTGCATGGTAATTGTTGTACCCTGTGATGAGTCTCGGGTGTTCACGTATCCCACTTTCCTTTTTGGAGACTGAATTTCTTGGGAAAAGGAGATCTTTCCTGTCTTTGTTTTTGCATTTACTTTCCGCTATCTCCAAGGTTTTTTGACTATACCCTCTGTTTCTCAATCTTGAGAACAAATTCTCGTTTGCTTCTGTCAAGCCCTTTTCGGTACTACAGTTGCGGGTCATTCCCAGGCATTCCGCATATGGAATGGACTCTTTGAGTTTCTTTGGGTGGAAACTCTGGGCATGTAACAATGCATTTCCTGCTGTGGGTTTGCGGTATGTGCGTGTTTGTATTTTGTTTTTATCTATATACAATTCCAGATCTAAGAATTGTATTGTGGTTTTGCTTGTGCTACAAGTAAATTTCAAGTTCAATGTGTTCTCGTTGATTTCAGAAGCAAACATTTCCGCACTCTCACAAGACCCTTACCACAAGATAAAAATATCATCTATGAACCGTTTGTAGAGGATTACATTGTTGGTCATAGCTTCTGACTGGGTGACCCTTAACACTTGCTCCTCCCACCAGCCCATATGCAGATTCGCATAACTGGGGGAGAAGCAAGTGCCCATAGCCGAACCCTGTGTTTGCTTATAATGTAGTCTATCAAACATGAATGTGTTGTTTGTAAGGCACCATTCAGTCATTTCTAGTAACATCCCCGTATGCTGGTATAGTGATATGGGTCTTTTGCCCAGGTAATTTTGGAGTGCCCTGAGCCCATCTTTGTGACGTATACTGGAATACAGTGATTGTACATCTAATGTTATAAACACATAATCATTCTTCCATTCCAAATCATATATTTTGCACAGAAAGTCTCCACTGTCTTTTATGAACGCTGGTAAGTCTCTCACCAATGGCTGTAAAAAGTGATCAACGAAAATAGTATACTAGTGTTTTCAAATAAACTCCCAATCGTTGATATTATGGGTCTTCCTGGGGGTTCTTTATCGTTCTTGTGGATTTTTGGTATAAGATATAGTTGGGGGGTTATCGGGTAGTCATTTTTTAGAAAATCAAATTCTTGTTTGTTAATTAAACCCATTCCTTTCCATCGGTATAACTCATTGTGGTATTTTTGTTGTATTCCCACAATGTGAGTTGGGCTGATTCTGTTGTAGCATTCAAGATCTTGGAGTTGCGAACTTGCTCCTTTATTGTACATTGATAATGGCCATAGGACGATGTTGTCCCCTTTGTCTGACCAACTAACCACAATGTCTGATCTTGCCTTGATTTCTTCCATGAGATTGTTGTAGTTCAATCTACGATTGTGATCTTGTGCAATGAAATCCGTAGTACTCAAAAGTGACAGTTCTTTTAGGTCTTTAATAACATTATCCGAAAAAAGATCAAGGCCATCTTTCAGTAGGACCAGCATGAAGATGGATTTGGGTTTGAAATATATATTCACAGAAAAAATTATAGGTTTTCATGCACGTTATAGTTAGGAATTAGCATTTAAAAAACCTTAGAAATTCACTGAAAAAAACATAGGTTTCACCCATGTTATAGTTAGCTGGACATTTCTCTCATACAAAACCATTGAAATTCCTCCGTTATAGTTAGTTCAGCTAACTATAACTCGCGCGCCCGCAATGCACTGCTGATGACGTCACATATTACATCACTCATGACATGGTCAGTGTCATCACTCATGACATCACTGATGAGGTTTTTTTAAATGCTAATTCCTAACTATAACGTGCCTGAAACCTATGTTTTTTTTGTGAATTTCTAAGGTTTTGTAAATGATAACTTTTAAATATACTAATTATTATATTTCTTTCTTTTTATAGTAATTTTCTATATTTTTATTATAAATACTTTTATTTATTTTATTTTTGAAGTTACATTTCATATTTTGTATGTAAAATAATAACAAAAGTAAATTCAAAAAGAATGCACGGCTAGTGAAACTGCCTGGGTGAATTTGTAAGTGTTTGTTAGAGGCAGATTTACAACACCCTTGTGCCTCTTTTATACCGCCGTTGCATCACTTCTCTGATGAAGCAGTGGTTTAAAAGATGCGCCATGGTATGTTGTATTTAGAATGTTACGTCTCTGGGAGGTGCGTCACATTGTGAATCCCTGTACCAGAAGGAGACATTCCTACATGGGGGGAGGGTGGGGGCGATCCGGCGCAGGAACACCTCCTAAAAGTGGCTGACTGAAATGTACAAGATTTCACTTTGTCACTTTTTGGCTCATGCTGTGTCAGAACCCTGCACTACCTTGAAGCAGGTGTAAGGATTGACACAGCAGTCTGAGCATAGGGCCCCCAGAGTATTGCTGGAGATACGTTCCACTTGCAACATAACTCAAACAAAGCACCACCTTTGCAGCACAGATACATCACATATATGTGCCATTTTTGTCCCATGGTACACCGCATTATAAATACAGCACATCCATGGTGGTGGTGTCACGGAGCACAATAACTGACATATTCCTGGGGATATGCCAGTTATTGCATATGTGCCCATTAGTGTTTTAATGTAGTGAATGGATTACTACATACCGATGAATGAGTCACTACAAAACTAAAACAACAGTGACAGAGTGTTTGGTGGAAGTGTAGGGATACAAACTGGTAAATTGAACGTATAAAAGACAAATTTGCAAGTAAAATGTAAATGTAAATGTATGTGTCTTGTAAAGCGCACTGCTGCCCTGAGGCGTCGTGGCGCTGTAGACCGCTGGGGAACCCGTCCTGGCTATCCCTGTGAGATGGTCCCTACTGGGTATCTCCAAGGTGAAACCAGGCATCCCCGGCGAATGTGGGGGGCCGTTGTAGAGATGAAGCAAGCTAATGCCCAGAGTTGCAGAGTGTAATCCATGGTTAGATTAGGCACAGAGGCGAAAATTATCGAGTACGCTGACCCTGGTCCACGACCCTGCCGCATCGGGAATTGAACCCTGATCCCGGGCCGTTCTCTGCTTCCAGGTCTGCCGCCTCTAACCAGTGAGCCACACCACTCCAAGTACATAGAAGACTGCATACATTGTCTATAAGGGTTTGAAGCAGTCTATGGCCTAAGGTCTATTTTAATGCATGACTACTTAGGTAGTGACTGGATGATTATAGTTCTGCAAGGAAAGAACCTGGTTGAATTTATAACAGCCTCAGATTTACCACAGTATACAGATGAACACATACTGCTGAATGTCTCACTACAATATTGAAACACTAGGGTGAGAATGTTTGCTGGAAGTATAAGGATACACATTGAGGAATTGAACGTATAAAACATAAGTTTGCTGGTGCATAGAACAATGCATGCACAATCTATAGAGGTTTAAAACAGCCTATGGACTAAGGCCTCTTTTAATCCATGAGTATCTAGATACTGACTGGATCATTACACTTCTTCAAAGAAAGTTCCTCACTAAATTTATTACAGCTTCAGTTGTACCACGGTACAATGGAAAAGAACATACTGCTGACTGGCTCACTACAATACTAAAACAGCAGTGTCAGAGTGTTTGGAGGAAGTCTAAGGAAACAGACTGGTGAATTGAAGGCATAAAACACAAGTTTACAGGTGCATACAAGACTGCATGTATACTACATACGTATTTTAAGCAATCCATACCCTCAGACCCACTTTGTATATTTTAAATCAATACAAACATTTAAAGATTATATAAATGAATCTATAAGTGCTTCACTTTTAGTACAATAAATACATTAGTAGATAGTGCTCAAACCTTTATTATTTTTAAACAATAAATGTATTATATTAACATCTCATAATTTAACACACATTCCAATAGAAGTTCATTAGATATCTCATACAGATCAATTCCCTCGTTAGCAATTTCTGAATTAATTTGTTCTAAACTTTCAACATAATTTCATACTTCCAGAAGTTCTCCATCCAAGCTTTCCTCTTCGAAATCACACCTCATGTCTCCAGCACTCATTTCCTCTTCTTCACTCTCATTGTATGTGACAGATACGATTAGTTCTTCAATTATACTGAAGGAAATATCCAAAATGTCCTCAGTATGAGGCTGTTCTCTTTCCATAATTTTTCCTTTATGTTCTCGCTCCTTGTATAATATATAATACAAAACTACAGTTTTCACATAATTTGGCCTCCAATAAGTACTATATAAATACTATTATCTAATAACATTTCATTAGTAGAGTTTTAGTCCGTTGCAAAGTTATATAAATCTAATTATTTATAAGAATATCCTGTTCTTAGCTTTTCTTAAATTTTGAAACAAGTCACTCCTTATGACTATAGGAAAAGACTCAGGCTGTTATAGTAAAATACACGACTAAAAAATGTAGAATATATCTATTCACCTTACCCATTCCAAAATACTAACTATGTTTTACTAAAATGCAAAAGATACTATTCTTTGTCCCGAATAGCACTGTGTATCTGTGTATATTTAGACATCATTATCACACTACTTTGTGAATACTTCATGTGTTTACTCTATCTCTATTCCTCATCTATAACTTAGTCTAACCCTACTTATTACCTACCCCTTCAACTTTCGAACTAGCCTCCCCTCTAGTATTTATCTGCAACCTTGTAGCTTGCGGTTCTTTATTTTTCTCACTGCTTATAACCTATAATTACCTAACATTCATTAACCTACCCTCTCAGTTTATTGTCTAATTTTTGTACAATTAATTTCCTTCTGTTCTTCTACTAACCTTTCTTTATGCAGTTGCTTGTTATCTATTCTATCAATCCTTGAATATCTTGTGTTTTTCACTAATGTTCCTTCTTAATTCAAAAGTCTGTCTAGTATTCCTTACTCAATGTGTTCTTTTCCCTTAAGACCTTGCTTAACACGAATGTTATTGTTTCTTGTTTTAAGTTATAGAAAATACATTGACTGAATACATTCAATATTGTCTGTAATGTCAGGTAAGTTTACTTACTAACTTGCCATACAACGTTCTTTAACTCTCTAAGTAATATTTGCACTTTCTCTTCAGGAATGTCTAAGGAGCAATTGAAAACGAGTCTGAACTCCGGAACGTCTTCAGTGAAGTGCACACTCGTTAGTGAGCGCGGGCCTCACCAAGGATTCCCCACAAGTCTGTGGTAAATTACTAAATCGCTACGTCTTTCGGCTGCGGCCCGTGCAGGGAGTTGTGGTGGGGCAAGCAGGTGGGGCAGGGGAGGGGCAGGGTGGGGGTGATAAACAACGGAATCTGGATGATTGCAGGTAAGTAAACAAATAAATTATTAAAACGAATTTCGTTCCGTGTCCTGCATCAAAGGCTCAACAAAGGCCATCAAAGATTTTGACCTTGCAAATTCCCCTAAGCAGTCCTACGGGATCAGGAAGTCCTATAGCATATAGCAAACTTTTCCGATCAATCTACACACTCAATCTACACACATATACAAATAAATAAAAAATCAAATTTATTCCCACATTAAATTCAATAAGAAACACACTTTTATATTGCTTTAACTTTTGTACCCTTTCCAACTGACAAAACTATCAACCCTTCCCCCATTCCACAATATGCCTGTTACCATAGAAACACTTCAGGGAACACCAGTGAAAAGTTCATCACACATTGTATGCCTGACTTGAGAATATACCAGCTAATCTTATGTAACGTTCTGTTCTATCAGTTTTTCTTAGTCAATTAAAATAAGGCTTTTAAAAAACAGAAACATGCACCCTAGTTTTCTGTAAAATGTTGTCAAACAACCAATCATATCTTTTTTTTTCAAAACTGCATGTTGTCCACCATTTTAGAAAAATGTTACTTTTCAAACTGCCATTTTATTTACAGAGACCATCAGAGTGCATTCAGACCTCTCTTCAAAATGCTTACAGAGTGAATTGTGGGACACAGCTATATTTTCTGGAGTCAAAGGTACGCACAGCAGAACATAATTCACAAAGACCTACGTTTACCAAATGTAGACATTAAATGGATTGGACAGAGATGATTAAAGTGGCATCAATTGATGCCATTGGTGAACACCCTGACCTCATAATTGTGCACTGTGGTGGCAATGACCTAGGCACTTTGACTGGGGTAGGTCTGGAAATGCTTATGAAGGACACCTTTAGAGAATTGATGGTACTTTTCCCCCAAACTGCCTTTGTCAATTCTAATATATGCCGAAGGCAGAAATGGAACTGGTCCAACCACTATTATCCACAGATTGAAAAAGCTAGGAAACATGTGAATAAATCTTTTTTGGCCTTTCTCCGAGACTATCGAATGGGATCCATCTACCACAACAATTTGCGTTTCAATAACCATAACATCTATAGGAGAGATGGTGTACATTTTACAAATGCTGGGAACAGCGTCTTCCTCATAAAATTAAGACTCTGCATCGGTACTTACTTGTAGGTACTAAAATCTCCCAATAAACACAAGGGCTCTTTTTAGAGCCACCCAACATTTAAAACATAAACTTGATAAATATCCAAAATTATTTCTATTTTTCTTGCTTACGTGCGCTTACTGGACGACTTCCAATATTCCAGCTGCACGTCGTCTATACGTGCTTGGTACTCATACGATAAATCTACCATATAAAAAATAGCCTTTATCACTAATTTTCTTTAATTCGCGAGGACCCCCATCTCCCAGGGCTCAAATCTAACATTGCGGATCGTGGAAACAGCCCCAAGGCCTCCACGATCCCAGCCGGCTTCCCACTTCCTTCGGGAGCCGGCACTGCTATTCCTCACAGAGAGCATCTTACATGCTTACATTCCAATTTCAAACATGATTTCAACTGTGTCTTATTTATAAAATAATGTAGTACTGCATGCTAAAGCAGAAAAGTCAGCACAATTATTATAGAATACAAAATAGAAAAAAAATATATATACTTCTACACTCAACAAACTCGTAAGCAGAGTACACAGTTTAATTTAAAAGCACCCGACCACAACTGGTTTTTTAAACACATTGTACAATAAAATGCGTCACAAAATAGGCTACATACATGCTGACTCTATAACGTCACATAGAAAAAAGAAGGCCACTCTTACAGTACTAGGAAAACACAACTAAAAGTACAAGTCCCAAACTTCCATTGTAGTGATTTCTTAGTTGCAGGTCTAGTTGTCAGATCGACACACACACTCCCGCATGGCTGGTATACACCCACACCACACCCATCCAGCGCATTAGTCACTACACACTTGACCCTATCTATAAAAAAGATGGAGCGCACGTGTTGTACGCCATTTTAAAGTTGTTCCCAAAGCACCGTACAAGGGGCCCATTACTACATGCGTGGTCTCTTTGGTCACTGAGTTAGTAGTGCCCGAAGCACTGAGCGGGTCAAGAACCTGCGATGATGATGGGAGCACAAGTATGTTGTTAGCCATAGAGATATCAAGACTCGCACCATATATGAGACGTCTTTGTTGGAGATCGTGACTACATCATGAAGAAACTGTTGTTTCCCCGAAAGGTGAGCAGTGACACTTGAGTACGCATCAGAAGGAGTCAAAGGGTTGTAGCTGACTACATACAAAATGCGACTTAATATTTTACACGAACGCACTCCTATAAATGTATTAATTCACATGTATAATTTTTTTTCGCAATAGCACTAATGTTTTTATAATCTCTGAAATGTCCAGAATATATTCACAATACAAACAGGGACATATTATCAAGAACCGCTGTTACAATTATCGCCTTTAATCGGCAGGACCTGCCGATAAAACGGCGATAATCAGCTTGATAATTCGCCCTTGTTAATGCCCATAGAAGCCCATGTTAACACCAGAACATAGGCTTCTATGGGAATTAACAAGGGCGAATTATCAAGCCCATTATCGCTGTTTTATCATCAGTTTCCTGCCGATAAAACTGCGATAATTTTATTACCGGTTCTTGATAATATGCCCCCTGGTACATACAAATATGACAAAGAACGTCTAAAAAACTGCGATATTATCTAACTCCAAATTAATTTAGCAACAATTATCAATCATAACATCTTTCTTTAAACTCCTTTTAGATGTACAACTTCACGATGGATCATGTAACAATGACAACGGCAATAGCACAAGGTGAGCAAAGAAGCTTGTTTCTGAAACAACAACTTCTCTCAATCAATCAATCAATCAATCAATCAATCAGGAGTTTGTTAAAGCGTGACTACTCACCCGTAAGGGTATCAAGGCGCTAGGGGTGGGGGGGTGGGGGGTGCAGGTTCCATTCCATCAAGGAGGTGGTCTGTCGAAGAGCCAGGTTTTGAGGTTTCTTGCGAAGATGGGGAGCGATGTTGTCTGTCTGAGGTGGAGCGGAAGGGCGTTCCATGCTTTGGCCGCGAGGAAGGAGAAGGAGCGGCCTCCCGATCTGGTCTTTCTGGTGCGGGGGACCACGGCGTAGGAAAGCTGGGCTGATCGTAGGGTCCTTTGGGGTGCGTGGAATTTTAGTCGGGTGTTCAGGTATGCTGGTCCGGTGCCGTGGAGGGCCTTGTGTGCGTGGGTGAGCATCTTAAAGGTGATTCTCGCCTCGACGGGGAGCCAGTGGAGTGTGCGCAGGTGCTGGGAGATGTGGCAGTGTTTTGGCAGGTTGAGGACCAGTCTTGCGGCGGCGTTCTGGATGTTCTGTAGCTTGCGGATGAGGTTTTTGTTTATTCCGGCGTAGAGTGCGTTGCCGTAGTCGAGTCTGCTGGTGACCAGGGCGTGAGTGACTGTCTTTCGGTGTTCGAGGGGGATCCATTTGAAGGTCTTACGAAGGAGGCGGAGGGTTTGGAAGCAGGAAGATGAGACAGAGTTGTTCTGGCGGTCCATTTTGAGCTCGTAGTCCAGGATGATTCCCAGGTTGCATGCGTGGTCTGTGGGGGTTGGCGGGTTTCCGAGGGTGGTGGGCCACCAGGTGTCGCTCCAGGCGTCGGGGTTTGGGCCCATGATGAGTACTTCTGTTTTGTTGATGTTTAGTTGAAGGCAGCTGTTTTTCATCCATTTGGCGACGGCTTCCATGCCTTCTCGAAAGTTGAGTCTGGCGGTGTTGGGCTCGTTGGATAAGGAGAGGATGAGCTTGGTGTCGTCTGCATATGACACGATGTTGAGTCCGTAGGTTCTGACGATGGGGGCAAGTGGAGCCATGTAGACGTTGAAGAGCGTCGGGCTGAGGGAGGAGCCCTGGGGGACTCCGCAGGTGATCGGTGTGGGGTCCGAGAGGAAAGGGGGAGTCTGACCCGCTGCGTCCTGCCGGAGAGGAAGGAGCAGATCCAGTCGAGGGCCTTGTCCTGGATTCCTGCATCGTAGAGTCTGCGTATTAGGGTGCGGTGGGAGACTGTGTCGAACGCCGCTGATAGGTCAAGGAGGATGAGGACTACTGTTTCTCCTTTGTCCAGTAAGGTGCGGATGTCGTCTGTTGCGGCGAGGAGGGCGGTTTCCGTACTGTGGTTTTTTCTGAAGCCGGTTTGGGAGGAGTCGAGGATGTTGTGTTCTTCAATGAATGTGGTGAGTTGGCTGTTGATGGCTTTCTCGATGACTTTCGCTAGGAACGGGAGCAGGGAGATGGGTCTGTAGTTTTTGAGGTCGGTGGGGTCCGCTGAGGGTTTCTTTAGGAGGGGGTTGACATCGGCGTGTTTCCAGTCGTCGGGGAACGAGGCGGTCGCCAGGGAGCGGTTGATGGTTTGGCGGAGCATGGGTGCGATGGTGTTGGCAGCTCTATTGAAGATGTGGTGGGGGCAGGGGTCCGTGGGGGCCCCTGAGTGGATTGACTTCATTGTCTTCAGTGTGTCTTCGGTGGTGATGGCTGTCCAGTCATCAATCGCTGGTTTCCGGGTGTCGGGGTGGTTGGTGAGGGTTCAGTGTGTTGGTTGTCTTCGTCGAAGTTGTCGTAGATGCTCTTGATTTTGTGGTGGAAAAAGATGCTGAGTTTGTCGCAGAGGTCTTGTGAGGGAGGGATGTCGGTAGACTCGCTGGTGGGTTGGGCGAACTCCTTGATGATGCTGAAGAGTTCCTTGCTGTTGTGTGCGTGGGTGGAGATTCTGTCTTCAATCGCTTTTTTCCTCGTTTCTCTGATGAGTTGATGGTGGGCGTTGGTGGCGGCCCTTAAGTTGTTGTGGGCTTCTGTGGATTTGGTGTTTCTCCAGGCCTTTTCAAGGCGGCGGCATGTGCGCCTGGACTCTCGAAGTTCGGTGGTAAACCATCTGGCTTTCTTGGCACGGGTATTGTTTTTCTTGAGGGGGGCTATGGTGTTGGTGCTGTTCGAGATCCATCTATGCAGGGTTCGGGCTGCGGTGTTGGGGTCGTCGTTTTCCGCGATGGTTGGGGTGGAGTTGTTGAGTGAGGAGGTGAGCTGGTCATCGGTGATTTTGGTCCAGTTTCTTTGTGGAAGCAGGTGCTGGTGTCTGTGGATGGTGGGGGCTCTGAAGGTGAAGTGTACGCAACGATGGTCGGTCCATGGGAGTTTGGTGGTGTGGCTGAAGGTGATGGAGTTTCCTGTAGTGAAGAGGGGGTCGAGGGTGTGTCCTGCTGAGTGCATGGGCTCTGTCACGATCTGGCGGAGTCCAATGTTGTGGAGGTTGTCCAGGAGGGATATGGTGTTGGGGTCCAGTTGATTGTCGAGGTGGAAGTTGAGGTCTCCCAGCAGGGTGTAGTTGGTGGATGCGATGGCCTGCGGGGAGATAATGTCCGTGATGGAGTTGGCGAAGGGTCCGCGGGGTCCAGGGGGTCGGTAGATGAGGGTTCCTCGGAGGGCGGCGGTGGGGCTGGCCAGTATCTTGAAGTGAAGGTGTTCTATCAGTTCTGTAGACTCGTCAGGGAGTCTGCTCAGGCGGAGGCTGGATTTGTGGACGATGGCGATTCCTTCTCCTGGGTGGATGGGGCGGTCCTTCCTGGAGATCTTGTATCCTTGGGGGATGGCGATGGCGATGTCCGGTCCCGAGGTGGTGTTGGTCCAGGTTTCGGTGAAGAATGCTACGTTTGGGGTGGTGCTGTCGAGGAGGTCCCAGATTTCTGTTGCGTGTTTGTGGAGGGATCGGACGTTGAGGAGGATGCATTGCCGGGTCTTTGGTTCGTTTGTGTTCTTGTGGGCGGGTTGTGCTGGATCCATGTTCTTGGCGGTGCTGCAGGTGTGCCGGCAGCGGTGACAGCTGAAGGGTCCATGGGTGTCGGCTGGTGATGCTAGCTTGCAGTTGTTGTTGCAGCCTGGGTTGAGTGCGTGGAGTGCTGCTGGGTCGTAGCGTTGGCGGGGCGGAGGTCCAGGGTTCTTGGTGCTGGTTGCGGACGGGTCGCAGACGGGCGCAGAAGTGCTTGCCTTTGACGCGCCTTCGGTGCACAAGCGGCGCGCCCGCAGTGGCCGCCATTAAGTAGGGGTCGGGGAGGGCTGGACAGCTGGGAGGCGGGGAGGGGAGCTGGATTGGGACGGTCGTGCTGGGGGGGAGGGGCCGCGGGGGCAGCAGCGGCGGGGAAAGGTAAAGGGAGGAAAGAAGGGATAAAGAAAAAAGGGAAAATAAGCAGAAATAAGGCACAAAAGAGCAGAGATGCAGAAAAGAGCAGAAAGGTGAAAGATAGAAAGCGTAAAAAAACGAGTGAAAACGAGTGAAGGAGCAGAGGGAGAGAAAGGGAAAATGGGCAGAAATAAGGCACAAAAGAGCAGAGGTGCAGAAAGGTGAAAGATAGAAAGGGGAAAAAAACGAGTGAAAACGAGTGAAGGAGCAGAGGGAGAGAAAGGGAGAATGGGCAGAAATAAGGCGCAAAAGAGCAGAGGTCCAGAAAGGTGAAAGATAGAAAGGGGAGAAAAACGAGTGAAGGAGCAGAAAGAAAGAAAGGAGACAGAGGTCCACTGGACCACCAGGGATGAGGCGCAGGGAAACCTGCGGGTGGAGGAGGGCCTCGATCACCTACACTGAAGAGTGCAGGGGCAGGGGCACCTCACTCATTGGTGGAGCTGCGAGGGTGGGAGAGCAATTTCACTGACAATAAGTCAGTGGTCTTGCTCGCCCGTCCCCGCAGTGGCCGCCATTAAGTAGGGGTCGGGGAGGGCTGGACAGCTAGGAGGCGGGGAGGGGAGCTGGATTGGGCCGGTCGTGCTGGGGGGAGGGGACGCGGGGGCAGCAGCGGCGGGGAAAGGTAAAGGGAGGAAAGAAGGGATAAAGAAAAAAGGGAAAATAAGCAGAAATAAGGCACAAAAGAGCAGAGATGCAGAAAAGAGCAGAAAGGTGAAAGATAGGGTAAAAAACGAGTGAAAACGAATGAAGGAGCAGAGGGAGAGAAAGGGAAAATGGGCAGAAATAAGGCACACAAGAGCAGAGGTGCAGAAAGGTGATAGATAGAAAGGGGAAAAAAACGAGTGAAGGAGCAGAGTGAGAGAAAGGGAGAATGGGCAGAAATAAGGCGCAAAAGAGCAGAGGTGCAGAAAGGTGAAAGATAGAAAGGGGAGAAAAACGAGTGAAGGAGCAGAAAGAAAGAAAGGAGACAGAGGTCCACTGGACCACCAGGGATGAGGCACAGGGAAACCTGCGGGTGGATGAGGGCCTCGATCACCAACACTGAAGAGTGCAGGGGCAGGGGCACCTCACTTAATGGTGGAGCTGCGAGGGTGGGAGAGCAATTTCACTGACAATGAGTCAGTGGTCTTGCTCGCCTGTCCCCGCAGTGGCCGCCATTAAGTAGGGGTCGGGGAGGGCTGGACAGCTGGGAGGCGGGGAGGGGAGCTGGATTGGGCCGGTCGTGCTGGGGGGGGAGGGGCCGCGGGGGCAGCAGCGGCGGGGAAAGGTAAAGGGAGGAAAGAAGGGTTAAAGAAAAAAGGGAAAATAAGCAGAAATAAGGCACAAAAGAGCAGAGATGCAGAAAAGAGCAGAAAGGTGAAAGATAGAAAGGGTAAAAAAACGAGTGAAAATGAGTGAAGGAGCAGAGGGAGAGAAAGGGAAAATGGGCAGAAATAAGGCACAAAAGAGCAGAGGTGCAGAAAGGTGAAAGATAGAAAGGGGAGAAAAACGAGTGAAGGAGCAGAAAGAAAGAAAGGAGACAGAGGTCCACTGGACCACCAGGGATGAGGCGCAGGGAAACCTGCGGGTGGAGGAGGGCCTTGATCACCTACACTGAAGAGTGCAGGGGCAGGGGCACCTCACTTAATGGTGGAGCTGCGAGGGTGGGAGAGCAATTTCACTGACAATAAGTCAGTGGTCTTGCTCGCCCGTCCCCGCAGTGGCCGCCATTAAGTAGGGGTCGGGGAGGGCTGGACAGCTAGGAGGCGGGGAGGGGAGCTGGATTGGGCCGGTCGTGCTGGGGGGGGAGGGGCCGTGGGGGCAGCAGCGGCGGGGAAAGGTAAAGGGAGGAAAGAAGGGATAAAGAAAAAAGGGAAAATAAGCAGAAATAAGGCACAAAAGAGCAGAGATGCAGAAAAGAGCAGAAAGGTGAAAGATAGAAAGGGTAAAAAAACGAGTGAAAACGAATGAAGGAGCAGAGGGAGAGAAAGGGAAAATGGGCAGAAATAAGGCACACAAGAGCAGAGGTGCAGAAAGGTGATAGATAGAAAGGGGGAAAAACGAGTGAAAACGAGTGAAGGAGCAGAGGGAGAGAAAGGGAGAATGTGCAGAAATAAGGCGCAAAAGAGCAGAGGTGCAGAAAGGTGAAAGATAGAAAGGGTAAAAAAACGAGTGAAAACGCGTGAAGGAGCAGAAGGAGAGGAAGGGAAAATGGGCAGAAATAAGGCACAAAAGAGCAGAGGTGCAGAAAGGTGAAAGATAGAAAAGGGAAAAAAACGAGTGAAAACGAGTGAAGGAGCAGAGGGAGAGAAAGGGAGAATGTGCAGAAATAAGGCGCAAAAGAGCAGAGGTGCAGAAAGGTGAAAGATAGAAAGGGGAGAAAAACGAGTGAAGGAGCAGAAAGAAAGAAAGGAGACAGAGGTCCACTGGACCACCAGGGATGAGGCGCAGGGAGACCTGCGGGTGGAGGAGGGCCTCGATCACCAACACTGAAGAGTGCAGGGGCAGGGGCACCTCACTTAATGGTGGAGCTGCGAGGGTGGGAGAGCAATTTCACTGACAATGAGTCAGTGGTCTTGCTCGCGCGTCCCCGCAGTGGCCGCCATTAAGTAGGGGTCGGGGAGGGCTGGACAGCTGGGAGGCGGGGAGGGGAGCTGGATTGGTCCGGTCGTGCTGGGGGGGAGGGGCCGCGGGGGCAGCAGCGGCGGGGAAAGGTGAAGGGATAAAGAAAAAAGGGAAAATAAGCAGAAATAAGGCACAAAAGAGCAGAGATGCAGAAAAGAGCAGAAAGGTGAAAGATAGAAAGGGTAAAAAAACGAGTGAAACCGAGTGAAGGAGCAGAGGGAGAGAAAGGGAAAATGGGCAGAAATAAGGCACAAAAGAGCAGAGGTGCAGAAAGGTGAAAGATAGAAAGGGGAAAAAAAACGAGTGAAGGAGCAGAGGGAGAGAAAGGGAGAATGGGCAGAAATAAGGCGCAAAAGAGCAGAGGTGCAGAAAGGTGAAAGATAGAAAGGGGAGAAAAACGAGTGAAGGAGCAGAAAGAAAGAAAGGAGACAGAGGTCCACTGGACCACCAGGGATGAGGCGCAGTGAAACCTGCGGGTGGAGGAGGGCCTCGATCACCAACACTGAAGAGTGCAGGGGCAGGGGCACCTCACTTAATGGTGGAGCTGCGAGGGTGGGAGAGCAATTTCACTGACTGTAAAAGGAGACAACCTATAGTATGCAGCAGGCGCACAAAACACACATTGGGCTAACGAGGCTTCAGCTAGGATGACATACCTTCCTGCACCCACACACAGTCGCACTCAAGTACGTCACAGGTCGTTTAAAGACATTTTGCTTGTTAATGAGGCTTTGATGATCCCCACCCGCTTACAGCCCCTGCAGCTCCAATCTTCTTTTTGTTTGAACTTAAGCCCCCCTCCCCCGAATATTTTGACTGTGGGTGCGCCTATGGCTTCACGTACACCCCCCCTGTCAGGATGACATACCTTCCTGTGCCCACACGCAGTCGCACCCGAGTACGTCACAGGTCTTTTAAAGACATTTTGCTTGTCAATGAGGCTTTGATCATCCCCCCCGCTTTCAGCCCCTGCAGCTCCACTCTTCAGCTGAACTTAAGCCCCCCCTGAAAATTTTGACTGTGGTTGCGCCTCTGGCATCACGTACACCCCCCCTGTCGTGTGCGTGTGTCTCCCACTTTTTAAAGTCCTTTTTTCTCTTTCTCTTTCTTACTCTCTCACATTGTTTCCCTTCCTTTTTTAAAGTTTTTGATGATACTATCTCCACTCTGCTGCATACAAACTTATCTGAATTCAAGTAGTTAACTATCTTGATTACAGTGAATGCTTCTTCCACACGTACATCACCATCTTTCAATCACCCCGATGGCACTAGGTGACATAGAATTGAGGACCATATTATCAAGCAATGGCGATACATTATCGCCGCTTTTATCGTCAGGAAACTGTCGATAAAGCGGCGATAATGTGCTTGATATTATGCCCTTGTGAATTCCCATAGCAGGCCAGGTTCTTGTGTTAACCTGGGATGGTATAGGAATTCACAAGGGCATACCACCAAGCCCATTATCGCCGCTTTATCGACAGTTTCCTCCCGATAAAAGAGGCGATAATGTATCGCCCTTGCTTGATAATATGGCCCTTTCTTTCCGAAACAACAACAAATTATTTGTGAGAGGAAAGACTCTGTAGTCTACAGCAGTTTCACTGTGTAGAAATGTATAATTTCCTCCAACAAGTGACAACAGATAGGTTACAATAGTCTGACAAACAGATCTACAAGCTTATTACGCCACTTTTCTGTCACTTTTAACATAGGGGAAAGTGACGCAAGGAGCTTGTAACTCCGCGTCTGACTTTTCAAGAAAAACTCTCAACTCCAAACTCTGAGACTCAATGGGCTGCAACAGTCTAAGTACGGAATATTAAAAACCACATTAAAATTCACTCTTGGCAGTAGTTTCGCAACTCAGTTTACGATGATTAATCAAAATGTCCTTTTGTTTTCTTCACCAAACATCCTTCAGAAGCAATCACGGCCTATCGAGCAGCAGCATTGGAAATCTCTGCAACGTATTGAGTATACTTTGACGTATAGAAGAAGAGTTCAAGTCAAGTTGTGAAGTCTGATAGCCGCACTGTTTATACAAGGTAAGCACAGCAACCTACATATACAATGCCTACATAGCAATGCATTAGAAATAAGTTGCTATATTTACAATCCCGTTGTGCCACTTTTGCGGCAGTAACGCAGTAGGTACTTCCATATAGACACCATTTAAACGGGGCACTATAACAACTGAAATGTACCAAGCACACTGCACTCGTAAAACCGTAGTGTTACCTTTATTTGTAAAAGGAGAGAATGCGTAGTGTGCAGCAGCTTCTCTCTGTAAAACCTATAATTACCTTCGAGCAGTGACAACAGATAGGTTACAACAGTCTGACAAACAGATCTACAAGCTTATTACGCCACTTTTGAGTCACTTTTATCATGAGTAAAGTGACGCTTGTAAATCTACCTCTCACTTTTCAAGAAAAAATCTCAACTCCAGACTCTGCGAGACAGTTTTAATGTTCTTAGCTCTCTCTTTCTCTCTCTCACTCTCTGTGACATAATTTCTCTTTCTCCCTTAAACATATAGACACTGCTGTCTACTTGCACATGTAGAAGAACAGCCCAACACAAGTTGGGAATTCAACTGGCCGAAGCGCTTGGCCGCAGTGTTTATACAACGGTAAGCACAGCGGCCTAGAACTACAAAGCCTTCATTGCAAACCATTAGAAATAAGTCCGCATCTTTACAATCCCGTTGTGCCACTTTTGCGTCAGTAATGCAGTTGGCCCCTCCATATGTACACCACTTGAACACGCCACTATAACAAGTGAAATGTACCAGGCACACTGCACACGTAAAACCTTAGTGTTACCTTTATTTCTGAAAGCAGAGAATGCGTAGTGTGCAGCAGCTTCTCAGTCTAAAATGAATGATTTCCTCCAAGCAGTGATGACAGATAGGTTACAACAGTCTGACAAACAGATCTACAAACTTATTACGCCACTTTTCTGTCACTTTTAACATCGAGAAAGTGAAGCAAGGAGCTTGTAAATCTACGTCTGACTTTATAAGAAAAATGTCAACTCCAGACTCTGCGAGACAGTTTTAATGTTGTTTTCTCTCTTTCTCTCTCTCACTCTCTGTGACATCATTTCTCTTTCTCTCTTAAACTTATAGACACTGCTGTCTGCTTGGACGTGTAGAAGAAGTGTTCAAAAGAAGTTGTGAATTCAACTGGCCGAAGAGTTTGGCTGCAGTGTTTATACAACGGTAAGCACGGAGGCCTAGATCTACAAAGCCTTCATTGCAATGCATTAGAAATAAGTCTGTATCTTTACAATCCCGTTGTGCTACTTTTCTGTCAGTAACGCGGTAGGCACTTCCATATAGACACCACTTAAAGGCGGCATTATAACAGAAGTGAATTGTACCAGGCACACTGGACACGTAAAACCGTAGAGTTACCTTGACTTGTAATGCTTCAGCTCATTTACTCACATCTACATAATTCTAAACTCTATTTTTTTTTTTGTTTTGCAGATTACCAATCGGATATCTTTTGGAGTCTATTTCACAATTTGTTTATAATATTCTTTTTTAAAGTTATTTTACTAGTTGCTTCTAATATAGTATAATTAAGTTTTGTTTACAGTTATTGTTTAATAAAAGGTAATAAAAACACCTATATACTGCTTTAATTTTGTGGGGGGAGGGGTAAGACGGTCCACAATAAAAATAATGTTGAAATACTATAGTAAAATGTTCAAGACTAGGATTGAAAACTACTGAGTTATATTTCCTCTGGATAGACTACAACTTACAAAAGAAATCAAAATAATACGAAACAATGTGTACCACATTTACAAACCTCATGCCACATTTTCCCGTGCAAAACTTACCCCACTACAAAATTAAACGTGTGGACCTCAATCACGCCCCTCAAACCATGGAAACAATCACCCCACAAAGATTTCTATATTGTATGAGGAGCTGCGTGGCCCTCCGCCTACTGCCCTGGAGTCCACAACACCCAGACCCGGTTGCTGCAGTGTCCTGGGGAAACAGCCATTACAATGCGATCATAAGCACAGGTGATCGTCACCACGAAGCCATTCGCACGCATATAGCTTTACCACGCATGCCTTTACCACGCATGCTTTTAAAACTACTATGCATTTACCAAGCATGGTAAATACATAATCTTAATAATGTCTTTGTGTTGACGGACACGCGTTGTAATGGCTGTGGCTTACGCCCTTCAAATTAGTTTTTATGTATACATGTGACCAAGTCTGATAACATCAGAGGCGAAGGACAATCACTGTGTTGTCTGTGGCAGGAAATCTCATCGATCACAGAAAATAGGAGGACGGTAAAATGAAAGTAACAGATATAATAAAAATAACAGTGAAAAACAACTAAAATGGCGGTGGACGGAGTACTTAATTAACGTTTGGCTCCTCTGCACTACGTTTCAAATAAATATAGATAAAGTATGATTATTAACCCCTTCCATGCTCATGACAAGCTCAGCTCGTCATGCAGTACACTGCTTGAGTGCTCATAATGAGCTGAGCTCGTCATGAACAATGGGAGTCAAGCACTTTCAGCACTGAAGGAGAATTACTTTAGCATTGGTGTGGTTGATATATTACAAAAGTACAGCAGCGGATGACACACACGACCCGGGAACAGAAAGCAGCAAATGTAATACCTGAAATAAAGAAAGGTTTGCTTGTTGAACTTGAAGAAAAAGAAAAAAACATGGCCTTCGAAACGAGGCTGCGCATGCGTAGAGAGTACAACTGCTGTACAAAAAAACAAACAGAAAGTTTTACATACTATCATAGAAACATACCTCTTTTTTTAAACAGTAAACTTAGGTGCATATTATCAAGGACCGGTGTTAAAATTATCGCCGTTTTATCGGCAGGAAACGGCGATAATGAGCTTGATAATACGGCCTTGTTATTTCCCATAGAAGCCCATGGTAACACCAGAACACAAGCTTCTATTGGATTTAACAAGGCCATATTATCAAGCCCATTATCGCTGCTTTAGCGGCAGTTTCCTACCGATAAAAGCGGCGATAATGTATCGCCCTTGCTTTATAATATAGCCCTCTTTTATTTTTCTTTTAGCCCCAATGCCCCAACAATCCCAGACGGATGCCCACCTCCAACCAATCTCCTTTCCGAATTAAAAGAGAGAGCAGATTAACTTGCTCTCTCTTTCAAATAGAAAAACAGTTTACTGTGGTAAAGTGGGAGCGGCGACAGTACCGCCCTACTATTCCAACAGCAGTGTCCCGGGAGTACGCACCCCAACACACTGCAAGAGCTGGCCCTGAGAAATGGTGCTCCCCAGGACGCCCTGCCAACATTAATAAAAACCCCAGACAGTGCAGGTTCCCCGAGCTGGAAGGTCATTTAACATATTACCGCCCCAGAAAGATGGTGTTCCCCGCAACGTGAACGGGGAGTGATGGAGGGAGAGCTCAAAACATATATTTTTTTTAAAAAGCCCCGAGGGGTGCCGCTTCCCGAGACTGCAGGGAGTAGAACCGTAACCCCCCGCATACTTCAAAATAAAACCAGACGAGTGGCGTTCCCCAGTGCTCAGGGCACCTTACCTGCTCCCCAATATGGAAAGAAAATGTCCCCGTAATTTGCCCACCCCGGGACCTAATGAATAAAACGGACTTCTAGTTTTTTTTCACCCCTTCCACCGTGTACGAGTACTGCACGAGTACCCCGCGATTTTTTATTAAAAAAGAAAATAAAATTGAACTTAAATATCCATGTACCACCCCCTGAGCAAGCCTATAGAGTCAAAATGTTTCTACCCTTTCCTAATTTCTCAACTTTGTTTTACTGTTTTCTTGTCACTCGGTTCTCGAGACAAACAAGTTGGCTGCCAACTTTTCCTGGTTAGGAGTGTTGATGGCCAATCGGCATGCAGCTCGTGCTCGTAATTGTACAGATTTCCATATGCGTACGCCGTGATTTTTCTAAAAATACATAAAAAATAGAGCCTAAACATCCATGTACGACCCCCTGAGCAAGCCTAGAGGGTCAGAATGTTTCTAGCCTGCCCCCTTCCCTTATTTCTCAACTTTGTTTTACTGTTTTCTTGTGACTCAGTTCTAATGAGGCACAAGATGGCCGCCAACACTTCCTGGCTGTGAGTGTTGACAGACACTTGACAGCCAATCAGCATGCAGCTCGCGTTCGTAATTGAATGGATCTCAGTCCGCGTGTAGATCTCTGTCTCTAGATATCGCTATGATTTTACTTGTAATTTTCTCAGAAACTACTGAACGGATTTACACCATTTAAGAAAAAGCCCAATCTGTGAACCAAACTCTACCTCTCTGCCAAATTTGGTGTAATTCCCTGGCTAAAGGTCCCTGTGGAAAATTGCATGGGGAAAACACGTTTTGGGACCCCCCTTTTTTCTCCGCTCCTGCTTCATGAATCACTGCTAAACTTTCAGGGAAGGAGCGGAGGGGAGCAGGCCATTTTCTTGGAGATTTTTGCGAAGATTCGTCAACCCGCACCAAATTTATTCCAAATAGAATGTTGCGGATTTCCTATGGACTCTAGGTCCTAACTATAATTACCTACTGGCGACCGCCAGTAGGTTATATATATATATATATATATATACATATATATATATATATGTATATATATATATATATATATACATATATATATATATATATATATATATATATATATATATATATATATATATATATATATATATATATATATATATATATATATATATATATATATATATATATATATATATATATATATATATATATATACAAAAAGTTCTTCAACAAGGGAAATTCCAACTGGGATGCTTTTGTCCCTGTTCTCAACCTCCGATTCGCTTTCAATTGCTGAACTTAGGTCAGATGAGGCTGAATTGGCTTGTTTCGAACCTTTATAACCTTTTAATGACATTTTTGGGTTGGTGCTATATTTAGATATTTTCATGTTTTCATATTTTTGGGAAAAGGTAAAAATGCATCCACATTCATAGACCGCTTCATCCCGGTGATTCTTGTACGTTTTGTGCTCCCTTATTTTCTCCTCTCTTTTTTGAAATGCTGTGACATCTCATCTCTTAGATTCTTCCCTTCTTCGTTCTGGCCCATGGTTTCAATTTCCTCATTCAGAGTATTTATTTGTCCTTGTAGTTTTAAACGATCCGACTCAGCATATTTGACTAGCAAAATTACTAGTCTTCTTGAAAATTCCAGATTCGTCTCAGCCCACTCTTTCATCATCCGTGGGTCTGGTGTCTCGTAACTGGGGGCAATTAGTATGCGGAGACCCAGAGGAATCCTTCCCACGTATAAATATTGCTGGAGAGAGGGGCCCTCCCACCATTTGCTTTGCTCGCTTTTCATTAACTTCTCTAAGCTCCGGTACTTATCGTGGAGACTTTTTTTATACAGTCGGTGCATTCTGGGCCATGTAGTTTGAGCTTGGCGTGTTCATGTTGTGGAACATCACTGTGGCAGCTGCCTCACAAACCCTTACCGTATCGGATGACATATCCTTAAGATTAATACATTTTGATGGTGTTAAAAAGAATATAGAGTTACGAGTGCTTGCGCATCAAGAATCTTGGTTGGCAAATTCTTTACTCAAGTCTATAGCACTCCCCTCTACCCAGTGTATTTGCGTGCTTTGCTGTTCCTACCTCCAGCCGCTGTCAGTACTCATCGGGTCCTCCAACTCAAGTCTGTCCTGTCTAGCCTTGCTTCCGTAGGTTACAGCCTCCGTTTCTGCGTTACTAGATTTAATCCTCCTGGATTAAAAAAAATGGTGTCCGTTGCCAGACGGTGTCTTCCTTGCGCACTGTCAGCCCAACGTCGAGGGGGGGTCCGTGTACAACCGGGGAAGGCAAAAACCGGTTTGAAATATCCAAAACACTCCACAGCTGCTTGGCGCTTCAATATGCTGAAGAAAGGAGCACTGACCACATCTCTTTGCATTCAATCAGTTTATTTTCTTTAGATATATCAGACATAACGCGTTTCAACTCCATAGAGCCTTGATCACATGACACGCCATGAAGTCACCTGACTGTTTAAATACCATTTTTTTAGTGCTTTTGTCCTAAAGTGTTAAAGTGACAATGCCATAAGCTAATCGTATTGCTTGTTTGCTCTTTGCTTAGCTAGATACTTGATGGTATAAATACCTAGTACATTTGTTTGGCTTAGATATTTTGTTTACATGTGTTTTTGCAAATATACATTGGCATGATATTTCTCTACCAACAGTAAATTGTGCAAATTACATGCGCAATCTCATAAATACATATATAAATAGATAACTAAATATGTAAACATGACATTCATAAAACCCAATTTTAGATTTCATAAAATCTTTTAAAAGAGGTGGTCGACATTGTTATCCCTATGTATATATATATATATATATATATATATATATATATATATATATATATATTCACAGAAAAAAACATAGGTTATAGTCCATATATAGTTAGGAATTTGCATTTACAAAACCTTGAAAATTCACTGAAAAAACCATTGGGTATAGACCATATATAGTTAGGGATTAGCCTTTTCAAAACCTTATTTTACTCGCATAAAACCATTGAAATTCCATATATAGTTAGTTGCACTAACTATATATCGCGGACCCGCAATCCACTGCTAATGATGTCACATATTACATCATTCATGACATGGTCAGTGACATCACTGATGACATCACTGATGACATCTCAAATGACATCACTGATGACATCACTGATGACAACACCCAGTGACTGTATGTTTCTGTAAAGTTAAAATATGTCTTACATATTGAAGAATGAGTGGATGTATAAGTGTCTGGATGAAGGATTTAGTAGGTGCATGACTGACTGTATGAGAGAATGATTAAATGTGTCTCACTGAGTGCATGGGTTAGTGACTAAAGTGTCTTAATTTGGCAATCATTATATATGTTGTTGTGTAAACTACTGCATGTTTAAATCAGTAGCTATATGAGTAACTATATGGGTTATTGAATGGTTGCCCAAGTATTTGTATGGGAGACTGAGTATGTGTGTGGGTGGCTGGGAGGTGTATGCCTCTGTGCATAGATGTGTGAACAGTTAATTCCCTAGGTGTATGGGTTCCAAAGTGCATGTAGAAACAGCTGTATGGACAGTTGACTGTGTGCATGAGTGTATTGGTTAGTGAATGGATATCTTAGTGCTACATGTCAAAGTAAGTACATATATAAAACACAGTCCATGTGAGAATTGACATATATAAATAACTGAACATAAGAGCCACTTAATGTGAGAGTGGCTGTATGGATCATTGTGATCTTGTATCAGGGATTGTATAAGAGAGTAAATATGTGTTAGTATATGTTTGAATAAGTAAGGTGTGTATAACTGTATAGTTGAGGAAATGGAGGTGTGATTGATTCTTTGCATGACTGACTCGGTGTGTGAGTAACTCCATGGATGTGTGACAGTCTGTGAGTGTCTGTTTACACTGAGTGTATCTAAGGTTATATTACAGTCTGAAGATGTCCATTGTATTATCGCATAAATGATATCATCAGTGATGTGATCAATAATGTAAAATGAGATGTCAGTGATGTCATCAGTGATGTCATCAGTGATGTCATTTGAGATGTCATCAGTGATGTCATCAGTGATGTCACTGACCATGTCATGAATGATGTAATATGTGACATCATTAGCAGTGGATTGCGGGTCCGCGATATATAGTTAGTGCAACTAACTATATATGGAATTTCAATGGTTTTATGCGAGTAAAATAAGGTTTTGAAAAGGCTAATCCCTAACTATATATGGTCTATAACCAATGGTTGTTTCAGTGAATTTTCAAGGTTTTTTAAATGCAAATTCCTAACTATATATGGACTATAACCTATGGTTTTTTCTGTGAATTTCAATGGTTTTTTAATAGCAAATATCAAAAGCTGTCAAATGTCAAGTACGTGATAGGTAAAAACGTTTTCGTGTTTATGCACGCTGATGTGCTTTGAACGCTGCCCCCCCCTCCCCTCTTTACTCTTAGTAGTACTCTCTCTTTGCAGATAGTGAAGGGTAGTTAACGCAGACCTTTACCCCCGTTGTAATCCGTCGTGCCTGCTTGTCTCTCCATTTGATTGATTGTTATCCAAGCATTTACTGTTTTAGAATTGGTTCTCTTTGGTTCATTCTCTATTTACAAACAAGCACAAAGTCGCAATACTCTGTTTAGTCTTTGCAGATAGTGAAAAATCGTGTAAAAAAATAAAAGTAATCGAGCAAAATCAGTAGGCCACTAATTGGATCTCTTTTTGACCTCGCTAAAATAGAAACATTAAGAACAACCCTTCATGAGAAATACGAAAATAGTGAGATGAACTGAGCTCCACACCATGAGGGCTGCAAGACAGCTCGGCTCCGTCACCCACCCCGCCCAAAATAACGACAAACCCTATGCAAATATTAAAAATATATACAACACACCAGCAAAGTAACAGGGAAAAACATTTTATTAAATAACTATTTACATAACTATTTTATACTTTTTGTTGCCCGATCCGGCTAGCTCAATCGATCGAGCATGAAACTCATGCACTCTGATAGCAAGCGTTGCTACTGTTGCTATGCAGACCAAAACTGGTTTTCAGTTTGTACATTTTTCTAGATTTTTCCATCCGAGGTTGGTTGAGTTTGTAGAACGATGGCTTCAGATTTTCCACATACGGTGTGGTGTTGCGGACTGGGAGGGGGCGCTTCGCTCCTGCCCTCTCCCCAAGTAAGATTTTCATACGTGAAAGTACGTTAATGGTTTTGGTCCCTGAGTTGCTTCGATGTCACTGCCATTCTCAAATGGCATAAGTTCTGGATGTTGGGTGCCATAGTTCAGAGTTCTGAGCAGCGCTTGTAACACTGTCTGAAGCTTATTTCCACCTACTGCAGCTTCACTATTCTCAAAGTAAGTGAGGGTCGTTTGTGGACTTGACTGCATTTGAAAACAATGTGATATGGTACCTCCTTAAACAGCTTGACGGAGGCCCCCGAGGGGCGGTGTGATGGCACGGACTCGGAGAAGACGCTTGGCTCCGACCCCCTCCCCAAGTCTTATAGCACTGGTGTAGCCTGAGATCGCCCCCGACATAGGCGGCCGGCTCCCGGGGTCAAGCGGAACTTTTTGCCTTTTGATGACTCTTCTATTCTGGACCTTGTCCCACAATCCGTTTGACCTGAAGACACGCTGTAGTGGGGCGCCCCTTTACCGTTTTAGTTGCCATTCCGCCCGCTTTTGCTACACTGTGCCTCTTCCGCCATTCAGCTGTTTACCGCCCGCTCTTGCGACTACAGCGTCTCGCTCACCATGTAGTTGAGTTGCTCCCGCTCTTGCGATGCAACGATAGGCGGCTGCCACAGGACTCTCAAAATGGCGGCCGGCTCTTCAGATTTGGGCGTGGTCCACTAAAATGGCCCTGGGACACCTTGGAACTTGGACGCTTCCCTGATAGGGCTTTGGTCCCATTCTCGAAAGCGTCCCCTCAGCCGTGAAGATTGTACAAAAGTCTTGGGGGCCCCCGACTCCCGCAGGCTTCTGGTGGGGAGCGGCTGCCATGTTTGCTCGTGGAATGGCCACGACGGAGCTACGAGATGGTGGTGCTCTCATGCTGACGCCAGCTTTAGTCTGAAACATCCAGAAACACTGTAGACTACCAATTCGATCAGTTCCGGTAGCGCCCCAACATGACCCGGTAGAGAAGAACTTGCCCTCCCCTCTTTGACTGATGGTTCTTGTTGCCTGTCCCCTCTGTTGTCATTTAACAGAACTTTTTGGACTGCTGAAAGGGGTTGTGTTCCGAACGCTGGTTGGTGGAGACATTTTGACTATATTCTTGACCTACGTTGTCGCGTAATGCGTTATATGACACGCCGCGTTAGCGCACCCGGAAGTGATCCGGGGCGCGGCGCGCAGCGCGTAACGTAAGCATAACAGGTCATGTGACTTGTTAATAAAACTTTTCATTGGTTCATTTTACTTTTGTTATTTTAATGATGAAAAGCTTGGTCATATGACCTAAAAAGTACGCTTTTTATTGGTTTCGAACATTATTTTTTTTTAAACATATATGTTGTAATGTTCCAGGCTAATGTACTTTCCCGGAAAATTTACAACTGTCCTGCAAGTAAAATATATTCCTTTTTCGAGAAAAAGGGCGTTTCTTCGTCCCATGACGGGGCCGTTGAGTAAAAGAGGCTCGGCCTGCTGTCTTACTCGCCGATACGCCTGATTATCAGATTCTTATCGATCACTTTATGTTGCAAGAGTGGAAAACACAACTGCCCTTGACCATTTATCTTTACTGCGTTCCTACGTATTATACCTTTTATCCGTCATGTAATTGGACTGCTTTATTTCACTTGCCTTTTACTGATTCGAAAACAGTGACTAAAAGTAAAAACTTTACCAATGTAAATACTACTACCATGTTTTGTTTTAAAAACCTTTATTGTGAAAATGTCAGTATACAAATACGGGCCTATAACCACGTGGGCCGGCCACGGAGCAAACTGAAATCGTATATGATGAGGAGACATTTACACTGTAGAGGAACGTAACGAGCGGGCCATTAGGTTGCAAGAACTAAGGTGTCTAACAGTTGCGGAATCGGTGGACGTACATTTTGTAATTAAAATACGACAAAGCCACTTACAAAAAAATCATCTAGATATACATTTGCGGGCAAGTACCATTGGTGACGTTAATTCGAACTTTCAATAGTACAGTAATCAATAACACATCAGAACTTAATATCAATAGGGATGTCGAAATATTCAATCAATTCTCGTCCCCGCCCGCCATGAGCATCAAAACTGCATTCATATCTCGTGATATCAAGGTTGTTCAACCAGTACACAACAAGGAGTTACGAGTCCCATTTATACCGGCGCCATTTTGGGCGAGGCCGGGCAGGTCCAAGATATAGTCAAAATGTCTCCACCAACCATCGGCCAGACCAGAACCCCTTTCGGCCCTTTATGCTACAAGATGGTGTCTTCTACCATTCAGAAAATATTGTTGGCAGCATTTTGAAAGGAAAGATAAACAGCCGTTCTCCTAGTGAGTCTCACATTGTTACATTTAGGAAGAATGTTGAAGAGTAGTATGTTGAAAATCTGAAGCCATTGTTCTACAAACTCTCAATCAGCCTTGGATGGAAAAAAAAATCCTGAAGAATGTACAAACTGAAAACCAATTTTTGTCTGTATAGCATCAACAGCAACGCTTGAGTCAGCTTTGTGTGAAGCCGCCATTTTGATTCAATCAATAACGTCCCCCTGCACACATTCAGGGACCTGGTCGTGTCTTCAGGTCAAACGGATTGTGGGACAAGATGCAGAATGGAAAAGGGAAAAAGTTCCGCCGGACCCCGGGAGCCAGCCGCCTATGTCATGGGCGATCTTTGGCCACACCAGGACAATAGTGAAGCTGCAGCAGGTGCAAATAAGCTTCAGACAGTGTTACAAACACTGCTCAGAACTCTCAACGATGGCACTCAACATCCAGGACTTGCCATCCGGATCTTGGCGCCTTGTGCTGGTTCCGACCTATTCACACATCGGTCCACTACTGACATCACCTCATAAGCCAACGGGGCACCCCACGCCGACTTTCGGGGCAGCATTGTAGGATGGCCACACCAGTGCGGCAACTTGCTGGACACAACCTCGGTGCCATCCGGATCTCGGCGCGTTCGAGTCACTGTACCGCAAGAGTGACCGGAACTCAGCTGGACACGCCGTCTTTCGGCGCAGCATTGTAGGATGGCCACACCAGTGCGGCAATTTGCTGGACACCACCTCGGGCAATAGTGAAGCTGCAGCAGATGCAAATAAGCTTCAGATAGTCTTACAAGCACTGCTCAGAACTCTCAACTATGGCACTCAACATCCAGGACTTGCCATCCGGACCTTGGCGCCTTGTGCTGGTTCCGACCTATTCACACATCGGTCCGCTACTGACATCACCTCATAAGCCAACAGGACACCCCACGCCGACTTTCGGCGCAGCATTGTAGGATGGCCACACCAGTGCGGCAACTTGCTGGACACCACCTCGGTGCCATCCGGATCTCGGCGCGTTCGAGTCACTGTACCGCAAGTGACCGGAACTCAGCTGGACACGCCGTCTTTCGGCGCAGCATTGTAGGATGGCCACACCAGTGCGGCAACTTGCTGGACACCACCTCGGTGCCATCCAGATCTCGGCGCGCTGTGATGCTTTCGGCCTACTGTAGCCGCAAGTGCGGACGCAACTCAGTTGGACGGCGAGTGAAAAGATAAGGGGCGCCGCACTGCAGCCGAGGAGCCTCCATCTTGGGGGAGACGCACAGCCCCCACTGACTGACGCGACCTTACAGGCCAACGGGGCGCCCCACGCCGACTTTCGGCGCAGCATTGTAGGATAGCCACACCAGTGCAGCAACTTGCTGGACAACAACTCGGTGCCATCCGGATCTCGGCGCGTTGTGCTGCCTTCGGCCTATTCGCACATCGGTCCGCTACTGACGCCGCCTCACGTGCCAACGGATTTTGTACGCTTTTTGTAGCCCTATGCCGCATACCAGGTCATGTGACTTGTTTATAAAACTTTTCATTGGGTCATTTTACTTTTGGTTTCCTAATGATGGAAGGCTTGGTCATATGACCTAAAAATAACACTTTTCATTGGTTTAGAACATTTTTTTTCCCAAACGATGAAAGCCCCACCTTGTTTCTGGATGTTTCAGACTGAAGCTGGCGTCAGCATGAGAGCACCACCATCTCGTGGCTCCGTCGTGGTCATTCCGCGAGCAATCATGGCAGCCGCTCCCAACCGGAAGCCTGCAGGAGTCGAGGGCTCCCAAAACTTTTGTAGAATCTTCACGGCTGAGGGGACACTTTCGAGGATGGAGCCCAAGCCCTAGCAGGCAAGCGTCCGAGTTCCAAGGTGTCCCAGGGCCATTTTAGTGGACCAGGCCCAAATCCGAAGAGCCGTCCGCCATTTTAAGAATCCAATGGCAGCCGCCTATCGCTGCACCGCAAGAGTGGGCGCAACTCAACTACATGGTGAGCGAGACGCTGTAGCCGCAAGAGCGGGCGATAAACAGCTGAATGGCGGAAGAGGAACAGTGTAGCAAAAGTGGGCAGAATGGCAACTGAAACGGTAAAGGGGCGCCCCAGTACAGCAGACGAGCCTCCACCTGGGGACGCCCGTTCACGCCGCCTCCCCCACGCCCCCCCCGGGGCGCCCCACGCCGTTTTTCGGAGCAGCATTGTAGGATACCAAAACAAGTGCGGCAAGTTACTGGACATCACCTGGGTGCCATCCACATCTCAGCGCGTTCTGTTGCCTTGGGACTATTCGCACAACAGACCGCTACTGACGAGGCCTCCCCCCGCACCACCCGGGACGCCCCACGCTGTTTTTCTGAGCTGCATTGTAGGAAACCAAAAACCAGTGCGGCACCCAGGTAACATCACCTGGGTGCCGTCCAGAACTCAGCACGTTGTGCTGCCTTGGGACTATTCGCACAAAAGACAGCTACTGACCATTGTTGCTTCTTTTTGCCAAAAAATGTTTAAATGTATTTACAGTTTTTGTTGCGTTCGATATATTTATAAAGTTAATAAAGTTTTATAATCCTACTTTGTTGGAGTACTATATATTTTTAAAAAATCAGGTGAATGGGGCCTTGAATCGGGTTATTGTCATGTGTGGGCTTTGGAAGTGTGCTGCTACAGGTTCGGACATTTCAAACTCAAATGCACGTTCTTTTTCTTACCTTTCCGAAGCATGGAGCGCAATAGCAGGCAGAGAAAGGGTGATGCAAGTGTTGAACACTGCCTGGCCTGGCAAGTTGCTGGCAGTGCCCCCCCCCCCCGCCCGCTCCTGAAAGAGGGCACACACACACCGCCGCCCCGAGTACTTCACATATCTTTAAAAGACCATGCGCTTGTTAATGAGGCTTAAATGGTTTATCACCCCTTCTAGAGCCCCTGCATCGGCCCTCTGACGTTTCCTGGAAGATGTAGCACGTAACACAATACCAAGCCCTGTCAGCTGAAACCCCCGAGGAATCGGGTTTTTGCTTGCAGGAATCGGGAGGCGGGAGACTAGCACTGAAATCGGTAGTCTCACACCTGAATCGGGAGGGTTGGCATGTCTGGATTCTCTGCAGCTGGGGCCATAAACTACATCCGCAGGGCTAGGTGATAGCCTGGGACCGGCCTGGACAATCGGACACAGAGGAAGAGGAGTGTCAGAGGGTGCGGTAGTGAATAGGGTGAAAGGGAGGTGTCGGACGGGCACAGGGTGTGATTCTCAGGGAAGAGCAGCGCAGATGGGGGGAAGTTTATGGCCCATGCATGAGAGAGAGAGCGGGGGTGACCAGTGCGTGGGGGAGATGCTTGCGAGGGTGAGGAGCCGTGCTGAGGATCGGCGGCGTGCAGAGAGTGGGTCTGGTCAAGGCATCTAAAATGGCTGCCGTGCACGACAAAATTGTGGCATTGGAAAAAAGGCAAGATGGCACAGACAATGTTTATAAATAAGGATTCATTTATAACAAAATATTTTATCGCAGTGACAAATTGGCGGTCAACACTTCCTGATTTCCATCGAATCGAACATTAACAGACGTCACGCAGCAAAAAAAAAAAAAAAAACACGCACTGCCGCTGGAAGACATATATCAACATATATGAGCCTCCTCAGCCACCCTCAGAAAACATAAGGGATCAGGATACGTCTCCCGCACCCCCTTATACCTAGTAATTTAATTAAAACGAAACACAAAATGGCGAATTCCCGTTTCGCTACCAGTTTGCGGCCCAGTTCGCGGCCCGAGAAGCGCTTCTACCGTGAAAAATCATTTTTTTTTTATTTTCCCCACGGGACCCTTTAATAACCCCGACATCATTCCTAGGGGGTCAAGAGGGGTCTACCTTGCCCCCTTTCATTAAATTCCCCCTTCGTTTTTCACCTCTTCTTCTCTCTCGATCCTACCGAGAGATAAGATGGCGGCCGCTCCGGACTGTTTAGAATGTTGACAGACACCGGAGAGCCAATCAGCTTCGCATCGCAAAGTTCCGTTTCGCGAAAAGTAAGCGGACCGGAGCGCAGCCCGGAGCGCTGTTACAGATATATATCTTGTTTTGAACGTTAATTTCTCAAAATCCACTGGAGCACATATATTGAGACCTAGCAAAGGCACATCGGGCTAACAGTCCCTACAATTTTGCCAAGTTTCGTGCAAATCCATTCAGCAGTTCGAGCTAAAAGTGAGGCCAACCGCCCTATGGAAATTAACATGGGGAAAACGCGTTTTGGGACCCCCCTTTTTTCTCGGCCCCCCTTGACGAAACCCCCCCAAATTTTCAAGGGCTGCTCAGAAACAAAATGTGCCATTTTCCTGAAAATTTCAGCCGATTCCGTCTACAAACGCCAAAGTTATTAGACATAGAATTTTCAAAAATCCCATAGGGAAAAAATCCTAACTATATATACCTACTGGCGAGACGCCAGTAGGTAATATATATATATATATATATATATATATATATATTCAAGGAACTCCACCCATAGGGAAGAAAGAGGCCGCAGACGGGGAGACATGGAGGCTGAGAGACATTTATTCGGAAGACACAGCATAGCATATGCATTTCGGCAGGTATTCGAGCCATCTTCAGTGCTGGAGGTGTTGCGTGGATGCTGGCACACAGTAGCGTCTTTAAGTATCCCGCCAACATCCTATTACCAGGTTCGTCGCTCCGCCCCTAAATTTCATCATAGGTGCAGCGTGGGGTAACACGCCTACAGGTTCCAGAATGCAATGTTCTGGCACAGTATGGAAGCTTGGGGGGATGGGCTGCCTGGAAAGTTTTCAACCCTCAAGTTGTGTCTGTATTGCGAAAATCCGAGCCTCCTCGGGTCCCCTGGCCCGCATCCCCATCTGCAGCAAGCAGGATCATAACGGCGGGGGTATATATATATATATTACCTACTGGCGGTCGCCAGTAGGTAGTTATAGTTAGGATTATTTTCAATATTGCAACATTCTATTGGGAATAACTTTGGCGCCGGTTGAGGAATCTGCCTGAAAATTTCCTCAAACTTGCCTTGCGGTGCTCCGGTCCTTCCCTGGAAGTTTGGGGGGGATTCGTCAAGCGGGGGCCGATATAAAAGTGGGGTCCCAAAACATGTTTTCCCCATGTTAATTTCCATAGGGCGGTCGACCTCACTTTTAGCCCGAACGGCTGAATGGATTTCCACCAAACTTGGCAAAATTGTAGGGACTGGTAGCCCGATGTGCCTTTGCTATGTCTCAAGATATTTGCTCCAGTGGATTTTGAGTAAATTAGGTTAAAAAAAATATATATATCTATAAGCGCGCCCCGGTACACGCACCGGGGAGCAAACCAGCGCGCTACGTGAGTTCGCGCGCGGAAACCTGATTGGCTCTCGGGTGTCTATCAACATTCCAAACAGTCCAGAGCGGCCGCCATCTTGTGTCTCGGTAGGATCGAGACACAAGAGGTGGCAAAAACAAAGGGGGAAATGACCAAAAGGGTGCAGAGTATACCACCCCTGACCCCCTAGGTTTGATGTGGGGGCCCTAAAAGGGCCCGCGGGGCAAAAAAAAAAAACAATTTTTTTCGATTTACGCGGGGGGAGCGCCCGGTATGCGCACCGGGGAGCGGACCAGAGAGCGTACCATGGGGAAAAAAGAATGACAGACTTTTAAAGAAATGGAGACTTTTTTTATAAAGGTAGGTCTAAAAAGAACTGTTTTTTTTATTCTTTTTGTTCTTTTATATTTTTTTGTTTTTGGAACATTTTATACTTTTTTTGGCTTTTATGAACAGTTTTATATTTTTTTTGTATTTTTTATGGGGACAAACAAAAAACAGGGATTTGTAAACAGCTCAATTGAAGCGAAAAAAAAAGGAAAAAATTAAGGCTTCTTTCGGCACCGGTGGTTGACTCCAGCACGGTTTATGAGTTTGATGCTCTGCTCCCCATAAGAAATGGTAGTCCCACAAAATATACAAGTAATCTTGTATTCTCCAAACTGGCGTTGGATGCATGGGACCATCTCTCTAGTTTCAGGACCCAATGGAGTGGGTTGATTAGAGGTGCTCAGAGAAGATTGGGGAGGGTTTCTGGTCAGTTCTCTGACCTCTGCTGCAGAATAGTTATTGGGGTGCTTTCGTTGCATGTGGCGAAGCATTGTGTGATTCCCAAATGAATATTTTTTTGCAGGGTTCCCCCTGGAAAGTTCAGCGCCACAGATGAGACAGGTCACCTTTGCAGCATTAACTTTTTTTGCACCCCTTGGGATTTTAAAAAACTCCCATATAAAGTGCTCCATAGGTTTATATGGGGGATTGTCTTCAGGCCGGAACTGCCTTCTCTCCTCCTCCTCCTCCTCCTCCTCTTCTTCTTCACCACCAATGTGATATTGTGGTGGTCCTTGTGGTGGTGGTGGTGTTGGTGGTGCAGATGCTCCAGCTGCTGCTGCTACTGTAGCCATTTCTCTATCAATAGAAGCAGGTCTTCCTCACTCAAATAATAAAGTGAGAATGAGGAAAAAAGGTGGGGGCTTTCATCATTGGGAAAACAAAACTGTTCTGAACCAATGAAAAGTGTTATTTTCAGGTCACATGAGCTGGGCTTTCATCATTTGGAAACCAAAACTGTTCTGAACCAATGAAAAGTGTTATTTTCAGGTCACATGACCCGACGCGCTTACGCTACGCGCCCCAGTGCGCGCCCAGCGGCGCTTACGTAGCGCGTACGTATGCACGTGGGTGCTTCCGGGTGCGTTTACGCGGGCGCGGCTACGCGATACGTCACAATGTTTTCGTTCGTGGCAAAAGCGCTACCGGACGCTCACCGGTACGCGCCCTGGGGCGCTCCGCAAGACTGCGCTTTCCAATGCGCTCACCGGGACGCGCACGGGGAGCGCTCCAGGGCAAAAAAAAATAAAACATGAACAATATACATAAAAAAAATAGTAATACATAAATATACATTATAGGATTCATTATAAAAAATATTACATTTCATAGCTATAGAAATTTGCTATTAAAAAACCTTTGAAATTCACTGAAAAAAACAAAGGTTTCACACCATTTATAGTTAGGAATTAGCATTTAAAAAACCTATGAAATTCACTGAAAAAAACATAGGTTTCACACCAGTTATAGTTAGCTGGACATTTTACTGACATAAAACCATTGAAATTCCCACGTTATAGTTAGTTGGACTCACTATAACTTGCGCGCCTTCAATGCACTGCTGATGACGTCACATATTACATCACTCATGACATGGTCATGGCAAAGAGGTAGTCCTCAGTTCAGACTTGTGCCTTTTGCTTTTTTGGTGTAAATCCATTCAGTAGTTCAGTAGTTCTTGAGGAAAATGACAGTTTAAGTCATTTATATAACTATGGGCGCGATGGATCCAGAGTACCTTCCGCGTACCCTACGCGCAGCCTACATGCACCCTGCTGTGCATGAGCTGAATGCTCATTGGCTGACAAATGTCAAAATCCGGAAGAGTTAGCAGCCATCTTGTGCCTCGGTAGAACCGAGGCAGAAGAAAACAAAAACAAATGCAGCAAAATGCGATTTGGGCAGGGTAGACACACCCTGGTCCCCTAGACAAGCTCATGGGGACCCACAAGGAATTGCGGGATGCACGTAGGATCTATGAATCATAGTATAATTTTTAAAAAAAGAAACGCGGTCTCCAGCCCGAAATTTGTGAATTTGCCAGGGGGGCAAGATCACAGGGCCATTATTGAAAAAAAGTGTGGGGGATCCCAATCTCCCCCACTCTGCCCAGGGGAAAGCCACCCCCCGGGGCTCGATTTTAATGTATGCGGGTGGCTCACGGGCCCACACCCACAGCCCCGGGACCGCCCCCCCCGGGCTATTTTGAAATGGGAGGGGACCGCCACCCCAGGGTGAAGAACTAACTGTATGCGGGGGGCTAACGGGCCCCCTGTAGCCCCGGGGGCAGCCACTCCCGGGGCTTTAAAAAATGGGTGGGGGGCTCTCAGGCCCCCTCAGCCCCAGGGACCACCCACCCCTGGGTCTTCTCAAAAATGTGGAGGGGGTTCTGGAGCATTTGATAGCCCTGGGCACCGCCACCACCCCAGGGCCAGCTCCTGCAGTGTCCCGGGGTACCCACCCCTGGGACACCGCTGTTTGTAATGGAAGGGCAGGACCCTCACAGCTCCCACCCTGCCATTGTAAACTCTGCTTTTCTTCATTGAAGCAAGAGCAGGGAAACCTGCTCTTGCTTCAATGAAGCAAAGCAAATTGCTTCTTTATGGGGAGCAGCACGTTAGCTGAACCCCATATGGAAAAGCAGTGCCGCCTTCCGCAGGAGGTGGGGAACTGGCAGGACCGTGGGGGGGTTGGGGACCCCCCCACGGTCCCCAGCGGTGAGGGCCAGCCCTGGGAATGGGTCTTTAGGGCTACAAGTGGCCAGGGAGGGGGGCCACGTGGACCCCTCCCAATAGGCTGCCCCTTTCATAAAAATATTAAAAAATTGGCCATGCCCCAGGGGATGGGGTACCCGGGGCCCGTAATTGGCCACTGGAGGGGGGCCACACGGCCCCCTTCCCATAAATATTTTTTTTAATTTAATTTTTGGGGTGAGGCCCTGGGGGATGGGGTCCCCAGGGCCCCAAAAAAGAAAAAGGAAAGGGGGCTACACAGCCCCCCTTCACAAAATAGGAAACATTTTAAAAAATGGGATCGGGCCGGAGGCCATGCCCCCTTATTGCACCACAAATTCCCCTTGAATAGTATGGGTCCCTGGGGGCCAAGTAGCCCACCAGATACCTCCAGTATGCGCCAGGGAGCTGCCTTGCAGAGTGCTGTTCTGAGGCCATGCCCCTTTTTACACCTCTCTGCAACACAGCTCTGTGGCACTTACTGGAGGTAGTTGGTGGGCTAGTTGGCCCCTAGTTCGACCCCGGGGACCCTCAGTATTCAAGGGGAGTTAATCCCCCAACTTAATATGCGCCAGGGGCGCGTTTGCACAGTGGTGAAGGGAGGGGGCGGGGCCTGAGTTCACATGTGTGCAAACACGCCCTGTGACGCAGTTTAAGTTGGGGAATTAATTCCTTGTCAATACTGAGGGTCCCTGGGGGCCAACTAGCCCACCAGCTACCTTCAGTAAGCATCACGGAGCTGCATTGCAGAGTGTTGTAAAAAGGGGCGTGGCTTCTGAACACCTCTCTATCATGTGTTGGTCTTTAGATGTGGCTGTGAGTTGGGCCCAATTCACGCAGTAGATAGTCGACCTCCTTACACCAGTTAAAGGTTAAAGGTATCTTCGGCGCAGTTTGATGAATTTTTGCAAAATTTAAAAAACTAATGGGGGGCTCCGGTCAGCTCATGTCTTGGAAGGTTGGGGTAACTTGTCAAGCGGGGGCCGAGAAAAAAGGGGGTTCCCAAAATGTGTTTTCTCCATAAGAATTTTTTTTCCGACTACAGCCCGAACTGCTGAAAGGAATTACACCATATTTGGCAGAGAGGTAGCTCTTGGTCCAGAGTGCACTCTTTGCTTTAAATGTTTAAATCTGTTTGGTAGTTTCTGAGAGATTTAAAAATAAAAAATATTGATATCTGGTGACTGCGGTGGATACGCGAACCCTCCAGAGCCGGAACTGACTTCTGATTGGCTGCCAGCACTTCAAACCAGAAAGTGTTGGCAGCCATCTTGTGACTCGGTATGACCAAGTCACAAGAAAAAAGGTTGAAAAAAAGAAAAGGGGGCAGGGTAAAAACACCCTGACCCTCTAAGCCTGCTCAGGGGACCCAAAAAACCTTTTTTTAATATGAAATTTTCTGCCAGATTGGCACTGGGCGCGGAAATCCAGCAGAATGTTTGTTTAAAAAAACAAAGCGCTGGCTCCTGCGCTTAGTTTCTTTAAGCCCTCGGGTGGGCCAGTTCCTGTGGGCAATGGTTTATTATGGTACGGGGGCCCACAGGGGCCCCCACATCCTCGGGACCACCACCTCCCCAGGGCTTTCTTATTCAAATGCAGGGGCATGCTGTCCTGGGGACCGCCACCTCCTTGGGGCATTGGTAATTATGAGGCGGGGCCTTTCAGGCCCCCCTATGTCCCGGGGACCACCACCGCCATGGGGCTTCAATTTAAAGTAAGAAAAGTGTGGGGAGATCCTGCCACCACACTGCCCCAGGGACCCCCACCTCCCAGGGGCACACTGAATTTCAGGGCAGGGGCCTCATGGGCCAAGTGATCATCTGATGCACCTCCTCACACCCAAATATAACCTTTGATACACCCACTCTAAAATACAGACTATCATTCTTGAAACCATAGACACACCATTAATAATTACTACATACCCACTCACTGATTGCTAGGTCTACACACACATCCACTCACTCACCCATAAAGTCATTCATACATGCAGTCATTCATCA
This sequence comes from Lissotriton vulgaris, assembly GCF_964263255.1. Lineage (NCBI taxonomy): Eukaryota > Metazoa > Chordata > Amphibia > Caudata > Salamandridae > Lissotriton > Lissotriton vulgaris. Next base: position 1,087,104,916 of record NC_141695.1, on the reverse strand, counting down.
ATACAGCCACTATCATATGCACTCATACAGACACTCAAACACCACCACTCACCCATAGAGTTACTCACACAGCTAGTCAGTCATGCAAAGAATTAATCAAACTCTTATTTTCTCACCTATTATTGTTATACACACACACACTCACATATTCATACAGATACTAACACACACTTACTCTCTTATACAATCACTGACACAAGCACACACTCATCCACACAGGCAGTCTAGCAATCACTCACTCTCACATATAGTCATTTATATACTCCAACAGTCACATATACTCCCTTTCACATATGTAGTTACTCACACATGTACCATTGAGACATCCATACACTCACCAACACAGCCATACACCCACTCCCCCACCCATACAGCCCCTCACATCACACTCTTGAACCCATACACGTGTTGAATTACCCACTCATACATCCATGCAGGGAGTCACACACACCCCACCCACCCACACAGACACTCAGGCACCCATACATATACTCAGAAAACTGATCAATAACCCATATAGTCATATATGTAGCTTCTCACCAACCCATGTAGCCGCTTACACATCAACAGACAGACTGATACAGACATTCACACAGTTTAGTCACTAACCCATGCATTCATTAAGACACGTTTAATCACTCACTTATACAGTCAGTCACGCACCTACTAAATCATCCAATCAGACACTCATACACCCACTCATTCATCAATACACCTTTATGTCCCTATATATAACACTATTTTACTTTTAAAAATCACCCAGTCTCTGGATGTTGTCATCAGTGATGTAATTAGAGATCTCATCAGTGATGTCATCAGTGATATCACTGCCCATGTCATGAGTGATGTAATATGTGGCATCACCAGCGGTGCATTGCTGACGAGTTATAGTTAGCTCATCTAGCTATATCGGGCAAATTTCTCTGGTTTTGCACAAGTGAAATGTCCAACTAACTATATTGTCCCTGAAACCTGTGGATTTTTCAGTGAATTTCTAATGTTTTTTAAATGCTAATTGCCAACTATAAGGTACCTGAAACCTATGTTTTTTTCTGTGAAAAAAAAAAAAATATATATATAGCAGAGCTCAACAACAATACTTTGAATCTACACTTTAGTGGCCACTTCAGTACAACTGAAGTTTCTTTGTTAGATTTAAAAGTTTTTGTGAGGGAGGGTAAGATCTGTACCTCCCTATTCAGGAAGGAAACTGTGGGCAACTCCATTTTAGAAGCACATAGTGGTCACCAAAAATATCTGAAGAATAGTATACCCTATGGTGAGCTTCTTCATGTAAAAAGAAATTGTACCCTAGAGAGTGATTTTTATGCGGCAGCATCTGAAGCAATAGAAAGATTTAAGGTAGGCGGGTAGGCGGCTACTGCCCGGACTTGCTGACTAAAACTAGGGGTGGGTGGAATTTTCGTAATCGCATTCCGCAAATGTCCACGAAACGGTAAAAAATATCCGTGAACAAGGACAAATTCCGCAAACACGCGGAATTGCTTGTTCTCGATGCTTTTTTACTGTTTGCAATCGCTGTTTGCGTGCTCAGTGGGAAACATCTTGTGAACACGCATTTTGAGAACGCAAATGAGCCAAAATTTCGCGGAGTCGCAGAACGCAGAATTTTGGGCAATTTTGCGTTCTCTGTGGAACGCGAAATTACCCAAATTCTGCAAATTCCGTGAACGGAACGGAATTTGCCGCCCACTACTAACCAAAACCCTATCTAAAGTGGACAGAATTCACGGGCATTGCGTATTACGTGACAAAGAGAAACCTAAGATCACAGAGGAAGAAACGTTTAGATGTATCACTACTTTTTCAAACAAGGCAGGCACATTAAGAAAAACTTTGTGTCGTAATTGGCATATTTTGAAAACTGACATGGTGATAGCCAATACGCTTCCAGATTACCCACAAGAGCCTTTCAGACGGAGTGAATCCTTGAAAGATGCACTTGTTAAGAGTCACTATGAGCCCATTCCATTCATCCCAAGAATCAGTACACTTGCGGGGTTTTTTCCCTGTTCAAAATGCAAAGCATGTAAACACAGTTCTAGAGTTCTAACATACAAAGTACTAGGCATGAATCATACTAAAGACATCAATAAATTTGTGACTTGTAACACCCCGTTTTGTGTGCACTGTTTGGTATGTCCATGCGCCAAAAAGTACATTGGGAGTACAATACACCCGACAAAACGTAGACTTCTAGAACACGCTTGAGCTATAGAAAACAGAGATTTCTCTTATCCTGTGGCAAGGCATTTTGCTGAACTCCAAAATAGTTATAGGAATCTTTTGACATTTTTCTGCATTGATCATGTACCAGCGAGTGACCGTGGAGGAAACCGGGAGCTGAAATTGCGGCGACAAGAATCTAGATTCATTATAGATATGCAGACCCCCATCCTAAATGGTCTGAACACTGAAGAAGAGCTTGTAAAACATTTAGGATAATTACAGTTGATGCTATGCTTTGAAAGGTCCCTGAGTATCCAAATGTTTCTATATTATTTGTGTTTCAGATTTAGTTTTGATGAGAGTAATGTGTGAATAGATTGATAGAACTATAAAGTTTCAACAGATCTGCTGACTAGCCCATTTAGGATTAAGTATTATAATTTGCCCATTCGGGGCTTTATAACTTTTACTGTGAGGCACCTCTCAAAATGTAGAGTCTAATTCGTGAACTAATGAATCTGGACTTAATAGCTCCAAAATAAATTTGAGTATCATTATGCGCATTCAGGGCTCAATTTTGGGTCTGTTTGTGACATCCCTGGAAGGAATCAATGAATTATAGAAATGAATGAATTAGTGTAAAATAATTTTCAAATGTACTGATGCGTATTAGGTACCAAAGGGGGTGGTGATGGACGAAGCATCTGAACCAATCAAACACTCACACCCAGTCAACAGATCTGGGTGTAATCCATCACCGTTCTTTAGTCCACTCTGCTCAGACATGAGGCCCTTGTTCACTTTGCCACTGGTTTCAAGCAAGCCTGGCTGAAGACGGCTGGAATGCCAGAAACCGGTCCTAGGAAGCTTGTTTCCGGTCCAGGGAAGGCATGGCTTGGCAGTTCGTGCTGGACTGTTCCCATGAGGCACAGGGACAGACTGATTTGCATATGGCCATGTCTGAACTGGAGTGGCAGAGTGGGCTAAAGAACGGTGATGGATTAAACCCAGATCTGTTGACTGGGTGTTAGTGTTTGAGTGGTTCAGATGCTCCGTCCATAACCACCCCTTTTTAACTGCTTTGTTCACCATAAGTTGTCAGGGTATGCTCAGACGTGAGGCCCTTGCTCACTTTGCCACTGGATTCAACCAAGCCTGGCTAAAGACGGCTGGAATGCCTGAAACCGGTCCTAGGAAGCTTGTTTCCAGTCCAGGGAAGGCATGGCTTGGCAGTTCGGGCTGGACTGTTCCCATGAGGCACAGGGACAGACTGATTTGCATATGGCCATGTCTGAACTGGGGTGGCAGAGTGGGCTAAATAACGGTAATGGATTAAACCCAGATCTGTTGCTGGGTGTGAGTGTTTGATAGGTTCAGATGCTCCGTCCATCACCACCGCCTTTTGTACCGCTTTGTTCGCCATAAGTTGGCAGGGTATGCTCAGACGTGAGGCCCTTGCTCACTTTGCCACTGGATTCAAGCAAGCCTGGCTGAAGACGGCTGGAATGCCAAAAACCAGTCCTAGGAAGCTTGTTTCCGGTCCAGGGAAGGCATGGCTTGGCAGTTTGGGCTGGACTGTTCCCATGCTCCTCAGTTCGAGCATTTCCCACGGACAGCTCGTTTGGCGTTCACATCCAGATCGCTGAGTTCTATCGTGGATAACACTGCATCGAGGGTTGACCAACGGGCTACCCTCTGGAATAATTCACCATTTGACCGATCCCCTTCCCCCCCGCTGTCTTGATAAAGACCCGCCGCGACCACCAACTGGGGCGCAACTAGGGTCGAAACGTCGACGCTCTTATTTGGCCAAGATAGCTCCAGGAACTTGGACATTAACCATTAGTTTTCCTTGGAATATTTACTTTTACAATACTGGCCTCACAACGACAGAAAATACTTCGTTTTTTCCCTCCCCCGGTCTTTCCCCCTTGTGGTTTTATTGTAAATAATTGTTTTGTATATAAGTGTCACTATATGCATTGCACTAGTCACTTTAATCACCACAGTCACCATTCACGAATTTGAAGTACTTATCAGTAATGTAGTGGAATGAAGTAATTCCAGTATATTGTCTTTCTCTTGTTTTTAATATATATAAAAACTCCCTTAAAGCAATTATTGTCACTACCCAACAGAACCACTTGTTTGTTAATCACATATACCCAGGTTCTGAGGGACACAGGGTCACCCCTTTTTGTTAAACCGGACTGTTCCCATGAGGCACAGGGTCAGACTGATTTGCATATGGCCATGTCTGAACTGGGGTGGCAGAGTGGGCTAAAGAAGGGTGATGGATTAAACCCAGATCTGTTGACTGGGTGTGAGTGTTTGATTGGTTCAGATGCTCCGTCCATCACCACCCCCTTTTGTACCGCTTATTATGTACCAGCAATGAATTTAAAAGTATTTGCCTTGTTGAAATTGCATGTTCCAATATGGTGCCTCCCTTTACCTTAAGTTTTATGTTTTGAGTCCGCTATCTATGTTTATTTGAATTGCACCAGAATCTTTAGGCTTGTATTGAATATAATGATTTTGAACTTACAGCACTGTGTACACAGCTGGAAAAAGGCGCGAAGTCGAAACGTGTCATGTGTTTGAGTTTGGTCTTTGAAAAATAAAGTAACCAAGCAGCAACCTTGATCAAGTCCGGTCCCTTCATTTCTGTGTGGAAGATGAAGTTTTGAGCTGTATATATATATATATATATATATATATATATATATATATATATATATATATATATATTTATTACCTACTGGTGGTCGCCAGTAGGTAGTTATAGTTAGGACCTAGCTACCATAGGAAATCCGCAACATTCTATTGGGAATAACTTTGGCGCCGGTTGAGGAATTTGCGTGTAATTTTCCCAGATTTTGGCCAGCTCCACTCCGCTCCTTCTCTGAAAGTTTCAGGTGGATTTGTGAAGTAGAGGCTGAGAAAAAAAGGGGGGTCCCAAAACGTGTTTTCCGCATGTTAATTTCCATAGGACGGTCTGACAAGTCTACAGCCCGAACCGCTAAACGGAATTACACCAAACTAGGCAAAATTTTAGGGACTGGTATGCAGATGTGCCTTTGCTATGTTTGGTGAAAAGTGCTCCAGTGGTGTTTATGAAAATTAACTTCTAAAACACATTTATATCTATAGGCGCTCTCCGAGCGCTCACTGGTACGCGTACCGGGGAGCGCACTCGGCGCGTGCACAGGAGTGCACGAGCGGAAAGGTGATTGGCTGTCGGATGTCTGTCAACATTCTAAACAGTCCGGAGAGTCTGCCCTCTTGTGTCTCGGTAAAATCGAGACACCTGAGGTGAAAATAAAAAGGGGGAAATGATTAAAAGGGGGCAGGGTAGACACCCTCTGACCCCCTAGGTTTTTTGAGGGGGGCCTAGAAGGACCCTGAAAGGGAAAAACATATTATTTTTATTTGAAATTTTCGCGGGGTAAGCGCCGGGTGCGTTCCCATGTACGCTCTCCGGTACGAGCACCTTGAGCGCACCACAGGGTAAAAAAGTGAAAGAAATATAGTTTTAAATAAGAATTTGGATTGCTTATAACAATCTATTTTTTACTATTTTTTTTTGCTATTTTGACGGGGTAGGCGCCGGGTGCGTACCCATGTACGCTCTCCGGTACGCTCACCCTGAGCGCACCACGGGGAAAAACACTCACTCCTTTTGTATTTGTTAAGAATACAGCTCTTTTTGGAGAATTGGAGGTAGTTCTAAAAAGAACTGTTTTTTTCTACTTTTTAGGTTTTCTTTGTAAACAAAAACAAAAATAGGGAATGTCAAACTGCTCAACAGGAGCAAAAAAAGTAAAAATTAGGGCTGGGGACAGCAGCGATGGTTTTCCCTTGTACGTACAATGTTCATGATACTTTGTTCTCCGTAACAAAGCATTTAATCACAGTCCATACATTTTATAGTGATGCCATGAAAAACAGGCTGAATATTAGGAATCAGCTGTTCAGGTTTCTCTCTCACATTTGATGGAGTTGGTCCTCCTGTAGATGTAGATGTTGAAGCACCATCCCTTGGGGGATTTGGTGTCAGTGCCCGGACACTCTCCCGAGCATAGTTCTAGGGGTGCCTCCTCTGAACATGGCGAATCATTGTCGAGTTTCCAAAACTGTACTTCCTTGTAGGATCACCCCGTGAAAGCACAGTTTTGCAAATTTTGCACTCCACTTTTGGAGCATTCACCTTTTTTTCACCTGCTGGTATAGTGAAAAACTTCCAAATGAAGTGCTCCTTCACCTTGGGCTCAGGAGGCACCTCATCAATGAAGCCATCTGAGTCCTCACTGCTGCTGGATGGTCTAGCAGCCATTTTTTTCACAAAAAGGAAGAACAGAAAAGAACAGGTCTTGCTGTCTCCAAAGTGAAAGAAGAAGTGAAGTAAATGGGTGGGGTTTTCATTACTTGTTAAAAAAACTGTTAACAACCAATGAAAAGAGTTATTTTAAGGTCACATGACTTGACGCACTTACGCTGAGCGCACCGAAGCGCTTCCGGGGGCGCTTACGTGGCACGAACGTAGGCGCTTCTGGGTGCGCTTACGTGGCACGCACGTAGGCGCTTCCAGGGGCGCTTAGGCGGCGCATCTAAATGACGTTTTACTAGCATTACGGAAATACGTTTATAGTTATAATACGGGTATTTGCAAACAAAAATGCTACTTTTATAAGTATGCTACTGAATATCTTGCATTATTATTAAGTTAAATACATCCTTTTTTTTCGCACTCGGCAATAGCACGCTCGCTGCGCTCTCGGGTGAGCTTACCGGTGCGCGCACCCTGAGCGCCCCAAGACAATATGATAAAAAAAACCTACATGAAAAATACATTGAAAAAATTATTTTTGTGAAAAAAAATAAAATTAATAGTTATAAAAAGCAGTTAATAAAAAAAAATTCAGTTTAAAAATCATAGGTTACAAACTCAATATACAAAGGAATTAGCTTTTAAAAACCTTTGACATTCACTGAAAAAACCATTGGTTTCACAATCGTTATAGTTAGGAATTAGCATTTAAAAAACCTTTGAAATTCACAGAAAAAAACATTGGTTTCACAATCATTATAGTTAGGAATTAGCATTTAAAAAACCTTTGAAATTCCCTAAAAAAAACATAGGTTTCACACCACTTATAGTTAGCAAAAAATGTTACTCCTACAAAACCATTGAAATTCCCACGTTATAGTTAGTTGGACTCACTATAACTCGCGTGCCCGCAATCCACTGCTGATGATGTCACATATTACATCATTCATGACATGGTCAGTGACATCACTGATGAAATCACTGATGACATCTCAAATGACATCACTGATCTTATCACTGATGACATCATCCAGTGACTGTGTGTTTCTGTAAAGTTTAAATTTGTTTTACATATTGAAGATTGTGTGGATGTATAAGTATCTGGATGAAGTATTTAGTAGGTACGTGACTGATTGTATGCATGAGTGATTAAATGTGTCTTACTGAATGCATGGGTTAGTGACTAAACTGTCTGAATGTGTGCATAAGTATGTCTGTTATTGTGTAAGCTTCTGCATGTGTTGATCAGTAGCTATATAAGTGGCAATATAGGTTATTTATTGGTTGACCAAGTATTTGTATGGGAGACTGAGTGTATGTGTGGGTGGCTGAGAGGTGTGTGACTCTGTGCATAGATGTATGAGCAGTTGATTCACTAGGTGTATGGGTTTAAGAGTGCATGTGGAAACAGCTGTATTGGCAGTTGACTGTGTGCATGGGTGTGTTGGTGAGTGAATGGATATCTCAGTGCTACATGTCCAAGTAAGTACATATGTAAAACACAGTGCATGTGAGAGTTAGCATATATAAATGACTATACATAGAGCCAGTGATTGTGCGAGTGGCTGTATGGATCAATGTGTACTTGTATCAGTGATTGTATAAGAGAGTATGTGTTAGTATATGTTTGAATAAGTAAGGTGTTGTTTGTATAACTGTATAGATGAGGAAATGGGAGTGTGATTGATTGTTTGCATGACTGACTAGGTGTGTAAGTAACTCCATGGATGAGTGGCAGTCTGTGAGTCTCAGTATAGGTGTATGAGTGCATATGATAGTGTTGTATTGATGAGTGACTGTATGTATGAGTGATTGTATGGGTGAATGAGTGGATGTGTGTGTAGACCTAGGAATCAGTGAGTGCATATGTAGTAACTGGTATTGGTGTGTCAATGGTTTCAAGAATGGCAGTCTGTATTTAACACTGGGTGTATCAAAGGTTATATTAGAGTGTGAGGAGATGCATCGTATTATCAGAGGAATGATGTCATCAGTGATGAGATCAGTGATGTCAATTGACATGTATATATATGTATTGAAATTAAAGGTGTCAATTGAGAAGCCATCAGTGATGTCATCAGTGATGTCACTGACCATGACATGAATGATGTAATATGTGACATCATCAGCAGTGGATTGCGGGCGCGCAAGTTATAGTGAGTCCAATTAACTATAATGTGGAAATTTCAATGGTTTTGTATGAGTAACATTTTTAGCTAACTGTAACAGGTGTGAAACCTATGTTTTTTTTAGTGAATTTCAAAGGTTTTTAAATGCTAATTCCTAACTATAACGATTGTGAAACCTATGGTTTTTTCAGTGATATATATATATATATATATATATATATATATATATATATATATATGTTTCCAAAAAAACCTGTAATAATGTGATCACTCAGCGTGTGTATCAAACACCAGTGTTGGTATTTATTCCAGGTTACACGTTTCACTCGCAGAACGAGCTTGGTCACATATTGAAACAGTGGAGGAGAAAGCAATACATAGGCAAACTTAGAAACAAACATAGGACAAATACATGGTGTGTAGTTCCATTGCCAAAATGGCATCCATGTTGTAGTGTGTTGCCTATGAGAACATATAGTGGAGTATTTTCTCATACTACCACTTTCACAGTACTAGGTCAGTGCCACTCGACATTAAATGTTTACACTTTCAATTTCTGTACTGTAAGGTAAATCTCTAATACAGTATGGATAAACAGTGTACAACCTAAGTCAAGTTCATAATTAGTTTAAGGGAGAAATCAGAATTAATATGTGTCATAATTTAGACATATCTCCGAGTCTTATTTTCATTCGGACTAGTGCCCATAAAAGATGGGTGGAAAATTGTGTACACCCAGGCAAGTACCTGTTGCTACCAATACCGCCCCTCAACATACTGGAAACCCTGCACTTATCTGGTACCAAAAGTTGCTGTGAGATGAATCAGCATGCTCAAAATGTTTGGCCCCTTCCCCCCTGTTCAAAACTACAACCACGTCTAACATAGACATAAAAATAAGCAGTGTGTGTAAAACACGATTATGCAGCTTAGAAAGAGATAAAGTCTCTTATCTGTGCAGACTGGCCCTCCACCATTGTGAAGAAGAAAAGGGTAGGGAGCGGCTAGACGAGAGGTAGTCCTTTCTAAATCTACCCCTTCCTTTTCTCCTGAAAAAAGAAAAAGAAAACACACATCTTAAAATCCATGAGCTTTCTCAATATGAATTAAAAACAATTCAAAACAACAGTAACACAGGTGTACTCTTATGTAGAGAAATTATCTTCATGTAGAATGCCTGATCTATTCATGGAGATGTATACTCATCTCCTCATCAAAATTCAGCCCATCCGAGCTTTTCGTCTGGAGGTTGATAATATGCCATGACTCTTTCTTACGCAGCTGCAGGACCCTATTGCCCCCTCTTTGAGGATATTCAATTTGTGCAATGGCAACAAATGTTAAGCGGGAGCTGTTGGATAAATGGAATTTTGCAAAGTTGCTTGTTACAGGGTAATGGGGATCTTTATTATTTATGGCCCTCATGTGCTCTAACACCCTTTTCTTAGTGGTTATGGTGGTGCTCCCTACATACCTTATCTTACACGGACATTCCAAAATGTAAATTGTGAAGATGGTGCCACATGTCAGGAATTGCTTTATATATTTTTCTCCTGTGAGGGTACTGTAGCTTCTCCTCATTATACTGTTCCTACAGGCCTTACAATGGCCACAGGGGAACAAACCATTAAGGTTAATCTGTGAGTTAAGGTTTCTGTTTGTGATATCCCCTCCGACCAAAAGGTCTTTGAGGTTTCTCACCTTTCTGTAGGTGATTCGTGGTCTGTTTTCTATTGTTCGACCTACCACTGGATCGGCTGCAAGGATATTCCAGTTGCGTGTAAGTATTTTAGAAACTGCCTTGGATTCTTTGTTATTGGTCAGAATGACTCTGGTTGTGTTTTCTTCTACACTAGTTTTCTCACTCAACGTGCACTCCCTTTCAATTTTCCCCACCTTGTCTTTGGCTCTCTGTAGGACCCAATTCGGATAACCCCTTTCCTTGAACCTTCTCATCATGGTTTCCTGTTCTATTAGAAAACTTTGTTGGGTGCTACAGTTTCTTTTCGCTCTCAATAGTTCTCCAAATGGGATACTCCATTTTAAGGTATCCGGGTGACTACTAAGAGCATGGAGCAAGCTGTTCCCTGCTGTTGCTTTCCTGTGGAGTTTGATGTTGATTCTGTTTTCAGTGACCTCCACTAGTATATCTAGAAATTCAATTTGGCTAGCGCTGATGTTATATGTGAGGGAAAGATTAAAATTGTTGTAGTTCAATTCCCTGATCATTTCAATTGCGCTTTCTTTACTGCCATTCCACACTACAAAAAGGTTGTCAATGTACCTACACCATTTGACGAATTTGCTGCCATTAGGGTCTAGGTTTAGTTTTTGAAGGACCTCCCCCTCCCATACCCCCAGAAACAGATTCACAAAACTGGGGGCAAAACATATGCAATCGCTGTGCCACGGACCTGTTTGAAAATAGTGCCATTAAACAAAAACATGTTATTTAGGAGACAGAATTGCATAAGCTCTAATAGCATTTCAGTGTGTTGAAGGTAGCATATTTATATATATATATATATATATATATATATATATATATATATATATATATATATATATATATTACCTACTGGCGGTCGCCAGTAGGTATACATAGTTAGGATTTTTTCCCTATGGGATTTTTGAAAATTCTATGTCTAATAACTTTGGCGTTTGTGCACGGAATCGGCTGAAATTTTCAGGAAAATGGCACATTTTGTTTCTGAGCAGCCCCTGAAAATTTGGGGGGGGTTCGTCAAGGGGGGCCGAGAAAAAAGGGGGGTCCCAAAACGCATTTTTCCAATGTTAATTTCCATAGGGCGGTTGGCCTCACTTTTAGCCCGAACGGCTGAATGGATTTGCATGAAACTTGGCAAAATTGTAGGGACTGTTAGCCCGATGTGCCTTTGCTAGGTCTCAATATATGTGCTTCAGTGGATTTTGAGAAATTAACGTTCAAAAAAAGATATATATCTGTAACAGCGCTCCGGGCAGCGCTCCGGTTCGCGTACTTTTCGCGTAACGGAACTTTGCGATGCGAAGCTGATTGGCTCTCTGGTGTCTGTCAACATTCTAAACAGTCCGGAGCGGCCGCCATCTTGTCTCTCGGTAGGATCGAGAGACAAGAGGAGGCCAAAACAAAGGGGGAAATTACCATAAGGGGGCATAGTAGATCCTCGTTGACCCCCTAGGTTTTATGTGGAGGTTTTAAAAGGGCCCAGCAGGGCAAAAAAAAAAAATTTTTTTTTTTTTGCGTGGGAAGCGCCCAGTCCGCGAACCGGAAAGCGTTCTGGGCAGCGTACTATAAGGAAAAAAGAATGATAGACTTTTCAAATACTGTATGTTAATTGTTTGTTGTTTTTGTTGATTATTTTTTATTTTCTTTATTTTTTAAGCATTTTTTTTATTGTGATTGTGTTTCATAATTTATTAAACTTTCTAAGATTTCACTGTCAGAAATTTCATAATTCTCATTGAATATACTTTGTAGTCTTTGAGGGTGTAAAATGTCCTCATTTTTAAGGAGGTTATCCACTGCTTCCACACATTGCAGTAGTTCCTGGTCCCTACTTTCATCCATAAATTCATTTTCATTTTGATCAATGATTTCTTGGCTGCTCTCTTGCAGTACAATTTTAAATACAACTTTCTGTTCGCCTTCCATTTTGCCTGAAATTTGGATAAAAAAATATATATTAGTAGAGATAGGGCACTGTTGGGAATAATTTTAGATAGGCAGTTTTTATCAGTGAATTTATCTTTTGACAGTGTATAGTATCAGAGTGGAAGTAGGACTATAAAAAAGTGTATGTGATTTAACCAAGAGAAGTCTAACTCCATCCATAACTATAACAGAGAAGTCTATCTAAATCTATAACTACTACAGAGGGATAGTATATAACTATCAGAAAAAGTTTACCATATTAATTTATAGTGCACAATATACTTCAGTTTTAAAAATAACAACTTACCTTCACAAACAAGTTGAAGTGTTTAGTGATAATTCAAATGTAATGTACAACAAGAAGTAGCAGTCAAAATGGCTGTGTTTCCTTCTCTTCCTTTATATATATTCAGGTATATAACCAATCAAATGTCAGGTAATAAAAGTAGAAAATGAAAGTAACATTTTCATTGGTTGTCAATTCCAACACTTTAGATGTGTTTTGTGAAGTAATTTACCTCACGGTATTTAGAGAGGTCTACAGGCTTAATGGCTAAATGGAATTTCAATCAAATTTGTGAAAATGAAAGGGATTGTTATGTAGTATGAGCTAATGTATATTTGGTGAGAGTGTCTCCAGTCGTTTTTCTGTGAATTACTTTCCCACCTTTTTTATTGGACCGCTTCCCGGTATGCGTCCCGGTCCGCGAACCAGCAGCGTTACGGGAGTCCACCATTTTGAGTTTCGGTCGAATCAAGATACAAGATGGAGGGCAAATAATGTTCAGAATGGGTAGAAGGGGGCACGGTAGATGTATCTTGACCCCCTAGGTTTTCTGAGGGTGGCTGAGGAGGACCATATGTTCGGGAAAAAAACATTTTTTTTTTTAATTTTGCGCGGTTAGCTTCCAGTTCGCGTACCGGGTAGCGCTCCGGGGAGCGTAGTTTGTTGAAAATTAGAGAAAAAAGTTAGAGAAAAATAATAATTGTGAGTGATCAGATGTAGGGTAGCTCTGAGAAGAGCTTTTGGGTTTATGATACATTTTGGTACTTATAAGTAGGTAGCAATGCACAGTCTTAAATTCAAAGTGAAAATTCTGTTGCCCTCATCTGAGAAGTGAACTCCATCTCCTCTGTAGATATCTTGCATGTAGTAACACAAGTTATTGTTGTACATGGAGCCCATTCCATGGTCTCTCATGTAAGCTGAAACAGATTTGTTTACATGCTTCCTCGACTTCTCAATTTGTGGACAAAATTGGTTGGACCACCTCCATTTCTGTCTTTGGCATATTTTGGAATATACCAAGGCAGTTTGAGGAAAAAGTGCCATTAATTGCTCAAAGGTGTCCTTTAAAAGCATTTCCAGACCTACCCCAGTCAAAGTGCCCAAATCATTACCTCCACAGTGCACAATTAACAGGTCAGGTTTTGGCAAATGCATAAAGGTTTTCACCAATGGTATCAATTGGTGACATTTTAATCCTCTTTGGCCCAACCACTTAATTTCCACATCTTGTAAATTGAGGTTAGGTAAATTTCTGTTCTCAGCATACCTTTGAGCCCAGTAGATGTAACTATGTCCAACAATCCAGACATTAAACATGGTGAGAGAAGGTTAGGCTGCAGTCAGATGAAGTGTGGTAATGAAAGGGCAGTTGAAACAGTAGGAGTTTGTAAAGAAAAAAAACTGTGGATTTCCAGTGCTAATGATTCATTAGCAGTGATTGGTGCATTTCCATTTCTGAAAACAGAAAGTTAGGGTGCATGGATGTGTTCTTTGAAAGATGTAATTTGAATGGTCAAGGAAAAAACATTTAATGAAAGATTGCACTGGATACGCAGGTGCACTGAGAGTTCAGAGTTCAATTGAAACATTGTTGTGTGAACTTGCAAACATGAGAGGTCTTTCAGGAGGTGGTTGCAAAGCAAAAAAGGCAGAGAGGGCAGAGGGGGGAAGGGTTTTGATTTGAAAAAAGTGAGGGAAGAGTTATGATTGGCTAATATGAGAGATATGTGTAATGAATATCAGCATTTCTGTGCTTTCTATAGCTGCAGCCTCTGGAGTGCATCCTCTTTGTTCTGCTGAAGACAATTTGGAGTATTTCTGAGACTGTTTTGAAACTCAAAAAGTATTTGCTAAGGTGAGAAAAGATTTATTTAATTTAGATAGAGAATAGTATGATTTAAGGAGAAAATGATGAAGAAAGCTGTGTTTTTAAAATGTGGCTTTGTCTCAAGTGATATACAAATAGATTTTGTTTCTTTGAGAAATTGTAATTGCATATTCTGTGTAGAAATCTGGCATGCAGTAACACAAGTTATTGTTGTACATGGAGCCCATTCCATGGTCTCTCATGTAAGCTGAAACAGATATGTTGTGTTTAAAAACGATTTTTGAAAACAATTACATTTCTGGATATGTTCTGCTAGAGCTTCATAGGTTGTTTGGGCCATATTTATAAGGCATTTGAGTGTCTCTGATGTTATTGTTCCCATTTTAATTGAAGAGCTTTCTTCATGGGGCAAGTTTCTTGTAAATACGCTCCCACCTGTGCTTGGCAAATTTAGATTTTGATTATGGGAGTTACTTAGCCATGTTAAAAATGTCCCAAAAATGGTGCAAGGGCATTCAAAAAAACGCTTTCATGTGTCTTAAGGACATTTTCAGTCATTTCCAACTGAATGTAGGTATACAATTGATTTATATGTTGTGTTTAAAAACGATTTTTTGAAATCAATTACATTTCTGGATATGTACTGCTAGAGCTTCATAGGTTGTTTGGGCCATATTTATAAGGCATTTGAGTGTCTATGATGTTATTTTTCCCTTTTTAAATGGAAAGCGTTCTTCATGGGGCAAGTTTCTTGTAAATACGCTCCCACCTGTGCTTGGCAAATTTAGATTTTGATTATGGGAGTTACATAGCCTTGTTAAAAATGTCCCAAAAATGGTGCAAGGGCATTCAAAAAAACGCATTCATGTGTCTTAAGGACATTTTCAGTCATTTCCTCTTGAATGTAGGTATACAATTGATTTATATGTTGTGTTCAAAAACGTTTTTTGAAATCAATTACATTTCTGGATATGTACTGCTAGAGCTTTATAGGTTGTTTGGAGCATATTTAAAAGGCATTTGAGTGTCTATGATGTTATTTTTCCCATTTAAATTGAGGAGCTTTCTGCATGGGGCAAGTTTCTTGTAAATATGCTCCCACCTGTGCTTGGCAAATTTAGATTTTGATTATGGGAGTTACATAGCCATGTTAAAAATGACCCAAAAATGGTGCAAGGGCAATCAAAAAAACGCTTTCATGTGTATTAATGACATTTTAAGTCAATGAAGAACCACAGGTGATGTAATTCTGAAATGAGGAAAAGAAACTCCACATTTTTCAATTACATCACTAGTGTTTCCTAAGTTTATGAATGACATTGTGCAGATGAAGTTTAGGTCTGACCACAGATTCAAAAGAGGTCTGCCCTTTGTTCAAGAGTGAAGTGGACATGACTTACTTCATTGGTAGGCCTTCACATGTATTATCTCCTTTGTTTTCTTCAACAAGCGAAAATCTCATCTGCAACCGTGTGTTGGCCTCACTTCAAACAAACAAAACAGGTGATGGACCGAATGTGGATCAATGTCACACATTCACCCCAGTCTAAAGATCTGGGCCCAAACAAACCTCTAGATAGGCCACACCTTATCGTCATCCTGAATCAATCATTTAAAATGTTAGGGAGAGATTTATGATAGGTGTATGCCTGTTTTGTACCACTGTGCGTCACTTTTGTGACGCAGTGGTGGTGCAAAAGATTTGCTATGTTAAATAATAAGTAGGGTGTTAAGTTTTTGATGACTGTTATTCATTTACTGTTTGGTAATAGTGGTTAATAACATTTTTTATTATATTTTTCCACAGATTCAACTGCAGATCATTTCAAAATTTGAAAAATGCCAACTAAGAATCGAATTAGAAAGGCTAGAAAACGTCAAAAACAGCAGGATCATCTATTATTGCAGCAGTCCTCTCCCAAAAAAACTTGTGAAATCACCAAGAAAGCTCCGGGTAAGAGCACAAAATCATTCATAAGAAATATTTGTAGTAAAAAAAGTATTTCAACAAAAAATGTTTCAGTCCAGAAAAAGAGAAGCAATTTAAATGGAAAGGAAAGACCAATCAAAAATGTTACTGCTAGAGCAAGAGATAACTCTGTGCATGATAGTAGAAGGAAACAACAGTTTAGGGACATTCGAAAACGAATGTTCCGCAACAGGATAATAGTTAATTTATTAAAAAATATTAAGAAAGGCCAACAGAAAGTGGCATTTTCTAAGAAAAAGAAAAATGTAGAGAAAATTATTGATCATGCTTTCGAAATTAAGCGAAAGTTGTTTATTTTGGTAATCAATAGAATTAGGACACTAAACAAGGTAATTTCTGATTTCAAATCAAATAGTAGATGGAAGAGAGTAGTTAATCGTAGTAACTTTTGTGAAGTTTTTTCCGGAGAATGGATGCATAGTTCAAGTTGTGAGGCATTTTTTAATGAGGAGAGTTATTTTCAGGATAATGATTTGGTGTTTGCAGTTGACACCAGTGGTCGAGCTTATGAAGTGAAGGATGGTTGTCCAGTTGAAAAAGAAAAACTTGTGACAACAGAGATAGAAGAGGTGTTAGGTAATGAGGTTTTAGAAAGACGTCCTAAAGGTCCTGTGTACATTTGGAAGTGTAGTTCTATTTGCAGTGTGCGACAGGATTCCATCAATTTGCTTTGTGATTTTGTACGGACATTTAATAAGAAAAGTTTGAAGCAGAAAATGAAGTCTTTGCAAGAATTAGATCCTTGCAGAGTGAGACAAATGACAGGTTTGCGTGGTCATTCACTGGCTTGTCTTTCCAGGAGAGTATGCCAGAGTGTTTTTCATCATTTCAGGATGCTAGCAGTGCATCATAATAAAGTGAGGAAATTAGTGAGAATGTTGTATCATGCTAAGAGTCCAGCAATTATGCTTAAACAATTATGTGCTGCTCTTTTGCATGGTTCTGAAATAGATGTCAAGAATATTTGTGAAGAAATTGAGTTTTGTTACTTTGGAAGTAAAGATGAGAATGTTCAAATTGACCCAGAAGTAGAGGGTAATGTTGAAGATAATGTACAGGTTTCCAGTACAGAAAAATTTCAGAAGGAAATTGCCACGTTTCAGATGAAATCAAGTGAGAGGCCTAATTTCACTTGTGTGTGTTGTCGACGCACTTATTACAAGAATCAGATTAAGTTAGTGGATTTATATGCAAAAAGTGAAAGGGAAAATAATAGTGAATGGAAGGATTTTGCCACATACTTGATGGTAGAAAATTGTTTTGATTTGGGATCGGATCAACGTGTGTGTACTTATTGTTGTAACAAATTAAACCAAAACCAGATGCCTGCTAGGGCGGTTCATAATAATCTGGAATTGGTTGAGATTCCTTCTGAATTGAAGGATTTAAATACTTATGAATCTATTTTGATTCAAAGTATCCATCCCTTTCAGGCTATTGTAAGAATGGAGCCAAAGACAGGGAAGTTGCCTCCATCAGATTTACAGAGAGGATTAAAGGGAAGAGTCGTTTATTTGCCTCTAGATTTGAACAAAAACATTAACACAATTGGAGTAGAAAAAGTGGAAGAGGAACCTCTGGTTATCTTGGTTAATGGGGTTCCGACAAAGAATAAGAAAATATGGCAAGATTTAGTGGATGTTAGGAAAGTCAAAAAGGCAACATTGTATTTGAAGAAAAATATTAAGTACTATAAGAATGTATATGTTGCAGAAGAGGAAGTAAGTGATGAAGAGGATAGCGATTTGTGTGCTGGCCAAATTGAGAAAGTAGAGGCCTCTAAAAGTGAAGAAATATATGAACATTATAGTGTTCATCCTTTGCATTCCAAGGAAGTCATGGGGAATGCTATTGAGTTGTTTCAAATGAAACAAGCCAAAGGGAGTCCCATTAGTGTTTGGGAGGAAAGTTTGGAAGCTCGGTGTTTCCCACAGCTATTTCCAACAGGTCAAGGAGGAAGATATGATGAGCGACCTCATCAAATTCCTGCGTCTGAATACCGGACTTTACGATTGTATGCAGAAGATCCTAGGTTTCGTCAATGCATTCCCTATTTGTTTCATCTCCTGTTTGAAAGCGATCTGTCTGGACTGTCATATGCAGTGAACCACATCTTAAAAAGTGGTATACAGATGCGAAACATCTCGGCAAGTGACTTTATGCATAAAGTCAATGTCCAAGACAGTATTTTGGATTCTCACCTAATTAATCTCATGGCGTGTCAGCGTGGTACTAATGAGTACTGGTACCGTCGTCATGGTGATTTAAAATGTATGCTGAGGAACTTAGGAACTCCAACATGGTTCCTCACTCTGAGCTGTGCCGAGTATGGCTGGGAAGACTTACTTGAATGTCTACGAGAGGCAAATGGAAATATTGAAAACATTGAATTCAAGACACCTGGAGAACTGTGTTCTTTGGATCCAGTGAATGTATGCAGGTACTTCAATCATAGATTTGAAGCTATGATGTCTTTCATCACAAATAAGAAGAATCCACCTCTTGGAGAGGTGTTGGATTTCTTCTGGAGAAAGGAGTACCAAGCAAGAGGTGCTCCTCATATACATATGTTGCTGTGGATCAAGGATGCACCTAAATTTGGAACAGATCCGGATGACTTAGTGATGAATTTCATAGAACAGTATTCTACGTGTGCTGTTCCAAACGCAACGGAGAAGAAAAGCCTAAGAGAACAAGTTCTACGTTTCCAAAGCCATCGTTGTGGAAAGTACTGTCGTAAATTCAGAAACAAGGACAAGTTCTACACCAAATGTCGTTTCAACTTTCCACGACCGGTGATTTCTAAAGGAAGAGTGAACAGTTTGATGTCTTCTCTGCGACATAATGTGACGAGGAAATCACCCAAAAATACATACAATTTGAAAAGGAACGAAGAGTCCAAGTACATCAACGACTACAACCCAGTGATTTTGTCCATGTGGAATTCTAACATGGATATACAGTTTGTGGCTGACAACTGTATGGCTGTGGCTCGGTATGTGACATCTTACATCACCAAAAAAGAAAAGACAGAATTGAAGGATATGTGGGAGGATATTTCCCATGAAAAAAGCCTCAGCAAGAAGTTATACAGTTTCAGTTTGAAGATGTTGTCGCATCGAGAAATCGGAGCTTACGAATGTTCTGACCGGTTCTCTTCAGCAAGTCTCTATGCCAAATCCAGGAGTATCGTTTGGGCGAGTCTTGGTCTTGCTGCAACGCGAAATCGAGTTCTAAAACCTGTCCGGGAAATTGAGTATTTGGCGGAAAAGGAGCCAAACAGTACCGACATTTTGAAGACCAACATGTTGGATACATATTATCCAAATCGAAGCAGTCACCTTGAGAATGTTTGTCTATATGATGTTCTACAAAATTACATATTCAAGAGGAACATCAAAGAAGATATTGAGAAAGGAGTGTATGCTGTAATTGGAAGTGAGGGATGTCTGGTCAAGCAAAGAAAATACCAATTAGTAAACCATCGAAAATTGAGTGGCGAATCTCCAGAAAAAAAGGAGTTTTTCTATTTAGCACTTTTGCAACTGTTCAAGCCTTGGCGTGCAGAAGAGGAACTGCTTGGAGATTTCCTATGTTACGAAGACTCTTTCACTGCCGCAAAGGAGACCATAGAATGTCCTGCTTTTCCCAAATATCAAGAAATGTTGACTTTGGAAATTGAGCAGGAAGCAACGATTGCAGCCGAGATTGCCAGAGACAGTTCTCAGGACAGTCAGAGTTCTGTTTCATTGAGTCAGGATCCACTAGGAGGACCTATTATCGAAAATGAAGCTGCCACTGCTATGAATGAAGTGGAAAGAGCCATGGCACATGCTCAGGAGGATGCGGTTAACTTAGGAGACTTGGGAAAACAACTCAACGTTGAGCAGAGGAAAATATATGATGAAGTTACCAAGCAAATTGATCATGGATTAAGTCATGAGAAGAAAGAGTGCTCATGTACGTCGTTGAAGCCTGTCCGACTGTACGTGAGTGGAGAAGCGGGAACTGGAAAAAGTTTCCTTATTAAAGCAATTTCTTGTTATTTGCAGGAAAGGACTGAGTCATCGCTGTCTTGTGTTGTTACCGCTCCTACTGGACTGGCAGCACATAACATTAAAGGTATTACTTTGCATCGTCTACTGATGCTGCCAGTGGAGCATGACAACAAATTACAATACCACAAGTTATCTGGGGATGCTTGTTGTGAAGTTTCAAGAGTCTTGAGGAAAATGAAACTTCTTATCATTGATGAAGTAAGCATGGTTTCCAATGTCATGCTTGCCTTTGTGCATTTGAGAATGCAAGAAGTTCTTAAAACTGAGTATGATGTGTTATTTGGTGGCAAACACATCATTGTTTTTGGAGATCTTCTGCAGCTAACACCAGTAAAAGGACAACCTGTGTTCAAAATACTCACGCATGAAGATACTAGGAAGTGCCTAGGGAGCATTGGCAACGTCAATATATGGTTAAACTTCAATTATGCTGAACTGCATGAAAATATGCGTCAGGCAAAGGATGAAGATTACAAGAATATTCTACAAGATATTAGAATTGGAA
Source organism: Lissotriton vulgaris (assembly GCF_964263255.1). Lineage (NCBI taxonomy): Eukaryota > Metazoa > Chordata > Amphibia > Caudata > Salamandridae > Lissotriton > Lissotriton vulgaris. Next base: position 1,087,083,945 of record NC_141695.1, on the reverse strand, counting down.
AAGTGACCGAGCATGGGAAAGAAGCTTTAAATGCACGATTACTGTCAAATTTATATCCAGCACAAGACGTTGTGCCTGAGAATATTTTTCAGAAAATTACTGAGAAGAAATCCGGAATATGTTTGATGCCAACTCTTGCAGAATGTGCCATCTTCAACAACAAAATGTTGAATTTAGAAAAGCAAGAGATTGTGAAACTTGAAGCTATTGACAGAATAGAGCATATGGGATCAACAATTATTTTGTCTGAGAATTTGAAATCAAAATTGGATTCATTAGAGAAGACTATATCTAAAACAGCGGGTTTTGAAAAGACTTTGAATGTGTGTTTAAATTGCCGAATCATTTTGAGAAGGAATTTACATGTTGAAAGAGGTCTGGTTAATGGATCAATGGGTAATGTTGTTGATTTTGAGAAATACAGAAGTAGAGAAGGAATTTAATTTTTAAAAATTAAATTTGATGGCATTGAGGAAGTACAGGTAATTGGTCGTTGTTCTGCTAGGTTTTTGCTTGTTAAAGACTTATATGTTCGCCGTAAACAGTTTCCTGTTTGCTTGGCATATGCGGTGACAATCCATAAATCACAAGGTTTAAGTGTAGATAGTGCATTGGTGAATATTGGAAGTTCTGTGTTCAAGGAAGGTATGGCATATGTGGCTTTGTCACGAGTGAGATCTTTATCGGGATTGTACTTGATTGACTGTGATGTCACAAACATTTGTGCGGATCTAGATTGTGTTAAGGAATACAATAGGTTAAGAAAAGAGTATGCGCCACATTTGCCTCAATATCCTTTGTTTGAGAAACGTGTGGTAGGCCGGAAACGAAGAAATATCAGTAATAGTAGGGAGGTTGTAGCAAAAAGCCCAAAAGTAGATGAACCGAAAATTGTAAGCAGAAAGAAAATGGATTCTGTTGAAGATGTTGTCGGTTTTCAATTTGAAAACAGTTCTGGTGTCAACTGCTATGCTAATGTAGTGGTTAATGTTCTCTTTTCACTAGAGAGTTTAAAAGAACAGATTGTGAATAATTCGGAACAAAGTTTATGCTGTTTGTTGAATTCTGTGTTAGAGAAATGTAGTGCTGATAGAACGAGAGTAGAAAGTGTGTCTGAAGTTCGTTATGTATTAGACGAATGTTCAGGTCAAACAGACTTCTCTGAAAATATTCAGCAGGATTGTCAGGAGTTTTTAATGTATATGCTTGATGTATTGCAAGATGAGGGTGTAGATGTAGATCACCTGTTTGGGCTTTCTTATCAATGGCAGCATGACTGCGAGAACTGTATGGTATCAAGTACTACTAGTGTAGACTCAGAAAGATTTATATATTTAACTTTGCCAGACAGTAAATCAGTCTCCTTTAATAAGCTAGTAAAAGCAGCTGATCACAACATGGAGTGTAGCCAATGTAAATCTGAAATGATCTCAACATTATTTATACGAAGATATGGCCAGTATGTCATTTTAATGATCCAACGATGTAGGTCTGATGGATCAAAATTGACAACTTTAATAAAAATTTTTGTTGCTTCGCAGTTGTCAATATCAGGAAGGACTTTTGTAGCTGCAGCAATTATCTATCACGATGGTCCTTCAACAACATCAGGACATTACACAGCTTATTTAAAGTCTAGAAACGGCTGGTCATTCTGCAACGATTCTGTTGTAACTTTCAAAAAAAAATTGCCGTTTGACCTTAAAAATTCTTACCTGGTGTTTTTAAAACCAAAATTTTAAGGAAAGAATCTCGGGATTTGCTCAGAGGAATTGCAAAAGGTTCATGAAGTAGAGGGAATGTAAGTCTGCAATGCTGTCTAGATTATTGGTCCAAAACTTTTAATTATAATGTCATTTTAAAAATCAAACTATATAAACCTGATGCAAGTAAGTCTGCTTCATAGTAAGCAGTATCAGTGTCATAGGAAAAGTAGAACATGAGTGAGCAAGAAGGGTAAGATATTAGTAGTCCAGGATTGTGAAAGTAATCTTAAATGTTTTCTTTCTGAAAGTTGCGAAAATAGAAAATGACGGGATTTGATTACAAGAATTACAAGAGTTGTAAATCGCTCCAACATGATTTGGCCATGTGGAAACATGTGGTAGAATGTGAGAAGTCTTTTATTGTATGTAACATATTTTTCAAAACGATGGAGGTTTTCTTTCAGAAAGTGGCGGGCTGAAAATATTAATAGCACAACAGAGTGTACGCTGTTCATAGGACATCCTTCGACGTTATGGAAAGTAAGTTAGTTTTAAGGAGTTTTGAATTCAGATTTCTTATGTTGTATGGGTTTTTTAAACACAATCATTTTGATTGTGTTTTTTTTCCCCGCTGTTACATGATGAATACCTTCAAGTCACTGATTTAAGTGAAATTTGATACATTCTGAGAACAGCAAAAATAAACCATTTAACATGTATAATTAATGTTCTACTTTTTGTACTTATGATATACATTTAGAAATGTGAGGTAGATATGGAGAAACTGAGGCTTCTGTAAGTGTCAAAGTTAATGCTTACAGTGCTACACTTCTGGGTACTGTTTTTTTTTTAAACTGAATAGGCCTCACCTCAAACAAACCTCTTGAAAGGACACATCTTATTTGCATCCTGAAACAATCATTTAAAATGTTAGACACACTTTTATGATGGCTTTACATCTCTTTTGCGCTGCTATTGCATCACTATTGTGAGACATCAGCAGTGCAAAAGATGCACCATGTTCCAAAATAGGCCTCACTTCATCAGCATCAAGATACTGTTTGTTTAATATATATATCTTTAGGATTGTGTAGGGGACGTAGAGAAGCAGAGGCTTCTGTAAATGTCAAAGTTGTTGAAAAACTGTTTGTTCTTGAACCTTTTCCCTTGTCTTTTCTAATTTTTAAATACATGTTTTAATATTTTTGAAATGTTTGTTCTCTCTTTCACAGATTGAAAGTATGAAAAAAGAATTGAAAAAGTTAACAAGAATTATAAGGTAAATGTTTTCTACTCTTTTCGTTACATTTCAATCACATTCACCTACTATAGGGCTTCAGACTATAGAGCTTTAAACAAAGATTATTTAAATGTGCAAATTTGGAGCTGTGCCCGTGGGTTTTGGTTCAATACACAAGTGCATTGACCTAAAATGCGTGTGCACATTACCAAATCGCCGTCTGTTTCCTCAGGCGTACTCCTCCCACACCTTTGAAGTGAAGTTTAGCTTCACTATAAACGCCCCGGCTGCTTTACCTTCTCATTCTACTGTCCTCGCTTTGTCCCCTCTCCTGTCTGCCGTGTGCATTTCTCCTCCCCCCCCCTCACAGTAACGTCACTCACACACGCAATGCCATTCACACACGCAACACCATTCACACACGCAACGCCACTCACACACACAACGCCACTCACACACACAACGTCACTCACACACACTACGCCATTCACACACGCAATTCATCCACGCAATGCCACTAATCCACGCAATACCACTCATCCACGCAATACCAATAATCCACACAACGCCAATTATCCACGCAATGCCTCTGATCCACACAACGCCACTCATCCATTTGCAAAACCAAACGAACAAACTCTTCTATTGTGAAACCTATTGCATTTTCAATGCTTGATTCTTTCACTTCCTTATGTATTTTGTTTTCCACAATTATATCCTCTTCCTTCTTTTCTTAGGTAAATAAATCTATTAAACACCATTTCTGGTTTAGTCCCTATAGCTGTCTTTCTTTTTACATCACTCTCTGTTTTCTTCTCTTGTACTTACTCCTTTATTTTTTATTTTTTTAAATTTGGGGTTAGCTCCCGGTTCGCGTACCGGCGAGCGAACCGGAAAGCGAACTAAAAAAAAAACAGCTTGCCAGAGTGTTACACTTTCTAGCAATTTTTGTAAAAAGGGGAGGTAGTTCTGAAAAGAACTTTTTTTTTTTTTGTTTTATATATTTTTTTTCTTTTTTGAACATTATTTGATTTTTTTGTATTTTTTGAACACTTTTTTGTTTTTTTTGTTTTTTTTCAAAGGGAAAGAACAGAAAGAGGCATTGAAAATGGCTCAACAGGAGCAAAAAAAAAATTAAAACTTCTTGCATTTGGAACATTGGTGTTTCTCAAAAGCCAGATTAATTAATTTCACACTCATGTTAGCGCATGAAATTAGTGTTCCACAATATAAGCATGTCAGCTTCAGATGGACAAATTTTTTTTGTATGTTTGGCACTGTTTCGTTTGCCTCTGCCACTGAGAGAGAGAGATCAGAAGATGTTCTAGCCACCGAAGTTGGGGGGTTCTGTTGTAGTTCACGCATCTCTGCTCGACTATAGTTGATTGGATGCCACCTCTGCATATGTCGGTGCATCGTGTGATTTCCAAAGCTGTATTTTTTATTAGTTCCCCTGGATAACTTTTCTTGGCAGATAAGGCACGTAGCATGGCGTGCATTTACTTTTTTTTCTCCTGGAGGAATGCTAAAAAATTGCCAGATAAAGCTTTCTTTCCGATGAGATACCAGGGGTAACTCTTGGGCAAATCGTGGTCCCTCTTCTTCCTCTCCGTCTTCTTGTTCCTCTTCCTCCTCTGTGTTTCCAATAAATTGTGCAGGTGGTCCTCTCTTCCTATTAGGAGATGGTGGTGGTGGTGGTGGGGGTGCAGAAGCTGAAGCTACTATTGAAGCCATCAGAGAAAATGATCAGGTCTTCCTTTCTCAAAGTTGAAAGTCAGAGTGAGAAAAAAGGTGGGGGCTTTCATCATTTGGGAAAAGAAATAGTTCTAAACCAATGAAAAGTGTTATTTTTAGGTCACATGACCTAGTCTTACATCATTAGGAAACCAAAAGTGAAATGAACCAATAAAAACTTTAATAAACAAGTCACATGACCTGTTCCGCTCACGTTACGCGAGCGCGCCGCGCTTCGAATCGCTTCCGGTTCGCGTTCCGGAGCACTTCCGGGAGCGCTAACGCGGCGCGTCATAAGACGTATTACGCGACAACGTGATATGTCGCGTTTCCGCGACGCGTCACGATGTTGATTTCTGATGTGGTAGTTGCGTGAACGGATCGTTTACCGGTTAGCGGACCGGGTCGCGGCATCAAATTGAGCTAACGGAAAGCTTCCCGGTACGCGAACAAGGAGCGAACCCCAAAAATATATTTTTTTTAAATAATCATAAACATATAAAATATAATTTGGGATATAAAGAAAAAGACATTTTACAGCTACAGATATTAGCTTTTAAAAAACCATTGAAATTCAATGAAAAAACCATAGGTTATAGACCATATATAGTTAGGAATTAGCATTTTCAAAACCATATTTTACTCACACAAAACCATTGAAATTTCATATATAGTTAGTTGCCCTAACTATATATCGCACACCCGCAATCCACTGCTGATGATGTCACATATTACATCATTCATGACATGGTCAGTGACATCACTGATGACATCACTGATGACATCTCAAATGACATCACTGATGACATCACTGATGACATCATCCAGTGACTGTATGTTGCAGTAAAGTAAAAATATGTCTTACATATTGAAGAATGAGTGGATGTTTAAGTGTCTGGATGAAGGATTTAGTAGGTGCATGACTGACTGTATGAGAGAGTGATTAAATGTGTGTCACTAAGTGCATGGGTTAGTGACTAAACTGTCTTATTTTGTGCATCATTATATCTGTTGTTCTGTATACTGCTGCATGTGTTGATCAGTAGCTATATGAGTAACTATATGGGTTATTGATTGTTTGCCCAAGTATTTGTATGGGAGACTGAGTATGTGTGTGAGTTGATGGAAGGTGTATGACTCTGTGCATAGATGTGTGAGCAGTTGATTCACTATATGTATGGGTTCAAAAGTGCATGTGGAAACAGCTGCATGGGCAGTTGACTGTGTGCATGAGTGTATTGCTGAGTGAATGGATATCTCAGTGCTACATGTCAACGTAAGTACATATGTAAAACACAGTACATGTGAGAGTAGACATATATAAATAACTGTGCAGAAGAGCCAGTGAATGTGTGAGTGGCTGCATGGATCATTGAAAACTTGTATCAGTGATTGTATAAGAGAGTAAAAATATGTTAGAATATGTTTGAATTAGTAAGGTGTGTATAACTGTATAGTTGAGGAAATGGAGGTGTGATTGATTCTTTGCATGACTGAGTAGGTGCATGAGTAACTCCATGGATGAGTGACAATCTGTGAGTGTCTGTTTACACTGAGTGTATCTAAGGTTATATTAGAGTCTGAAGGGGTTCATCGTATTATCACATGAATGATGTCATCAGTGATGTCATCAGTGATGTCATTTGAGATGTCATCAGTGATGTCATCAGTGATGTCACTGACCATGTCATGAATGATGTAATATGTGACATCATCAGCAGTGGATTGCGGGTGCGCGATATATAGTTAGGGCAACTAACTATATATGAAATTTCAATGGTTTTGTGTGAGTAAAATATGGTTTTGAAAATGCTAATTCCTAACTATATATGGTCTATAACCTATGGTTTTTTCATTGAATATATATATATATATATATATATATATATACATAGAGAGAGAGATAGATAGATAGATAGATAGATAGATAGATAGATAGATAGATAGATAGATAGATAGATAGATAGATAGATAGATAGATAGATAGATAGATAGATAGATAGATAGATAGATAGATAGATAGATAGATAGATAGATAGATAGATAGATAGATAGATAGTTAGTTCTGGGTGGACCACTATTAACCTCACGTCTACACTCTCCACATCTACACTCACTAGCGCCCTCACACGCACAGTACCTTATGGCAAAGGAAATAAAGATCTCCACCAAAAGGCCCCGATATGGGCACCGATCGGTATTGCAACGCCGACCCGATTAGGAGCAGACCCAATGATGAAGCAAGACACCCCACTGTTGGGGGGGTGTGAGGGTCTATTTTCCGAAAGGAGGACACTTCCTCCTGCCCTCAAGTGTGTGACCCACTACACTCCCACTGCACGTCCAACTACAGTGTTCGCAAGGAACTGCATACCCTTCTGCATATAATTATTCCTGGGCATGTATGTTGGACCTGGATAAATATTGCCCATAGTCCTCCTTTTTTGTTCAATACTAAGTATGTATATGCCCAGCATTTAAAGGCGCACCAAAATTATATTAATCAAAATATTTTGCAAAACATAATGCAGGGATTAATGGGAAAGATGGAATATGCAGTTTTAGCATGTTCTGGATTCAGAGCAAGCTGTTTTACAAAACAAAGCCATCACTATATAGATACTCTCAAAGAAATTCATGATAAAATAAATACCTATGAATGGCATCTGTCACAATAAAACTCAAGCGATTGTAAATTCTACATATGGAGGATGTAGTATGCGATAAATGTAGGAAAAAGCTGAAGATGAGGGACACAACTAGATAGGGACTCGATCAAATCTGCATACTGTAAAGACTTGAGTAGCCTCTCTTATTTCATGTCACTAAAACTATAATTATGTACATAAGAGTAATACGTAAGTAACCTAAGTGTAATCATGAAAATGTGTGGAATGTGTGGAAATCATTGTCAGAAACAAAGGAAAGAAAATAGAACCTCCCAGCAGCTAAGAGCATTTTATATACAGCTTTGTGATCAGTCTTCATCCTGATTTATGATGTCACATATTTACTAAAGGCTGACACCTGTGACAAGATAATAGGCACTTCACTCATCTGTTGTAATTGGAAGTAGTTCAGGGTTAAGAGCGACGCTGTGCTTGTTTCTGCTAACGCAGCTAGAAACTGCAGCAAAGAAAAATGCTCTAACATGCTTTTGCACAATGGCTTTTTCCATTAAGTCAGTGGCTTTAGCTGAATATTGAGTGGCAAGAAAACATGTCCTTTGCAAAGAAATATGTTGCTTACATGTAAATATAATTTGCTAGATGGTGATCCAATGTTCAGGAAACCAAAGTAGAAGGCGCACTGACTGAACACTCACAGGAGCATTAAGGTCCCTTTAAAGTGCTAATCCCAAAGACAATCTGGAAAAAAGAGTAAGAAAAGGGGGGGCCAATCGGCTCCCACGCACACATGGCAGGGCCCGGCCCCCCCTCTCTGGCCAATCCTTGGTTGGTTGCGCGTCCCGCCCTTGCCCCGGAAGCAGTTTTACACTTCCGGTCAAGGGGGCGGGACCGCAGCTTAGAAGGGGTTAAGAGCCTGGGGAGCGCGTGAAGCAGCCTCTTTGTGCCCGCGCTTCCCAGGCTCGCTCCTCGCCCCGCCGTGGGACCGTTTAATTTTGGTCTCTCCCAGAACTTCAGGGGCAAGATATCCACTTGCTTGGGTGCGGGGGAGGGGAGTCAACGCTTTCCTCAGGCTGGTAGCCACCCCACACATACACTATGATGCTAAGGGCGCGAGTGTAAGGGCCCTCCTGTTATGGTTAAATGGAGTTCACGGAGCGCACGAGGGAAAACGGGCCCTTGTCGCGCATGCGCATCTCGGACGTGAGAGCGTAGCTGGGTAAAAGGATCTGACACCGGTTAGCGACCTTGCCGTAGGACCAGAAAATATTAAAATGCAAATTGATATCAGGATGTTAGATTTGGTTAGGAACCACGCTGTATTAGCTACTTGTTAAGGTTAGCCCATCATATCATGTCAAAATGGATGTAAATCTTATGTTCTGAACTTTGCATTTAATAATTGTGTAAATGTTTATTTTATTAAAATTTTTAATTTAAGTTTCAGATTTTAATAAATACGGCCAGGGGGTCTCAGACCCCCTGCCTTCCAAAGAATTATGTGTTGACTTGGTAAATGGGTAACGTAGACTGTGTTAAGGATGGGGGGTCCGGCAGTCCCAGACCATGAGAAAAGGGGGGGCCAATCGGCTCCCACGCACACATGGCTGGGTTCGGCCCCCCCTCTCTGGCCGATCCTTGGTTGGTTGCGCGTCCCGCCCTTGCCCCGGAAGCAGTTTTGCGCTTCCGGGTCAAGGGGGCGGGACCACAGCTTAGAAGGGGTTAAGAGCCTGGGGAGCGCGGTAAGCGGCCTCTTTGTGCCTGCGCTTCCCAGGCTCGCCCCTCGCCCCGCTGTGGGGCCGTTTAATTTTCCCCACTCTCCATCTCCTTGTAGCAGAATTCTGGTGAGGACACTGGTAGGTATACGGTGTAACGCTATGCAATGTCATAGGAGCAAATGTTTTCCTTCCTTAGGCTCTTTTCCCCGTTTACAGGCAAATGTAAATATGTATATGTTTTTGGGTGTGTTTTGCTGTTGCATTAACTCTTTTTCCTTAGGCCTTTTACCCTCTTAGATTAGTAATGTCATTTTTATTATGTGGATCTGGCGGTAAGGTCATAATCGGTGAGCAGCAATTTAAGGTCCTTAGGTGGGGGCGGCCCCATTCACGAAAGGGGTCGCCCAGGGGGAGGGGCTAATGGTCTCTCCCAGAACTTCAGGGGCAGGATATCCGCTTGCTTGGGTGCAGGGGAGGGGAGTCAACGCTTTCCTCAGGCTGGTAGCCACCCCACACATACACTATGACGCTAAGGGCGCGAGTGTAAGGGCCCTCCTGTTATGGTTAAATGGAGTTCACGGAGCGCACGAGGGAAAACGTGCCCTTGTCGCGCATGCGCATCTCGGACTTGAGAGCGTAGCTGGGTAAAAGGATCTGACACCGGTTAGCGACCTTGCCGGAGGACCAGAAATTATTAAAATGCAAATTGATATCAGGATGTTAGATTCGGTTAGGAACCACGCTGTATTAGCTACTTGTTAAGGTTAGCCCATCATATCATGTCAAAAAGAATGTAAATCTAATTTTCTGAAGTTTGCATTTAATAATTGTGTAAATGTTTATTTTATTAAAATTTTTAATTTTGTTTCATATTTTAATAAATACGGCCAGGGGGTCTCAGACCCCCTGCCTTCCAAAGAATTATGTGTTGACTTGTTAAATGGGTAACGTAGTCTGTGTTAAGGCGGGGGGTGGCCGGCAGTCCCAGACCATGGGAGCAACATCGGACTACAACTTTAAATATAGGCGGCCTTTACTAACAAAATTCTGCCTGAGTGTGACATTCTGTTTAAGAGGCATTGTCTCTCTCAAGGAATGTATCATGGTGTAAGTAGACACTGTGCCCTGCTGTTCCCAAAAAGAAGCACATGCATCTATACATGAAGTGTGATGGAGGGAGGGTGAAAACATACATTTTTTTCTACCCCTCGTGAAGTTGGCTTCCCAAAACTGTCATATGTATTAATCGTGTGGTTTTAAAATTAACCAACGTAGAATAGAAAGCACACACACAAATACACGTGGGATACTAATATGCTTGTGTTGCAAATTTAATCCATTAATTATGTGAAGTCGTTTTATTAATATAGTGCGGAAATCTAATGAAAAACTATGCATGTAAGCTTCCTAAATGTATAATTGTGGCAGAAATGATGGAGAATGGTAAGAAAACAATGCATATTTGTAGCTTTAATGCTAGGTAATAACTAGCAGGGTTATCTTAGAATGGGGGAGGTAAACAGAAGGGCTCTACCTCGAAATCTAACGTTTATTTGTGTTTGTTTCTATAATAGTTCCTGTTATGGCCCAAGTAGCCTAAATAAAAATGAAGGCTTTGCGAGACTCCGAAACAGTGGGTTTCTATGCATGTGCGACTATGCTCGAGAGTTGTGCAAGCAGTCTGTGCCTGTGCAGCATGGGTCAAGGTCAGCGTGTCCTGAAGAGCAGAATGGTGCCATGGTTGAGATGTCCGAGTCATGAGCCTGAGAAAAATTGGTGAAGTGACAAGTTAAAGGACACAAGATAAAAAAAATTAATAATAGACAATCTGAACTTTCTTATGAACATAACGATGACTTAGCAGAAATATGGACAATGAGGAGATGAGGTGATCCTCATCCACCCCTTGAATGGACCAATGAGAGATAAGCGTGGACCCTAAAAGTTTCAAATTTTAGATAGAGAGTTAGGGAAAAAGGGTATAAAAGAGGTCATTTGGAGGAAAGAAGGGGTGTGCTTTTGAACTTATTTTTCGCACCACGACATGCTATCGGACGGATTGATTTTCCAGGGTGCAAAGACTTTGACATTTTCTTGACTTTAACTTTTGATGGGAACTGAGTCCGCATGGAAGGTGAACATCAAGAAAGAATAGAGAGGCTGTTTTTGGGAACTATTCCATGCTAACTCTGATTTCCATTGCCGATATCCTTGGTAATAAGTTGTTGACTTATTTTCTGAACTATTCTTCTTTTTCCTTAGGTGAATTTAAAATGCTTAAGGGGTTTTGAATTAAGGTTAAATAAAATAAGGTCATGCTAGGAGACTAAATCTTTAAATAAAAATTAAATAAATGGAGAATTAAGCTGGTCTTGTTGTCCATTAGTTAACTTTTACTAGCTGATCCATTGACCAAATAGTGGGGTGTTTTAATGTTTATTAAAAGTAAAAACATGGTAAGATCTAATAAACTGCAGATGTATATATTGTATAAAATATAGATTAAAATAGATGAAGTAAGACACTCCGCTAAATCCAGCGTCTCTTCCTCTGGCTTTCACCGATCTTAGGAGCAGGGTTATTTGTGTGAATGAATGACTCACAGTGTTATGGGTCCCACCGATGAGTAAAGTGTGATAGCTGCTAGGATATATAGTGATGGTTTGGAGGTTTGGTTTGGAGCAGCGCTGGATCCTTTTTACTTGGTTGCAGAAGCCTGGTTGCTATAGGTTAACTTGGGTAAGTAATGTATAGAATTAGTAAGGTAATGTATATAGAGTTTGATGTACGGAAAGTACGACTAACATTATGGGGCCGATTCCGATTTGGGAAAATGCCCTCAGAGTAGCCGTACGCAGCTTTTTTCCTGTACGATTGGTATGGAGAACCATACCCGTATGTACGACCTAGTACGATGTGTACTCAGAGCAGTTCTCCGTAGGAATCGTACCGAAGACCGTGCAACTCACTGATCCGTACGAATCGCATTCGGAACGAGCAGTCCACGACATCCAAATGGATCAAAGCTGTATTTTCCGACCCATCAAGTACGAATCGTATCGACAACACTCCATACGACTCTTTTTCTATGGAGCTTAAAGCATCCGTAAAAGCATATTTTGCCTCGAAATGCTTACGAAACGAACCCCCCGGCTACGGTTCGTACACCCCATGATAGCAGGGGTACGGTGCGTTGGGCTACGGTGCGTACAACCCCGGATTTCAGGGGTACGGTGCATATGTCCCCGGTGCGTACACCCCATGAATGTTGGCGTACGGCGCGTAGGGGTACGGTTCGCACCCCCCAAGGCTATAGGTGTACGGTCTGTACACCCCGTGCGTAGACCCCTTGCGTTTAGTGGTACGGTGCGTATGTGAATGTGTGGCTCTCCGTACAAATTGCCTATACGCGACGTGCTCCTTATGACTCACGTTTTAATTACCCACGACCGGATCGTACTTCGTGGGTCGTAAGGCATGTTTACGAATCGTACGGTTCACTGTGAGAGTCTAATTCTTACGGATTTCGCCTTGTATTTCGTACGGTTCGCACGGATTCGGACGTACTTCTATCCTACGGATCGTAGTAAGCAATTCGAACGGATTTGTACGAATTGTACGGAAACTGCTTCGAATATGAATCATCATACGGATTTGTTTCTCGAATCAGAATCGACCCCTATATGTTGAGTCTGTATTACGTTATGTGTAGTCGGAATTTTGAGGCGTCTGGGAAGTAGGAAGTTGGTTACTCTGCCTAGGAAGAGGAAAGTGTGGCATGTAAGTCACACATCACATAGTCTGTTTCAAATTGGTAACATCGTCGTTTGTTACAAGTTAGAGACATTTTACGTGTAAGAGTGGTGAATGTATAGCAAAGGACACCTGTAAAATCTTGGCTCAAAGCAGAGGAGTCAGATGTACTCTGCATAAAACTTGACCCAAAGAGAGTAACAGAGTTGATACCGGAGCTTTATAGAAGGGTATGGTAGAGGGAATGCTACTAAAATTCTGTTGTAGAGAAGAGGTAAGCTCTGTCTACTGGAAATACAGAATACATGTGAGTTTGAGGAAACTATCACTTTGGTTTTAGCGAAACAGACAAATGGAGATGTTATATGTGGTTACTAAATGGTTTTAGTTGTATAAAGGTGTAAATACAATGTGTCTATACATTTTTTAAAGGAGGGGTCAGCCGAAGCTGCAGAAGCCAGAGCAGGGATGATGTTGGAAGTGTCGCTCTGGCATTGGTCCAAGTGACTAGAATGGAATGAGCTCTGATTGGTGTGCTAGCAAAGTTTGTGTAAGCATTGGTTGAGAGTGATTGGAACGTATTCTATTCTGATTGGTGTGTTAGTGTGAAATGCGCTATGATCAGTTAGTGCAGTGGATCAGTCTGCGGAAGAGATAGTGCAATTGTTTGCAAGTCTGGAAACAGTCAGAAAAATCTAGTTTTATTATGGAGAAGAAAGGGAAAAACCTATATGGTTTAAGAAATTAAAGAACATATTTAAGAAGGATAAGGAAATAATGACAAGAGAGGGAAAATTGCTTCCTCCACCTATAACGCCAGCATCGTACATGAATATAAAATAAGGCTATCATACATGTATATGGTTAGAAAATTGGGCTAGGTACACTAAGAATGACAGCGTATTAGCATTTAAAGAAATAGTTTCTTTTAGCACCGCTGTACTACGAAATTTGAGAGAAAAGAGGACTAAGCTGGAACCAAGACCTAGGCCAACTCAATTTTAGGCATTGACCGAGTGGGAAGATGAGATGCATGAATTGGAGCGAGAAAGGTTTGAGGAGTTCAGAGGACCTAGGAGTAGATTGCGAGGTTTATGGAGAACAACTCATGAGAGAAGAATGTGGAGATGGAGAAATGCTGATATGTGTGATGGAATGTATCCAGTAAGGACAGTTGATGAAATGGTAGGACGGAAATGTATGGAAAAAAAGAAATAATGTAGAACCAGAAAAGAAGAGTTATGGGGATTGTGAGACAAAGGATGAAGTACTGGAGGAGATAATAAATAGAAGACCCCCTCCATATCAACCGAGTTTTGTAACAGTGACTCCGAATGCTCCGCCAATGGAGACAAGATTTTCTGGTACCCCAAGACGATTTTCTGAAATTAAAGACAGTTCAGAGAGAGAGGAATTGAGATATGCTTCTAATTCCCCATTAATGGAAACCAGACTTACTGGTACTTCCAGATAAAATTGTGAAATTAGCGGTAGCATGGATAGAGCAGAGAGGCGATTTGAAGGAAACTCAAGTACGTCCGAATATGTGCGGTCTACTAATGAATTGACTGAAAAGATACAGGAGCTCACTAAAAATATAAAAGCTGTGACTGTCTCATAAACAATAGGTCCGGTGATTCCAGTGTTAGAAAACCAGAAAATAAAAGAACCATTGTTAACTATCCCTTTGAATCAAAGTTTGCAAAAAGTAAGAGAAAAGGTTTACCCAGATTTATCTGAAGTTAGGGATACTAGTCAGATGACTCCGCCTGACTTGACCTTTAATCAAAGTCTCCCATATAATTTTCCAACGGGTGCGGAATCAGATTGTGCAACATCCAAAAGAAGTATAGAGAAAATTAATTTGTCCCAAACTCCTGTAAGACCAACAGAACAGGAATTAAGTGATTGGCTTAAAAAATTAAAAGTAAACGATCAACAGCCAGATTCATCAATTTCAAATTCTGCGATTTCTAAATTGCGAGAAAAAGCGAATCGCAATTTAGAAATCGCAGAATGGCATTCATGAAAATTTGCGAGAAAAAAAAGCGATTCGCAATCGTCCGCAATCGCCGATTGCGAGTTTCCCAAAAGCGGTAAAAATTTGCAGAATCGGCCGATACTCGTGTTGAAATTGCGATCTCGCAATTATCGAAATCGCAAATTGCGATCTCGCTAATTGTGAGATCACAAAAAACGGGAAGTCGCATTCTGAGCAGAGTGATGACATCACAACCAGGAAGTAGGCAGGTTCCACCCTCATTCAGCAGTGAGAGCCTGAAGTGGAAGCAGCATTGACAGAGCTCCCCTCCAGAGTGCCTACAGGTGAAATCCAGGGGACACCCCAATGCACAACATGTCACAGGAAGCTGCAGGTGAAACTTCCACAGGAAGAAAAAGGAAAATTAAATTTTCCGAACAAGAGCTCGAATATCTGATAGAGGGTGTTTGCAAAGACCACAACCGCCTCTTTGGTAAAATCTCCAGAAGGGTGCTGAGGCTGATAAAAGGAGGATTTGGGTGCGCATCCGTGCAAAAGTGAATTCTGTGGGGGTGACCCAGCGCTCTGTGGATGAGTTGAAAAAACGATGGTATGACCTCAGAGGGCGGGCAAAGGAGAAGATTGCAGAGAGGCTGGGGGAGCGTGTTGCGACAGGTGGAGGGGAGCCCACTGTCCCACCAAACACACCACTCGAGGACCGAGTCGAGGAAACCATTGATCCGCAGGCATGCGTGGGGGTGATCCAGCTGGACTCCTCCCGACCCACCCAAGATACACAAGGTAAGTGCCATGCGACTGCGACCCCCTGTTCCCTAACAATGGCCATGACTCCAGATCATCCCATTTCAAACCCCAGTCATGCAGCCAAAGCACACCACAAAAGCGCTATTGCATTGTGGGACATGTAGTCTGACCACATTTACCATCTAGCCCCATACAGCCAGACCTGTTTAGTGAGAGTCAATCCTGCAGCGAGTCAGGGAATGGTAGCCTGCATGCATGTAGGAAGCTTAAATGTGGAAGAAACATGTCACTAATCAACGTCCACTTTACATCACAGGTGGCGCTGAAGTCCCCAGTACGGACAGCGATGCCCTGCAAATTGAGGATGTAACAGAGGACACTGAGGGAGACTTACATCTATCCCCAAAGCCAGGACCATCAGGGCAAGCTGCCGCACCAGCGGTCATACCACCACCTGCCCCTGTGGACAGTGCCACCTCTGCGCCAACAGGAGCAGCAGCACCACCGCGAGTGACCCAACCACCAGTGGGGCTGACAACACCAGCAGCAGCATGCTGACAATCCTGCCGCCCTGTGGCTGTGAGGAGCCAGTCAAGCGGACTGGTGAGGGAGCAGCGCTATACCACTTCCCATGCTGGCAGGGAATTGAACGTGCGGCCAGGTGGGCTCTCTATTGAGCGCCGTATGCTCCACGTCCACCAGACACAAGCCTGTCATCTTGCGGCCATACATCTCCAGCTGAACAAGACCTCCAGGAATGTTGGTCAGATGTCGGACTGCATGGAGAGGATGACAGCTGCTATGGAGGCCAATACTCAGGCCATGTACAGCCAGCGGGACATTAACCGTCGCAAACACCGGCAGCTGCTGACCCGCCTGTCAGCATACATGCAGTCCAATTATATTATTGGCAACGCGACCTCCCAGCTCTCCAGACGCTCCTTGGCCATGCAGGTCCAAATGGTCCAGTGCTGTCAGGACGTCGCAAGAGAAGGTGGCAACAGCAGTACCGGGCATGCAGGCAACTGGCCATGGCCAGGCGGGGGGGACGACACTAGTGAGGCTACTTCCAGCCATAGTAGCCAATCCGTGCCACCGGTGGTAGCACCCTGCCGCAGCAGCAGGCCCTCTGCTGCCTCACGGCCGAATCAGGAGGAGGATGTTGAAAGAAGGTTGGGAGCATCTGCCCGGAGGCGGCATTGAACATTTGACTAGTACCATGAGGGGCCATGCTGCTACAAGCATGCCCTCCTCAAGAACATGGGTCATATGACGCAATATGGCAATCATGTAACAGTTTTTCGAATCCCCACTTTATTGTGCTATAACAATAACAAATATTCTTTTCAACTTAATCTGACTCATGTCATTATTACTATTGTCATGCATGAGTGAAGTAATGGGTGTGGGGAGTGGGTGTACTAGAAATAGTTCATGCTGATTTGGTTACGGCGCCTGTGTCCTTCTGCAGGATTCTCCCCGCGTGCATTACGCACATGTGCAGGTGGTCAGTTGTCCCCTTCCGACTCACTGCCAGAGATATCTACAGGTATCCTGCGCTTGATAGCAATGTTGTGGAGGA
Source organism: Lissotriton vulgaris (assembly GCF_964263255.1). Taxonomy (NCBI): domain Eukaryota; kingdom Metazoa; phylum Chordata; class Amphibia; order Caudata; family Salamandridae; genus Lissotriton; species Lissotriton vulgaris. Next base: position 1,087,066,839 of record NC_141695.1, on the reverse strand, counting down.
TTGCACACACGGCCGCGATGCAGCAGCAGACCTCTGGCTCGTATTTGATGCCCCCACTAGTCTTGTGCAGTATGCGGAATCTGCTCTTCAAAAGGCCAAATGTCCTCTCAATGCAATTTCTTGTGCGTATGTGTGCAGCATTGTAACGCTGTTGCTGTGGTGTTGCAGGGTTGAGGTATGGGGTGAGGAGGTACTCACGGAGAGCGTAGCCGCTGTCACCTAAATGATAGGAGCAGAGGGTGAGTGCCTGTTCAGCGCAACTACATTATCACAGTGTACTATTGTGGGGCATGTGTACTTACCTAGTAGGTGTCCTTCCCCAAAGTCTCCCCTGGCCAGTCGTGTGTGAATGCCGCTGTGCCGGAATATGAAGGAGTCATGTGTGCTCCCCGGGTACTGTGCCACTATGTCAGTGATGATTGTCTTAGCATTGCACACCATCTGGATATTGAGAGAGTGGTAGGACTTGCGGTTGCGATACATGTATTCCGTTTGTGCTGATGGGCAGATGTGGATGTGGGTACAGTCAATGCATCCTATTACATGTGGAAATTGTGCTACGTTGTAAGATTGTAGCTTGATGTCATTCAAGTCCTGTTGGCTGGTCGGGAATGAGATGTAGTGGTGTAGCCGGGTCAGAATAGCCTCCAGGAAACTCCTTAGGCAGCGGGACATGGTGGGCTGGGATATCCCGCCTGCAACAGCGACTATTCCCTGGAAGCTTCCGGAGGCCAGAAGGTGCAGGCTGCACAATACCTGGACATGGGTGGGCACGGCATTGGTCCTCCTTGTTGGGTGCTGCATCAGGGGGTCTAGGTCCCGGATCAGCTTGATGATCATTGCCCCATTCAGGCGGTACTTAGCGTAAATTTGCTCCCTGGTTTGGCCCAGAAGGGTGACCCGCTGGCGGAATATCCGCTCCTGGATCCTACGTCTGTTCCATGCTGCTCCCTGTAGCCTTCGCCGCCTGACCACCATGTAGAGTCCTGGCATTGTGAGAGTCCTCATGCTCCAGCTGCATATCCTTCAGTGTGTTTGGTCAGGCCTGCACCTGTTGGTAGTTTGTAAACGTTTTTTTGAAATATTTTTTTTTCCTTACTGGTTACCACCTGGTCTGGGTTCTCCTTAAATTGCGCGTTGCAAATAACGATTTTCGGGATTTTCGCTTTTTGCAATTTTTCATGAATAGCGTTTGCGATTGTTTTGCGATTTCGCACATTAATTCGCAGATTCCATGGTTTCTGGCAATTTCAGAATCGCAAATGGGCTTCTTCCAGGATTCTGCGAATTTATTTGCGAAATCGCAATTTTTCTTTAGCGAATTTGCTTTTTGATAGATTACACTGTCATGAATTCCTTTTATCCAAATTGCGATCGCAGTTACTTATTCGCAGCTATTGCGATCGCAATTTGGCTTCATGAATCTAGCTGCAAGAAACTAAAATGTTATATTTGGTTAGATTGAAAATTGACAAGGAGGAATTAATAGTTGGAACAATTGGAACAGATAGATTAAAAGCATACCAAGACGATGAAATAATGTTCATGTGTAAAAGCATTACATGGAGAGCTAAAAATCTGCATGAGCGACTAGAATGATTGGCAAATGAACTCAATATAGACTTTGGAAAGACTAAAATATTACAAAAGCCTTACAGAGTAGATTTTATTGAAAAAGATATTGACAATATGAATACTGCTGGAAGATGAACCCAGATAAAGGAATTGATTGTGTTGTTGAGGAAGTGGGGAGATGTAGTGTGGGTAAAAAGTAAATGGACAAAGAAAAGGGAAGAAAGCAATGATAAAACATCATTAGCGTTTCCAGTTAGAGAAAAGGAGCCTTTAGCGAATAAATTTCCTATGAGAGAAATACCAGGAGGAGGGCATGTGCATGTTCCTTGGACTAGACAGGATATATTGTCCTTTCCAAATGATTTCCCTAGGTTGCGAGAGAAACCAGTGGAATGGTACCAACAAGTGTATCAAGTTGTGAAAGTCTCAAAAGTACTATAGGAAGATTTAGATGGGTTATTTGACATAGTAGTACCAGCAGACCTATTGTCTGAATGTAAAATAACAGTGGATTGACCAAAATCCGAATACCCAAGAGATCCTAAAACAGGTGCTACTGGGCCTGAGGTGATGCGGAAGTATGAACAGGAAATAGTATTCTTGAAGAATAAAATCCCTCTGAAAGAAACAGGCTGGGTAAAGATAGACATGACATTGCAAGAACCTAAAGAATCAGTACATTTATTTTATGAGAGATTGTTGCTAGTGTTTAAGCAATACAGTGGATATGAGGAATTGAGCGAAAAGAACATGAGTCATTTTTTGTATCGTTTTTCTTTGGATTAAGACCCGAGATAGGAGATATGGTGAAGCATAACTTGATGGGTTGGCAGTCATGTTCTGCCAATGAAGTGTTGAGGCATGCGAAATATTGCAGTGATGAGATTGAGGTCAAGCAAAGAAAGCTTAAAGAGAAAGGCATGTGGGCACAGGTGAAAATGGCTGAACATCAAGTAGCTCAATGAAAGAATAAATGTTCTGAAGGAGGTCAGGTGAAAATGAAGGGAAATTTAAATAAAGGAAAAGGAAGGGTAATTTGGAAGAGGCAAAAAAATGTTTCCATGTCACAATTGCGGCAGATTAGGGCATTGGAAGAACGAGTGTAAGTTGCCACCAAGTGTTTATCCCGAAAATACATCCTTGAATCCGCAAGTGCAGAATGAGGTAATTCAGCAATCATTGCCACAGCAACAGGCAGTTACCCTACAGAGTCAGGTGCCACAACCACCACTTCCACACAGTGTAAATCTGCAGAAATACAGTGCAGAGACAGGACTCGTCGGAGGAGAACAGGTAACGAGATCACCTAGAGTGAATGTGAGTTCACAGTATTGGCTGAAGGAAGATGGGAGTGAGTCTGATGATAGTTACTGACGGTGCCTAGGAGAGGGAGAGTGCATACTTGGCACAACTCTAGAGGTATATCAATCAGGTCCTTTTGTGAAGGGAAAGGTGAATGAAGTAAATGTGACTTTCCTAGTGGACACATGTGCTATTGTTCTACTGTTACATCAGTAGAAGTTCAAAATCTTCCTCTCTCAGGAAACAGCATCCAAGTAGTAGGCGTAGCAAATAGACAGATTCAAACATCCCTGACAGAACCAATTGAGGTGGAAATTAGAAATTTCAAAGATATGCATCGATTTGTAATGTGTGACAGTAGTCCTGTTAACCTTCTTGGAAGGGACATACTGTGGAAAATGAATTGTGCCATTTACTGTTCACCTGATGGCATTGAACTCCAAACACCAGATAAAGATAGATTGTAAAGAATGACTATGTCACTGATAGACTCAGAACAAAATAGCATGTTTCCTGTATTTGACAAAGAAAAGATACCTGGTGAGTTAAAAGAGTCAGTCAAAGAAAAAGTGTGGGATTTCACAGGAGAGGATATTGGATTCATGAAAGGTGTGGATCCTGTGAAAGTTTCTTTAAAGGAAGGAGTGAGTTACCCAAATATTCTCCAATATAAATTGACAGCAGAAATAATCGAAGGAATAACTCCAGTGATAAAATGATTGAACAAGGAATTTTGAAAGCAATAATAAGCAGTCCATGTAATTCACCTATAATGGGATTGAAGAAGCCTAATGGAACATTTAGGATAGTGCAGGATTTACGAAGAATTAATAAAATTGTTGTCCCATGCTGTCCTGTTGTGCCAAAGCCAGCAATAATCCTGTACCAAATCCCGCAAGATGCAGAATGTTATACAGTCATTGACTTATGTAATGCATTCTTCACAGTTCCATTACACACAGATAGCCAGCAAATATTTGCCTTGCGGTTTGGAGACAATATTTTGGCATGGTGCCGAATTCCTCAGGGGGTTACTGAGAGTCCCTCCATCTTTAATTATCTGTTAAAGAAGTCATTGGAGAGTTTAAACATGCCTGGAAATTCAGTACAGGTTCAATATATTGATGACCAATTAGTGGCATCAAGAACCAAGGATGCATGTGTTTCAGATACCATTGCATTACTGAATCATTTAGCAGAAGGAGGACATAAGGTGTCACCATCAAAGTTACAGTTCTGTCAGAAAGAAGTACAGTATCTAGGTCACAAGATTGCCCAAGGAGTTAGACAAGTTACCATAGAAAGAATCAGAATGATACAGAGAATGAAACCTCTTAAAACTCAAAAACAGGTGAGAATGTTCTAGGAATGGTAGGTTAATGTCGACAATGGATCAGTGGATTTTCCCTGATAGCAAAACCATTGAAAGGGTGATAAGGGCAGATGTAAGAGACCCCATAGTGCTGAATAAAACAGAAATGGAGGCTTTTGAATGACTAAAAACCAGTTTGTGTGAAACACCAGCATTGGGAATGCCTGATTAATAGAAAGAATTTGAACTGTATTGCAGTGAACGAGATGGATGTGCATTATCAGTTCTAATAAGTGTGAGCTAGGAACAGAGTGAAGGTATAGTGATGGGATATCCGTTGAGGGTATATGTACCTCATTCAGTGGAAATTCTCCTCACTAGGACCAGAACACAGGGGCATATTATTAATGCTGGCGATATGCTATTTTTGCAGCTTTAGTAGATATACTCACTAGTTTTGGATTAAGACCTTTAAAAGTACGACTGAAAAAGGCTTAGTCTCCATGGTACTTTGTGGATCTTAAATTAGCCAAAATCAAATGCAGACAAAAAAAGCGTGCCTGAAGGTCACAATATATTGTTGCACAGAAGAAGCTCTACTGTGCGGTGCTTGAAGAATATAGGAAAGCAATTATTCAGGCTAAAACTGCTTACTTTACTGCCAAATTTTGAGAGGCTGTTAATGCTCCAAAAGAACTGTTTCAAACAGTTACTGCATTTTTGAAGTGCCCTCGGGATTCAACCTTTACTCCAGATCAAAACTTTACATACAAATTAGCCAGTTTTTTCCAAAACAGGGTTCAGTCTGTGTATAATGAGCTCTCAAGAGTAGCAGATGACACCGAGGTAATTGCTTCTGTGCAGTCTACTCCTAGGGTTTTGGAATACGGCCTATCCCAATTTCCTTATTTGCCATAAGAGAAAGTGGGAAATTTGCTGCTACAAATTAAATCTGGTTCCCCCATGGACCCCTGTCCGCCGTATGTATTACATCTGGCCCCAGAAGAGATATGCCCTGTCTTATCTCCTGTATTAAACTTAGTTTTGACCACAGGAGTCTATCCAACGTAGTGGAAAAAGGCCTGTATTCATCCCCTTTAAAAAAAAACAAAGCTCTACCCATTAGACGAAAAAAACTATTGTCCCATTTCCTGCTTACCGCTGCCTGCTAAAGAGCTAGAGAAGTCCATGAATGCGGAAATAACATCTTATCTAGAAATTAACAACCTTCTTGATAACACACAACATGGCTTTGTGCAAAACATTCCACGGAGACAGCACTGATCATGGCAGCAGAGGAAATACGCAATGTTATGGATGAGGAAGGAAGGGCTACATTAGTCCTGCTTGACTTAACATCAGCCTTTGATACCGTGAGCCATGTGGTGCTAATAAAAAAGCTACAGGACATAGGTATCCCGGGTACAGCTCTTGCCCTCCTCACCTCTTTCCTATTGTCGAGAGAACAAGTCATCTGTTGGGATGGCTACCAGTCGGAGGAATTTTTACTTCCTGGAGGAGTCCCTCAGGGCTCCGCCTTATCCCCCACTCTCTTTAACATCTATGTTGCCCCATTGGCAAAACTAATAAAAAGCTATGGTTTTACGCTGGTGTCATATGCTGATGACACTCAGCTGATAGTGTCTGTAACTCACGCAGTGGATGTCATGGTAGCTGAATTCTCCAAATGCACCTCGGCTCTGATGACTTGATCAATTCTAATTTTTCAAAACTGAATACTGGCAAAACTGGAGTTTTAGAGTTTGGTCACAAAGCCTAGATCAGGAATCGGCTATGTTGGCCATCTTCAGCTGGGGTCTGCCCTGTACCAGTAAATAAAGCCAGGAATCTTGGCTTTATGTTCGACAAAGATCTTGCCTGAGCTGCTCATCTCAATCAAGTATCATCTGCTTGCTTTTTTATGTTGAAACGCTGAGAAAGATCCTCCCGTTCATTCCTCTTTCCTTGAGGAAAACAGATATAATTACCACGATTCTCTCTAGAATTGATATGGCAATGCTCTGTATCTAGGAGCGGGTGCGGTACAACTCGCAAAACTGCAATCAATTCAGAATGCGGCAGCCAGAGTGTTGCTTAAACTACCGAAATATCATCCTACATCAAACGCGTTAAAACAACTTCATTGGCTTCCTGTAGGGCGGCGCGTTGAAATTAAATAACTCTGCTTGGTTCATAAAGCCTTGTTCGGTGGAGGGGCAGAGGATGTGCAATCCCTGTTTTCCCGTTACATTCCAACGCATGCTCTGAGGTCTGCCACTCTTGGGCTAGTCAAACTTCTCAAAATAAAAAGGGCAAGATGGGGAGGAAAACGCTTTCCCTTCCTGGCAGCTAAGCTATGGAACTCAATTCCCGTTCATTTGAGAATGGTATCTAACCGACTACTGTTGAGGAAGGAAATTAAAACCTGGCCTTTTACTCAGCGTTAAACTTGTATGCATGGTGTTTGTTTACTTCTCTTCTGCGCCAAGACACCCCGGCAGTAGTGCGCTCTATAAATACTTTCAATCAGTCAGTCAGCAGAGTTGATTGCTTTGATCCGAGCATGTGAACTGGGAAAAGAAATAAGAGTCACCATAGTGACTGACAGTCAGTATGGTTTTGAGGTTGTCCACGATTATGGTCAACTGTGGTCCCAAAGAGGTTATTTAACTTCTGCAGGATCCTCCTTCAGAAATGCTGAGTTTGTGAAAATGCTGATTGATGCAATCCAGTTACCTGAGAACATTGCTTTTGTAAAATATGCAGCTCACAAGAAAGGAGATGATTATGTCACCAGAGGCAACTGTTTTGTTGACTCTATTGCTAAGTACTGTGCTAAAAATCTTGCATCTATAAATCGGGACAGAAAAGCTGAACATGTTTCAAGTCCTTTAATGCTAACCACAGTAGTTGAGACTTGGCAGGAAGTAAAACAGATGCAGAAGGAAGCAAGTGAGGAAGAGAAGGATATTTGGTTAAAATCAGGAGGTAGACAAAGAGAAGAGGATGATATTTGGGTTTATAAAGATGAAAGACCAGTAATACTTGATAGCATGATCTCTAATACGGCCTCAATGTACCATGGTCAAGCCCATATTGGGAGGGATGCCATGATTAGGATGTTTAGACAGACATGGTATGATCCTAAGTTCAGGATGATCATTGAGAGCCTTTGTCAGCGATGTCTTGTGTGCCAGCAGTTAAACCCAAGAAGGAAAACAGTTGTGAGTTTGGGATCCATAGGACGGGAGGGAGGTCCATTTACACGAATGCAATTGGATTTTGTCGAGTTGCCACCCTGTAATCGACTTCGATATGTACTTGTGATCATTTGCCTATTTTTCCAGTGGGTGGAGGCCTTCCCTACCAGACGGAATGATGGAGTGACTGTTGCAAAATTATTGTTGAGAGAAATCATTCCACGAACACATTTTCACAACGAGTTAATGCAAATGATTTGTGAAGCACTGGACATTTGTCAGAAATTACATTGTGCTTACAGACCAGAGGCTTCTAGGGAAGTTGAGCAAGTAAATGGAACCATAAAGAACAGAATTGCAAAAATGTGTTTGGCCACTGGACTAAAATGGCCTGATGCTTTGCCACTTGTTCTGAGGACCCTAAGGAGCATACAAGCATTTTTGCCAGTTGATAAACTATTGGCTATTAATGATGATATCATACTGGATTACTGCAAAAACCTGTCTGGCATGGTAACTTTTGTGCTCCATCAGGTGGGAATTGAGGCAAACTCGAAAGATCCAGCTCATGATCTAGTCCCTGGAGATTGGGTTTGCATAAAGGTACACAGGAGAAGAAACTGCCTAGTTCCTCATTGGCAGAAGCCCAGAGAAGTCATTCTGGTGAGCACGACTGCAGTTAAATGTGCTGGTGTAAGGAGATGGGTATATGCTAGCCATACCATCTGTGTGCCTGAGCCTGAACGTCCACAGGACGAACCAGAAAGCACAACTGATTCAGATTCTGAAGGTGAACCAGATAAAAATCTAGATACTGAAGCTCGGCCTGTTCGTTGACATCTGGAAATATCAGATGCAAGCTCTGCGTCTGAAGGAGAAGGTGACCAAATACCAAATTTTGAAGATCGACCTGAAAGTTGAGATTTGGTAAGGTCTGATACCAGTGTGGGCTCTGACCAAAGTGAAGACAAAACTGGTAGTGAGATAAGTACTGAAGGACAGTCTGAACGCTCTGAAAGCAGGAACAGAAATCTTGAAACTTGTGAAAAGGAAATAACTCACAATAAGGATGAGCTTCCAAGTACCAGCTATGGAGAACTTCCTAACAGAGTGAAAGAACTGACCAAAGAGAAAACAGATTCAGTAAAGAAAACAGACATTATAAAGGTCACCATGAATGAAACTGATGAGAAATCTGAAACTGAGTCTGATGACAGTGAGGATGAAACTCAATTGTGGAGAAGCTTAAGAAAGAGAGCTTGGAGAGTGGAACATAACCCTGTTGAACTTGAAACCAAGAAACCACGTAAAGGGGATAATTGGCCTAAAGAAAATGATGGTCTGAGATTCAAACTGGTTAATAAAGCAAAAATCCAAGAAGATCGAGTAAATGTAATAATCAGTCAAAAGGAGTTGCTAGGTGAAAAGATTGTGCAAAGGCAAAAAAGAGTAAGAAGACCAAATCAAAAATACAAGTCACCTGAATGGTCATACGTTGTTTAGCCTCCAATAAAAGAATTAATTGCCGTCAAGAAAATTTGAAATACCAAAGTGGAGAAAAGAAAGTAAGTGAACTGAGACTCAAAAGAGGAGTACCTAAACTGGGAAACCAAAGAAAGGGAAAGGTGAAGAAACACGTTTGTTGAATGTGTTGATGGTAAGGACACTTTTAAATGCAAAAGAAATTTGAAAGAGGCAATATAAAGACAGAAAAGATTGTGGAAAACGCTGTGTAAAATTAAAAATGGCTACTAATGATGTAACAAGATCGTAATTTACTATTTTTAGAAAATGGTGTTGAATTTGGTTAATATGTACAGGGCTATTGATGTTGGTATGGTTGATATTAGCTATTGTAATTCCTTTTAGCCCAAATTTTGAAAAAGCAAAGGCAAATGAGAGTATGAAAGAAAGGGCCTATGAGTCAAAGGGTGAAATAATGCATGTGTATAGACCTGAAGTACATCAAGATAATTCGATTAGTGATTACTCGAAGAATATGTTTTCGAAGGAATTATCTGAATATGTGAGAACAATGGACTCTGGTGATTGCTACATCTGTGTGAAATTACCAGCATCTGTATCAGTGGGTGTGACGTATCACCACCTTCCATTAACATATGGGGTTACATGTACAGTGTTAGCTAGTTTGTTTTACAGAACAGGTAAAGTAGAGTATTATTATTCAAATTCTGATGATGTTTTTGCAAAATTGAAAATTGTGGCTGAATTGAATCAAATCAAACCTGCAAAGGTTTTCAGAGAATATTTTTTGGAAACACAAGAACTGACCCATGACTATGCGTTCAAACATAATTTGACTTGTAAAATGAGAAATGAGAAGAAAGCCTTTTTGGATATGGTAGAGGAAAGAAAGAAAGAAAGAGGAAGGAAAAAGCAAAGAAATCTAAATCTACAATGTGGACATTTGAGGATGATAAGATAGATGGACGTAATGAGAAATGTGGCTATAAATATAGATACACCATTATTAGGGAAATTATGTATTAGAAGAGGCAACACTGTGTATGATAATTACTTTGTGGGAGGAAGTCAATGTGAAGATACATATATTTTAAAAGGGGGTTGGGGATTTAAAGGAGGGGGTAATCCAGTTTTCCCTGGCATATATTTCCTATGCGGGAACAAAGCTTTTTATAGATTGCCTGATCATTGGTACGGGCCCTGTTATGTAGGCCTGGTCTTTCCTAAAATTTTCCATGTAGATAGTGGAGCTAATGGAATTCATGAGATTGATAAACCTTTAAGTCGTAGGAGAAGGGAAAGTGTAATAGAAATAATAGATGATATTTTTAGAGCATTGATACCAGCAGTGGGTGTATCCTTTAATGCAAACAGAATTCGGAAATTGTCAATGATAGTAGATCGTTTGTCAACAGATACTGCAGGTGGATTTATATTGGTATGCACAGAAATGGTGGCTATGAGAGCTATGGTGATGCAAAATCGACTTGCTCTTGATATCATTTTGGCAAAAGAGGGAGGAGTCTGTGGAATTTTGAAGGTACAGCACTGTTGTACCTACATTCCCGATAAAAGTCAAAACATTGAAAGATATAATACAAATCTTACAGAACTGCATAAAGAAATTATACCACTGGAGGTTGACGGTGTTCTTGAGAAACTTGGTAGAAGTTTTTCAGCTGTTAATAAATGGTTTTATGAAATAGGTAGATCCATAATAGGGAAAGTATTATTTCCAGTAACACTAATAATAGTGATATTTTTAGTCTTAAGATTAGGTTGTAAACTTAGAAAAAGAAGAAACCTTAAAAAGTCTATAAAAAAGGAATTTGAAAAGAGACAAGAAAGAGAGCGTGAAAAGGGGGACATTGAAATGGAAGTTTAAGGAGAAACTTTATCAAGACAGAAAGAAAATAGAGGATACTAGAGTATAACTTATACTAATTAAAAAAGAATTTGAAACATGCTTTGAAAATTTTATGAACATTTCTGGGTGTTATTTGGTGATAAATCATCAAAGGGGGGAGTTGATGGAGCGAGGGTGAAAACAAAAATGTTTGCATACACCTCGTGTAGTTGGCTTCCCATAACTGTAATATGTATTAATTGTGTGGTTTTAAAATTAACCAACGTAGAATAGAAAGTACACACACAAATACATGTGGGATACTAATATGCTTGTGTTGCAAACTTAATCCATTAATTATGTGAAGTTGTTTTACTAATATAGTGCCGAAATGCTATAATCTAATGAAAAACTATGCATGCAAGCTTCCTAAATGTATAATTGTGGCAGAAATGATGGAGAATGGTAAGAAAACCATGCATATGTTCAGCTTTAATGCTAGGTAATAAATAACAGGATTATCTTAGAATGGGGGAGGAAAATAGAAGGGCTATATTTCGAAATCTAAAGTTTGATTGTGTTTGTTTCTATAATAGTTCCCGTTATGGCCCATGCGGCCTAAATAAAAATGGAGGGTTTGCTAGACTCTGAAACAGTGGGTTTCAATGCATGCGCGACTATGCTCGAGAGATGTGCAAGCAGTCTGTGCCTGTGCAGCGTGGGTCAAGGTCAGCGTGGCCTGAAGAGCAGAATGGTGCCAAGATTGAGATGTCCGAGTCGGGAGCCTGAGAAAATTTGGTGAAGTGACAAGTTAAAGGACACGAGTGAAAAAAAAAGAATATTAGACAATCAGAACTTTCCTATGATCATAACGATGACTTGGCGGAAATATGGACAATGAGGAGATGAGGTGATCCTCATCCACCCCTTGAATGGACCAATGAGATGAGCGTGGACCCTAAAAGTTTCAAATTTTAGAAAGATAGTTAGGGGAAAAGGGTATAAAAGAGGTCGTTTGGAGGAAAGAAGGGCGTGCTTTTAAATTTATTCTGCGCACCACGACATGCTGTCGGACTAATTGATTTTCCATGGTGCAAAGACTTTGACATTTTCTTGACTTTAACTTTTGATGGGAACAGAGTCTGGATGGCAGGTGAACCTCAAGAAAGAATAATGAGGCTGTTTTTGGGAACTATTCTACGCTAACTCTGATTTCCATTGCCGATATCCTTGGTAATATGTTTTTGACTTATTTTCTGAACTATTCTGCTAATAAATGTAAACTGTTTGAATTTAATCTTCTTTTTTTTAGGGGCTTTGAATTTAGGTTAAATAAAATAAAATCATGCTAGGAGAATAAATCTTTAAATAAAAATTAAATAAATAGAGAATTAAGCTGGTCTTGTTGTCCATTAGTTAACTTTTACCAGCTGATCCATTGGCCAAATAGTGTTTTAATGTTTCTTAAAAGTAAAACCATGGTAAGATCTAATAAACTGCAGATGTATGTATTGTATAACATTTAGATTAAAATAGATGAAGTAAGACACTCTGCTAAATCCAGCATCTCTTCCTCTGGTTATCACTGACCTTGGGAGCAAGATGATTTGTGTGAATGACTGACTCGCGGTGTTTTGGGCCCCACCGACGAGTAAAGTGTGATAGCTCCTAGGATATATAGTGATGGTTTGGAGGTTTGGTTTGGAGTAGCGCTGGATCAAGTGCATTGATAGTATGTGAAGTGCTGCCTGTCAGAACTCTGCGGATATAACAGTGAATGTGCACCATGCTCTAAATGCGAAATTAGCATTCTAGGGAAGTCAATTGGATGTGGAGGGATAGTTACACTCTTGTTGCAGGGATAATCCTATGAAATAAATCCTCTAATTTACTTATGATGGACGTGTCATCATTTCGGGGCTACAAGAAGTAGAGACTGACTTGCTTTTCTAAATTAGAGGGAGTGCAGCAGGCTCATGCATACTGCTACCTAATTTGTGATTATTCAACAGGTGACGGTGGTTGCCAACTGGAAGGGCTGGTGATACCCACATCATAATTAAACAACAGGGGGTGGTGATGGACAGAGTTTCTGAATTAAGCAGAATACTCTCACCCAGTCAAGAGATCAGGGCTTGATCCAACACCGTTTTTTAGCTCACTGCACCATCCCAGCTCAGAACCTGGCTATATGCAAATTAGTCTGTCCCTGGCCCAGTGCATCATGGGAACAGGGCAGACCAAACTACCAAGCCAATTATTTCACTGGGAAGGAAACAAGCTTCTGGGGACCGGTTTCTGGCATTACAGCCGTCTTCGGCCCAGCTTGCTTGAATCCTGATGGTGCAATGAGCAAGGGACTCACGTCTGAGTATACCCTTCCACGCTTATGGTGGACAAAATATTTAACAACAAGGGGTGGTGATGGACAGAGTTTCTGAATTATGCAGAATACTCTCACCCAGTCAAGAGATCAGGGCTAGATCCAACACCGTTTTTTAGCTCACTGCACCATCCCAGCTCAGAACCTGGCTATATGCAAATTAGTCTGTTCCTGTCCCAGTGCATGATGGGAACAGGGCAAACCAAACTACCCCGAGTGTGCTGGGTATACTCAGACGTGAGTCCCAGGCTCTCCACACCACTGGAGTCAAGCTATCCAGGCTGAATGAAGGCTGATAGCCAGAAACCGGTCCTTGGATGCTTGATTCCGGTCTGGGAAAGACATGGCTTGGTAGTTCGGACTGGACTGTTCCCATGGGGCACAGGGTCAGAGCTGATTTGCATATAGCCAGTGTCTAACCCAGGGTGGTGTGGAGTGCAAAAAAACAATGGATGTAGGCCCAGATCCTTGTAATGGGGTGAAAGTATGACATTGTTCTACATTCTGTCCATCAATTGTGTTTTTTGCAATTTTCACCCCGGGTGATACCCACATCAGCATCACCAAGGGGCAGATGAAATACATACATACCACTCATATGTATGCAAAGACGAACTGAGAGGTTATGTGGACGTTTCCGATAACTCTTCATAAACCCGCAATAAGGTATCTGCTGAAGACAAATACTTCCTTCTGTGTACGTAAGAAAAGGCAATGGAGAGCCTCGTGCTGCAAATCACAGCCATGGAGGAAAGACTCAATATCATCGACTACTCAGTGAACCCAGACAGTGGCGGCACTGCTGAACTTTCTGCCACTGGGTGCTATAAAAAAGCCACAAGAACGTCAAAAAAGCCTTAAAAAGATAACAGTCAATACCATAGGTATGCACAGCTGAAAATCGCTGACACGTGAGGCAGAGCTTTATGTTTAAGCAGCCACAGGGGGCGGTAAAATGCCCCCCACCCCATCTCCTGGTACTAGCTCTATAATGCTGCCCCTGACTGAAGCACATGTACTAATATATTACCTAGTTGCATCAAACAACATCCTGCATTTGCAATGGATGAAAGGGTTGCAGAGGTATGAAAAAGCAAAAAGGCCACAATCGGTCATACATAGACGTCACACTCTGGAGCAACAGTACGACTATACTCATGTTTGATGCACTGGAGACATTTTGAGTGACAACTGTGGCGAAATGAGCAATGTGCAAAAACTGCACAAAGTAGTGACGAGCAAAGCATGGGCCAGCTGAGGTAGTGTGGCTTAGAAAGCTAGGCCCCACAGTTTGCTCTACCAAGGGGAAAGGCTGTTCAATTCATACCTCTTTATTCAGACTGCAGGAAAGGGGAACTGAACACAAGACACTACTGACAGACATTCCTGAATATCTAGACACAGACATGGACACACGGCCCCCATTTCCTCCACTACATGCCTTACACATCATCATACAGTGGACAATTTTAAAACTTTGGAAGCACAACACGCAACAAGATGTAATGTGCCAGCCAGGCATACAGGCATACTTATTATTCACAGAATCACTCTCTTGCTCCAGCACCAGCAAAGTTCTTCTTTGTATGACCAACTTTTTTGAATACTGTAGAAGCTGTTAAATTTTTTACGAACTAGCCCTTAATGTTACTCTGTGAAGGGCTCTGTGCAACCTACATCCCTTTGTCCCGGATCCTAATTCTTAACTCCACCCTTTAGCAATCACATTTTTTTTTCATTGGATAGAGCTAGTAGCCTCTGTATTTGCTAGATTATAATCATACGACGTCAAGGTCTTGATCTGTCCACCAGTATCTCATTTACCTTAGTCAGAAGGCATGGTCTCTCCACCAATCTCGGTCCAATGCCCCCATATGCACTAGTCTTTGAGTGACCCCCCATCTACCATGTGCTGTTTCAGAAACCTCTGACACTCTCCGAGGTAGTATCCTACAATTATACTACCTTGTTAACACAGGAGTCTCCCAGCTGCCTCTGCTCATTTCCATCTACGCACACCATTTTTGAGATGTTTGGCGTTTGAAGAGCTAAGACTTATCATAAGTGGTGGTGCCCCACTGAGCATCCTTTTACATTGAGGAAGATATGCTGACAGGAATTAAATGGAGTATCAGTCCTCATATAACTGTGCATCAGGGATTTTAGTGGGCCGGGTCTCACCGGTGCTGAGCACCAGCAGTTTGTTAAAGGGGCCCTCGAAATGGGTCTCTATCGTTCTCTTTGTTCCCTGGCACAGGCGGTCCTTTTTTTCCGGACTGCAGTGACAGCAGGCACATGGATGTGCGTGTGCTTACACTGCTCCCTCCTCACTAGTTGAGAAATTGAGGCATGACGTCATGCCAGGTGAGCGCTGTAGGGGAAGCGAAATAATCTATGGGTTTCCCTTCTCTTTTTGAAACTGTAGAGCAGCAACATTGTCACCAGGGCTTTAACTGGAAGCTTTATCAATATTATATACTACAAGCCATAGTTGCTGCTTATTTATCTTATGAAACTAAGAACCATTGACAAAGCCAATAGTCCTGACATCTTGTAGGCATGATGTTACGTGTTGTATCATATATCTGAATGCAATGACAGAAACAGCAAAATACAGGTCGGGCAGCACACTATGCTACGCACAGATTTTTACCTTATGTGTTTTAAGCCACGCCCTTATTTACATAGGCCAGGTCCCTTTGAGACACCCCTCAGTTTTTTCATCCCACTTAAAGCCCTGCTGTGCATCAATATTAAAACACACATTTCCCTAGTGAGCACTCGAGAGAAAGAACTGTCGATAACTTTTAATCAAGGAAAGAAATCAGAATTATGTGCAAGCGGATATAATTTATGAGTTAGCTAGTAGCTCTTTAGGAGGTAACCATACCTTTAAATACACAAATCAAGTACCCCAGACCACACCTGGCATATCCCTCTTCTTGCACCTTTCCATGTACCACCATCAGCTCAGGTCAGACAAAATATCTTTTGATGCACCACAATTGTCTGCCAGTCTTCTCCCGCAGCCTTCTCCCACGTCCCAAAAGGCTGCATGGAGGCTGGACGTGCTGTGGCAGCTGGAACATTCTTGGACTTACTCCTACCATTGAGCATAAATGAAGCACACAGCTCTGAAATCAACTTCTTGATCCCCAAACACAACGGGACGTCGAGTGAGTTTAGAAAAGCTTGGGCTGCTGATCACAGACACTCACTGCACCACTGAGGCTAGTTAGATACCACCTTGGCACGCTGGACACATAAAGGCTCCCACAGGGTGTAGGAGATGCTCTTTATCCAGAGGGTGCTGAACTATACTAGACACCTATGCAGGATAGGGAGCACAAAATTGTTCCACTGTCTGCAATCTTGATAAGCTTGTGTAGTCGGGGACCGACTTACTTGAGTAAACCCTTTCAGAACGCCGAGAACGCCGACTTCGCCGACGCCTTGATCTGGGATCTGCCACTCGTCCCTGCGGCCTCCCCGTGTCCCAGGAGGGATTGACCGCCTGAGCCCTGCGCTAACATCTTGCAGCACCCGCTTCGCGGGTGCCGCTGTGCGGCGCTAAGGTGTGGGGTCGAGGCTGCAGGTCTTCACCCAGCATTCATCACCCGGGAGGAACTAAGAACTGAGCAAGGTAACTGGGGGCGCGTGAGGCAGGGACTCCATAGACCAGGAGTCCCCGCGCTGCACAGGTGTGCACGGCCGCGCCCCCAGCAAGCCACGCCCCCGGCCGTCCAAGCTCTGTTAAAGAGCGGAACCTCACAGCGTGCAGTGGGACCGACTTACTTGAGTAAACCCTTTCAGAACGCCGAGAACGCCGACTTCGCCGACGCCTTGATCTGGGATCTGCCACTCGTCCCTGCGGCCTCCCTGTGTCCCAGGAGGGATTGACCGCCTGAGCCCTGCGCTAACATCTTGCAGCACCCGCTTCGCGGGTGCCGCTGCGCGGCGCTAAGGTGTGGGGTCGAGGCTGCAGGTCTTCACCCAGCATTCATCACCCGGGAGGAACTAAGAACTGAGCAAGGTAACTGGGGGCGCGTGAGGCAGGGACTCCATAGACCAGGAGTCCCCGCGCTGCACAGGTGTGCATGGCCGCGCCCCCAGCAAGCCACGCCCCCGGCCGTCCAAGCTCTGTTAAAGAGCGGAACCTCACAGCGTGCAGTGGGACCGACTTACTTGAGTAAACCCCTTCAGAACGCCGAGAACGCCGACTTCGCCGACGCCTTGATCTGGGATCTGCCACTCGTCCCTGCGGCCTCCCCGTGTCCCAGGAGGGATTGACCGCCTGAGCCCTGCGCTAACATCTTGCAGCACCCGCTTCGCGGGTGCCGCTGCGCGGCGCTAAGGTGTGGGGTCGAGGCTGCAGGTCTTCACCCAGCATTCATCACCCGGGAGGAACTAAGAACTGAGCAAGGTAACTGGGGGCGCGTGAGGCAGGGACTCCATAGACCAGGAGTCCCCGCGCTGCACAGGTGTGCACGGCCGCGCCCCCAGCAAGCCACGCCCCCGGCCGTCCAAGCTCTGTTAAAGAGCGGAACCTCACAGCGTGCAGTGGGACCGACTTACTTGAGTAAACCCCTTCAGAACGCCGAGAACGCCGACTTCGCCGACGCCTTGATCTGGGATCTGCCACTCGTCCCTGCGGCCTCCCCGTGTCCCAGGAGGGATTGACCGCCTGAGCCCTGCGCTAACATCTTGCAGCACCCGCTTCGCGGGTGCCGCTGCGCGGCGCTAAGGTGTGGGGTCGAGGCTGCAGGTCTTCACCCAGCATTCATCACCCGGGAGGAACTAAGAACTGAGCAAGGTAACTGGGGGCGCGTGAGGCAGGGACTCCATAGACCAGGAGTCCCCGCGCTGCACAGGTGTGCACGGCCGCGCCCCCAGCAAGCCATGCCCCCGGCCGCAACACCCTCTACAAACATAGGGTGGCAACGCGTAGCGGGACGCGAGCGGGACGCCGAGCGAAGCCCGGGCAAAGGGCGGGCCCTCTGTGGCCCTCAGGGGCCAGAAGAGGCCAGGCTGGGCCAGCACCCTAAAAATTGCCCTCTTAAAAGCCGTTGCTAACAGCCTCTCGGCACCTAGCCTGGCTACTGGCCATTTCCATCGACACAAGCTACATCTGGCCGTTACTCCCCAATACAGTACCCCTTGCCATGAGGAAAACTGCTAAGAAGACCAGGATGCCTACCCTAAGATCGAGCACAAAAGCCAAATCGGATCATCCACCCCCTTTACCGACCCTAACTGCCATTGATAAAATGCTCAAACAGACCATAGGGGCTGTTTCCGATGCCATAGCTAATACAGAGAGAAGAATGTCTCTACCACCTGTAACTATCATCCGAGATACCCAGGAATCACTGATTAACCTATCAGAAGCCTCCGAAGACTTGGCAGAGGAGACCTACACTAGCCGGCCCCTAACCCCACCATCTTTTGCTGACCTTCCTTGCGCCCAGGCGCCCGCTGAAATCAGCAGGGATAGACCTGGCGCACAACCAAGCACTCAAACAAATATTAATGACATAAACGTACTCCCCGAGGAGAAAACGCCGCACAGGGAAGGCCACAAACAAGGGAGGAAAAAAGGTCATGTAAAGTCCAGTAACCACAACCTGATCACGCCTATCAACCCACCTACACCCGGAATACCATGCTGGATAACCAACATGGTGGCGGATCTTAAAACTGACCTGGAGCATTCCATCACGGTGCTGTTAAAACCCCTCATAGCAAAAATAGATAGACTAACATCACTGGTTAACAACAAGGGGATCAGCCCGAAAATTCATCCCGTGCAGGAACGGGACTCGACAAAACCAAAGGACCCTACAACAACAAGTTTACCAAAAGATAAGGTCTCTTTAGCAACCAATGGGGGGACCAAGTCCAACAACATCAACAGCACCAGTGTCACGCAGAAAGGAGCAAAGGAAAAACAGAAGGCAGCCTCCACCCCACAAGCAGGCAAAAATAAAAATCAAACACCTACCGGCAACAATAAACCTCCACCCGGATCTTCACAAACATTAGAAGAAAATAAGGCTCTAACCCCGAAGGTGGACCCTAAGTCCTCCCGGATTCCCACCGCGACAACCACCAATGAAAAGAAAACCGCAACACGCTTCAGGACAATTAATCTCCCACCTGAGGCATTGCCATTTGTAGTTGTCCTTACAGGAGTTCCTCCTTTAAAGGAGGGCCAAAGGGAATCACAAATCGAATTAAAAAACAAATGTGCACAGTGGCTGCAAATACATAGGCCCCTGCCCCCAAACATCTACGGGGAAATCCTTTCAGTGAGAAGGGGCGAGTGGATCGGCAAAGGTACCAAGACCATCGCAGGGGACATCATTACGGTGAACTTTAGAGACATGGCAGCTGTTAACTTCATCTGCAACGCCCCCCCGAGTTACACCCGATCACAAATTCACCCGGTCCATCTATCCTATTTCTACCCCCTTGCACCTCAAAGGCCGAGGCAGAATATTAGCCACAATAGAACACCGCACTTGGGTTTCCAATATGGCCCACCCCAATGGCAAAGGCCAAACCCTGTATTCCCTACCTATGACGCCACAATAATGCAGTACGCCCATTGGAACAGGTTCAGCACACTCGAAGGGGTGGACTGACAGAGAATGGACCGTTTTCCACCAAAGATCAAAAACAGGAAGGAGCCAAGCCTCCCACCACTAGGGATAGAAGAAGGAGCAGCCCAGGGACAAACTGATGTTCCGAGATCTGTGCATACTACAGGAGGCAGGAGCACACCACCAAACATCACCCGGGGTAAAGGGGAGGGGACAAATCCCGACAGAAGAATCGCCACCCCCCACGGGCCGCAATCAAGCCGGGCCGCCGTACCTGCAATGGGCAAACAACCAAACCCTTTGCCAGGCGTAGAAAAAAGCATACCCAAGGTCATGAATCATGATAACCTACTAATAGCTACCTGGAACATCGCAGGGCTAGCGACCAAGTTTGCATCTCAGGACTGGCTCAGCTACATAAGTAAATTTCACATTCTATGCCTCCAAGAGACCTGGGCCACTGAACTGCATGATTACAGCTTGGAGGGCTATAAAAGCTTTTTTGTCCCTGCAAAAAAAGCTACCTCGGGGAGAGCAAGCTGGGGGCTCGCGGTCTATGTCAACTTAGATATTAAGGG
This sequence comes from Lissotriton vulgaris, assembly GCF_964263255.1. Classification (NCBI taxonomy): domain Eukaryota; kingdom Metazoa; phylum Chordata; class Amphibia; order Caudata; family Salamandridae; genus Lissotriton; species Lissotriton vulgaris. The sequence goes on along the minus strand of NC_141695.1, from coordinate 1,087,046,556 downwards.
CACCTGGTCCAACACCAAATGGGTCACACGCAACCTCCAAGTATTAAGGTTCACCTCATCAGGCTTAACATTCCTGCTAATGAACTGGTATAATGCACCGGCTATAACGGACAAGGGCGTAGCCATAAAAGAACTAGAAAATTGTTTGAACTTTTTATCCAAGACACCAAATCCCACGAGTTTAATTCTAATGGGAGATTTTAATTGTCACCTCTGTGAAAATCTGATACCCTTTAATAACGACTGGTCAAAATGCACGATCATGAAAGGCCCACATTTCACCCACTCAACAGAGGGCTGGGACCTAGAAAGACTAATGAAAAGGCACAACCTTACCCAAACTCTGGACCTTGTCATCTTAAATGAGAAAGGAGAATTAACTCCAACATTCAAAGGCAGAGGTTGTCACTCTTACATCGACTTTGCACTAGTCTCTCCTAATTTAAAAAGAAGTATCAGCACAATCACCATAGAGGCCAGCAGCTTCAGCGATCACAACCCGGTGATTATTAAAATGGAAGGTTTTGTTTTTTCATCCCAAAAGAGACCTGCCATCTTGGAAAGAGCAGTGGACCAGGGAAGAAGAATTAAATGGGCCAAAATTGATGGGAATAGCTTTTATAAAAAACTCTTACGCGAAGCCTCAGCAGCAATCGAAAAATGTCTCGACCCCTGCACAACCGGAGGTGCGGTGGTGAAGGCATTCGAAGAAATCGCGCAGGTTGTAAATAACTCCCTACAAACCAAAGGAGCTAATAATAAAACACCCCTAAACCCCCGCTGGTTTGACTCAAATTGCACAAAGGCGTTGAAAAACCTGAAGGATAGTCTCCATGCCCAACCAAGGGATAAAACGAAGGTGGCAAGGAATAGAGCCGAATACAAAAAAGCCGTGAAGGCACGAAAGCAAAGTATACAAAACCAGGCTTGGGAAGACCTAAGGGACGCCGCAGAAAGAAAAGACTCTATTGCCTTCTGGAAAGTGATCAATGCTCCCTGCTTCCAGGACCAAGGGGCTCCAAAAATTATGAACACCATCTTGCCGGAGCAATGGCAGAAATATTTCCAGAGCCTATATAACCATTCAAACCAGGCACCCCAGGAGGAGCTAGCGGAGGCCCATCAGCCCGCTAAGCTAAATTTCACCTTAAAAGAGGTCGAACTAGGAATAACCGGACTCAGCAAAAATAAAGCGCCGGGCCCGGACGGAATCCCACCAGACCTATTCCTAAGTAGACCAGAACTATGGGCTCCGTTACTTACGAGGGTGCTAAATGAGGCAGTGGAGGCAGGCCTCCCCCAGTCCTGGTCAACGGCGACCATAGTCCCCATTTACAAAAAAGGCAACCGAGATGACCCCCAATGTTACCGACCCATCTCTCTCATCGACGTGACAGCCAAGGTCCTGGGTCGAGTCACCCTATCGAGATTGCAAGACTGGGCAGAGGAGCAACAAATCCTCTCCGAAATCCAATACGGCTTCAGGAAAGGCAGATCTACCACCGACCAATGCCTAAATTTATACCTCCTGATTGCAAAATATACCATCGCCGGGAGGGGGTCAATACACATGGGGTTTATGGACCTCTCAGCGGCCTTCGATCGTGTAAACAGGAGAAAGCTCTGGGCTATGCTAAAGGAACTAGGAGCGGATCAATCACTAGTTGACACCCTACAAAATCTCCACCGGAACACCTCAGCAAGCGTAAGATACAGCCAGGAAGGTAAAAAGACCGATCCCTTCACCTGCAACAGTGGAGTAAGGCAGGGATGCATCCTTGCTCCATTCCTCTTCTCCATTTACATTAACGCACTGGAACAGGACCTCCTTAAGCTTAAAGTTGACTCACCCCAAATCGGTCATCGAGCTGTACCCGTACTACTCTACGCCGATGACGCGGTTTTGCTCTCTAGAACACCTTTGGGCCTGCAAAAACTAATTGACGGGTTTGTCAAATTCATGGACAAATTGGACCTGGCAACAAACCTGGAAAAGTCCTATATTATGACATCAGGGAAACCCACAAAAGGAACTTTTACATATAACATCGGGTCACACAAAATAGACCAGGTCAAGTCTTTCACATATCTGGGGGTGTTATTCGATCACGACCTATCGTTCAAACCCCTGATTGAAAAACACTCTACAAAACTGGCGGCTGCAGTAGGAGCTATCATGGGGTATGGGCAGAGACTAGGGAAATGGTCCCCGGAACAAATTCTGACCTTATACAGATCCATCTGCTGTGCGAAAGTAAGTTACGGGGCAGAAGTGTGGGGCTTCCTGGGTAAAAAAGCACAGTCACTCCAGACGGAAGAAAACAAATTCTTACGAAGAATATTAAAAGTCCCACAGAGTGTTTCGGCCCACATTATACATGAAGAGCTGGGAGAACCCTTTCTAGAGGACAAAATCAAAACCAAACCCCTTTTGGCATGGGTGAAAGTATGGACCAACCCCGAGGCGGCCCTAACCAGACAAATCATTGAGGATTGCCTCAAAAGAGACAAAGGCCACGCAATCCCCTGGCTGAAATTTGTCAAGGAGTCGCTAACAGAGATTGGCTGTTTTAAATACTTCCTATCCCCCGACTCTCTAACCTCGGAGTGTAAAACCTTGGTCAAAAAACTTTTTCTCACACAGCTGAAGACAACAAGGGCAGAAAAAGAGAAGCATAAACCCACCAATCTCTCTTACAACGAACTCACACCGAAGCAAGGCATGGAACCCTATCTGAGGGTCATGTACAATGCGCAGGATCGCTACCTCATGACCCGATTCAGAATTAACATGTTACACCATATCCTTGCAGTGCCATCTGGGTTTACCCATACAGTGGAGGAGAAGGGTACCTGCGGCTGCGATCTTAGATCTCCGCAGGATACCCTTCATTTTGTTTTACTGTGTCCATTCTACACGACACCAAGACGCAAGTTCCTGGTGGGAATCCTGAAAGAGCTAAAATTTAAGCACGCGAAACTGGCGCTGAGATTCCTACAGGAAGCTGAGGACGCTTACACCCTATTTTGCACGATAAACTTCATTCGAATCGCAACAAGACTGAGGAACACCAGAGACATTGGCCCCTAACGTATTTGAACATTTAAATCCTTTAAAAACCCCTGGCCCCCTCCTCAAGTACATAAAATTTTAACATTTATACTTTTTAAACCGAATATCACTTACGGCGTTTTTTAATTTTGTGTATATATATTGTATCTGTGCTTTTATGGTGTCTTTTTAAGAACCGAATAAAGATTATAAATTGAATTGAATTGATAAGCTTGTCACCCGCTCCAACCCCAAGACCTAAGCCAATCTTTGTTCCTGGTTTTGGCTATTCCTCTTGACATTCTTCCTGGAGGAGGTGCATGGAGCAAGGTGACCATGGACAAGCATTCAATTGGTACTATTTTTTGATTTTCTGCGGGATTTATACAAAGGCAAAAATGTTTTCTGGTTTCTTTCTCTTCGAGCCTCTGGAATTTCTTCCTGATCCTGCCCAGAAGGGATGTCAGAACAGAACAGTCCCTGTCTGAGGCAGCGGGCTGCAATCCACTGCATCTCCCCGCCATTAAAGCCAGACCACCACCTGCCTTTATCTACGGAGTCTCCTGTCAATGTATCCTGTCTAGATCTTCTGCCTGTGTTTCATGATGAACCTAGAGGAGACTTGTCACCTTTCTTTTCTCCTCAAATGATCCAGAGAGGGTTGAGAAGGTGGCCTATGATTTCTGCACATGGGGTCACAAGCAACCAACCTTGCGAAGAACTCCAGATCCCAAAGATAACATTGAAGTGCGGCAATTTAAGCTGTGACGTTTGCATTCATTGAATGTTGTTTCGGACTCCCTCCTGCAATCAACAGTCTTACATATCATCCCTCAGTACACACGCATGCTGGAATTTCAGAAGAAGTTTCAATACTTGTGTGCACTGATACATTAAGCGAATGAGACCTCGACACCTCTACATTCGAATGATGGACCGCATCCGTCCGAGTTAACACGTATTGAACAATTTGGCACATTACCTCTACGGGGATGCTGATTTGGCATCCTATATAATGGGATCTTCAGACTCACTTTACAGAGCAGGAACGAATATAAGGGAAGAAGGATGGGACAAGCAGACTGCCTGGCAAGGGACTGAAGTGGTGTAGCGCATTAAGGGAGTGTAAGACCCTGTCTGCTCCTCACTGCACCCACAAACAAAACAACCACCCCACCAATGCTCCCACCCCACAACCGGTGTTGACAGAGTTTATGACGTGGCTCATATTTGGGTTATTATGGCAAGTGAAAAGGTCCCAAATACCTAAGAGATCTAAATATCATTGACAAAACCCACAATATTTCCATTTTATTGGCATCTTGACCCCAATTCGTGCCAACCAACCTCCCTTCAGACAAACACATCACAGCAGATGCCACATTGGGCAGTCAAGCAGTTATACACACCATTTTCATGCACACTCATGCTTTCTTGCTTAACACTTATGCACTTAGACTTCCAGTCACACTTACACATAGTCATTTCCCATACACTCCCTCACACTCCCTATCATTTCTATCACTCCCAGTCATCTTGATCATGTAATTCTGTCATGTCAGACTCCTTTCAGGGGACTTACCATCTGCCCAGTTAGGGCAAAGTTGTTGACTTGCTCTGCAATTCACTGCTCAACGTGGACATCTGGTGCCACTGTCCAGGCCATCATTCCTGAAGCAGGAGCAGCTCTGGCACTATTCTCGTGGTGGCACTCAATAGTTTTCTCAAGGTTGCCCTGACCCAACTTCACAGACCCTTGTTGCACCATGATGTCATACCCACCTCTAACCGTGACTATAGGGAATCATGGGTACCATGGGATAGATTGGCTGAGAGGCCAGGAGAGAGGCAGGGAGCAGAGGAAGAAGGATTATGGTGTAGGGGTCCCAGGAGAGGAGCAGGTGTTATTAGTAAATGAATAATGGCTCTGGGATAACAGTGAGATGTTGGCGATGGCATCAAGCAGTATACCATTCCTGAAGTATCAGCCACCAAGCAATGTGACAGCAACACCCAAACACTATAGACCTCCATCGTCACACCCCTCTCAGGAAAAGGGGCTTTGGATTTCATTCATGGAAACGTGGAGAAGAGAAAAGGGCAGCAAGGACCCGACACTTAGCAGCACATACACTCATATCAAGGTACCAGGGCTGCGTACCACCATCTCCTGATTTCAGACTGCTCCAGCTATCAGTAGACTGCATGCACAGCATGAACACCTCAAACAAAGACATGAAAGGAAGGACCAACAACATAAGCAGGTCTCATATGCATCGCCAACTCCGCTACCACACTGAAAAGTCAGATTAAGAATGGAGTTCGAGGCTCTCGTGGAGACCCAGAAGACATGCATGAGTGGTGAGAGATGTCCAAGAAAGAGTATACCAAGAGACGGAGTCAGTTGCTGTAGTGAGCAACTACAACAACTGTAAGGCAAGAGGACAGACAACCAGATCAGTAGGAATGAAGCAAAAGTGCCTGGAAGTGTAGTGTAGTTCCTATATTCCCAATAGGCTTTGCGCATTGGAATAATATATCCTATAGATTAGACGTAGGACTGAGGTCGACTGGGTCTCTATTGGCTATACTAAACTTAATAGTGAGTGCCAGCTTGGTCAGAGGTCACTAGAAACTTTCTGGAATTCACAAGAAGGGTAAACAACCTTTACAACGCAACTTTTACCACGCAGTGCCTTTACGACGCAACTTTTACAACGCAAACCATTACAACGCATTGCGCTGGGGGGCGCTATAGGATAGGGAATAGGTTTAATTTACTATCCAACACCTTCCCTACTATCCACGGGGACTGGAGTTGGAATAGTAAATTAAACTATTCACTATCCAGCGCCCCAAAGCACTATGCGTTGTAAAGGCATGCGTTGTAAAAACCGGGTTGTAAAGGCATGCGTGGTAAAAGCATGCGTTGTAACGTCATACATCCCACAAGAAGGGATTAGTTATTGACAAATGCATAAACATGACAACTTTGTTTCCCAAGAATAAGAAATATATCTCTAGAGTTGCGGAAACAATAGATAAGTATTCCACTTAGTCAATCGTGCATGCTTCGTTTCAACAGAGTTTGCAGAGAATTAGAGAGACGGGCGTTTTCAATAAAAAGGTTTAGTGAACAGTTTTCTTTCTCATGCGTGGCGTACGTGTGTGTCACCCACGATTTTTGACTTAAACCTGAAAAGCCTGCTTCAATGAAAAAGAACCACAAAATAATGCTTTTTGTGTGGTTAAATCGTGTGTGGGATATCGAATATGATGTGTGATGATCAAGATTACATTTGAGATGTAAAATAGATACATCCAACATCCAATAGCAGAGAGAGAAAATACGCCTCTGGGTGGAGCAAAAAATTACTTCATGCATATTTTTAAAAATGTTGGTAACTATACTTTTTCCAGATTGCTGCGCTGTCAGTCAGACAAAAAAACAAGTTTTGCATTTTGGACATCAACTAATCAAGCTGTAGCCAACACAAGCAGAAATAAAATAATGCACAGTTTAACATCTATTTAGGTTTCTCAGTCTTTTTTATAGTAAAACCGAAAACATCAGATTTATTATTGAAAAATATGTTTTCTACATGCATGCATAAAAGATTGCTTTGGTCTCGAAAGTAATCGCACTGCAAGAAAACCATTTTTCCGTCATTGTCTTCCCATCAGAACACTGATTTCAGTTCATTGATTTTTTTGTTCTCTGCTTTTCTTTCCGTCAGGGAACACAGATTTGGAATTCACCAGGTTTTATAATCAAATAAACTCGACAGGCCTTAATTTGGAGAAGCGTGTTCCATGGCTGGTGGACAATAGGTGATTGTATGTAATTATCCCTCCGCGGGAGATTCTGGACATAATCACAAATGTGTTGACAACATGACGTGATTGCAAACCATCAATCGAAGCGTCTCTGGGCCTTGCCAAGTGTTTACTGCACGTGTTTGAGAAGTAACTCTAAAATGATAGTTTTAAAATCTTTGGGAGGATTTACTTTCATACACAAGCCGAAGAACAGAAAATAACGAAAAATATAACTCAATCCGCTCTCCAATATTAGTTCTTCAAAACAAAAAAAACTCACACTAATATAGGTAGTCAGTTTCCACTAAATAAACGTAAACATGCAGCACATCCTTCTTTTGTTATATCTGAAGTCACAATCCACCGAAGCCCTTAAATAGTTCCAGGTTCTTTTTGCTCTTTGGGGATAATTTTGCATAGGCTATTGTAGGATAAATATGAAGCCCAGGGCCTTTATTACAGCGAACTTGGGGCTCACACCAGTGCTTATCATTTGCATATTTTCTTTGGGGCACACCAGTAGGTGAGGGGGGGGGGAGCACTGACACACACACCAAAATAGTGTGATAAAGGCCGCTTTATTAGAATCAGGTGCACCCTGAACAACACCCACCTGGCCTGTGCTGAACAAAACTAATGCTCACTAAATAACAACTGCCTGACAGACCCCACCCCCACCCCTAAATGTATCCCCAACATTGCAACCAGAATACAAAAATCCACTCAGCAACCTACCCCCCCTACCCACCCAACAGCAATGACCTCAGTGACCTCAATGACCTCAACCCCCACCTACCGATACCGCCCCAGGCCTCCTGCAAATACCCCCCTTTCTTATTAGGAAAGCGCCACCAAGTACCAGCACCTGTTCCAGCGACATCACAACTCCTGACACCTTACCGTCTCAGTGCACCATCATCCAACAAAACGCCCCCCCATCAGACCACAAACCCAACAAGGAACCCCCTGAATGAAAATCCCCCCGCAAAAAACCCAGGGAGGGAGGGAGGGACAACATTTCTTCTTAGGTCACCCGGCTGCTGTGTCACTGCACCGCAAACGGTGTGCAGTGACACAAAATGTCCGGTTATATACCGGACCAGCCCAAAAGGAGCCCAAAGGGAACCCAACCAGCCCACCCAGCCCAACCAGCCCAAACACGCCAGGCCCACAGTGCTCTCCTGACCCCCCCCTACTGCCCCAAACTTCCCCGGGGGGGCACGCCTCCCGCTGGTCGGCTGCCCCCCAAATCCCCATTGGGGCACACCAGTAGGTGAGGGGGGGAAGCACTGACACAGACACCACAATAGTGTGATAAAGGGCGCTTTATTGGAATCAGGTGCACCCTGAACAACACCCACCTGGCCTGTGCAGAACAAAACTAATGCTCACTAAATAACAACTGCCTGACAGCCTCCCACCCCCACCCCTAAATGTATCCCCAACATTGCAACCGGAATACAAATATCCACTGAGCAACCTATCCCCCTACCCACCCAACATCAATGACCTCAGTGACCTCCATAACCTCAACACCCACCTACCGATACCGCCCCAGGCCTCTTGCAAATACCCCCCTTCTTATTAGGAAAGCGCCACTCGAAAGCCGCTTAATGACTTTCGACCCCCCCATAGGACTCCTGCCTCCTGGGATACCTGAGCACCCCCAATGCTCCATCCAACGCCTCCTTCAACTGCACTATGTACTACTCCATTCCATACCTGGAGAGGTGAACCCCATCCTTCTTGAAAAAATAGACCGCTCCGTAGCGCAACTTCGGGTGCTCCATCCTACCTACCCCTTCCTTGGCACAGAATTCCCTCATCTCCCTGTTAATCTTCCTCCGAGCCCTGTCAATAGCCCCTGGGCGCTCTGCTACCCTCCACACCCGCCTGGGGATAAACTCGGACCAAATCACGTAACAGCCCGCCCATGTCTTTTTGATTTCCCTCAGGTGCCTCTTCATTTGCTTGACCAATGCCAGCCCTTACACTGCACCAGGTAATTTTCGCCCAAATGTATCACCACCACATCCGGGCGCACAACCCCCCTGACCACCGTATTCAACAAAGGCATCAACTCATGCCAACGCCTACCCCCTTTCCCCCTCCAATGACAACGATACGATCCTTCATCCAGTCCCAAATTGAGTTTCCGATGTCTGTCCCACTCCGCCTGTTCTACCCGTTTGACAAATGAGTGTCCCACAATGTACACATTCAAAACTGCCACCTCCGGCCCCGCCACAGCACCTGCAAAGGCACACATATCAGAAGGCGAAAATCAATGCAAAATCCTCCCATCCGCCTCCCGCATCCTCATGTACATCCGGTAACAGTCCGACTTCCACCTCCCCAGCCTCTGTATCTCCTCCTTCCCCCACCCCCTTGGTGCCACCTCCGTCGCCGCCCCGATCCGAAAGGAATGCGCCCGAAAGCCAGTGGGTCCTCACCCTAGTTCCGCAGGGCATGCCGCAGAACCCAAAACGCCTGAGCCGCCGTCACTCTGCCTCCGCCACCTCGACCAAAAACCTCCCCCTCCCTTACACACCGGCTCGCCACCAGCCTCCTCCCCCACGCCGCGGGACACACCCCCTCCTGACCACCTGGGCCCAACACCACCCAAGTCCCTACCCCCCGTTGGTCCGTCTTAGAGCGACGCAAATGCACCGCCACCTCCCGCGTTCGCAACTCCACATCCTCCCACAACACCCCCGAACCCTCTTGCGTCCACCAACTCCGACACTCGGAACGCTCCAAAAAACAGCCAGGACATCAGGGTGGAAAACAACTCTGTCTCGCCCCCATCCTTGCACACCGCTGGCAACGCACCAATGACCCCCTCCAGTAAAGCCACCGTGATGGGTCGACGCAGCCCACTTTTGCACCCCTCTCCCTCTCCCACCCCTCCAGCAATCAGGTCCCCAGTTCCCCCGCCGACGGGGGGTATCCCCACAACAACTTCCCCATGAACGCCACCGCCTACAGCTTGCCCGCAATCGTCACCCACGATAAACCTTTGTCCATAAGCGCCAACATGAACCTCACCACCTGCTACTCATGCTGCCAACGGTCTCCTCGCCTTACCACGCCAGACAGAAGAAATTCCTCCCAGGCCTGATCGTACGCCTTCCAAGTAGATACTGCTACCGACACCTTCACCATCTGAAAGACCCGGCCTCGCCCACCGACCACAGTTCCTCCGGGACCGGCGTCCTGACTTCCTCCGCTGCCGTGTCTAGCCCATGGAATCTCTGCCACTGTGAATGAGACAAAGCATCCCCAATGTCATTGTCCACCCCTGGGACGTGGCGCGCCTGAAACAGGATGTCATTCTCCAAGCAACGCCGCACAAACACCCTCATTAACTTCAACACCTGCGGGTCCTGCGCCGACTGCCTGTTAACAACCTGCACGATGGCCATGTTGTCCACCCGAAACAACACTCCCTTGTGCGCCAGCTCCGCAGACCATACCGAGACCGCCACCACCAATGGAAACAATTCCAAAAAGGCAATGCTCCTCCCCCCGCTTGCCACTGCGCCAGCCACTGCTCCACGCACCATTTTCCATCCCAGTACAGACCAAAACCACCGACACCCGCCGCATCAGAGTACAGGGTGACGTCCCACTCCCAGTCCTCCGCCGGTGCCATGGGCACCCCATTAAAACATCCCAGGAACGCTCGCCACATGCACAGATCCTCCTTCATCCCCACCGACAGGAGCACATGGTGATGAGGCAAGGTCAAACCGGACAACGCCAAACCCAAACGCCGGCAGAACGTTCGGCCCGCCCGCACTACTTGACAAGCAAAATTCAAATGCCCCAACAGCACCTGCACTTCCCGCACCGTCACTTTCCTTTTTGCCAGCATTCCATCCACTAAGGCCAACATCGCCGACCTCTTGTCCTCCAGTAGGCGTGCTTCCATGGCGACCGAGTCGAGCTCAATACAGAGAAAGGACAACACCGTACTGGGACCGTGCGTCTTCTCTGGCGCCAGGGGAACACTGCACCACAAACGGTGTGCAGTGACACAAAAGGTCCGGTTATATACCGTACCAGCCCAAAAGGAGCCCAAAGGGAGCCCAACCAGCCCACCCAGCCCAACCAGCCCAAACACACCAGGCCCACAGTGCTCTCCTGACCCCCCCCCCTACTGCCCCAAACTTCCCCGAGGGGGGGCAAGCCTCCCGCTGGTCGGCTGCCCCCCCAAATCCCCATTGCACTCATCGTTTTTTTTAGTATTGTTGTAGAGACTCCGTCGCTCCACATTGTTTTAAAAAGCATTCAGCTATATTTTCTGAGATTGAGCTGTCAGCAGATGGTGCTCATCATTAGCATACCAGTACTATCTTATGTTATGAGGGCCGCGGTTTCTCCATTGTCTTATGATTTATAGAAGTGCTTGGAGAACCTAAGGCATCTAAGCTCTGATTGAGTAACACAGACTGTGGGCGTAGGCTCCATGGGGATTAGTTCACAAACAGAAAGGTTTTGAGCCTTTTTCTGAAGGACAGTTCATTATCGATTTTCCGCGAGGTAAGGGGCAGGGTGTTCCAGAGTTTTGTCACATTGTACCTGAATGATCTTCCTCCCTTTCTGTCCTTCTTTATGGGTAGGACTACAGTCCGAAGGGTGTTAGAGGATCTGAGAGATCTTCGAGGTTTGTAAGGAGGAATCAGCTGTAGGGAGATGATGGGACCTTGATCTCAAAAGGCTCTGTGTGAGATGCACAGTGCCTTGAAATTGACCTTCTGCATGACCGGGAGTCAATGAAGGTCGGCCAGGACCCTGATGTGCCCGAATGGTGTCTACGGATGTTAAGCAGGGTCTTGCCACCCCGTTCTGTACCACCTGAAGTTTACCAATCACTGCTTTAGTAGCTCCCAAGTAGAGGGAGATTCCATAGTCCAGGCAGAGAGACTTAAAGCCTGGACTACTAGCCTCCTTGGGGGTGGGGGAGGTGGGGGGGTGGATTCAGGTGCAGAACTTTACGCAGAATTCTGACGATCCTGTAGCAACAGATTGGGAGTTTAGTAGCTTGGGTCTCCATAGAAAGTGTTGAGTCAAGCCAACCCCCCCCAACCTTTTAACAGCTGTTTTGTTTGCGGGCCTAGACGGTCAGGAACACAAAGGGACACATCAGGGTTTACATTGTTCCCTAATATCATCAGCTCGGGTTTATTTCCATTGATCTTGAGACAGGACTTGTCCATCCAGCTTGCTACCCTCTCAAGGAAGGACCCAAGGGAGGGAGGGGTGTGTTTGCCATCTGGGGAAAGGGAGAACACCAGCTAGGTGTTATCCGCATAGGACAATAATGAGATCCGAAAAGGCAGTACAATATTGGCCAAAGACCACATGTATAGGTTGAACAACATGGGACGACAGGAAGACACCTGTGGGACTCTGAATGTAAAAGGGAAAACGTCTGAAGAGCAGATTTTGTCAAAGACCTTAAAAAATCTAGCCTCCCAGAAATGAGATGACGAGTTTAAGAGCCAGATCTGACATTCATGAATTCTGAATCCTCTTAATAAGCGTCCTGTGATCCACTGTGTCGAAGTCAGTGCCTAAATCCAGGAGATTTTGGCTATGGTACCTCCTAGATCCAGTTAAATGTTTGCCTCCTCCATGATGTCAAAAGGGCGGTTTCAGTGCTATGCTTGGTCCGGAAGTTGGAACCATGTCTGGGTGGGATGCAAGATGTTGTTCACTTCTATGAAGTCAGAGAGGTGCGAGATCACATATTTCTTTGGCACCTTAATCAGTCCCAGAATAAGAGAGATAGGTCAAAACGTCCCAGGACAGCATGGGTTGAGGTTGGTATTTTAATAGATCTGTCACCATTGTGTGTTTTCACCCTACGGGCACAACTCCCATCTGCAAAGACTGGGAGAAGGATGTTAGCTCTTTTTAGAAGAATATGAGGGGGAGCAGGGTCAAGTGGGGAGCCCGATTTAACTTTCATGAAGTGTCAAATAAAATTCTCATGAGAGATGCATGGAAATTCCGTGAGTCTCGATACACAGTCCTCCTCCTCATCTCTAGAGGGTTACTGCTCTAGATCTTTTCCAGACGTTTGAAATGTCAAGTAAATGTCATCTATTTTTTTTAAGGAGTGCAAATAGCTAGACATAGAATAGAGAGATACCCTTCTCACAGCACACATCTACCCAAGGTGAAATGACCCTCTTTGTGAGGTTGCAGATTGTAGAACACCAGTGGTGTAATTGCTAAGTCACACTCTCATTTGAATAGGGCCAGGACGTTTAAAAATAAAATAAGCACCTCTTAAGTGGCGGCAGTCTGATATGATCCTTCAACTCCCATCAACCGTAGAATGAATGCAAGTGCAGGCATGTTCTTTGTCTCTGAACAGTTGCAAGGGTCCCCAACCTTGGAGGGGAGCAGAGAACAGGGAGAGGTGGTTCACAATCCCCAACCTCTCCTCACAGACCTCACTCCCAAATTCAGAGGCAGCCATCCCAGTGCATATTGACAAAGGGATTGACAGAAATGCTTCTTATATATGTGCACAATGCACTAGAAAGGGCCAGCTCATAGAGCATGCTTTATCTCGCCATTGCAGGACACATTTAGCATAATTTGGTGCCCGCATGATTAATTTGTAGGACACAAGACTGAAGTAAAAAAGTCTCCATTTATTTCCAGTGTATGATTTTCCACAATAATTCTAAGAAAGTAATTAAATTAAATACCTCACTTACTCTGTTTTGTGGTGTATTTTTGATCCATACTGATCTTTCTCCAATATACTAGGAATATTCCTTCATATTACAGTGATTGTTAATAAAATTGGTTATAGCTCCATTCCTTCTATTGTAAAGAAGACATTATCCAGGAATTGTCTTTATGGTGGAGATAAGTTTACACCTTCAGGTCATTCCCTAGTTAACCTTCCTCAAGAAATTCTTCCAATAGTGAGAGAAAAAAGAGTCAGTGATCATCGCTGGTGTTTAGCCTAAATGTTCCCTCTGCCCTTTTTTAGAATTATCTCCTTTTATTTCCTTGGTAATTTCTGAGAGTCAAAATGGACAATGGCCATCTCTGGCATGCAGCTTGACCACAACCTGCCATCTCTTTTTCTCTCCTTTTTGTAGAGTGACGTTTATAAAGAATCAGGAAGGGCCCAAAGCTTCTGATTCCCTATTGGTGGAGTTTTGGCTAGAGTAAACGTCAAAATATTCTAGAGATTCTGATTGAATGATTGGCTGTAAGATTGCAATCAATCAATCGATCAGAACATTTGTAAAGCGCACTACTTACCCATGAGGGTCTCAAGGCGCTGGGGGTGGAACCTCTTACTGCTCGAATAGCCAGGTCTTGAGGAGTCTTCTGAAGGTTAGCAGGTCCTGGGTCTGCCATAGGAGGATGGGGAGGGTGTTCAAGGTCTTGGCGGCGAGGTGGGAGAACAATCTGCTGCCGGAGGTTGCTCTTCGGATGCAGGGGACGGTGGTGAGGGTGAGGTCGGCGGAGCGGAGCAGGCGGTTGGAGGTGTAGAAGGTGAGTCGACTGTTGAGGTATGCTGGTCCGGTGTTGTGGAGTGCCTTGTGTGCGTGGGTGAGGAGCTTGAAGGTGATCCTCTTGTTGACGGGGAGATAGTGCAGGTCTCTCAGGTGGCCGGTGATGTGGCTGCGGCGAGGGATGTCAAGGATCAGGCGTGCAGAGGAGTTTTGAATGCGTTGAAGTCGTTTCAGGGGTTTGGCCCAGGCTCCTGATTAGAGGGTGTTTCCGTAGTCCAGCCTGCTACTGACGAGGGCCTGGGTGACCGTTCTTCTTGTTTCTGTGGGGAACCACCTGTAGATCTTTTGGAGCATGCAGAGCGTGTTGAAGCAAGAGGACGAGATGTCATTGACCTGCTTTGTCATGAAGAGAGTAGAGTCGAGGATGAACACCAGGTTGCGTGCATGGTCGGTGGGTGTTGGAGCTGTTCCCAGTGCGATCGGCCACCAGGAGTCGTCCCAGGCCGAGGGGGTGGGGCTGAGTATGAGGACTTCCATCTTGTCTGAGTTAAGCTTTAGTTGGCTGTTCTTCATCCACTCGGTGATGGCTTTCCTCCCTTCATGGAGTTTGGTTTTGGCTGTGAAGGGGTGGTTGGTGAGGGAGAGGATCAGCTGGGTGTCGTCGGTGTAGGAGATGATGTTGAGGTTGTGCAGTCGGGCGACGTGGGCGAGCGGTGCCATCTAGATGTTGAACAATGTCGGGCTGAGGGATGAGCCCGATGATCTCTGTGGCTTCGGAGCGGAAAGGGGGAGGCCGACGGTCTGGGTTCTGCCGTAGAGGAAGGAGGTGGTCCAGTCCGGTTCAGTCCAGAGCCTTGTCTCGGATCCCAGCGTCATAGAGGCGTGTGCGTAGGGTGCGGTGGCAGACGGTGTTGAAGGTAGCTGACAGATCCAGGAGGATGTGGACCGCGGTTTCTCCATTGTCCAGCAGGGCCCTGATGTCATTGGTGGCGGCGATGAGGGCAGTTTCGGTGCTGTGGTTGCTGCGGAAACCGTACTGGGATGGGTCCAGGATGCTGTTCTCCTCAAGGTAGCGGGTCAGTTGTCAGTTGACGGTCTTCTCAATGACCTTCACCGGGAACGGGAGCAGGGAGATGGGCCGGAAGTTCATGAGGTCCTTGGGGTCAGCCCTGAGTTTTTTGAGTAAGGCGTTGATCACAGGGTGCTTCCAGCTCTTCGGTAAGGTCGCTGTTTCAAACAAGATATTGATGGTTTTCTGGAGATGGGATGCGATGGTGGTGCAGGCTTGTTGAAGATGTGGTGTGGGCAAGGGTCAGACGGAGATCCGGAGTGGATGGTGTTCATTATTTTGATGGTCTATTGGTCCAGGAGAGCAGGGGGTTGGTGTGGATGGTGGCCGTGGAGGCAGAGGTCTCAGTGGTTGTCGGGGCGGTTGTGGCGTTGAAGCTGTTGTGGATGTATGTGATCTTCCGGTGAAAGAATGTGGCAAGGGAGTTGCAAAGGTCTTGCGAGGGTGGGATGTTAGTGGTGGATCCTGGGTTGGAGAGTTCCTTCACGATGTTGATTTGATCGTAACCCACCCCTTATAATTCGACAACAGTGTTTAAACTGTATCAGCAAAGTTCTGGTTTGTTTCACCAAAGCCAGTGACAGTGCCAGTCTTGCGTCCCTCTGTAACCTTGCCATCTACCCAATATACAGTGCCCTGATTTTCTCCTTACCACATAAGACCTTTGTCATGAAGGACTTACTTTCACAGTTGCCACATATCTTCCTAGCCAGAGTTTTGGTTATGGGGTTGGTTTACCAGTTCAGGTAAGTTAATTATCAAAACCTAATGGAGATCCTGCTTGGTGGCCTACATCAAGGTGGAAGAGTTGGAGGAAAATAAAACGTCTTAGGATCCTGAGATTGTATTGGTTATATCTTGATAACCTAGTGAGTGGGACACAACCAGCCACAACAGTAAAATGCTACTCCAATAGGTAATATTTAAAAACTACGTAGCCTACTTTATAATTTGGCTCTCCTGTTCTAGGGTGATGTAGGATGTTTCAAAAGAAAGGAGTGTATGATTGAGATACAAAATCAAATGTATGTATCTTCAAATTCTTGACAAATTCTTGACCCTAATCCTTGTCATGTGCCATTTGGTTGCAGCAAAAATTGAATTTTGGAACTGGGACAACAAAATACTGAAGTCGTAGAGAGCCTCCTGTAAAGTGCCAAAATCTTGCTCCTAGGGAGTTCGCCAGGGTACACAATTGGGAACATCCTTTTTCAATAAGGTTGTAAGAAGGGTTCATACCTTGGAAAAATGAGGAATACATTTCTGGTAGTAGCCTAGGATGGCCCTAAATATTTTCAGGACTGGTGAGTATATTGATTTCAGGGCTTCTATCTTGTCAACTTGGAGCTGTATGTTTCCGTTTCCCAGGGTATTCCACTTAACCTCATCCCTGCGGCCCTGATTTACCCCCGGTGCTGAGCCCCAATGCAAATGGGTGTGGTCATGACGGAACGGTTGCGTCATGAGCATAGCTCGACCGATGCTCATGACGGAACCGTTCCGTCATGAGCATCGAAAGGGTTAATACACTTATTGGATTGTAAGAATGCACTTAGCTTGCTTTGTCATGATATTTACTTCTTTACGGGTAGTCAAGACGTTTTAGATGTTGCTGATGATTTTTCCATGACGTGCTCAATATAAATATGTCATCTAAGTAAGCTTCTGCCTGTGTTCTATGTGGTTGAAGTAAATACGCCATTAGCTGTTGAAAATGCTGGTGGGACAGGAGGGAAGCACTATAAATTGGAATAACCCTCTGGGAGATGATGCAGATGCTTTGTTTTGGTCCTTGGAGGGGTACTTGATAGTAACTTTTAATTAAGTTGAGGGGGGTGGTGTATTTAGCAATATCCTGCTTCTCAGTTATGGCTGGTAACAATTTAAATCATGCCTCTGGCATTTTCATCCTTTTGGGGATTTTGCTTTATACTTTTTATATCAACTGAATTTCATTGGTTTTTAGAACACTCAACAACTCACAACAATTCCACAGGCCAGAGAATGGAATGAACTATCGAGTGTACATTAACACATCACTTAAGAGCATGTACATCAAAGCATCCTATGATATGCCATACACTTTCCACATATCTTTTAATATTTTTGGTACATCCCCTAGCTGTATACACAGCTCTCTCCTGCGTGGCACACCAATCCATCACTTGTTTCCGGGGAACTGCTGGAGGAGGAAAGGCCAACCACCAACATTTAGCAATATCTCTCTTTGTCAATGCCACATGATTCCCCACCAAAGTCCTATCCCCAATGGTATCACCTTCCCCCGCAGGACTCCTAACAGAACATGCGCCGGCGAGCTATCAATAGACCGTCCAAGCACCCTGAACAAGATGTCGAGTATTTACCCCAGCATTGGCAAGTTTCTTCAAGCGCCAACTGCTGAAGTGACTTCCTTTACAAAGCTTATTGGTGTAGCTCTGCACCGTCCACATTAGCATTGCGCTTGCATTTCAACCCCAGGATACTAGACTCTGCATTATGCTTTGTATGTCAAATATCTCAAATTCTGCCTTTGCACCACTTTGTATATTTACGTGCCTTTTTATAGTAAAGATTTATCCCAAATGGCAACATTTCTAGTATAATATATCTGCTTATTCACGGGACCAACAGAAGGCAGCTTGTTCTCAGTGCTTGCCTTTTTTTAAATGAGTCCTTTTGTTAAAAATGGATGCAAAGCCATACTAAAACATAGTGAGAAAACACAGATTTGTGTTTCATTTTATTCTGCTCAATTTCACATAATTTTGAAGAACTGTCATCTAATTACATGAAAGGTGTGTGAATTTCACACACTATTATGCTCAACGAGGTAATCTATCATCAGCGTCGGATAACCCTTCACAATTGGACAGAAACAGTCTATGGACAATCTTCATAAGCTGTATGTTTTTGGTACTAATACAATAGAAGAAAGTCAATGGTTATAAGATAGCTCTATGATTCTTAAATCTTGCCTGCATCCAATACTTCCTCTATTGCTTTTCTTCTGTCCTCCAGAATATGGTAAGGCTGAATTTTTACTGTCACTTGAGGTTTTGTGTTGATACACTGTTCAATTTTTTTTGAGCATCCTGACAAGGTTGAAAAAACATCTACAATTGTGTACAATAGCTGGTGTAATCTGGCTTGCTGAAGGGAAACCACATTAGTTTGTTGTATTAGTTTCTCCCATGAGATTTCTGAACATACTTGGGAAAAATGTCTTCAAATGTAGTGGCAGATCTTGAATCACTAACCACCTAGAATCGGGTTATTGCAATTTTTTAAGTTAATTTATTTGCTAGGTCTGGATTCTGGGTTTTTCATATTACTAATCTATCTGAAAGTAACTTCCTCTTGAATTTCAAGTATGGTATAAGATCCACACCAGAGGAACCAAGACCTAGTACCCAGTTTATACTGTTGTTCTTTATGCCCTGAGCATTTTCCAAAACTTGCAGATGTTGCAGTAAGTTAAAAATATAATTCACTTTGAAAGCATTTTCCTGTTCTTTCTCCTAATCCTCCTGTGCAAGGTCAAGAATAGAGCAAGGCTGTCTCCCAAAGAACAATTCAAATTGACTAAATCTGTTTGAGGATTGGGGTACTTTGTACAACAAATAATATTAATGATATCACTATATATCAGTCATTGGCATCTTTCCTAGTAGATTTCTTTAGCATATATTTGTCATGTTTTGCTTATAACGTTCATCAAGGCAATTGGTTTGCGAATTATACATATAGGTGTTAATATGCTATATTTATAGAACATTGTATATTTTCGTCATCAGTTAGGAAGTGAAGGTGGATCCCTGATCGGTCATTTTTACTGGTGGCATCCCTTCTCCAGTGAAGGCATTTATTAGTTGATCACCTATGTGTGCAGCAGTGATATGATATGATAAGGCTTTTAAAGCACACAATACCAGGAGGTGTCTTGGCGCTGCAGCTACACAAAGGTCAGAGAGAGCCATTCCTAGGGGTGGGCGGTAAACTCCACTCCTCCAGCGGAGTTTACAGTGTTTTGCCCACTTTGCACTCCATTTGGGAGCACAGAATTTGGGCAAAACTGTGCTGCATAGTGGAGCTTACCGCCTACCCTGTAATCGCACACAAAAATGACATTCTATGGTATCAGTAGCGACACCAATCTTGTGTTTCAATCCTCATTTTGCAATGCATGCTCTAACTCATATGAGCATGGCATGAAACACATGGCAACCAACCAATGGGGAGGCGTCTGAGTTTCATACTGAAGAGCTCTCATTTGATTTCCCCGCGTGATGGAGTTCTCAGAATCCAGCCTGTCCTGCCGGAGTTCAGGGCTCCTACTAATGCACCCCCAAACAACACCGAGGTGCAGGTGCTGTGCAAGGTCCTGGGGGGACTGATCGGTGTCACCCGTGACATTACCAACCACCAACATAAATAGGAATCTGAACGATAACAGACGTGGGGCTTAGAGGAGGGAAAGTCCGCTGATATGGAGAGATGTGCTGGATCCTGGAAAATCCTCTGTTAAAGAAGCAGTGGCGTGGATGGCAGGTAAGAGCCCTGAACAAGAGCGCTGAATGCTGACCTTGCTGCTGCATGGAAGAGGAGCAGTGCATAATGGGAAATTGCTGATGTATGCAGAAAGGAGACCCGTGTCCATTTGCAAGTGGCTGAGCTCCCCACGTGGAAATGTAAAAATGCACACAGTTGACTGGGTCTAAAGCTTTAAAGAGATCTTCTTTACTTTCTGGGTTTACAGTTTTGTGCTGCCCATTCAGTATCTAAGGGCCTAATGTGGAGGTTGGTCCGAAAGCCTCCGATCGCAGGTTGGAGGCCTTCTGACCCAAATCGAAGGTTTCAAACCCGACCACCTTATTACAATGAAGACAGTCGGATTTGAAACCGGCCGGTCCATATGACTTGCTTCAGATGAGCTCAAAGCACCTGTCGGCCAATCGGAACTGCCACATAATCTTGCAGGGATGGCGTTTCCACCGTCGGAATTATGATGTCAGTTTATGACCAGCTTTCGATGTCGGGCTTGTCGACAGGGAAAGCTTATCGGAAAGCGACTTTGGGGGGCCAAAGCAGGGCACCCCTTTTTCCGTGGCCTCTGGCTACCTGCCCCATGGTGCAGAGATTTACAGTAACTCCTGTTTCCCTATGGGAGATTGTGCTGAGGCCGGTTCCCGACCACCGTACAAACTTCCAATGGGAAATGGGAGTCTGCAACCGCACCATGTGTGATCGCATCATAATTGTGGTTTCAGACCACCAATTTGAAGTCGAGATTGTGAAACCGCAGGGATGTTGGTTGGAGCCAGCTCTGACTGACAACCTAATCAGGCCCTAGGTAGATGGATTCCAGTACAGGCTGCTCCACTGTGATGCCGTTCACGTCTCTGCTGCCTTGCAGCTGTCCCCCCTTTGTAAACGCTCCGGTGTGCAGTTTGCTTTCCCTTCCGTGGATGGGATGCCTTGGCACAGACACTGCAGTGGAGCATTCTTGTTATTTCCCCCGCCCTGGACAATCTGTAATATACATTTGTTGCTGCCTTTTTAATGCTGGCGTCTGATGCCTATGTGTGATTCCTGTGTGTTGTCCCTGCATATTATGTGTACTAAAGGCTCTTCCAAGGAATTTGCAATGCTGCGCAACAAGCAAGAGGGCATTGGTTTGCTACTTTGTGATTTGAGAACAACAATTTTATACGGTTATGTTCGTCGGACCGGAATTTCACTGTTCACGGATCTCCGCCCTCCTCAAGTCATTACTAATCAATGAACAATCAGGTTTTAAAATATTTTCTGAAGGATAACAGATTTGTCACAGATTTAAGATTTAAGGGTAGGATGTTGCATGTTATAGCTGTGCAGATAACGAAACTTCTGCCACCCCAAGATGATCATTTGAAATTAGGAACTGTCAAATTCTTGGCTGAAATGGATCATAGCATTCTATTGGGAAGGTAACAATTAAAACTCTCCTTCAGGTAGTCTGGTCCAATACCATGAAGTGCTTTCTGGGCAATGCACAGGGCCTTAAAGGTAATGCACTGCCTGATAGGAAGCCAGTCTAACTTATTTATGGCTTGCGATGCCGATTGAACCTAGGTATACCTTGAGGCATGTGTGCTGAAGCCTTTTGCAATGTTTGAAGTTTATTCAAAGATATTGTTCGCCTATTTTTGTAGAGAACATTGCACTAATCTATTCAAGACAGCCCTAGGGTCATGACTACTGTCTACTGTAGGTTTTGCAGAATGTATTGAAAGATTTATTATTATCCTAAGAATGTAGAAAGAAGAGGAAGTGATTTGATAGATTTGACCTTCAAAGGTCAATTTGTCATCGACTATGACACCTAGGTTTTTTATCTTCCTGGCCGGAGTTAGAAGGGTACCCAAGTCTTGAGGCCACCACAAAGGAGATCAAAAAGAAACATCATTGTCAAACAAAAGAACCTCGGTCTTTGCAGAATTTAGTTTCAGACAATTGTTATTCATCCAGTCACTGACCGCACTCATGTAGTTTCCAGTGTTGTTATCACTGCTGGAGTGTGAGATGACAATTTCTGTGTCATCAGCATATGATACCAAGGAAAACTCAAATGTCTTGATCATACTAGCCAAGGAGGGTGACATAGGTGTTGAATGGCGTTAGGCTCAACAGTGAGCCCTGAAGGTCCCCGCAAGTCAGAGAGAAGAAATTAGATGTGAATTCCTTCCCGATTTCTTGCGGCTTGAGTGGTTCCCCTCAATTGGAGTGCCTCAAACTAGCGGGTGGCATTGTCTACCATGATTAGCAGATACCAGTGTTCTTTCCCTGAAGGGTCTAAAGGTCCCACTAAATCCATACTGACTTGTTGGAAAGAAACATTTGGTACACTCCTTTGATTCTTTAATTGGAATGTGGCACACGTATGCAATGTCTCCCAGTCTCTGAATAAAAGCCATGCCAAAGAAAATGCTGTAACAGTAGTTATTGTGTCTTCTTTGCCCCTTGAGGTTCCCCAGTAATACAGCTAGGGCTAATGGTTGATCAAAGTGTTTTTGGAATTAACAATTATTTCCTCTTGAGCTGAGTTCTTATGGGTACAATCCTATATACCAATTCATTTTAGCTGAAGGTGCCGGCATCATTTTCAGTCTGAGCTTGGTCAATGGTATAGTGTGGGATCTCATGTTGGCTCTGTATTTACCTAAAAGTTGCACCATCATCTACATTCTAATCAATCCTGGGATTATTACTCTGAGTAGTCATATACCGCCTAGCTGTTTCTTTCTCTTTTTGAATTTGACCCTTTGTCTTCTTTGTCCATGGATGACTAGGCAACTGGTTAGTTCCTGAAAATGGACAATCCTTTAACCTTCCACTGTTGTGAAAATCATAACCATTAAATAGATTCAGAAAATCAGAAAAATCTATCCACAAGACCTAGGTTCAAGTAGATAAGGTAGGATCCACACAGTGAGCTGATAAGCTTTCTTTCTAATGGTCAAAGCCATTATTTTATTAGCATAACACTTGCTGCCCCCGTGTATAAAAGCAATAGGTATCAAAATCTCTCTCTTCTATGGGGTACAGATTTCAGATCTTGCCACTGTGTGGAGGCACTCACTGTTGACAAGACCTCTTGGGCCGTGTCTATTTATACATACTTTTTGAGCATAGGGGTTTCCGGTTCTGGCATTATCCCTATAATTGATTTTCTCCAAGCCTACATCTATTGGTGTGGGTCTTCCCATTGGGATACAGCTGAGCAATGTGACCTGTTTTCCCACAATCATAACACTATGGATCCATATTGGCAAGCTGGTCTTTTGACTGGGTCTCCCCTCTAGTAGCTCTTTAGTGCGGGATTGAGTACACACGTTGGTCTTTTTACCAGTATGACATTTAGGGTGAATCTTAGTTAGAGGAGCGACAATCCTGGCACCAGGAAATGATGGGTTGTTGCAGGTGGTAGTGGTACTTTGATATGCTGACACAATGGGGCATATTCACAAGCCCCTTTTTGTCGCTCTTGTACCATGCAACGTGATGAAAGAGCAATGCAAATTAAAAATGAGATGTATAAAGCAACGCAAAGCCACCTTGCGTGACCGTGAGTGGCTTCATAAATCTCGAGTAATGCAACACCGCGCAAATCGCTAGTTTGCATTACTCTGTGCTAGCAGGCATTTCCATGGGTGTTGCGTGGGTGGTCCAATTCAACATCCATGCATTTTGATGCATTCCCAGATTTACCAGAAGTGGTAGACCTGGAAATGTGCCAAACAGGTGAGGCATAACAAGAAAAAATATATTTATTTCTCCTGGTTTGTTCCTCAGGAAGATTCCCCTTCCCGCAGAAAAACAGTTCTCCTTACAACGCAGGCCCCCTTACACCATGGTGCAATGGTACTTGTGTTGGCGCTAGGCAACCAGCACAGGGGAAAAAGCAGGAATGCACCGTATTGTGAAGTAGTGTGGCTCACTGGTTAGAGGCGGCAGACCCGAGAGCAGAGGACGGCCCGGGACCAGGGTTCGATTCCCGGCGCGGCAGGTTTCTGGACCAGGGTCAGCGGACTCGATAATTCTCTCGCCTTGGTGCCCACTCTGATCAGCGATCACACTCGGCAACTCTGGGCATTAGCTTGCCTCATCTTCACTAACGGCCCCACCAGACCGCCGGGGATGCCTGGTCTCACCCTGGAGATACCCATTAAGGGGCCATCTCTCAGGGAAGCCAGGAAGGGTTTTGCAGCGGTCGAAGCGCCTTGGGACCCTACGGGTAAGTAGTGCGCTATATAAATGCCTATACATTTACATTTACATATTGCCTTAGATGCATCTCATTCCTGCCCTTTCCCGAACACGCAGTGCAGCACAACAAGGCAACCTGCACTGCACTGCGTGACCAAATAAAGTAGGACTTGCTTTGAACTCTTAAACCACATTAAACATAAAGCAAATAACTACTACCCTAAAACAATTATCATAGACTTTTAACATGCCGTGATTCAAGCCATTTGAACAAGATATCCCCACATGGATGTTACTACCTTTTCAATCAAAGCATAGGGAGATACCACCAACAATCTGTGTAAAATATGCTACAAACAGTCAATTTGCCTTTGTAATAAAAAAAATGATAGCACCAGCCGATGTCTCTGTCACAGATGTAGCTAACTACTACAATTTACTAATATATACCCTTTTGTTGTAAACCATTTTAGGACACTTTTTGTAAATTTCCAGATTCATGCCCATGTATAGGTATAAATCACTATGTCCTTATATAGGCATAAGACTCATAACCATATTTAGACATAGCTCATGCAGTCCAAATACGGCAGGGCTACTTCCACTAGTTCCAAAAATCTACAAAGATTTCTTGGAAAACTCGGCTTCAGCAGCTAGGGACTTTCCCTTGCTCGAGAACTGACTTGTCCAAGAACTCATAGAGTTTTCAAAGAACCGAGAGTCTTTAATGACGTTATTATGTCCACCTTTACATCATACTCGGCAACTTCAAGGTATAAATATGCCCACAGATGTCATAGCAAACACACTGTGGTTTGGAGCAGTTCGACTATCTACTTGCCCGATGCATCCTGCTACAGCAAGTGCCGAAGGAAGCCAACCCTCCAGCAGACGCACTGAGAGAGACGCTGTCTTTTCTCCTGCAGAGAAATCCAGCTCCAGCGGGTTGTTGGGAAATCGAGTCCCAAGACTGACCTTCTCCATTCTAAACTAAGGTACGCAGCTGATTAGACCCTAATAAAAATCTTGGACAGATTCTTGGCAAAAGAATACTACATTTATGCTACACCTCACTTACTTCTTCCCTCGTACTAAGCTTAGGTTAGGTACACCGGGGTAGCAGTATTTTAGAAGCACCAGTTGAGTACTTTTAGCCTGTTATTTATGTATGTATTTATCTATGGTTTAGGAACCATACAATGCTCTTACAGTATTATTTTATTCTACTCTTTATACTGTATGTATTATATTTTGCAACCAGTTTTACGATTGTAGCAGTTCATTTCTTATACTTGAGAAAGAAGACTGTTCAATAAAACCTTTTTATTGAAAACGCCTGTCTATTTATTTCTCTGCAAATCTGGTGAAACAAAGCATGCACGATTGACTGATCGAAATATCCATCTATTGTTTCCACGACTCTGATGATCAGTTTTATCTTTGGGAAACAAAGTTGTCATGTTTAAGCGGTTGTCAGAAACGAATCCCTTCTTGTGAATTTGAGAAAGTTTCTAGTGACCTCTGAGCTAGCTGGCACTCACAATTAAGTCTAGTATATTCGATAGAGACCTAGTAGACCTCAGTCCTACGTCTAATCTATAGGATATAATATTCCAATGCACAGAGCCTATTGGGAATATAGAAACTACACTACACTTTCTACCAACAAAACAAAAAAAACTAAGCCCTCTAGTGTATTATTTTGAAGATACTTTGGTTGACATACTGCAATGCTCCTGCCACAGATGCCAATCCAAATTCTAAATACCAGGGTGGTATGTCTATGACAGCACCTTTGCACAGGAAGCCAAAATAAACAATGCAGAACCCAACCTACACCGTGTAAAGTTATAGAAGCCCTACAAAAAGACTAAAGCTACCAACAACAGGGAATGGAGCAATCTGTAACCCAAATTGCACCTAACTTAGCAAACAAACCAAAAGAATGTAATACATGCAACAATTTATTGTCAAACTCTTTGAAAACAACAAAGAAGTAGGTTACTTAATACTAATAGCCAGAAGTACAGCATTAAATAAATGCTATCCTACAAAACTTCCCAAAAACTATAACAATGGGGCTGGTTAGGATGTCTGGGAGACTGACACCAATTGGCTGTCAGTGGTGATCTCCCCTGTTAGGAAGAAAGGGTCCCTTGCCTTATGAGATGAACCCTAGCAGGGAGACAATATTTAGGAAAAAGGGAGCACAAATGCACCGGGTTATGGCCCTATTTAAAAGGGGTGAGAAACGACGTTGTACTAATGAATCAATTGACACTATATGTGTTCTTGCTGTATTCTGATATTTTATTTATTATTATTTCATCTTTTTTGTATGAAATTTATAGCAAATAAGAAATATATGCAGACAAGGTGCTTGTACATGTGACATAAATATTGTGAATAGTTAATACAAAAAATTGGTATCAAAGAATCAGAACAATTCATAGAATACAGAAACACATTCCCATTCAACGCGTTTCGGCGTGAGCCTTCTTCAGGAAGTCTGTATTTCTTACACAATATCGTTTACTGTAATATGGATGAATATACTCTGAAGGTAATTGTCGAATATGAATAGCACCATGATTCTCAAGTGTGTTGCATTATAACTTGTAGGAAAAAATTCTTCGTGGTGTTTTTATAATAGGCAGAGGGATCCAATCTAAACTAATTTGACATTTAATATTCCCACTCCATTAACTAGAAACAAATTCACACAAAAATGAAAATCATGAAGTAAAAGAAATATGAAACTCATTTTAAAAATAAAATGTAAACCTATTTTTGTACATTAAAATTAATACATTTCAGAAAGTATATGCTAAACAACAGAACTTATTTAAAAAAAATAAACATATTAAAAAGGTTATTATAAAAACGTGTTTTTTTATACATAGACTTATAACACATAAGTATACAACAAAATATGAATGTATTCATCATAATTAATACATATTTGTTCTAGGTTCATCAATTCATTAAACACTTAATTTTTTTTAAAATAAATGTAAATATAAAAATTCTCTTTTCAACTATTTATTTACAGTAACTTTATAATTTTCAACAAAAAAAGTAAGATATTTTACATTAAAAAAAGAATAAAAATATTGCAAATATATAGTTATACAAATTAATTTCCATATATTTTACATTACATTTATTGTTCATACATTTTACATTTCAACAAGTTGTCTGTCCGAAGGCACCGCCGGAAGTCCCGGGGACCCCTCGATCGCAGGGCCTCGGCAACCCAACGAGGGGAGCCAGTGGTATGGAGTGGACCAACGGATTGCGAGTGTCCCGACACCACGACCGCCCCCGCTGTGGCCTGAAACGACCTTCCTTGGCGGAGCAGAGCCGCATGAGCGGAGAGAACGGAGGCGGAGCCGACAGGAAGCAGCTACGCAAGCCCGGGGATCAGGTAGGCCGCGAGGCATGCACCACGTGGCCCGGCCCTGAGCCCCGCCCTTAACCACTGCCGAGCGCTGCCAGCCCCTCCGGCACCCACGGTCGGCCTCGCGGCCCACGAGACCTAACACCTCTCCGGTCCCAACTGCTGCATGGCCCCCAACTATGTGACATTCGAGTGGACCAGTGGGGAAGGCCTGCTGTGGTCCCCGAGAACGGGCCTGGCCGGAATCACCGGATGTGGTGTTCTGGGACGATCACTGGAAGGACTGTCCAGTAGTGCCCTCTTTGTGCCGGCAGACTCCGACTTCAGCCTCAGGTGGTGCGAAGCAGCACCCACATAGTCCGGGAGACGAGACTACGCCACGCTGGCGCTGGCTCCCCAGGCCGTAGCGGACGGCCATCTTGGACGGGAGCAGAGCGATTGCATCGACCTCTTGGAGCGGCCCTCGCTCGCGGCGATCGAGGGCGCCTCATTGGGAGTGGACCCACATCGGCGCGAGCAGTGTGGATTGCCACCTACTGCTGCACTGCTGCCCCGGTCTGTATTGCCTCCTCGACATAGCACGTGGGCTTTTGTGATCCCCCCTCCTCCGCGATGTTGAACGCCAGGGGGCCGAAGAAGGGTGACCGGACTTTACCGGAAATGCTGGGAAGAGGCGCCCCGAGGCAAGACAGGAACAAACCAGCTCCGAGCCCCCCGAGTAGTTCTCGGGGCGCAGAAGGCGGGGAGCCCCCGGTGACTAGATCATTCCTGGAGTCACTGTTCAGCTCCTTGAGGGAGGACTTTCAGGCCTTGAAGCAAGAGGTGGCCGGGGAGGTCCGGGAAGTCCGGAGAGAGGTGGACTCCCTGGGAGAACGAGTGAACAGGGTGGAGGCGGCTGGCCACTCCAGGGACGAGGAAATCACCCACTTGCAACAGGAGGTTCTGAGGCTGAGGGACCAGCAGATTGACCTACAGGCCCATGCCGAAGACCTTGAAAACAGGTCCAGACGAAACAACATAAGGGTCCGAGGAGTTCCGTCCAACGAGGAGGGTGAAGACGCGGCCGCCTACTTAGGAGCCCTGTTCCGTGAAATTTTGGGAGAATCAGAGGACTTCCCAGTTCGGATCGACAGAGCACACAGAGTTGGTCGGCCTCGCAGGGCCTCAGCGCCTCCTCCGGACATTTTAGCTTTCTTGCCGGACTTCCCCCTGAAGGAGCGGATTCTTCGTGAGGCCCGACGACAACAGCCTTTCCGCTTCAGAGATCACCCGGTGGCTCTCTACCAGGACCTGTCCACAATAACACTGCAAAAACGGAAGGCCTTTAAAATTGCTACGGACTTCTTAAGGGAACACGGCACACAGTACTCGTGGGGGCACCCCTTCCGCCTCATCTTTCGCTGGAATGGAATTCTGCACCAGCTCCGGTCCCTCCAGGATGTTTGCGGAGTGCTGGGAATCACTGCATCGGATACGGACACCCCGGCGCCTCGTCGCAGGCGGAGCACACGAGATGGCTGGCAGTTAGTCGGGGAACGACGATCCCCGCCGCCCGCGAGACCTGACTCGCCTACAATCCGGGCAGAAATGTCCAGCGCCATACAGGAGGCTTCCAGGACTACAGCGAATGGCGATGTGGCCTTGACGGCCTGAACATGCTCCGGGGGGAGTCTGCAGTAGCCTATCTTCATCGCAGTTGCGGGGGTTCCGGGGGTGGGGGGTGGCGGGGGTGATGGAGGTGGTGGCCGGACGTCCACTTGAACAACTTTCCACGGCCTTGTCCGTTGAGGACCGGACTGGGACAATGAAGTACTTTGAATGGTTTGGGGTGAGGGGGGTGGGCAGGGGAGTTGATTGGGTGAGTTTGGGGTTTGGGGGTTCACTGGGCAGTGGGGGAGAGGGGGGCATGAGGGGTTCCAGGGAGGGGGTCCCCACAGTTGGGGGTTTGGGGGCTCGGGGACTGTACTGTGCTATGGGGTGGTTTGCTTTCACTGTGTGCTGTGGCCGCTCGCTGTTGCCTTTGAGTTTAGTCCGGTGGGCTATGCCCGCCCTGGTAAGCGTTTCTGGTATTCCCCTCACTGATGGCCCTTAAGATTGTTACCCTGAATGTGAAGGGGCTGAATAACCCGGTTAAACGGAAGGCTGTACTGTCCCTCCTGGAGGACTCACAGGCAGACATCTGTCTTCTACAGGAGACTCATCTCCTAGCTAAAGACTGTCACAGGCTACGGACCCCAAGGTTCCCCACGCAGCTTTTCTCTTCCTGCGTTTCCAAAACGGTTGGGGTAGCACTCATGATATCTAGGAGATTCAAAGGGGAGGTCATGCAAAAGGTAGCGGAACAGAAGGGGAGGCTCCTGGTGTATAGAGTCAGGGTGTGGGGTCTAGTGTTAACTATAGGCTCCATATATAGCCCCAACGATCATCAGGATCAGTTTCTGCACAGGGCACTGGAAGACGTGACATCCACTCCTGACAGACACATCGTGCTTGGGGGGGACTTGAATATGGTATTTGATGCGTCCTTGGACAGGTCGGTGCAAAGGCGCCTACAATCGGGAGAGCTCTCGGGCTCGGTTCGTTCCCGTTTGGAGGATCTTGATATGCACGACATGTGGCGCCGCCTCCACCCCGCAACCCGTGCCTATTCCTACTATTCCCACGCCCACAAATCCTATGCAAGATTGGATCATCTCTTGGTGACGGGCTCGATGTACGAGCTGGCCTCGGGCGCCGATATAGGGGTCCTGTCTCTCTCGGATCATGCCCCGGTGGAGGGCACTTTCCGGCTACCTCCGGTGTCTCCCTCGCGAGGGGTCTGGCGTCTCAGGGACACTCTGCTGCACAAACAATCTGTGGTGAAACATATCCGCGAGTCCATAGAGGAATATAAGCGGAATAATGACAACGACGACACCACCCGTGCGACGCAATGGGCCGCCTTGAAGGCAGTGCTCCGCGGCGAGTTTATTGCCATCTCCTCGGCGGAGAATAAAGACCGCCAGCTTAAAAAGGACGAACTTACTCGCCAGGTGAGGGAGCTAGAACAGGTGCACCAACATACGGGAGCCCCTTTGAGTCTGGAGGCAACTTAAGGCCGCCAGGAAGCTCCTGTCCGCGCTCGATATGGACAGAGCGGAGTACGCTGTACTTCGCCTGAAACATAAATACTACACCGGCGGCGACAGGTGTGGCCGGCTTCTTCCGCATAAACTCCGTGTACAACACCAACAGCATCGGGTGAAGGAACTAGCGGCCCCCACTGGAGGGACGGTCACGGAGGATGGCCAGATTGCGGACGTTTTCCGTGGTTACTACGCTGATCTCTACGCCGGCGCTCCCCCCTCAGCGCGAGCCGAGGCGGACTATTTGGAGTCGGTGTTGCTCCCGTCCCTTACGCCGGACCAGGCCCAATATCTTGAGCGGAAGATCCAGATTGAGGAGGTGGTTAAGGCAATCTCCCGACTCAAACACGGGAAGACCTTTTGTCAGGACCTTGCGCCACTGTTGACGCGCCTGTTTAATTTGTTCTCTGAACCAGGCGCTATCCCTCCGGAGTTCCTTCAGGCGACGGTGTCGGTGATCCCTAAACCGGGCAAGGACCGGACTGAATGCGGGTCCTATCGACCGATTTCACTTTTGAACTCAGACTTGAAGATTTTCACCAGTATTCTAGCGGCACGTCTGGCACTCCACCTCCCGGGTATGGTTGACCCGGATCAGGCCGGGTTTGTCCCGGGCCGGCAGACTGTCGATAACACTAAAAGGGTGACCCATATCCTGGAGAAGGCCTCATGGATACCCGGGGAACGCATGCTCCTTTCCATCGACGCGGAGAAGGCGTTCGATAGAGTGCATTGGCCTTACTTGGAGAAGGTATTGAGCAAATTTGGCATAGGAGAGAAGTTTAGGCACCTGGTATTCAATTACTACCGATTCCCGTCCGCGGTTGTGAGGGTGAACGGCTGCAGCTCCCGGCACTTTGCGATAGAGAGGGGCACCAGACAGGGGTGCCCACTGTCGCCATTGCTTTTTGCTCTTTATATGGAGCCATTCGCACAAAGAGTTCGCCAGAATCCCAATGTCACAGGCGTCCGCATGGGGGAGTTCCACCACACCCTTAGTCTTTACGCGGACGACGTGATATTGACGCTCGACGACCCCAGGAGGTCGTTGCCTGCTTGTATTGCAGAGCTGGAAACCTTCGCGACTGTAGCGGGTTTCAAGGTCAACCTTGGGAAATCGGCGGCCCTCGACATCTCGCTGTCCGGCGCCACCAGGGCTGACTTACAGAAGCTTTTTCCGCTGAGCTGGTCTAGAGACCAGGTACCCTACTTGGGGATTCTCCTAGCACCCTCTCTTCCTGCTATGGTCGCGGCCAACTATACGGCTTTAAGTAAAAAGATCAGTGAGGAACTGGCCCGTTGGGACAAGGGTACGTTGTCGTTGCTGGGCAGGTTGGCCGCGGTAAAAATGACCCTTCTGCCGCAAGTCCTGTACCTCTTTCGGGCCCTCCCGTTGCAACCCCCCAAGGGATGGCTTGGACAGACTCAATCTGATATAACACGCTTTGTGTGGCAGGGCCGCAAACCTAGGCTCAAGAGAGCCATAGCCACGCTATCGCCTGAGTCTGGTGGCCTTGGTATACCGGACTTGCACAAATATTTCCAAGCCGCTCAACTGCGCTACCTAGTGGAGTGGAACCGGTGGGAATCGGGCAAACACTGGTTGTTTCAGGACCAGGCATGGCGGGCAGAACGCTGCAGGAAGTGCCCTTCATGCGGAGGGCCCATCGCCCCCCCAACCTCTATGCGTCCTTCGTAACGCGGGTCCCGCTCCGAATCTGGGACTCCGTGCCCACCAGACGCGACCTTACCACCTTTCCTTCCACTTTTACACCAATAATCGGTAACCCGGACTTCAGCCCGGGTATGGAACCGGGAGCCTTTGAGCTCTGGCGGGCGGCCCCTTGCTCCGCCCTATTCCACATGTATGGCCCGGAGGGTGCGGTCTCCTTCCAGGATCTGCGGCGGGACTTCGGTCTGCCCGAGACGGAGCGCATGAGATACATGCAGGCGTGCCATTGGGCGCTCCAGCCACAGGTGCGAGCCTCGGCGGACCGGAAGTTCACGGCATATGAGCGTTGGTTGGTGACTCGCTCCTCGGACGCCAAGCTTATCTCCGACCTTTATACATTTTTGCAACCTCCCTCCTTTCACATCTACAATCCCGGGAGGGAGCGGTGGGAGCGGGAGCTGGGGCGATCACTGAGCCACACTGACTGGGACCACATCTCCTACCGGGCACAACACTCTGCTTACCACACTGGGCTCACTGAGACTTTCACAAAAATTTCCACTTACTGGTATCGCACCCCCGAGAAGCTATACGAAATGAACCACTCAATACCCAAGACCTGCTGGCGAAACTGCGGACAGACTGGCACACTTACTCATATACTATGGGACTGTCCCCTGCTGGCCCCTTACTGGGAGGAGGTGCTGAACGAGGTTGACCAATGCTTTGAGATTGAATTACCCCGCTTTCCTGCCTATGTTCTACTTGGCTTGCCAAATGGTTTGATGTACCCACTGCGATCTAAGAAGGGTAGGCAGATAGCGATTGCCCTGGGATCGGCAATACAGAATATACTCATTCACTGGCGCACTACCACGCCTCCTACTGTTGTTGGTTGGCTACATAGATTGTGGCATGTCTTAGGCATGGAAAAGATGTCCCTGGTGGTAGCGGGGGAGGTGGACACATTTGAGGAGCTGTGGTCGCCATTTCACACACTGTTAAGGTCAGAATTCAAAGAAATTACTTGCCCTAGATATCTCAGACTGCTACGGCTGACGCCACCGCCAGACCCGCCCATCTGAGCTGCCCGAGTAGTTAGCTAGAGGGGGGGACGGATGACTACGCTGCCATAGTGAAAAGACGGAAGTTTGATAGCACAGTACAGGGGGTGGGGGAGAGGGTTGGGGGGGACAGTTGGTTGGGGGGAGGGGTTTCTTTGTCTTTCTTTCTCCTTTTGGTTTGTCCCCGTCCACAGGTGCACTAGCCATGTGACTCGGGAACAGATTGTGCCCATCGCACTGCACGAACTGACTTCATGCCTATGTTGAATTGTATACACTATTTTGCGGGGGGCGCCTGTGGTTCCTTGTTTGTGATGTTGTCCTTTTCTTTCAATGCTGCAATAAAATACTTAACCTAAAACATTTAAATTAATACAATACAACAAAATATATACAAAAAACACTTACCAATGATATTATATACAGCAATATTTTCTAAATAAAAATTTTTGACAAAAATATTAAAAACAACCTTAAAACGATATACCCACCTTTGATATTCTTGTTGAATATATTTTTGATGTCCTGGTATTCTTAACATGATATTTGTGTACCATAAAACGTTTTATTTTATATTTTGTCCGAACACCCAAAGGCAAGGAACAACTATCAATCTGAACCCATGCAGTCAAACCTGGCTACCCTGAGTATATAATATAAACTGTGTTCCTTCAACTTACTAAATATAAAGAAATCCATTGACCTAATCAAAGGCATATAACTTGTAAGATCTGTGCCCTCCTCACAACTTCAAAGCAATTCTCTCTGAATCCTGCTGCTATTATTGTGAGAGAAATTCCTCCCTATCAATGGATGAATTTTAGGAGCGTGAGAAACCCATGTAATTTGCTGTAGTGTAATTATGAGAAATTACTACAAAATTACCAAAATGCTTTTCACACTCAAAAAATGTCATCTCGAAAATGCAATTACGAGTTGATTTCTAATTATGCACATTCAAAACACTGCTGCTCACATTCGGATTTGTAGTGTTGCACTGAAAAATGATCGAACAAGTAGTCTTCTCTAAGGGGTCGATTACGATGGTGGGCGGTGCAGTGGCAAAAGGGAACGCCCGCCATCAGTGCGGCGGTCCCGCTATTCAAATTAGGATGTGCCCGCCACATGGGTGGGAGCATCCCGTATTTTTAAATGCGGCGGGTGGCTGCAATGTAAAAATACATGTGTGCATTTGAATGCCCAACGTGACAGGCACTGTGTGGTGCCTAACACCTTGTACATGCAAATGCAGGGGGGCACCATAGGTACCCCCCATGTGCACCCCACACCCCCAACACCCTGGGGGCCCACAATGGAACCCCAACAGCAGGAACACCTGCCTTTTCATGGCGGCAACACCACCATATTAGACACGTTTTCCGCCGGTTGATGAGTTGACCGGCGGAAAAGCAGCGGACGGTTTTTCCGTCCGCTGCGGACCTCCCAGCCATCCTAATGTGGCGGGGGTCATTCATGGCAGGATGGCGGGCGGATCACCCACGCCGAGCAGGTGGTGGCTACTGCCGGGCCAGCGGGGGCGATCCTGCCGCCATCGTAATCAGCCCCTAAGATCTTGTCCCTCTTCAAACAACACAGACTATGATCAGAAACCCTGTGTTGAAATGAATAAAACTGACATATTAACACTTAAGTCCACCCCCTGTATGACACAAGTAGGTGACCTGCAAGGATCCACCATTGGACCCCTAAGTTTTAGTGTCTACACAACCCCTCTTCTTTACCGTGTGACATTACTTAGTTTTACATGCTACAATTGGCCTAATGATACTCAGATCATCTTCTAACTGGATAAATCCTCTGAAGTCAACCCAACTGGTCTTGGAAAATGTCTAATACTGGTTGAACAAATGATACAAGGGAATCATTTCAAACTTAACTTCAAAATGAAAAAAATCACCTGTGATTTCTGGCAAAGTCACAACACTGTTTTCAGCAGCTGCTTTGCCAGCTGATGCAGACTTCAAATGAAACTGTAAATCTTGCTCACGATTATGGACTTGAACCTCTTATAAGAACCCCAATTTAACAAAGTCAGAAGAGACAATTTGTGAATAGTGACAATACTTTGACATATCTTCTGCTTTCTTACACACATGATACAGCATTTTTGGCCCTGATGATCCTGTCTGGACTTTAAATTTAAATTTTACATCGGTCTCTAATTAGTCATCTAACTGTTATTAACTTAAGCAAATGGGACTATCCTACTGCAACTTTTAAAACTCTTCACTGATAATTAGTTGAAAGAAGAATACCCTTCAAAGCACTTTACATTGCACATCGCATGATCCATGTAATTGGCCCAATGTTCTTACAAACCTAATTCAAGTCATATTACTAAAGGAGAAACTTAAGATCAACTGAGGATCCATGCCTGATAATCCTCTTTATAAAAAACTCATCTAAGTGGTAGTTTCAGTTCAGTGTTGTGTCAGCACAGTGTTCTGTGAACATGCTGGGAAGAACATCACTGTCTTTCTTTAAAGCATTATTACAAGCCAGTTTTAATACAGAATGCATGAAAGAGCACAATCACGGAAATCAATAACAATCTCAATCTAGTGAGGGCAAAAGTAGTGAATGTAAATATTATGGAAGTATCAAATGTATTTCTATAACGAGGGTTCATCATTTAATTGTCAACATCCTATTGTACCTGAACTTCAACTATTTTGTAAAGTCTGCAGCCCTGTCTTTAAGACAAAGTGAAATATTCTCTCTGTAGTAAAGATGGTATGAGACGAACAGTATCGAATGCCTTTTCTCAGTTCTGTGATAGACCACTGTGCTCTGCTGTCTGAAATATCTTTAAAACCTCAATCTCTCAAGGGGACAGTTGTGAATAGCTCATTTATGCCACTCAAAGTGTTTATTTGAGAAAAATAAACCTTGTCATTATGATGGCAGGTCATAAAAATAGCTTGAGAATCATCTTGAACACTCGTGTTAAAGACTAACAGCATCAGTCTTTCAAATTAATACATGAATGCATGAACTTAAATCATACTGTCAAAATAAATCATACATATAATGCATATTGTGGCACAACAATGAACATGAATACATCAGCTGTTGCAACTGAAACACTAATACATCATGAGCCTTTAATGACAGTCAAACATTATTATGCTGTGGGGGGCTCCTAAAAGACATATAAAGCAAAATATATGACATCAGTGTAGTCATACAAGGTCTGGAATGCTCTCCAAATCAGGATAAGGACTACCACCTATCACAGAGAACTTAGAAGAGAAATACATACCTTGCTTTTCACAGATTCAGATCCCAACTGACTCTATGTGCCATGCTACAACTGCTGACTGGTTTGTAAATGCTGCTTGCAATTCGATCTTCATTCTCCATTATTTACAATCACAAATTTTAAGCCACATATTCATGCCACTATGCTAATGCTGGAGCAGAGTCTCCCATCTCATGCCGGACACCAAAACTCACCAATAAATGATGCAGCTACTACCAAAACCCTTATCCAATCCATGCACATCATATGTAATAATTATTAACTGGACCATTTAAGTAAATGTGTTGGCGCATGTGCAAGAGGTAGGAAATCTCTATACAAATAGCTCTGTGAATAGGGTATGCTGAATCTAAACTGACGTTTTTTACATCACCATTAGATTTTATAATAATCTGGCATTCATCCATCATCCTTGATCTACTGGGGTTCTTCTAGATTTGGAAGTAATAAGTAATCTAAACCCAGTTTATTTTCAATTTACATGTGACAGAGATTCACCTGAGTATTGATTGGAGGTTCTCCAAAAATGTTTGACCTTCTGCCTAATCCCAGCTTCTATAAAAGGAAAGGAAAACAAAGCATTAGAAAGAGAGGAAATGCTACAAGGAGAAAGCCAAAGAGAAATAAAGAACTGAACCAGGAAAAGATACAAAAACATTTTTAAAAAGACTATAAAATGTTGTCTCTACAGGCATAGAGCGAGAAGAGGTAGGAGCCAGGGACTCCACCAAGACTGATGTGCAACTGCGACCACAGGAGATTTGCCGACCGTACCATGTGGCACGCAGGAAACCAATGATTCCACTGGGCAACACTGAGATGAGGAGGAGGAGGACACAATGCGGTTCCGCCTCAGTATATCGTGATCCTTCCATAGCCCAAGGGAGGGTCGTGGCTTTGCAGGTGCATTCTGGGATG
The DNA here is from genome assembly GCF_964263255.1 of Lissotriton vulgaris. Taxonomy (NCBI): domain Eukaryota; kingdom Metazoa; phylum Chordata; class Amphibia; order Caudata; family Salamandridae; genus Lissotriton; species Lissotriton vulgaris. The sequence goes on along the minus strand of NC_141695.1, from coordinate 1,087,008,913 downwards.
GCCTGGTGTGAAGCCAAGGAGATGTGGAAAGAGTGAGTGTAAAACAAAATGGAGAGTGGGGATGAAGGGAAACAGCACCGGAATAGTGAGAGGAAGTGGTGAGAAAAGCCCAAACAGAACTTCAGAAGGATGTTAGTGGAACAGTGACCAAGGGAAGCACATAGAAAAGTGGAACAATGCTACATTCAAATGAGAAAAGGGAAAAGAAAAATAAGAAACACCTGACAGAAAATAAATAAAGGGCTATAACCGCAAAAAGGGTTGAATGTTAAGCATAGAGTGGTCTGGTTGTACTGAGGGATAGGGGCAAGGAAAGGGTAGGAAGGCAAAATGAACAAGGATCACTTAGCTGTTAATGGGAGTGGCAGACACCAGGAGGTAGTTATTGTTAGCAGCATGTTTCCATAAGAAAAGCATTTTGACTTGCCTATATCTTTGGCACCGGTTGACAAATCTTCTAAAAAAGTGCCCCACTCCGTCTTGCTTTGCATGGAACATTTCAAGGTGATCCATCAAACGAGGGCAGAGAAAAGGGGGGGGGGGGGAAGTCTTTTCAACATTAATTTCCATAGGGATTTTGAACACGGCTACAGCCCAAACTACTGGATGGAATTACATCAAATTTGGCAGAAAGCTAGCTCTTGGTCCAGAACGAGTGCTTTTTGTTATATGGTGTAAATCCATTTAGTAGTTTTAGAGTTATTAAGAGAAATCCAAATTTGTATATATAGGCACGTAGACCGTCCGAAGATCCAACAGTCCCCATCCTGAAATCTAATTTGCTGCCAACATTTCAAACAGGAAGTGCTGGCAGCCATCTTCGGAATAAAAAAGGATAAAAAAAGAAACTAGGGCAAGGTAGGAATACACATCATAGGCATCCTATTTTTGGATCTATTGAATATATCCCACAAACTATTTAAAAATTATTAATAGCAATATGAAACTTCAGTGACTAGGATATTGTATTACATAGGATATCTACTTACTCACATACATTTGAATTTATTCCATTCTCAGTTGGACATAAATCATATTATTATTATCTTACCTTTTACCCTGACGAGCTATAGATAAAGCAACACATAGGAGCTTATCCTAGTCTTAGATATTAACTTAAAAGAAATCATAAATAAATTAATTTTTAAATCTGAAATAAAGTTTATCCAAATCTTCCTCTCTCTCTATTCCCTCTTGATATGATGACTTTAATAAGAAAAAAATATTTTTTATTAGGACATTATCCACAAGTCCTGAAGATTGATGTATATTTGCTATTTTGACAAAAACGTGGTCGTCTTGATGACATGGCTTTATATAAAGACCAGCAAGACCTGCAGCAAAACTAGAGTTATGAACATCAGGGGCATTATTTTATTTATACACTTGGAAATGTTGCTTCATGAAACATTAAGACATAATGTCTCAGTAATATCTGATCTTTAATAAATGTTAAACTCCTTGTAGGATTCAATTAAATGTGTCCCCAAATGGAAAATAGAAAATAAGAAAAAAAGCACAACTTACGAGACCCAAGCAAAGGCGCAGTTTAAACAAGAAGCAGGCAGGATAAGATGTATGTGTTGATTACTTCTAAGGCTACAGCTATAGCTCAATGTATAAATGGATGTAGAATATAGTTCAGTCCAATTTTTATTAATTTAAATGATGTTTTCAATCTACTTATAAACACAGTACCTTTGAATAAAATTGAGATATACATGGGCTAAGACAATACTGGGGAGTACCCTGCAGTATGCAAGATATATGTGTCTAATGTGTAAATGTTTGTGGATAACATAATGCTTCTGTTGATACAGTATGAAAAATGTGTATATATTGTAACAGAAGTTCGTATGTAATTATGTCTATATTTAATTTCTGAAATAAAACAAAAAAGTTTCCTTTGTGTGTTAATATTGAAAGATTGTATATATTATAAATACGTCTTTGTATTTTATATGCAGTTTGTAGCCCTAAAGAAGTCTGTGCAGGATGAAACACATTTTCTACGGTTTTAGGGCGCTTGTCAAAAGAAGAAAATGAATAATAAGCTTTCCTCAATATATAATGAAAGCATACTGTGCAATTTGTATTATTGATTATATGTATTATCGATCATAGATGACAAATGGCCGATAGGCGAGGAGCTCCGGCCGGGAGCTCCCCGGCTTGGGATTTCTTTTTTTGGCTTCTGTCCCCTGGAACCTACCACCTCTGTGGACCTTTTTGCACACTTGGACTTCTATAGTCTGTTGTACTGTGATCCACCAATTTTCCCGTGATTTAATATTTCGTGACCTACCTCTGAAGCCTTTGAGGAGCCTAGAGTGTCCTGCCGACCGTTGGAGACCTAGCATTGTGGCCGATACCCAGTGGAGCTACCCTGATAGCTATTGGAGAGATTGGCTGTGGATTACCTCCTCAACCGTCACCTACCCAGACGGACATTGGGCACGCTTACCTTCACCACTTTGTTTGTTGTCTCCTTCCTGCCCCGCCTTTTTAGACAACACACTGAGGATTTGGCCGATGGCGAAACCAGTTTCAGTCCTTCCGTTTCTGATGAAGCTGCATTGGTGGCTGTGGTGTGGATGGGCTGGGGAACAGCCCCCCAGCCGTCACCTGCTTTCCGAGCTTTGCCGCTTCTGATTGTCCCCTGGCTTCGCCTTCCGAAATGGCATCTGGGACGCATGAATGCTGTTTTCCCCTGGCAGGGGTGCATTGGAGGAAGTTCCACTGCACTACTGACCATTGCCCCTGAGCTTGTTTTCACCTCTTGAATCGGAGGAGGTGGGCCCTCCTGTCCCCCACTGCTGCCCCCCTTCACTGGAGTGACTGCCCAGGAACACAATCTGACTTTGCGACATGCCAAGCTTTGACTCTGCTGCCCCTGCGGCCAGAGTGTTTGCTCGTTTGGTGACCCGATTGTGTTTGTCGATCCCCAGCCCCCTTACCTCCTTGCTCCTGTGGCTGCCCCCCCCCCTCCACCTCAAACCCTCTCAATTGAGCCTGCTCCCTGTGGATTTTGTTGATTTTTTTGCGTTATGCTGCCATTTTGTGACTTTGCAGATGTTGCCTGCGACCAGTGCACTCCATCTTGGCAGGTCCAACAAATTCACATGCTGCAGGAATACGCCCTTTGTTTGCCTGACAAACCTTCACTCCAACTTGATCCCCCCCCTTCCCCTTGGTCTTCCTCTCCCCTCTTTTCGTTTCAGTCCCTGGGACTTCATATGTTATGATTACTGATCCCCGAGCTGGTTACTTTGACTTTTCTAATTGTTTTCTGGTTCCCTTTAAGTACTTCCCTCCTTGCTGGTTCTACCTGGCCCGATCTTCTTTCCTCTCCTTTTCCTTTTCCCCCTTTTTTTTCTATACCCCATTGGACATCTGTAAATCTTTTTTTGATATGTTATAGCTACTCATGTTATTGTGCAACACTGTTTTTCCCTAGGTCTAGACTTTGCTCCGGTAACTGATTTGACTTTGTAAGTCATGGATCCTCGTCTAAAGAGCTCTTACACCTTTGGGTCTAGCCAGTGCTACATAAAACAAATAAATAAATACGTGGTGTGTGGAATAATATGAGAATTGTGCTGAACACTCACTCAAATTGAGTTATAGCTTTGATATTTTTACTGAACCATTAAGGATTAATTTGTTTTTTGGATTTTCTTTCCATTAGATGTTGAAAGGGGTTGAACTTCTGGTTCTATGCACCACATTAAGTCCTCAAACTTTGCTCACTTTTGTTGGTAGGTGTGGAAGTCTATTGCCTCAACCCTTTTTGTATATACTTGTTCTATTTTAAAATATATAATAAACAAATTCCCTACCTCTTACCACTTTAGTAAAATGGTACGGCGAGAATTATCAGGTCCGAAGAAATTGAGCCCAAGACCCGCCGAGGGGGGAATTGAACCCTGGTCCCGGCCAGACTACTGCATCAGGGTCTGCCGCTCTAACCATTTAGCCACACTTACTCCACTGTACCTCAGCTTCCATTACTGTATGACACAGCACTCCACTCTACTGTATGAGACACCACTCAAATTTATAACACTTTCCTACAATCTATGCTACGCCACTCCAATGTATGCTACACAACTCTATGCTACTCCACTGTACCCTACTGCACTCTACGCTATTCCACTGTGCACCACTCCACTCTAGCTATTCCACTTTATGCCACTATGCCACTGCACTTTACGGTAATCCACTCTACCCCATCATAGTGTACTCCACTCTCTGCTGCTCCATTGTATAACACTCTACTTCACTCTATATAAATCTACTCTGTAAAAGTCTACCACACTTCATGGCACTCTTCAACATTCTACTCCACTCTATCCCCGTACACTCCTTTCCAACTCTATACTTCACTCTGTGCCTGTTCACTCCAATGTACAACACACTATTACACTATACGACATCTTTCTACATGACACTGCACTCCACTCTAAATGTATGAGACCCCTTTCCAATTTATAAAAGTTTACTGCCTACGCTACACTATACACTCCACTACATGCCACCTTACTCTATGACACATCAATACACTCTATTGTTAAAGCAGCTGATTTGTGAAATGACTCTGTATTTATTTTTTGGTAGGAACTTGATTTGAAAGCATTGGAGCACTTTACATGAGCACCTGTTACATTAAGCAAGTACAAATTCATTTTTGTTGAGCTGACGCTGGTACCAAATTTAGCAGCGAAATACCTTAAGCCACATTCACCCCCATTCTCTTGCAGCCTTTGAACTCATGCATGCTTTCGCTTTATTCATATGCTTTGAAGAAGCATATGTTGTTCTTGTCTTGATAGAACCTGTAAATGACATTAAGAAAAGTCTTGAGTAAACCCTTACACCATCAAAACTTACCCTACTGTTGCACCCTCTGGAGTTAGAATAGTAATTTTTACCCCTACACTATCCAACACTTACCCTACTGTTGCACCCCCGGGAGTTAGAATAGTAATTTCTACCCCTAAACTATCCAATACTTACCATACATGTAATGTAATGGTATGCATTGTAATGGTATGCGTTGTAAAGATAGTATGCGTTGTAAGGGAATGCGTTGTAAAGGTAGTTTTTAAATATTCGCTGTAATGACATGCCTTGTAATGGAATGCATTGTAATGGATGTTGCGTTGTAAAAAATGCGTTGTAAAGGTATGCGTTGTAAAAGTATGCTTTGTAACGTAATACATTCATGGCAGCCATATTGCTGGTGGGAAAACTCACAAATCAACTGTGATTTGCACACAACTCTATCTTTGTCTAGTGCGCTTTATGTAGGAGGCCGTGAAGAAACCGTGATATGCACACAATTGTCTCTCAAATTCATCTTCAGTGCGCATCTCATATTCATCTTCAGTACGCATCACGATGGAGGTCATGAGCAACTTTGATATGCACACATTTGTTTTGTGAAGTCACAAGAAATGCACACAAACAGGGTGTCTGTTGTGCATCGTTTTAAACACGGATACAACAGCAGCCGTCATTAACCCTTATCACTTTCTATGGTTTCTGGTAACAGTATTGATTGATGAAGCTGCTGCACCAAATGCTGTTGCACTTATAAGGTATTTTTCAGGCATTGTTTCATACAGCAGCAGCATCTATCATGTCTTCTTGTGTTCTATGTTTTTGGATAATAGTATTGTTCTTTGAAGATACTAATTCACATGCCATTGTGCAGCTACTCTTTAGGCGTTGCTCAAGCCTCAGTTATGTTTTTGTACTTTACAATTGTATTTTGTTTTGCATTTACTGCAAGTGTTAGTATGGTCACACTGCAGCAAATCACGCAACCACCTCAATTTTTAGCTTAACCTTGCAAATCAACTATAAAATGGATCCAGTGGTTTAGATTATTCAAGACCTATGTGGTTGCCTTAGAAGCTACGGGTTACAATAAATGAATGAATAAATGAATAAGGTATTTATAGAGTGCAGGAATTCACCCCTACAGGGGTATCTCCACGCTACAATCCTTCGCGCAAATTTGCTTTGTGATTTGGTAGTCTTGATCATGCAGCTCAACAAACCTTTGACAGTCTACCATCCATACCTGCACAATATCGAGATAGGCCCATCGAATATCTGTTTAGAGGCTATTCCCATGCTGTATGAAAAGTACTCTGATGAACCTAATATATTACTTGGGAGTCATAGTTTCTGGAAGCGTGAAGAACAGCCAGATGAGACCTTGGAAAAGTATGTATCAGCTCTTATTGTGCAAGCTACAACTTGCTAGTTTGGCCTCAACCTTGACATTTATATTTGTGACAAGTTTGTGTTCAACTGTTTTTCAAGGAAGGTTCAGGAGAGACTCTTAAGTTGCAGGAATCCAATGATAAGTGAAGACGTTGACCTAATCAAGAGCGTAGATAGTTTGCGGATTTCCTCTAAAACTACCCACCCTCAACATGGTATTGAAGCAGGAGTGTTCAATGAGGATTGCTTGCAATCCTTATCTTACATTTATACTAAAGGGAAAGTCTTCAGAAACACTGACAGGAAATATTGCGACAGATGTGGTTCTAAAAGTCATTTCAGCAATTTTGCCGGCTGTCCAGCTGTTTGAAAAGGGTGTCTCATGTGTAAAAAGATGGGACAAATTACAGACTGTATGCCAGACTGTTAATAACCAAGTGAATGTTAGCAATGTGGATGTGGTTTTGAGTGCTGAATCTCTAGACACTGTTGTCATCACCTTAGAGTGCCCTGTTCAAAACATGCCTGTTAAAGGACCCAAAAGTGAGGTTCTCATCAATAATATGTCAATATTGGTTAAGGCTGACTTCAGTTTGTCCTTAACTATTCTGAGAGATACCACATTTTATGAATTCTGGGATAATAATTTTACTTTGCTTCTCATGGTTGCTATTCACAAGGCACCTGTGGAGAAGGATATTGAATAGTTGGGTTATTTCAATTTTGAAGTCACTGGTCTTGGCAGAGTGACTTACACTAAAGTTACGTTGCTGTTAAAGGTCAAAACATAGGGTGGCAGGATCTGGCTAAAATGGTGTTATAAGTACTCCCAGGTTCTGAAAACCCTGTAATGCTTGATCTAGTTCCAGCATCATTAGCAGGGGATGTACAGGAAATTGGTGAACAAATCCAAGCTGGGCAGTATTGTTGTGCTGGTGTTTGACACGCACAGTTTCAGTAAATAATGTTGATCTCATACTGAATGGTACAGAACATGTGGTGATGTTAAATGCTATGGGTAAACATCAGTGGGCTATGAGTGAGCAGAAGTGGTTAAATGCTTATGCCGAATATTGCATTTTGAGAAAGGTCAAGGAGTAATGTATGTATGTATGTATGTATTGATATATTTGTATAGCACAATGACTGTCACCCAACGGGTATCCTGGCGCTTAGACTTAGATGATACATACACAGTGTTTAGGCAGTTGCACAGCTTACAGAGTTTTTGGGAAAAGATAAGTTTTCAGGGCCTTCTTAAAGGGAGTAAGATCGCCCATGCTTCGTAAGCATAGTGGTAAGGAGTTCCACAGTCTCGCCGCGGTGAACCTAAAAGCTCGACCTCCCATCCGGGTCCTCAGAATCCTGGGAACTACCACCAGACAAGCTGAGGCCGAGTGGAGGGATCTGGACGGTACATACCAGGAGAACAAGTCCTGCAAAGAAGAAGGACCCTGTCCGTGAAGGGCCTTATGTACCAAACAAAGGGCTTTAAAGTCAATCCTCTGGGGGATTGGCAACCAGTGAAGATCCCTGAGTGCTTTTGTAGATGAATCAGAGCATCGGCGCGAAAGGGCCAATTTGGCAGCAAAGTTTTGTACACGTTGCAGTTTTCCCACCAGGGTCGTAGGTGCCCCCAGAAGTAGTGAGTTACAGTAGTCGAGCCTACTTAAGATGATGCTCCGCACTACCTCTGGGCTGGTTTGTACAGGGAGCATGGGTAATATCATCCGCAGCATCCGCAGCAGTGTCATACAAGTGGCCACTGTTTTGTTTACCGACACATCTAACTGCAGGCTGGGGTCGAACATCACCCCCAAGTTACGAACTGATTCGGCCGGCAGGCTGGTACCCTGGAAGGACGGAAGCCAAAAGTTCAGTGGAAGAGGCCTAGGGGTGTGATCCATTGAACAGTGTAGTACCAGACGGAGTTAGTCTTGACCGGAGGTGGTTGCAGCCCTTGGTCCCCGTCTCACTGGCCTCTCTCACTTGGTGTCCCCCCACTCCCCGTTCCCAAAGTCAAAACTCTCGGTATCCTCCTTAACCCCTCACTTTCTGTCCACTCACAGGTTAGTTCTGTTGTTTCCTCTTGCTTTTTCTCCCTCAGAACTATTAGGAAGATTTCTCGTTTCTTTTCCCTTCCTGCCCTAAAGATTATAGTGATGGCAATGGTGCTCTCGCGCCTTGATTATGGCAACATTATCTATAACGGCGCGCCGGCCTACGCTCTTCACCGTCTGCAACTAGTGCAGAGCCAGGCTGCCCGCCTGATCCATGGCCTGCCTAAATTCCATTGTGCCACTCCTATACTGCAGGCACTGCACTGGCTGGCGGTGAAAGAGCGAGCCTTGTTCAAACTTGGCTGCCTCACTTTCCAGGCCAAAATGGGCACCGCTCCGGAGTTCATTTGCTCTGCCATTAAGCCTTACACACCGGGTAGAGAGCTTCGCTCCACCCACTTGGCACTCCTAACCATCCCCCGATTTAAAAAGAAAAAGGCTGGCGGAACAAAATTTGCGGTTCTCGCTCCTGTGTTTTGGAACTCCCTCTCTGTGGAACTCCGCATGACACCTTCTTACACAGAGTTTCGGAAAAGCCTCAAAACCCTGCTCTTCTCTCGAGCCTTCGCTGTCTAACTTCCTCTGCTCCTGCTGTCCCCTCGCAATCTAAAAAGCGCCATGAAACCGCGTGGTATAAGCGCGCTATACAAATGTTTTTAAATTCAAACTCGAATAGTACCTCTATTTTGGAACTGTTGAATTGTAAGGAGTTGTGGCTCAACCATTCCGCCGTGATGGACATTCACTGGTGGAAAGTCTCCTGTGACACAGCCTCCTTACCCTCAAACGAGAAGACAAGTTGGGTGTCATCAGCGTAATTGGTGACTGCTATGCCAAAAGATTTTATCAGCTTGATCAGGGGACGGAGGTAGAGATTGAATAGGATCAGACTGATGGCCGATCCTTGGGGCACGCCCTGCCCAACCCTTCTGGTGTTGGATTTAAAAGGAGGCAGGGCCACCATTTGGTGTCTGTTGTCAAGATAAGACACCAGCCAGTCAAGAGCCAATCCCGACACCCCTATTTCCTCCAGTCTCCCAATCAAGATCGTGTGACAGACCGTGTTGAACGCGGCCGACATGTCGAGCAGTACTAAAAAGGCAGCTTGACCTTGGTCGGCACGCGTCCGAAGATCATCTAGAACTGTCACGAACGCAGACTCCGTCCCATGGGCTGGTCTGAAGCCAAATTGGGCCACGTTCAAGCAAGCATTGGTCTCCATGAAACTAGAAAGATGTTTAGTGACCAGTTTCTCCGGAATTTTAATTGGGAATGGGAGCAACGAGATAGGTCTATAATTTGCTGGACAAGTGGGTTCCCAAAGTGTCCTTTTTCAGGAGTGGGGAAACCACCGCCAGCTTCCAACAGTCCGGAACCCGTGCAGACTCGAGGGACTGACAGCAGATGGAAAAGAGAGGGGGGAAGAGCTCTTCACGAAATAGTTTCCAAAATTTATGTGGAAGGGGATCAAGTGGCGAGCCCGAGGATACCCCGTCTGCCAATACACAAAAATCTTCAAAGGACGGCGGGGGAAAGCTATTCAATTGCACTGATCTGGCATCTTTCTCAGAAATAGAAGTTAAAGTAGAGTGACCCAAGGTCTGGGAGATAGAGCCTGGCAGTATAGCAAGGTTGTTCAGAATAGTTGTAATCTTATCCTCAAAGGCCTGTGCCAATGAGTCACATAAAGTTTGAGAAGCAGGAATGTTCTTTACAGTACAGGCGGGAGATGCCAAGTCTTTAACGATCTTAAATAGGGCCTGGGACTTGTTCACCGCTGACAGAAGTGATTCCTCTAAAAAGCTAGCCTTGGCCTGTTTAATCTGGGCTTTATAAGTCGCCAGTGCCTGTTTGAAAAGAGCTCTATCTGACTCTAGGTACTGCTTTCTCCAATTCAGCTCAGCCCGCTTACACTGGAGTTTGAGCTGGTGGAGTTCTTCTGAGAACCACGGCATTGCGTGTTTTGTCCTGACTCTAGTTTTTCGCAGCGGGGCCAGTGAGTCCAATGACACTAGGATTTGCTGGCTAAGAGTCTCATAGCTCACGTCCACAATGTCTCCCAAGATAAAACCATCTGAAAGCAGAGTGGGGAGAGTAGATTGTTTAAGGAGCTTAGACCATTGTCTGCCCACCTTAGTGGCTCCTAAGCTACCTTTCTTTGTTAATGAGGTGGGGAGTAAGAGATGAAAGTGGACGAGTGCATGATCCATCCAACACTGAGGAAGAATGTTCCGTATGGTCACTTGGCCGGCATCAGCAAAGATCAGGTCAAGAGCGTGACCCTTTAAGTGGGTCTGAGAGAGTACTAACTGCTGTAACTTAATATTACAGCTAGCTTGGACCAACTCTTTAAAGGCTGGGTCGGTCGGGCCGTCCGGCCATAAGTTAAAATCTCCCAACACAATGAGCCTAGTGTGGGAATTAGATAAATCGTAAATAAGATCAATGAGCTCTGTTACAGCAGATAAGGCGCTCGCCGGGGGTCTGTAACACAGCAGCCCTGAATATAGAGCACCCCCCTGACCATTAATTGAGAAGCCTATTAATTCACAGCCTGGGATTGTCTTAATATCAAGCTGGGAAAGATCTATTGTCTCCCTAAAGATCATCCCCACTCCTCCTCCTCTAGCCCCCACCCGGGGACTATGTCTGATTTTGTAGCCAGGAGGGCATGCTAGTCCCAACTCCACCGCGCTATTAGCATTAGTCCAAGTCTCTGTCATGAAGAGTACGTCTAACTCATGAAACTCGATGAGTAGCGCAATTTCTTCTGAATGCTTACTAAGAGTGGTAAATTACGAATTTCTGTGTACATGCACATCTGTGCATGTACACCTGTGCCATGTGGCACACATACATGCCCTAAGGGCATGTATGTGTGTCACATGGCACACAAGCCAGAAACAGGGGTGAAAAAGGGTGTCAAAGTGACACCCTGTCCCCCTTGGAAATTCTGTATTTTTACTGATTCGGTAATTGCCGAATCGGTATTTGCTATTGAATCCTATGGGCTTCAAGGCCCATAGGAATCAATGGCAAATACTGATTCTGTAATTACCGAATCGGTAATTACCGAATCTTACCGATTCTGCACTTTTACCAATTTTTTTCCCTACATAGCAATTACCGATTAGTAAATACCAAATCAGTAAAATTCGGTATTTACCATTCGGTAATTTGCTATTACCTACATCTAGCCCCTAATCTCCCCGTGCCTAAGAAAAATGAATGTGTTCTGGAAAAAAACTGGTACTCATGTAAAGTGCTCTGATACCCGATGTCTCGGGTCCAGTTCGCGCTATATAAAACAAAATAAAAAAAGGTTTTAACTACAAAAGTGATGTTGCAACAATTGTACATGAAGCTGAATTTTCCCAAAAAACTTGGTGAGGTTGGAGCAGATTTACTGGTAGGTGAGTGGGTAGTGTTTAAAAATTCCTTCAAAGCTAGGAAAAGCGAGTCCAAGTTCACTGTGCTGGTGCCTGTAGACAAAGTAAGCAAATGTGCTGTACTAGTTATGGGATAAGGTTGGGAGGACAAGGGAAAGTTGGTTGAAGCTTACCCTAGAACAGCGAAGCTTCATGAGCAAGAAATGTTCTGTTTACACCTGTGTAGCTGATAAAAAGGTGCAAATTGATAGGAATCGTTCTGAGGAGTGTAAATTGTATGAGGTTTGTTGTTGGCTTTGAAGCCTTGTAATTGTTATGCAAAGTGTGATTATTCTGGAAATGTCTTACTTTGATATGTACTGTACATATGTACTGTACATTTCGTTAGCTTAATTGCTTTTAATAGTTTTGTTTTATTCTTTATCTTTGGTTGTTTTGTTCCATTTGTAATGCATTAAATGATCTCAAAATGTTTTGTTTTTGAGGGGGAAGATGATGTAGTGGTAGCGCTTGTACATTAAGTACATTTTAGGTTAATACGCAGATAGTCCATTGTTCATGTTACCTATATTGTCAGTTAGTTACGCATGCCATTTTCTGCCTCACACTATGTTTACTTTTGTACTATGTTTACTTTTAATGGGCCTCACATTCAGCTTTCCATCCAACTACAGCTGAGTCACTGGTTGTTTGGACTTCGTGGAGGCTGGACATACATGACTTGGGCTCCTGTACCTTGAGAATAAAACCACAACCTAATACACTCAGAGGCCTCCGAGTTTGGCCTACATCCGCCTCTACACTAAGGTTAGCCAATGAGGGGAGGCAGCAGTCCCAACCCTCCTGGGACCTCCAAGGTTTTATTTCTGGTAGCTGCAGGGCAAGTATGTTTTATGTTTTCAATGTTTGGTGCGTGCGTGTATGTATACATTTGTTGTGAGTGAGTGTTGTGAATGTGTGTGTGTGTTTTTGAATAAATGGGTGTGAATGTATATGTGTGTGTGAATGGCCCACTCGCCTTCTCCCTGCCTAAATTAACGACCACCACTGTAATGTACAAAAAGACTTTCAACCTTACAAAAAAAAGGAGAAAGGCAAGGTAAACTGGGAATCCTTTTATAGTGTTTTTCTAGTCTGACACTGCATTCTCTTGAAGGAGTCAAAGTCAGACAAAACTCACATTAACATGAACGCATTAAAATAGCAACCAATGTGAAATGAATGCATAACACCAGGCGGTTTCTTAGTAGTCTATAAATGTGCTCTATGTAATCCACATGTTACAGTTTGACCTTCTTCAAATGAGCAAACATAAAGCTGAATATACCTGAGGAATAACCCCTCATCTTTCCATGACTGTACTGAGGCACCGGAAGGAAGAGCTGCAATCATGGAAAACACAGTAGCTGGCCGGGTGGCTACTTAGCTCGGTCCATTTAACTTGAAGTCAAGGAGAGGGGGCTCTGTAAACCAAGGGGATAGAGCTCCCAATAACCATAAAGTTAAAAGAAAGAGTTCCCTTTGGTCAAGATCTATATATAATCATTCATGCTTCAAATATAACCACACTCGTATCTTCCAGCAGGCACAGCTTAACAATCCACTCAGAATGTATCAACGCACTTATATACCAACAAATTATAATCAAAAAATATATATTTTAATCATTAACAAAACTGTCCACATATTCAGTTTACACCATAACAATTAATAAAAACAGTTTAAAAAACACATGATTCCGAACACAGTTCTTAGTAGAACACAATATCTGGAAAAGGAGAAAAGACACAGACAGTCTACTTTGTCATATAGGTGTTAATTTGGATCCACTATAGACCGCAAAAGGCATGGGTCTAAATTCCCTGTCTCTAATTAACTGCTGACTTATCCAAATTTAACAAAAAGCTGGGCGTCGACACGTTTCAGTGGCACATTCACAATAGGACCACCTTCTTCAGGACAATACTTTTTTTCCCTTAAAGTAGTGTGTATAGCAGTCTTTCATCTCACCTAGTATGAGATAGAAACAAAAACAATAATTATCTTTTTTATACGTTTCATTAGTGAAACTAATCCACATGCACATATTTTGACATTTTAATGTTCATACATTATGATCATGAAAAGTACATAAAAACGAAATCTATTTATAAGTGCTCCAATCATTCCATGTTAAAAATCATAAACACATCACACATCACACTTAGTGGTCTCTTATACCAATCACAACTGTGATGTTTCACTCACTGGTGCCTAAGCACTCCAGTGGGAAGGTCTCCCAGTATATGAGGAATATATAATACTGGTGCAAGGTTCTTCTGAAGTTATCAAGAAATCTCATGAGAAAAAATGCTTTTTATGATGTTATCTTAATCTACCAAAATGGCCAGATAAAGTATCTTTCAAGAGTTATCACCTCGTTCTTAAAAGTCTGTCCACAAGGTACAAATGATATATTTTTGGGTTCACGGGTAGTTTAACTTCACTCCCTAAAAGGTAAATTGTAAAATGTATTACCTTTATTCCAGCTGTTTATATACGAGAAGGACAAGGTGTTTTATTAAAGCCTCACCTTCAAATCTGCCTCTATTATCAGGAGTCGGTTGATGGGATTTAGAGCCGGAACCTAACTCAGTCTCGATCCCCCCTGAAATGTTTCTTTAAAAACCACAAATGTCCTGGTTCCTAAACTAGGCAAAACCATTTCATATATCAATATTCTAGCTAAAATAATCTTATTAGGATTAAAGTCGCAAATTGTAAGCAATAAATCTCACCGTTTTATCGTCAGAAGCGTGTTTCATAAACCAAGTCCTTCTAATAGCGAGATATCGTTTTTTGTGGCTAAATGAAAGATTAAGACAAAGTCTGAATAATATTTACTGAAGTATATTTACCTCGTTATAGTGCTGCAACACGCTTATGGAGAATTTAATTTATGCCGCATCTGCAGCCGCGATCTCTGTACCTTTTTAGGTCGAGCAGCGTAGTCTGCTCGAGACCTTTTGTTGCTCGTATCTGGGAAGGTGGACACGAATGGGCCACGCGCTTTTCCTTTCCAGTTTTCACCACGGGAGCGCGCCTCTCAGACGCGCTTGCGCAGACACGCACACACAGCCCCTGCGTTTGCTTGGCTTGCATGCAAACACAGCGCACACACACACAGCCAGCCCCCACCCCCTGCACACACACAGGCGTGCACGCACATACACACGCTGCCGCCCCCCCACACCCCCTGCACACACACATACAGACACACACACACAGACACGCACGCATACACCCGCCGCAGCCCCCAACCCCCCCCCTGCGCACACACACAGCCACACACCCCGGCCCCCCCTTACAACTAAGCCCTACTCACCGCATCGCCGCCACTCCTGACTTCGGCAGCCACCGCAGGGCTCTCCCTCAGGCATGGGAGCCCGGCCCGCGTCACCAATGCTGCTCTCTGGCACTCCCTGGATGCGGGCTTCACGCAGAAGGCGGAAGTCCCGCCCCACGACCGGCTTCACGCTGCCGAACTTCCGGTTGCTAGGTTTTGTAGCGCGCCTATCCTGTGGCCCATGTTTCGGTGCCTAGCCACAAAAGCGTAGGTAGTTTTATAGTTACTTCTTGTTGAAATTGTCTCTACATTTTGTTGAGATTCTACAGGTGAATGCCCACAATATCATGTATACTATTTTCAATATATTCTGAGCTTGAAAGATGTCCTACATGGGAACATTGCCTATAACCAAATAGAACACATAGGTTATATTACTCCGGATCGGTGTTGAGAATGTGTACTTTTTACACTGACTTTGGGATTTTTTAGTATTTCATCTTTCAGCGATACAGGCCTCTTATGAGATACGAACTATGTATGCATGATGAATCGGGTTATTCATGCATCTATGAATCATAAATCATGGGGGCGTAGCGGTGTTACGGTATCTCAGTTGCACTCATGGTGGTAATAACTATTTTTTGATTACCCATGCCCGAAGACGGGCAATCATAGATTGATGAATAATAATTAGAGTGACGAGTTAGCGATATAATTGTGAATATGTTACGATCGTACATGGAGGTAGTAGACGCAATTTGTTACTATATGCATAACGAAGTGCGGGTTCCGGCACCATGTTAATATGACCACCATATGTTCAGCCATATTCACAAGCGCACACAGTGGGCGGAGTCAACCAGCTGCCCCTTGACCTTTTCGTCACATGTAAAAGAGTGAGTACGGGCAGAGAAGTGTGTGGAGGAGTATAGATCGTTTGAACTGGTAGAGCGTACTTTCGGGAGACCTCGGTTGAAAAACGTGGTAAGTTTGTGATGTCATCACAGCTTGAATGGCGGGACACAGATGATAGTGCATTCACGAATGTTCATAATGTTATTCATTTATTACACAGATGCTGTCTTGGCGAGTATTTCGATTGAAGGTACTATAGTGTGGGGCACTATACTACTATATTGTATTGGTCACTTTATTATGAATCGAGTCTTGAAAGTATGGGTTATTGTTATATTGCAGTATTTACGAAACCAAATTTGCCTCTTCTGAAAAGTTGCACTTACTTCTTTGAACTTATGGTAGTCTGACTTTGAGATTTTTTAGTATTTCAGCTTTCAGCGATACAGGCCTCTTATGAGATACGAACTATGTATGCATGATGAATCGGGTTATTCATGCATCTATGAATCATAAATCATGGGGGCGTAGCGGTGTTATGGTATCTCAGTTGCACTCATGGTGGTAATAACTATTTTTTGATTACCCATGCCCGAAGACGGGCAATCATAGATTGATGAATAATAATTAGAGTGACGAGTTAGTGATATAATTGTGAATATGTTACGATCGTACATGGAGGTAGTAGACGCAATTTGTTACTATATGTATAACGAAGTGCGGGTTCCGGCACAATGTTAAGATGACCACCATATGTTCAGCCATATTCACAAGTGCACACAGTGGGCGGAGTCAACCAGCCGCCCCTTGACCTTTTCGTCACATGTAAAAGAGTGAGTACGGGCAGAGAAGTGTGTGGAGGAGTATAGATCCTTTGAACCGGTAGAGCGTACTTTCGGGAGACCTCGGTTGAAAAACTTGGTAAGTTTGTGATGTCATCACAGCTTGAATGGCGGGACACAGATGATAGTGCATACACGAATGTTCATAATGTTATTCATTTATTACACAGATGCTGTCTTGGCGAGTATTTAGATTGAAGGTACTATAGTGTGGGGCACTATACTACTATATTGTATAGGTCACTTTATTACGAATCGAGGCTTGAAAGTATGGGTTATTGTTATATTGCAGTATATACGAAACCAAATTTGCCTCTTCTGAAAAGTTGCACTTACTTCTTTGAACTTATGGTAGTAAATACCTTTTTTGAGACCTTCTCTCGGGGAAGCATGAGTAGAGGCTAAACACTGCTTGGGTAGTATAAGCACAGGTGATCTTGTGCACGAGAGATATACTACCCAGGGCCCATTTTGAATTGATAACACGTTTGGAGGTGGAAAACGTATTGAGACGAAGTAATAAGGATATTGCAGTGTTTTGCATGGTAGCTTGGTTATTCACATATATGAGTTTCTAAAGCCTGTTACACATATGATGTATGCATTATCAGGGCCTTCGGTGTGGCGAGTTCTAGTAAAAGCAAGTTGTGGTAGTTTTGTTTTTCCAGTGGTGGTACTATGAACATTTACTCTGGCAATTCTCCCCACGAGTATAAGACATGCTTGGTAGCCTGTGATTAAGTAAATTAGAGTCATTTAATTAATCGTTCTTTTTTATTTATTTATGGTGTTTTTTAGTGGCCCCTGAGGGAGGGACACACTGTCCCGAAAAGCATAGGGCATCACACTGATAAATTGGAGCTACGCCAAAGAAGAATGCATTCATGTATTATGTTTATAAGTGCTTCCTTTAAAACGCTATAGGTGTGACATGTGCGAAAGTTATAGCTATTGGCATTGTAAATGACAAAGCTATTCATTTCGCTATTTTCAAAACCAACACATACATACAAAAATTGTCATTTACAATACCAATAGCTCAAACTTTCCTAATGCGAGACCTATTGCATTGCAAATGCTTGTTGTAGAATGTTTTTCTAATACTTTAAAAGTATACACTCAAAGCCAATAATATATAAGCACAAAACTTCCTTCTGGTACGAAGGCAACATAGTATCTCTTATTGTCGTTGCCTTCTGGTAAGTGTTTCAGCTACAACTCCACCGTCTGGCGTGCATGCCACATTGTAACTATCCTGTAAAGATGGGCATAAAGTAACGAATCCCAGAGTTCTGTTTTTAATTTTTATTCAGAAAAGAGAATCATTGGTACCCAGTAACTATACATATTTCTGCCCATTTAATTAACACCAGTGCAGGGTTTATCACATCAAAGTTACGGGTCGATACGTATTACCGCTTATTTGTTTAAAATCAAAGCAGGGTTTAACGCATTTAAATTGCGGGTCGACTGTCCTCACCTCTTAATTCCAACAAGACTCGCAGTTCCCAGTGCTCTTCCAAGATCGTAATTTGTTCGATAATAGGACGCCCCGCGGGCTAACTGCCATTTATTTGCTCAACCCATCTCGTGATTGCGTTATTACGCCCGATCACATGGGTCATTTTCAAAAAAGGAAAACTTTATTGTTACTCTCACGACAAAGCTCATTGCACACTCGATGTCACATTATTATTTCCAAATATTTTAGCCCTTGGCGCACTCGGTGTTTAATTATTATATCAAGTACACCAATTGCCTTTTTGTACGGTCCGGTATGGTCGTTTAAGCAAACATGATCTGTCAGAAGTATATTACGGTACTTTCGTATTAGTTTTATATATAGTCTGTTCAACTAAGGTCACTGTTAAAAAAGGTTTAATACCCCCAAATTAGATATCATGTTAATGTTAAGTTTTTATTAACAGAATATGGGGATATATAATATTTAAAAATAGAAAATATATGTCATATAAACAAGGTATCGCCCATATATCTCATATCTGTAATAGGTTATACTAAGGGAGTTAAGACACCAAGGGCTAGATGTAGGTAAATAGGTTTTATCGATTCTTAAATACCAAATTTTACCGATTCGGTATTTAAGAATCGGTAAAACCTATGTAGGTAAAAAATCGGTAAAAAATACATATTCGGTAAGATTCGGTATTTACCGATTCGGTAAATACCAAATCACTATTTGCTATTGAATCCTATGGGCCTTGAAGCCCATAGGATTCAATAGCAAATACCGATTTGGTATTTACTGAATCGGCAAAAATACCGAATTGCCAAGGGGGACAGGGTGACACTTTGACACCCTATTGCACCCCTGTTTCTGGCTTGTGTGCCATGTGGCACACATAGATGCCCTAAGGGCATGTCTGTGTGCCACATGGCACAGGTGTACATGCACAGATGTGCATGTACACAAGAATTCGTTATTTACCATACAATTGTATTGCACGGTAAATACTGAATCCTGAAAGCCCTGTAGCAGTGTTAAAAGTGCTACGTACATTGGAAGCATACAGAATCGGTAATTTTACCGATCGGTATATTTACAGAATCGGTAAAATTTACAGAATCGGTAATTTTAACGATTCAGTAATTTTACCGATTCGGTAATATTACCGAATTGGTAAAATTACCGATTCTGTATAATTTCAAGGGGCCTACATCTCCATAGCCCAATACCGGTCGGAAACGGCCGAAAATCGGTATTTTCGGCCGTTTCTGACCAGTATTGGGCTACCTACATCTGGCCCCTAATCCCCTCCTATCATGACTTAAATCCGAATGTATGACGTTACAATGCATATTTGTACAACACATACCTTTACAATGCTTTTTTTACAATGCAACATCCATTACAACGCATTCCATTACAACGCATGCCATTACAACGAAAATTTAAAAACTACCTTTACAACGCATTCCATTACAGCGCATACTACCTTTACAGCGCATACCATTACAACGCATACCATTACATTACATGTATAGTAAGTATTGGATAGTGTAGGGGTAAAAATTACTATTCTAACTCTAGGGGTGCAACAGTAGGGTAAGTGTTGGATAGTGTAGGGGTAAAAATTACTATTCTAACTCTAGGGGGTGCAACAGTAGGGTAAGTGTTGGATGGTGTAAGGGTACTATGCATTGTAATGGTATGCGTTGTAATGGTATGCGTTGTAATGACTGCGTTGTAATGACATGAGTTGTAATTGTATGCGTTGTAGTGTCGTGCGTGGTAATGGTTGCGCTGTAATGGCATGCTTTGTAAGGGATGTTGCGTTGTGATGGTAGCGCGTTGTAAAAGTTGCGTTGTAAAGGTTGTTTCCTGGCTGCCATACTTTCAGGACACAAACGTAGCATTGCATGACGTCAAACACATCCCCTGGTATAGCAACCAACTAAAATGCATGCTGCTCCCTGCCGCAGACGGCATTAGATTCCAGACACAATTTGAAATGAGCACAGAGGTGAAGTCTGAAGGCTGAGTGCATCAGAATCCTGTCACACTATCCTGTATTTTAACCCAAAATGTACTTAATGTACAAGTGCTACCAGCTACACTTAGGTCAGTGAAACTAATGACTCCACTCCACTTTGTGAAAAGGTGTCACTGATTGACACTCAGCTTTGGGCATTTGAGGGCCTAAAACTGAAGCACGCAGATCAGAGACAAATACTGATGCTCCCCCTCATCATGAGGGGGAGGGCCTCGAGGCACATTTGCCAGTCTGACGAGGTCAAGTCCACAGGGCTGTGAAATCCTCAGCCTGGCACAGATCAGCTCAAGCACCCAGGAGCCTGTGCATTTAGCGCATGTCTGACTTCTTTCTGCCTGACTCAGCCTAACAGACACTCGCATTCACCACAAAAAGGAGAGAGAGTGTGGCCCCTTTGCACATAAGGATGGGTCGCAGCTATCTGTCATGCTGCTCTCTTCTCCCTGCTGTGAAACTATGGCTGAATTTGCTCTAAAGGTACCTCCATGAGCTGAACGTTCTTCAGTACATAAGTTCAAATATCTTCTCATTTCTACAGCTAATAATAACATGGTAATTATAGTGCTAGAAGAAGAAAAACACACAAACGCATATGTATATAGATATGTGTTCTATTCTGCTTGTTTAAAGTGCTGTCGCAGGGAGGCGAACAAAGAAAGGAGGCTTGTGGGTGTCACCTGGTATACATTTGCCACCTCTAATGGTCAGCACCGTCATTTTACCTCAGCTGCACAGATTGTTCTAGTGAAAACAAATAGCACAAACCTAGCCAGGAAGCAAAGGAGCACCGAACAATAGGTACAATTCAAGATAATTCAAAATGAGCAGGGTATTTTTGCTTTTACCTATTATTATGTAGTGCTTTTTTATGCGAGAGTATATGGCAATGACCTTTGCATCTGCAATTAAAAATGTCTTTATTGTACACTTATAATTTTATAAATAACTATTTCTACATTTTCTAATTCTGCCCTAGAACTCACTCAATGAGTCTGTCGCTTCTTAAATAACTGTATTTTTGGTATTTGGAGGGGTGGCAAGTTTTGGGGCACATTGTCTCATGAAATCAATGGTCAACACTGTCCCCGACCTATCTGCCTCGTGGGTGTATGGGTAAGGAACCTTTTTGGGGTGTAAGAATTTAGGGGCTCGCAGTGCCCACACGAAAATTGTCTTTGATTTTATAGTACTATTTAGAGAATCTTGTAGTTCTATAATGTTGCTATGATAATGTAGGCAGTGAAACACACATTGTAAGTGTAAGTTCCTTTTAAGCAAGGTGGAACCGGGAAACCAAGGCAGCCCTGGCAAAAAGTTTTAAACCAGCCCTGTTCCCTTCTTCCTCTTCATCTTTCTCTTTCTTTTCAATCTGGGTAACTCTTAAACTGTAAGTTACTCCAGGGCCTATCTATATGTTATATGGTGTTTAAGCTTTTTTTTGGTTAATTACATATTTTAGGCTGATTGCATTTTTGTTTGTAGTGTTACTAGCAACTCACTATTGTGCACTTATGTGTGCTGTGTGTAATGTGACACAAAACCTTTCTGGCCCTGGAGTTGCTGTATACCATTTGGAAACCCATGTCTGGGGTCACGGGTCCAGCATCACTCGCCCCACATTAGAATTTGTCACCCAATACAAGAAGATCAAATGCTGTCGAATGAATTGGCACATTGATGGGCAACTGGCAATGCTACCTGTCATTTAGGAGTTGCTGTGGGAAGGAGAGTAGAGAGGAAGTGGTCATGAAGGAAGAAGAGGTAGTGGAGGATACAATGGTGGTAAACAACGTTATATGGTGGATTTTCTTGGGATGATGGCACCCACTGCCTCTGAATTATGCACATCCTTGTATCATGATGGTAATTCATGAAATATTGTATCCACTCTTGGCATTATGGTGGCCATCCCTTGTGCAAAACACAGACATAGTATTGATAAGTATTTCCCAATCAGATAACCTTATTACTACTGCTGACTGAAGCCTCAGTCTGCACATTGATGATGCCTATTTGTTTCGATCTATGCAATTTCTCACCTATCAATGTACTAAACCTTCTATCCAGCTGCTGACTCATTCTCAAATTCACCTACTCACCCAGCCACACAATCAAACATTTAGTCTTACCAATCCATTGAATAACGTCTTTTCTATATGATATTCAGTATTCATTTTTGTAGAGAACGCACAACGGGGCAGATGTACAACCATTTTTAGCAGTCCCAAACAGAAAATCAGGCAGTTTGCGACTACTAAAAAAGGTTGTTGCATGTACAAACCCTATTGTGTGAGTCAGTAACCTATTGTCGACTCTCAAAATAGGGTTTGCAAGTCACTATTGGGAAGGAGCAGGCCAAGGGTGGCCCTTCCTAATAGCGAGTCGCTGGCGGATGTACGATTGTTTTGCAACAACATCTGCAGTCGCAAAACAATTGCGGTTACCACCAATTTCAAATGGGTGGTAAGCCAGTTTCAAATGGGAAGGGGTCCTATGAACCACTGCCTGCCCTTAAAAAATTAAAAGTAAGCTTTCCATTGTTTTCTTTTAAATGTATCCAGTTTTCCTTTACGGAAAATGGGCTGCATGTGAAAAAAAAAACGTTGCTTTATCTAAAAAGCAAACACAGACATGGTGGTCTGCTGTCCGCAGAAGGCCACCATCCCTGTGATTGTAGTCCATTCCCAATGGATCGCAAATTGCGACCTGCCTCATGAATAATGATGAGGCAGGTTATTTTCGACCCCTTTGGGAATTGCTAAGTGTGTCTGAGACACATTAGTACATTCTGTTTTGCGAGTCGCAAATTGCGAATCACAAACAAATCACAATTTGCTACCCGTTAAACGTAATGGTCTGACATCTAGCCCCCAAATGCTTCCTCCTAGATTATTGCATGTGATTGCATATTATTAGAAACTTAACATCAAGAAATGCAATACAGCACATAACATGATTAAACCTTCAAATCTCTACTACAGCTGATAACATCAGACCTAACATAGGAGCGAATAGCAACATGCAATAACAATCTTATAGATGAACCCCCTCTCCTTAAACACATTTGACTGTTACTGCCAAGCAACAGACAGAAACTGAGAAATAGCAAACACTACTGTGGGATAAGAAAACAAGTAAAGAACATGCATATTGACCCTGAGAGAACGACTGCTTCTGGTCAGAAAAAGGGGCTTTTATGCAATCATTCCTGAGCCAGCCAAACAGTGGACAAGAGTACAGAACACATGGCCGGATCCATTTCCCAAAGGGTGCATACACACCTACATGATTTCTGTGAGATATTAACAGTAATTTGCATTGATCTAGTTGTGAATAAAACTCACTCAGTAAGATTTGGATACTCGTTTATAAGGAGTGAAATCATGCTCATAGATTGAACAGGTACTCACTCCCACAACTATTGTCAATTTGGACACGTTTACGTATATATCGACCTATAGTTTGTACACTTTTTCTGGTTTGTTACCTAAAATACCTAATCGTGGTCAATTGTGCCCTGCATTTGGTTTTACGCTGTAAAATTCTTGCTCTAAAATGTTTCTTGTTCCCAGAGCTAGTGATAAAGAAATGCTTTAAAGCAAATGCTGGATTTCTGAACTTTTTTTTGTTTAACTGCCAACCCTTTTTTCACCACATGAATGAAATATACTCTTGTTAATGGAGGAATTAAATCCTTCAGTACATTCAATACTGCTGTAAGAAAATTCTTTATTGGATTTATAGGAGTAACTTCAGCTACTGGCTCCTGGCAAGGAAAATTAACTGTCCTGTCACTATGATATTCCCAGTTCTTCTCAAACCTTATGGTTTATTTGTGCAGAGTCCCAGTGCAGGGATTCAATGAAGGTTTCAGTGGTACTTGAAGGATGAGAATGAGTTTTAATGTTGTAGTAGTAAACTACAGGACCGGTAGAACTGAGTTCTATGCTAGGATGTTCCCCTTGATCACAATGTGTGATCCTCATCAATCACATCTACACGACAAGGTGGAGGTAACCTCAGACGCATCCATTCTTCTGGACTTGGTGTCTGTTCTGTGGGGTGCTCTTCAGGTGAATACAGGGGACAGCACATTCAGGTATTGAATGTGTCATAAACATGCACTGAATATACTAATAATTGCTAATAATTGCTACAATGTGTTTATCAATTGCCCTGTTATATTTTTAAGTTTTTTATGTTTTTATAGTGATTGGTGTTTGCAAAACTTACAATTTATATTATATCCATAGTTCCATATGATTTGCGTAAACTGTAATGATACTTTATTGTATTGAATATTCTTCTGAAGCCGGTATAAAAAAGGGGTTTCTCTGGGGTGTTCCCAAATTGTAACTAAGTGTAATGGAATGTGCTTATTTGTCACACTGCTTAACAGTAAAGCACTCAGCTCTTTTTTTAATGTGGAAAATATCTGCGTCACCTCTTAATCGCCTGTAGAAAGATCATGGAGCTAGATTCCTTATCTATTTATTTATTTAAAAAGTTGTGTATAGCTCGAACATGACCCTACAGTGTATCAACAGAGAAATGCGATACACATAAGGGGAGACAATTGTGGAAAAAATGCAGCAATAGACAAAAATAAAAACAGGTACATAGCGCCATAATAATAGCGGGTATCATAACTGCAACAGTGCAAGATATCATAAGTAAGCAGAGGAGCATGACAAGGAAGGCAGAAGAGCATGTAAGTCAAATTCAGCAAGAAGAGTCGTAGTGACAATAGATGGGTGGAGCATACCGCTGGACTAGAAGGATGCGCCAGACCTAGGCACATATGACAAAAGTCCAGAGTTAAACTTCTAATTCAGAGAAGTACTCATCAGTAAAGCTTTCCCTTCCTTTTTGAAGGACACTGGTGATGTGATCAGTCTAGTTTCAGTAGGAAGGGAGTTCCAGATTTTCGGGGCAATACTTGAGAAAGATCGATTGTGAGTTTTCATTTTGTTTTATTTCTTTGGTTTAAACAATAAGGTACTGGAGTTCCTGGAAGAACGGTCCCCGATCAAAGGCTCTAGCTTGTTTGCGAGGTACAAAGGAGTGTTATAAATAAATGAAGGTCTTTGTGTGTCATGCAAGCAAGTTTTAGATGTCTCCTTGCCTCGAAAGGTAACCAATTTAGGGATTTCAAATGCATTAGGATGTGGTTGTTTTTCTTGGAGCCTCTGATGAGTCTGGCAGCAGTATTTAGTGAAGCCCTGCGAGGGTCCAGTCTGTACATTGGTAGACCACAGGGGATTGCACTGCCATATTCCATTCTTGAGATAACTAATGCATGCACAGCGGACTTGAAGTCATTGGGGGGGGGAGTGTTTTAGTTTCCTTAGGATGCTCAGTTGGAAGTTTGCTCCATTAGTAGATGTGCTGATGTGATCCTGCATGTTCAAGTTCTTATCCAGCACTATTCCCAGAGATCTCTTTGAGTCTATGATATGTGATGTGCAGTTACGACTGGATAGATTTTTCATAAATTTCTTCAAGATGGGGGCTTGTTTGGCTGGGGAGATAAGGAGGAATTCCGTTTTGAGGGCATTCAGTTTGAGATGGTTGGAGGTTAACCAGTTTTGGGGATTGTGCAGGGTTCCATTGAGAGTCTTGATATCATTATGAGTAGAGATTTTCATGTACAACTGGGTGTCATCCACATACATGTGATACTGGATGTTAGATGCTTTGAGGATTTCAGTAAGAGGTTCAATAAATAGGTTAAAAAGTGTGCGTGAGAGACAGGACCCTTTTCGAACCCCCAGAGTGCAAGGACTGGAATTCGAAAGGGTTTGATTGGTTTTAACTCTCTGTGTTCTGTTATGGAGAAAAGAGGCAAACCATTTTAGTACTGAGCCGTAGAGCCCCATCCAACGTTCCAGAAGGCTCAGGAGATTGTCAGGTTTGACAGTGTTAAATGCTGCTGAGAAGTAGAGTAGGATTAATAGGCAGGATTTGTTCCAGTCAAGCATTGAAAGAGCATCATCTACTATATGAGTGAAGGCATTTTCGGGGCTGTGGCCCTGACGGAAACCTGATTGGAATTGATCAAGAAGCTGGAATTCCTCAATGTGGTTACGCAGTTATACATGGACACATTTGTCAAGGAGCTTTGCCAAAGTAGGGATGTTTGTGATGGGTCAGAAGTTATTCAGACCCTCTGGATTTTTTGACAATAGGCAAAACCAGACCTGACTTTAAGCAGTCAGGGATCTCACCTTGAAGTAGGGAGGCATTAAGAATCTTGGTCCAGAGTGGAACTAGAGACCTTATCTCTTTAAAGAAATTGGAGGGAAGGAGATCATTGAAGTTATTTGAAACTTTCAGGGTAGAAAGAATGTTGAGAATGGATGTTTCATTGAAGGTTGAGAATTGACTCCTAAGAGTGTTTTTTTAGGAGCTTAGGATGGAGCAAGATGGGGCTGTGGTGGTAGGGGGGAGTCTGGTAAGTATGATAGATCGAGCAGGGCAGACTTTAGATCAGATTAAATCTTTGTCAGATTTTCCACTGAAGAAGTCCTCGCAGTTTGGTTGCTGAATGGCAATTGAATGGGAGTGTTACTGAATTGAAGTTTAATCATATCAAACAGCATTTTGGGGCAATTTCCGGCTTTGTACAGTTGGCTTCTGAAGAAGGCCGCTTTTGCAGTTCTGATGTGTTTGTTGTACCGACTCCTCCTCAATCTCAAAAGCTTAAGGAGTTCAATAGATGGGGAGGATCTCCATGAGCGTTCTGCTAGTGTCAGATTGCGTCCGTCTGAGATTAAGCTATCATTAAACCATGGTTTGGAGTCAATGTTGGATTTTCTTTTTAGTTGTAGGGGGTCAATTGCATCCAGAACTTTCAACATGGAGTTTTTGTAGTGCTCAGTGAGTTCATGAAAGTCGGATATGAACGTAGGAGAAGGCAGGGACAGATGCTAAGGGATATAGGCACACTCACGTTTGCATTTTGCAGAGATTTTTTCCAGTGTCTCTGTTTCTTGGTTTGGAATCTTTTGGTGTTCCATTGTTCGAGGATGAGGAAGGTGATAGAGTGGTGATCCACACATTCAGCTGAATGTAGTTGGGGTTGGACATGATTAGATCAATGGTCGAGCCCAAGTTGTGCATTGGGCTGTCACAAAATTGAGTCACGTTGAGGTCAGTTAAGAAGTTTTTAAGACTATTCACAGATTTATCATTCGTATCATTCCAGTGTAGATTGAAGTCTCCCAGGAAGATCTAGGGACAATGGAGACCCAAGTTGGATTAGATGGTTCCCATACTTTGTTCAACCAGAGGGAGTCTGTCTTCTGGCGGATGGTAAAAGATGTGCAGGTTGCATAAGGGTCAGTGTTTGCTGATGATGTCTATGCACAGATATTCACAAGATGACAGAATAGTAGAGGGAGACTGATTTGCTGGGAGACTGTTATGGTATATTCAGGCGATGCCTCCACCAATTCTTTTAGCTCTATCAAGTCTTAGTCTTAGGAGCAGAATTTGAAACTGGTTATTTAAACAGGTTTACATCCACAAATTGCATACAAAAATCTCAACCTACTGTATTTCCTTTACACCTTCATGACAAATTGACCTTCACTGAAACTTTTGCTAACTTTCATCCTTTATTGTTTTTAATGCACCTCCGCATCCCTTCTACCTTCTCTCTGGCTCTTCTGTATACAAAGTACTCTAAATCTCATGCCTGTCTGTCGTAAGCTCTTTTTCAAAACCACAACTATGTAAGAATTCCAGCAAACATTTGCTTCTTGCAAAGCCCCCTCTAATGTTCCATTCTATGTCAATAATCTACCATAAAGAAGCTAGAGTGAATGCATGGAAGAAACACGCAAAACTAACCCCAATAACAAATGGACTGACCACTAACTTTTGGGCTCCAGGGTAGCATGCTACTCACCATAAAGTGCTTCAATGCCTTGTCTGGGGTATTAAGCACTATATAAATCAAATGTGTACAATATAACATGATTGCCATAATGCAGGAGTGAGTTTTAATTGACTCTTGAATTTATAGTTATATCCAAGATAATGTTGTAGCGTCCACTAGGCCCAAACTAATCATGAAATGAAAGTTGCCTCTAATTATTCCTTGACCTCTTGCTACCTATTACACATACTTGGTCTTCCGATAGACCTTGATCTGTGCTGAATAGGGCTGGCTATTTGGTGGATGAGCAATTATGCAATGTAGGCCAGGAATAGGGTAA
Organism: Lissotriton vulgaris; assembly: GCF_964263255.1. Classification (NCBI taxonomy): domain Eukaryota; kingdom Metazoa; phylum Chordata; class Amphibia; order Caudata; family Salamandridae; genus Lissotriton; species Lissotriton vulgaris. The sequence continues at coordinate 1,086,980,468 of NC_141695.1, read as the reverse complement.
TTGTACCTTCAACCCAATTATATTTCAGTCAGATATACTCACAATGACTATGAATGACTTTAACAAAATATTTACCCACAAGGAATAACGAGATAGAGTTCAGTTTAGATTTCAATGTTTTGTTATTCATTTATAGGTAAGCATTAAAATAAGATGACATACAGCCCTAATATCAAAATAGTAAAGGATTTAAGAATTAATATGAAGCTTCTCAGATATTAGAGAGATTATATGGTTGTTCAAGGGAAATATTCCTGAGTCAAGGAAGATTTAGACACATACATATGTGTTCATAGGAGCTAGGGAATCAGGTGAGCCTTATACAGACACTCAGGATAGTTCAGCAAAGTTCAAAATAGCCAGTTCCAATTCACCTAGACAGCAAACTGTCTTAGTCTGTCGCTGCAATAGCAAAGTGACAGCAGTGTGACTTGAACCCCTAACCCATAAACGTTCAATCTGATCTAGCACACCAGTCGGAAGCAAATCGCAGTGTTACATCACAAGTTGCTTCGGTCCTCTGATGTCCAAGCTCCTGTTGCCAACTTGCCATGCATCTCAAAGTTCTCCCAACATTTGAGCAATGTACTCCATATGTTTCTGGGTGACACCCCCTGGTATCACCAGAAAATGTCAGACCAATAAGTTCCATTTGAACAGTCAAAAATGAGATGAGGGTGATGTAGCAGAAAAGAAGATACAATCCGGAAAATTTGTAAATCGATTACACAGGTTCCTTAAGCCATTTAGCATAGGAAACTTCAAACAATGGGACATTTTAGAAAGAATATGTTGAAGTTCAGCAGTGTGTTTCCCCAAGCAGCTGTTCTAGAAAGTTGCAATATTTGTTACAATCACATTGTTCAGTCCAAAGAATGTCAAAAGAAACAGTTATTATTTCAAATACGATTTGCAAGTTTACAGAATATTCCCATACGCTTCGGAATATTCAGCCTATGACAACTAAAAAGAAGGAGAGTCCAAATGAGGCCTTAATGAAATATGGCTAATGTAAGACAAGACAAAGTCCCAGAAGGCTCTGGGCTGCCATCACCTGCAACGGGGCTTGTCACCGCCCCCAGCACCGACGCCCTTGAAGAACCTCGCCGCACCCGCTTCGCGGGCGCCGCAGCGTCCTAGTGTGCTGGTTGTTGTACGGGACTAAAGGAACGCTTAGATGAATATTGGTCCTCACCAGGGGTCGAGAGGAGCATTACCGTTATTGTAGAGGCCATTGAGGGCTCCTTGGACATTGAGAACACGCCACATTCAGGCTACTGGACTCTAAGTCCCAGAAGGCTCTGGGCTGCCATCAGCTGCAACTGGACTTGTCACCGCCCACAGCACCGTCTCTATAAAACACTCCGCTACTTCCGCTGCACGGGAGTGCGCAGGAGCGTCCCGGGAGAAGCCCGGGTCAAGGGCGGGGCTGTCTGCGGCCGTCCGAGGCCAGATGAGGCTGGGCTGGGCCACCACCCTGACGTGTAACTAACGAACAGTAAGATCATTTTATATCTGGACTGCTGCATTTGGCTGCAGGAGGGTTTTGCTTGTGGGTTATCACGTCTCATCTGTATAAGTATTGTATCCTTGTAGTATGGATAAAAAGAGTGTGGGGGATAAGGTGGTGGGATCGCTTGGCACTTTTCTAGATAGAGCCGAAACCGTTCTGATCCATGAAATTGAGGCCACTGAACGAAGACTCTCCCTCGATCCTATCCTCTCAAGGAGAGGATCGCTACCATGTGCCCAGCTACCCGCAACACAGATAGCCCCTGATATTGTTGCTCCTAGTAATTATTCACTGTTTGGCTCACCTAGGTTGTTTCCTCCCAGCCCTGAACATCGTACCTCCCGGCCCTTGAGTAATGTTAATAGCCCCACTATGGTCACTACAAGAGGGATGAAGGCGATGGATGCTACTAATAAAGAACCCCCATCTAAAAAAAGGAAGGGAAGAGGCACTAATAAACTAAAGACCCCTCCAATTACTTAAGGTGCGAGTGGGGTATATAGATTTGGCAACTCTAATCCTAATACCCTTGATAAATCCCCCACCGCCACTGTCACATCCTCGCTGACCCTATGCAATATTAGTACTCTACTAAAAGAGCAACTGACAGCCCTACTTGAGCCGATCCTTAAAAGGCTAGACTCAGTGGATAGCAGACTCTTAAAGATAGAAGAGGCACTTATGAAACCACCCCAAATAATCCAGACAAACTCTGCTACACAGGTTGCACCATGCCCGATCCCGGTTAGTATAGGGGATATGCACAGGGATCAGGGTGGTGACAAGTTTTTCCACATTCATGATCAGCAACATCAAGTTGATGTTTGCGAGTGTGAATAATAAAGGTCCTAGTGAGATTCTCAACGCGGGGAGGTCAGTTTTCTCATTACGAGTGGTCGAGTATGCTTGCAACCGCTCGTGATGAGAAACTACCAGTCCGCGTTGAGAAAGCTGCCGCTCGAGTACAAACCCACTTGAGCGGCAGAAAACAACCGCTCGCACTGTGCATGATGCCGTTTGCAATGATTGTACAGAGCGACAAGCATCCAGCACTGTGCAGTCATTGCAAACAGCATTTTCCCTACCCCACTACGCAGTTCACGTACCTACGCGTGGCGTGGGTAGTGCAAAGTGTACTTTGTGTAGCTCCGAGTAGTGCTACTACACGAACTACACCCAGGGTTACTAAAGATGTGTGCCAGAAAGAAGATACTCTAACGGCTACTGCCATGTGTCATGTAATTGATGAGTGGTCACATTTGGGAATGGTACCCATATATCTGCACAATCAAAGCTTGTTAGACAATTGTCTAAGAAATCTTAAAGTACACATTGTCATTGGTGACTAATCAAATCCTACAAGGCATTGCCACTTCGCTGAATGTCTAAAATGGAGGCATTGCAGGGAACAATGCATTTGGCTGTGTAGTAATGTGTAATCTATTACCAATTGACATTTGTATGTATTTGATGCTGTTTCGTGGTATATACATGAGTGTGTGCAAGGTGAATGTAGAAGGCTGGACACATGATACATTGGCGACTAATTTACTTGTCCTCATGATTGCTGACTAATGTAACGCCTTTTTCCTTTTTTTCAGCTGAACAAGGGTATGCACTGATGCTGTGGGTGATGACACCGGTGAAGAATCCAAAAACGCAGGTACAGATGACCAACAGTCTAGCTCTCGACCCCACCAAGTCTATTGTTGAGCAGACTTTTGGTGCCCTTAAGCCCCGATTCTGCTGTCTGGATTAATCTGGGGTTTGATTGTTATACTCCCCACCCATGGTCTGCAAAATCATCATTGTATCTTGCATATGTGTCCGGACAAATGTACCTTTGCCAGAGGACAATGTATACCCAGAAATTTCAGATGATGGAGATGAAGGAGAAGAAGAATCGATGCAACCTGCTACTACTTTGCAGCAACAAGGTGAGAGAAGTTGGCCTAATGGTTAGGGCATCCAACATCTAATCTGGAGAACTGGGTTTGAGTATCGGCAATGACGCTGAACATCCTGTGATTCTGGGCAAATCACTTAATCTCCCAAGTGCCTAACAAAAATGAATGTATCCTCATGTAATGCAACTGGTGCTATGTAAAGCGCTCTGATAACCGATTCGGGTCAAGTTCTTGCTATATAAAAGTCTGTAAAAAAAAAAAAAGTGGAGGGATAACCCCATAACCAATTTCTTCTCTAAATAACATGTAACATAGATCATAAATTCAAAATGTGGTATATTGAGAAATGTTAGTATGTATATACATCAACATTCACAGTACTAGCACAGTACTAGCACATTGTAAGCATTGTTATCCTATTAGCACTCTACACTCCAGGCATCCAGTTTTTGATCCACTCATGTATGTTGCACAGACTTGTCATCTTGCAGAGTATATGATACTAACTATAACATAATCTGGTACCAAAAAATATTTAATGCATGCCAACTACAAAATGCAGATGAGGGAACCATTGAGAACAACTATTATCTTTGAGTCGTCACAGAGATCGTGGGCCCCAACTGTGTGTCTGCCACTCCTGATGCTAGTCATGGTGTGTGGTCTTACCAGTAAAGGCCACTTTCAATTGGAGTACGTTGCAGTATTCCACATAGGTTGTGCATGGAAACACACTCACACAATTACAGTCAACTTTGGCCATTCATGATACATTTATTTACAAGTTGCAATCAGATATTAAGCTCCATTGATGTTGACAAATGGTGACTATCCAATGTTACCTAGGCCACGGTGTTGCATCTGTACTCACAATGCAATGCACAAGATACACTGTTTTGTTGAATACTGGAGATATGAGATATTTAAGTGGAGGTATTGTCATCTAAAATAACGCAAACTTACTAAGGCGTTTATGATGACAAACAATACCACTATCGCAATCTTTCATGCTCTGTGTGCCCTCAAATATCCACCCAGTCATACACTTCCTTGCATGTGTGTGCAGGCAAAAGTTCTGCAATTACACCTCTGGACTACTACCTAGGTCACTCAGATTAAAAAGATCAGCATGTTTAGACCATCGTTAATTGAAACAGCTGACATGTTTCATTGCCATGTTATGGTTATCACCCGCCAGTTGGATGCTTTATTCTTGGGCGGCTAGCAAGCGCATGAGAGACTTCTTGCTCACGTGCATGACTTCCGAGCGCGTAGGTGCCAATGTCGTGCCGCTTGCCGCAATCGTGAGCACACCACTCGAGTAGCTTCTGTGCTTGAAAAGAAGTTAAATCTACAAAAAAGAAGTTTTTGGGTAGATTTTCTTCTCCAACGGACCGTTGGATTAGTTTTTTAGAGTGAGAAGCCTTTTTTTTACTTTTTTTCCAACAAGCAGAGACTCCAACTTCCTGTTCCTGTCCAGCAGGCTGAAAGGATCACTCTCTTTGTCTGCTTGCATGTACATGCCATTACATCATTGAATTTAAGGACTTTGTATTTGAGATTTCACAAGTAAGTTCAACAATTCTTGTATAAGGGTGTTTTTTTGTTTTGATTGAGGGCATGCACCAGTATTTATTTGTACTTCTATTCACCTTTTCTAATTTATTACAGTGGATGACATGCAAGTTTCTTTTGTAAAGGAACAATGTTGCTCAGTTCAGTACATTTTCTCCATGATTGTTAAATTTGTAATATGTATTTATTTTATTTTATTATGAGACCAAGGGCCCGATGTAGGTAAATCCCATTTACCGATTTTGAAATACCGAATGCTACCGATTCGGTATTTCAAAATCGGTAAATGGGATGTAGGTCCCAACATCTGGAATCGTTACTGATTCCTTACAAATTCGGTATTTACGGATTCGGTAAATACCGAATCGGTATTTGCTATTGAATCCTATGGGCCTTTGAAGCCCATAGGATTCAATTCAAATACCGAATCGGTATTTACTGAATCGGTAAATACCGATTTTGTCAAGGGTGCAGGGGGTGTCACTTTGACACCCTCTAGCACCCCCAAAACGGGCATGTGTGCAATGTAGCACACAGACATGCCCTAAGGGCACGTCTGTCTGTCACATGGCACATGTGTACATGCACAGATGTGCATGTACACATGAATCGGTATTTTACCATGGATTTGTATTCCATGGTAAAATACCGATTCTGTAAGCCATGTGCCAATGTTAAATTGGCTACCTACATTGCATTTTCGGTAATTTTACCGAATCGGTAAATATTACCGAATCGGTAATTATTTTACCGATTCGGTAATGATACCGATTCGGTAAAATTACCGAAAATGTGCCCCTACATCTCGATAGCCCTTTACCGATCGGAAACGGCCGAAAATCGGTATTTTCGGCCGATTCCGATCGGTAAAGGGCTACCTACATCTGGCCCCTAGTTTGCCAATGGGCCATCTAATCAGTAGGCCCTCGCCAATACTAGTCATGGGTGCATGAAGCAACTGTTTCTGTGGTATATGTTGTTTTAAAACATCATTTAGGGCTTGGATGGCTTTGTATTGAATAAAGAATGGTGTCTTTTTTTGTATTTCAACTTTCCTTTGTGTACAAAAAGTGCATATGTAGGGTAATATTTGATGCCTTCGGAGGATGTGTTTTGTTGCAAAATCTTAGAGCTCATTTAGTTGCCATTGTTTGCATTGCTGACTTATTGATAGTGTTTTCTTCAGTGTTACTGTGCCTCCTTTGTCTGGCCAGTGAGTGTGTTTGCCATTGGCCACCATTTGTCGTTGTTCTCTTTGTTCCCCATGCCTGCTTGCTTGCTGCTGTTGTTTGAACATGTGGTTAGCAGCCATTTTGTGCATTCAGATAGTTTGTTTTTGCCAAAGGCTTGCATCGGTTCTTTATTCCCCATATCTTCTTGCTCACTGTTGTTGAGACCATGTGGCTGGCAGCCATTTTGCGCATCCAGCCAGTGTGTTTTTGCCATAGGCTTGCATGTGTTTTTTGTTCCCATGCCTCCTTGCTCGCTGCTTTTTTTGACCATGTGACTGGCAACAATTTTGTGCACCAGCCAGTGTGCCTTTACCATAGGCTTGCATGTGTTCTTTGTTCTCCATGCCTCCTTACTTGCTGTTGTTATTTGACCATGTGGCTGGCAGCCATTTTGTGCATTCAGCCAGTGTGTTTTTGCCATAGGCTTGGGTGTGATCTTTGTTTGTCATGCCTCCTTGCTCGCTGTTGTTGTTTGACCATGTGGCTGGCAGCCATTTTGTGCTTCCAGCTAGCTTGCCTTTACCACAGGCTTGCATGTGTTCTTTGTTTCCCATGCCTCCTTGCTTGTTGTTGTTTATCCACGTGGCCATTTTGTGTAGCAAGTCAGTGCACTTTTGCCACAGGCCTGCATGTTTTCTTTGTTGTGTCCATGTTTTCTTGTTTGTTGTTTTTGTTTGACCATGTGGCTGGTGACGAATTTGTGCATCCAGCCAGTGTGCCTTTGCCATAAGCATGCATGTGTTCTTTGTTCCCATGTCTCTTTGCTCACTGTTGTTGTTTGACCATATGACTGGCTGCCATTTTGTGCATCCAACCAGTGTGCCTTTTCCATAGGTTTGCATGTGTTTTTGTTCACCATGCCTCCTTGCTTGTTGTCTGATCAGGTGTCCAATTTGTGTAGCCAGCCAGTGTGCTTTTGCCATAGACCTGCATGTATTCTATGTTGTGGCCATGCCTCCTTGCTGCTTGTTGTTGTTTTTAACCATATGACTGGTGGCCATTTTGTGTATCTAGCAAGTATGATTTTGCCATAGGCTGTAGCAGCTGGAACAGGTAAGAGTGGTAGGACGGTGGGGTGGGGCAGAGTGGGGTCGGGTAAGTAGAAATACCACAGGAGAAGTAAAATTAAATAAAAAAATAATTGAACGACTTATCGAGCATTTGCTGATTCGCCGAGTCGACGATGCAGAGTGCAAGTTAACTAGTTTTATTTCGTTTTTAATTTTATTTTACTTCTCCCATCGTATTTGTCACCTGACCCAACCCTGCCCCACCCCACAGCTCTTACCTGTGCCGACTGCCTCTGGCCATAGGCCTGCATGTCTTCTTTGTTGTGTCCGTGCCTCCCTGCTTGTTTTTATTTGACCATGAGGCTGATGACAATTTTGTGCATCCAGTCAGAGCATTTACAATTGGCTTGCCTGTGTTCTTTGTTTCCCTTGTCTCCTTGCTCGCTGTTGTTGTTGACCATGTGGCTGGCAGCCATTTTGTGCATTCGGCCAATGTGCCTTTGCCACAGGCTTACATGGATGGATGTGATATCAGTTTGATAATATGCTTAATGTTAATTGTAGTATATGTATATTAAGAATATGATTTTGATGAACAGTGCTTATATAATGCTTGTATTTTTTTATTTTGCACCTCCTTGTCTCACAATAGGTTTCTTCTCATCCTACCATAACCCATCGGTAACTATTAATCTTTTTTAATCTTAATTTTTTAATCTTTTTTACATTTTATTTTCATTGTAATTTATTAATTTGAATATTTTGTAAATTTCTTTTTACTTCATTCTTTTCTTTATAATTTGTAATTTTTTTGTACATTTTTAGACTATATATATATATATATATATATATATATATATATATATATATATATATATATATATATATATTTTTTTTTTTGCATTTTGCCTTGGTCCATCCATCATCCATCCAACCATCCGCCATAGGCGCTCAGCCGCTCAACAGCAGTCAGTTTTTAGATATAATTCCATTTCGTCACAGACACCCTGGCCGTGTTGCACTGCAGATGCATCAGCATCATTCATTTTTGTATGATTATTGCATTCCCCCTTGGGCCACATTGCCTGCTAGAGGCACACACTAACTTTTATCTTTTTAAAGATTATTATTCCATTTACCAATGCAGTTCCTAAGTGCCACAGAGGTCTTCTTTAGACTATAGGGACATAAAGCAAAGAACAATATTGGTATGTTGTGTTACCCTGATTTGAAATTACATTTTACGGTATGGTGGTGTGTGGTTTGACTTCAAATGGCTGATTTCCTATTATCTAAGTAACCAATCACACTAATATTGCCTTTACCTATACTAGAAGGCCTGGACAGTGACATCAGTTTTCCAATCTCTTCTTTTGTGCAGCATAGTGTCACTACCCACTGAGACCTTTAAGATGGCACCAAATAAATTGTTCCCAAGAAAGTGGCCAGAGAGAAGAAGCAGCTTTCCACCAGTGGCGTGCCAACCACAACCATTTTTGGGAAGCCAGACCGACCTACGGGGGGGCACACGGGAGCAGCATTCCTGCTATCAACACCACCCCAAGCTAAGCCCAAGACCATGTCTGTTACTGAGGCAGCCACTGTCATGTCACTGTCGTGGGGGATGACCTGTCCCAGGACACCCTCCACGCCGCACGGCTCGCCAGCGGTAGCTCGTCTCGCCTCGCCTCTAGCCAGGTGCCCTCGCTGCTGCTCGCTCTTTCCCCCTGCCGCCCTTCCTGATTTCTGCTGTTCTCCGGTGTGTCTGCCCTCATTTGTGACTCCTGTCGTACTCTCCCTCTAGCCTCGGTGCCCTCGTTGCTGCCTGCTCTTTCCCCTCTGCTGCCCTTCCTGACCTCTGCTGTTCTCCGGTTTGTCTGCCCTCATTTGGGATTCCTATCGTACTCTCCCTCTGTTTATATTACTTAGGCTGTGCCGGTCTGCATTTCCCCTGGTGTGCCCCCACCGCTCCCCCGCCACTCCCTCGAGGCCCCGCCCCCTTTCTTCACTGCAACCCCATTAGCCGCCCGCTCCCGCCTCCCAGCTGCCCCTCCCTCCCACTTGGCCTCATATGGAGCCCGCGCGGTGTAGGTGAGTGTGACCTGTCCCAGGACACCCCCCACGCCGCACGGCTCGCCAGCGGTAGGGCGTCTCGCCTCGCCTCTAGCCCGGTGCCCTCGCTGCTGCTTGCCCTTTCCCCCTGCCGCCCTTCTTGATTTCTGCTGTTCTCTGGTGTATCTGCCCTCATTTGTGACGCCTGTCGTGCTCTCCCTCTAGCCTTGGTGCCCTCGTTGCTGCTCGCTCTTTCCCCTCTGCTGCCCTTCCTGACCTCTGCTGTTCTCCGGTTTGTCTGCCCTCATTTGGGATTCCTATCGTACTCTCCCTCTGTTTAGATTACTTAGTCTGTGCCCGTCTGCATTTCCCCTGGTGTGCCCCCACTGCTCCCGCCGCTGCTCCCTCAAGGCCCCGCCCCCTTTCTCCGCTGCAACCCCATAGGCCACCCGCTCCCGCCTCCCAGCTGCCCCTCCCTCCCACTTGGCCTCATATGGAGCCCGCGCGGCGTAGGTGAGTGTGACCTGTCCCAGGACACCCCCCATGCCGCACGGCTCGCCAGCAGTAGCGCGTCTCGCCTCGCCTCTAGCCCGGTGCCCTCGCTGCTGCTCGCTCTTTCCCCCCCCACCCTTCCCGATTTATGCTGTTCTCCGGTGTGTCTGCCCTCATTTGTGACTCCTGTCGTACTCTCCCTCTAGCCTCAGTGCCCTCGTTGCTGCTCGCTCTTTCCCCTCTGCTGCGCTTCCTGACCTCTGCTGTTCTCCGGTTTGTCTGCCCTCATTTGGGATTCCTATCGTACTCTCCCTCTGTTTAGATTACTTAGGCTGTGCCCGTCTGCATTTCCCCTGGTGTGCCCCCACCGCTCCCGCCGCCACTCCCTCGAGGCCCCGCCCCCTTTTTCCACTGCAACCCCATAGGCCCCCCCGCTCCCACCTCCCAGCTGCCCCTCCCTCCCACTTCGCCTCATATGGAGCACGCGTACTCGCAGCGTTCACGCGCAATGGGCATGCCGATTGTGGGATTGTGAGCCCGTCCGCGTCTGGACCACGCCCAGCGCCCGAACCCCTGGCCCCCGTCATCGCCAACCCAAACGATGGACCTACAACGCTGCACCCTCGACGCACTCAAACCCGACCGGAACCCAGCTTGCTACCGAGCCACCCCGAAACGCACCCACGGACCCTTCACCTGCCAAGCCTGCAAATTCACCTGCCTCCGGACCTGTACCGAACCCGCCAAGCCAAGCATCAGCAACAACCACCTCAAGTGCATCCTGCTCAATACCCGCTCCATCCACAGACACGCTGTCAAACTCTGGAACCTGCTCGACACAACATCACCAGACGTCGCCTTCCTCACGGAAACCTGGATGAACGCCTCCTCAGCGCCCGTTATCGCCATCCCGGACGGATACAAGATCACCCGGAGGGACCGCGTCAACCAGACTGGAGGAGGCATCGCCATTGTACACAAGAACGCCATCCGCATCACGACCAACTCCAACGACACCTTCACCGCCGCCGCATACCTCCACTTCCAGATACACACCGACCCCAAGACCACACTCAGAGGCACCCTCATCTACAGACCCCCGGGACCATGCACACAATTCAGCGAAGACATCGCAGACTTCATCAGCCCGCACGCACTACATCCTCCTAGGGGACCTCAACTTCCACCTGGAGAACAACAAGGACAACAACACCACCACCCTGCTGGACAACCTCGCCAACCTCGGACTCAAGCAACTGGTGAACACCCCCGCCCACTACGCCGGCCACACGCTTGACCCAGCCTTCTCCTCCAGCAAGTACATCTCCTTCAGCCACTCCACCGGACTTCATTGGACCGACCACAGCTGCGTCCACTTCAGCTTCGGAAGAACCACGACCCACCACCACCCGCAACAGGTTCCTCGCAGGAGCTGGAACAAGAACACCGCTGACCAGCTCACCACAAACCTCAGCCAGAACCCTGCCGCCAGCACAACGGACCCCAACGAAGCAGCCCGCAACCTCACACAGTGGATCACCAACTGCGCAGATGACCTCGCACCACTGAAGACCCCTCCCAGCAGACCCAGCAGCAAGAAAGCCTCCTGGTTCACCGACGAACTTAAGAACTCCAAGAAGAACTGCCGCACTCTCGAGAAAGCCTGGTGCACCGACCAGACCACAGAGAACATGACTGCCCTCAAGCACGCCACCCGCAAACGCCACCAGATGATCTGCACCACCAAGAAGACAGCATTCAAAGAACGACTGGACAACAACGCCCACAACAGCATGGAACTCTTCAGCATCGTCAAAGAGCTCTCCAACCCCAGCGCTGGAAACAACGACATCACTCCCCACGCAAGACCTCTGCGACTCACTCGCCTCGTTCTTCCACCGCAAGATCGCCGATATTCACAACAGCTTCGGCGCACCAACCACGCACCCAACTATTGAACCAACGCCCCCCACCACCACCCTCTGCGCCTGGACCCCGGTCAGCACCGAATACACCACCCGCACGATGAACACCATCCACTCCGGATCCCCAAATGACCCCTGCCCCCACCACGTCTTCAACAAGGCAGACTCCATCATCGCACCCCAACTCCGGGACATCATTAACACCTCGTTCAACACCACCATGTTCCCGGAGAGCTGGAAGCATGCCGAGCTCAGCGCCCTCCTGAAGAAGCCAACAGCGGACCCCACCGACCTCAAGAACTTCCGCCCCATCTCGCTCCTCCCTTTTCCGGCCAAAGTTATCGAGAAGACCATCAACAGACAGCTTGCCGCCTTCCTCGAGACGAACGGATCCCTCGACCACTCGCAGTCCAGTTTCCGAGCCAACCACAGCACCGAGACCGCCCTCATCGAAGCCACTGACGACGTCAGATCCCTGCTCGACAACAGGGAAACAGCGGCCCTCATCCTCCTGGACCTCTCCGCAGCGTTCGACACTGTCTGCCACCGCACCCTAGTGCAGCGCCTCAGCAACATCGGAATCCATGAGAAGGCACTGGAGTGGATCATCTCGTTCCTCGCCGGAAGAACCCAGAGAGTCCGCCTCCCCCCATTCAGATCCGAGGCTACCGAAGTCATCTGCGGCGTACCACAAGGATCATCACTCAGCCCCACCCTCTTCAACGTCTACATGAGCCCCCTCGCAGCCATCGCACGCCAATACAACCTCAACATCATCTCTTACGCCGACGACACCCAGCTGATCCTCTCCCTCACCAATGACCCCGCCACCGCCAGAACCAGCTTACACGAAGGGATGAAAGACGTTGCCGAGTGGATGAAGAATAGCCGTCTGAAACTGAACTCAGACAAGATGGAAGTCCTCATCCTGGGATCATCACACTCCGCCTGGGACGACTCCTGGTGGCCCCCTGCCCTGGGCACCACTCCCAAGCCAATGGACCACGCACGCAACCTGGGCTTCATACTGGACTCCTCCCTCTCGATGACCAGACAAGTCAACGCCGTCTCATCATCGTGCTTCAACACCCTGCACATGCTCCGAAAGATCTTCCGATGGATCTCCACCGAAACCAGGAAGACGGTCACCCAGGCACTCGTGACCAGCCGACTGGACTATGAAAACACCCTCTACGCCGGAACCACAGCCAAACTTCAGAAAAGACTCCAACGCATCCAGAACGCCTCCTCACGACTCGTCCTGGACACCCCCCGACACAGCCACATCTCCGGCTACCTGAGAAACCTGCACTGACTCCCCGTCAGCAAGAGGATCACGTTCAGACTCCTCAGCCACGCACACAAGGCTCTCCATGACCTTGGCCCCAAGTACCTCAACAACCGCCTGACCTTCTACATGCCCACCCGCCAGCTACGATCTACCAGCCAAGCCCCCGCCGCCGTTCCACGCATCCGCAGAACCACCGCCGGAGGAAGATCCTTCTCCTACCTGGCTTTTCGAGCAGTAACGTATCCCCCCCCCCCCCCCCCCCAGCGCCTTGAGACCCTTCCGGGTGAGTAGCGCGCTATACAAATGCCATGATAGATAGATGGTGACACGGACGAGCAGTGACACTGAATAGGATTTTCCCTTTCGCAAAGTAGTACCCAATCATTTCAGGAAAAAGAGCAAAGTGGACAGCAGTCACAGCCAGCAATAGTACATCTTCATGATGTTGGAGCAGAACAAGAGGCCAAGCTTCCTGCAGAGCAAGAACTTCCTCTTTTAGGATTATTGGCCCCCTGAACTCCAGCAAGGAAAAGTAAGGGTTCTACTCCACCATCTTCTCCAACCAGCACTTCTGATGATGATGATAGGGACATGGAGTGGACCCTGACAGAGTCCAGTAAAAGCCAGGAGAGGCAAGGGAAAAGAAAAGTTCCTGTAAATCATAGAATTATGGCAGTGGATGATGAAGAGGATGATGATAACAAGCTAGTCTTTGTGGAAGGAGACACAAAGGAGTCCAACATTACTATTTAACCTGCTTAAAGAGATGTGGCACAGGTAGCACCGCCAGATCCTATATTTGCAGAACCCCAGCTGAAACCTTCACCAACCCCTACCTCAGTAGAAGTATGCACTGCAGAGAGGCAATTGACGACACACCCACCTACCTCTGGTTCTTCTTCTGGTATTGGCTCAGTAAAAAAGTGCTCCTCCTTAGTTTGTGACTTATTTATTGCGGATAGCACACAGGGGTGAGCACATGGATATATGAGCCATTTGCCATACGAATTCTCGTCGAGGTAAGCCTGGCTAACAATATGGTACTGAAGGCTAAACAGCCCCTATTTAAAAAAACATCACACTATCCAGTGGGAGGAGCACCTTAAAACAATGCTGTATGTGGTCATGTGGTGATGGATACGAGAGCCAGGAAACCTCCGCTAGAAGTCCAATCACAGTGGAAGGTGATGATGAGGAAGAAGAGGTTAAAATCCTCATGCAAAGCAGCTCTATCCCAAGCAGTGCACCAGCAGAATCACCCATCCTTATTGACTTCACAATGGCACAAGTAGACGAAGAGTCAAATGGAGACACCTCAACATACAGTGACTTCCCAACCACGGGGCGCACTCAGTATACCACCACCTACTTCTCAAAAGTTTCCTGCATCAGTTGCCCCAGAAAAGAAGAAAATACAGGCTACTATTATGAGCAAGTTTAGGCAGCAGGTTCCCTCCAACCACAACCACATAATAATACATTCTTACAATGGGAAGCTGCCAAGATACCAGCTCTGTACTTCCTTCCTTTTTCTTTTGTGAAAGGAGTGAGATTCTTAAAATTTGTCGCAGCATTGTGCCTGAAATGGAACTTTCTAAGTCGGACCTATCTTGCCAGATCTGCTGATCCAGGACTGCAAAACACACAAGGTGATGGCCGAAATGTTGCAAAGTGGCAAAACATTCACCCCCAGTCACAGATCTGGGTTTAATCCATCGTTATTTTGCTCACCACACCACCCCAGTTCAGACATGGCCATATGCAAATCAGTCTTGACCCTGTGCCTCATGGGAATAGTCCAACCTGAACTGCCAAGCCATGTCTTTCCTGGACCAGTATCAAGCATCCTAGGACCAGTTTCTGGCTATCAGCCATCATCAGCCAGGATAGCTTGACTCCAGTGGCGTAGGGAGCACGGGACCGACGTCTGCGCATACCCTTCCCACATAGGGAGAACAGCAAAACACAAAAGGTGATGAACGGAATGTGGCACATTGGCAAAACATTCACCCCCAGTCACAGATCTGGGTTTAATCCATCGTTATTTTGCTCACCACGTCACCCCCGTTTAGACATGACCATATGCTAATTAGTCTTGACCCTGTGCCTCATGGGAACAGTCCAGCCCAAGCTGTCAAGCCATGTCTTCCCTGTAACGGAATCAAGCATCCTAAGACCGGTTTCTGACTATCAGCCGTCATCAGCCAGGACAGCTTGACTCCAGTGGTGTAGTGAGCACAGGACCCACATCTGGGCATACCCTTCCCACATAGGGTAAACAGCAAACACACGCAAGGTGATGGACGGAATGTTGCACATTGGCAAAACATTCACCCCCAGTCACAGATCTGGGTTAATCCATCTGTATTTTGCTCACCACGCCACCCCAGTTCAGACATGGCCATATGCAAATCAGTCTTAAACCTGTGCCTCAAGGGAACAGTCCAACCCGAACTGCCATGCCATGTCTTCCCTGAACCGGATTCAAGCATCCTAGGACCAGTTTCTGGCTATCAGCCGTCATCAGCCAGGATTGTTTGACTCCACTGGCATAGTGAGCACAAGACCCACGTCTGGGCATACCCTTCCCACATAGGGCGAACAGCAAGACACACAAGCTGATGGACAGAATGTCATTCAAAGAGCAGGGGATATGTAAGACCAGGCATCTTTTAGAATGCTTCCCCTTTTGCTTTCTGACCTCCTGGTTTTGAGTCTGTTTTTGCTGGTTTAGTGTCTCTTTGCACTTTTTTACTACTGCCCAGTGTTAAAGTGCAAGTGCTCCACTTGTAAAATGGGTTATGGATTGGTGTTTCCATGACTGACATACTTGATTTACTGGTACGTCCCTAGTAGAGTGCACTGAGAGTGCCAGGGCCTGTAAATCAAATGCTGCTAGTAGGTCAGCAGTATTGATTGTACCACCCACCCGAGCAGCCTTTCAAAGGGTTCTAAGACCTGCCACTGCAGTGTCTGCGCACAGTTTTTACTGTCAGGTTGACTTGGCAAGTGCACCCACTTGTCAAGCCCTAACCTTCTCTTTTGGTATATTTGAGTCACCCCTAAGGTAGGCCCAAGGTATCCCTGTGGGTAGGGTGCAGTGTACTTGAAAGGTAAGACATGTCCTGTTGTGTGTGACTTGTCCTGATAGTGAAATGCAGAATGTGTAATTTTCACTGTTTAAAGGTTATCTGTCCCTTAAGATAGGATGTGGAACACTTTGTAACATTTTAACAGTATATCTTCCCATTGGGACAATATAGAGAAATGGAGTTTAGTATACCTGAACTCAGAATGTAGAAATGCATTTTTTAGTAAAGATGATTTTTATGTTCTGTGTTTGAAAATATCACTTTGAGAACATAGGTATTTTCTTCCTTAGCCATCATGTGTGCCTCAACTGGGCTGTGTATTGACTGTCTGGCTTTGGAGTGACAGGGGCTGGGGATGTGCATTCTCTTCATACAGCCACTGGGGGGGTAACCCCCCAGTGTCCTGCCTTTCTTGGAGGAGTCAGGGCTGGGCTCAATAGACCTGCGCTGCATTTAGAGTAGTGGGAACAGATTTTCTTGCACATGAATGGGCCTGGTCTGCCTTCGACAATGCTTTCTTCACCTCCTGCCGTGAAATTGGGCCAGAGTGGATCGAACGGGTTTGGGCTGAGCACAGACACTCTCTGCTCAAGAGAACACAGAGAAACTGAGTATAAATACTGAGGCCCAGACCCCGAACTTTAGAATCTGCTCAGAACAAGGAACCTGCCAAGAAGAATAGCTGGAAGAACTGCCAGTAGGAGTACTGCCCCTTTGCTGTGTTGTTGCTTTGCTGAGTGGCCTGCAGTTGCTGCTTCTGCCTTGGGCAGTGAACCAACTGCATCAAACTTTCTTTACTTGTCGCTTAGTATCTCCAAAGGCAGGAAGAAGAGATTGCCACCTGTTCACAAAGTTACAGGGGCAACAAAGACTTCACTTACCTCTGGGTACTGCCTCTAGAACTCTGAGTTTAAGTTGCCACCGAGGGGGAAAGCAGCCAACACTGTCACCAACACCTCTGCTGGCTTTGTATCCTGAAGGCACTGCTGCATTTTGCACCTCAACCCTGGTCTCACCGAGGATGATGCCCGCCGATGCTGCTTCTTCCACGACCTGGTGGCACAGCACTCCGCACTGCCTTGCTTCACCCTGCCTTCCTAATCTCACTGACAACATCGCTACATGCTGCGCGCTGACCTCGACAAACACCCATAAGTCACATGATGCACCGCCCGATCCCACACCGCAGTCTGGGCTGACTGACTCCCATCAACCAGCACTGTCACTTGTACCCTGACCTGTCAGCACCGCAACAAGCACTGCTTCACTCTGCACGGCAGCCCTGGTCTCACCGACACCACTGGATGACGGTCACCGAGCAGTTGCCTCTACCACGACTTGAGGGTACCAATACGTTTCACATCGCAACCACAACGGTTGCTACAACCAGCCTGCACCAATGCCGTTGGCCGGAACCAAAGGTACTGTTTACATGTCTGCTGACACTAACGCAGGTCCACACCGACACAGTCGGCCTGAACTGTTGGATTTTGTGGTTTCAGCACTGCAGTGGCTCCAGACAGAGCAACTGGCTTTAAGGAACTGCATTTTAAAGTTATTCTTGCAAATTGCATATTATTCATTACTGTATGTTGGTCTTTAATAGTTTTGGTCATGTTTGCACAGATAAATATTGGTTATTTTTCTAAAACTGGTGTGGTGTCCTTTTGTAGTGTTTACACTGCATTACTGTTGGTTATGTGCAAATGCTTTACACACTGACTCTGAGATAAGCTTGGTTGCTTGTTCCTAGCTTCCAAGGGGGTGAGCAGGGGTTATTTCAGTAGTGTATCCCCCTTATCCTGACTAGAAGGAAGGGCCCCTTTTTAGACAAAGGTGCAAACCATTGCCAACTAAAGACCCCCATTTCTTTATTTTTTTATTTTTTTTTATTTAGCAACACATTAAAATGGTATAAAATCGCATGTATCGCCATAACATTTCATACGATGATTACGTTTCAAATATATAAAAACTCATAGTATAAAAAAAAACATGGAAAGTACATCAGAAAAGGTTTTTGACAGTGCTAATAAATTTTAAAATTTTCCGAGACATTATAAGATACGGGCGTCAAAAAAAGCTAAGCAAGGTGATTATAATACATTATTCAGATCTAACCTCATTTTTCCAAGCATCAATCTGCTCCCAGATTTTATAGCCTTGCATTCTAGTCTTTATTGCCCTACATGCATATATTGCCTTTTCTTGACTGAAAATCCCCAAAAACCGTGATAACCAAATTTGAAAATTAGGGGGATCTGCCTCCTTCCATCGAGCTGCAAGGATTATTCTATATACTGCAGTGCCCAAGAAGAGGCATGTTTCTTCCTCCTTAGTGTGCTCGAGAGTGTTATCGTATCCCAACAGATACAGATTGGATGATTCAGTAACTATGTGACCAAACACTTCTTGCCAAAAACCAGCTAACATTTGTCTAAAATGAGTTAGTTTTTCACATTAATAAAACATATGAATCAAATGTGCCGGGGTTATTCCACATCTAGGACATTCTGCGATCGCTCTTTTCCCCCAAGAATATAGCTTGGCTGGTGTATAATATAAATTAAATAGCATTTTCTACAGCTGTGCTTTTAGGTTTGAAGAAACAAATAATTTAGATAGAAGCCGTAGTGACATATCAATATCAACGTTGGGATTATTAAGTTTACTTGCCCAAGATACTTCAACACTCTCCAAATCATTTTCTGGCCTTCTACCAGTATATCGTAGAGGGTACCTATCTAAGTTGAGGATTTTGCTAAACAATCTAATAGGGGAATATTGTCCAAGGTATTGTTTGAAAGTTTCAAGTTAAGAATCGTATTCAGTTGGATACATTTTAAAATATCTGCACTTGGGATTAAGAAGTTATTTTGGAGGTACAGAAACCTAGTGGGTGAGTCTGGAAAAAGAAGTCCCCAACAGTTAGAACCCCCAGATTTTCCCATCTCCTAGAAATGTCATCGTTAACTTGTGCTGGCATCAAGGAGGAGTGCCATAAAGGTGTATATTTATTAGTTTTTAAAATATTAAGATGTCTCGTAGTTTTCTTCCAGATTCTCCAGGCACTATTTATAGTATTAAACTTGACCTTCTTAAAGTATGAAAGCTCCACCTGTTTTAACAAAAGGCCATTTGCCTTTTTACCCAGCGCTAATTCATAGATTGATGGTATGGGATTGTCTTCTGTAATTGGCTTCGTTTTTTTTATATTGAAAAGCGGTGACATTTGCTGGAGTAAGGTGGCCCATAGGTATAGCGCTATGTTAGGAATTGCTAACCCCCCTCTATGAAAAGAAGGGACATATACTTCAAAGCTCTCCTTACTTTCCCATAGTTCCAGATAAACTTACTCATTTGAGATTCAAATGATTTGATAACTTTGTCTTCCACTATTAGTGGGATAGCTCGGAACAGATATTGCACCCTAGGAAGAATATTCATTTTTAAGAAAATTGCCTCTCCCAATTATTGAAAGATGTAGACTAGCAACCCTTTTTAGATCTTTCTTAATGTTTTTAAGGAGGGGCTCATAATTTAGTTCAGTAATTTTCTCTATCCTGGGAGATATACGAATTCCTAGATAGACTGCATCATCGACCTTCCTTGGATCTTCAAAGCGAGTATTTTCAGTACAAATAACCATTGTTTTTTCGCGGTTAAGACAATACCCTGAAATCTGACCAAAAGCTCGTGTGAATTGCTCTATTTCTGGAATTGCCTCGGTGAGGTTAAGTGTTACTACCGCCGCGTCATCGGCATATGCCAATATCTTGGTATCGTAGGGGCCAACTACTATTGGTTTAATTACAACACTTGTGATTAACTTCAGAATCAGAGGGTTTATATAGATGGTACATAGAATCGGGGAACAAGGACACCCCTGCCTTGTTCCTCTTAGTATATCAAATAGCCTAGACTCTTGCCCCATCACCAATACCCTAGCCTTTGGACGATGATACATCGCCCTAATTGACTTCATAAGGCATGGCCCAAAGTTGTTTTCCTGAAGTACCGCCCACAGGAACTCCCAGGAAACTCGGCCGAAATCCTTCTCAGCATCAAGGAGGATCATCGACATCTGGCCCCTCGTTGTACCCATGATATCAAATAGCGTGATAGCCCTACGGGTATGATCCGTGGTGGAATTACCAGGGATAAAACCATGCTGCCACGGGGAGACCAGACATTCGACAATCCTCCTGAGCCAATTAGCCAGGATCTTTGAGTACAGCTTTGAGTCTGAGTTTATTAAAGAAATTGGGCGATATGATGAGGGCAATCTAGGGGGCTTTCCTTTCTTCAGGAAGATAACAATGTTCGTCTCCTTCCATGATTCCGGTGGGGTGCCACTCCACTGAATCCCTATAAAAAGATCTAATAGATAGGGTGTTATAATATCTCCCAAGATTTTATATAATTCTAAAGGCAGCTTGTCTGGGCCTGCAGCTTCACCCGAGGACAGCTCAGATAGAGCGAGTTGCACTTCAGTGTGAGTAATGTTCAGGAGGAGGCAAGATGGTGGTCGTGTGAGACCGCAGTGCGCACAGCCAGTGCTGATGTCAAAGAAATACGGATTTATCACTGTTTTTGGGTAAATGGAGCCAAGAATGATTGAAGAGTAACTCCTAAACCCCCAAAAAAACTCCTATAACCCCCGACAGTATTACAAGCGGCGCTTCTCCGATTTCCTGAATAGAGGAGATGCTCGAGAAAGAAATAACACGGGACTCGAAAATACTGAAAAGGAGCCAAGCCGCAACACTAGGATCTCTAATCGGCCTCACAGTGATCCGATACCTGTGTAGAACCAGCTGCAAGACCAACAGAGCCTTGGATTTGGCTTACCTCATCGGATCGTCAGAGCAGGGGACTGAGGGATTTGCCTTCACAGACACCGGCGGCAGCATCATGGCACCGAAGAATGCTGCAGCAGCAGCGGCAGCAGCTAAGGCAATGGCAGCGAGATTGGCCATCCGCAATAGAGGGGAGTCGGCAAAAAGAACGGGCAGTGTTCCAGAATCTGCCCCCGAGTCTACCGATACTGCCACATCTACAAATTCGAAGCAGGGAGCTGCGACTGTGCGGAAGGGAAGCTTGACCGGCCCCTCTGTTGTTGACCTCCTTCGCAAGACACCGGCGAAACTCCTTCCGGGTCGAGGCGGGAAGAGTCAGCTGAGCATACAACCGGTATCAGCGGCCACGAAGGAGGTAGACGACCGGAGCAGCCAGCAAAAAAACAGTACAGTCATTCCGGAGGCAAATGGCGATAATATAGTAAGCCCAATACAAAATGATATAGCACCTGGGAATGAAGTGAGGGTGAATGGGACAGGGGGTGTGGAGGCACGAGGGGCTGGAACTTTTACTGACTCAGTCACTGTCTCTGTCCCTGTTACGCAAGCTCCCCCTCCTCACATACCCACCAAGGATATTATCTCCTTAGATTCTATGGTGCTGTTAGGTGACCACTCACCGCAGGCAACTCCCTGTAATAAAATTTTGGTCAATCAGCCAGCAATCGGTAACAGCTCAATTCAAAGAGAAACGTCCCAGATGGAGCTGGATGGCTCTACAATAGCAGTAGCTAAGACTAACAAATAAGTTAACAAAGTCGACCAGGACAGAGACAATGATCCAAGCGATTTCTATTCTTTTTCTGATGAACTCGAGTGGTCTGACGATACAGGATCACCTCTTAGCGATATAAGTGACGACGAAATAAGTGCAAAAGGTCTCATGGTGGCTCAAAAAACATTGTTAAAACTTAGGAAGAGTCACCATGCTACAACAGAACTAGCCTGGGACTATACGCCATCAGCTCAGCTTACAGTAACAGCTCCACTGGGTTTTTCAAACACCCCAACCCATCTGAGCCCTACTCCACCTACACTTGAAACCGTATTGCAAGCCATAGCGGCGCATAGAGGGGAGACGTCTCAAGACGGGCGTAAGGCCAAAGCCGCTCTCCGCAAGGTCCAAGGTGTGGTGCACAAACTATTAAGGAAAGTTGGACCTTTCAGTAATGGAATGACAGAGTTAGAGTCTAGAATTGTCTCTAATGAGTCAGAGATTGCCGCAAATCTTGAACTGGGCAATGCACATGAGGCCGAATTGTCAGAGGTGGAAGCTGGAGGACATGGAAAATCGCTTACGAAGGAATAACCTCCGCGTGCTAGGTATCCCTAAGTCAATGGAAGGGGAAGATGCTCGCTCCTTCATAGTGCAATTGTTTCGTGATTCTCTCCCGGAGCTGACTAGTTGGAACTGGGACTTAGAAGTACAACAAGCTCATTGTGTTCCTCTAATTCAAAGACACCCAGTTAAACCTGACAACTTCCTTTTAAGGCAGGCAATCGCTGATAAGGCCAGGCCAGAAGCAAAACGAACCAGGGGGACAATATCATACTTCGTACGCCCAGACTTCTGCCACCCAACGGTGGAGAGGAGGTGGCGGCTTCGTCAACTCATCAAACCTTTCCAAGAGAAGAATGTCCAGGCATACTTGAATAACCCCGCCCGGCTGAAAGTTATGAATGGAGGACAAACTAAATTTTTTACTTCTGAGATCAAAGCAAAAAAGTATCTAGATGGCCTTAAATGAGTTATGATGCACTTTTTTTTCTCTCGCGTTCCTTTCTTTCCTCCTTCTTGAGTGTAAATGACAACCCGCAATTTGGCTGAGTTATAATGGCAGCCTTTTTTTTTTCAGCCATATGAGCTTTCCTAGTTGATGGGTAGGGGGAGGGGTGGAAAGAGAACACGATGGGACAAATTGAGCTGAATAGGGGTGGTCGGGGAAAATTAAAAAAAAAGAGTGGGAAAATATATATATATATTTATGAGGGCTTATAAGGTTACAAATTTGTATAATCCGTAAGATGTAAAAAAAAATGTTGTTATTGTTTAGGCACTGGTCAGGTGGTGCACTTTCATCAAAGAGACTCTAATGGAGTCTGCACGCCTCACTTTTGAGGAAGGGGTGGGGAGGAGGGAGGGGGAAAGGCTGGGCGGGCAGGGCAAGGGGGGGAAAATAGTAAAAAAAGCAACCAAAATTGTACAAGTGAAACTTATAAGTTAGGCCTAAAAAAAAATTTCACACAGGGCATAAGCAGACTAAAGCAAAAATATGGATAAGTTAAATAAATGTTCCTGGAATGTGGCTGGACTTAATGATCAGGAAAAAAGGGCTCGTGGTGTGGATTTCTTAGTCAAAATCCATTTGACATACTATGCATACAAGAGACCCATATCCCCTGGGGAGAAAGAGATCTATGGAAGGTCCCTGGATTTAACTTATTGGTAACTACAACACATATATCTAGGACCGGAGGTGTTGCCATATTAACCAGACACTTTCTGGGGCAGGCCATACGAAAGGTAGCGGATCCTCAGGGAAAATAGGTCATCGCTGAGCTCAAAATTGTAATTGTAATTTGTTCAATGTATGCCTCCAACCAGGATGATCCCTCTATGTTTAGAGAACTCGAATTGGAATTAGCCTCCTGCCCAAAACATTGATATTTTGTTGGGATTTTAACATTTCTTTGACGCAAAACGGGGTAAGACAAAATCAAGACAATTACATATACGCTGGGCGTAAACCGAAAATGTTAAAGCCATTTCCGAACTTAAAGAGAGTCTAGGCTTAATGGATGTATGCAATATAAAACGACAATATGACCCCGGATATACTTATTTCTCCCGTCCTCACAATACATATGTCCGGATTGACTACATGTGGGTAACCAGAGACTGTTTAGATAAGGCACTATCGGTAAACTCCCAAAGATCATTTCAGATCACAATCTTCTAGCCCTCACACTTGACATCACCAATCTTAATAGGCCCCGTCAGTATGGCATTTTGATAGAAAACTGATGGTAGATAAAGACTATATAGACTATATCAGGATATGGACTCAGGGTTTCTTTGATTGTAACCGTTATAGTGCATCTAGGGGCACAGTTTGGGATTGTTTTAAGGCCGCACTCCGGGGAGAGACAATACGTTTTGTAGCTAAGTACAGGAAAGAAGCGGAAAAGGCTAATAAGCTACAGATGCAAGAGCTAGCTAAAATAGAAGAAAAACACACTACACTAATAATGCGAGGCAAGGATGGGGGGGGGCTACCTTAAGAAAAATGATTATTTTTAAAACGGAGCTAAATAGCAGGCTCACCCAGAAGGCGGCCGAGACCTTTCAGTCAAGCCGGAATAAGATCTATGAAAACGGGGAGAAAGTCTGGAAGCTGCTTGCTTTACGGACCCGTCAGAAGCAGTCCCTAAATACAATCACCATAATTAAAGTAGAGGGTCAGGAATATACATCGCCAGAAGATATTTTAGAAACTTTTAGGAAATATTATCTAAAATTATATCAAAGTGAGGACACGCTTGACCACGAAGCAATCAAAGAAGCCCTGACTGGATGGTTAACTGATTTGGGATCTAATAAGGTGATAGATGATATGACCAGGGAAGACCTAGAAAAGAACATTACCCACACTGAAGTAAAGACCCCCATTTCTAACAGGATGTGATTGGAAAATATATGAACATGGGTGCATACAAATGGGGCCTAGTCAAATGCCTGACACAAATGCTACTCCCTTTTGAGTTTTTTACACCAAAAGTTAGCCTGTTGTTGCATCTGCCTCAGGATTAGCTAAAAAATGTGTCTGTGCAGTTCGCAGTCACAGGTGTGAATGAAAACACAGATGTGCATGCCTTGTTTGAGAGCTTAATCCTTCACTTGGCTTGTAATGCAAGGCGGCAAAATTACATCCTCTCATCCAAACAGTACATATGTGCCAAATTACTTGGTCAGCAGTACAAAAACTTTCTGACCACTTTCATCCCTTTTTCTGAAGGGGATGTTTCAAAATACAAGAGGTGGTTAATTGAGCAAGCTAGAGACCTAGAAGAAGAACGGCTGGAACTTAGAGTCCCACCAGAAAACTGACAACAGCTGCAACAAAATCAGACCAAACCTCTGCATTAGATTTGTTGCAAAAGGCAGGTACTAAGTCCAGTGCAGAGGTAAAGGCAAAAGAGGTTGAGCAAGTGGCAGCACCAATTACCAATTCAAAGGATGTTCAATGAGTATCTGGGTGCTCCAAAAGAGGTCTATGTGGAGCAAAACCCATTGATGCATTCGTATGGGAAGATGCGCCAATGTCCAGAGCTCAGCAGGCTGGCAATAATGTATGTGGCTTGTCCTGTAGTCAGAGTGTCTGCTGAATGTGTGTTCAGTGCAGCTGGTGGAGTTGTTACAGTGAGAAGTACCAGTCTCTTGTCTCAAAACATGCTAAAATTGACCATGATCGAAATAAACCAACAAATCTTATCACACAATTACACTGCTCCTGAAACAGCACAGGAGGAGGAGGAGGATTGATCAGAATCAAGTGTATTAGCTAACCAACTTCTGGGTGAACCACCTGAGTTTGAAGATTAACTCTACTTCCCAGACTGAGTATTCCAGTGCCACAAAATAACTTTTTAATTATTTCTTTGTCAACTTTTTTTGTTGCAAGTAATAATAAAAATAGCTAGTGGAACATTATGTTTGCGTCTGATTTATACTGCTTCACCATTTTATAGTCACATATATGGCCATTGCAGTTGGACCAGTGTGCAGTGTAGACACCTCCACAATTCCTTCATGAAATAGGAGACGCCCCAGAAGATCGTTAATTTACAAAAGTGCCAATACCAAATTCCAATGTGTTTCCTGTGTCAAACATATAATTGTGTACCTACTATCTAACCTACCCATGCTTGGAATGGAACAGGTAACTATAACTATTACAACAATGAGTGAGTGATTGTAAGTGGTGATTGATGGTTTATGTGGTGGTAGACAGTGAGGGAGGCTGTTCACTTAACAGTCAATTTGATTTTGATGATTTGCAATGTTTGGTGCCTGATGGGTGGTAATTTTTTCTGAAGGTGATTTTCCCTTTCATATTTAGCGAAATTTACTTGCAGGGTCCACTCCATTTTTCTGGTTCTTCAGAGATCAGACCTGTCACTTTAGTTAACAAACACTAATCTCTACAAAATACTGCAGTTCTATTTCTCTTCTTGGTTTTTAACAGCAGTGTACTACATGTCTATCTTGCTCAAGTTAGGTCTGAGACAGAGTTATTCTGAGTCATGAGAAGGATGGAAGGACTTAGGGTGGTACTACCTTATCAAGAGCTAGAAGATATGAGTTATCGACTTGAAAGGCAAACAATGACTCTCAGTCCTAGTACTTTCCTATGTGGAATGGAGAGAGGTGCGTTGATCTGGGAAATGCTGTTCTGAGTGTCTGTTGCTCTGGAAAAACTAAACCTCAGAGTCCTCTTGGTTTTTGTTCTGCCTCTGAGACTTCTTAGTACACTCCTCATGAAGCTTACCTTCCTTCTGTCCTTCTCCTTGACTCTACAATATAGTTCCTGTTACAATTCACAGACTTTCTCATCTCCTGCACAAATGAAAGGTAAAAGCTGACCTCAAAAATACTGCTAATCTACCGGACTGGTCCAGACAGGCACTCAAGAGTGTTGGACATTGCTCAGGAGAATGTAGATGTGCCACCCAATTTGGCAATACAGTATCATTTATAGAGCTGTGTGGGTTCAGTTCACTCCTCCATAATTAGGTTTTTTCAAACCTAGAAGACAGAACATTTAGATATCTGATAATGGGTTTCTGGGGAAGAAGGGTTGTTTACAATGCATTTAACTGTACTGGGGCATACTGATTCCTTTGTTTCCTTCTACAACAGATTGATGATGGTGATGTGCTGCTCATCACCCTCATGAATATTGTTCTTGTGTTATGTTTGTCTCTGTCACACCTTTCCCCAAATCCCCTTTCCCATCCACTCATCAAACCCCCAACCCTCCTGCCCCGGGCTGTGTGATTTTTGGAGGTGTGTCTACACACCGAATAGATCACACACCTGGTGGAGCAGATGTGGTTAAATGCAACACCATCTCACTGCGGGATCTTCTATTACCTGAGCAATAGCCCAAACCAGCCCCACTTACCCAACAAGGAATGCCATTCTTAAACATTATTATCATCTTTCAGGCCTTTGTTCTACGTAAAGAAAATGCTTAACCTGACTACTGACGGCAAACTTTGAGTACATTTTGTCTGACTTGAGGATTTCATAACATTGGTTTTCAAATTCCATGGTAACCATTGCTCAGAGTAAGTTACTATTGCTAGTTTTTATTATATGTTTTATCCTTTTCTTTGATGTGTCATGGTGGTAGTAGTCTGTCCTCAGTTTTTCTAAAGCTATGATATAAATGTATATGTCTAACCAACTAACTCTCAGTTTTTCTTTCAATTTAGTTGCCTGTGATCTTTTGATTAATCCTGCAGTTGTAGATCACCTAGGTGGGAATGGGACCACGCTGTGATGCCTACGCTGGTAGGGCACTATCACTGCCATAAAGAAGGCACCTTGGAATACCCTCAGGTAAGGAGTTGGAAGATTGACAGAGGGAGCAGCCGCCAGCTAACACTTCATCTATTCAAAAAGGAGAACTATGGGTGAAGTGAACTACTTTACTCAGTACGTAACTAACTTGTACTGCAGATGAGATAACTAAATTGTTTAAATATGTTTCTGTAGGCAATAATAGGGAATGGCAGCTTACCCTACTAACTGGCATACACTTTAAGGAATGATAAAGAAAGGCTGTGTATAAAGGCATCAGTGCAAAGTTGAAGTAAAACACAAAAAAACTGCAAAAATAAAGTGTATTATAAAGGATTTGCCCTTTGCTAACCTTTATATAATAATAACATATAAAATCCACCCACAAAGAGCCCACACCTCTACCATATTCTTTCTTCAACCCCAACACATGACCAAAATAAATATAAATTATATCTCAATTGTCCAAAAGTGACGCATCTAAATTACCACCCTCTCCACCCACAACAACTCCCTCCCACCCAAAAACTTTTTTTTTAAAGCGCTAGTAGAAGGCATTTTCTATGAGAGTCTCTGATGTTGAATGAGGTCCTCGAAACATTTCATCCTGCAGCCCAAGTGTGCCAGCTCATGCAGCAAGTGGCAATGGGGGACCGGTCTGAAATGGGGACGTCATGGGCAGCTTCAAGCTGCCTGCAATGCTGGTATGGCCTAAAGGCTAGAGGCACAGATGGTTGACTGATGGAACTGGGCCCAGGAATAGGGGCATGTGCCCGGCTCTCTGAGTCCACCAGTCGCCGATAGTGGTCCCTGGTGGCCTCCAGTCTCTGCTGGGCCACGATCGCCTAACGGGTCAATGGTGGACCTGCAGGAGTAGCTAAGTAAAGAAAGAAAAAAAATAAAACAGACAAAATGTAAAGAATGCTCTGTGCAAACACTTTATAAAAAAGTTTTTATAGTGTCACAGTGTAAGAACATTTTCTGGTCACCTAGGGCCATTGGAATTTTTATGTGATTAAAAAAAGTCAGTCAAAGGGACATGATTTTAACACCACATGTCTCACATAAAAGCACTGACTGGCTGAAAGGAGACAGCACAAGTTTAAAAAAACAGAGTGTGGTTTTTGTATTGTAAAGGATTTCCTTCAAAATTAAACCACACAGACACTTTGTCTGGAAAAAAGAAAAATAACTCTGCTTAATGAGTTAGGCATCATCCAATATGGAGTACAAGTATTCCTTTCTAGTTGTGCAAAATGACTCTCTGCACTCTGCAGCTTGGGCAATTGCAATGGACAAAAAAATATCTTGGAGTCCAATGTCTCTGCTCTTCTCCAAATGCCTTTCAATTCCACCCTGACTCCAAGGAGGCAGATAATTAATATGTCACTCACGTCAAGTATAACATGCGGATAATTTATATCCTGTCTGCCATACCTACACAGTTGGAAAAATGACGCAATGCAGTACAGGGAAAGGAACTGGATAAATAGATTTTTGGGGTTATATTCATAACATAGTATCCCATCAGCAAAACACAAATTCACCGACACTTAATCCCACTTTACTTCCTGGTCTTACCCTGAAACACCATTTATTTAAATAAAATATATTTGATTTGCACTAAGGGAAGGAAACTTGACTTTAGGGACTGATTTAGATTAGAGTTTAGCAGAGGGATTACTCCATCACAAACCTGACAGGTATCCTATCAGCCGTATTGTGATTTGTAATACGGCACATGGGATATATGTTACGTATGCCCAGACGTGGGGCCTTTGCTAACTTTGCCACTAGATTCAAGCTAGCCTGGTTGATGAGGGGTGTTACGCCGAAACCGGTCCAAGGATGCTTTTTCCCGGTCCAGGGAAGACCTGGCTTGGCAGTTCAGGTTGGACTGCTTTCATGAGGAACAGGCTCAAGACTGATTTGCATATGGCTGGGTGTGAACTGGGGTGGCAAAGTGAGCTAAAGAACGATGATGGATTCATCCCAGATCTGTGACTGGGTGTGAGTGTCTGAAGAGTTTCAGTGCTCCATCCATCATCTTCTTGTGTTTGCTTTGTTTGCCCTAAGTGTGCAGGGTATGCCCAGACGTGGGTCTCTTGATCACTTAGCCACTGGATTCATGGTAGTCTGGCTGATGAGGGGTGTTACCCTGAAACCGGTCCCAGATGCTTGTTTCCGGTCCCGGGAAGACCTGGCTTCTCAGTTTGGGTTGGACTGTTCCCATGAGGAACAGGGTCAAGACTGATTTGCATATGGCTGAGTCTGACCTGGGGTGGCGAAGTGAGGTGAAGAATGATGATGGATTCAACCCAGATCTGTGACTGGGGTTGAGTGTCCGAAATGTTTCAGCGCTCCATCCATCATCTCCTTGTTTTTGCTTAAATAGGATTGCCATACCCAAGATGTCCCCTACTCTTTCGAAACTCTGACGTCTCATGGTAAAGTTTCGATTTTAAAGGTCCTTTCTGCACATGGAGACACACCCACCTTAATCTGGTTCCATAAGCCTATCTCTCTCCATATATCCTCCTACCAGTTATAGCCTAATTTCACCCATGTGCAAGTGAACAGGGTACCTTCAAGGGTTTATTCTCTTCCTATCTTTTGTTTATATGGGTTGGCATAACTTTTTGGATGTTTTGGCAAAAACAGGGCCCTTCTAGTGAATGTTATTAAGGACAACAATCAATAGATTATCTCGTATTGATTGCTACAGAGAACAACCACCCCATCAATATAACTTTTCCCTACTTACTGGCTCTGGGACACATTGTTGACTGAATGCAGATATGAACAGTGACACAAATCAACATGAAGCAATATGAAGAATCGGGGAGCATACACCTGTGTGTAGCAAGTAATTGCTGAACTATCAAATCATACTGGCACATAACATGATATATTTGTACAAACCAAATGAAATCAAACACAACATGTATGTATGGTAGTAAAATATGCAAACAAATAACATTAATATGTAAAATGCAGTGGGGGATTTAAAAGAAAAAACAAATGAAGATTACATTATCCCTGGCTTGACAGTGAAGCATTTAAGAATACTTGTCTAAGCAGCTGCCTTATGTGCATTGATAACTAAAAAGCTTAGGCAACAATGTTTTGTTCCTAATTCAATTATGCAGCATAGTTTACAAAACACAAACCAATCCAAAAAGGAAAAAGCAAAACGCTGGCTTCAGACAGCTTTACAAACACACAGTTGCAGTTTCTGATTGTCTTTCTCTTCATAATACTAGGTTTGTAACAGATGAGAACTTTAAACCTACAGCATCGAAAAAGAATTCACAGGTGTGGATCATCACATTTCCACATTCTCTTTGAAACAAAATAGATCAAAGAAGTATGATTCATCGGGAGGATAATAGTGAAAATCATCTGGTAATGCTGCTAAAGTTAGATAGGATCAAATAATTCAGATAAAACCAGGTGAACATTGGAGTTGAAGGCAAAGTTACAGGTGCAGCTGTATTTGTGAAAGCATTTGGCAGAGTGACACCAACTGTATCCCCAAATAACGAGGCCAAAATAAATTTCTTCTGCTGAGCATAAAAGGTATTTAAAATATAGTCCATTGTCTGTGCTATTGGTCAGTAATTGTTTTAATTTTTTTTCTAGAGTTAATCCACATCACAATAGCTATCATTGACATCCCCGCATCTCCCACCCCCACCTTGTTTGCAGGACATTAATGGCTGTGAATGACTGAAATCACCCGCTTAAAAAAGCCATTTACAAGTTTTCATTTTGAAAGCTTTTCTTTTCTTGTCTTTCACTTCAAAATTGGGAAGAAGTACAATTTTTCTTAGGTCTAGCATTAGCCAAAACGTTTTGATTTTACTGGAATTACATATAATGCACTTACTCATAGGAACTGTCAGACACCCACATGTATCCCTTGGTCTATTATGCAATTCACATGTTTATTCTACCATCTACAGCAAGCTGCATGGGGCAGTAGGTTAACCCATGCCATTGGCTCACTTACCCTCAAGTGATGACATTTTGCTCTTTCACAAGCAGCACATCCTAACTCACAGTAATTCCCTTCACTGTAATACTACTATGGCAATGTGTGTTTTTGAGACTCAATTTTGTTTTTGGTTTTTAGCTATTTTTATTCATATATTGGCGATGGTCTGGCAGCTCCTCCAACAATAAAGTTTTACAAAGCCTATGCCAAAATAAAGCAGCCATTTATAGATCCAGAGGCTGTCATCCAATATCAGACTTAATGGCTTTGTCAGTAACCTAGTGTTGATCGTGCTTTTTGATTACCCTAGGATCTCCTACGGTAACTGCTTGATTAGACTAGAGATTGCAGTGACCTTAGACAGAAGTGTCCTAAAAATGTTGGAGGAGCACAACATATTCTGGCAGTCCAATGTGAGGACAACAAAGGGCAGCAAAGAGATGTAGAGGAGTTTGTATCTCTCAATGCATGCTTAGGTGTACAGAGGCGAGTTAATATCAGCACGAGAATGCATATATCTTTCCAATTTCTACAGGCATCAAGTGGGCATGAACTGCAATAACAAAATAGCTCATACAGTTTCAAACAGTTTGCACTGCTCTTTGATTCTACCAGTGTGTGGCTCTCTGCTGTTGGTGTGGGCCTTTCTGTGCCTCTGTTTGGTGAGATCTTTGTAGTTGTTTACATTTTCATAGCTGCAACAGTCTCAGAATCCCTCTTTTTCACTTAAATATTAAATAATTTAGGTAGTACTATCACCAGTTATGTATTCAATGTGAGAAAAGGCAATGCTTTTATTTGAGCCATCCTCTTCCTTTTTCCTATCTTCGCAAACTTTCTGTATGATACTGCCAGCAGCTCTCCGCCTGTACCTGTCTAGATATTCCCCTGATGGGTGACACTAAAAGATGATACTGAACAACGAACTTAAGTTTCTTAAATAAGCAGTGGTTTACAGTACTCAGTATTTGTATCTGGCCTTCTGCACTCTTGCATGCTAATTCTTTTTTTATAGTTGGTAATTGATGATCCTAAACTAGATAATTCTGTTACATTACTTATTTAGCAAGTAAGTAAACTTCTTCTATCCAAATATGACTGTGCCTCATTTCTTAACCTCGATTAATGACTGGAGACAACATTTCTTCCTTACGACCTCAGTTACTTTTGATAAAATCCAGCAACCTTCATCCCAGCACACCAACACTGGCACCAAAAGACAAGGTTTAACAGTATATATTTTTTTATCGGTGTGCACTTGTATTCCTGCATATTATTACATGAGATCCAGCCACTCACCTGAATTTCAGGAACGTTTGCAGAGGTTATGCTAGAACTCCAGTCCTCTTGGAACAAGTCTCAGCGCTACTGAATTATAACAGGAGCTCTGGCAGATGTTCCAGGAGAGAAGGGGATTGGGAAGAGAGATAGAAGAGAAGACACTGCAACCTTCAGCCACCTGGACCAGGCAGTACCCGTGTTCTTAAGTGAAAGAGTTGTGCCTTAACTTCTACCTGTAATTAAAGAATGGATTTTAGAAACGTGGACTTATTAACCTATGTCTTAAGCATGCATGTATTGTTTTTTCAAGATCTAGATTTACCTCTATAGTGATGCTGTTGATGCACAGATGTCACACTGGTGTTGATTGACTATTTGTATTTACAGCCTAATAAAGAAATGTTTGCCAAAGAAAAAGAAAACAGGACAACGAAACATTAACCAGATTTGCCTTTTTTCTATAATATGACTAAGTTGCCTAATAAATAAATTAGTACCTTGCTTTCATATTAATTTGTCCTAAATGAATACTCCACAACTAAGCTTGACATATGCAACAGAGTTTCACAAAGTTAACAATCAAATGTCTTGAGGTGTTTTCACAAATTAAGCCTTTTCTACAGTCCAGATAAAATGTATCCTTGAATGGAATTCTTGACTCTAATAAAGCTCCTTACAACAACAAAATGTGTTAATGCACACACATGGAGCTTGTTACTCAAATAGTTCAGCCTAAAAAAGCTCAAAACAATGTTCCAAATGAAAGGCTTCATTTACAAATGTAAGTGCTGCTGTCTATAAAACAAAATGTCAAAGCACAAATGCAGAGCGTGGGTCTCTAAATATTCAAAAGAATGTATTTCCAAGGAAAGTCTTCTTAAAAGCACAAGCAGTGATTTCCAGCACACACGGAGTTAAAGGAAAAGTTAAAAAGTGTTAAAGCACACGCAGTACTTCCAACTCCGTGTCCTTGGTGAATCTGTTGTGTGCCTCTTCAAGTTGGGCTCAGATGTCCAGACCAGCTTTCTAGGAATCAGGAAAGAGCCTGGGGCCCTGTTCTTCTTTAGCAGAGAAAGGAAAAAGCCAAGCAATCATGATGCGTTGTGTGCAGGTGTTTTACCTGATTGTTCTGGAACATTTTCCTCGGTAATTGCTAAATGCTATACAAGCAAACCAACAAGCATTGGCAATGCAACAAACAAGCATTGGCAATGCACGAAAAATAGGAACTGGACTCAGACCTTGGCAAATACATTACTCAACATAAAGAGATAAGCCCTATCCATGTCTACATGATTAGTAAAGGACTGGAACATGATTAATATGCAAACCAAAAGGGTGATGACAAATGAGACATGCATGATGATTCCTAAGACAGCATTTGCAGCATGTTTTGCTACTTTACCGTAGGCTTGGAAAAGTTAATTTCTTTCTGTGTGTCTTATTCTTCTCTTTGGCATGTTATCTCCTGCACGTGGGTCACACAAATGCAACAGGCCTTGTGCTCATGTGTTCAGTTAGGATATATAAGAGTGGCAATTATTAAGTGCATCAAAGGTGTATGTTCTACTAGGAACTTTGGAACTGTTTCATATAGATTTATCAAAGGTTAAATATCAGTACCTCAAATTCGAAAGCCAGCCTGAATGACACCCCAAACTATGAGCAAAATATAAATTATCGTTCTTAGGTAAATGCTCTTTAGAATGAAACATTAGAGTTTCTCCTGGAAGAGCCATCAAAATGATATTGAACAAAAGAAGTAGGTACACATTGTTCTCACTAGAAAGATTGCTTTGAAGTAGTTCAAAATCTATCAGATGAACTTCTCTTCAGCCTTGACACATCAGTGACCTTTAATTTGGTGCAGCATAGAAGTGAACACTGGAGATAGATTTCTCCAGAAAATAGAGGTATCTGGGGGGTCATCACTTTTGTACCATGTAAAGTGGTACATGCTTGACGAAAGGCTCTGAATCAGTTTTATGAAGCCACACAAAACCACTTTGTGTGGCTTTCAGAGGCCGCATAAACCTAGAGTAAGGCAGTGCAGCACAATTAACTGCGTTGCCTTACTCTACACTCAGTAGGTGTTCCATGGGCATTGTGGTGTTTCCATACAACACTCATGGATTTTGATGCTGCCCCAGATTTACAAAGTAATGTAATCCTGGGGAAGCCCCAAAACATTACACCTCTTTAGGTGAGACGTAATGAGGAGAAATATCTTTATCTCTTCTCGTTTTATCCTCTTTCTATATGTGCTGCATTCTACAGCATACATAAAATTCAGATGCCAGGGATGGTTAAGTCATTTGCATCCGTTGTGAGCATGATAGATAGTGACTGCTCTGTAGGGAATTTTCCTGTATCATACAATGTCACTTCCAGAGAAGAAACGCCTTATGTTCATGCGTCTGGTTTGGATGACTCTGTTTCCCCCGTGATTACTGATTTAGCTAGATGTACCTTCCATTTACTACCAGAGAGCACTGCATTATCATCTAGTGTTTTATTGTGCGGAGAGTTGGATTCTCATGTGGCATTAAGGAACATGGGGTCCAAAGAGGGCAATGTAACATTTTACTAATCTGTATAAACCTGCTAGTGATCCTGTTCCTAGGATTAATATTACCTTTGGGGCACTAAATATGGCACCTCCGACATTAAGTCAGACTGCGAGGAATGAGGCCTCTGGCCCTGCTGGTATCCTTGCAGATTTGTTTCTGACCAACACATCCCTGTGGCTTCTGCTGCTAGCAAATCTTTTAAGCTGCTATGTAGCTCAAAGACCTCCTGACTCCTGGAGAACCGTCTGAACAGTCCCTTGGCTGCTAGAGGTTATCCCCCCCGGTGCTGGACTCACAGAGTTACCTTTATTCATGACGAGCTCAGCTCAAATCTACTGGTCTCATATCCACTAAATGTATATTCAGATGCCAGATTTTATGTATGTCCATGTGATCCACAATCGAAGCAGAGCACGTTGCATTTCAAGTTCTTTCGCAAACTTTATATGAACCCAAGGCGTGCTTTTTTAATACCACTTTTAAAATTCCTAAAAATAAGAAATTGTCAGGCAGCTTTGCATTATTTCCAGCTTTTAAAGGATGAATGTATTTGTCTGATGTTTTATAGATATATCTACTCTGCAGTTCGTCTCCAGAATATTGTTGGGAAATGAGCTTTTATTTAATTATTGCATTATATACTTATTGATGTTTGAAATTGATGCCATTAGGCATTATGAATATAGATTTTGTTACTGTTATTTAATTATTGTTGTGTCCTGGGCAGTGATATTCATTTCATGAGCTTGCTACCTGGGCATTTGTAAATTGCTCTCTTTTTAAGGACTATCATTGTGTATTTTAAATCAGAAATTCTTTTTTATGATGTACTCTTTTATGGCTTGGAATATAGCCAAATGAAGATTTCTGACTGACTCGCTGACTGACTGATAGGAAATGCCTCTTAGGATTGTTTCTGTGCAGGAAGGTACCCCTTTTGGTACGCCAACATAGGCACTCGCACCATGGTGCAAGAGAGCCTACGTTGCATAGAGGATTAATTCTGTGCAGGAAGGTACCCCTTCATGCACAAAAACAATCCTGTATGCAACGTAGGCTCCCTTGCACCATGGTGCAAGGGTGCCTACATTGGCGCTAGGCTCCGAAACGTACCAGCACAGGGAGAACAGAGAGGAATGTCCAATATTGCATAAATATAGTGCATTCCTGCCTTTCACTTTGGCATAGGGCAGTGCAGTAAAGAGACCTGCTGTGCTGCCCTGTGCCAAAATCCCATAAATGAGGGCCTTAATATTTAAGAATTTGAGTACCATGAATAGGTTGTTAGACCTACCTCAAAACAATCTAGAAGAATTGGGATGCCACACTGTAGTAGAATTGGGCAAACGTAGCTGTATTCATCAATTAGAACTGCTGTATTGATGGCTTACAAGTTTGCAATTACTGCTTTCCCTTATAATAATATGCTGGACACATTTGGATCAAGAGTAGAATTCCTAATTTCCTGGACCAAGCGGAGTTTGTCTGCCTTAAATGAAAATCCATTTTGCACGTACCTTTCCTGCCAGAGCTAGAGTCTGCAGTCTAAAGCAAAATGGTGAGGATTCCCTGCAGTTTGAGATGTGGGGAAGCTGCATCCCCCATATCTTACAGATATTCATTGGTGGTGGCTGAATGGGTCGCCTCTGAAAGGTTGGGCCCCCGCTGCACCGCATTGACTTCAAGGGCCTCTGTTACGTCTCTGTCTAGAGAAACTAGACGCTTGGGGCCTCGTTTATGAGAAATTACGCATCGCTGCGTGAAAGCAGCGATGTGTCACTTCTCATTGCGCACTCCTTGCGACATACCTGATGCCTCATATTTAATGTATGATGCATCATGTCGCAAGGAGTTACAGATACGTCAGTATTTCTGACGTATCTGTAAGCGCAAAAAGTGACGCATTGCTGGAGTGTGTCCCAAAAGTGACGCAACACCAGCAATGCGTCCTTTTACATCGGGCAAGCCCCATGTGAAAGGGCCTGCATCAGTCTTACGTCTGCTTTGAGGCAGGGGCAAGATTTTGACGCAACGGCACCTAGAAGTGACGCAGTGAAATCTCATACATTTCACTGCTTCACTTATACGAGACTTTTTGCGGGGGAACGCCCCCCTGCATACATTATTCCTGATGCAGGTATAATGTAGCGCCGGGGTGGTAAAAGGGACGCATCTGCTTAGATGCGTCACTTTGTAAATAGTACACAACAGGAGGCATGTGTTACGCCGCCGATACATCACAAAAAGTGACGCATGGGAAGCGCAAAACTGAAGCAAGGCCTCATAAATGAGGCCCTATGTGTTTCCCCAGTGACAGTGGAAGACATTGTCTGCTTCTGATGCAATACCAGATTTCAGAGAGATCAAAGATTCTGAATTGCCCAAATTCTCTGGTCATATGGAGTTAATGAAACAAATGATCCAGAGACCTGCATTAAAAAATCTTTGGGGCTATGCAACTCTTTGAAATATAAGTTTACCCTAGGTCCCTTCGAAATAACGAGGCCCTTAAGATATGTCCTGAGAGGGCCCTAAGCTCCTCACTTGACGTTGTGCCACTGCAGAGCTGCCTCAAGATCTATTTTCTTTTTCTTTTTTTCTCTATAGTCTACTCACCACCGGGACGGGGGGAGGGGGTTTGGTTTGGGGGGGTGGGTGAGAGGGTGTTTGGCGGTCCGGTTTTAGCTTGAAGAACCCCCTCCGGGCTATGTTTTCTCTAAATCAGCATCACTCATTTCGTGCAGGAGGTGTGGTGGGACCCGGGGCTAAACGAAGCTGAACCCAACACAGCCAACTGTTTTGCAACCCCGGAGCATCATCGCCCTCGGGTAGATGATTTAATGTCAATGCCCTTTTTTATGTTCAGCTTGATGCTTAATAAAAACTTTTGACAAAAAAAAATCTTTGAAGCCAAGAGTTTGTCTGTTTGAAGCCTTGTACCCGTTACCATACAGGGCTATTCAGAGAGAGTCACAGAGACCAGTGAATTTGGTGTGCTAGAGCATAGCATTACCATGGACACACTGGGGGGTCCTGACTGGAATGCTGTAACAAAAACCCGCACAATCTCAGCTGCAGACTTTCTGCAAATAGTATTGAGTTCTGCTCAGTGTTAAATCAGTACTGCCTTAACACCTAAAATCTTGGAATTTTTGTTAAACTCATCAGAAGAATTGCATAAAGTTATAGCACAAAGAGAAAATTATGAATAAAAAAATATAACCACACCGGGTCTCCATAATGCCCACCACTGCATGTTCTGACAGGGGTTGTATGTGATGTCATAGAAAACGATTTAATGGAAGTTTTCTGAATATGATATTTAATAGTAACCAAATCATAGACTGTATTTTTGTTTGATATTGGCATGTGTGTGCTTATTTTATTCTTTAAGGTGAAATACAATAGTTACAGGTCTTACTTTCAGAAACAGTTTGGTTAGTAGTATTAAATTCCATTCTGTTCTTCTGGGGAGATTATTTAAAATGTATTTCTTTATATAGACAAACAATTATTTCAGATTACTTTAATAAACTGACCCTTGCAATACCTAAACACCATCCATCCTTGACCTCTCGCACCCCCTAAACATCATCGATTCTTTGTACCTAAAAACCTCACCATACCTAAATTACACCCATCCTTGGACACTAAAAACCCTTCTTGCCTCTA
The DNA here is from genome assembly GCF_964263255.1 of Lissotriton vulgaris. Lineage (NCBI taxonomy): Eukaryota > Metazoa > Chordata > Amphibia > Caudata > Salamandridae > Lissotriton > Lissotriton vulgaris. The sequence continues at coordinate 1,086,941,414 of NC_141695.1, read as the reverse complement.
CAGTCCACTCCATATCAGAAATCTAAAAACTCTGCAGTTCAACTAAACTACACCCATGCTTGGTCCCTAAACTCCACCTATCCCTGAACCTTAAAAGATCTTTCTAGTCCTACACTCTACCCATCACTGAACCGTAAAACCCTTACTGCTCATAAACTTCACCCATTCCTGAACACTAAAAACTATTTTCTATACCTAAACCTCACCCATCGCCAACCCTTAAAACCCCTCACCACACCCAAACTCCACACATCCCTGAACCTAAAAAAAACTCACAGCCCTAAACGCCAGACATCCTTGACCCCTAACAGCACCTCACTACCCCTACACTCTACCCATCCTTCAACTCTAAAAACCCCTACATCTAAATGCGATCCATTCCTGAATCCTTAAAACCCCACACCATCCTACCATCTACCCAATTGGAAACCCTGAAAAGTCTTTACCACTCCTAACCTCTACCCATCACTGAACCTTAAAAGACCTCAACAACTCTATACTCTGCCCATCAATGAATGCTAAAACCCTCAACACACCTACAACTCCATTCATCCTTGAACTCTCAAAACACCTCACATCCATAAACTCCACTCAACCATGTGCCCTAAAAACCCCTCAACACACCTAAACTTTACCTACTACTGATACATAACTAAAAACTCACCACCCCTAGCCTACATCCATCCCTGAACCTGTTCAGTTTTGTACAATACTGCCCAGTGCTCACTGATGAATTCTAGAGCTACTTCAAATTGGTGAAGTATGAATGTCATGAATGAGGTGGGGATTTTGTTTACAGTTGGCGGCAATCAGGAAACTAATACATATCAGTAGATGCACTTCCACCTAACTCTTGCTTCTCCAAATCTATTGGGAGGTGGAGGAGGGGCAACGTTCCAAGGGCAGATAATCTTCTGGCTAAGACAGAATACCAGTAACATTGCTAATGGAGTGGTAATCCTATTTAGAAGTCACCAAAAGTGTCATTATTCCGGTTAGTCAATGAAAACAAAGTCTGATATCAAGTCACCAATAAATGGATCAATTAAATATTGTCTGAGCCTGAAAGGGGTTGCCTTCTGGAAAAAAGATTGCATAATATATTATCTACTACCTATCTGAACATGGTGCCTGCACAGCACATTTATAGCAATTTTAGAGGTGCTACTTACATTGGCAGCTCCTATAAAGGCACAGAGATCTCCTAGAAGAGGGAGATCTCTAAATATGGTTGGCTGTAGTCCACTAGGACAACAGTGAACATCCCTTTGCTGCCCTGGTGAAATGTAGTCCAGCCTGCCAAGGTCTAAATACTTCACCAAATGTTTCCTTCCAGGAATTCAAAGATCCAATTAAAAAGTGTGAAGTCTTGGAATTATCTGTTTTGAAATTGCAGTGTGATGTAAAGGGACAATATTGCAATGGTCTTTTGCACTCTGACCTTAGAGCCATAGAGCAAATGCAAAGCTATGCTGCATTAGGTAATGACTACCTCTAGAATATTCAGAACCATTGGACAAAGTAATTGAATACAAAAAGATGGCTAATTTGTATTCAGGATTAAATTGCCCTTTATGGACAGGACTCAGGAGATCCAAAAGTCAGACTTGAAGTGTTTTGGAGATTGCAGCTCAAAAGGTACTTCAACACCAGAGCAACCCGGAGAAAACTGCTTGCGAAACCATATGTAACACATGTATTGTTAAGAAATCATTAACTTTTTAAATGCATAATAGAGATATTACCAAAGAAAACTCTATGTATAATTAATCATTCTTTTTACAAAAAAAGCAAACAGATCTTTGATACCCATGAAATGAAATATATGAATACAATAAATTTGCCTTCTACCTTCTATTCCCAATATGAAAATTGGAGATTATATATTTTCACAAATTCTTATCATGTAAACAGGAAGTAGTGTGATATATTTTGTCCGAAAAGAAGTTAAAAAAATCTGAGTAAAACATAAAGGAGCAATTAGGCATTCCCAAGGAAACTGGACCTAGAATGAACTATTTCTCCAGTAATTGCTCATTTCTAAGTAAAACCTCCTATTTCCACTTGTGGTCCCAAATACTCCAGTTCTCTGGAGTGAACGGTATTCCTGGTATCCTTCCCTTTGGGTGTGGGGGGGGTTACCAAACGGATTACCTTGCCCCTCACAATGAGGGCTTTGGTGCTTATTTAGGATGTAAACATCATACACAGCAGTAAGGCAGGATGCATCAGCCAATGAGGGTCCCTCAAAGTCGGATAAATTGGATCTAGGGTTTAGCTGAGGCCTTAGTTTTGGACCCAAATATTCACTTTGTCACCTTAAACTCATCACAAGGTTTACCTTCAACATAGTCATTTTTTGTAGCTCAAAAGGCTCCAGGGAGCAATATCGAATACCACAGATGGGCAAGTCTCTGCAAGACTGAATAATTTCATCAAAGTCTCGCTGAAACCTTTTCCTTCAATGGGTAAAATCTCTGTGCAAACAAACTGGGGAAAGTTAACCTTGAAAGCTGAGCTTTTCTCGGGTTACCTTAGCACCTTGTTGTGGTCCTCCCAAGCAGCAAGTGGAAGCTCTGTAGGGCAGATTTACAACAAGTGGGGCATCCCTGCAGATCAGCAGGGATGCAGCAGTTATTTTGCATGACATTAGGAACGCCTTGCGCACCGTGGCTCAAGGAGAGAGAGATGCGTAACGCATCTGTCAGTGTATAGGTGAGGCAGTGCTGGAGTCGTGTCACAAGCGTTAGGCAACTCCAGCACTGCTCAGGGGCAGCCCATATCCATAGTACTGCGTCACTCCTTACTCTTGCTACAAGCAGGCGTAAGGTTTTGACGCTGCGGGGACGTAAACGTGACTCAGTGAAATCTTGTAGATTTCACTGCGTCACTTTTACGGGGGTTCCTTGCGACGGAACTCCCACCCTGCATACATTATTCCTGACGCAGGTTATAATGTAGTGCAGGGCTTTACAACATGATGAATCTCCCTAATTGCAACACGTTGTAAATCTGTTGCATGGTGGCCCATTGTTTACAACGCCACTGCAACACAGAAGTGACGCAACCATGTCGTAAATCTGTTGCAAGGGGTTTGTAAGTCTGCCCCTATGTGTCTAGGCCACATTTCGGTTTTGTGAAGTAAGCATAGTTACCCACTTCAGCAGGGGTGCTAGCATTGTGCAACTGGACATCTGGTTGTTCCACAGATGAATGGCTATCTTCGGCCTTGTCTGCCGTTAGGGTCAGAGGATACCAACCAAAGTGATCCTTGAGAGCACTTCCAAAGCAATTGTGCAAGTCCTTGTTCAAGCAGGCCAGCATTTAGCAAGCAGACTCTATCTTCTATTTTCTGATCTCCTCAAGTGCAGTTGTGTTTAAGTTGCTGGTGTTGGGAAGCCATTTTCATAATGCACTGTAGCTACCTATTGATGACAACACCTGATCAAATCCAATCAAAATTCACAACCCTTCCTGCCATCTTTTTGTAGCAGTTCTTGTTTGCTTTATTGAAAACTGGCACAAATAACTCTGCCTCTGTGGTTTTCTAAGATGGCATGTCTTGTGTCAGTGTCCAGAACTCCTAATCATTACGAAGGGTTGTCAAATTAAGATAAAGATATACTCCCTAACTATCAACCTCGGCTAAATCTGATGCCATGCTCCCCTCTTCTGACAGAGGTAGGCTGTTTGGATGAACAGCAGGTTCAAAGTCTGTTTGATATTATAGCACCCAAAGTACTTTACAAGGTTCCAGACAGTTCTGTGTCAGGACAGCTATCCACACACCTCTCACACATTCCAGTATAAGTGGCAACTTATTATTCCTCCCAATCTTTCTTCTTTCATGAAGAACTTTTGACACCTTTGCAAAGTGCAAATTACTGGGAGAAACAGAGAGCATAGCAGAAAGATTTAGTTAATATCCAGGCTCTCCAGCAGAGACAAACCCTTTTTTCTAAAATCAACCATATTTGCATGTTTAGCAAATGTATATGTTTATGAGTGAATGCGTTTTTGGTCAATAATACAACAGTGTGTAAATCCCTGCCACTTTTTCTTAGTCTGCCTTATGGAGATATACATTTTTATTCACAGTCAGAGTTTTGTAAGACAGAGAAGGTACTAGAGCCTATGCAGTGAAATGGAAGCTTTGGTTTCCTTTCCATGCAAGGACATACGAATCCAAATATCACTCAGAATGTATAATTTACTCTTGCATACCTCTTTCTTGAACCATCCTTCACTGTTGAGCATGGGCCCCAATGTGCAGCTGTTTTCCGCAGACTCCCATCAAATGTGTGCATTTACTGATGGTTGGTAAATTTGTCTTTGCATACTACAGTCACAAATCTGTACAAATCTGTACTGGAGTATTAGTTGATAATCACAATTCTTGTCATGGGATTGGTGCTGCTTTTTGGTTTCTTAAAGGCATGAAGGTGCCCGTTTCCCAGAGTTGCCTGGCTTGGTAGTGGGAAGCGCCATCTTGGAAAAGGGCTCATCCTGATTCCTAGGCTTTTTAATTGCTTTTTGGGGATTTTTCACCCTCTTCATTTGCATTCATTTAAATTTCGCCAGTATTCCTGAAACACAGGGGAGCCTGTGCCTGAGGAAAGAGGTTGCTGGGCCTCAGTTTGCTTTATAATTTTACCTTACCTGTTTTTAGCTATTACATCCGTTCACGGTGCTTGTGACTCTTTCGGCCACGCCCCCTAATGACTCTTCAGCAGTGAGTCCACGCACATGAGACAAGGTTGGTTCTGATTTTTGGCTCCTTGTAGGCACGAAGGTGCCCGTTTTCCAGAGTTGCCTGGCTCTGTAGTAAGAAGTGCCATCCTGGAAAAGAGCTCATCCGGATTCCTAGGCTTTTTAATTGTTTTATGTGTTTTTCTCGCCCTTTTCATTAGTCTTCAATTTAATTTCGCCAGTATTCCTCGAACACAGGGTAGCCTGTGCCTGAGGAAAGAGGTTGCTGGGCCTCAGTTTGCTTTAAAATGTCACCTTACCTGTTTTTACCGATTACACCGTCAAGGTGCTCATGGCTCTTTAGGCCATGCCCCCTAATGATGGACATCTTAATGTCATTGGCAAGCCTGTTTGCACCCGTCCACGCCTGGACCGCACCCAGCGCCCGTCCACCTAGTCAAACAACACGAGAACTACTAAAGAATATTAGTTACTCACGAGAGGCCCTACTAGTGTTAAGACCTCATGGTAAGTGCCCTCCACATACAATGCTAGATAGCTCTTCCTTGACCCCTCCTCACCATATGGGATTTAACCATGTACATGATAGATGTTTGAGATCTAAAATGGCAATGAATATAAAACAAACTGCCACGCTCGATCACCTGAGTAATAAAAGGGCCGGCCTTAGGTATATGAATATCACTTGTATGGTTTTGAATACAAGGTCCTTAGTGAAGCTTCTTTGAGAATTCTATGAAATAGTTCAGGCGCGGCACACAGACATTGTGTTTGCTACCGAAACATGGGCAAATTCGAACTCGAGCCCAGAAATGATCACTTCCAATCCCCTGGGATACAATATCTATCGGGTGGAAAGGCCTAAAAAATGGGAGGAGGGTTGGCAGTTTTTTATCGAAATCAGATTGAAGCTACTTTTATGCCATCGACAGCGAGGCCTAAATATTTTCTGTGCACTACTGTCCAACATGCAGCCTTTTAAGGGCTTGCTAGTATACTGACCACTGGGATGAGGTTTTGCAGACAAGCTCAATGTGACCCTTGAATCATCCATCCTCAACTCAAACTTCTCAGTGTTGGGGGGCTTTAATTTTCATTTGGAAAAGGAGACTGATTCGGGCTACTCAAAACTGATTGATATTATGAACGGTCTCGGACTATGTTTAATGTCTAGAGGAACAACAGGTAGGGCTGGACATATGTTAGACCGGGTCTTTTCTAATCATCTGTTCATTAGTATACTACCGTCTCTACCCCTTACGTGAACCGACCACTGGGTAGTAAAATGGCAGCTAAAACTCCAGGAGACATCATCTCATAGACCTCTAGTTCAACAAACTCCAGGGAGGGCCTGACACAGAATTCAGCTGGCTGAGTTGGAAGCAATACTTACAACCTCACCCTAGCAACCAGCTTATAATTTAGAGCAGAGTGTTAAAAACTTTTCCATTTGCACACTCTAACCCTGGTCAAATTAAAAATCATGACAAAGAAAGTTTTCCAGCCTTGGTAAAATGAGGCTTTTAAAACATAAAGACAAGAATGTCGTGGGCAAGAGCTGAAGTGGAGGAAAAACTACGAGTCCAAGTAAAGAATAACCTATAAACTAAAATTAGCAGAACACAAAAAAACGCATTTTAGCTGCTAAAACGCTTTATTGCTCTGTCCAGATAAAATTGTCATGTGATGCTAATAAAAGTCTTTTTCAAATGATAAAAAAATTTGTACTACCAGTCAATCTTAATTCAGCAGTGAATTGTCAACATTTTTGTGATGCTCTGGCCTGCTTTTTTCAAGAGAAGATAGCAAAAAAAATGTATACATGTTCTGCAGGCAGGAGATCTACATCTATACAGTCAAAGGCTCTAATTCCAAATGTAGCGACAGGTCAATCCAAGTTCTTGGCTTTTAAGGTACCTTCTGAAGAACAGCTTAGGAGTTTACGGTCTTGTTTATGAGAAGTGTTGCATCCATGCGACAAAGCAGTGATGCAAAACTTCTCAGTGTGCACTCCTTGCAACACCATGGATGCGCTGTATTTACCGTATGGTGCATCATGTCGCAAGGAGTTACAGCTTATCTGTAGGCACAAAAGTGAGGCATTGCTGGGGTGTGTCTGAAAACAGATGCAACTCCAGCAATGTGTCCTTTCACATGAGGCAAGCCCCATGTGAAAGAGCCTGTGCCACCCTTACGCCTGCCATGAGGCAGGCATAAGGTTTTGAGGCAATGACATCCTAGAAGTTGCGCACTGAAATCTTATAGATTCCAATGTGCGACTTCTACGAGGCTTTGATGCGGGGTAACACCCACCCTGCATACATTATACCTGACCCAGGTACAATGTATGGGGCTTGCGAAATGACGCATCTGTGTAGATGCTTCACTTCGTACATATGGAGCAACGTAGCGCATTATTTAAGCTGCCACAGTGTCACACAAAGTGACCCAACAGCGGCGTAACTATGATGCAGAGCTTCATAAATAAGTCCATTAATCCCTTTGGTTAAATCTGGTGCTCCGCAAGATCCATTTCCACCTAAAATAATGCATATGATCCCAGTGCAAATAGCAAAATATCTTGCACAGATTTTCAATATAATGTTGATGGAGGGTGCTTTCATCTTGCACTGGAAAACTGCCTCTGTTCTGCCTCTTCTGAAAAAGGCTCAACTCAACGCCCTGGATTTGAATAACGATCATCCAATTTCCAGACTTCCCTTTGCCGCTCATTTGGTGGAAAAAGTAATGAATGAGCATCTATCCAAATATATTGATGAGAACCGTCGGTTGGATGACACCCAATTCGGATTCAGGAAAAATCACAGTAATGAATCCCCTTGGTGGTAGCCACAAAGGAAATTTGAGAAACTTTGGATAGTGGAGGGACGGCAGATTTGATTTTACTGGATCTCTTCGCGGCATTCGATACGATAAACCATGATATTTTTTGATTGACCGTATGCGGAAGCTGAGGATAGAGGGCACCACACTCAATCTCCTTCAATCCTTCCTAGCGAACAGGCAACAGAGAGTGGTGCTAGGTAAATTCACCTCTAAGCCCTTCTCCCTGACTTGCGGAGTCCCACAGGGCTCCTCATTGAGCCCGACGTTGTTCAATCTATATGTCACACCGCTAGCTAAACTTATTAAAACATCAGATTTTTCCTAGCCTCCTACTCAGATGACACACAAACTGTGGTGTCACACGTGAAACACAACAATAACTTGGGCAACACCTTTAGAAGCTGCATGAGCGATGTTAGTAAATGAATGGTTAATAATTGCCTTAAGCTAAACTCAGCAAAAACTGAGGTTATTCTTTTTGGTAATAATCAATGATTTTGAATGCCTGAATGGCGGCCTTCTGAACTGGATTCTCTCCCAGAACCAGTAACCAAAGTGAAAAATGTAGGATTTCTGCTCAATGAAGAATTGAAGCTCAAAGATCAAGTGAACAAAGTTACATCTGCCTCCTTTAGTTCCTTTAGGCTCAAAAAAATAATGTAAAATTCTTACTGTCAGATCTTTTGAAAATAGTAAGTATCTTGCTTCTAATCTCAAGGCTTCATTACTGTGATAGCCTATATCTTAATCTATCAGTAGGATCTTTGAAGAAGCTTCAGACCCTGCAGAATGCGGAGGCTCAATTTTTTTTCAAAATTCCTAAATTTGAATCAGCTAGAGGAGCCATTAAGAAAATACACTGGCTTCCAGTCAAACAATGTGTTAGATTTAAGGCACTTTATCTGGCCTATAATTAAATCACTGCAGGGAATAGATCCCTCTTGGTTTAATGGAAAGCTCAAATGGTGCATCCCAGGGAGGACCCTACAATCAGGGTCAGCCATCAACCTTGTAGTACCTCCCTTCAGGAGAACAACCTGGGGTGGGAAGAGCTTTTTTGGGACCACAGGTCTGATCTGGAATATCCTACCCTTGGAACCTAAACTTGCTCCCTTGTTAGCTATCTTTAGAAAAGCCTTGAAAACTTTGCTCTGCTCTCAGGTTTAAAATCTGGGTTTTTCCCGTAAGGTACCAGGAGTCTCCATAAGGTTAACTGATTCAGTACACTTACCCGTCTCTTCAGCTCCAAGACACCCCCGGGCAGAAGTTTGCATTTTATACATTTCTCATTTATCATTCATTCATGTGGGACAGCTAAATTAACGAAATTAATATGTGCTTAAAGCTATGGTTGCTGGGCCCAAAGCAGTTAGGCTTAATTTAGAGGTAATGTGTGAGGTATTTATCCAATATTCAAACAGTAATAAAACTAAAAAATAAACAATAAACAAATAAAAGAATAATAGAGAACATTTTAATAACTTAAATGACACCAAAAATCCAAAAAGAATAACCGGGATAAATATTTCAATAGGTTAAATTATAAATAGCTCCAAAATGCTCAAAGCCATAACCACAGGTATCTGGTCAAACTAGACAGGGTGAAAGTCAAACGGTAAAGCTGACAGTGATGGATTATGGGTTGGATACCCCAGAACTTTCTCCAGGGTCTTCCCGGTGGAAAGTTTGCCTTCTGAATTCAACACTTTTCTGGAGATTAGTGTGTGTCAATGAGCTATCAGCAGGGCAAACTGGATCCAAAGGCTGGGTCAACAATGCTGAATTGCAGAAGAGCAGGGTCCTGGTGCAGTAATTAAAGCTCTGAGTGGGCAAAGTCTAGAGCTCGTGCCCCTGGAGGCCTTGATGTCCGTCAGCTTTGAAGTCAATCTTGGTGAAGACTTCTACATTCAGACTTGGAATCTTTTCAAGAAGTGAGCTCACCTTCAGCGGAGCAAACCAACAAACTGAGGCTGAACAGTAATTAGACAGCTGAGGCTTTGACAATGATCCCGGTCTCTTTTGGTTCTCCAGGCATAGAGTTGGCAAAGAGCTTCTAAATTCTCAAATTGTGGAAAGAAGGAGTATACTCTTACACCATGGGGTTCAGGACCTGGGGGCTCCACTTTGGTTTTAAGGATCACTCCAACCGAGTACAGCAGCAGGGTCCAGGGATGGTCCAATTGATACTGGTCAGCATCTCAGTTGCAGGGAAATGGGCCACTGGATGCCAAACAGGAGGTCAAGCAAATGATCTTTGGAGTCACTCATGGGATCCTGGGTGCAAGGCAAGAAGGTCTAGACTTTCTTCAGCTTTTATACAGTGGGCAGTGACTCTGATATACACAGCTCTAGGGATGTTATGAGGACAGGACTGTGGTCTCCACTTTTATGCCTCGTGCCAGGATGTGGGTGGAGGGGAAGCTTTTGTCCACTCCCTAAACCAGTTCTGGTCAGTTCCTCCATCCCCACTGTATTTGGTGCCAGTCTGACTAGAGAGACAAAGGCAAGGCAGGTGTAAGCGTGAGCTTTATTTGGCATTGATAAGGTAAGCAAACTTTGAAACTCAGGGATGGGCTGGACATCCCACTCCTCAGACCAACCTGTCAAGGAAGGAACCCCCTCACCTCTCCCAGGGCCCTTTGTCCACTCTCTGGGAGTAAAACACACCTCACTAGTAGGAGCCATCAGGGGTCGTGTGACAGCTGGAAATGGCAAGGAAGCCTTTTGGTTTTAGGCAGGAAAGTGACAACTTTCTCAAAGTATAACTTTCCAAATAGTAACAAAAAATCCGACTTGACCATTAAGTTAGATTTTAAATTGCTATTAAAATTAGTTCTTGGACCATTTTTCTAGCTGCTTCTAAATAGAATGTAGCACTTATTAAAGGTAATAGCTTAAACCAAAGTTAGCATATGGGAGGGTGTTGAAAACAGTATTTCTCGTTGGCAGAAGTTTGCACTTTGTCCTAGCAGGAACCACCACTCTAGTTAGGGTAAGCTAGGTACACACCTAAAGATAACCTGTGCTCACCCTCTGGTAGCCTGGCACTGAGCAGTCAGGCTTATCTAAAGAGCTTATCTAAAGAGGCAATGGCTAAAGTATTTGTGCAACACACAATAACATAGTCAAAATACCTCAAAAATGCTCCATACAGGGTTGCAACAATAGATTATATTTTTATAAGTAAAACAAGACTAAAACAACAAAGACCCAATAAGTAGAACCAGAGTTATGAATTTTTAAATATTAAATCAAAATATAGTGCTTAAACTCATAAAGTGATAAGCGGGGACATCGGTTTGCGATAGACTGGGGTAAATCCAAAGTTCAGGCCAACTGCAACGGAGGGCAGGCCAGCTATAGGACTCATGCAAGTCCCACTCAAAAGTACTTTGGATGGACTAAATGTCGACACTGAGGACCTGATGCAAGGAGCAGAGGAGGAGATGCATCACTGTCGATCCTGTGGATGCAAGCGATGCATCGGTTCCGATCCATGCTGTCAGTGAAGCCTCGTTGATGAACCCCTTAGCAATGCAGGTGATGCGTCATCATCGAGCTGTGCAGTCTGTCATCATTAAGCCACGCAGACTGTTAGAGATGTCATCGGGCAGCAGCTGCATCAGCTTCTAAGGGCAATGAGTTGGTTCCGATTGACACAAAGTTGTCAATGCATGCATTCTGCTGGATCAGCACAGTAAAAAGCACTTTCAAGGGCCCACAACTGGATTGACACCATTTGGCAAGGAAGGACTCACACATGGCAGAATCCAGGTGCTAAAGGCAGAGTTGGTAGGATCTCTGTGATGGCTCCGAGACTTCAGAACAGTGGACAAGTCAGCAATCCCATGGAGTCACTGTGGGTTAACGTGAGATGGGTCCAGTACATTTCCACAGCAGGGCAGGTGGTACCAAGAAGCTGGCAACAGGCAACACATCAGAGCAGAAAATAAGTTATCCTGAGAAATAGTTCAGCAGAGTGGCAGTCCTTGTAGCAGCACAGCAGTCCTACATCCTGGAATAGTTATTCACAGGTCCAGTAGTATACTGTCTTCGTAGGCTGAGAGACTCAGTACTTATACCCAGTTGTTCCTTTGAAGTGGGGGTGGCTTCAAAGAAGGGTATTTTGAAGTGCACACAGGTCCTTTCTTCCCAGCCCTGGCTCCAGATTATCAGTAGTGGGTAATCAGCTAGTTGTGTGGGAAACAGGACACTGCCTATTCAGGTGTAAGTCTCAGCTCCTCCCCCCTCCTTCTCAGGCAGAGCCATCAGAATGCAGATGAGTACGCATATACACCTAACCTTCCTGTGTTTGTGTCTGTCTAGAGGAAATGCACGTAGGGATTATTCAGTGCGAGGAGGAGGCAGGAGAGAGCAGCCATTGCGAGGAGGAGGCAGCCGAGGAAAAGCAGCAGGTAAGTGCCTTTTTAATTATTAATAACTTTGGGAGGGTGGAGAGTTGTAATTTTGCCTGAACTCCAAGGTCGCAGCGGAACACGAATTAGACAAAACTATGCAATCTCTTTGGGCGGAGCGTAGTTACCCACCCGGGGTTACTTAGAAGTAAATAAATGTGCCAGTTGTGTATACACTAATTTTATCATGTTTTAGGGGAAAAACACATGCACTTTAGCAGTGGTCAGCATGGTAAAGTGCTCAGAGTCTTATGGCCAACAAAAACAATCAACAAAAACAGAAGGTAAGCAAGCAAAACGTTTTGGGGAAGACCAACCTAAGTATGACCGGTCTAACATAGGGCCACCTTGCTACAGTGAAGGATTTTTTTTGAGGTTGTTCACTGCAGGACATGTAAAACATTACTTACTTTTATGCTGAACCTAGCACTGTTAATCTGTAATATATATGTTTGAAAAATAAATTATTGTATTGACATGTTCATGTTTAACACCCACCACCTCTCAAATCCCACACTTTATCTATATGCAAACTGCTAATTTACTCTGTAAATACTGTTATGCACATCATTTCTTGCTGAAATGCTCACAGTGAGATGCCACATAAAATAAATACACAATGTTTACCCACCACAACTTTTTGTAAAAACTATTACTGCCATTGTTCGGAACCTAGTTATTGCATTAAAATCTGTCCGTAACAATAAAAGAGTGTCAAACAATGATATGCTTCTTGATCATTTTCTTAAATTTCAAACATCAAATTCGATGACATAGTTTCAAACAATTGTCGAATTGTTTCAAACTAATTATAAATCAAAACATTTCAAAAGAATAATATTCCCAGCATTAAAAGAATGAATTGGCCAACACAAAAGAAAACTTTCTGTGAACATTTTGCACAGATAATACAATTAATATCTTCAGAAAGAGGCATGACTTCAGTGTAAATGTTTTCATTATGGTTGAAAATTATTCATTATAAACAGGATTTCAACCCCTGCATGCCGGTGACTCATGGGGGGTTTATGAATTGCTATCGGAATTGCAAGCGGCCTTATTCCCATCTCTCAGTGTAATCCTGTATTTCAGTGTTCCAGTGAGGGACGCTCCTACAGCGCTGGGAAATTACATTATCTTTTCAAATACCTAACAAACCCCACGTCTGAATAAAGTGAGTATAAATTCATCGAACGAAGATACTAGTACTTTTAAGCAGATGCAAAATCCTCATGGGGTTATTTGGGAGTCTCCGTGGGTAGAAGCTGCAGCCTCTCGCTTGCCTCTTGCGACCCCTGGCTCTGTCCTGGAGAGCCCCGGCCTCAAAGAAAGCAGTATCAACGGGAAACCAACAGAAGGGGAATGCTGGGTGTTGCAGGCAGGACCCGTGCCGAGTAGCAGCTGCCGTCCTCTCAGTAGTCTCCAGTCCCTCTGTAATATCAATATTTGTTTTTAAGACTTTTTTGCTTTGTTGGCAGTCTCCCGCGCGCGTAGTCTGAGCGCTACAACACTGCACGCAAGGAGACAGGCAATTTCGAATGAATTTAAGAGTTGTGTAGCTGACACTTCACTTTCTTCCTCTGACTCCTGTGGCAGGATTTAAATGGGGCCCGGGATCTTTTTCACAGGCGAAACTGAGGGCCTGGTGAAGACTTTTGCGGGCGGGTTACTGTAACGCACTTGTAGTAGGTGGCTGATCCGTCGCCTTTGGGGAGGTGACCCTCCCTCCGCCAAACTCTAACTCGGGCCCTACCTCAGGAAGTTATCAGCGGAGCAGCTCACTGCTTGGTACACGAGAAAACGCCACTACAAGAAGCATGGGCGTCCGCAGAAATTTTTCCAGGGGGGGGGCAAAATGTTAACGTCATCACCATCCTTCGACATGATGTGTGCAAGGTGGGGCACAAGAAACACTGGGGCGCAGAACTAGAATAGACTTAATTAAAAGCCAGGAATCTAGGACATGTGACTGACCCTGCCACAGGCCAACAAACACCACCTGTAGGGAAAACGCTAAACTTTCTGACAAGGTGCTTTATCTCTGTCTGCTAGGTGTGCAGACATCCGGGTCCTCGATCCAACACTAATTAAGGCTGTCTTCAGCACGATTCAATTTTTATCAGAATAAGTTAAAACAGCCGATGATTAAAGCACCAGATTAAATATACTGTATGCACAGTGTATGTTAGGGATTATTTGTAGCACACATTCACCAATATTGGCTTCTTGGTGTTAGAATTCATGATAACTTTTATCCAAAGTTAAAGCACAACATCAAAGTTAGTAATAAATAATGCAGCAATCACACACGCTAGTGATACGCCAATGGGTGCTCCCTTTACTAGAATTCCCTGGGCATTGCTAAATTTTACACACATTCAATTAATTTATACAAAATTAAATGTATAGGTCCAAATGTTAGCTATATTTTTTAAAAGAAACTTAGAGTCCCTCTACGTGTAGTCAATGTCAAACTGACAACGTGCGCACGTTTAGGGATACAATAATGGCCAGCTCCCTTATGCGGAAGCCCAGCAGCGTAAATATGTGGCACATGCGGTGCCCGCAGCGGCGGCACATCAAAGGTCAAGGAATGCCGAGTCTTACACAGTGGTCGAAGTGGGGAACAAAAGTAGGGGAACTGTGGGCAGAGAATCGGTGGGTGGGAATAACCCCAGGATTGGATCTGTGGGTGGAGCCAGAGGTGTGGCCAATATGCGCAGACATCCCAATTTTTAGTATTTGTTTGGCATTTCACTGCCCACTTTAATCAACCAATGTATACACATGATTATTTAAGGTTATAATGAAATATTGACATTAAAATATATTCACAAAGTGGGATATGGTTCTAATAATCACAGAATGTACCAAATACGATAAAATGTGGAAACACAAGACATTTGTCTCCGAGCCATGGAGTTTCTGTCATCAGCACTTCTCCCTTTTCCCGCAACAGCAGTTTAAACATGAATGGCAAAATATCCTATTTTGCAAATGTTTTCTCTAAAATTATGGCTCTGCCATATTTGCCTCATAATGCAAAATCTGCTGCATGATCTGACCATTTAAACTAATAAATTGTTTGTAGGTCAAACATATCAAAAGTTAATATAAAATGTGACGTGTGTTGCTGCGGAGTGGATGGCCTATTGTAAAGGTTGGCTGGTCACCTTTCTCACTGCTGCGTTTGTATGTTACACTGGTACTAATAAGGGATAATCTTTGCAGAGACTGTAAGCATATGTACACACGTCAAAATGATAAAATATCTGAAAATATACTGAATTACACTGCAGCCTTTTTTTTAATGCATAATTTAATCAACACTATGGCATATTGCTGTCATCCTTAGCTACATAATTAATTCAAGTGGCCCCACAGCAGGCAGCACATGTTAAAAGTGCATGTGATAGAAGCAGGGAGTCTGTGAAGTTTGCGAACTTAGTTTGGTGTGCGTGCAAATCCTGCATTGCCAATCCCTGGTGAGTTGCAGCTACTACTGCTGAAACAAGGCCAATGGAGGTACCTATGGGTGAGGCAGACTGGCCTCAAGGGCAGGGCCAGCCATAGCACTGGTGGTGTCCTTTGCATTAATGTGGGTTAGTGCCCCCCAATGACCACCTCTGCCATGGATTCCCTCACTACCACCCTTTAACTGTGCCTCCAAGTCTCCATAACCACTCCTTTCTCAGATGCATTTAATTTGATTTACAGCGCCACTTATACCATTGTAGGGTGTCAGAGCACTTCACATTGCACAGAGACAATCAATATGTGTGTAAATCACTGTATAGAAAATATTACAGAAGACTAAGGACTAAAAGGTGTAGGAGTCACATGACAACCATACTAGTAGCCGGTATAGTTTTATAGTGATTGGTCTGGAGAAACTCAATACCTCGAATTTAAAACGTAATACCATGGTTGGGGGTTATCCTTAATAATCAGAATTGATTTCTGTCCAAAAGAACACTTTTTGGGACATTAGGATAATCAAAGACCGGGGGGAGGGCATAATGCTCTAATTTATACCTTGCAGTTTGTATGTAGCTCTTAGATGACAGTTAATAGCTCACTGTTCTAAGTTAGGATTTTACCTTATAAACTGCAAGTAACAAAAGAATCTCTCTGACAAAAGCAGTAGCCCGCTGACCTATTTACATTATGTGCACTTTGTGATCTGCATGGCGCATGTTCTTTGCAGCCGGTACATTAACGCTCTGAGCTACCTTTCCATGAGTCAAAACTTCCACTAGACAAAATTCTGATCTCTTTCTAGGAAGAACATTAATCACCAGAGTCATCATGACATTTTTATTGTTGCCGAAAAGTGCTAGAGACCAGGAAGGAAGCAGCAAGCGTTTTTAAAACCATAATATACTTACAAACATGATGCCTCCACCTAAAGTCAGTACCCGGTGCGGTCAAACTGGTTGCACTGCCCTAGAGCTGGCTCTTCTCAAGGGTCCTGTGACCTCAGTGACAGTTCTAGGGTGTGCTGCTTCATAGGCCTGCCCGCAAGACTGGAGGTGAACTTGAGTATGAATAATGGTGGACAAGCCTTGAAGGTTAACCTACAGTTGTCATGCTAGGGTCCACCTGCTTGTGCGAAAGACACCAGGACCTCTAAGGTGTTGCAAAACCTTCTAAGGTCTAGCATGTGATTGTGCTCTCGCAGGAGAGTGGTCTGGTGGACTGGTTATTGAGGCTGAACCTGGTTCCCAGTTCCAAATTCAGCAGCTCTGACCATAGTGCCACATCCTCTCCCCCACTGAACACCGTACTGCCCCACTGATAAAAACTCCCACTATCTTCAACTACAACCCAATTGTTACCCGCAATAAACACCTGGATGCAGCTCAATTTAAATTACGCTCTAGACAAGAGCAATATGTGGCCTACAAAAAAAAAGAGTAACAACATCCTGGAAAAAGCAAACACTTATAGGGAATGCAAAATTTAGCAAACCATGGGAAATGTAAGCAGGAACAACATGGTTACCTTAATGCTTTTACACTCACTATTCTGAAATCAGTGAGTGCTTTTGCCTGAAAAGTTAAGGACACGACTACAGGGCCCTGAATGGACCCATTTCAGTGGCCATTGCTTATATCCTTACAAAACGTAAGCAGTATGGTAAAAAGACCACATCCCTGGTCGCAGAGCCCCAGCACAAATTTGTTTTCCAATCCCCACATTGCAGTACCTCCAGGATTGGTGCACTAGTTCCAAGCCTGGGGAAAACAAAGACAAGAAAACAAAAATAGCGCTTCACTGGCAAACTCTATAAAAAGTCGCGCTAATGTGTTTCAGTGTGAATAAAATCAATTTTGCCAGTTTGCTACAACTCTACCTTACTTTATTTAGTTATTCATCTATTTTTCATATTTTATTCCCAATGCTGCACTTTAGAATTAAAATGCAACATTTCCAGCAAAAGCGTCTCTTTTTTGGATTCATTTCACAGGGAAGCAAATAAAAGAAAGGAGAGGAAAGAGAGTGAGAACCCCGTCTCGAAGTCATGGTTTTCATGGGTGTCTGCAGGGGGGGGAAGGAGGGTTGCTCCAGGGAGGGGCAAGCGCCCCTCCTTGCCCCCCCCTGCGGACTCCCATGCCAAGAAGGGCTCACATTCACCACAGCCAGTTGACGACGTGGGGTCCACCAGGATTTTACTTCTACAAATATATAGAAAACAGCAGCCTTAATTTAGGACAACGGTCTCGCGTTTCGAATATTAATGTACTTGAAAACGACCTGGCTCAAAAATCATGAGGATGGAATCTTTTCTGGCTAATGCTCTCTTTCTATTTCACATGACTTCCCTCCGCAGTCCTGCTGGCGCCTCGGTGTTTCCTCTGTCAAAGGTTCCTTTATTATAAATCTGAAACAACTTCATGGCACCCGGGGATGAGGTCAGCGTGTGATGAACACACGCTCCGGCCTGAGCAGAGGCGGTGAGAACGAGTCTGTGGACTCAAGAGGGACCCAAAAGTGACAGGTCCACTCAGAGGCAGTCAGACATCAGATGTCACCTTAATGAAGAGTGACTGTCGATCCTCCCCAAGCTGCTCAGTGTCCTGACGTCACGGAGACCGGTGCACTCTGGACGCTGATGCTCAAAGTGAGACAGTCGGTACAAAAGGGGGTGGTGATGGACGGAGCATCTGAATCAATCAAACACTCCCACCCAGTCAAAAGATCTGGGTTTAATCCATCACCATTCTTTAGCGCACTCTGCCACTCCAGTTCATATAGGCTATATGCAAATCAGTTGGACCCTGTGCCTCATGGGAACAGTCCAGCCCAAGCTGCCAAGCCATGTCTTCCCTGGATCGGAAACAAGCTTCCGAGGACCGGTTTCTGGCATTCCAGCCGTCTTCAGCCCGGCTTGCTTGAATCCAGTGGCAAAGTGAGCAAGGGACTCACGTCTGAGCATACCCTGCCACACTTATGGCGGCCAAAAGCGGTACAAAAGGGGGTGATGATGGACGGAGCATCTGAATCAATCAAACACTCAGACCCAGTCAAAAGATCTGGGTTTAATCCATCACCATTCTTTAGCCCACTCTGCCACCCCAGTTCAGACATGGCTATATGCAAATCAGTCTGACCCTGTGCCTCATGGAACAGTCCAGCCCGAACTGCCAAGCCATGTCTTCCCTGGACCTGAAACAAGTTTCCGGGAACCGGTTTCTGGCATTCCAGCCGTCTTTAGCCCAGCTAGCTTGAATCCAGTGGCAAAGTGAGCAAGAGACTCACGTCTGAGCATACCATGCCGCACTTATGGCGGCCAAAAGCGGTACAAAAGGGGTTGATGATGGACAGAGCATCTGAATCAATCAAACACTCAGACCCAGTCAAAAGATCTGGGTTTAATCCATCACCATTCTTTAGCCCACTCTGCCACCCCAGTTCAGACATGGCTATATGCAAATCAGTCTGACCCTGTGCCTCATGGAACAGTCCAGGCCGAACTGCCAAGCCATGTCTTGCCTGGACCGGGAACAAGCTTCCGGGCACCAGTTTCTGGCATTCCAGCCATCTTCAGCCCGGCTTGCTTGAATCCAGTGGCAAAGTGAGCAAGGGACTCACGTCTGAGCATACCCTGCCACACTTATGGTGGCCAAAAGCGGTACAAAAGGGGGTGGGGATAGACGGAGCATCTGAATCAATCAAACACTCAGACCCAGTCAAAAGATCTGGGTTTAATCCATCACCATTCTTTAGCCCACTCTGCCACCCCAGTTCAGACATGGCTATATGCAAATCAGTGCGACCCTGTGCCTCATGGGAACAGTCCAGCCCGAACTGCCAAGCCATGTCTTCCCTGGACCGGAAACAAGCTTCTGGGGACCACTGGATTCAAGCAAGCCGTGCTGAAGATGGCTGGAATGCCAGAAACCGGTCCTCGGAAGCTTGTTTCCGGTCCAGATAAGGCATGGCATGGGAGTTCGGGCTGGACTGTTCCCATGAGGCACAGGGTCAGACTCATTTGCATATAGCCATGTCTGAACTGGGCTGGCAGAGTATGCTAAAGAACAGTGATGGATTAAACCCAGATCTTTTGACTGGGTATGAGTACTTGATTGGTTCAGATGCTCCGTCCATTACCACCCCCTTTTGTACCACTTTTGGCCGCCATAAGTGTGGCAGGGTATGCTCAGACGTGAGTCCCTTGCTCACTTTGCCACTGGATTCAAGCAAGCCGGGCTGAAGACGGCTGGAATGCCAGAAACCGGTCCACGGAAGCTTGTTTCCTGTCCAGGGAAGGCATGGCTTGGCATTTCGGGCTGGACTATTCCCATGAGGCACAGGGTCAGACTGATTTGCATATAGCCATGTCTGAACTGGGGTGGCACAGTGGGCTAAAGAACGGTGATGGATTAAACCCAGATCTTTTGACTGGGTGTGAGTGTTTGATTGGTTCAGATGCTCCGTCCATTACCACCCCCTTTTGTACCAAAGTGAGACAGTCGGCACTAGTGAGCCGAACTGAGGGGTAATACTCTGCAGCCCTCTTGTGTCCCAGGTCATATATACAATATTCACTTTCGACATTTTAATTTGGGTTGATGTTATACAATTTGGAAAATGTGAAACCTTATTAAGCATGTATTAAGAAGGCACTATATTTGGTTCTGAGCACACTAATAGAGAAAAGGGAAAGAGAAACAGTGGTTTCATTTATTCAAGTTACTGACTGCAAGGTGGCTTCACCTTTTAGCAACTTTTGAGTGCTTCTGTCACGTGTCGTTGTGGGGGCTTAGCTACCATTGGTGAAGCAGATGATTTGGTATCGGTGCCCAATGCTCCGAGGGGCCATTAAATCCTGATGATTGCTGTACTTTACTACCTGAACAGCAGTCAAAGAGGCCATTTTCCCTGCTTGCACCACCAAGGAAAACATATTCTTCCTAACTCACTGATCATTTGCATGCTAAAGGAGTTTGCTTGGGGCTCTTAACTGTGAGCAGTGCTTAATTTGAGCAGGTGAAGACGACCAGCTCTCATTTTTGGGGACTGTTGGAAATGGGATTTCTGGTTGTCTAGGGCTCGCTTCCTCAGCTAGGCAGAAACCACCCCTCCAGTCAGGGTAAGGGAGTTACACACTGAAGATAACTCCTGCTCACCCCCTTGGTAGCTTGGCACGAGCAGTTGGGCTTATCCCAGAGGCAATGTGTAAAGCGTTTGCACAACACACACACACAGCAGTAACACACTAGGCACACTACAAAAGAAACATCACACAAGGTTATATAAAAAATAGCCTTTGTATTATCCAAAACACATTAGAATCATATTCACACATATACACTGTGCCAACTGGCACCAGGTCATAACTTATAGGGTATTATATACAGGACAGGGCCAATTGGGCCACTGTCAGAACCATCACAAGCACAAGTAGTAAAAATAAAACACTGCCAGTAATCACTGGCAAAATACTGTACTGAGAATTATCACAAGCAACATAAACGCATTATGTCTGCATCACATTGGGCATAAAACATATTATCCATAAATCACATTTAGGAGGGCACCTTAGTGACACTCCCCAGGTACATACATCACCTTTCGTTAGGGACTTGCTCCCTCCTGGTACATACAGGTACCAAACCTGACCCCAGGCAAAATGGCCTTTCACTGGGGCACAAATGCCATCTGTCCACTGGGGCAAGGGTGCAATCCACCCTGTCCTCTTTAGAGACCCAAACAATGAACCTCACGTTGCAGCTGCCCGCACTCTTGCGGTGCAGCTGTAAAAACTAGGAAGCATTGGCACCAACTGTGCCTGGTGAACCCCCTTCACTGGGACAGTTCCGGTGCTGCTCAAGGCACCACTATGAGGCCAAACGAAATTAGCACTGGCACCAACTGTGCCTTGGAAGACCCACTCCGGGACTTCTTACTACCAAATTGCCTCAAAAAAGAAATCAGCACAAGGGAGCTCCGTTCAGCAATGCGGGGGAATCCCCACGTGGGGATCCCTCGGACTCTGTTGCAGCTCAGCGCTGCTGGTCATAAAAGTTTCCCCTTCCATAGGGGAATCACGAAGAGCGGTGCAGCGCTCACGACGCGCTAGTAGCTAAGAAATCCAAAGCTCCAAGGGCACAAGGCTGGGCCCAGGCAGGCCATCTCACAGAGCCCTCCAGCAAGGAGGCAGTCCCTCGTGACGGTTCCTCCTGGGGCCCAGTAGCAGCAATCCCAAATCACAAGGAGCACGAGCACACAAACGTGGGGTCACAGCCCCAGTACTTATAGAACATTTTCCTTTGTCCTGCACTGGCACAGGGCTGGGGGAACCAGTCCCAACTGGTTCTGGGGAGTATTGGAGCACTTTGTAGTGCCTTGACACCCTCGGGTGAATGTTCGTGCTTCATAAATATCCTTTTCATTTCATGTAATTTTGTTTACAGGGCCTCTCATCCCCTTTGTCAGGCGGGGGCTTGGTCATCAGGGAGCGGAGCCAGCATTCACCTAAGCAGGCACAGACCTATTCAGGGGACTACTCCTCCCACTACTCCAAATGCTGATCTCCTATTCATCTTAGTACTGACTCACCCTGCCCTCCCTGGAGCCACACACATCTCACCAGCCCCTGTAACTCCAGAGCCAGACATGCATTACACATCAGGCAGGCAGACACATAGTACACAGAAATGCCACCTTCTAAAATTGGCATTTCTAAAATAGTGACAAATCTGCGCACACCATTTTGTAGGATTTATTATTACTATTGCAAACATACCAAACTTGACCATGCTGCTCCTCTCATATCAGGAATAACAACTCAAACACTTATCAGGGAATCCCCAATGCATTCCTATGGGAGGGCAGCCTCACAGCAGTGAGAAACCAAAATGGCTGTTTGTCACTACCAGGACATGTCACACACTTAAGGTACATGACCTACCTTTTACCTACAATGCACCCTGCCCATAGGGATAGCTGGGGCATACTTTAGGGGTGACTGACATGCAGTAAAAGGGGGTTCACAGACATGGCACACACTTTAGGTGTCACGTCACAGCGGAAGTAACACTGCGCACAGGCCCTGCAATGGCAGAGGCCTGAGACAGGTTTCAAAGGCTTCTTTGGTGGGTGGCGCAATCAGCTCTGCAAGCCAACCAGGAGGATTTAATTTTCTGGCCCTGGGTATCTGAGATACCACTTTACAAGGGACTGACAGGTACATTAAATATGCCAAATAGGTGTAGGCCAATCTTACCATGTTTACCATAGAGAGCACATGCACTTTACACTGGACAGCAGTGCTAAAGTGGCCAGAGACCTAGAACCACCAACACCCTGTCAGAAAAAAGGCTAGGAGGAAGGCATAAAGTTCAGGGATGACCTTGCAAAAAGGGTCAAGTCCAACAGGGACCAACACTTATTTTCCCTCTTCAGACATTTCCTTAGAGGAATAGAGGAGAAAACATAGGAAGATAAAGGGATCAAGAGAAAGGTGAAAAAACCAACACAAAGGGAGAAATCGGTGACCAGCAGAGGAGATTAAGGGGCAAGGAATATCTGCTAGTATTTATTGTCTCCTGGCTGGATTCAAGGCTACACAGCCTTGATAATCGGCGCGCTGTCATTTAATAGTGCTGGCCACGGGCGTCTGAGCAGTGCTTTGGCACTGTCACATTTAAAAAAAAGTTCCCTGGTCCCAACCAAAAAAAATAAAAATAAAGGTAGTGTTAGCTTTTCAAATGAAGCTTTACTTTCTGCCACCTCTAAGTCAGCCCATCAGTAGGTAACACTCCATTGCAGAATCAGATAATCCTTGGATTCAACACAACCGTGAAACTTTTGTGGTACTCAAAGTGGTGGTCCTGCAGCCAATATACTGGATCCTATGTACATCCTCTATGTACTTACAAAAGTTTCTTTTTGTTGCGGAATGACACTGTGAACGACACCTCCGCTTCAGTGCACCGCCGGTGCTCAATTCTGAGAACTCCTCAGTGGGAATCAAGCCTGATCTGCATGGATTTATTCACAAACCTAGCAACACCGAGTCTGATATAAAGAAGACAAGCAGAAATCAAATATTTATGACTGCTTACAGGAGGCGAATCGAGTTCCTTCTTTAGAACAATCCATGCATCGAGTAAGGCACATCATGTGCACGAACTGAAGCACAGCACGGGCAGTTTTTAGCCATCTCTGAGCCTGAAGTTACTTTGTACTTTTCTTTTAAGCTCCTATACTTTCAAGCCAGTTTGTGGTATTCTTTTTCGCTTTGGACAGCATGGAGTCTTGAGTACACTACATTTAATTTCTATTTATTAAAACAAGATACATTAAGATATTAAAATTACATGGCATGGCATGGGTTGGTCAAAAATTTAAAATGAAATTCAGATAGTTTGGAATCCTGCTTCTTCATTACTTTGACTTAAATTAGTTTATGAATTTCTTAATAAGTTATAGTTCCTTCCCGTACCACCTACCATTTCTGTAATTGGTTACTTATCATGTTTATGTTAATCTGTTTTACAGCACTTATGAAATGAGAACATGTTCAATAGCCGCATTATTAATAATCAAAATGGTAATTTTGTACAGCCTACCCTACACATTGATATGTTTGTTAAGCAATATTTTTATTTTTTCATCAAGGTAATGTGGGACCCACCCTTACATGAATGAAATGCACTGTTATAGATAAATTCATCACACCTCTCCAACATTCTCTGGGGAAGGCTGCAGCCTTTTCATGATTCACCATGTCGAGGCTCACTGTGGGTGGGGTGAAGTTGTTCTACTGCCAATCAGCCATCCGTAACAGGCCTACTAAAGGACCCACATATATGTCCAGTGCCAGCCTGCACACCTGTCTGAGCTTTTTTAGGTCCTGAGGGGGCATGGACAGTGGTGGCCCCTCAGCAATGGCGGAGGAGCATTGCCCCACTGCCTTGCGCAGAGCCAGCAAACAAAAAATAGGACAATGCTCTAGCATCTTTTTATTTTTCATTTGGCAGCTTGTGCATGGAGGGGCGAGGCATGGGTGGGTCGAGTGGGTTGATGGACTTTTAATATTTTACATAAGTAATACCAGCAGCCCACATGGGTGTTATTTGCAGGACTTCCAGTCCCAGGATGCATTGAGCATATAATCACCTGAGTATGATTGTATTGATTAATTAAAGGGAGAACACTGGAAGGACAGCGTGTTTGGTATTTCCTGTGTAGCAGTACAGCCTATGAGGAAGGGCGTAGCCGTAAACGCATCAGGTCACTGCAGACGCTGGGTGCGCTCGCGACCTTCCTGAAACTATGGATGCCGACAGTGAGTGCACCTCACCTGTTGGGCAACTTGTGGACCTTTATACAGACGGTCGGCACGGCCGTGAGGTGCACTGCCGCTAATACAAATGGCTATGCAGCTGTCTTCAAAGATAGCGTGGCGGGATGAGCAGGCAAGTCACTGAATGGGGGAAGGTTTCAGCGGCACAACCACGATTGATGGACTTTTAATATTTTACATAAGTGATACCAGCAGCCCACATGGGTGTTATTTGCAGGACTTCCAGTCCCAGGATGCATTGCGCATATACTCACCTGAGTTTGAATGTATTGATTAATTAAAGGGAGAACACTGGAAGGACAGTGTGTTTGGTATTTCCTGTGTAGCAGTACAGCCTATGAGGAAGGGCGTAGCCGGAAACGCGTCAGGTCACTGCTGACGCTGGGTGTGCTCGCGACCTTCCCTGACCCTATGGACGCCGACAGTGAGTGCATCTTGCCTTTTGGGCAATTTGTGGACCTTTATACAGACGGCCCGCCCAGCCGTGAGGCGCACTGTCGCTAATACAAATGGCTATGCAGCTGTCTTCAAAGATAGCGTGGCGGGATGAGCAGGCAAGTGGCTGAATGGGGAAGGTTTCAGCGGCACAACCACGATTGATGGACTTTTAATATTTTACGTAAGTGATACCAGCAGCCAACATGGGTGTAATTTGCAGGACTTCCAGTCCCAGAATGCATTGCGCATTAACTCACCTGAGTTTCATTGTATGGATTAATTAAAGGGAGAACACTGAAAGGACAGCGTGTTTGGTATTTCCTGTGTAGCAGTACAGCCAGGAGGAAGGGCGTAGCGCGAAACGCGTCAGGTCACTGCAGACGCTGGGCAACTTGTAGACCTATATATATATATATATATATATATATATATATATATATATATATATATATATATATATATAAAAATATGTCCCAATGTTAGTCCAAGTTCCCCCCTATATATCATGCCGGCAAATGTCGACCCCTGAGGCCCCCAGGTTCACGGGGTGGTGCTTTCTGATGGCACAACCGCTACCTATAAATCACGCTCCTGATTGCATCGTTTCCTTGAAAAGCACTCGAACACCAGCATAGAGGTCTAAGCTTAAGCCCTTTATTTATCGTTCAGGATAACATCAGCCTGACCCTTTTCCAGCCATTGCACCACTTCTGCCAACGCGTTTGAGGTAAATCCTCTTCTTAAAAGGCTTGTGGTGAAAGGAACCACAGTTCGGTCACAAGCACTCCTTAAATACACGACATAGCACGCCCTCTGATGGGCTACTCTGTATGAGATACGCACAGTGTTATGGGAGTTGCAGTGCCGGTTTGAAATGTCCTGCTGATTTCAAGGCCCCCAGATGAGTCTCGGCCGGTGGGTGTCATCCTCAATTCCTTGTTGGTGTCCCACATGGAGAGGCCAGCAAATGTCGACCACTGAGGCCCCCAGGTTTATGGGGCGGTGCTTTTCAACGGCATGACCGCCGCCTATAAATCATGCTGCTGCTTGCATTGTTCCCTTGTAAAGCACTCAAACACCAGCATGGAGCTCCAAGCTTAAGCCCTTTATTTATCGGTGAGGATAACATCAGCCTGCTCCTTTTGCAGCCATTGCACCACTTCTGCCGATGCCTTTCGAGGTAAATCCTCTTCTTCAAAGGCTTGTGGTGAAAGAAAACACAGTTCGGTGACAAGCACTCCTTAAATACATGACATAGCACGCCCTCTGATGGGCTACTTTGTATGAGATATGCACAGTGTTATGGAAGTTGCAGGGCTGGTTTGAAATATCCTGCTGATTTCAAGGCCTCCAGATGAGCCTCAGCAGGCGGGCGTCATCCTCAATTCCTTGTTGGTGTCCCACATGGAGAGGCCAGCAAATGTCGACCCCTGAGGCCCCCAGGTTCACGGCGTGGTGCTTTTCGACGGCACGACCGCCCACTATATATCACGCTCCTGCTTGCATCGCTCCCTTGAAAAGCACTCAAACACCAGCATGGAGCTCCAAGCTTAAGCCCTTAATTTATAAGTAAGGATAAAGTCAACCTGCCCCTTTCGCAGCCATTGCACCACTTCTGCAGATGCGTTTTGAGGTAAATCCTCGTCTTCAAAGGCTTGTGGTGAAAGACACACAGTTAGGTCACAAGCACTCCTTAAATACACAACATAGTGTGCCCTCTGATGGACTACTCTGTATGAGATATGCACAGTGTTATTGGAGTTGCAGGGCTCTCCCACCAGCCCACGAACAAGTTTGTGGGGAGTCTGATGGAATCTATGTCACATTGCATTGATTATCTGTTAGCTGATTTCGTCAAGACATTGCCATCTTACATTAGCGATACCAAGGATTTTATTAGGATCATTTCTAATATAGCATGGGAGAAGACATGCTCATGGTGGTACTTGATATAATGAGCTTATACACGTGTATCAATCATGTTGATGGAATCGAAATGTTGATTGATTTCCTCATGTTTTGTCTAACTAAGAATATCTTTTTGTTCCAAAAACAACACTACAGGCAGATCAAACGCACAGACATGGGCACCTGCTTTGCCCCCAGCTACGCACGCAAACTTGTTTGTGGGCTGGTGGAAGAAGCAGGTGGCTTGGGCGGAGGGTAACAACGAATGGATATCATCCATTATTGGATGTGACCGATATATAGACAACCAACCTCTTCATCCTGTGGAAAGGTCCACAACACGAGGCTGAATGATACATACAGGCATTAAATAACAACACAGTTAACCTACATTTGAGTGGGCATATTAGTGCAACAGAAGTAGCATATTTAGATCTGAAAGTTTTCGTTGTAGGAGGACAAATTTGCACTTCCCTGTTTTGAAACAGCAGGGAATTTGATCTTAGAGGCTCATAGTAGTCATCCAAACTCTTCAAAAACTCACCCTGTGGCTAGAAGTGGCCTGGGAGGGAGGCCATGTGGCCCCCCTCTGCCCCCTAAAAAAGATTGAAAAAAGGAAAGGCCAGCCCGGGGGATGGGGTTCCTGAGGATGGGGTCTAGGCAGCCCCTTCTAAATGTTGGTAAACGTTTTTTAAATACTGCCCATGCCCCAGGGGATAGGGACCCCCAGCCGAAAATGGCCTTGGGAGAGGGGCCACGTGGCCCCCTTCCAGTATTTACCTAAACAATAACCAAAATAGGGGTCAGGCCCTGGGGGATGGGGTCCCCAGGGCCCAAAAAATAGGAAAAGTAGGGGACCACACAGCACCCCTTTTGAAAAAAAAAAGAACATCATTGTGCTGGAGGCTGCACCCACTCAGTGCATCACTCTGCAAACGCGCCCTGTGGCACGTTGTAAGTTGGGGAATTAATTCCCCTTGAATACGTGGGGTCCCTGGGGGCCAACTAGCCACCATGTACCTCCAGTATGCACCACAGAGCTGTGTTGCAGAGTGGTAGTCTAAGGTCAAACCCCTTTTTACACCTCTCTGCAACGCAGCTCTGTGGCACTTACTGGATGTACCTGTTGGGCTCGTTAGACCCCAGGGACCCTCAGGATTCAAGGGGACCTAATCCCCCAACTTAAAACGTACCATGGCACGTTTGCACAGTGGTGAAGGGAGGGGGTGGGCCTGAAGGTACATGTGTGCAAACACATCCTGTGGCATGTTTCAAGTTGGGGGATTAAGTCCCCTTGAATCCAAAGGGTCCCTGGGGGCCAACTAGCCCACCAGTTACCTCTCAGAAAGTGCAACAGAGTTGCATTGCATTGAGGTGTAAAAAGGGGCATGGCCTCGGACAACCTCACTGGTCATACATAGTAATATGCTAATAGACCTTACAAACCCAAAGAACAAGCAAACTGCATCACATATTTTATACTTTGGACATAGACAACTTATAGAGGGTGTTTTTACCGAGAAAAACGTTAAGGTGTCCATTTGATGATCAGCTCTGATGCTGTTCAGCACGGCCTTTTCCCTTATGTAAGGTGACGTGACCGCCAATACATATTCACACTAAATCAGACAACGCAATGCCTATTTATAACCTCCTAAAGTGAAAATCCCACCGAAATGAAGCTCTGCCTTTTAATATCCATTTTCTAAGGCACACATGTGCTATTCCTCATAAAGAGACAATTTTAGTGAAAAGTCCTGATGAAGGTGGTGCTATATTTGTTTGCACACTGAAATGTGTCAATGCTTCTGGGGTGTTTAATATGTCACCTGTCGTTTTCTCTTTATGTTGTTGATGGATTTGTCATATGAAATGTTTTTATGAATTGTGGACGGTGTTTGCTGTTTTTTAAAGAATTGTATTAGTGGTCATTGCCAATGTACATTAAATAAATGTATGTGTACTTTTATAATTATACGCGGGGTTGTCAAAAGTATACATTAATGAAAGGATCACGCCTGATGTATGGTTGAATGTGGCTCAAAGGTTGGTAGTTAGTCCAAGGGAATACTTTTTCTATTGTTACTATAATGACTTCTTGTCACAATACTCCACAAAACGTGTTAGTTGCCAATGGGAACCGTTTTCTGTTCGTGCCATCAAAACTGTATCATCCGTGTATTATAGTATTGGCACCAGCTTCCTGGAATATCTATGGAGTCTACTATCAAACGGTCAGCTGTATCATTTAAAAGAAGGCTAAATAGCAAGGGAGTCAACACGCACCCCTGCCGGACCCCTTTTTTGATAGGGAAAGGTGCAGTGCACTCTCCACCCGGCCAATACAGTACTTCGGCCACGTTTTTAAAATGCAGAGCCTCTATGACCATTATTAGCGAGGAATCAACACCCAGATCCACCAACGATCTCCACAGCTTCTCTCTATCTAGTAAATCAAAAGCTACTTTCAAGTCCAAAAATATTAGGTACAGTGATGTCTTCCTCACCACCGTAAACTTCTGGGAGATCATATACAACCGGAGAGCCTGATCCATGGTCCCAATGCAAGGCCTAAACCCAGCTTGCACTTCAGTCAAGATGTTATGAGCATCGGCCCACCCCTGAAAGCGGTTGAGCAGAACTTTACCCAGAATTTTTTCTGCACTCTCTAGAAGAGAGATTGGATGGTAATTGGATGGACTGGGTTGATCACCTTTCTTATAGATCGGCACAATAATGACCGAACGCCATGAAGGGGGGAAAAGCATTTCCAGCAAGAGACAAATTAAACACTTTAGTAAGGATGCTTCCCCACAAGTATGGCTCTTCGCAATATATATTGGTGGGCACAATATCAGGGCATGGGGCTTTGTGTTTCTTTACATCAGTCAAGACTCTCACCACCTCTGGTACTAAGATATCAATGACACAAGGCCCAGAGCAGGTGTTCTCTTGGGCTGTCAAGCAGTGCTTAATTTGTAAAATATGAAGTGCAGGTGCTCAAATGTTTGTCGGAGCCCGCACCTACTTTTCTCTGGCCCCACCTACTTCATCCACTGGCTCCACCCACTTACTATATTAGCTCCACCCACATTTTCAACTGGTACTGCTAAAAGTCAGAGGTAATATATATCTGGCTGATCCGAATTTCAGCAAGGGAGCCTTCCTCATAGTAAGGTTTTGATAGGAGGTTCCCTTGCCCTGTGAGCATTTTGAAACAGATTAACTCAAAAGTGCATTTAAAGCACAATTTTGGAATAAATTAGCTAAAGTCACTAAAAATTAAAAACATTGCTCAAAGTTTTTGAACAACCACAGACGTGTAATGCCCTGTTTGGGAGCATTATGTAGCGGAGTACCCAGTTTCTTACATTAAATTTAGTTTAATAGTGCCTCTAATACCAGTTTAAGGTGTCAGAGCACTTTGCATCATTCACACATTGCATAAATACAATCCTACGTGTGTAACTCAGTAGAGTGGGAATGTTACATCAGACAGGACTACAAGGTATAGGAGTCACATGTCATCCATGATTGTCATTGTAGGCAATATACTTTAAGAGTTCAAAGTCTGGAAAAGCGCAAATGCAGAATTCAAAACATAACAGCATTGTTAGGGGTTCTCTTCAATAAGAATTGATTTCTACCCACATTAGACCCTTTTTGCAACATTAGGATAATGAAAGATTAGCCTAAAACACTTATAGCTCTAATATATAACTTGCGGTTTGCATGCATCTCTTTGATGACAGACAGACTAGTTAATAGCTTGCTGTTCTATGATAGGATTTTAACTTACAAACTGCAAGTAACAAAATGATCTCTCAGACAGAAGCAGTAACACACTGATCTATTTTACATTATATGCACTTTTTGATCTGCATGCATGGTAAACGTTATTTGCAGCAGGTATAAAACCCTGCACTACCTTTCAAGCAGTCACACCTGCAGCTTCCCCTAGACAAAGCTCCTGCCACTCTCTAGGTAGACGATTAAGCACCAGAGTTATCTTGACATTTAATTTATGCCTGAATATTACTAGAGCCCAGGAACTCGGCACCAGCTGCTTTTAAAACAAGAATATACTGGCAAACTGCCCACCCCATATTGTTACATGAAAGAATTAAACAGATCTTCGCTGAAGGCTCTGTGTTACAACACCTCACCCCATCGTACCTTTGTCTCATCCCT
This sequence comes from Lissotriton vulgaris, assembly GCF_964263255.1. NCBI lineage: Eukaryota > Metazoa > Chordata > Amphibia > Caudata > Salamandridae > Lissotriton > Lissotriton vulgaris. The sequence goes on along the minus strand of NC_141695.1, from coordinate 1,086,910,088 downwards.
TCTACCCCCAGTTCACCACTGCACCACCCTTCACATTCACAAAGTGTATGCTGCTGCCTCGCTTCTCTTTTATGTACATCCACTTCCTTCTACCTCAATTACATATCGCATAAGTGCCTCATACCTCTATCTCATTCTCCCTCTCATCTCTGCCACATTTTTCTTCCTCCCATCTCAGCCTCAATCGCTCCCGATCTCGACTCTGCCTCAATCTCCCTCTCCCCTCTGGCCCATTCTATCTCCTCACACTTCTGCCCCATCACTGCTCAGCTGTCCACCTCCCTCAGGAAGAATCACATGCACGTTATTTTCCCGGCCCTCACCTCTGCTCTGCCCTCATAAAGCACCCACCCTCTTCCCTGAAAACCCACCCCCAGTATGTACTTGGTTTGTGTGTCTCACGCGGTATACATTTCTTCAGAAAACCAGGAAACCCCCAGCCCTCTGCAAATATTAACAGCATAATCGAGTGGCACCTCCAAAATTAAACCGAGTGAGCTAGCCAAACTTGTTCGTCTATCATTTGGCCTTTCCAAGCTAGGTACAACCGCCATCATTGCGCATGGGCATTGGAAGGCAAAGAGGGCGCACCCATAAAACCCATAGGACAGGACATCACAATTATAGAAGGACTATCACCAACTTAAGAAACTCCTATCGGAGCTTCTACTTTATCGTGTAAATGGCTGCAATTGAGCAGCATGAACTGACCGTTGTTATAACTTATCGGTGGGGTGTGGTGATTTCAAAGCAGTGAATGTGCGCGCATTACAAATTTGAAATAATGTGCGCACGCTGCTTGCCACGCACAGCCCCAACCCCCACAGATTTAATGAGCGTGCCCTCACTGCCCTGCCCTGAAACGAAACCGAATCCTGTGTAGTACTGATCTGTCATCTCTGTCCAGGCAGTCCAGCCCTGCCGCAACTGCGCAACAAATAGCCACTAATGCCTGCCCACTGCAGTGCCCTGCTGGCAACAACATGATCGTTGATGTCGATCAAACCAGGCGGGGATTAAAAACAACAAGAGACGTGACCGTAGGCCTCAACTGCGCAACGTCATTATTTTTTTTATGTCCGCCGGCCTACTACTATGCCACCTATCCTAACCATTCAGTCACCTCACCAGAGTCAACAATTGAATTATGATAAAAAAAATTAAAAAACAGTGTCCTACGCCTGTGGCCCCCATGCATTGCCCTGCCTCACCTGCCTGCGCAGCTTGATCATGATGATTGATTAGGCCGCCGCCAGTGACCAGCCTACCCCCAGGCCATCTGGTCCTAAAAACCTGACAGCAATCACAGTGAGTCAGTCACCACCTCCGTAACGGCGCCTGGCTGCGGCCTGCCAGCCAGGCCCTGCCTCGCTCGCCTCGCCCTCACCTGCTGAGCACCAACTCCTGCTACTATTTTGAAATGATGAATGTGAGTTGAAAGGTGGGCGGCGTGCGTTGGTTGAGTACACCACACTGACTGGATGGATACTCGATGGCTGTGCTCACGCTGCTGGTGAGGAGGTGTGGGTATGCTGGGGTGGGCATCGAAAATGCGCTTGCATTAAATGCATTATCTGCGCACGCGTCGCTGCCTCTGCCGGGCACAGCTCCAACCCCCGCAGCAAAGCCCTGCCCTGCAACAACAACACTAACTAGTGTCCCGCCCACACTGGGGCCCTGGTGGCCTGTTCCATGGCCTGAAACTGACTGCAAGTCTTGAAGAGACAGTAAGGTAGGACTCGTGGTTCGGTCGGAGGAGGAAATTATTGAGAATCGAAGTGGGACTGTCACTGGACTGGAGTCAGTGTCAGTCACACTCACGTCACTGAGTGACGTCACGTCACCCGGTAGTAAGTACTGTTAGTAAACAACGAGTCACAGTCAGCAACCCCCTTATGGCACCACAGCAGTAGCGTGCCAGTGCACGAGTCACAACTTTAATTTCTAAGGCAGGAGATTTTCATTTCTAAGGCAGGACAGGTGCACTTAATGCCGGGGCTGAGGTGACTATAGACCCGGCCCTCATAATTAGGTGCTGGTGCTAAGCACCGGCAAGCTCCGGCTCAAATTAAGCCCTGCTGTCAAGGGTGTTATGGGGTTGACACTATATAAATTCATAAAGTGGCCAGACCAGACCAGACAGATGGCCCAAAAGGAATTTCAATGGTGAGCACTGAACGCCCTCGTAGCCCCTGATATAAATTCCAAGATTTGTTTGCAGTTTTTTACCAGTGCAACCTCCTTTAATTCCACCCAGAGAAACAGTTGATACTACAATTTCTTAGTTCTCAGGTGGCATTTATAATTGTCCGTACACTCTCTGAATAGGAATTTGCTTTGTAGGCTAATGTTGTCGTTGTACTAAGGAGAATTTACAACTCCCTTTATTCTATAGCATTCCTCATCATACCAAGTAACCGTGTGCTCCTTATCCCACCAACCATCAAGGAGTCTGCAGGCCCAATGGGCTTAGGCCACAGGGCTTTCAGCTCCTCTGCGATCTGTGGGAATGGGACTTTGGGGGACTGCAGCAGGCCCCCTTCACCGGGGGCCCACAGAATCTGTCCTGTGTGGGTACTCATGGGTCCCCCCTTTCCATGCATGCACCGTGTGCAGGCTTTTCTCCACCCACCCCTTTTTGCTATAGGAGCCCGTGTACGTGTTTGGTATACAAGCTCCCATAGACTTCAATGGCAGTCCGAGGGAACCGAATCCATCACTATATGGATGCATAGGAATTAGTCCATCGGACTCCCAGAGCGCGATTCGCTAGGAAAGCGCTCCGGATCTGAATCATACAGAGGGCTTTCATAGCAAGATCGGAATTGGCCCCTAAGCTTGGGCAGTGCAATACGGTGTGGAAATCATCCATATGGCTAAGAAGCAATCTAGCAATACTGGGAAGTACAAAGTCGACCCTTGAGGAGTAGGCACCATTCCTACTTAAGCCTAGCCCAGGTAACAGATTAGTCAATTTCACTGCCCTCATGTCACTTAACAGAACAACTCTTAATTCAGGGATGGCATTGAAGAGAGCTAGTAACCTTGTTCTGGTTAGAAATATTGTTGAGCTAATATCTAGAAAGAGGTCAATACATTCCTGATATATACATATATATATATATATAAATAATGAATAGTTACAATGATATTAGGGACATCGATATTTTTGTTTCAATATTTTTGCAATTTACAGTATAAGTATAGGATGTCGAAATTTATGTGGTAGATGTTTTGGTGTCGATACTTTTGTAGGACGATATTATTGACGCCGATATTCTGTCACTGAAGAGACAGAAACCACCTGCAGACCAATAGAATAGTGGTAACACATACATTCATGGTGCGCATAGGGGGAGGGGAAAAACAACAGAGTGCAAGGCAGATAAACCCCCTCACCCAGGAAGAAACACATTGAGCCCATTTAGGGCTTTTGAGGGAGGTGCTAGACTTTATGGGAGATACCTTCCTAGGGAATTGCAGTCAGTGGTAAATGTCAATAAATCATTTATTCCAACCATGGGTACAGCCCCACTAATCCTTCTTCCAGCAGCTACCTTGGGGCATCCTATATTCTTATCTATATGCCAACCTTTACTTGTGCATCCCTGAAGGATAACCATTAACTGAATGCAGTCTAGCCAGTAAGCTCAACTTGGAAAACAGGTTACCAAAGAAAACAGCTAGCTCCCAACAAAGCATTAGTACACAGGTTATCCCATGTTCCCTGCTGTAACAATATTCCAAGGCTCCTCACTCGTAGTTCCCTTGTTATCCTCACAGGAAGGTATGCTTGTTGCTTGGGCCACCTTCTGTATTCTACAAAGCTCTGGAACAGGGGTACATGGAAGTGATGAAGGGGCATAGTATCAAGCAGGGCGTTAAAATTATCGTTGTTTTGGCAGCAGAAAACTGCTGCTAAAGCGGCGATAATAGGCTTGATAATATGCCCTGGAGAATTCCAATAGAAGCCCATGTTCACACCAGAACATGGGCTTCTATGGGAATTTTCAAGGGCATATTATCAAGCACAATTTCGCTGCTTCACGGCAGTTTTCTGCCGCTAAAACTGCGATAATTTTTAACGCCCTGCTTGATGATATGCTCCAAGTTTTGTTGCAGAAATTGCACAGGATACGTTTCGAGATCTGAAATTTGACAAATGAACCAAAAGGAGAAGCCGGACAGTGTTAGAAAGGTGTGATGGAGCAATGCTATTTTTTGCAATCTTTTTTGGGTCATCTATTCACAGTTATAGGTTAATTTTACCCGTATGCTCTTTCCATGCATTCTAATTTCCCCTACCTTGTTCCATGCATACTAATTACCCCTACCTTGTTCAGCATTATTCCGCTCTGTGTCCCCTGTTGCACAATCTACTTCCCATACTCCAGTACACTTGTCCTGTTGAAAGCTTTGTTCCAACTCTCTCTCACTCAGCCCTTGCTGAGAGAACATTGCTGTACCACATAACCATCTGTAAATTTTGCGTTAACCATATGGCGCATGATGTACATAGTGACATTCATACAGGCCTGGTCCACAGGCAAAGGCATACAATCACCACATGCAACATACACCTGCATTCTTCTGTCCATAGTCACAAAAGTAAGGAGTTTGCTTCCTAAGTGCAAACAGTGTTTATATTCTAACAGTGATTCAGAGGGGAAGTGATGTTTAATGCTTGCAGGGTGTCATAATGTGAATTGCGGTTTAGTATGTGCAGCTGTGAAAGATGAATAGCTGTTGTTCTGACTATGAGGTGATCTGTTCTTGAACTGCTGTTCGCATTGCATTAGCCAAAATGTACATCTGTATCAAACCGAAGTGGAGCTTGGAAAAGAGTGTTGCCATACACAGAAGCCACCTTAACTCATTGCATTGGTGGAGATAATGTAAGAACCAATGTTCCTGATGGAAAGGATGGTGGGCGACTTGTTTTTTTGTGCATTGTGGCAGCAATTAATTCACGAACTCTCTAGCTATGATATAGTTTATGTAGAATGCTTGCATTTTGTATATCACATGTCCCAGGATATTTATCACACATTTCACATTTGCACGCGTTGCCAGGGTGGACTCCTTGAAAGCTTCTTGTCTTGTACAGAAAGCATGCTTCCAAACTGAACCACTTCCCCTGAAAAAGACCACCACATCTGTGTCAGTACTCTATGCAGCAAGTACAGTACACTGAGTAAAACAGAACCCATGAGTATCACTGGAGAGAGCAGAGCAGGGGTATACAAGGAGTGGCTCTGATGGTGACTCTGTAGGCATCACGAGTGCCCGTATGTGTAATGATTTGTGTGGAGTGACTGTTACATTCAAACATCTCGTCGAATTACACAATATTAGCATCATCTAGATTGCACAAGATTCTTTGGACCTGTGTCACAGCGGTTTGTGTCTTTTATGTCCTAGAGAAGGTTAATGTAATGTGGGCTGCTAAGAGTGGTTGGGCTTCATGGAAGTATCTGGTGGCATGGGGTCTTCCCATGCAGTGCAGAATTCTCCTTCATCTCCTTCAAGTCCTCCAGCTTGATGCCCACCTTCTTCTTTAAGGGCTCACGATTCATCTGGGACTACAGTCAATGGCCCCAATGACAATAATCACAGCTAGAGAGTAATATATTCCTCACTGTTCCGAGTGGAATTCGTGTTCTTTGGGTGACTTCTCATAAATGTGTATGGATTCTGTCCCTATATTTTTCGACAATTTGCTGTATAGGTGCCAAAGCTTTCTGCTTATCATCAAAACCTTAGGCATGTTTCCCAGATTGATAAGTGTTCTTGCATATCTATGGACACTGATGGCTATCCAATCTACGAACATACATGTTTGACTGTCGCCGACTGAAGATAACGAATCACCATTAAGGCAGAAGCTTGGAAGGGTGCTAGGGGAACAGGAAGACCTAACCTTGCAGGCTGTTCAGGGACAATGCGGGCAAGGATCAAAACGAACAATATGTGACCAGTTGTTAAAAATGTTAGACATCTCATCTTTAAATCACACTAAGCATTTCAAGCTCATGAAAGTCCAACCAATGCATTAGAAATGTGTACTGCCCTAAACGAAAGCCAGGGTGTCGGTGTAGAAATAATACATTTTTAACAGCCGCTGGTCAAAGCTACCAAAAACATTTCAGGGAAAAAACATTCTAGAAGTTGTAATATAGGGCTTTCCTGAGGAGTTTACTCCTTCGTAAAATTTTGTTGAAATTGGGAGAGTTCATAGTTTAGCAACTTTGTTAATTGGAGGTGTATAATATTAAAATTACATTGATTTCATTGTACGTTTTAAGGTTTCAAATGATGGGCACTAGTCTTAAAGTCTCCAAAGTAAAATAAAACATTGTCATTTGGGGAGATGGAAGTTCAAAGGGATGTACTAAAAAGATCACTGGGGATGGTGGGCTGTATTTTCTTAGGTGTCCATCGGTGGCAGTGCAGTTTAAAGTTTGAGGTTTTGAAATGTACTATCTAATTAGAGATATGATGAACAAGGTGTCCGTTTAGTGAGGGTAAACAACTGGCAATAAATAAGATCATGAATTATTACATGCTGTGCAATGCACTCATAAATATAATTTTAGACGCTTTAAATACAAATGTTTACAGAAATTGTAAAAGCATAAACATGTTTCCAGGTTTTTAAAGTTACGAAATTATGGTCTATAGATTATGGAATAATTGCAAATGTATATTTTACCTAGTGTTATGTTTATTAAATATTGTGCCTCCTCACTAATATGTTTTAGTCATTATATATTTTAATCTATTAATTAAACATGCTTGTGGTTTCAGGGTGGTGATATTTTTGTTTTATGTCAAGTGGATGGCTGGGTAGCCTTGGTATTTCTCTACCTTTCAGCTTTATTGCTATTACATGGGGCTGCATGCTAAGCTGCAGTCTCTCGGCTTATCAGTGGTTTAGGAATAGCATATTATCTAATGGAGGTGCACATGTATGGCGTGTATGATGTAGTGGAGACCAATGCTTCTGTAAAGCACATCCTTCCAGTACAAGTAAACGCATTCAGCTCAACTCTCATTGGACCTTAAGCTATAAAAGTAATACCTGTAAAGGCAGTTGCTTTGTGCTGAGCAAGATCAATGGTATTGCCGGGGCACAGGGCCGTTTCTAGGTGTTTTGCCGCCCTAGGCGAGAATTGAAAAATGCCGCCCTCTCACTCACTTTTACTATCACCACTCCCCACCCCCCGTCATCCAGGCTACTTACACCCATTCAAAAACAACCAATGCTAAATACCACAACAAGTAGAAAAATACATGATTTTCAATATTGTTAATTAAAAATTATCATTTAGAATCACACACAAAAAATATATATGCATATCAACAACACATATACATATGCTAAATAGCGGTGGAAGCATATTCAAGTACCACTGAGTTGTTTTTTCCAAAGTCATGCTTCTACTATTTTTTGTCTCCAAGTCACCATGATTTGGTTTAATAATATATAGGGACCACCAGGCGCAGAGTCACATACACCAGAGATCTGTCTGGAAGCACTGATGGACTGCGCGCAGCTCATGTGAAGGGAAGGGGGGCTCTTCTTCTCCAAGGCACGAGGGCTGTGATGAAATGCTGAGTCGTTGCTGCGCTCCTGGCACAAGGCCCAGTTACGCACCAGAGGTCTGGAAGCGCTGCTGGAGTGTGCGCAGCTCAAGTGAAGCCAGGCTCCATCCTCAATTCAGCCTAAGTCTTATGGATATTTATGGGATATGGGAGTGTTTGTGGTGGCCCCCATAATATTCGGCTGGAGGGCCCCATTATTTTGCCGTATGCCTTGTAAAGTACCACCTGACCAAGTTTGTGGGGTGGCTGATGCAAAGACACCCGTGTACATGCGGGTTATGGATGGGTCCCTTGTGATACAGGGACTTGTATAAATAAATTAGGGGTGGGGCTGCAAGGCAGTCACGTAACGCACCCCGAGAACACAGTTCACTATGGCGTCCCTTTCATTCTTAGGCCCACAACCCCTTTATTAGTGCCCACTCTAACAATAGGGCCAGCCCATAGGTGCTGGATGTAGGGGTGCTGCAGCACGCCTAACCATTCTGGGGTTCGACATAGATGAGAAGTTAAGATGCCTATACATTTTTATTTCTATCTTATCACAGGCTGTATACCAGTTGGATGGCAGTGTGAGGCCCATTACAGGCCTGCAGTAGATAATGATTTAAGATCTGCTGACGTGACACATTTAGTTTTCAGAATGAAATGCTTCAGGGAGAATCGGGCATTATTGGAAACCTAGGGGACTAAGACTGTCGAAAAACACTGCAGCCTGTTCCAGAAGCCTGGGAATTCAAATTAGGGCATTATTAATACCAATGTTATGCACTATTGCCAGGGACTCAACAGTCACCGAGCAGTAGTACTTAAATCATATGGCCTCAAATGCTTTTCACTGGAACCATAAAGGCAAAGAAAGGCATTGCACTCGCCGTATCTATGGACGTATAATGGCGCACAGAGGTGAGGCGGCCTGCTGTCAGTGCCAAGGGAATGCCTGCTGTTACTCACAGCAAGGACCCAAAGAGTCCTGGAGTCCTTAGTCGACCTCGTAAACATCTGTACAAAGCTGATGCGCTCTTGTGGGCCACCAGAGGTGCCCAGCGCTGGGAGCGCAGCTAAAAGGCACAGCGATGGGGCTGAAGAGAAACAAATCACTTGTGGTGCCTCTAGAAGGGACTTCGAGCGGGACCTAGAGTGGACCACAGATAAATCTGGTAGGGCTATCTGCAAAGCGCGATTGTAATGGGGGTGTGTGCCTGCAAATATATCTGTATTTTTGTATGTACATTTTTCTTTCACTGTTTTAATTCTATGGATGTTTATATATCTTTAGCTATATGTGTAGGCTTGTGTATTGCCTCAAACACTACTTAGCAGTGAAGGGTCGATGGAGAAAAAATGTGCCTGTTTTTTTCTGTGCTGCTTTACAGTACATTCAACAGCTACGGGGGTACATTATCAGGGGTAGCCAGGACAAACACGGCTGGGGCACAGGCCACATTAGGTCATCCTCTAGCATCACCTCTAGCAACAACACTTCAAATCACTCACCTTTATACATCTCTCCTTAACATGCCTGGGGCAGTGCAGACTTCTACTTTCCCTGCCTGAGGGAAGGGAAGAGCCTAGGGGCCTCTTCTTCACCAAGGTACGAGAGCTGGCTGTGGTGAAATACTGTGGCACTCTAGTCTTGACCCAGGCCCAGTTCCACGCACTGCTGGAGTACACACAGCTCTTCTGTAGGGCACACACTCTTCGCAACCATCCTTGACCCCCTCTCCCGTGTCCTCCATCCTCGCCCACATGCACACTGGAATTCCATCACCTCACCGGCAGGAGGCTTGGACATGGGGCCGCGGCTGCCATCGCATAATCATTGGACAGGGCCTGCTGCAACAAACAAACCCAAGTTTCGATTTCTCTGGGAAGTGAGGGTAGGCAAGTTTACCCTTCAGTGCCAACTCTGTTGTGTGCACGTCTCTGGGGCCGTGAGGATGAGCTGGGAGACTCACACATTACATCCGAAATATTTTACACCTGTTCGTAACATAACTTCGCTCACATTATTGTCACCAACTGCGGTGACTCACCTGTGTTCGGGTGAAAGTCGCGTCCACGAGTCCAAGCGCTCCTCTTTGTGGGATGCGGAACAGACCCCGGATCATGGATGGGCTGTTTGCAGAGTCGTGCTGCCTGGCCTCAGTCCGTCCCCTGCGCGCCTAGAGAGAGAGGGTGATGGCATCCCCGTCACTGGCTGCTGAAGCACTGCTCGGGATTGGCCAGAAATGCAGCCCAGGGCCGTCATTGGTAGCGCTATCCTGCGCTACAAGATTGACGGCCCTGGGGACACATGCACCGGTAGTGTGCACCGCCGGCCTGGTCCACACACCACTAGTTAGGGTGTGCGCAGCATGTACAATCAGGTGCGCTTGAACTCCACTCACAGGTGCTGCTGCCTGCTTTTTTGCCTGCTTTATTTTGCCGCCCACCCCCGTTTGCCGCCCTAGGCGGCTGCCTAGTCTTGCCTAATGGCAGAAACGGCCCTGCCGGGGCAACAGATGACCTCTACTTGGATTGGCGTTTGAGCATATGTATATTGAAGGATATGACTTATCCCATTCTGGAGCTTTGATACACATTGTTTGAAGATCACCACATGATGTTGTCACTGGTAAGAGAAATGCTGGGTGATAGTCATTCGGAAGTGTACTCTTGGCACCTTCGACCCACATTCCATGACTCAGTGGTTATTGCTCCCTACATCTTAAGTGCACGGAGATTCAGCTTGAACCCTTAACCCTCTGCTTTTATGTAAGGAATCTGACCACCATCCATGTGAAAATGTGCTGTGGATAATAAAAGGCAAATACTGTGACTTCGCTGTCTGGCTTAATCAAAGATCGTAAGCACCCTCATCATTTCCAAGAGTTGTTTAAGCATGTCTGACAAAAGCTGGAGAATGGTCCCTCTTTGTGACCCCTATCATATTGCGGACTTCACTTATGCAAACACATGGAAGTCCCTGATGCTTTGCAATGTGTTCATCACATGCCTCAGAACATTCATCCAGTAGTGGTACAGCCAAGTAGTACTCCTTGAAAGCCTTTTTTTTTTTTACATACGAGACCTGCTGGTGATGGAACCATCAAATACGACTTTGACTGTTTTGACTAAATGAGTGCACACCATAACACCAGGATAGCATGTGAATATTTCTTTAGAGGGGGCCATAAGTATGCTTTGGCTGTGATCCTGCAAGGCATCAGGAGGGTCTGTTTGTATTCTGGCATGTGTGAATGGTATGTCCAGCTCAAATGTCACTCTGAATACCTCAACGGTTAGCATCATGTAGGATGCCCTATATTTAGGGTCAAACATCCACAGGTGTATATTATGATGATCCAGCGCAGGATGGGCTTCTTGGAAAGGTTGGTCAACTTCAAATGCCTAGCTGAAGGAATTTTACCACTGGATTCAAGATAGCCTGGCTGATAAGGGTTATGAACCCGAAACCGTTCCAAGGATGCTTGTTTCCAGTCTAGGGAAGACATGGCTTGGCAGTTCGGGCTGGACTGTTCCCATGAAGCACAGGGTCAGACTGATTTGCATATGGCCATGTCTGAACTGGGGTGGTGGAGTGAGCTAAAGAATGATGATGGATTAAACCCAGATCAGTTGACTGGGGGGTGAGTGCTTGCAATGTTCAACACTCGGTCCATCATCCCCTTTGGTTTTGCTTTGTTTGCCCTAAGTTGGCAGGGTATGCCAAGATGTGGGTCCTTTGCTCACTTTGCCACTGAATTCAAGCTAGCCTGACTGATGACGGCTGATTAGCCAGAAACTGGTCCCAGGGTTCTTGTTTCCTGTCCAGAGAAGACATGGCTTGGCAGTTCGGACTGGACTGTTCCCATGAGGCACAGGGTCAGACTGATTTGCATATGGCCATGTCTGAACTGGGGTGGAGGAGTCAGCTAAAGAATGATGATGGATTAAACCCAGATCAGTTGACTGGGGGTGAGTTTTTGATTTGCTCAAACTCTCCGTCCATCATCTCCTTTGATATAGCTGAAGGGACTGGCCAACTTTGTTTCAGTTGATGCACCCACTTTTTCCTTTTGCTGCTGACTGATGAATACCAACAAATTCTCCCACAGTGAGGACATGCTATGATCATTTGTGATTGGTGCCGTGAATTCTAGCTCACCTTCACAAGAGCTGCAGATATTTATGAGTGGATGTCAGTTGCATAGTTAATACATTGTACGCTTTCAGGGGAACACACACTCAATGTCATCAGATTTGCAGCTAGTGCTTTGCCAATAAGAGCACATGTGGTGCAGCCACATGATTGCTGCCACCTAACGAGTGGGAATCTCGCTTAGGCCAAGAGTGTGTGTTGCCTGTGATTTAGAGGAAAAAGGGGAGGGAGACGCAAACAGAGAGATGCCATTAATTGGAGAAGAAGGATAAAGCAGAGCCACAGAGCATGTAAATGACAAAAAATATGAGAAGAAAGACAAGAAGAGACAAACATTAAATATAGACAATGAAACACAGAGACGGAAGAAGAGAGACAGAGGCATGAAGACACAGAGACAAGGGGGCGAAGATGGTGTCCCATAGGTTGGTATGATCGGAAATTGAGACAGGACACAGAGACTTGAGACATAAAGGCAACAAGGAAGAAGCTAGTGTCATGGAAACAAGGAAATTCGTTCATTGTGAAACCGGTTTGGTAAAAAGATAACACAAAGTCACAAACTGGACTCATTATTCTACAATAGTTTACTCACAACAAAAAAAATGAACCATATACAGTTTCAGTAGAATAAAAGCGCTTGCTGTGGTAAATTCACAATGTCATATTGACAAGGTTGCCATTTCAGATACTGCATCGAAAAATGTCCTGCTGAGCTGCTTAAAATACATTTTGCATTGATGAAGAGTTTGAAGCAATGGGAAACTAAATTTACGAAGGGTTGGCAAACAGGAACTTTGCAAAGTTTGCGAGTACATAGGCATATGCAAAGACATTAGTGTTGTCGATAAAATTCACCCTACTTCAGAAAATAAAAATATTACAGAAGATTACATTGATAGTCTCAGAGAGACAAAACGTCTCATGCTGTACCATTATTAGGTCATGTAAATTTGAAGTTACTTACAGAATTCTCATTTTATACCTTTGGGATATTTCTGTCATTATTTGGAACGGCGGAAGAAGATTAACATTTTCCCCTCAATTAATATGATCACCCGCTCTTTGTGCATTGAATACCGCCATTCCTCAATATTCTATTTATACACGTAATTTAATCTATTTACACTGCTCTGATGATGCTCTGGTGGGCTTGGTGCTCGCTTTACATACCAGCCAATAAATAAGTGTATATTATGGCATTATAGTTTGTGGTTTAGGTCCCAACCAAGTATCTCAGTTATTGTATTATCTGCACAATACTGATTGCTGGACCATAAGTACCTTATATCACGTCCCTTATTCTTTCTTGTTTTATCCATGTTCTTCTAAGTACCCTTTTAAAACAATTGGTCAAATAATCAGTTCATTTTATGTAGATAATAATCTAAGTAACATTTTTATAAACTTATAATAAAGTCTGGATGCTGTAATAATGGACATTTATTCTGTGGTACGGAAATATGACTATTGATCGACATAGTTTCTTGTAGAAATCAACCCGTTTCCTAACTATGTTTATTGATGAGTTCACGTACATGGCAGTTAGACAGAAAACAGCCATTCGTAATGTTCAGTATGATACATAACCCTTAAACAACGGCTTAAATGAATTTTTGGGATCAAAGTATTCGAGCCTTTACTTGCATACTTTGTAGGTGCAATATGGTGTAGTGTACTATATGAGGGGTGGTTCTTTCCTAATACTTCAGTGGAATTCTACTTACTGGTGTTTATAGCCTGGACTTTCATGAGAACTGTTTTGAAATTTAATGAAGAAGACTTTATATTGCTCTAACGAGCAGCCATTAATTTTCCGTGTTTAGCAGAGCGTTTTAGGGAGACAGTTAGGAATAGATTTAAAATAGAGGTGCCACAGAGAAGAAAGTTCTTTAGGAGACAAATGGAGGGCAGCTGGTCCATGCTGCCAGTGTCTTTGCAACGAAGATTCACCCAAGTAAAACTGTGTACAGAATTAAGCTGGTTGGATTTTCATATTTTAAATTCGGAAACGCCCCTCGAGCTGAAACAATATTGAACCATTCAACAGGAAAAGAAGGAAAATGGATCTCTTAACTTTCACTCTCTGACAAAAGAGTGAAAGCAAGAGACCTGCTTGTCCTGACCTCCTTCCTGCAGTTTATTTAAACACCGCTAGTCGTGTAAAATATATCTAACATTGGTGATTAAATCAGAAGTGAATCAGAATCAGAACAAGCTTTATTCGATTTTATGTAAGTAAAATCACAAAAGCATACACAGCAATTAAAAACACATCATCTTGCAAAAAAAGCTTATTAGTAGACGTACAACATAGCAGCCGCAGTCGGTAGTAGGAGTACCTGCCGGGGGATGACGTGGGGAGGGGAAGGGGCAGGGTGGGAATTAGTAATCTATGGATTTTGGAGGTTTACAGGTAAGTAAGCATATAAATAAAACAAATTTCGTTGTATGCACTGCACCCCCAAATGCGATGCAGTGCGCGCAACGAAATTCGTTTTATTTATTTATATGTTTACTTACCTGTAAACCTCTGAAATTCATAGATTACTGCTTCCCACCCTGCCCCTCCCCCTACCCACGTCACCGCCCAGCCGCGGCTGCAACATAGGCAAATAAAAGGAAGAGAAATCACAATTAAATCAATGCCCCACGGAAGTAAGTCGATCAAAAATATCTAAAACACATCTCCATGTGGCATTTAAAATGAAATGGTCTCTCTGATTCTCAACATACTTTTTAAAAAACAGGCAATTGCATTGGAAAAACATTCATTGTCTAAAAATTGCAAAAATAAAAACGACGGTCGGCATTGGGTCCACCCCCCTAATCTTAAAATTGGCTGAATCCACCTCCTTCTTTCCTTTATGTAAAATTTGCAAAATAAAACCACATGCATTGATGATTGCAAAGACTGATTATCACATGGACAAGAGCATAGCTCTTTTGACCAATTATTTATTTCGGGAAAACTTATCAAACTGTAAAAATTCCCAAATCTAAATCGGGTCAAAACATATCTGTCATACCCACTTAAATGATACTGTATATACTGCTGTATAGTGTGGGTAGTTAGAATAAATTGGTGCTGTTGTACTGTCGGTTTATTTGCTTCTAAAATAAATCTGTTTGCCTTCAGGTGAGTCATGCAGATTTATTTGAACTCCTTCCTGGAGAGAGAATGAATGGATTCAGGAGAAGTATAGTAATCAGGGTACCCAAGATCATACATGAAGTTTTTTACATATTTTAATCAGGCGATCTTAGTAGCCTGGTCCAGCTTCATGCTGTCTTTAATAATATCTTGGTTAAGACCAGTTCTGGTAGATGTCCAGATCCTGTGCCATAGTAAAGCAGGCTGAGTTTTAATAATGTCCGCAATGTATGGAACGCCTATTTCACTATGACAATTGTAAACAGATGTACTAGCTGGAACCCCCAGGAGGAACCTTAAAAAGGCATTTTATTTTCGACTCCGAATAGGTTGGGACTCTTGGAACCCCCACATGCCCGCCCCATAAGTAGCTATACTCACACATTTTGCTTGATAGATCTGCAGGAGCAGGACTGGTGGCCTTCTACCCAATGTTTTTGCAAAGTTGGCCATAGCTACAGTCGATTTCATGAAAAGCTATCTCCTACTTTTAACAGCTTGATGCCAGGACCCATTAGAGTCGAATAAAATACCTAAATATGAAAACGTCTTGGTAGATTCTACCCTGCTACTCCCTATGGACAAACTCCTGCATTTCAGGCTTTCTTTCCCACAATGTTAAACGATTAATAATCGACCTAAAGCACTCTTCACGGTAACATAATAAATCCACCAGTCCTTCGTTTAGCTCTAGACCGGACCTGATAGTTCTTGGTCCTTCCTTTATGCCTACTCCGTTCCGATTGGTTGGAACGAATACATGTGACACGAGTCACCAACGCGGAAGCAACAGCCGAGACTGACCGCTGTTCTCCGCCGATCCGAAGCCACTGCTCCACGCGCTAGACGCTGCTCGCGCTAGATGCTGCTCACGGTCACCGGGGCAAAAATTACCTGAATTTAGGTAAGCAGGTTACCTCTAGCACCAAGGGAGGGTTATCCTCCGGTCAGCGCACGAACCGGGTGCAAACTAGCGAGATCGCTACTTGGAGCCTATTTTTAAAAAAAACACGCTGAATAGATGAAGGTGGTAACACACTTATCTATTTTTCCTCATATGCTAGGTGACCGAAATAACCATTGCCAGTGACAGAGGCGATATTCCATCCAAGCCACCGGATTGCCCGAGGGGGCACCGGTAGGACTGCCCTATCACTTCCATCGTTTGGTAAGTCCTCACTCTGCTTTTCGATCTTTTACAGTGCGGAGTAAAGATGGGGGTTTGAACATGTGCTCCTCCCTTACAGGTATTATAACAAAGCACAGATTGACCCACTCGGTGAATCAATCCCCAAGATATTAGGTGAGTCTAGCACCTTGCTTCTTCATAGACATAATACTGGATATCAGATGCCCTTGGGAGATGGGAACTGATAATGTTCCATATCTTCTATACTCCACAGGTGACTCATACCCTGGAAGATTGAATTGAATTCCCAGTTGACCAGTCCTATTGGTAATGTACCCTTCAGCATGTATTGAGACCACACCTCTGTAAATATCAATCATTGATATTCCTAATAGCAACCTCCCCTTTTACACTTCAGGTGTCCGATCCAGACCATTCATTGGACAACGGCCAAGCCAGCTTTCTACCCCTCCCTACCTCCCTCCCCCGTCCTGAGGAAGACCCGCCGCCTAGGCCCAAATATCCCATGAGCATCAGGGTCGAAACGTCGACGCTTTTATTACCAATGTGCCTGTACCCATAACGTCCCCTTCCTGTTCTTACCCCCCAAAACAAATTGTGCGGACAGGCACACAGCAACAGCGGAAGGTTGCCCTCTTTGTTCTATTGTAAATACCTGAATTATCTACCTAATCTTCTCCTTTCTTCTTTTTCTAAACACTTGAGCACCCTTTATCTTCTCACTGACTATACTCAATAGTCCTTGCGCCGTTTTTTGATAATTATTGTTTTATAAGCAACTGTAAATAAATATGTAAATTCTCTCGAAGTACATTTTCAGAGTGTGGTGACAATTCATTGATCGTATTGATATGCCAGGGTACTATCTCTTTTTCATTTAATGTATATAGAACCAATTGAGATAAGACATATATCTCCCTTATCCAGCTTGAGTCAAAGCATGCTGATTTAATTTGCATTTTCTAAATCAAAAAGTGTTTCATGTAATGTTTGTTTCTTGATCGATAGTCGAGGACCACTGTTTTTTCTTAAACTGATTTATACCCAGGTCCTTTGACTCTATGGGTAACACCCCATTGATTTAATGGTTTCTTTCCCACACGTCACTATTTACGTTTTTGTGGCGTTCAATTTTAAGCCCAGATTATCCATATATGCAGAATAGGTTGAAAGTGTCTTTTGTAGGCCTATCTGTGTGTGGTGAATGTATGTGGGTACTGCACTCTATTTTACCCTTTACTTTAATTGTTTGTTCGGTATGCGTGCAGCACTAGATTAGTGCCTGCTTACTGTGGTAAATCAAAATGTGTGTAGCTTGGTCCCAGAAGATCACCAGGACTCTAGCGCGCACTGCAATTAATTCAAATTCTCCAATTGTACGTTTCAACAATTTCCTCAGAAGTTCAAAAGAACATTTAAAGTTTCACTTTACTAGCATATACATTGAAAATTAATCACAAAGTAAACAATTGCATTTCCATCATATCAATACATATTCAAAACATGATTCAGAACAATGCGTTAAAAAACCCAATGCATTTCGGGGCTAAGGCCCCTTCATCGGGGGTCTGTTAAAGAAAAAGGAAAAGAGAAGAAGGAAACTCAATTACTAATGGTGCCGTAGAGGTCTTTTTAAAATATTTTTAGTTTGTAATTTTAGCGATTCTTACCAAGAGTGTTGGATAACTCGATAATTCCTATGTCAACAAGTTTATTTCATTGCTTACGGTCGATCTAAAAGAGAAGGATTGTATAGGTATCTTATTTTTGAAGCTATGTATAAAGAATTTTTAGTGTTTATTTAGTTTTCTGAATTGGTTTACCTAGGCCTTGCTTGTATATTATATATCTGCAAGAGAAATATTGTATTCATAGTCACTTCCAGGGAATGTCAGAATTTATTTTTATCATCAGCGTGATTTAAAATAATATATGCTCACCTGCGAATCTTTTTCGGACTGAAAATAAAATGTCCTACAAGAAATGAAAAATACATATATTCTAATGAGCATTGTGATGTTCATTAAAGGTCTCAAGCTCTATAGAGTTGAAAGGAAGGTTTTTTACCTGCGAGCCTCCAAGATAGTTCAAACGGTCTTGCTAAGTTATTAAGGCATTTTGGCTGTGAATAAAAAATGATAATAAACGCATTCAGAAGCCTGCTCGAGGTTTAAAAGCGGTAGAACGCTCATTGGTGCTTATTCAAAGTCTTACCGATAGCGCAAGCCATCCTACTCGGTACGGCGTTTTCAGTCAGGTGTGTCGACCGGAGTTAAACCACTCCGTTGTTGGTCCTTTTTTAATGTGTAACCATTAATGTTTGGCACGTAGTAATTGACGAAGGACTTGTTCATAAGTGTTATGTGGCCGCCATTAGTAAGAGGTAAAAGTTTCAGTCGGGAGTGTCGACCGAAGTTAAACCACTCTGGTGTTGGTCCTTTTTTAATGTTTAACCATTAATGCTTAACACGTAATAATTGACGAAGGACTTGTTAATAAATGTTATGTGGCCGCCATTAGTAAGAGGTAAAGATTGAATATTAAGTGCTATACTTTTAAGTGGTTTAAACCTATTCCAGTGAATATCACACTATGATGTTGCTCAAGAATGAAGTATTGACCTTTGCATGTAAATAATACCAACATGATCGAAATCATTAGAAATTATATATAGCAAAAAGGTTACTAAGACTCAGGCAAACAATTTGAAATACAAGAAAATAATGCTCAACATATACAAACTCCTACCTATGTACAATCTCAAATTCAAATTAACCATACTTCGCTGATGCGCTTATGTGTGTTTGAAAGTGTCTGTCTATCCTCGTGTCATGTATATGTACATATCACTGTGGATTAGAGGCCCGTGAAGATCTATTAGGCTGAAAGTTTAAAGATTTACAAGAAGCAAATCATTTCCATTTTATCATTTAGCCCATTGGGGGCCAGTGTCTGTAATTTACGTATCCAGAAGGCTTCTCTCTGGAGCAGGATTCTAGCATTATCTAATCCTAGTAGTTGTGGAACAAGTTCTATAATTTGAAACCTTAATTGGGCTATTGTATGAGCCATCTCCATCCAATGCTTCTCAAGAGGTGAAGTGTAGTTTTTATTTCGGATTCGACTTTTATGTTCCGAAAGCCGCAACTTAAGTTTTCTGTCAGTCTTGTCAACGTACAGTAGTCCGCAAGGACATTTAATTGAGTACACTACATGCTCTGAGTTGCAATTGGTGGTGTGTCTTAGTTGAATTCTTTCTCCTGTACGAGGATGCAGTAAAGTGTCGCCTGGTATAACATTATTACAATTCTTACAATTGTAACATCGGGTGGTACCTTTGTAGATTTCTTGCTGTTGACTGGTCCCCTTATATCCTTCTGGTTTATTGAGTAGTTCCTTGAGGTTCTGCGCTCTTTTGTAGGCGAATAAAGGTTTGTCAATAAACAATGATCCAAAGTCTTTCTCGACCTGTAAGATCTCCCATCTTCTCTGTATGATTCTTTTTATATCCCTCGACGCTGTCGAGTATTTTGAAACAAAAACCATCCTTTTGTTTACAGTTTTCGATTTCTTCTGTAAAAGTTCTGATCTTGGTATTGCCCTGATTTTCTCTATTTGTGCTTCTAGCAGTTTTTTGGGGTATCCCCTATCTTGATATCTTTGTTTCTGATCTTCTAGACTCTTCTCACATTTTTCACTGTCTGTGTGTGGGCCATCAGCACTGCATCGTCCGCATACAGAACGGTAGCTATAAGGCATTTATTAACATATGGCGTGTCCTGCAACATTTCCACCATTACTTGTTCCAAAGCATTTGTGTATAATGTGAACAAGAATGGTGCCAGGACACTGCCCTATCTAACCCTCCTTTCCACCTTAAAAGGTACAGTGCATTCTCCCCTTGTTCCGTATCGGACCTTAGCCGTTCCGCCACTACAGCTGCTTCAGAAACAGAACCAGCGGGGGATCCACCCCCATTTCAGTTAAGATGTCCCAAAGTTTACTCTGTATGACACAGTCGAAAACAGCTGTGAGGTCGACAAATGCTAGGCAAAGTCTCCCAGTTTAGGCCTGTGTGTATTTCCCTTGTTAAAATACTGAGATTAAGAGCTTGCTCCATAGTGCCCAACCATTGCCTAAAACCATATTGTTCATCAGAAGAAATATTTTTGTCTTCTGACCAGTCTTGGAGTTTGTTTAAGACGATCCACCCTCCTACCTTCACCAAAGAGTCCAATAAAGATATTGGGTGAAAGCAGGCTGGATTTTGCCGGTTGCCTTTCGTAAAAATGGGTACTATATTAGACTCGGACCAGATCTTAATAAAACCCTGCGAGCAGTAAGCATGCAATACCCGTGTTAATAAGGGAGCCCAAAGATTTGATTTAAAAAGTTCAATTGGCACACCATCTGGGCCAGGAGCTTTACCCCTCTTGCTCTTGTTGATTGCACCAATTACCTCTTCATAAGTAAAATAAAGATCTAGTGGAGGTATTTCATAAGCACTAGTTCCCCGTTGGCTACAAGGGGAGGTTAAACTTACTTCAACCGGGTAAGAATTAGAAACCTTGGAAAATAAATCCACCCATTGCTTTCCATTATCAGCAGCCTCTATCAATGGTTTATTAGAGACAGTGAAAAAAGGAGTATTCACTGCCTGCCAAAAAGTGGCACTATCTTTATTCCTTGAACCTTCATGTAGAGTGGCCCAAGCGTTATCTTTTAACTCTTTTTTGCGTATTTTTAAGGCTTGGTTATAGTCCCTCCTGCACTCCCGAATTTCCTCATTGCCCCTTTCGGATCTGTGAAGGGCTGCCTTCAGTTTGGTGTATGCTTTTGTGCATTTGGTATCAAACCAACCCTGCATGTGTGTGTACCTTTATGCTCCACCATGAGAGTATTTTGTATTTCATGTGTAAGGTGAGCAAAAGCTTCTAGAATATTATCAGGGGAACTAGATTCCTCCAAACAGGTTAAAATAGAGTTATAGCACTGCTGGTTGGGAGCGCTAAACTTACACTCAATGGGAGGTAAATTGCATTCTTATGGATTTTATAGATTGAGATGTGAAGCATATCGACCCTGTAAGATAATAAAGTTGATTGTTGATTTAAAACCTCTCCCAGTAAAAGTGTGCTCAAAATCAACCGGGGGAGAGCACAAGTTGTTGGCAAAGCCCAAATCATGTGAGAATAAAATCACATTTAATAGGGCACCAGAATAAGAGTGCAAAAAATGGGCATGAGGGTAATTTTCTTCTAATAGTAAGCCACAGTTTCTATCCCCGCTTAGGGGGCATAACTTGGTATTAAAATCGCAACCCCAGATGACAATCACCTCTTGATCTCTATGTTTCTGCAATTTGATCAAGTCACTGTTTAATTTCTTTAGGACTTCCCTTATCTGGTTTTTCGGGGCGGTATTATAAAAATGTATCAAGGCCAATATGAGATTTTTATCTAATTGGATCGATATGATTTGATAATGAATTTCATATATCGACAAAGTAATCTTAGATACCTTGATCAGATTTTAAACATAAGTACAGATTTCCCCTTTGGCTCTCCCATGTGCTGAGGGAACTGCGGCAGTGTGATATGTCTTGAAGCCATTTATGTGGATTTCGCCTGTTTCCCATGTATCTTGAAAACAAAGAATTTTACATTTCTCTGTGAATTCGGTCTGTACAGGGTGTGTCAGTTTAGTTGTCGTTTTGGGCATTGTTGCTTTCTGGCCTAATGGGGGATATGGCAGATGAGAGTGGGGATTCTTTTATTAAATTCAACCTGTTAACTAGGTTGTTTCCCCAGATAGTTGATAGTGGTCTTCTCTGTGCATTTTTAATTCGTAGTACGTGCCGACCACTGGCATTGATAACCCCCAGGGCCCCATCTGGTACATCGTCCTATTTATCTGTAGGAATTACTGGAGCAATATAGGTAACCGTTACCCCTCTGGACCTAGTGCTCTTTTTCTGAGTAATTAGTCAGTCGATCTCATCTAGTGTTTGGATGGGCGCAAATCAGTTTGATACGGGGAACAACCTTTATAACGCAACTTTTAGCACGCAGTGCTATTACAACGCAGACTTTAAAACAAAAATCATTACAACGCATTACACTGGGGGGTGCTCTAGGATAGGGAATAGTTTTAATTTACTATCCAACACCTTCCCTAGTGTCCACGGGGACTGGTGTTGGAATAGAAAATTAAACTATTCACTATCCAGCACCCCCCAGTGGAATGCGTTGTAATGGAATGTGTTTTAAAACTTGCGTTGTTACAGCATGCGTGGTAAAAGCATGCGTTGTAACAACGTACATCCGTTTTATACGTCTATATTGTAAGTATGTTGTCCAGGACCTAGCACGGCCATATGATTCACTCTTTGCCCCATACAATATGATGGCTGGTAAAAAAAAGCCTAAGGGAGAACATTAATATCGGCATATAATATGTTCTTGTCCCCTGATCGGCAAATAATTTCTTCCACTAAATGTAGAGTTTTAAACGTAAGACAACACAATTCCCCTGTAAAATGTTTCTATCATTGTCCAGCCAACCGATTCTCCTAGCCTTTTTAAATTCATCAAACAATACATCGGCCAACCCTGTTTTATTCCCCAGCCAATGTAGTGCCTTATTGCGTAGGGAAACCCAGGTTTCGTTTTCTCTCGGGCACAGGCTTGGTACATTGGCCAAAATTACTGTATATGGAGTTGCGGCTGGTAGTAAGTTTAAGCTGTCTGGAGTTTCCACATGAGGAGAAAAGGAGAGTGGGGCTCTATTAGATGACTCCCTCCACTATACTATCTTTATTCCTTTCATACGCTATCTTTCTTCTGGGTCCCATGACTAATTTGCAAGCTAGCTGTAGGTTTACTATATGCCCTATTCCCCTGAGCCATCACCAAATGGTGTCTGTGGTTTAGAATGATTATCAGTTCCTATACTAGTGGCCCTAGATGGGACTCTTGGTAATTCATGATTGTGTGTAATATCCTCCTGCTTGCTAGTATTCTGAACTCTAAGCGCTTTTTCCAGTCTACCCTCAATCTTGCTCACCCTGTCTGTCTAACTGTTTAGGGTCATTTTCAAATAGGTCTCTAAATTTGTTACTAGTGTAGTAAAGTTACCAAGATCACTGGGCGGTGCGGGGCTTTCTTCTTAGAACGTGGGTTTTGGTCTATACAGGGTCGAATTAAAGATTTCGCGCTTTTGGGCAGCTGTTTCCTGGTATTTGATTTTAAAGTCCTTGATTAGTGGGGGTTTATTTGTATTTCACTTGTAACTGCCTCAGGGCTTACGATTTTCTCAGGATTACATGGTCTTTTCGAGGGGGGTTGGGTTTCCGACTCTAGGTCACTACTCGGACGCTGTGCTACCACAGTGGAGCCTACCCGCATAATCATGGTGTCGTGCCAGGTGTGAGACAGCCGTAAATAAACGTTATATGGCAAAGGCAGGCCAGCGGAGCCCACGAGCGGCCTACCTGCAGCATCCCTGTCCCTCGCCGCGCAGCGTGTGGAGTGTGAGGCTGCGGCGGCGGGGGTGAAGAAACTTCCATAGAGAGCGCCCGCAGCGTGTCAAGAGCTGCCGGGCACTAAAGGAACAAAGCTGAGCCCACCCGCAACTGGCCGATAGTGACTGCACCATTCCCCCCCCCGCTCCACAGCGTGTGAAAGTGAAGCAAGCTGCGGCGGCGGGGTGCACTAAACACCAACATGAGCCTGCAGTGTGTGGGGGGCTGCCGGGCGTGAACAAATGCCTGCGGGACAAGAGGCGCCGTCTGGCGCATGTGAAGTGGCAACGGGAGCAAAGACGGGGAGTGGAGCAGCTAACCACTGGCCCGCCCCCACCCTCCCGGACAAGCAACTCACGTCACCCGCCTCTTTGGCTAGTGACAAAAACACACATCTCACAATGAGGCCGCTCGAACCGTTGAAGCACCACAGTAACCCTATCTTCCCCCCAAGTTCACCCAGTCACCGACTATTAAGCCCTTGCACGTCCTGGGGTCACGGGAACAATGAAAAGACTCACCACTAAGGTGGTCCTGATGTAGGAAAGTCGCCGGACGATGTGCCCGCTCCGTGGCTGACAAACGTGGGACCATCAGGAATCTGAGAGCAGGCCTGACTGAGCCCAGAGCACAGCCTGCTCAGACAAAACAAAAAAAAAGTGAAAGTGCACGAAGCCTGCAGCATGTGAGAAGCTGCTGGGGAAACAGGGATTCCAATGAAGAATTATGAGCAACACTGCCATCTAGTAGGAACTCTTTTGAACTGCAACAGATCAAGCAAACAAACCCCAGACAAGCCAAGGGAAAGCCTACAGAGGTAAAGCAAGCATGCAGCGACGCGGACGGAGACAGAGACCCATCATCACAGGTGAGGTGATGCCTGGGCGCCACAGGTGCTCACCGCAACGCAGTGAAGAGAACAGCAACAGAAGACACAGCAGTGGGGAGTCAAGAACGTCTACTGTAAGCAGCAAGATTCAAAGGCAACTGATGGAAGAGCGCAAGAGTACCCCGGACGCGGACGGTACAGGACAGCGCCTGACAGTAAGGAAACCACACCTCAAGTACTAGAAGAAGTACGCAGCAAGTACCCAAGTACTGGAAGAAGCAGAAGTACAGCATGCACCTGGAGAAAAGCGAAGACCCCACAGAAGCTAAAGAAGAGCAAAGAGCAACGCGAGACTGAAGATGTACCACGAAGGTACGAAGTGAAGCACAAACTTGCAACTGCCATGCGCAATGATGTGCAATGAAAGAGTGACGCAAGAGCACCACGCCAAGAAGATAAAGAGCCTCACCGGCAGCGCGCACGAGAAGTGAACCCACCAGAGAAGGTCCATGGAGCGGTGAAGTAACCCTCCGGAAAACAGCAGAGCACACGAAGAGCGCAGGCGAAACTGCGCCAACGCAAAAGCACTGCAGCAGAAGCACATGGCGATCCCAACGATCGTGGATAGCGAGAAGGCTCCCGAAAAGGAAGCTGTCCACCCCATCTGGCAGCAAAGAAGATCGCCCAAGAAGAAAAGGATGATCCGACCAGCCAGAGGGGCGCCCAAACAAAAGCCGATCACCCAGATAGTCGCCCGAGAAGGAAAAAGAAGAAAACCGACCTGCCAACAGGTCGCCCGAATGCTGACCCGCGGTAAAGGCGCAGCGAAGGTATTCTGCCAAGAAGTCAGGATGAAGACGTCCTGCCAGAAGACGTCCGTGAACTGAGAGATCAGGATAATGTCCGGAAGAAGACCCGGAGAGACGCACACAACACCTACAAGAATTGGAAACAATAGGAGGCAAGAGAAAAGATCGTAACGACCGGTCCAGTCACAGAAGAATGGAGAGAAGACAGTGTCCTAAAGCCAGGACAAGACCAGAGGGAAACAGGCGGAGTGCATGCTGCTTGAAGAAGCCTGGTCAGAAAGACTAAGACAGAAAGGTGACAGCACCGTGTCGTGAAAAGAAAGAATAAAGAAAGAAGTCATGTGGCACAACGCCAAGAACAACATCTGGAAAAGGTGAGGAGAGGTGTGACAAGTCTACACATCTACAAGAAGAATAGGTGACACAAACCACAACACCGTGTACAGTGAGCCACACATCCAGGAGAACACTGATGGCACCAGGAACTGATCAGGCATCTACTCACAAGACCCCGACTACCTGTCGACTACAGGAGCGCACAGGCCGGACCATTGGCAACACCCACCTTTGGGATCGAGCGGAAACCTGGATGCGGAGGGAGCTCAGATGGCCTGAACAAGGAGAACTGACCATTCCACACCAGCCCGTGGAGATCCAAGGGGCAAAGGTCTCAGGGACACCGGTGGCAGAGGGTCCCAACACGAGAGATGGATCCATCGCGGTCTAACCTGCACGTCCCAGGAAGAAGAGAAACTTGTGTGCAAAGGCAGGAGTCAACAACTACCCTCCAGGTGGAGCTACGGACTTTGAGAGGTAGTACCCCCATCGTCTCCTCCATTCACACGCAGACTGTGGAGTTGGAGCAACGCTGTGTATTAATACCCGGCCCAGTGGAAACCTGATGTAAAAGGCCTCCGGTACATCTCGTGGCAGGAGAACACCCGAGAGAGAGGCGTCCTAGTGAGAAGAATGTCCTTCAGACACTCCATCCTTTGCAATGTGAAGCCAAGCTGCTGACAGTGAAGAAACCGACGGACCAGCGGAAGACAACATCATCCCGGTCTAACATCTGGTAATCCTGTTGACGTCATCCTCAAATACAACATCTCAGTGGACTGACCAACACACTTCAACGGTGCAAGTTCACAAGCGCACGCCCACCAAGAACCAAGACGTCAAGCCAAGAAGAACTAAAGTTTCAGCAGCAATTTCCACCGTCGTCATCAAGCAAACAGCTGAAGAGACTCAGTGTAAATGTGTAATTATTTTATATTTGTGTATCTCCTCCCACAGGTTCGGACTTTTTGTCTTTCCTAATTTTTATCAACTTTTGGGAGGAATGTTGTTTCCTATCCTAACAGACACAGTCAAGGGTTAACAATGTATGCCTACACTAAACACTCACCCACCACTGATGTCACGAGGCACGTGACATCAGTCAATAAAAGGAGCAGAGCGCACGTGCTCGTGGATCAGTAACCCACCATCTAACAAAGTGTCTGTGTCCTGTTTCTAGCTGCATGTGGGCCTAGGGCCCAGAACACAACAACTCCCACAGCCCCTGTGAGATAGTTAAGTAAAGTCAAACCAGCTGCCCCCTTGGCCATACTCAGTAAATGTAATGATTGGCTGGCGGTTTTTTTCTTTTACCCATTCTTCGGCCTATGCATTAATTCAGGCTTCACCACACTAAAATATACTTCTTCGTCCCAATAGTTAAATAGGAAGACAACAATGCAAACAGGGTTTTAATAATATGAGCCTCGAATGTTTTTACAGCCTACGGGGGTCAGTGTTTAGCAAACAATATTAGATTTGAGATTACTTGCTCAGTCCTTTCCGGTCAGACTCCCTTTGACGGTGCACACTCCAGTTGACAGAAGAACGAGCCCGACAGAAGACCAAGAGGGGGGCCCAGCCCAGCCTCCTTCGGTCTCTGACGGGCAAGGATGGGTCCGACCTTGGCCCGTGTCCCCATCGATTTAAGCGCCTTCTGGCGCTGAATGACGTGTCAAGGATAGGACGAGCCTGGGAGATGGAGTCCGTGCTGGCTCCTGTGGCTGGCTCTCACCCTCGCTGGCTGTAAGTGCGTAAGTAAGAAGTGAAATTGCGGACTTGGCGATTGGTTGGCATGAAAGTGATCGGGTTTTAAGCATGGATTTTACCTTTTTCACTGTATTCTTTAAAATCATTGGTACATTCATTAGTTTGCCAAATTTCCTGATGAAAGGCAACATGGTTAATTCATCAAACCTATTTTGTATAGGGTATTGGGGTTGGTTTAAAAAAACACAGTAATTCAAAATAACTTGAAAATTATTCAGAATATGTGGTACCAAAAAGCAGAGAAAACTTGAAAGGGGTTAAACACTTCAACTTTTCGAAGAGAAGAAATGTATGTATGTATTTTAGTTTTCCATCAATTCTTCAATGTGTATAGCTGCCAAATGACTCATGTGATGTGTGACACCTTTAACACTTCAGATTATCTAGCTGATAGAACTTTGAATTTTGTTCTTACCATTACAGGTATAGGGTTGGAGATACACACCTGCAAAATGCTGATGGAGAATAAACTCAGGAATAGCTGTCAAGACTGGCCGCAGGTGCCACTCGTGATATGGGGCAAATTATCAACATGTTCTATCTATTTTACATGTCCTTGATTATTCTTGTGAACCACCCTGGGCCACTTCCCCTACAGCCCCCATTATGAGCATAACCCTTGATCCCCGAAATGCACATAACAGAATGTTTTCCCCTTACATAACACTCATACTCTCACTTATAGATCGAATAAAGGTGTGTTTTGGGCCTTTAACTCGATGTTTCTACATTGTAAAGGTGGAATTGTTTCCTCAAAAATCAATTCTCGCGACTGGAAACCCATGCCCGTCAAACTTTTAAATATAGAAGGCGTGAAAATACTTTTTTTGCATGTGTCTCCATTTACATTTAAACTTACTACAGTTTCACAATCACCCGTTTCTTATTATTATTACCAAGTCGTGTTATTACTGTGACTAACCCAACAATCTCTAAATCGCGTAGACTGGTTGAGATGGGTGTATATTAGTCAAACTGTATATGGAGTAACAAGTGTATATGTTTTATGACTCTGTGGGTCACAGGTCAGGAATCTGTGTCTTTCAATAGTAGCGCCATGATTCGGGAGTGAGATATCAGCAACACATGAACTGTACACGTTTTGTGTGTCGATTGCATGGTGTGTGTCTGTGTATGTGTTGTAAAGAGTCTGTATCTATCCCGTTTGTCACTGTCTATATCAGTCTGAGTTTATATGGAATCAGGAATC
The DNA here is from genome assembly GCF_964263255.1 of Lissotriton vulgaris. NCBI lineage: Eukaryota > Metazoa > Chordata > Amphibia > Caudata > Salamandridae > Lissotriton > Lissotriton vulgaris. The sequence goes on along the minus strand of NC_141695.1, from coordinate 1,086,881,559 downwards.
TTTGTTTTATAACTTTGTGTGTCAGAAGTGTATCTTGCGCAACACGGAATGCGTTCATGCTTCATGTGTGCCAGGCCTGCAGATCAGTGTCAATCCATATAGAGTGTGTATAGAGCTATGACAGTGTATGTCATGAGTCAGTACTCTGTGCCTTTCAGGAGTGTTTAAAATCAGAGGAGTATGGAGTCAAGAGTGGGGTGTCTGTATCCTGTGCACTGTGTGTGATGTTTATGTATTATGTAAAGTATGTTCATCGGTGTTATGGACTCACCAATGCCCAAATCACACACTCTACTTGTGGTGTGTATCTGTGAGATCTGCTGTGCACCTAGATTAGTTTAAATAGGTGGAGTCAGGAAAGTTTATGTTTTATGACTCTGTGTAAAAAGTCAGAAGTATGTATTCGGTGTGGTTGAGTGTATATGTAAGTCATGCCTGTGGGTGTGTATGGAAGTTAGAGTACATATAGTTTTATGAGTGTGTGTGTTAGGAGTCAGGACATGTGTCTTTCAAGAGTGCATAGTGTCAGGAGTGTGGCATCTCTTACGTGTGGACTGTGTGTGAGACTTTGAGAATGTGCACCAGGCATATGAAGGATATTGTGTATGTATTCTAAGTTTAGTCTGCATACTCCTCAAAAACTCAGTCTTAGTTTGCAAAATTCGAAGGGGTTCGTATTTCGGTGCTACTGACAAACTTTATAGGGGCATATTCACAAGGAGCTATAACCGAAATTACCGGCACTTTTGAGCAGCCAAAGTTGTGATAAATTTACCCCACTATTCACAAGCTGTTGCTAACAGCCCACAGCACCAGTTTTCCCACAATAGCAGCCGCAAAAAACTTCACCACAGAGGACCCCTGCAACTATCGCTAATCAGATGCAGAGTAGACGTTCCTGTGACAAAACCCGTGCCAGCACCACACCTCAACATTCACAATGACCAGCCAGACCTGTGATAAGAACACAAAAAACGCGATATCCTGCGTTAGCAGCAGGATATTTACACCTGCCCTGACCTGGTGTAAAGTCGGACCACAGCCTGCACCACAAAAAGGAGCACAGCCCACATCCACACCTGAAGACAAACAGATGCCATAGAGCAACTGAACATGCAGCACAGACACTCAAGATAGCCACAACACCTACCGACACCACACCCACGACCATCCCTCGCCGGCCACCCCCTACCAAAGACATGACACATCAGCTACACCGAAAAATGTACGAAATAATCTGCCTGAGGTCACACAATCACAACTGTTGACATGTATGTGTCGTCACAGAAATGAGCATCACACATTCACTTTTTGAAGCAAATAATGAAACTTTATTTAAATTGACACAGAAATCAGATGAAGAAACATGGCAGCTCCCCTCGAAACAATCCGTAGGTCACAGCCTGCAAGACAAAAACATGATGAGAAGGTGTGTCCTGCACACATCAAAGGACAGAGAGAGAGAGAAGGAGAGAGCAAGAAGAAGAGAGGGGAGAGAGAGAGAAGAGGAGAGGGAGAGAGAGAGAGAGAGAGAGAGAAGAGAGGGAGAGAGAGAGAGAGAGAGAGAGAAGAGGAAGGGAGAGAGAGAGAGAGAGAGAGAGAGAGCTGACCCTGCGCACCCAGGCCACACTGCTTACCTGCTGCCATCAGTGTGTCACAAACCACTTGCCGGTACGTATAGCAGTACACCAGGTGACACATGTGAGACAGAGCTGTCATCTGAAACAGAGTCCAGAGACATGACTGGCATAGTAAACACACTTGCACAAGATAACATCAATGCATACCCAGGCAGACTCATCCCAGGCCCTCCTGCCGCGTAATCGGAGCATGCCTGCCCATGCACACACGGGTCTCACTGCTCACCTTCCACCACCAGCATGTAGACTGCAGGTCCCACCACGTGCCACTGCAAGCCACAAGCCCGGGGCCCGCAGACATAGCACCCTCCACACCATGCAGCCACGCTGCGCAGGCCACCAGGTCTCATGTTTGGTGCTGGGTCTTGATTACACCATGGGATGGGACATACCAGGGCACCTGGCAACATCGCAGCCTGCACAGGTGCTCCGCCCAATGGATGACACTAACTCTGTGATCCCGGAAGTGAGGCCATGTGGCGTGGCCTACACTGCAGTCCTGCAAGGCACACTAATCCTGAGCAATCCGAACCGCCGGGACGGGCCACCATCGCAGGCTGCACATCCGCTCAGCAGCTCAAGGTGCCAATGACTCAAGTCATCGTCCCGTGACGGGGTGCCTGTGCCGGCCGCAATGCAGCGTGTGCCACAAACCCTGCTCAACCAAAGTCAGCATCCAGTGGCGGGGTGCCTGTGCCGGCCGCAATACAGCATGTGCCTCAAACCCTGTTCAACCCCAGTCAGTGCCTGTAATGGCCGGATTTTCTGATTAGATGGGATCAGCCCCTAGGGGCCCCTCCAACCCAGCCAGAACGTAATCACATCCCTCCTCAGGACTATCCATCCAGGCACCTGGGTACCTACCTGAGGATGGGGAACTCGCAATATACAAGCTCATATTATTAAAAACACCACTAAATCTATAGGGATACTAAGAATACTCACTGATTACTAAGGATATCCATACCCTACACCACACTCATACATCAGTTAGTCTCGCGGCCACTCAGACCCAGACTGATCTACCCTAGGGCAGATATGACACACAATCCGGTGCGTCTACACATGGGCCTGCAGAACCCAATGCTCCCTTTTCCAAACGGTTCGCAATCCGGCAAACCTCCACGCCAGTCTCCTCCCTGACGCTCTCACTTATTCAATTTACAAAAGGGGGTGGTGATGAACAGAGTGTCTGAATTGAGCAGACCACTCTTACCCAGTCCAAAGATCAGGGCTTGATCCATCACCGTTATTTATCTCACTGCCCCATCCCAGCTCAGAATCTGGCTATATGCAAATCAGTCTGTCCCTGGCCCAGTGCATCATGGGAACAGGGCAGACTAAACTACCAAGCCAATTCTTTACCAGAAAGGAGACAAGCTACCGGGGACCGGTTTCTGGCATTTCAGCCTCTTCGGCCCGGCTTGCTTGAATCCTGATGGAGCAGTGAGAAAGGGACTCATGTCTGAGTATACCCTGCCACACCTATAGTGGCCAAAATCGATTTACAAAAGGGGGTGGTGATGAACAGAGTGTCTGAATTGAGCAGACCACTCTTACCCAGTCCAAAGATCAGGGCTTGATCCATCACCGTTATTTATCTCACTGCCCCATCCCAGCTCAGAATCTGGCTATATGCAAATCAGTCTGTCCCTGGCCCAGTGCATCATGGGAACAGGGCAGACTAAACTACCAAGCCAATTCTTTACCAGAAAGGAGACAAGCTACCGGGGACCGGTTTCTGGCATTTCAGCCTCTTCGGCCCGGCTTGCTTGAATCCTGATGGAGCAGTGAGAAAGGGACTCATGTCTGAGTATACCCTGCCACACCTATAGTGGCCAAAATCGATTTACAAAAGGGGGTGGTGATGAACAGAGTGTCTGAATTGAGCAGACCACTCTTACCCAGTCCAAAGATCAGGGCTTGATCCATCACCGTTATTTATCTCACTGCCCCATCCCAGCTCAGAATCTGGCTATATGCAAATCAGTCTGTCCCTGGCCCAGTGCATCATGGGAACAGGGCAGACTAAACTACCAAGCCAATTCTTTACCAGAAAGGAGACAAGCTACCGGGGACCGGTTTCTGGCATTTCAGCCTCTTCGGCCCGGCTTGCTTGAATCCTGATGGAGCAGTGAGAAAGGGACTCATGTCTGAGTATACCCTGCCACACCTATAGTGGCCAAAATCGATTTACAAAAGGGGGTGGTGATGAACAGAGTGTCTGAATTGAGCAGACCACTCTTACCCAGTCCAAAGATCAGGGCTTGATCCATCACCGTTATTTATCTCACTGCCCCATCCCAGCTCAGAATCTGGCTATATGCAAATCAGTCTGTCCCTGGCCCAGTGCATCATGGGAACAGGGCAGACTAAACTACCAAGCCAATTCTTTACCAGAAAGGAGACAAGCTACCGGGGACCGGTTTCTGGCATTTCAGCCTCTTCGGCCCGGCTTGCTTGAATCCTGATGGAGCAGTGAGAAAGGGACTCATGTCTGAGTATACCCTGCCACACCTATAGTGGCCAAAATCGATTTACAAAAGGGGGTGGTGATGAACAGAGTGTCTGAATTGAGCAGACCACTCTTACCCAGTCCAAAGATCAGGGCTTGATCCATCACCGTTATTTATCTCACTGCCCCATCCCAGCTCAGAATCTGGCTATATGCAAATCAGTCTGTCCCTGGCCCAGTGCATCATGGGAACAGGGCAGACTAAACTACCAAGCCAATTCTTTACCAGAAAGGAGACAAGCTACCGGGGACCGGTTTCTGGCATTTCAGCCTCTTCGGCCCGGCTTGCTTGAATCCTGATGGAGCAGTGAGAAAGGGACTCATGTCTGAGTATACCCTGCCACACCTATAGTGGCCAAAATCGATTTACAAAAGGGGGTGGTGATGAACAGAGTGTCTGAATTGAGCAGACCACTCTTACCCAGTCCAAAGATCAGGGCTTGATCCATCACCGTTATTTATCTCACTGCCCCATCCCAGCTCAGAATCTGGCTATATGCAAATCAGTCTGTCCCTGGCCCAGTGCATCATGGGAACAGGGCAGACTAAACTACCAAGCCAATTCTTTACCAGAAAGGAGACAAGCTACCGGGGACCGGTTTCTGGCATTTCAGCCTCTTCGGCCCGGCTTGCTTGAATCCTGATGGAGCAGTGAGAAAGGGACTCATGTCTGAGTATACCCTGCCACACCTATAGTGGCCAAAATCGATTTACAAAAGGGGGTGGTGATGAACAGAGTGTCTGAATTGAGCAGACCACTCTTACCCAGTCCAAAGATCAGGGCTTGATCCATCACCGTTATTTATCTCACTGCCCCATCCCAGCTCAGAATCTGGCTATATGCAAATCAGTCTGTCCCTGGCCCAGTGCATCATGGGAACAGGGCAGACTAAACTACCAAGCCAATTCTTTACCAGAAAGGAGACAAGCTACCGGGGACCGGTTTCTGGCATTTCAGCCTCTTCGGCCCGGCTTGCTTGAATCCTGATGGAGCAGTGAGAAAGGGACTCATGTCTGAGTATACCCTGCCACACCTATAGTGGCCAAAATCGATTTACAAAAGGGGGTGGTGATGAACAGAGTGTCTGAATTGAGCAGACCACTCTTACCCAGTCCAAAGATCAGGGCTTGATCCATCACCGTTATTTATCTCACTGCCCCATCCCAGCTCAGAATCTGGCTATATGCAAATCAGTCTGTCCCTGGCCCAGTGCATCATGGGAACAGGGCAGACTAAACTACCAAGCCAATTCTTTACCAGAAAGGAGACAAGCTACCGGGGACCGGTTTCTGGCATTTCAGCCTCTTCGGCCCGGCTTGCTTGAATCCTGATGGAGCAGTGAGAAAGGGACTCATGTCTGAGTATACCCTGCCACACCTATAGTGGCCAAAATCGATTTACAAAAGGGGGTGGTGATGAACAGAGTGTCTAAATTGAGCAGACCACTCTTACCCAGTCCAAAGATCAGGGCTTGATCCATCACCGTTATTTATCTCACTGCCCCATCCCAGCTCAGAATCTGGCTATATGCAAATCAGTCTGTCCCTGGCCCAGTGCATCATGGGAACAGGGCAGACTAAACTACCAAGCCAATTCTTTACCAGAAAGGAGACAAGCTACCGGGGACCGGTTTCTGGCATTTCAGCCTCTTCGGCCCGGCTTGCTTGAATCCTGATGGAGCAGTGAGAAAGGGACTCATGTCTGAGTATACCCTGCCACACCTATAGTGGCCAAAATCGATTTACAAAAGGGGGTGGTGATGAACAGAGTGTCTGAATTGAGCAGACCACTCTTACCCAGTCCAAAGATCAGGGCTTGATCCATCACCGTTATTTATCTCACTGCCCCATCCCAGCTCAGAATCTGGCTATATGCAAATCAGTCTGTCCCTGGCCCAGTGCATCATGGGAACAGGGCAGACTAAACTACCAAGCCAATTCTTTACCAGAAAGGAGACAAGCTACCGGGGACCGGTTTCTGGCATTTCAGCCTCTTCGGCCCGGCTTGCTTGAATCCTGATGGAGCAGTGAGAAAGGACAGCAGTGTAAGAATTGGCTTTTGTAGTTTGGTTTGCCCTGTTCCCATCATGCACTGGGACAGGAACAGACTAATTTGCATACAGCCAGGTTCTGAAACTGGGATGGTGCAGTGAGCTAAAAAACGGTGTTGGATCTAGCCCTGATCTCTTGACTGGGTGAGAGTATTCTGTTTAATTCAGAGACTCTGTCCCTCACCACCCCTTGTTGTAAATATTTTTGTCCACCCTAAGCGTGGAAGGGTATGCTCAGATGTGAGTCCCTTGCTCATTGCACCATCAGGATTCAAGCAAGCCGGGCCGAAGAGGCTGAAATGCCAGAAACCGGTCCCCGGTAGCTTGTTTCCTTCCCAGTGTAAGAATTGGCTTTTGTAGTTTGGTTTGCCCTGTTCCCATCATGCACTGGGACAGGAACAGACTAATTTGCATACAGCCAGGTTCTAAAACTGGGATGGTGCAGTGAGCTAAAAAACGGTGTTGGATCTAGCCCTGATCTCTTGACTGGGTGAGAGTATTCTGTTTAATTCAGAGACTCTGTCCCTCACCACCCCTTGTTGTAAACTCACTTATTCAAGCCACAATCCTGTGGGTATACACGCTGGTCTCCTACCCAACGTTCTCACTAACGCCGCATATCAACGACGACCACATTCCTATGAACACCTTTATATATATATATATTGGGAAGTCTCTTCACTAAGGGTCTGCTACTACAATATTAGGAGTTAGCCAATTAATATAATGTACCTCTTATTCTTGGCATCATAGGTCCACTCACTCCCTATTTATGTGATCACCACTTACCTGATTGGGATTACTCATCCATTCATGTACCTAGTAAACACCTAGGAGATACATTTACCTAGATTGAACAAAAATATAAGACACATGCCAGTTTGCTACAAACTGGGGGTTATTTTATTAGAACAATATAAACATTTACACAGATCTGTAACTGACAAAGACTATAGGTAGAACACACCGCTGAAAGAGAAAAGATTAGACATACAATAGCTTAGGGAATAAGGACAAGATTAAGGGTAGAGTTCACCTGATTAGTGTGTAGTCTTGTTCTAGCTGTCATCTGGGTTCCTCTCTCGTCTGTGCCTTGGCTCATCTCAGACTCTCTCTCTCTCCTGCACTCTTGGGTACACCTCTGCGCTGATCACTTTGCACTGGACTCCTCTCCCCCATGAACTGTCTCCACCTTCCAGCTTCAATCTTAATGGTTCCTGCCGCTCTGATCACCGTTCATTCCACTAGCTTATTCACTCTGTCTCTGCACCAATGTCCAAATAACTCCATCTGCTCCCATAGGTTAGTCCACGATCTCTCCTCCGTCTCTTCTAAAAGGCATTACTTCAGACTCCAGCTATTCACACCTCCTCCTGATAAGTAACTGCTTCTGACTGCTTCCTTCAGTTCCAGCTCACTATTCAACTCAGCTCTCTCTCCAGCTTGAACCCTCTCTCTCTGCCAACTCCACTCCACTGCTTACCACTCCTCCACCTTAACACGACTGACTGGCTTCGCCACCTCCACTCGACTCCAACTCTACTCGACTCACTGGCTCCGCCTCTGCACTTCACTGATATAGAATGCTGTTTCCTCATGGAAAGTTCCAGCCATCAGCCTGCCGCCCACCAGGTCTCTGCATCACCTCGCATCAAGGACACACACCCAGCCGGCCGGCCTTTTGTTGTGTCTTCCACACAGAGAATAATACAGCCTACCGATAAGGGCTGGCCCAGACCGGTTCTCTCCAAGTGAAAAACAGCCTTAACTATAAACTTTGCCTTTACCCTGAAAAGCCTCTCAGCTTCATCAAGATGGAGTCCCTCTAGCTCTAGGCCTGTAGGCCTGAAAGGGATGAAATGCCCCTTAGCTCTGTCAGAATACCTACATAAACCATACCAATGTGTCTAGTATGTCAAGGCCAATAGGCAATAGACAGGTTAGAGTCAAGAATAAAGGATCTATTATCATATTAAGCAGCTATCCTCTTCTAGGTCTGGAAAAAAGGGCTTAAAAGGGCCAACACAGGCTAAGAATACCTATACTAGATGTGAGCAAGACTAAGGTCTATATCACTGCTAAATAGAGCCCAAAAACTCTGCCATTACAGTGCCACGTGGTGGTAGGCTCGTGCCAGCCTCAAGGCCTCTGGTCTGTCATTCAGTCACCAGTGGCAGAGGGGTATGTGATGTCATCGGCCTAATATATTTGCGGGGTCACATGGCCTGTGATGCCTGCGCTGGATAGGTGTGGTGTGCATGCAATCCTGCCCTCAGGGAGTGGCTGTGACATGCTGACATCTAGACCAGTGACCTGCACACCACCAGCAAGTGCGCCTATGATGGGCAGTAATGAGGCCCCCCTGGTAGCGTGAGCATAGTCGTCTGGCCTGCCCTACGCCGGAAGAGCACAGGGCTTGCAAAAATGACTCGTGGGCACTGTGTGTGGTTCAGTCCATGTCCGGAAAAGAAAGTGGCTGGAGCATGCGTCTCTGTTGCGGCATCCACGGGACCCACTCACATATCACTATGTAGCACCCTCAGAGTGGCATCCCACAGGATGAGCATCGTTGACGCAAGGGAAATCACTGTCCCTACATTCATCCACACATACATACATGAATTATGAAAGACATGACACAGCAGTGCGTCACTGGATGTTTATTGCACATCCAGTGCAGATCCACATCTGGAGTGGTACAGGGCACTGCTGAATACACCACAGGCCTGTGGAGGGCCAGCCAGAGTCCATCCGTGGAAAACAAGTACTGTGGAAGAGGAGGGGTGCAGACCACAGTCTGGTCGCCGTGTCATTGCTCATCAAACAGGATGTGGCAGTCCATGTCGCTGTCCAAGGTGAGTGCATCTGAGTAAATCGGGGTCATTGGAAGGTCAAGAGACCATTTGCAGGACCAACCAGGAACAGGCCAGGTGGCGGTAATGAATTCTTCTGAGCCCTTCTGATCACAATCCCATCCACATCCTCGTCCCCGGAAATGTGCCGTGCCCCACCTGGGGGTGTTGCTGGACCGGCTGTCGCACTGTGTGTGACTGACACCTCAGGTGCCGGAGATGGATTGTCAGCCGCACTGTGTGCCAATAACACCTCAGGTGCCAGAGGTGGATTGTCGGCTGCACTGTGTGGCACTGTAACATCAAGTGTCATAGTGGTTAGGCCTGCCATACAGGGAGACATGGACACACCAGGGGGCGGAAATGTGGATGGTGTAGGGTCAGCAGCATTCAACATCCCTACACTTTGTGGCAGCAATGCCATGATGAGGATCTGCAGGGCATGGTAGATCCCAGCTACATTCCGCTGATGTGTAGCGGTGGCTGCCATCCTTTCCGCCTCCATCTGCACCATGTCCTCCATGAGCCTCCGCATGTGTGCCAGCTCACGGCTGGTATCGCTGGAGTAACTCTGAACGGACAGGTGTTCTTCTCTCTGCGTCATGACTCCAGCGATGTCAGTCAGGGCTCTTTGGAGACCATGGAGCGGGGCTACACACCGAAGCCCAACCACACCTGCTCTGCGGTCTCCCTCTGCCACTCCAGCACATGGCGTTGGAAGGCCATGTGTTGTTCTTGGGGGTCTTGAGGGAGTGCCGGGGCTGTGGTTGCCTCCTGCTCGGTGCTTTGGGTAATGGGTGCAGTCTCCTCGATGTAGCTGACCTGCCCTGATCCTGGAGGTGAGGGGCGGATGAGGTCAATGATGTCTTGGATGGCTTGGGTGTCAATGCTGGTGTTGTCTTCCTCATCATCAGTGAAGAATGGCTGGGACTCTTCTGCAGGAGGTGTTGATGGTGCCCCTGTGATGTGAAGCGGAGATGGTGCATTATGATGTGCCCACATGTATGTAGCCGCATGGTACATGTTGACATTCAAACAGCATGGCATTGTATATTGTGACAGTCTGTAGATCTGGGCAAGGACCCAGAGTCATTGTGGGTGTGCACTGTGCTCTGCTTGATTGTGCATGTGTGCCATTGTGCCCATCTCCACCCATCCCCTCAGTACCTGGTGGTCACTCACCTTGTTGCGGTTGTGTTGTGTCCTGTCGAGCAGTGCACGATCCCCTGACTCCGGCCACTGTCTCCATACTGATGACTGTTGATACCAGCTACTCCATGTCATCCAGCACGAACTGTGGTGCTGGGTCCATACCTCCAGTCTGCATAGCTGCCTTCTGGTTGGTGGTGAGTTTCTCCTTGGTCCGCCACTTGATGTCATTCCATCACCTCTTGACCTCATCCAATGTCCTCTTGTGCTCCCTGATGGCATTCACCTTGTCCATGATGTCCCGCCATATTCCATTTTTGGTGCCCAATGGCACGTTGGAGGTGACGAACAGTTGTTGATGGTGTTCCATCTCCTCCGTGACTATGATCCTGTTCGCCAGCGGACTGAACTTAGTCTTCCTCTTCCTCTTGTCCTTGCCTTTCCCTGTCCCCGAGGTCCCGGGATGGTCGTCCGGAGTGCTTGTGGGGTTGCACTCATCCTCTGCGCCTCCTCCGGCTGCCTCCATGGTGGTTGGGTGTTGGTCAGTTTGTGTTTGGGTGTTTTTTCTATTTTTATGGTCATTTGTCCCGCCAGCCAGGTGTGTGCTGCAGGCCTAGCGCTGCTTATCCCTGAATTCCTCATCGTGCTTTGGCCCATCGCATGTTTTTTGGTGTTGTGGTTTGTGTTTTTGTCTCCATCGAGGTGGTTGTATCGCGGATATTGCACGTAGTTTCGGCAGACTACCGCATTCCACCGAATTCAACAGTGTCAACGAATTCCACCTTGACACTGGGTTATTTTCCCGCAATGGGCTGCAATGTTGAATGCGGAAATTAAAAAAAACAACTTGCTATATTTAATTAGATATATTATCCAGCGGCGATCGACACTGGGTAGTAATAGTTAGGTTTACGTTTCTATAGCAAGGACGTTGTTTAGTTTGCCAATTACTTTGGCAATTCTTCACAAAACGTTCCAAAAATATGATCCCCTACCTCTGCTTCTTCCTGGAAAGTTTCTGGGTGGCCCATCAAGCAGAGGCCAAGAAAAAAGGGTGGCACAATAACCACATTTTCGCATACATTTTATATAGACAGCGCTACAGCAAAATTTGACAGGAAGCTAGATCTAGTGTGCCTTTTGTGATTTGCTGTAAATTAGTTCAGTAGTTTTAGAAAAATTAAGAATAAAAAATATTTGTATATTATGACAGTTTTGTTCAAGGGTCTCTCGCTAGGTCCTGATGCCAAAATATGTTTTTTCTTAAAAGTCACAATTCCACAGTAGTCATATGGGCCTCCAGAGGGAGCATGGCATTAAAAAAGGAAAACATCACCTGTTTTTTAATGGTAATTTGACTCAGAGGGCAAGACAGAGCTCAGGGTTATATATTATACAACATTTGGGGAGGGGTGGCAGGTGTTCTACTTCCGTCCTCCAGCCACAACGGGCCCAGAGACAGTTTCCCCAGGCCAAATGGACATTAAATGCCTCCAACTCCGAGCCTTTATTGGACCACATACCTTGGGGCCGAATATTAAATTTATCGGAGGGCCACTAATCAGAGGGACCCTATCCCTTGGCCAGCTCAATGAATTTGTCCCAGATAGTCCACCCCAAGGACACAGTAGTTTCCCATTAAAAATACCCCCACCAGACAAAAAGAGTTCTTGGTGGGAGAAAAGCCAGCTGTAGTTGCATGAGTGCACAGGGGCCCTGTGGCACCCAATTATATGTGCAATGGGTGCTGCAAGTGGGCACAGGGACACAGACATAAAGCCGGGGATTGGATCCCTGGGTCTTAGATATTTAAAATATTTTAAACAGAAAATGCCTCAGGGGACAGGGTTACCTGGCCCAAAGTGGTTTGAGGAGGGGTGCACACCCCCTTCACTCAATTATGAAGAAAGGCCTTAGGATGGGCCCCTGGGGCTATAAAGGCCTTGAGGGGGTCTGCGTGACACCCTTTTTATGTTATTTTATGTTAAGCGAGATTTATGTAGTGGACTGACACCATAGGTTTCCTGGCACTGTCCTGGGTGGGCACTGGACCACCAAAAGAAATAATAAATATGTGGAAGTATACATTCATTTTTAATTCACTGCTCTTTCTTGGCATGCCCCATAAAAGCAAAAACCACAGTTGATGGACAGAATGCAGAACAATGTCATACATTCACCCCAGTACAGAGATCTGGGCCTAAATCCATCGTTTTTTTGCACTACACACCACCCCAGCTCAGACATGGCCATATGCAAATCAGTCTGACCATGTGCCTCATGGGAACAGTCCAGCCCGAACTGCCAAGCCATGCCTTCCCTGGACCGGAAACAATATTCCGAGGACCGGTTTCTGGCATTCCAGCCGTCTTCAGCCCGGCTTGCTTGAATTCAGTGGTGTGGAGAGCATACCCATCCCACTCGGGGTGACAAATGCAAAAACCACAATTGATGGACAGAATGCAGAACAATGTCATACATTAACCCCAGTACAGAGATCTGGGCCTTAATCCATCGTTTTTTTGCACTCCACACCACCCCAGTTCAGACATGGTCATATGCAAATCAGTCTGACCCTGTGCCTCATGGGAACAATCCAGCCCGAACTGCCAAGCCATGCCTTCCCTGGACCGGAAACAAGCTTCCGAGGACCGGTTTCTGGTTTCCAGGGAAGACATGGCTTGGCAGTTCGGGCTGGACTGTTCCCTTGAGGCACAGGGTCAGACTGATTTGCATTTGGCCATGTCTGAACTGGGGTGGGTGAGTGAGCTAAAGAATGGTGATGGATTAAACCCAGATCAGTTGACTGGGGGTGAGTGTTTGATTTGCTCAAACGCTCCGTCAATCATCCCCTTTTGTCTCGCTTTGTATGCCCCATAAAAGCCCTGCAAGGGCTTTTTTGTTTATAATTTGTTTAAGGCTGGTTGGGCCCCTAGATTAGCAAGCATTTGTTTAATTTTGTGAGGTATGAAGGGAGTGAAGCAGGTCTCCAGCGAAAATAACACATCAGTAAGTCTTCTTGATCATGAAAACCATGTCCCTAGGAGAGCTTACCATATTTCTTTAAAGCACTTCTTGCTGGGGCTCTATGATCTACAGCTGGAGTGCGAGGTCCTCTTGTGTTTTATTTTATTATTAAATTTTGTGGGCAAAAAAATGTTGACAGAAAGACTCACAGACATGTTGGTGTTCTTTTAAAAAAAGCAATATGTCTGAGTCTTTCTTTTAACATTTTGCAGCCCACCAAATGCAGTAATAAAAACTATGTTGAAAGAAAGCCTCACAGGCATGTTTTTTTTATTAAAATGTAATTAATTTTTTTTATAATAATCATTAATATTAAACATTGCATTATGTGAATTACTGAAATATATATCATTGAAATATTAGTGATTTTATGGTCAGTTTCTATATTTTGGGGTTGTGATGCTTTGGCAAAATCAGTAAGTTTACTTGTGTGCAGCAAGGACTGGTGATACCAACCGCTTGCTGAACATTCTAGAAGGCTGTGCGTGGCAGATGGATTGGCTGCCCTCAGCTGGTTAGATGCAGGGCCTGGCTGCAGACCATGCGACCAACATCATTCCATGCACAGCCCAACACCACACAGTGCTCGACCAACTGGCATGCAAGACAGTGAGTTGGCTTTAGGCATTGTAATAAAATACTACCTTACATTAAAAAAATCAAAATCACTGAAAAAATTGTTTGAAGATATTTATCGGGTGAGACAGCACCTACTCTTACACTTGGGAAATTAAGTATTTTTGATACGCATGGAAATGAAAGTCACATATAAGCTTAATCACTTGCAAACTAGGGAGCTGTTGGGCTCTCAAATATAAGTACAAACGTTGGCAAAGAAAAAATGAGAAATTAAAGATATTTACCGACCAACTGTGCAATAGAAGTGAACTAATCATTTGTCAGATGTGCACAAGCAAAACGCCATCTCTCACAGTGAAGAAAACCAATGTCTGAAGTGAGCTGAACCGTGGTCCCATGCTGTATTCTGTGTTGGGAGGAAGCAACATGTGAATGGAATTGCAAAAATCAATTGGATGAAGACGGCTGACTGTAAGCCCGTGAATGTGTATATGTATATTTGTAATGGAAGTTTGTGAAAACATGAGTCTAGTGAGAACTGTAAAACTGTCACTGGGCAGACATAAAACAGTTCTAACAAATACTATCCAGACTCAAGTGAGTTTCTTGATAATATTATATAAGATTTAATATATTGTGTGAAACTCTCAATGTGAGCAGAAAGGCAACAGTACATGCGCATCTGTTTTCAAGAAAGATCACAAGGGCAAAGAGGTGTTTTGACCTGCATTTTCCCCAGTTTACAAAATGTATCCAGCTCATCATACATTTAAATCAAAAGTAAAATCCTACCATAATGTTTAGTGGGTAAGTACTTTTATGCCCTCGAAGGATTTAAAAATGATGAAACTCCCACTTGTTCCCTTTCTAGGAATCTGCAATTAAGAAACTGCACTGAAATTCTATGCCTGTCAATACTAGATTCTTAGGAGAGGAACCAAACTCTGGGAACCCCAATCAAAAAGCAGTCGCTACAGGGTTGTGGGCCAAGGAACTGAAAGCACCCTAAGCAAGTCTGAAAGTTGGACAGGGTGAGCCTGCTAAGGGTCACACGAGGATTGAGCCAGGCTGATTTACACAAGAAAACAGGTGCAAGGATAATCTCTTACCACAGGTAGAACGAGAAAAGGTTTTGCATGAAAGAAACACCACTCAGGAGTAGGAAGGCGAGAGGCCTTCTCAAACAGGTGTTATGCTCAACCTGTAGCAGCATTTGTTAACCCCCATACCTCTCATCTCTGGCAGCTAGTATGGAAAGGGGCGACCACTCGCCTCGGTCCCCCTGAACGTATGGTTGGGTGCCCCGATTCCCCCGGGAAACCATTTTGGGCAGGAGGAGTGGCTCGGCTGGTATGCCCGAAGTGGCGTAGCCAGCGCGAGCCCTTTCCCGCCCAGGAGGGGTTGTCCTAGACACCCGCACGGAAGACCACACCCAGTAGGCGTACCGGAGGAGGGTCCCCGCCCTCCCACAGATGGATAAATAGAGCGGGAATCCGAAGAAGCACCCTCTTGTTCCTGTGCTCTGAAGGCTGCACCAACTCGTTGCTCGTGAGCCCTCGACGGAACAAGCGGCAATTTTGAGAACTTGTAATCTTGTTGTTTCTCTTTCAGTTATTTGGAGTACAAAGGATCCAGGACCTCGTTGATCAACTAGAGCAGAGTACTCGAAACCATGGCTGGCAAGAAAGCAGGAAAAGGCTCCGAGATGGAGAAGGTATTGCGCCATTTGTCGAACCGAATGCCCAGCATGGACCGAAAGCTCGGAAAAGTTGACTCGATCGGTCGAGGTTTGGCTGAGGTTAAGAAACAGTTAGCGGCCCAGAACAACTCAGGCCGTCCTAAGAAGGTAATAGGCCCGGCCTTGCCGGGAGTCGTCCCCGAGGGTAGGGGGAAGCGGGTTAAGAGGAGGGCGGTTTCTTGGGAGGTTCCGGTTCCTGAGGTACCCCCAGTTGCCCCCATCACACCGGCGGACAGCCCGGTACCAAACCCAGATTTAGGTTTGCCGATCCCGGTTGTAATTGCTCCTGTTAACGATGAGGAGATGCCCCCCGAATTGGCCATCCAGTTAGCGGCGGTGTTGCCATGGCTCAAGAAGAAAGCAGGGGGGACAGTGGCCGCGGGGGACCCGGCCGAGGAGGCCAGACTAATAATCGAGCAATTGCGGCAGTCGAGAGAGGCCGCAACGGCGAATGTTCCTCTTGTTCCCCCACAGGTGGCGCCGGGAGGACCTGCGGTTAGCCGGGAAAAGGCGGCAGACACAACGGCCGAACCTGGTAAACACACATTGCCAATGGCAGGGGAGGGTTCATTACCCTCAAGGCGGGAAAGGGTGGCACAGCACATCCATATGGCCACAAAAGAACTGATATGGGGGGAGAAATATGTGAACATGTTTTCATTATTGACTGACCATCGCGAGATGGAATATGCAAAATCCCAGAAAGATTTGTGGCATCCCAGTGTATGGCGCACCAAGATGGCGGAATTCAGGGTTGATGAGACGGTAACAAACTGGGTTAAGGCCTTTTCCATATTTATTGCAGTCATGGGGGAACAGAAGCCTGAAATTATGACCGAGTTGACTTGTTATCAGAATAGGATTATGGATTTTTATTCCATGTATGAGGGGGATGAATGGAAAGGTTACGATATGAAATTCCGGAAAGCGAAAGAGTTTGATGCTACTTTGACTTGGGATTGCCTTGACTCGGTGTCATGGCACAAGCAGCTCCTGCCTGGGGCGGCAGGTACGTCATCGCCGGGCGGGAGCGGGTCGGGGTTCGTTCGCCAAAAGCCTGCGGTGCCCTTTCGAGCGGGCGCCGGTGGGGATTATCAGCCCAAGACCGGCGGGAATGGCGGCAAGTGTGGGGTTTGTTGGGCTTCAATAAAGGCAACTGTAACAGACCCCAGGGAACATGTAGGTTCAGGCATGCGTGTGCGGGCTGTGGGAACTCCTCACACCCGGAGAGTAGCTGTAGATCTAAAAACAGCGGGACGGGAGGAAAAGGGGGGTCTAAGCAAGAGTGAGGTAAGACTTTGTAACCGATTGCCTACACCTGTTGATATCATGGCTCTGACTCCTTGGTTGAACAAATACCCTGATCATGTATCCGCCGGGGTGTTGAGGAAGGGATTCCTATATGGCTTCAACATCCCGGCGGGGGATTTTCGGGGGGACTCCTTTTGTAAAAACCAGTTATCTGTCCAACACAACCCAAGCGTTGCGGCAAAGAAAATTGCAAAAGAAGTCAGCTTGGGGCGGGTGGCGGGGCCTTTTCATCGCCCCCGGTGGCGGATTTCGTGTGTTCCCCGTTAGGGGATGTCCCGAAGAAAGACCCTGGGGAGTTTAGACTCATTCACAACTTGTCTGCCCCAACGGGTTCTTCGGTGAACGAAGCCATTGACCCAGACATTTGTTCAGTGCGGTACGCATCGTTCGATGATGCCGTGGCCATGTTAAATCACCTGGGCCCCGGGGCGCCAATGGCGATATCAGATATCGAATCGGCGTTCCGGTTGCTCCCGGTACACCCACAGGATCAGCGCTTGCTAGGTTTTGCATTTCAGGGGAGTTATTACATGGATAAATGCATGCCGATGGGTTGCTCCATTTCTTGCGCTTATTTTGAAATGTTCCGCTGTTTTTTACAGTGGGTATTCACCGAGGCCACAGGCCATAAGCATGTGATGCACTATCTAGATGACTTCTTGTTTTTGGGTGCAGCCGGCGATACGAGTTGTGCGCAGGCGCTACGGGACTTCTGCATCCTCATGCGGGAGTTCGGAGTCCCACTGGCACCAGATAAGACGGTCGGACCATCTACTTCACTGGAGTTTCTGGAAATTGAGCTCGATTCGGTGGCAGGATGTTTCCGTTTACCGATGGAAAAGGTGGCAAAATTTAGGGCTTCCCTGATACAATGCCTGGGCAAGGAGAAAGTGACCCTGCACCAGTTACAGCAAACAGTGGGTCAGCTTAACTTTGCCTTGAGGGTGATGCCAATGGCCCGCCCCTTCTCACGCTCTATTGTAACTCCCCCCCGCCTTCCAAAAGTTCAAACCTGTGTCTGTCTACTCCCATTGGGAATTGGTGTTGGGAGGGGGTGGCGGGCATCCCGGCCATATGCTTGCTGCGCTTTTGATTCTCAGAATAGACATGAGGTGGACCCACACATAAAATAATTCAAAAAATGCCCCATTTGCCCTGGCCATTTGACGACTCCTAGAGGTAACTAAGACAGCTCACTTGTATCTTGCCTCAAAACCCAAGCCCAAGGAAAGAAAATAATTAACATTGTACACACTATTAAGCTCTCAAGGACATGTGAGTAAATTTTTTAAGCAAACAACCAGAGCCCCTGATTATTTCAGTAGTTGCAAAATAGAATAAAAAGGTTGTACTCATTCACTAATGTTTTGACATTTTGCGCATCCATTGATGGAATATATTAGGCAAAGCTAGACCTAGTGCTGGTCATAAATCATTTTAATTTTAGCACATGAAATAAACATTGAATTAAAAGTGTGAAATGAACATATAAGTCAACACAATCGATTGCAGGTGCTTATGTATAAATGAGACCCTCCAGCATAAAGAATTGTTGTGCTTCAGAATGAAATGCTAAATTTGTCATGTTGCAAGAGCCCGCAATAATTTCTTATTGCTATGAAAAACCTGAAGGGCATCTGATGACCCCAGTAAAAGCATTAAAGTAGCATAATTCTATATTACAGGGAACATTTAATTCTGTACGAACTTGTTTAAAGTCAGCACCGCACAATGTCACCTGCACTGCAGTTTCTTATGTTTTTTAGCTAAGCTTACTTATTTTACCCAGCGTGAGCACGGCCACATTCAGAGCAATATTTTGTTTCCTGCTGCAAAATGCTGGAATAATGGCTGATATCTCTATTTGAGGGGGTGGATGCCAGGGGGTGATGAGCGAGGGAGCCTTAGAATGTGATGAATCGGCATCTACGTGCAATGCACTTAAAATCATTAAAAAAAATATTTATCGATTTCAAACAGCTAGAAGACAAAGCGTGCGCTTGTGTTAACCTTGCCTATATCTGCTTAAGACCCACACCCCGTGGCCATGGAGCTAGCGGTCTGGAGGCGCTATAGCAGCCCCTCCCTTCATGGAAGGAGGGATTTTTGTTTAAACTAAATGAGAGCTTTTAGTAATTTGAAACTCTGGCCCTCATTTATGAAAAGTTACACATCGCTGTGAGAAAATGGCGATGCGTCACTTTTCATTGTGCCCTCCTTGAGACACCAACGATGTGTCATATTTACAGTATGACGCATCATGTCGCAAGGAGTGACAGATACGTCAGTATTTCTGAGGTATCTGTGGGCGCAAACAAGATGCATTGATAGAGTGTGTCATAAAAGTGACGCAACTCCAGCAATGGGTCATTACACATTGTCATGTCCCATGTTAAATGTACCTGCGTCAGTCTTACGCCTGCAGGCATTTGCATTCGCGTCCTAGAAGTGCGCAACTGTGTCACTTCTACGACTTGCGTCAGAACGCTCCCCCTGCATACATTATACCTGGCACAGGTATAATGTGGCACAGGCGTTTACAAAGTGACGCATCTACCTAGATGCAACACTTTGTAAATATGGTGCAACATAGAATTTTTTTTACACAGCTGGTGAGTCACAAAAAGTGAGGCACAGGCAACGCAAAACTGATGCAAGGACCCATAAATAAGCCCCTAAATTTGGATAACACACAAGGGAGGGAGACAGGAGAAAGTTAAGGCAGAGGTTTCTTAAGCATAATGATGTAAAAACCATCTACTTCCTCATAAATACTGCAATGTGTTAAAAATACCACCTTCATTGGAAGTGCCCTTGAGATATGTTACAATAAAACTTTAAAGCTGCTTTGATTGTGGAATGGTCCTCTATAGTTATACCTTTTTTCAGAGGTATTTGGCAGACTACCATTTTCTGCAGTCATAGCAGGTCCTTTAGATTCATGGTATGTATAATAGTCCTCATTCAAC
This sequence comes from Lissotriton vulgaris, assembly GCF_964263255.1. NCBI lineage: Eukaryota > Metazoa > Chordata > Amphibia > Caudata > Salamandridae > Lissotriton > Lissotriton vulgaris. The sequence goes on along the minus strand of NC_141695.1, from coordinate 1,086,861,728 downwards.
GTTGTTTGGAAATGCGAAGATGATAACATCACTGTGGACAAAAAGGTACCAAACCTTATGCTGGGTATTCCCAGCATGTGAGCAGTGCTGGTATTGGTCTGAGAGTCTCAGTTTGGCGATCAGATATAGACTGGGAGGGGGTGTTGATTTTTCCACCCTGTGGGGCCGTCCACCCCATTATGCACATTTAGCAGTGCCCACCACTCTCCCCTCCTCCCCGGTGCTGCACCTGCAGCGTAACTGTAGCTGTCCCCATCCCTCCCTTGGCTGGCAGGACGCAAAGTAAAATGATAGTGACAACGTTTTATTATCATTTTATTTGTCCTTGGCTCTGCTGGCTTTCATCAGGGGGGGCGATGCTCCTCCGCCACACTGTAGCTGCCCCTGGCCTCTCAGCTGGCAGGACGTAAAATAAAATTATAATAAAAACATTTTGGTATCCTTTTATTTGTCCCTGCATCTGCTGGCTTTCATCGGGGGGAGATGCTCCTCTGCCATAACGGAGCAGCCGCCACTGGTGAACACAGAGGGGAGCAAAATATCCTAATATGCTGAAAGTGCGGAATAGCATTCTAATTTCTACTCCAGGACAGTTTAGATATTTTTAATAATAGAGATCACAGGTTTGAGAATTATGAAATGAGGATGAGTGAGTGAGTCTATGCAATATTACAAATACTATATTTGGTTGTTATCAAGAACAGAGCAGAATGGTACATTGTATTAGTTTTGGTTATTATAAGTAGGGGCTTTGGGTATGTATGTATGTAATCAAGAGCAGACCTCTGAGTGACTCAGAATATTATTTGGACTGGAGTTCGAAGTAGGTCCAGTATTTTTAGAATCTGACCTCTAAATGACCCTGGGTTTTCGGTTCATGTACCTGAATTATTCTGTACATTTTTAATAATGAGATGAGTATTACCAAGAACAATTATAAGGATTGTGGTGTACTATATAGTATGGCTATGGGACCTTAGTAAGTAATGCTTACACACAACCATCTTCAGTTAAAAAAGGCTCATTGGCAAAGCATCTTGCTTAATCCTGGGTAGCTGTTGCTTCGAGCAGCAAAGCTTAAACAAAAGAACTAGTGCAAAGCACTTAGAAGCACCAAACAACGAAAAAAGGAAGTCATACAACATGAAAGAAATCTAATATCAATTTATAAAAATAGATTATATTTGTATACATTTTTAGACACGATGAGGAGCAAAGTTCACCTGAGGTTTCCAGAGATATAGATTTTTAGTCCAAAACGCAAACAAGCATAGGGAACTGTAAAGTATGCAAACTTTTGAAAATTTTGTTTGAAAAAGTTGCGTTCGGCTACTCTGCCCAAGTTGGGTCACAAAATGTAAAATGGGGGCAAAAAAAGAGTATCTGGGCAGTTATCTGGTCACCAAAGTAGTTTCAAGTCCAGTTCCACAATTTACATCCAGACCGCCATAGACTGTCTGAATATCTGAACACTTCCTCAGATGTTAAGATCCTGGTACCACACCCTAGAGGTATGGCTACCTGTGGGACAACGCGGAATAAGGTTGCCTGCCCCCTTTTCTGTCCTGATGAAGACCCCACAGCAAGGGCCCAACTAATCCCTGCATTATTCAGAGGGTCGAAACGTCGACAATTGCCTATTTGTTGATCAACGTCACGCCACCAATTGCTTCATTTACTGTTCTATGTGAAGTATGATCCCCTAAAATAATTGCTATGAACCATTGGTCCACCATACTGTATATGATTCACAAATACAGCATCGTTGATTCACTGATTTTGCTGTCACTTATTCCTATGCACTACCCTATCCTCACCTGATCACTTACCACCACCCTTTCCCCTACCACTCCTGGGGCACTGTACAACCAATTGTACTTATTGATTTGTTCGTGTGTATATTCAATATACCCAGTCCTACTGTGAATTAAACAATGTGGACTCATCCAATGTGTTGGTAATTAATTGCTTTGATTTTTTATATTATCTCACACTCACACTGGGACCCCTCCCTCTAAGTACAGGGTTAATTCCTGACATAAGCTCCATGAATCTTCCCACAAGGGACCACATTTAGGGCACATGCTGCAGAAGTGTCCAGGTCCCAGAGGCAGCTAGTCACGACCATGACACCTTTACTCTACTCTTGCTTGAGAAGAAAGGGAAAAGAAGAGAGTAGGGAAAACATTTTCTTAAAGCTTACATGAAAGGGCACATGAACAATTGTAGTCAAATGGACCAGCTCAGTGCAAGGAGAAGTTTACATGAAGTGCTCTTTAACAGGGATTCCAACCAAGCACAATGTGGTCAACAAAACAGGACAGCTGGAGTAAACTCTAACACCAGACAAGGTATCAGGGCCTGTGGGGCACCACTTGGGTGCTAGAACTCACTCCAACAGAAGCCAGGAACAGAGTCCAAGGCAGGTCCAGTTGGAACTGGTCAGATGGGCAATTGAAAAAAAGGGGTATCTGGAATTGTTTGTGTCCCTGTAGCTCAAAGAGAAGTCCAGCCAACTGACTCTTGGTGTCACTTCTGGGGTACTGGAATTGAGAAATGCAGGTCTATTCTTCCTTCAGGTTTCAGAACCAGGGCTGTCTTTTTTCTGATCTTGCAGGTCCAGAGGTGTTCGGAAATGGGAATGGGTATGCCACATGTATCCCCAGTGTCAGCCTGTGGGTAGGGAACACTCCCTAACCGATAGGGCAAAAGTTCCACTACCCACTTTAGAAGCACTTCCTCTTTATGTTACTGTAAACTATTTCACAGTACTCTTCTTTCCCTGAATCCATCATGGCAGAATTCTTCTTTCCCTGGTCAGAGCTCCCTGTGCCCATCCAAAGGTGCAGCTATGATAATGGGCAAACCTCCTGTGTGGTCAGTCCATACCAGTTATGGGATCGCTCCCCCTTCCACTAGGGTTGGACCAAAGTTGTCTAGGAATACAAAAGGGAGGCAGCCCCAGTTGTGCTCTACAATTGCCCATGGGCAAGTATGCATCCTTTAAAGCTTAGGAAGGGGCACGGTACAGCCCCCATGCCATCCTGCTCAAGGAAGGAAAATACATCCCTACACCCAGGCTCTTCATTCACTGTCTTGGAGCATGCCACATCTCACCACAGGGGGACATCAGCAATCATGTGACACTCGACACTGGCAGAATGGCCCTTTTGCCTTTAGGCAGAAAATGAAAAGTTTATAAAAGTGTAATTTCCAAAATGGTACTATAATGTCTGACTTGACCATTAAGTTAGATTTTAAATTCACAATCATTTATTTAGCTGCTCCCAAACTGACATTAAGTACTATAAATTCTAATAGTCTAACCCAGTGTTTTTCTATGGGAGAACCAGCCTTGTCACTGTGAAATATGACTTTGGAGGTTTTTCACTGCCAGGATATACAAATCAACACAAATACATGCCCTGCTTTTTTGGGACATGTAAGGCTTTCTTATGGATAACTTATAAGTGTTAAAAAGGAAGCATTAGGCTTTCCAAAATATTTATTTTGTCAGGTCAAAATGGCAGTTTTGTCCCGGAGACATGTTTTACAGTGCTACTGTAGTTGGTGGCATAATGAGTGATGCATCCCACAGGTAGCATTTAATTTACAGTCCCTGGGTACCTAAGGTACCATATACTAGGGACTTATAAGTAAATTAAATGTACCAATCAGGTATATACACCAATTTGAACAGGTTTAAAAAGGAAAGCACAAACACTTTACCTCTAGAGAGGGGTAAAGTGCACAGAGTTCTACAGCCAACATAAATGGGATTGAATAAAACGTTTTAAAATCCTGGGTGTCCCTGCAAGAAGAGAACACTCCCAACAATCATTTAGAACTTTTGATACATACAACAGCTTGCCTGGAGTAAATAAGTACCCTCAAGCTCTCTCTTCTTTCATTCTGAAGTGAATTTCCGTGTTGTCTTTCAATTTGGTAGGAGTCCGATCCTACCTGCACTAATGTCCTCCAGCATCTTTCTTCTGCGCCATGAAGGAGTACTTTTTTCCAGAGATTACATAATACTGAACTTTACACAATTACGCCACACCATTATTTCCCAACAACCTTTCTTTCAGGTGAATCTCCTCACCTCTGACTTTATCCTACTGGTGTCATTATCTCTACTCAACTGCCCAAAACTAAAAATCTCTTGATTGTCTTGCTGAAATTTAAGGACATATATGTCACTATATTGACAGAGAAGGACTCTGCCCTATCAAGTCACCAAACCCTCTAATATTGTCCTGCTACAGTAAAACCCATCTTGCACCACTTGATTCAGAAAAACTTAAAACCAACTGGGCAAGCAAACTTATATTTGCCTGACACGCTTCCTCTTTCAAACCACATCATGTCTGCTTCTGATTACAAGAAGGGCTGTGTTGCCATACCTTTCCCCAAATCCCTACGTCTCCACATGTTACTATCCTAAACTAATCCTAGGGGTCAATATCCATCTCATGAATAATTTTTAATAGTCATCTTAGTGTAGCCCGTGAGTGACCCTAAATCTGATTTTATTGTGGGCCTCTCCATAGGAATCCCCGACTGTAGGACTAGAACGGGTGGGGTTTGGAACATGACAACCAACTTGATCATCAACATATTATGAAACCTGATTGGACCTCCTTTGGGATTATATGCCTGCCTGCTCACCGATCAAACTCTAGCACACACCAGGGATTGCAAGTATGCATTTCGCCCATGTGTCCATGACACTGCACATGAATTTTCTTTTCTCTGATAATATCGATGTCTTAGACAGTTTCATTTTGTCAATCACATCTCTCTTACACCTGGACACAAACCACCAGTTACACATTTCCAGAGGGATGTCACATTAAAACTACAAAATATCTCAATATAGGGCCCTGCATAAAAGAAAAAAGAAAAAATATAATATTTTCGCATATTTGTGTTAATGCCAGGGCTTAGTGGCCTGATATAAAACACTGCAGGTTGTTTGCAAGTCATTTCTGTAAAGGGCTTTGAGGAGTCTCTCTCTGGAGTTAAACCTTAAGATGCTTACTGAGAAATATCTCTGGAAGCACTCCTCACCCATCCTCACCCCTTTTCACTATATTTGAAAAAGCAAACATTTTTCAAAACACACTTTTAATACTCAAGTTCATGATACTTGGTCCCACCTCAAGTCAAGGCATTTTGGGCAAAAGGCGAATAAACTAGTGGGGGTCCATCAACACTAAATAGAATCACAGTTAGTCATCTAACTAATTTGGGATGCAGCTGGGCAACTACTCACACATCACAGAACTATGTATCTCATTCTTTAGTCACTCATACAGCTCTGATTATGCATACATATCTGAGTGAGAAACTAAGTTTTAAAGCTAACATTCAATTATGGTGACTGGTGCCTCTCGCTTGAAATTCTTCAGAGCGAAGTTTTACTTCAGTAGAAAAAACAATGGTGATAGCTGATTCAAAGACTAGGGAAGTTTCAGAGGAAGATGGATTCTTGACAGAAGTTTACAATATTATCATATCCAAACTTGTCCCACTCTTGTGCAAGGCTTTTATGAAGTCCACAGATATAGGGGTTTTTCATCTAAAATTTAATTGGGTGACTATCTATTTTATAGGTAAACTTGTAGAAGACCCCACATACTGCTTCCATTAACAACCCCTCACTTATAGATGTTAAAGATTTATCACAGTATTGGCTGATAAACTACATAAGTCATGCTTTCCTTCATACATCCATCCCAGGTTGAAATCGTTTAACAGATGTTACTGTTTTATGCTGATGAATATTGCCCAGATGCCACAGTGCTCAACAATTAGAAATTATTTTGGGCTTCCATACTTTCAGAAGTAAACAATCAACTTGGCAAAGAGTAAGGTATTGCTTATTGCAGGATTCATCATAAAGTGTTGCTTTGGAGACATCCCATTATGCGTATTCCTCAGTGTCGAACATAATTGCATAAAAAATATTTTTTTTATTGAAATGGACATTTACTCCACATTGTTTAGATGTATACCCTGAGCTAAGTGTGCAGACCATTGGCTAGCACCTTAGATATATTATGCTACTGAGCCTTCCCACTGGTTAACACTGTCCAAGTCCAGAATGTTCAACAATTACTTTTCAAGTCATTACAAACATTTAGACTAAAGCTCAAGACATTGCAAACTAGTGTGACATATTCAAAATTCAACAATTTTTGAGCAATGGTCACCAGTGGTAGTGCCTTCGACATGTGATTTGCCCATCGGTACACCTACTTCTATGTTTACTATCCCTATTCCCAGAGTTTATGTGGTGACCAACCAGAAAAAATAGCAAAGTTTTAAAGCCCTGTTTCTTTTCTGTAGTTTTTGGCTCTTGCCTTTCATCTAAAAAAGGAAGCAGTTGAGAGATGGAGAGCTGGATAAGTGTTCTTTTTTTCTTTCTTTGTCTCTTTGTTTCTTATTTTCTTTGTTCTGTTTTTCCTATAGCACTGACATTATTCATGAGCTGTTTGAACACTTTGCAAAAGTGTGAAGAAGAGCAAACATTTGTATATCTTGAAAGGATTTTTGAGAAGAGCAGTACAAACTCATATTTTCAAAATGGGAGAAAATTGTTGATACTGGTTAGCGAGAGGCCTATCTTGTAATATTCTGGAAGGACAAAGGGTGTGTTATGTCAATTAAAACGTCAGAATCCTGGGTGCTCTACTGGAGACAGTGGCGTGCCAGAGAACAAGTATTGGCCGGAGTAGCATTCTGCTAATTTTTTTCAATGTTTGTCTTTCTTTTTTCTCATGGTTTAATTTAGACCATTGTACAATATGGGTAATTGTTATAACAGCATTATAGCCTTCGTGCCTCTGTCAGTACTGGCTGCTAAAGGCCCTGGCTGTACTTCGCCACTTTTATCTCAAGCTGAGGACAATTATGGGTGTGTTAGATCTATAATCAACAATGGGCAACTTCTGGTATTTTAGTGATCTCACATCCATGTATGTGAGTACTGTTGCTTGACCCCTGATTACCACTACAGGTCGTATTCTATTTTAGGTACAAATAACAAGGACAGTGCATCCTATTACATTAAATGTGTTGACCCGGGCCAAACGCAAACCCACACCTTCCCTGGTGGCAGCGCATTCAGTGAAACACGAAGCTGCTTACAAGCTGCCCCCAGGGTTGAATTGGGGTAGAAAACAGGCCTGGGCACCTAAATAAAAGTGGCCCCTATTACTGAATTAGAATGCTGACAATGATGCCCATATTTGCAAATTGTGACAGTTCTTAATTTGAGACGAAATGCTGTATAATTGTTTTGCAAGGCATTGAAGACTGCATGAATTTGAGCTTACAGCAGGCAATGCTTGTTTTTTCCAGGGTAATCGATAGTAAAAACTTGCCTACCAGACAATATAACCCAACTGCACTTAAAAAGAGGTGACAGGGATGCACTTGCAGGCAGGTGCAATGAATGGCTGCACCCATCTGAGTCTGGGAGGTTCATGGGTCCGCTTTTAGATCTGCAGATGATTCTTTAAGGAGGTGCACTGACAGTGCACCACCTCTTTGTGGCGCACTATCAGTGTGCCCACTAAGGACCGGTTGGCATCTTCTTCCAAAACATCGTAAAACAGTAGAGGCAAACAGAAAAATGGAGGAGAGACTCAAGCCAATGATGTCAGGTCTAACAAGAATTATATTAGCTTGTGCCTGTAAATAACTATGGAGCAGCTTTAGATTTCAGAGTATGAATTTCACTGCACACACAAAGTGAACAAGGGGAAGAAAGGTACTTTCCTTCCTTCCATCCTCCCTACTCGAATAACATGTACCACACAAAAGAAAGGAAGGGGAAAACAATACACATTTGTTTCTAGGAGCCACCTTGTTTCCATATGGGAAACACTTCATGGTATTAATACTGCCCTCACACACTCAATCATGTCATGCTTCATTATAGGGCACGCTTCAACACTGACACAGAGCAATGTTAAGATTGGAGCAGATTTTTTTTTTTTTTTTTTTAAAGGGCCCTAAAATTCCCCAACCAAACCTAGGATCCTACAAACATAAGCAAAACAATTAAAAATACCTCAGAGAGTGTCCGCTCAATTTCTATTCTGGACCTCTCCTGGAAGGACTAAAAGCTGTATTAATTATGGGCGTACTTGAATTTTAGTACCCATTCCCTCCTGTCAGTTGTGTTCATCATCAACATGTTTTGACCCCCTAGTCACCCTGCGGGGTCGTCAGCCTTCATCGGGATTGGTATCCCACTATTCGACGCACCTGTCGTTCTCACCCTTATTTTTTAGCTAAACATTTTTTTGTAATTGGGGTTAAGGGAATTACATTATGACTATACTTGTAAGACTTGAAAATTAAAAAATCCTCTTTACCAAGGAAGTATTCTCCGATAGTGTAGGGGTCATTTAAAAGTTGTTGTTTTTTTTTTTTTTAGTTAGTGCCATGGTTTTGATGAAATAAAAACTGCCCGTTTGATCTCACACTCTAGATGGGGAAGGGGGTCAAGTGCCTAACCCTCCTTCTGCCATTGTGGCGGAGCACCCTCTCCGTCAAACTTTAAATCAGGCCTATATTTTTTATATGAAAACTGCTGAATGCTTCACCCATGTCAATAGATGCAACCATGCATTTGCCGCCAGTGCATTCTATTGTTTAGGTTGTGAAGAAATACAATTTTCGGACGTGGCAATATGAGCAGTCACATATATTATTAATGGTGAATTGTTTTTTTGTTCTATATTTGGCTGACAGGGCCCCTTTCCTACTCGCCTAAGAATCTTGCTGCAGTCTCTTAATTTCTATTCCCCGCAGTGGTGTGTGAAGGCGCAGTATATCAGCTGAACCCTCTGAGGTGCTGAACTTATTAAATGAGATGACTGATAGGCTTTTTACAGTTAGCGTGTTTTTTCTATGTTTCCCTTAAACGCAACTTGAAAAGAAACTCTCGGGGCTGTATGACAGAGTGAAGAAACGCATTTGATGAGACTCCCCGCTGTGTGTGCTGTAATCAAATCAAGTATAAAACGGGTTATTGCTCTAGGTATTTTGAACTCGCAACTGCTTCAGGATGTCTGAATTCTATTGGCCAAGTGTGTTTTTCACTTTTTAAGGTTTCCTTCCATTCAACAGGCTTATGTAGTTTACAAACACAATCATCAACAAGCATTTAACAAGAAGACCACGATTGATACAAACTTGCCGCTGGCAAACAAGAAGTGCAATTTGAAAGTAATTGTTTCAATAATTCTTCTGGCTGTGACAAGATTCGAAACAAAATTACCACGCCAACTGGGCGCAGGATGTCCTCCATTTACTGCAGTAGTAGGGTAAGCCACGGTCACAAATAAGGTGTGAAGCATTTGTTAAGCACAATAAAGACACAGGTATTTTTCAGAATATGTTTGGCGAGCTGTTGGTGACTGATGTTTGTATTAAACATGGTAACCCTGGCAATGGAATCAATTACTAAAGATGGCTTTGAGAGAGCCCCATTCAATCCAGTCGAATGAGAAACGGAAATTACTGACTCCATCAGACCCGAGTTCAGGGCCGGGCCGGGGACCCAAAGCAGCCCTGGCAATTTTCTCGGACCAGCCCCTGGAGAAGCACGGCCTGACCCAGGAGGCTGGAAACACTTGCTTGTTGCTTTTGTTACTGGGGGCCGATAATGCTGCATTGCTGAAAAACCGGTCCACAGTTACAAAACCGGCCCCCACCATTGTAAAACCGATCCTCACCCTTCCAGCCTCCCAGGAAACGCCCGATGCCCGGTATGGCCCTGTATGAGTTAATAAGTTGCACCTATAAACCCTGGCTGTTAAAAGCAGAAGCAAACAAAAAGTGATAGATGGAATACTTGAATTAATCTCAGCCATTGGTAATCATTACTGAGGGGCAAATCCCAGTCCATGGTTATTTTGCACACCATGCCACCTCGGTTTGCACCCAGCCATATGCAAAACAGTCTTGGCATTGCTACAATGGGAGCAGTCCAGATGGAACTGCCAGACCAGGACCTCCATGAACCAGAACACAAGCAACCTAGTACCGGTTTCGCCCTAGTTAGTATTCATCAGTGTTGTAAACTCCAATCTTCTGTCTATCATCTGCCACACGGAGAAAAGTAAAGCCCAATAGACATTAGGGCCATTAGATGGGGAAGCAGACTGTGATACAGCATTAAGACCAATTCCCAAAAGGTGCAACTGCCTTGCTCCTCCTACGGGGTGGTGAATCAGTGAGTTTTCTCTCCCAGTCCGTCATGGAAAAGCCCATGATGCTCCAGATAATTTTTGCAGGGATTTTTTATAATGGGACCAGTACCTGGGGCCCCCAACACAGGACTGAGGGCCGTATTATCAAGAAAGGGCTCTACATTATCACCACTGTTATCGGCAGGAAACTGCCGCTAAAGCAGCGATAATGGGCTTGATAATAGTCCCTTTTGATTTCCCATAGAAGCCCAGGTTAACACCAGAACCTGGGCTTCTATGCGAATTCACAAGGGCATATTATCAAGCCCATCATCACCGCTTTAGCAGCAGTTTCCTGCCGATAACAGTGGTGATAATGTAGAGCCCTTTCTTGATAATACGGCCCTGAATTCTTATAACCCCTCAGGTTATAACAGCCTTTCAACACCTCTGGTAGGGCAGATCTGTGGGTGCTTCCTCAATCTGAATAGCGATACTGGGACGCAAGATCCAGTCATCTGGGACACAACATCCATTCCCTCAGTATTCCTGTATCTCCTCACAATGCGTCGCCAAGTATAAGAACCCCGGGCTCTCACGCCTGCATCTATTGCAACAGTCATCATCCGTCAGCTTGTCACGCAGGAGTATAGTAAACCTGGTGTATGAATTTAAAATGTATAATCCTGAGTAGCCGGGCCCAGATAATGGTACGGAAGAGGCATCAGCAGAAAGTATAAGAAAGATTTCCCTACTTTTTTAAACAGGCACTGCCTTGGCAGATTTGTGCATGCTACCGTCAAGTGGGCGGAACCTCCCTCAGGAATTTGCGCCCCAGGGTACCCAGACGATGGCAAAGGAGCCATGTCGCCCTGCTCAATGGCTAAGTGCGGCATGAATGGCGGCGGGTGAATCCAATGTATTGCCTGATGGGCCTGGGCACACAAGAAATATAGGTCAACATCGGGCGCCTCGAATCCCCCAGTGAAAACGGAAGTGTTAATGTCTGCCAACTTATTCAGTGCTGCTTGACCCCCATGCCAACATGATGAGCTGAGATTTATGTGCATTAAAGAAAGGGCGGCCAGGGTGGTATTGTATGGTAATAAATAAATAAAGTAATTTTAGCAAAATTACCATCTTCATCAATGAAACCTGTCCTGCCAGGGACAGCAGCAGAGAGATCCAGCGGATTATTGAGTTTGCGATGGATTCCAAGGCAGTGCCATAGTTTGCTCACAGTTAATGGGTATCCCAGAGATATCCCCAAACGTATGCTTGGCTCACGAAGATAAAGGGTGATATCATCAGCATAGAGCAAGACTAAGATATGCCGTGTGAGGCATGGTATGTCAGATTCTCTGTGATGTTGATGGAGTTTGGCAACTAGTGGTTCAACAGCAAGGGCAAAGAGTAAGGGCAAGAGGAGAGAGCACTGTCGGGTATCTCTGGAGATCAGGAAAGGGGTGGAGTATAGGCCATTCACCTACTCTACAGCTATAGGCTGATTGTACAGCAAAGCAATCCAGGCAAGGAACACAGATGGGAAACCCATTCTACCCAAAATCTCAAGCAAGTAATCTCACTCTAACAAATCAAATGTCTTAGTGGAATCTAAAAACACTGCCACTGAAATGGATTCAGGGTCAATGTCCTGCAACAGAGCAAAGATGGTATGCAAACTTGTGCGAAGATGCCCTTCCGGGTATAAAACCTGCTTGGTCGGGCAGCACCAGCCCCACAATCAGTAAACTCAGTCTGTTGGCTAATACTTTAGCCAGAATCTTGGAATCACAATTTATTAAAGATAGAGGCCTGAAGGGGTTACATTTAGAGGCATCCGTGCCCGGTTTAAGGAGAGATATTATCAGGCCTTGTCCCATAGACGGCGGGAGAATGCCTGTCTACCTCCTCATACATCTTTCTAAGAATAGGGACTAGCTCATCATGTAGCATTTGTAAAAATGAGCCGGCAGGCCGTCAGGTCCAGGGGCTTTACCAGAGCGTAGCTGCATAAATGGCCGCACGCACTTCATCTTCCTCAATATCCCCGGCCAAAAACTCTCTGCGGCTGTGATTTATCCAACCAAGAGCAGTGTCCTCGAAATTTGCTGCCACATCAATCTGGGCATTTCTATGCGTGCTATAGAGGTGCTGATAATGCGTAGCGAAGGTGCTAAAAAATTTCTTTGGGTCTGTATGCAATATGCCTGCCTTGTCTTCTACGCTAATAATGTTATTTGAAAACCTAGAGGCCTGTATTACTTCAGCTAGCACTTTGCAGGCCATTACCCCTCCCCGTATATTCCGGCGCGAATATACTTAGATTGAAATGGAGACTCTCTTTCTGCAGTGTCTGTGTAGTCTATTAGTAATTCCTTCAGCTGTGCGCGCAATTTGCGCCGGGGGAGCTTCTGCGATAGAGGTCACAGCAGCCTTAATATAATGATCCAGTTTGCCAAGAGTAGCCCTAATGTCCCATAGAATTCCCCTACTTTTGGATATGCATAGCCCACACATAGTAACTTTAAAGCTCTCCAAAATGCAAGCCAATGCGTGGGCAATACCTATGTTTCAGGAGAAGAACTACTGGACCTCCTGCCGCAGCTCCTCACGAAAACTAGCATCTAGGAGCACTGTAGGTTGGAGCATCCATGAGCAATATGTAGATTCGTTAGCAGAGGCAGAGTTTCAACAACAGAGGGGAGTGGTCTGAATACCTGTGCACAAGGTGCTTGGCCTCTTTCAGCCATGAGCAACGTCCGGCCGAGATCACCAAGTAGTCCATTTGTGACCAACTGGAATGTACATTGGAATAAAATGTGCCCACTCTAAGCATTGGGGCCTTTGGGTTTGTGTGCAATATGCAGAATTATGATGGATTAAACCCAGATCTGTGACTGGGATGAATGTTTGCCATTGTGCAACATTCCATCCATCATCTTGTGTGTTTTGCTGTTCAGCCTATGTGGGATGGGCATGCCGAGATGTGGGTCCCGTGCTCACTATGCCACTGAAATCAAACTATCCTGGCTGAAGACGGCTGATAGCCGGAAACCAGTCCTAGGATGCTTGATTCCGGTCCAGGGAAGACATGGCTTGGCAGTTCGGGCTGGACTGTTCCCATGAGGCACAGGGTCAAGACTGATTTGCATATGGCCATGTCTTAACTGGGGTGGCGTGGTGAGCAAAATAATGATGGATTGAACCCAGATCTGTGATTAGGGGTGAATGTTTTGCCATTGTGCAACATTCCGTCCATCATCTTGTGTGTTTTGCTGTTCACGCTATGTGGGAAGGGTATGCCCAGACGTGGGTACCGTGCTCACTATGCCACTGGAGTCAAGCTATCCTGGCTGTAGACGGCTGATATCCAGAAACCGGTCCTAGGATGCTTGATTCTGGCCCAGGGAAGGCATGGCTTGGCAGTTCGGGCTGGACTGTTCCCATGAGGCTCAGGGTCAAAACTGATTTGCATATGGCCATGTCTGAAGTGGGGTGGCGTGGTGAGCAAAATAACGATGGATTAAACCCAGATCTGTGACTGAGGGTGAATGTTTTGCCATTGTGCAACATTCAGTCTATCATCTTGTGTGTTTTTCTGGGCATTCAGCATCTGTTTTGATTGCGCTCCCTGATGGCTCATCACCAGCCTATCCTCAGACAGGGAGTAGAGAGTAAACCTGCCTGCTGCATTGGTTACCATCTTTTTCAGGTCCCTACTATGCTTGTCTTTGCGGCCTAAAGTACTAGCTATGGGTTTTTGTCCTCAAACACCATGTTGGAGCATGAGCAGGTGGTTTGGGGGCCTCTGATTTGCTCCTTGGTAACGTTTCTCACCTACTGTGACAAGCTGCTCTAAAGACAACTCATCATATTTTTCTTTGCAGTGATGGTGCAAGCTTATGTGAGAGGCGTCTGCTTGTCCCTACAAACTGGAACCAGGAGGAGGCCAAGACTCTCAAGACCCTTCTAAAATTTCACAGAAATGACTGACAAGGCGAGGTCATTTCACTATAAACCAAGGAGCTAAAACCTAAAATGTCAGAGCGTAGGGTGTGTGACCTTGCCAGTCCAGATTGTGTTTTATCAGTCCACACTCAACCGAAAGGATACAGCGCTAGCAGTTTATATTGTACATTGCAAACTGGAATACAGAGGGACTGAGGACTAAGAAAGGGGTACCCTGTATACTTTACTTTGCAAATGAGATGTTTCCGTTGATTGAGCAAGGACTCGTGAGAAAGGAATCTTGCTTGAAAACAATCTTCTCAATTAATCTTTAACATTGTATTAAACCTGTATTGTGAAAATAATATACACTACACAACATTTATGAGAAAAAACAAGGCTTGCCTATGTGTTTTACTAATAAGTAACTCGAGTGAAATTCTAAAATGGCCGCTAATCGAAAATCTTTAGTGTGCATGCGTCTACTGCATCTACGTAGTATGACATATCTTTTGCACTTGCACAGTTGTTAACAAAAAATCTGCTTAAAACTCACATGCTTGCCAACCGCTTGCTGAAAAACGAAACCCAGCTAATATACTAATGCTAATGCGGGGATAGTAGTAATAAGTAAATGGGATTAGAGTAGAGATAGGTGGTAAACAGTGAAACCATTTACTTTTGATTTTAACATTTGTCTTTTTGACTCTTTCAATAGTGCTTATTATGGGCCTAGAAACGTGTGCCACAGTCTACTCCTTCTCGTCCTACCGCACATGCGTACTGCAACCATGTTGGAAGACGCAATGTCAACTTGAACTTCGTCCAAGGTTGCTGATGGATACTTTCCTGAGAACTGTAATTACAGTCCACTGAAATGATTGGGAACATGCAAATTTTTCATAATTTGTGACAATTATATTGTGAATGCGGGTGGGAAATAAAGTTTGAAAAAAGAATTAAGGTGATGGGTTTTATTAACAAAGAACTAGCTGAAAAGAGTAATATGAAAGCATGGTGTGATGATCACCTCCCCTTGCCTGTCTAATCAGAGTTAGTATTTTCATACGTTTGAAGCATTAATGGGTGGTACTAGCATACAGAAAGGTTTAATTGAGGTAGTTAAGTTAGTTAGTGAAAAAGTCCCAGAATTCCCAGATTCAGCATGAGTCCGGTATGCTGTCGGAGTTACGTGTGATGCTGAAAAAGAATCTAATTGCTGAACCAATGATCTTAAGCAAATACATTTATCAGAAGTTCGCGGAAGAATCTCGAGGAGGAAAAGAGTGTCAGAGAAGAGTGCTATGCAAGCGTCTGTGATATAGAGGTTGTTTGTCATAATTCCTGTCCTGAAGCCTTTGTTTGCCAGATCTTTCCTGGGGGACCCTTACCAATTCCTATGCCTGGGAGTTGGTTTTCACACCATTGTAGGTAACTATAAAAATATCTGTGTATACGCTTATGTACTTTTCTCTCTATCCTCTCAGTTTCATGCAGTGTCATTGTAAAGTTTGTTTGATTATTTGCCATTTTTTATTCCTATGAGAGACGGAGTTTGTTCTGTACTGTGTAAGCGGTTCACATGAATTAATTTTGAGATAAAACTTTTAATTCATCCCCGCTCTGTGATCATTTCCATTGTGTAAGTATATTCAAACCTTATGTCATTTCACCATCAACTAGTTAACCTAATGGTCCATTGACCAGAGGATAGAACTCTTTGATCAGTGAAAGATTAGTTAGGGACTAGAGATAACTAATCTAGAGAATTACAAAAACATCACCCAGGCGGTTATTGCCAGTGTATTGTGATTGAATATATGGGCCCAGGTGAGTATGTGGTGTTAGATTACCTGTTGCTGGTAACCCGCTGGTTGATCATGGGTTTATGGACAAAGAGCACTAACACAAAGAGAATGAGCCATTTGTGGGAGAAGAGAAGGGTGCTGTGGCAGGTAGAGCATTGCCAAGTAACCCCACCACTGTTGTCAGTTCTACAAACACCTCTACAAAAGATATTACGGTGACTAATGACTCAAAAAAGAGAATAAGGATTAAAATATAGAACAACCTCGAGAACATTAATGGAAAGGAAAAGGGAATAATGGATGAGCAAATCAGACAAAACCACCAAAAGAGAGAAGGATAAGGAAAAGCAAAGAGACATGAATTATCTGGCCGAGAGACGTTAACTCTTCCCCACATCAATTAATCAATCAGCCAATTAGTTCAGTTCAGTTCAGTAGATCTATATTTCGATGATTAAAAACCATCATAAAAATACATATATACAGTTAAAAAATCAATTAAATAGTATATCTGAACTATATCTAAAAAATAAAGTGCACAGTTATAAAACACAGTATACACTCGTTCCTTGATATTAACATTAACATTAACCTCTTGTAATTCTTAATCTTACTGCCGCTTTTAAAACATTCATGATGGAGCTTAATGTTCGCATATCGTTTGCTCTTTACAAAAAGAGTAAGGCAGTTTTGGCATGTCGACATTTTTTCCTCTTACAAAATAGCCACCAGAAATGTACGTCGAGGCATCTGATAAAAAGGAAGGGTGTCCTGCGGAGGCCTATTGTCGCAGCCGCAGGCACCCTTCTGCTCAATTGTTAAAGTAAAACCAGATGGATAAGACAGTATATTTGGTAACATATTGAGCCTAAAACGACACATTAAAAACCTGTCCTGCAGTGGGGCCTCCTTGGTGGCCGTATCTCCACTTTTGGTTTCGTTTCCGAATCCTCGCAGGGTCTGATTGAGAGACCGTTTCGCCCGGCTGGGGACCAATCCAGCCTCTACTTAGTGTCAGCACTGCCTCCTCATTTTATCTCTTTTGGGTCAAACTGTGACTTTTTCCTGTCCATACGAGCCATCCCTTGTGGTTTGTTGGCGCCTGGACTGCCGGTGACCATTTTCACCAGGTCGCGTGGGCCCCTCCGGGGAGCATTTTCCAGTATGGTGGGCAGGGGTGACGCCAAGAAGCGTAAGACCAAGACGTCTCTTCGCGGGGGACCGGTCCAGACAAATGTTATGGACCGGTACACTCAAGCCAAAGGATCCCCCGGGCTTTCCAGCCGTACCCCGGAGGATGTCAGAGATGACCCTTCTGTTCCTGTTGAGTTGTCCCTGCAGGACATTATGGGCGCCATCACCGGGATGAGGGAAACCATCGGCCAGCAGTATGAGACTCTGGCTAATAAAATCGACACGGTCGCCATTGATGTCACACTGATCAGGGCTGACCTGTCTAAAACAAACGAAAAAGTCAAGTCATTGGATTTGAAGACTTCCAGCCTCACGGCCCATGTGTCTGAACTCCAAACCGAACTTGGGAATTTGAAATCGGATAATGACCTAATGTCCCATCGGCTGGAGGATTTTGAGAAGGGCAAGACGCAACAACATTCGCGTCATAGGTGTTCCAGAAAACCCCAAGACTCACTCGGTGGACCTCCTGGTCGAAGATCTGATCCTCACCCATCTTGCCCCTTCTGTCCCGGGCGGTAAGCCCAAGCCGGGCGCCCCTCCGAGGCCTATCATTGCAAAACTTTTTCATTTCAGAGTTGTTTGTGTTTGTGTTTTCCTTTCTCAAGGCGGCGTATGGGTTCTTTCTCTGCTTCTGGTGTCCTGCTCTTTGTGGGGAGCCTCATGCAACATGTTTGGGAATGGGGGGTAGTGGGTTGAAGCTCATATCTTGAAACTTCAATGATTTGGGAGATCGTATAAAACGGGGTGTTGTACTGCAATATTTACGTCGTTTGTCCCCTGATGTGGTACTCCTGCAGGAGACACAGTTAGTTGGCAATGTGTGTCACGCTATGAATAGGTGAGGTTACCGATTGGTTGAACACTCCGGGTTCACCACTGGTTCTAGAGGGGTTGGTATTCTGCTCCGGTCTTCCCTCCCTCTTGAGATTGATAATGTCACTCTTGATGACAGAGGGCGTTACGCCACCCTCACTGGTAGGTGGGAGGGCAAGACTCTCACCTTGGTTACAGTATATGTTCCCCCAGGCCTCCAGACCTCTACTTTCTCAGATGTTGGTCGGATGATGCTGGGGCTCCCTGATGGTCTTCTCCTTATGGGTGGGGACTTCATTTCTGTACTTTCCTGTGATTTGGACCGTCATCCCCCAGGGACCTTACCGCTTCCCAATCCTGGCTTGGTGGGTTCCTGGACACCTTTGGTCTGGTGGATTGCTGGAGGTTAATGCATCCGACGCTACGTCACTACACCTATCACTCCGGTGCTCATGGAAGTCTCTCCAGGCTAGATTACTTCCTTATGCTGAAGTACCAGAAATCCTCAAACTCCTTCTCAGGGGTCTTAACAATAAGTAGTCCATTCAAAAGCAGCAAAGAAATCAACAGAGAATCTGAAATATGAAAAGACATCTTTATTACAATTAATTGTGAGGCTACGTCGCCCAGTCACACCTAAAGCAACTGAATGAGGCAGCCTGCTGAATGGTCTCAGCACAGACCTTTTATACCATTTATTATTCCCTAGGCACACATTTTCTCTTTGAAGTACAATATTGTTGGTCACTCCCAGGACGTGCACACAAAGCACTGTATGATGACAAACCCCCTTGCAAGATAAGTCCAGGCCATAAACAATGTCCACATAATGCTTACATTCTCTAGCTGACAAGGCCGGATAAACCCAAAACAGTAAGATCACAGCCCATGTCATAAATAGCTTGTGGAGGCAGGAACAGGAACAGATGGAATAAAGATAGGCACGTTTGTGTGTAGTAAATCTTTACAATGTCCTGTGCTCTGATCTATAATCTTGATCAGCTAAAGGGCAGGAACTGGCTTGGCAAGGTTAGCCTCAAGCAACAGGGTCAGCTTTCGCCAGGTCATGCAGGAGTCAGCACAAACCCATGCTAAGGTTATGTCTTTAAATACTTGTTCTGCCACACTGAGGGCCTACTGTAAGGGCAATCCACAAAATGGCTGCTATGCACAAGATGGAACCCGAGGGTTCAAAACAAAACCTTCAAATACACAGTGAATCCATTGGTGTAACATGACGAAAACACTCACACTTGCTGAACTCACTGTTTACGGTCTGCTGTTACCAAATTCATAACAGAATCATGATATTTAAAACACAGGTTCAGAATTCAAGGAACCACAGACCATCCTTTTGCCCTTAGATAGGCAATCACTCAGTCTATATTTGCAACTGTGCCCTAAGTCCGTTATAAGCCTCTTTGGAAGGCTTCTATTGTCCATCAAATCCGCTTCCATTGTCTTCTTCCGCATTGTGCCTCTCGATTCAGGCCTTTTCATGAGAAAAAGTACTGCTTAGTTGGAGTGCCCTCCTGGCAAACACCCACAGCTCACTCGAAAGTCTCAATGTCTCAAAACAATGCACCAGTGTCTCTTCTTTGTGGCAGACACTACAAATGACGTGCTCTTCATTGATCAAGGGCACAAAACATCTCGTGCAGATCCAAGCACTACTGAGAAACAACCTCTCAAGATCAGCAGCACTTTCAGACTCCAACACTCATTATTTAGTGTCAGAGGACGCTCAAGCTGCTCTCTCATGGGCACCAGAATGCAGTGCCTTTCCGTCGGAGCAAAGGGAAAAGAGGTGTGTGTGTGTGGCCAAAAACTCGGGCCAAGGGCTCAAGGGACTGTACGCTGTCAGAGGTTTCCAGCACATAACAGGTAGAAAGCTCAAACAAACAGAAGCTCTCATTCTGTGGCAAACAAGGAACCAGCTCCTCTTTTTTTCTGCAACGCCTTCCGATGAAGCAAATGCCTTGCTTGGGAGGTACCATTGACGGCACGCTGATGATCGCTGTCCAGCCTCGCGACTTTCTGGTTGCAGGAATTGAAGAGCCAAGAAGTCTGTCATTCATCTGTAGCGGTCACTGATGGGGAGTTGGCTTAGTCTCGATCACAGGTCTGCAGGGTATCACTCTTCCTTTGACTCTGGAAGATCCCACAGAAGCTAGTGATATAGGAAATGTAACACAATTGTTAGTTTCCTTCAAATCAAGCACAAAAAACAGTTCATGGGTTTTAACAAGGGGACTGCAAGCAGATGGCCTGCAATCTGCAAGGGAGTGGCAATACGCCATGGGAATCTAAATGGATGTCCTCACACAGTGGCATTGTCTAATGGGGTAAATACATATTTTCCTCAATGATTAAGCCTAGTTGTTCCTAAATTCCTTATCTAGAACATCTCAAATAGAGAACTGACATAATACAGATTATCAAGGACATGAAGAAAAGTCCCTTTAAAAAAATGTGCATCAAGTGCACTATGCAATACAAAGGCTAATGATCAAATGCGCAGACAAAAAGACAAGAACTAGAGAGTCCTGGTATTTGCATGATTAGAACACATCTGATCCCACCAAAAATTAAAGCAGCAGGAACAGAAGAGAACTGAAAAATTAAAATAGACATTGAAAATTTGTCATGCTCAAAAGGTAAACTTAAGATATCTCCTATTGAGATGGAAAACTTGTATTACTATAATATTGGGTCAGTTAACCAGTCTACCACTACCCCGACAGTCAGTCTGAAAAAACATTGAAGTAGGCCTAAGGAAAATTCTTGAAAACCAGTCTGGTCATACAAAAGGGAATTATACATAACATGGGGGGTCCCTGATACATCACTGCAGTCTAGAAGTGTGAACATAAACAATACACCCAAAATAATAAATGGGCTGACTGGTGAAAGGAATATGGAAAAGGGAAATGGAACTAGGACACAACTAAAATCCCCAATAACTAAGCATGATGCAACATCGGTCAGGGGAGAAGCAACAAAAGAAAAATCTATAGGAAGAACAAGAGTTTGCTTGGGTGCCTCAGGCATGTGACACAGCACCAAGAGTACGGGGGATACACAAAATCCCAAAGTTACACAAATTTTAACTCTACCTCTGGCAACTTCACCATATACGATAATCCTAACTAATGTTCCTGTTCTCTCTTCAGGGAGAGAAAAAAATGAAACCTGGTTTCCTTTCAAGGGACAGAGCCATATGCTATTTGGGAAACAGAACATGATTAAGTAATGCAATATAGAAATTAGGCCACCTTGAGTCACAGATCTATAATTCCATCCTTAGGTCCAATCAAGGATACATAAATGTAGGGCTGCCTGTTCCTTTAAGGGAAGGGGCAGTAAGTGAGTAACAGCAGGTGACACACTTTGATCCTGTACATCTTTTTAGTTTTCTTCAATATCATTATATTCAAATTTAGGCATGCACTGGTAAAAGTGCTGCCTGTCTTCCTCACAGTATGAAAACCATATCTGTGAAATTTATCATTATACCAAATCCATCCAACTGTTGTGCAACGATACGTATTGTCATACGGGTCCCTTCACAACACAGGGGAACTTGTAATAGTAACAACATAAAACAAAACATACACAAAATAAAAAAAATGCACATGTCAAGCCATCAGATATACTTGGTGTATATCAAGCACAAAAAAGCAGCACAGACAAAACAATAGCATATGTGAATAAGCGGTGACACACAGCACCAAGGCACATGTACTTTATGCACTGTAAACCTGCAGCCCAAAACCCAATATTTGGGCCTGTCTAAACTTGTCAGGTCTAAAATCCTTACCCTCCTTTTGACAGTAGAGCGCCAGGCAGTGGGAGTCTGCTGTCACATATAACTTTGCTGTCTCTCTTCTAACATAAAGGACCAGCTAAAATATTTCACGATAGGGCCAAATACACAAACGAAAACATGAACATTTCTTTCCAAAGAAATTACGCAAAAATACATCTCCTTTCAACTAACCAAACTCACGTGTCTTGTCAGCCTTAGAACAATCCATGAATGATCTGTAGGCAGAAGCAGAAAAATACACAACACAAAAAAGACGCATTTTAACATACACAAAAATAAATTTTCATTACTTAACTGTTACTCTCTTGTCAGTTCACCTCGCAACATCAAGCCACCTTATTTTTACAGTTCTAAAAGAAATGGTTACACTGACACTCCATATTAATTTGGCACCTATAATTTCCACTGTGAAAAATAATTCCTAATTGGCAAATCGTTTTCACTTAGGCCTGTAGCCTGTAGCCTTCAAAATTTTGGAAAAGGGCTGCATCTTATTTTCTATCTAAGACATAATGCAACACTTCGTTTTCTGTCAAATAAACGCAACTAGCAAACATTATTTTTCTTAGCGTGGAGACACAAATGTATCAGTTCTGCAGAGCATTAAACACGATGTTTGGGACTTTCAAAGAAACCCCTTTTTTATTTTCCCTATTAAAATAAGTTCTTTCATTTTATTGATGTTCTCACGGAGAAACCAGAAACCCCACCTTTAGAGGCTCGTTCAGCAAGGTCATTCTGCATTCCTTACAGGGAAACTAAAAGATAACATCTCAGCAGCGCGACTCGAGCCAGCCTCTGCAATTCTCTCAGCTTCTGCCACACTGAAGCTGTCAAAGCCAGAAGGCCTAACTAATTCCTCCTAACATGCAATAATTCACTCTATTTTGAAAAATAATTTCTCTTTTTTAGGCACTAAAATAAATTATCTCTATTCCCAGATTATTAAACTACATTTACTGTGAATAATTCACAAAACCTAATAACACGCAAGCCAGTTTTTTAGAGTAAATGCTTGTTGCAATCCTATGGTACACACTTCATCAGTCTTAAATGAACAAACTTTTCCGTAGGCCTAGCTGAAGCTAGAAACTTCAACCCTGAAATTAAAACAAGCCTTTGTACTGGCACATTAACCCACTCAATCATAAGAAGGCACAACCTGCAAATATATATTAAAACCTAAATGTATGCATTTACTGAAGCCAGAGACACTTTAAAAAGTACTCTGAATGAAAGCAAAATGCAGTTTAAACAGTGCTTTTACTCAAAATCGACTTTCATATTTTGGGCATTAAAAAATGAATATCCTACAATTTTCTTGCATAATATGCATTACTAGAATGTCTATTACTTAACCCATGAGTCAGGCGTTTGAAAATAATAACTTATACTTTATAAAAATGAGCTTTCTTGCGCCTATGCCAAGGGAAAATTATACACACGAATGCTTGTCATTTTAGTGATGCAACATAACTTAAATCAAATTTTAATGCTAGGAGGTCATAGTATGAGTGTTAAGCTTTATAAATATTAAAAAACGATGTTTGTAGCACTTATTTTTAATAATTATTTTTCATAATTAATAATTTTTCTTCTAATAAGACCAATTATTCCTTTTTGTGATTGTTCTACATATAATAGCCCACTGCATCCCTTGCCTATCATTTAAATGCATTAACTCACAAACCTAAGCGCATATGCCTAACTTAAAACGCGTCACATTTTTGCGCCACATTTATTTAAAAGGACGGTTATGCAAAATTCCACCCGTGTTTAACCCCTTCCATGTTGGTGACGAACCCCAGCCGTCACGCTCTGCGGCGCTCGTGTGCTGATGACGACTGGGGTTCATCACGGCCCGCCCTGTTCTTTTGTTTACCGCACAGTGGCGGAAACGGCCCAGCATGGAAGGGGTTAACTGGAAAAGTGCTGGCTGAATGAACATTCCTATCAAATATACTGCAGCTGAAATGTTTGCCTGTGAACATCTAATACAGTGCATCTAAGGAAAATGCTGTAAATTTATTTATTTTTGCAAAAATAGATAATTTCGTTTTTTTTGGGGCCCCCATTTATATCTATTGACTGTGTTTCCTAATTTTATCCTTTAAGCGTGTAACTGCAGTTTTGTATATGGGCACAATTGCTCATTCTACAAACTAAGAGCAACACATACCCATCTTAGCACATTACATGTTTCATTTCTGTATCTTTACTCAAGTTTCTACTCAACATTAACCAACCAACATTTTACTTAACAGACTGAAAACATCAAGAAAACCAACAAACACACATTGGGCCCACTCCATACACAAACAGAAAGGGGGTCAAACACTCAGGACACACAATACAGCATGCTTTAGCTAAATAGAGCTCATAAGTTGGAGTTCCAACCGGAGGTATCAGACATGAACCCTCCAATCGGGAATCCCTGTTGCAACTTATCCACATCGCTGCGGCGGCTATTCCGCCGCAGCGCTAAGTGGGCGGGGCGGCCGCGCGGCGGCCGCATGCTGGTGACAGAACTGCTCCGTCACCAGCCGCGGTTGCGCTGTGCTTGTGATGGAGCGGTTCCGTCATGGCCCCGCCCGCTCAATAGAACGCTCAGCGCAGGCGTGGAATTCGCGCCGCGCATGAGCGACGGGCGGGCCATGACAGAACCGCTCCGTCATCAGCACAGTGCCACCGCAGCTGATGACGGAGCGGTTCCGTCATCAGCTTCGAAAGGGTTAAACAAAACCAAATACCAAATTTGCTATGATTAGGCATCTGCGCTCACTAACCAAGCTTCAAACTTCTAGGGGCTATCTTTATCAATACACTCGCAAATGTACGAGACCCTCTGTTTTTGAATATTGCAATGTTCAAATAAACTAAGGACCAAATACTAAGAACCCATCAAACTAAGGACAACCAATAACTAAGGACTCAAAGAACCGAAGGACCAAAGAACTAAGAACTAAGGACTGGGAGCGACCCACTTATACTTCAACTAAAGCAGATGGAGAAAAGTCTCTTCATTACCTGCCTACACAAATTGCAATTCGCATATACACACCTATACAAACCTATCAAAGCTATACCAAACAAATAGTTGTCCAAATTCTAACTGCCAAGTTCTAACTGCACTAACAGTCTCTTTTTTTAAAAAAACACTTACGCCAAAAAGGTTCCTCAGTCAGGAGTGACATCTTTTGGAGAGTTTAAGTCAGAAAAATCAAAAATATACTGGGCCGCAGAGACAAAGAATCCCCCAGAACCTCTGTGCACAGAGTACCTCTTTTAGTAGATTTCTGTCTTGCCTTCCCCAGTAGATTTCTGTCCTCTGACAAGATTACTCCTCCAGATAGTTACTTCTTGATGAGGCCCATCGTTGGTCGCGCAATCTGAAGTACCAGAAATCCTCAAACTCCTTCTCAGGGGTCTTACCAATAAGTAGTCCATTCAAAAGCAGCAAAGAAATCAACAGAGAATCTGAAATATGAAAAGACATCTTCATTACAATTAATTGTGAGGCTACGTCGCCCAGTCACACCTAAAGCAACTGAATGAGGCAGCCTGCTGAATGGTCTCAGCACAGACCTTTTACACCATTTATTATGCCCTAGGCACACATTTTCTCTTTGAAGTACATTATTGTTGGTCACTCCCGGGACGTGCACACAAAGCACTGTATGATGACAAACCCACTTTCAAGATAGGTCCAGGCCATAAACAATGTCCACATAATGCATACATTCTCTAGCTGACAAGGCCGGATAAACCCAAAACAGTAAGATCACAGCCCATGTCATAAATAGCTCGTGGAGGTAGGAACAGGAACAGATGGAATAAAGATAGGCACGTTTGTGTGTAGTAAATCTTTACAATGTCCTGGGCTCTGATCTATAATCTTGATCAGCTAAAGGGCAGGAACTGACTTGGCAAGGTTAGCCTCAAGCAACAGGGTCAGCTTTCGCCAGGTCATGCAGGAGTCAGCACAAACCCATGCTAAGGTTATGTCCTTAAATACTTGTTCTGCCACAGTGAGGGCCTACTGTAAGGGCAATCCACAAAATGGCTGCTATGCACAAGATGGAACCCGAGTGTTCAGAACAAAACCTTCAAATACACCGTGAATCCATTGGTGTAACATGACGAAAACACTCGCACTTGCTGAACTCACTGTTTACGGTCTGCTGTTACCAAATTCATAACAGAATCATGATATTTAAAACACAGGTTCAGAATTCAAGGAACCACAATGCCCGCTGTCCAGTCCTCCTACGTAGGGGAAGTTAGCCACTTGTCCCTGGGTATTTCGGATCATTTTCCTGTGTGGCTTCTTTTTGATACGGGTCTGCATGCTGCGGGACGAGTCGCCCCTATCAATCCCTGGCATTTGCGTAACCCCAAGACCCGCACCAGCCTCATGAAGTCGCTTGACCACTACTTCCTGGAGAATGAGGGGTCTGTCTCGTCCTCAGTGTCCCTGTGGGAAGCCTTCAAGACTGTTATTCGCGGGCACGCCCTTTCTTTAATAGCTGAGGCTAAGAAAGCTAGGACTGGGGCGGTCGAGAGTCTGGAGGCTGAAATATTGGATTTGGAGGCTGACCTAGACTCAGGTGTTACCCGGGACAAACTCCACGCCCTGAGCTTGAAACAGTTTGATTATAAATCCCTTGTGACAGATGCTGCCAAAACGATGTACAGGGAACAGCAAGGTAGATTGTATGATGTTGGGGATAAGGCGGGTAAACTGATTGCCTGGCTCAATAAGAAGGAGAGAGCGAATCGTATGGTCCCTGTGATTCAAAATTCAGACGGTGTGGATGTGACTGATCCTGGCGAGATTGTGGAATGTTTTGCTGATTATTTTCGTGTGGCCTACTCCCCGGTGTCCGACAGAGATGAGGATGACTCTCGCTTATTGTTGAGAGACATCGCGCTGCCCTGCCTGTCCGAAGAGGATTTGGAGAGTATGGAGGCATCGTTGTCGGTCGACGAGATTGTGACTGCCATCTGTTCCCTCCGTTCTGGCAAAGCCATGGGGCCAAATGGCCTGCCCATTGAATTATACAAATTACGCCCGGACACGGTCGCACCATATCTTCGTGACATGTTTACGGAGTCGCGTGATCTTGGCTCCCTCCCTAGTGACCAGCGTAGGCTACTATAGTGGTAATTCCCAAGGAGGGCAAACCTCGTGACCGTTGTGCCTCATACAGGCCTATCTCCCTATTGAATGCTGAGCCGAAGATTCTCGCTAAGGTCCTTGCTAACCGCCTCCTCACTGTTGTCTGTGACCTGATCCATCCGGATCAGTCTGGTTTCATTCCGCACCGGAACACTGCTCTTAATTTGCGGCGCCTTCATGGTGTTCTCGCCAGGGCGGAGCTTCTGTCCGAGCCGGCCATCTTGGTTTCATTGGATGCCACGATGGCCTTTGACACGATAGAGTGGCCATACCTCTGGGCCACTCTCGAGAAGTTCGGTTTTGGTATGGGATTTATCAGTTGGGTGAGGCTTTTATATACGGATCCGCTGGCTCAGGTTGTTGTCAATGGTAGGGTCTCCCAATCCTTCGCTCTTGGGAGGGGTACTAGGCAGGGGTGTCCGCTGTCCCCCCTGCTCTTTGCTCTTGCCCTAAATCTGCTCGCGGCCTGGCTCCGGTGGGAACCGCCGATAAAGGGCATTCAGTGGACCCCCGATTTCGAAGACCGGGTTTCATTGTATGCCGAAGATATTCTCTTGTATCTCACTTGCCCTCGCAAATCCCTCAACGTCCTCTTTGACGTCCTCACTTCTTTTGGCAAAAACTCCGGTTTGGTTATTAACTGGTCTAAATCGTGTGTCTATGTCATTTCTGGTGGCCTTCCTCCCTTGCCGACTAGGTTCCTTATTCAAATTTCACACTCTGGCTTCAAGTACTTGGGGGTTTACGTATCGTTGGACTCGTCTGTCCGCTACAAGCATAATCTCCTTCCTCCTCTCCATCGCTTGAAGCCTGACTTGGCTCGTTGGCGTAGATTGCCGTTGTCACCACTTGGTCGAGCGGCACTGTTTAAAATGATGTCCCTGCCCCGATTCCTCTACGCACTTCAGAACTCCTTCGATATTATTCCGGCGACCTATTTTTGGGAGGTGGAAGGTTTACAGAGGAGACTTGTTTGGGACGGTCGCGCACGCATCGCTCTCTCAAAACTAACTCTTCCCTGGTACGACGGGGGCATCGCGCTCTCGGACATCAGGAGGTAATATTGGGCCTCCCAGTTGTCCGCCATCAACCATGCTACGTACGCACCCGGCCCGAATCCGGCGTTTGCGATGGATAAATACCTGTTGCCTGGTGGCGACTTCAACAGAGCACTCTACTCTCGGACGGCGGGGAGGAACCTAACGGGACCCACTAAGATTGCAGTGCGTGTGTGGAAGGATGCCAATGTGGCTATGTGTTGGAATGATCGACTGACGCGAGCGACCCCTTTGTTTGCTTCGGAACGATTGGGATGCCTCTGGACACATAAGGCTTCGAGAACTGGGACACGATTGGCATTAGTAGAGTGGGTGATCTTTTGGTGCAAGGTGTGGTCAAATCCTTCGCAGTGCTTTAGAGTGAGTATGAGTTAAGTGAGCGGGAGTTCTTCAGATATGCACAGGTGCGTCACGCTTTGCTGTCGGTCTTCACGGCCGGTACCACGGTCCCTGAATCTTACCCGCTTGAGGACCGTATACTTGATTTACAAGAAATTAATCAACAATCGGGCGGATCTCTTTGTGCGTCTTAGGGAGGCCTGGACTGGAGATGGGTTGGAATTGGACGACGAGGACTGGCAGTGTGCACTATCCTCCCCGAAAGAGGTCACCATTCCGGCCCGTCTCCGTCTCGTCCAGCTCAAAATTCTTCACCGCGTGTATGTGACGGGTACTCGTTTGGTTGCTATGGGTTTTTCTTTGGATGGTTTGTGTAGGCGCGGTTGTGGAATGAGTGCCACCTTCCTTCATACCTTTTGGGAGTGCCGTGATGTCGTGGCGTATTGGCACCGCGTGCATGCTGTAATAGAGTGTGTCACTGGGGTCGCTCTGTTGCCTGAGGCTCGAAGATGTTTGTTGAATGTGTGGGAGCCGAATGACTATAACGTTGCCCAGGCCCGGTGGGCGGCACTTGGGCACATGATTGCCAAAAGGGATATTGCGCAGCTTTGGGGTTCCCAACGGCCTCCCACGTGTCAGTATGGAAGGAGAACATGAATTGGTGCATGTTTAGAGAGAAGACGGTATATTTGGCTAGGAACAAGCCTAGGGCGTGGAGTAAAATTTGGGGCCAGTGGAACGCATACCGAGGGAACATCTGTACGCCCCCTTCGAAGACATACCGGACATTTCCCTGTCCCCCTGACCTCTGAGGTTCCTTGACTACTGTATTCTTTTGTTGATTGTCCTGACTTCCCCACTGCCTCCCCCCACCGGTCATTTCTATTATCCTCCTGATTCTCTATTCGGTATGGTAGGTCTCCCCCACCTGAGCTCGACATCTTCTACAATGTTTCTCGCCTTGAGTTTTGTTCTTTTGTTTTTCTCTTTGTTCCTTTCTAAAAATTTAAAAATATCTTGTATCCTGTATACCTCCTGAGTTGCCGAACATGTCTCCTGTACTTCTGCTGGACTTCTAGGTATCAGTCGCTGCTTTTTGATGCTATGTAATTGATCTACATACACTAGCAGCCGGCCCCCGTGGTTGTAGGCCCATATCTGTAATGACGTAGTTTTGCACAATAAAGTTTTTATAAAAAAAAAAAAAATAGATGGGTTCCATACCCTCACTTTTACTCACGAGACAATGAGCCGTGACTGATCTCTTCGACAATTCAGTACCTGTTCTGCGAAAAGAAAACTTTTCTATTAACAATTTTTCGATCTATGATTTGCAAGAGGTAGAAATTTAATTCGGTTTGGTAAAAAGGTTCTTCCGGCCTATATCCACTAGCGTAACTTAGACATTATTTAGCCACAGCATTAGCTAGCCCTTGTCCCTTTGTAAACAGTCTGCTAAAATTGTTCTACTTAGTTCTGCCTCAGGATTTTCCCTTATTCTAAGCCAACCTACAACAGGGCTCAACTTTACCCGGTCTATGATGTACGGGCTTCCCTGTTCGCTGTGTGCAATTGCAGCTGGGGTGCTCTGCGGGATTTTAAGAATCCTGCGGAGGAATTTGTCTTCCTCCAGCTGCAATTGTTTTGCATCCCCAAAGCCCCAAACATCTGCTCCATACAGGGCTTTTGCAGTGCTTATGGAGCCGTATAAATTCATCACTTGTTCTGGGCGCCAGCGGCCCAGCCTTCGGGCAAAATTTAGTATAGCACCATTTGAGGAGACCAGTTTTGCACAGCGTTCCTCTATCAGAGTCTTGAATTTTAGTGCCCCATCAAATAAAAGGCCCAGATAGGAGAAAGTCTTCACTGTTTCTAAAGTGTGAGTCCCTATTTTGAATACAGAGTTCCTGCAGGGCTTTCTACCTGCCAGCATCACAAAGGACTTGCTTAAGTTCACTGACAGATCTAGGCTGTCCATGAATTTTACAAATCCGTCGATCAAGCACTGTAATCTCCGCGGGGCACAGGCGTGCGGGACCACGTCATCCGAGTACAGAAGTACCGGAATATGGCGCGTTTCGGCTTTTGGACAGTCTGTGTTCAGGGCAATAAGGGCTCTCTCAAGATTATTAATATAAAGAGAGAACAAGAACGGAGCAAGGATACAACCTTGCCTCACTCCGCTAGTGCACGGAAAGGGTTCGGTACTCCCCCCCCCTCCGTAATGTAGCGGACCCTAGCACTGGTGTTCCAGTGTGGTTCTCTAAGAATGTTAATCAGTCCAGGGTCAATTCCCAATTTGCTCATCATAGCCCCTAGCGTGTTCCTATTTACATTCTCAAATGCCACGGCCAAATCCATGAACCCCAGATAAATAGTTTTGCTACTGGCTTTTTTATATTTGGCGACCAGTAAGTAAAGGTTAAGACACTGGTCGCTAGTTGATTTTCCTGATCTAAAGCCGTACTGGGTGTCTACTATAGTGTGGTGCTCTTCAGTCCAATCCAGAAGTCGGTCTAGTACTACCCGGCCCAGGATTTTGGCAGAGACATCGATCAACGATATCGGTCTGTAGCATTGAGGATTATCCCTATTTCCCTTCTTAAATATAGGGACAATAGTGGCTGTACACCAAGAGCGGGGAAGCCCAGTTTTAACAGCTGCATTTAGGACCCTTGTCAAAATTGGGGCCCATAGGGCCACATTGCTCAAATACAAATCTGGTGGGGTGCCGTCTGGACCTGGGGCTTTATTGTGGGAGAGACCTTGAATTGCCTTAGTTAATTCTGCGAGGGAAAATTCTACTTCAGAACTCCGTGTGCCATCCCAACCCCCTTATGGGACTGTTTCATGAGTGTGATTGTAAAGTCCCTCAAAATGTGTAACCCATTGTTCAGGGAGTATGTTGGTTCCAATCACCGGGGCACTACTGTCCTGGAAGCATGGCCTATTAATTATCCTCTAGAATTCTGTCAGGTCCCTTTTCCCCCCCGCCTCCCTCAAGTCGGCCCACACTTCCGCTTGCAGGGCAACTTTTCTCTGTTTTAAAACAGATTTGTAGGTCTGTCTCACGAGGGCCACTTTTAATTTATCCCTGGGAGTGTCTTTAAGACTAGATTAAATCTCTTAGTGCACGAGAGCAGTTGATATCAAACCATCTTGGCTGGGTTATGATTTTCCTAGGGTCTTTTACCTTCATTAACTCGTCAACCAAGTTGGTTATAGACCCAAACACCATGACCAGGGGACTCCCCTCTATCAGTGGATCAAGGCACTCTTCAAAATATATTTTGCCCTTTACGATTAATGATTTATAGAGTGCCTGAGCATCGATTTTCGACCACCTAAGCCGTCTCCCCTGATCAGTTGCCCTCAGGACGGTGTCTTCCTGTATGCTCCTCTTCTGTCCCCCTCTATACCTCAGTTCCAGGATTAAAGGGTTATGGTCACTGAAAGTGCTCCAATCAATCCTTACCCCAGTAATCCAGTTTTTTGCAAACTGGATACTACAATATAATCTATGATGGAGGAACATCCTATACCTTTAAAAGTTGAGGTAAGGGACTCCTCTTTTCCCTGGACAACCAAATCAATGGTGCGTCCTAGAGCATAGGTGTCTAATATTTTTCTGAGTGCTAACCCCTCAGCATTGTGTTCAACGTGTGGGCCGACTCGACTGGGCAGGCAGACCAATCAGTGATTACTGGTAGAAATTTGGGGCATAGATGACAATTTAAATCGCCCATCACTATCACAATTGGTTCTGCCCCACCTTTCCTATATTCTAGCTCCTGTTTGAGTCTAAACTCTAATTCCTGGAGTACATTATTAGGTCCTTTTACCGGCCCTGTGTTATAAATGTTAAATATCAAACGCCTCAAACCATTCCCTGAGAATCTTGCCGCCTGGAGAGTATGCGATGACCAGGGTGGTGGTGTCCAGACTCCTTCTAGGTTTAAGTCTAAATATAGTGCTAAGCCTCCCATTGCCCTTCCAGATCTAGCTTCTTGAGCTGGTACAAAGAAACATTTGTAACCCGGAATTTGGAAGGGGGCACTATCCACCGCCCAGGTTTCCTGGAAGCTTATTATTTGGAGCTCACTTAATTGGTTGCGCCAGTTTCTGTTGTCAAATTTCCCTGCTAAGCCTGCTACGTTCCAGGACATTATCTTTAGCCCTCCCACAGACCCTTGTGAGACCTGTGCACCCAGATTATCTAGGGTTGTTCCATCCCTCCTTGCTGACATACCCCATTTTTTCCCTTGATATTGCATTGGTTGGGGTTTTTCGATCCCCCACTGATGATATTCCCCTAATATTCCCTGAGCGATAGGTTCAACAGCCACCCCCTCCCCTATGTGATCTTGGGCATCCCCTAACCTATTTAGTCAGTCGTTTTCGTCGAGGGACAATAAGGGACTGAATCTGTTTGTACATTCTACCAGACCCCGATTTTTGCAAATTAGACCTTCCAGTGATTCCTTGGCCTGGTCAAGTCCGGGGCCCTTCCCATTCTGCCAAAAATGTACCTAGGATCGTGTGTGACATGTTGTATTGGGTAAAAATATCCTAGTGGCAATGGTCGTATGATGCTAGTCTGGTTCATATTACCATTTTCCAATATATATTCCACTAGGCTAGTGTTCCTAAAGTTCACTATAATAAAGTTGCCCACAGTGTCTTTACTTCTACTACCTATCCAGTTTACTCTTCTGACGTGGAGAATCTCCCCACTTTCCGTGCCGGGCAAAGGCCTGTTCAAGTTTAACCA
The DNA here is from genome assembly GCF_964263255.1 of Lissotriton vulgaris. Classification (NCBI taxonomy): domain Eukaryota; kingdom Metazoa; phylum Chordata; class Amphibia; order Caudata; family Salamandridae; genus Lissotriton; species Lissotriton vulgaris. Next base: position 1,086,828,575 of record NC_141695.1, on the reverse strand, counting down.
GTTAATTATCTTATTTTTAAGTTCTGTATGCGACTCTTTCTGCTCTGGTTTGAGTTCTGGTACCCCCACTAGAACAACTACGTAGGGGCACGCTTCAGGGGGTAAGTTCATGTTTGGTAGGGAGTTAGTCGCTCTTCCATTTGTCTCTCGACGTGTATTCTGTGTTTTTGCCAATCTAAGGGTTGAAGGGTTCCTGTTTTGTGTTTGAAACTTAGTTGTTTGGATTTGACCCTTATCTAAACCCTTGTCCCCTACTTTCTGCTTGTTACCAATCTCTGCCTGGTTTGGAAGATTTGGAGTGGCTTGAATTTGTTCAATCGTGCATTGTAAATTGCTAACACAGTTGTTTTAAGTGGGGGACTGCCGGACTGGGGTGGTGGTTGATGAAGCAGGGTTAGCAAGTGTGTTATTGTTTATAGTGGAGCCCTTAATCCTTCCCTGTTTATTCAGTTCATTTGTAAATTTGTCTAGATTACTGACTAATGATTTTATCTGGCTTACAATAAAAAGTTCCAGGTGTTTTTGGAGATCTAATATTACTTGAGCCATCCATCCTGGGGGAGCTGGCTGGTAAGTTGCTTCTTCATAAGTAACTTCAGCCTCAATGTCTTTTGTTCTGGGCATGAATGCACTTGGTTTTGGTTTCCTGGAGTGACACTTTTTAGGCTCCGCTCTTCTAGTTCTACTATTAGGGATTTTATTGTGAACCAAGGCTGTTACCACCTCCTTGTCCACTGCTGGCTGAACACAAGGAATATCATCAGCTGAAATTTCCAAAGTGGCAAGTAGGGGAGCTGTCAATGTTTCAATGTCTGTGACCTGCAGGGGGGTGGCTAAAACAGTGATTGGCGTTAGGGATAAGCATCTCTCGGTGCGCTCAATCTCCCCTGAGACTACGCCAATGACTTTCCCCAACATGAGGTCAATTTCAGTAGGTTGAGCTGTTTGGGGTACTGATCCATTCGGCTCAAGCACTGTTATAGACGGTGTGAGGGGGATATTGTGGTTCTGTAAAAATGGGCCTCGTTACGTAAGGTTATGGTTTCGTCAGGATTTTTGTGATGTCGAACCGTATTTAGTGGGTGCGGCTAATGTGGAGTGAATTTGTCACATTAGCTAGCGAGTACATTACGTATTTGGAGATTGCGTCCGGAAGATGGGTTAAATTTTGTTTGAGCCTCCATTTTGTCTTGCCATCACGCAGGCCAACGAATATGGTTGAACGAGCGAAGCGGCCTGGCCTTCATGTATTGGTATACATTAAAAGGGTCTTTCTTGACTTCGAGGTGAATTGCAAGGATCTGATTCCTTCACCTGAAGCTGACCCTGCCGAGTCAATTTCCCTGGTTTGATCGTTGTCTGAAATTGCCAAACACTGTTCAGGATATCGTTAGCTTTTAGTCTCCTTACACATGCCTTATCTTGCTCACTATCAGACATTGTTTCCTTTTCTATGCTCTTCATTACATGCATTGTGCTTTTCAATTATGGGTTTGTCCTGCTTGTGGAGATTGGATTTGGGATATCCCCAATGATAAACTTTGGGTTGGGACATTGCAAACTGAGTTTTTCGTCATGTGACACTTTGTTTGAGAATGTACTTCATTGGTTAACTTTTTGCGCAGTGGGAGTGTATGTTTGTAAATGTGAATATTGTGTATAAAAGAAAATGTCTTGCTCTACGAATTTGAGCAGTCTCCTGAAATACCCCCATGCTGTATTTCTAGGATCACTGTTACTGGCTGCAGCTAATAAACTTGGTCTCTGACACCACCCAGAAGTATTCCGTGTCTCTGTAAACCAAGACAGGTGAATCCGCAAACTTTGGGCGTGTCCCTGGCGCCACTGGGTTCTAAAAAGCCCAGTTCTTCAGTTGGCGCCCACAGTGGGGCGACTTCAGCGGTACCAGTCCAAGCCCGAAGACTGTGAGGAGCTTCGTGAGGAAATTCTGGAAGAGGGCCCCCACTTCATCGACCCCGGCATGTCGAATGTGGACTGAAGGTTTTTTCTACGAGGCTTCCCCTTTCCGACGGCTACGAAGGACTGCTGCCCTGACTGTCGCCCTGTCTTGGACCCTTTTGTGATGCTTTGTAGAGCGAGACGATAGACGGTCTTCTGGTGGCGTGACAAGACCTTTTGGTTAAGTATAAGTGGGTCGCTCCCACAACTTGGTTTGTTTCTTGGGTTCTTTGATTTGGTTTTTGCAAATACCAAAGCCGAGGGGCTCGTACATTTGCGAGTATATTGTGTTAGATAACCCCTTGAAGTTTGAAGCTAGATTTGTGAGCGAAGATGCCTGGTCTTAGCAAACTTAGGAATTTGTTTTGTTGTAGTTGCAACAGGTATTCCCGATTGGAGGACTCGATACCTCCGGTTGGAACTCCGACTTATGAGCTCTATTCAAAGCAGGGGGTGGGTCCCATCACGTATAATGAAGTATGGGTCCGCTTTACACGTAAAAATGGTGTCTTAAAATGGCCACAACATGGTAGTTTCGAATCAGATGTTTTAGATAATTTGGAAGTTGCGCTATTTAGGAAGAAAGCCCGGCCGGCGATGTTTGACTCTTTTCACCTCTGGCGTAAGGAAGCCAAACAGCGGGAAATTAAGCAAGCTAAAAGAGATAGGAAAGATAAGAACATGTCGATATTGCAAGCTGCTAGGCAGTTTAAAGAAGATGAAGAAGATTGTGCGATTGAGGTGTCAGATAGACAACATCGCATGGCCATTGATAAGTGTTATCCGGCTTTGCCACCTCTTGTACCGAATGTGACTAAGGACCCTGAAAAGGATCCCTTGATGTCGCATTTGTTGAGTTCACCACCCCCTTATGTGCAGAGTGCTACGGCACCTCCGCAACCCCCAGTTGTTCAACCTCCTGCTGTGGTTCAGCCACCCGTTCTTCCACAGTTGGTTCTCTCTCCTCTGGCGCAGCCTTCTCTAGGGTCGCCAGCTTTGCTTACAGCTTTGCCTCAAACTCCTTTGCCTTCTACTTCTTTGCCTTTAACTTCCTTTTCTACTGACCCTATGTCTTTGTCTCCTCAGAACACTTCTTCTCCTGTCCTTATGTCGACTTCTTCTCCTTCTGCTCGACAACGAATGACTGAGACTGTCACTAGCCTTTTGTCTCCTCTTTTTGGGTCACTAAATATGACCCCAGTTTCTGTATGGAAACAAACGCGTAGTCAGCTCCCGAGTTCCGAGGAGCGGGCAGTGTTAGATCTTCTTGCTCATAGATGGGTTTTAAATGCCTCTAGGTATGACCTGCAAGCGGTTATGGATGTTTCCTACAGTGGGAAGCGCCAAAGCAAAGGTATGTTTTTGATGTTAAGTGTATTTTCCTTCGTGAGGAGTGGGACGATGCTAAATTGGGTCTGATTCCATCGGAGTTACTTAATGTTCAGTCCGACTTTGCTAAAGGGACGATAGTGGGTCCCGATGTTGAAGAAGCAGTAGAGACGCTTCTTGCGTTTAGGTATCCTTCTGTTAGGAGAAAAGTGAAGCAGTATCCAATGAGAGAAGTTCCTCCTGTATGGAGAGAGGAAGTTGTGGCTAATGTTAATCAGGGTATTCAGGGAGTACCGGCTCATTTTCAACGTGTGTGGGTACATGTTCCTTGGAAGAGAGCTGAAGTTCTGGCTCTTAAGCAGACTTTACCTTACCCCCGTAAGAATCCTGCAGGTTATTATAAGGAGTTGTCCCAGACAGTTAATGCGTGTGTGATGAATTTAGCTGATATAGATATGTTGTTGGGGAATGTAGTCCCTCAACATTTGTGGGCGAAGATCCGTCACGAGGATCATGCAGTAGAGTTGGGAGATACGTGGGTTAATAATACTGCTGCAGATGGTCGTCAAGGTGGAGGGGCTAAACCTAAGCCTTTAGTTACGGAACTCCCTGGTAGGATTATTCATTTAATGAAGACTTTGATGCTTCCTATGCGAGTGAATTGGGATAAGTTAGCAGCATGCAAGCAGAAGAAAGACAAAAGTGTGTCTGATTTCTTCACTAGGTTTGAAGAAACATTTATCGATCACAGTGGTCAAGATATGAATACAGAAGGTGGCCAAAGGTTGTTTGTGGATAAGTTTGTCTATAATTTGCTCCCCGAGCTTTGTCAGAAATTGAAGGACTCTGAGAGTTCATGGGCTGTTTCTTCTTCGGCTCAGATATTGGCTACTGCACAATATTACGAGAATAGAGATAAAGATGAGAAAGATAGAGGAGAGAAGAAGACTAAAGAATTAAAGACAAAGGTTATTTTGCAGCAGGCGTATCTGCCTCACCCTGACCAGCGTCAGTACCAGCAACCTTCTCAGTTTCAGCAACCTCCACAGTTTCAGAGAGTGTTGCAGAAGCCCGAGTCTTTTCCGCAGCAAATTCCGGTAGGCCCTAATCAGTGCGCTTATTGTAGGGAAGAGGGCCACTTCAAGCATAGTTGCCTCATTCTGCTACAACGTGCGAATGGTGCGTCTGGTGTGAGAGGTTGAGGTGTCCAGCAAGTACCTAGGGGTAGAGGACGTGGTGTGTTCCCCCAGAATGAACGTTCCTTTCCCCCACAGAATTCTATGAATTGTTTTGATCAGCAGAATGCCGCGATTGATCAGTCGGCTCAATATTATGCTGATGATTACTATGTTGAGAGTGAGAATGCTGACTGTAATGATTGCTAGGACAGCCATAGACAAAGAGAGGGAGTAGTGTCAGTTCCAGTAGACCAGAGTGGACCTTATGTTGAAGTGATTACATCAGGTGTGTCAGAGCCTTTTCTTTTGGATACTGGTGCGGCAAAGAGTTCTATCATGCACTCTAAACTCCCTGGCGCACCTTTGTCTGGCTTGACGAATGTTTCAGTAGGTTTTTCTGGCGCCCCAGTTCGTAACCCGGGTTCTTGTCCTTTGTCTCTTTCTGTTGGGCCTTGTGAGTTGGAAGCACCTCTAATTCTTATGACAGGTTGTAATGAGAATCTGTTGGGTTTGGACTCGTTGAAAAGATTGCATGCAACATTGTATTGTTCTCCTTCGGGAGTACACCTTACGTTGGGTAAGAAAGTGATTTCTCCGATGTATTTGTCTAAAGATCGGCTTCCACTGGAATTGCGTTCTCTCCCCGATACTCTCTGGGCTACGGGTCTAAATGATGTGGCTTTTTGCAGATTCCACCTTCCTTGATACCCTCAAGGCGAATGCTAAGTTGCCTCGTATTCCACAATATCAAATCTCTAGTGATGGTGAGAGAGCTCTTTTAGCGATTATCTATGATTTGGTTGAGAAAGATGTGATTGAAGAAACAAGAGGTAATGTGTGTAACAGTCCGATTTTGCCTGTTCTTAAACGTACTGACTCTTCTCAGCCACCTGTGTATCGGTTTGTGATCGACCTTCGAGAAGTGAACAAGATTGTTGTTCCGCAGTTTCCTGTTGTCCCGGACATTACTGCTTTACTGACTATGATCCCTGCTTCGGCTGCCTGGTTTTCTGTGATAGATCTGAAGAATGCTTTCCTTAGTATTCCAATTGCTGAAGAGAGTAGAGATATTTTTGGCTTCTCTTTAGGAGGCCGAGGCTTCTGGTTTAAGCGTGCTCCTCAAGGTTATTGTGAGAGTCCATCAATCTATAGTCAGGCTTTGAAGACTCAGCTTGATTCTTTTGTTTTGCCTTCTGGTGCGACTCTTATTCAGTACGTGGATGATTTGTTGGTTGCTGCTGGTGATGAAGAGACTTGTAAAGAAGCTACGCTTTCTTTGTTACGGCATTTGTCTGACCTTCATCATAAAGTGTCACTTTCAAAGTTGCAATATTGCCGCCAAGAAGTGACCTACTTAGGTCATCTCTTGTCGAAGGAGGGAAGACGATTGATCCCAGAGCGCATACAAGCGATTGCGCAAATGACTGTACCATCCACATAGAGAGAAGTGCATGCTTTCTTGGGTGTTACCCCATATTGTAGACAGTGGAGTCCAAATTTTTCCCTATTGGCGAAACCTCTGTTGGCACTTACTCTTAAGGATACACCAAATCCTCTTCCTTGGTCTAATGAATGTCAGAGGAGTTTTTCTGAATTACGTGATGCGTTGTGTTCGGCTCCGGTGTTGGGTACCCCCGATTACAGTAAGCCTTTTACCCTGTACGTGCACGAGAGAGAAGGATGTGCGTTGTCAGTGTTGACACAACAGTTTGGAGACAAGCAACGCCCATGTGCGTATTTCTCAGCTACTTTAGATCCAGTAGCTAAAGCCTTGCCGAGTTGTTTGAGAGCAACAGCGGCAGCGGCTGTTTCTATCCGACAGTCTGCTGGTCTGGTATTGGATAATACGTTGATTGTGATGGTCCCACATGCAGTGGATACGCTATTGAATAAGACAAGCAATCAGCACCTTACTAGTGCACGTTTGTCAGGATATGAGTTCATGCTTTTAGCTAGTCATGTGCATATAAAGCGATGCAACACGTTGAATCCAGCTACGTTGTTGCCGATTTCTGTAGAGACAGATGTTCAGGAACAGCATGATTGCTTTCTTTGGACAGAGGAAGAAACAAAGGGTAGAATTGATCTGAAAGATACTCCTCTTTCGAACTCAGATGGTACTTTATGGGTAGATGGTTCATGCTTTAAGCTCCCGAATGGCGATACGACTGCAGCGTATGCGGTTATGACTTTGCACACGATTGTTGAAGCTGCACTTATTCCACAGAATTCCGCTCAAGCAGCAGAGTTGATTGCACTGACAAGAGCGTGTGTGTTGCCGAAAGGAAAGAGAGTGACTGTGTATACCGATAGCCAATATGCGTTTGGTGTTTCTCATAGTTTTGGACGTTTGTGGAGAGAAAGAGGATTTCTTACTTCCCATGGTACGAAGGTTCAGCATGGACAGTTGGTGAATGAACTTCTTGAGCCACTTACTTTGCCGACACAAGTTGTGATTGTGAAATGCAGTGCACATAAGAAGGTTATGGATGATGTTGGTCGTGGTAATGCGTTTGCGGATGAAGTAGCGAGAGAAACGGCGAAAGATGTGACGAGTCAAATGTATGTTGCAGGCGCTGCTAGATGGGTTCCGGAAAGAGGAATGTATGAAGACACAATAGAGAGGGTGAAATCGATTCATGCTGAAGCTACTGAGGAAGAATTGAATGTGTGGAAAGAGACTACTGGAATGTTGGATTCGACTGGCTGTTGGATTGAGTTGTCAGAACACCAGCGATGGTTGTTGCCTGATGCGTATGTGCTTCCAGTGGTTACGATGGCACATGGAATGGCTCATATCAGTTCGAAAGGGATATGTAAGTTGTTGGCTCCAGTATGGCAGAATGCTGGAATTCCCAAAGGTGCTGAGAATCTGGTGAAAAATTGTATGGTTTGTTTGATGCATAATCCTGGTAAGGGAACCTCAACTCCAGCAGGTCATTTTGCTCCTCACATGTACCCGTTTGAGGTTCTAAAGTTGGACTTTATTCATATGGAGAGATGCAACAACCTAAATAATGTCCTTGTGGTGGTTTGCACCTTTTCAAGATGGATAGAGTTTTACCCTCTAAAGGATAATACTGCCTTATCTACAGCTAAGGTCGTATTGAAGGAGTTTATCCCTAGATTTGGTTTGCCGAGAATGGTATGGAGTAACAACAGAAGTGAATTTGTGGGTCAGATTATGAAGAAAGTGTGTGCAGGTTTAGGAATAAGGCAGAAGTTTCATGCTGCGAATCACCCCCAGTCAGCTGGTTTGGTTGAATGCTACAATGGCACCCTTAAATTGAAGTTGGCTAAGATACAAACGAGCTCTGGCCTAGCATGGCCCGATGCCTTGCCGTTGGCACTTTTGTCAACGAGGACGACAGTAAATTCTCATGTGGGACTTAGCCCATACGAAATTGTGTTTGGCAACCCGGCGAATGTTTGGGGTGTGCCGAGGCCAAAGAAGTATAGTGACATCGAGTACCCTATGTTGGTTGACTATTTACATGATTTGACTTCTACATTGCGTGGTCTTCACTAACAGGTGCACAATACCTTACCTTCAGCGTCTGTGTATGTAGGCCACTCCATCCAACCTGACAATTGGCTATTGATCCAGAACTTCCAAAGGACGAAGAACCTTGAGCCGAGGTAGACCGGTCCATACCAGACTCTTCTGACCACTCGTACAGCTGTCAAGGTTTTCGGCAAGAAAAATTGGGTGCATGCCACCGACACCAAGAAGCTTCCACTTCCCTTGCTATTTGACCGATGGATTGCTGATGGTATTGCTGATTCAGAAAGCGAGAGAGTTGTGGAGTTTGTCCCCTTTAGTGATGCGCATTTCACATGGATTCAGTCGGAACGTGAGGAAGATAAAGTTTTACAAGAAGCTGTGCCTCCGTCGATGAGACTTGACACCACAAATCCAGAGACGCTCTTCCAGGATCAGACTGTGTCTGGTAAAGAATGTTATAATCTGCGAAGCAGAAAGGACAAGTAAAGATTACACATTTTTGGGTGTTTTTGGGTGAATTATACTCTATCAGACAAGAGACTTTTTTTGTCTTTTTTCTTTTTCGAACGACCATCCGGGTTCAACTGCAGGGTCACGGTATAAGATCTTAAGGGGTGACCCGTGTATTGGCACAAGGTCTAAGGTTCCGGGAGTGTCTAGGACGCCTGGACGCACACTTAAGTGAAAAGGGAAAATTGCCATGAGCAGCACGGTAGGTGATGGAGTCTTTTGTAAAGGATAGAGTTGTTGAGAAAATTAATTTTAAGATGAGATTGTGTACAATGATTCATAACAGATGTTTTATTATACTGTGTTCTTTTGTGTTTTTAACCCCTTCGATGCTCATGACGAGCTGAGCTCGTCATGAGGCACGGTTGAGCTGTGCTGATGACGAGCTGAGCTCGTCATGAACAATGGAAAATCTGGGAATGCAGCACCGGGGGAGAATACCTCTAGCAGCCAAGGTGTTAAGTATCACATTGGCTTGTGTGGGTTGGATTGTATATGCTACACTGTTGATTTTTGCACCCACCATCCAACCTATGCTTTCTTCTACTACTGTTTCTTTGCACCAATTCTATACGTTGCCTGAACATGAACAGACAAGACGATCGGAATTTGTAAACAAATCATTCATACAGCTTTTGCATCAGCATCAGTTGGTAGTCAATACTACAAATTGTTAGGTATGTGGTCTTATGCCTCATACGACAAATAGAGGTATGCCATATCTGGTTTTGCCTTTTTCTTCCAATGGGTCTGTATGGGCTTTACAGACTCTGTTCATCTATGCGAATGAGGTATACCCTATGCGTTCCATGAGAGACAACCCGAGCAATGGTGCTTTGATAAAGGGAATAGTAGATATGATCCGAGATATTGATGCATACAATGCTATCCCTAAGGATGAAGGGCAGGCATATATTAGTTGGAATGTCACTGAGTATAGCACTAGTTTGACAGAAAAGGAGAGACGAAAGAGGTCTCCCCCGATTTGGATCCTACCCCATCGATGCCACTTTTGTTTATGTGGTAATGGTCGAAATCCGAGAGCTCAGCTAGGTGAGAGTGTGTGCGCTCAAACCTACATTTATGCATCTCAGACTTCTGCTCCGTTTGTCCCAGCTAAAGGTACATATTTTGTATGCCACGATAGAGCCAATACATGGTTGCCACCTGATTTTTCAGGCACATGTTATGTGGTGTTTTTGCTTCCCCTACGTATACGGCTGCTATGGATTATCACAGAACAAGATTTGTTAGGGGTGTCTTTGATCAGGAAGATACGGCAGCACAGGAAGTAGAAGATTTTTTTAAGGGTTTCCTACCCTTTTGGGGTCCTATGGCCAATAGCAGGAATATACGACAGCTTAAGAGAGTGGTTGAGGCCACTATAAATGAAACTGCAGGTGCTCTCAGCAATATTACGGTGGAGCTCCAAGCTGATCGTGTTATGACATTGCAGAACCGAGTTGCGTTGGATGTCATAGTTGTTGATCGTGGAGGGGTATGCAAATTGATCCAATCTAGTTGCTGTATTTACATACCAGATAATGCCCCGACAGTGTACCAAGCCATTTCCAGATTGCATAGGTTTCTGAGTCTATTCATGTAGACGAAGGGAACTGGTCGTTGATTGGATGGTTTTGAGAACTGTTGTCTAAATGGGCAATGTTTTGCAAGTGTGCAACATTTCATCCATCATCTTGTGTGTTTTGCTGTTCACCCTATGTGGGAAGGGTATGCCCAGATGTGGGTCCCGTGCTCACTACGCCACTGGAGTCAAGCTATTCTGGCTGAAGACGGCTGATAGCCAGTAACCGGTCCTAGGATGCTTGATTCCGGTCTAGGGAAGACATGGCTTGGCAGTTCGGGCTGGACTGTTCCCATGAGGCACAGGGTCAAGACTGATTTGCAAATGGCCATGTCTGAACTGGGGTGGTGTGGTGAGCAAAATAACAATGGATTAAGCCCAGTTCTGTGACTGGGGGTGAATGTTTTGCCATTGTGCAACATTCTGTCTATCATCTTGTGTGTTTTGCTGTTCACCCTATGTGGGAAGGGTATGCTCAGAAGTGGGTCCCTTGCTCAGTACGCCACTGGAGTCAAGCTGTCCTGGTTGAAGACAGCTGATAGCCGGAAACCGGTCCTAGGATGCTTAATTCTGGTCCAGGGAAGACATGGCTTTGCAGTCCGGGCTGGACTGTTCCCATGAGGCACGGGGTCAAGACTGATGGCAAAGTGTGAACTGGGGGCGTGGTGAGCAAAATAATGATGGATTAAACCCTGATCTGTGACTGGGGTGAATGTTTGCCATTGCGCAACATGCCATCCATCATCTTGTGTGTTTTGCTGTTCACCCTATGTGGGAAGGGTATGCCGAAACATGGGTCCAGTGCTCACTATGCCACTGGAGTCAAGCTATCCTGGCTGAAGACGGCTGATAGCCAGAAACCGGTCCTAGATGCTTGATTCCGGTCCAGGGAAGACATGGCTTGGCAGTTCGGGCTGGACTGTTCCCATGAGGCACAGGGTCAAGACTGATTTGCATATGGCCATGTCTGAACTGGGGTGAGCAAAATAGTGATGGATTGAACCCAGATCTGTGATTAGGTGTGAATGTTTTGCCATTGTGCAACATTCCGTCCATCATCTTGTGTGTTTTGCTGTTCACCCTATGTGGGAAGGGTATGCTCAGACGTGGGTCCCGTGCTAACTACGCCACTGGAGTCAAGCTATCCTGGCTGAAGACGGCTGATATCCAGAAATCGGTCCTAGGATGCTTGATTCTGGTCCAGGGGAGACATGGCTTGGCAGTTCAGGCTGGACTGTTCCCATGAGGCACAGGGTCAAGACTGATTTGCATATGGCCATGTCTGAACTAGGGTGGTGTGGTGAGCAAAATAACGATGGATTAAACCCAGATCATTGACTGGGGGTGAATGTTTTGCCATTGTTCAACATTCTGTCTATCATCTTGTGTGTTTTTCTGGGCATTCAGCATCTGCTTTGAATGCACTCCCTGTTGGCTCATCACCAGCCTATGCTCAGACAGGGAGAAGAGAGTAAACCTGCCTGCTGCATTGGTTGCAATCTCTTTCAGGTCCCTACTATGCTTGTCTCTGCGGTCTAAAGTACTAGCTATTGGCTTTTGTCCTCAAACACCATGTTGGAGCATGAGCAGGTGGTTTGGAGGCCTCTGATTTGCTCCTTGGTAATGTTTCTCACCTACTGTGACAAGCTGCTCTAAAGACAACTCATCATATTTTTCTTTGCAGTGATGGTGCAAGCTTATGTGAGAGACGTCTGCTTGTCCCTATAAACTGGACCCAGGAGAAGGCCAAGACTCTCAAGACCCTTCTCAAATTTCACAGAAATGACTGACAGAGCGAGGTCATTTCACTATAAACCAAGGAGCTAAAAGCTAAAATGTCAGAGCGTAGGGTGTGTGACCTTGCCAGTCCTGATTGTGTTTTATCAGTCCACACTCAACCGAAAGGATACAGCTCTAGCAGTTTATATTGTACATTGCAAACTGGAATACAGAGGGACTGCGGACTAAGAAAGGGGTACCCCGTATACTTTACTTTGTAAATGAGATGTTTCCGTTGATTGAGCAAGGACTCGTGAGAAAGGAATCTTGCTTGAAAACAATCTTCTCAATTAACCTTTAACCTTACCTGTATTGTGAAAATAATATGCACTATACAACATTTATGGGAAAAAGCGAAGCTTGCCTATGTGTTTTACTAATAAGTAACTCGAGTGAAATTCTAAGATGGCCGCTAACCGAAAATCTTTAGTGTGCATGCTTCTACTGCATCTACGTAGTATGACATATCTTTTGCTTGGAGGGAATTTTCTGCACTTGCACAGTAGTTAACAAAATAGCTGCTTAAAACTCACATGCTTGCCATCTGCTTGCTGAAAAACGAAACCCAGCAAATATACTAATGCAAATGCGGGGAGAGTAGTAATATGTAAATGGGATTAGAGTAGAGATAGGTGGTAAAGAGTGAAACCATTTACTTTTGATTTTAAAATTTGTCTTTTTGATTCTTTCAATAGAGCTTATTATGGGCCTAGAAACATGTGCCACAGTCTATTCCTTCTCGTCCTACCGCACATGCGTAGTGCAACCAAGCTGGAAGACGCAATGTCAGCTTGAACATCGTCAAAGGTTGCTGATGGATACTTTCCTGGGAACTGTAATTACAGTCCACTGAAATGAATGGGAACCTGCACATTTTTTATAATTTGTGACAATTCCATTGTGAATGCGGGTGGGAAATAAGTTTGAATAAAGAATTAGGGTGATGGGTTTTAATAACAAAGGACTAACTGAAAAGAGTAATATGTAAGCATGGTGTGATGATCACCTCCCCTTGCCTGTCCAATCAGAGTTAGTATTTTCATACGTTTGAAGCATTAATAGGTGGTACTAGCATACAGAAAGGTTTAATTGCGGTAGTTTAGTTAGTTAGTGAAGAAGTCCCAGAAGTCCCGGATGAAGCATGAGTCCGGTATGCTGTCGGAGTTACGTGTGATGCTGAAAAAGAATCTAATTGCTGAACCAATTATCTTAAGCAAATACATTTTAGAAGAAGGTCGCAGAAGAATCTTGAGGAAGAAGAGAGTGTCAGAGAGGAGTGCTATGCAAGCGTCTGTGATATATTGTCCTGTCCTAATTCCTGTCCTGAAGCCTTTGTTTGCCAGATCTTTCCTGGGGGACCCTTACCAATTCCTATGCCTGGGAGTTGGTTTTCACACCATTCTAGGTAACTATAAAAATATCTGTGTATGCGCTGATGTACTTTTCTCTCCATCCTCTCAGTTTCATGCAGTGTCATTGTAAAGTATAAATGAATGCATTTTGTTTGATTATTTGACATTTTTTATTCCTATGAGAGACGGAGTTTGTTCTGTACTGTGTAAGTGGTTCACATGAATTAATTTTGAGATAAAACTTTTAATTTATCCCGGCTCTGTGATCATTTCCATTGTGTAAGTATATTCAAATCTTATGTCATTTCACCATCAACTAGTTAACCTAATGGTCCATTGACCAGAGGATAGAAGTCTATGATCAGTGAAAGATGAGTTAGGGACTAGAGATAACTAATCTAGAGAATTACAAAAACATGACCCCAGCGGTTATTGCCAGTGTATTGTGATTGAATTTATGGGCCCAGATGAGTATGTGGTGTTAGATTACCTGTTGCTGGTAACCCGCTGGACGATCAGGGGTTATGTACAAAGAGCACTTGCACAAAGAGAACGAGCCATTTGTGGGAGAAGAGAAGGGTGCTGTGGCAGGTAGAGCATCGCCAAGTAACCCCACCACCGTTGTCAGTTCTACACACACCTCTACAAAAGATATTACGGTGACTAATGACTCAAAAAAGAGAATAAGGATTAAAATATAGAGCAACCTCCAGAACATTAATGGAAAGGAAAAGGGAAGAATGGATGAGCAAATCAGACAAAACCCTCAAAAGAGAGAAGGATAAGGGAAAGCAAAGAGACATAAATTATCTTGCCGAGAGAAGCAACAGAATGGTAAAGCGGTCCTGGCATTCAGCCTGTTTCCAGTGTCATAGATGATCTGATTCAGATTAAATCTGCGTCTTCCTGTGTGTATTTTATTACCTTGAGTTGCAGCTGTAATTATATTGTGCATGATAAGTTTACTCAATGTTATTCCTTACAATTCTACCATCCACGGTAAAAGAATTATCATGACATATGGCCCATTTGGGAGTCAAATGAATTATGCCCTTCGGTGAAAACTAGAAGGAAAATGCTTAATTTTCTCTCCCATTAAACCACTCTAGGAGCAAACAGTTCTTATTGATATTCAATGACAATCTATTTTGTCGAAAAATGGCACTGGAGTTTTTAAACTTCGAAACTAGGGAACAGATTGAGGTAAATAAGCACTGAGGGCCAGATGTATCAAGGCTTTTGCGACTCGCAAAGGCTGAAAATCGCAGATTTTCGGCCTTTGCGACTCGCAAACGGCCGTTTTGCGATATTTCACATGTATGAAATAATCGCAATTTATTTAATCGCAATTATTTGCGATTCCTTCTTTTGCATAGCATTTAAGGAATCGCAAATTTAGCGATTCCTTAAATGATATGTATGACACATTTTTGGTGTGCGAATTTGTGTAAAAAAATCGCATTTTACCATCAACTTGTAGTTGGTGGTAAATTGCGATTTTTTACAAAAAAGCCCTAATTGGCATTTGTAAGGGTGGCATGTGACACTCATACATGCCCATAGGGCATGTATGTGTGCCACATGCACACACATGTAGATTTGAGGGGTGCAGCAGGGTATCTTTGAGACACCCCTGCACCCTTGAAATAATTCTCAAATTGCGATTAGCAAATTGCGAATTCGCAATTTGAGAATTACTGCACAATCATTCCTATGGGCCTCCTGGCCCATAGAAATGAATGGGAAAATTATTCCTTAATTGCGATTAGCAATTTGCTAATCGCAATTAAGGAATTTTAAGGAATCGCTAAAAAATAGCAAAATTCTACATACATACCATTTTGCACTTCTCAAATAGCGATTCCTTAACAATCGCTATTAGAGAAGTGCAAAATGGTTTCTTGATACATCTGCCCCTAAGGGCCTTATTTATGAAGGATTTGCGCCGCCGGTGCGTCACTTTTAACATGGGAAAAAGTGACGCACCGGCGGCGCAAGTCCTTCATAAATAAAGCCCTAAATGTTCTTCTGCATTCAGTAGGAAAATCATTGTATTGTCACCGAATGTGTTTACATTGCTAAACCACAGCAGTAATTTTGCTGCAATTCGTTTTTTCTGCTGATTTTTGTAGTTAATTGTATAACATTAGCGTAGAGGAGGAATTCAAGCGTGTCAATGTGAAGAGGAAAATTAGAGGAATAGAGGGCAGAAAGAAAAGAGAAGTAAACAAGCCCTTAGCAATGCCAACCGTGTTGGTTGTTATTTATTGGAACATTTGCAAGCTTAAATTATAGACGGTGTTCTGCTGATACCCAGTTAGGTTTATGCTGTACAAGTATCGTTACATACATACGTACATAAATACATACATCAGAGGTGGAGCATGGCTGGTGCTTATTTCCCATATGCAATCAAGTGTGCCCTTTGCTGCCGTTTTTCAATACAAACTGAAGACACAGCACTCATTGGATAACATGTAGTGCATGTCGGTTGCCCCCTCCCAAACCCTCATTCAGAAGAAAAACTCCCCACATGCCAACGTAGGGATTCAGTTTCACTACTCAGCTTCATGGAAATCAACGCAGGCCCTACCAATCAGAGAAAAAAACACGGTTTCGGTCAACATGAGTTGCAAAACTCAGGATGTAGGATACATGCAGCAAACAAAACTAACACAGACGTCTGTGCCCTCCTGTGGTGATTTCATGCATCAATTGGTGATGCAGAGTTATGCTTGTGGTGTATTACATGAATGGTAGGAGGAGGAGTCCTACCTTGTAAGAGTCCAAGACTCATAGATGTGCCTGTAGGAGTGAAGGAATCGATGCGGGTCTACTCTGAAACTGAAACCCGGTAGATGAGCCACCTCTGCTGATTGGATCAGGAACGGCAGAGAAGGCTTGACTAGTCAAGTAAGGTAGGCCTCTTCCAGTTGGGGGATGTATAAGTGTGTCGTGTTCTGTGTGTGTGTCGGGGGTCACACCAAACACGGGACTCAGGTTAGTCTCACATTTCTTTATTGGCATTTCTTATTACTGCTGGTTAGCCCCTCGCGCAGCTGCTGGTCAGCACCTCCGTCTCCGTCCATGTCCTAGTCATTGTCTGTCCCCTTTCCTGTCTCGTCACCGGATCTGGTGTCCGGTGACCTGGTCACTCTGTCTGAGGACCCACAGGGTCCTAGCGCCCTACTGTCAGTCGCCCACACTGTCGGAACACCACATCTCCCCCTTTGTTGCAAACAAATGTTCGTGACACATTTACCATCGTCCTCATTCACAGTTATATTGATGGAGGTGAACGAACGAGAGAGAGAGAGAGAGAGAGAGAGAGAGAGAGAGAGAGAGAGAGAGAGAGTACTTGTCACCCTACATTTCTTCAATTAGTCTCTGTTGTTTGCTGCATGTCCTTCGTGAATCTAGTGTCTCCATCGCTTCCTTGTCCTCTATCTTCTATCTTCCATGTGGCTGCAGTTGTCACTGCCATTTCTTCTTTCTCCGCCTTCTTTGTCCTCGAAATGCTATCTGTCTATTTTTTATTCGTCGTTGGTCGTAAGCAGCCGTTATCATCGACCCTTTCACTTTCGTCACCGCCAGTGATTCTTTGGAGAACTTGTTTTCTTATTATCCAGATTGTTTCTGTCTCAACCCCTTTGGTCCTGGCCATTCGGTGCCTCTTGCCTTTATTTCCTGGGTGGCACCTGTTTGCTGCTGTTTCTCCTGCGCCAAAGTCCTCTCGCGTTACTCCTTTTTTTTCCATTTTGTTTCCTTTGTCTTTGTGTCTTTCTTTCTTTTTTTTTTTTTCTTTTATGTTCTCCTTTTCTCTTTTCTTTGCCTGGCTTGTGCAGATGTTGTGTCCGTCGTGGCGGCAATACACACCAACCACTGGACACAGGTTAGTTGTTATAATCTTCGTTTTGTTAGTTACACAGGAGCGGTCTTCATCACGACCTTCCTCTAGTCGGTCCTGATTCTTTCTTCTTTTCTCCTTCTTTCTGCTTTCCTTTTGTTTTTCTTTCTCTTTATTCTCTTTTCTCTTTATTTTCCTCTTTTCTTTCTTCCTTTCTCTTTATCTTTTCTTTCCCCTTTATTCTTTCTTCTTTTCTTCTTCTTATCTGCTTTCCTTTTGTTTTTCTTTCTCTTTTCTCTTTTCTCTTTATTTTCCTCTTTTCTTTCTTCCTTTCTCTTTCTCTTTTCTTTCCTCTTTATTTTCTTCTTATCTCTTTATCTTCTTTCTTCTTTTCTACTTTTTTTTCTTCTTTTTATCTCTTTATCTTCTTTCTCCTTTTCTTCTTCTTTTCTCTTTATTTTCTCCTTATCTCTTTATCTTCTTTCTTCCTCTTTATTTTCCTCTTTTCTCTTTATCTTCTTTCTTCTTTTCGACGTTTTTTTTTCTTTTTATCCAGCTTTTTTTTGCTGTCTTTGTCTTTTCTTGTGTTGTTCTGCCCTTTTTCTGCAGTTTGTCTTCTGTTTCGCCCTGTGCCTGGGCTTTCCTAGTCTTTTCGTCTTTATTTCCTTCTTTTCTCAGCTTTTCATCTTTCCTGCGACGTATTTCCTGTATTTATGTCTCTCCTTTTGTTTTCTTGTTGTTCTGCTTTGTTTCCTTTATTTGTCCTTTCTTGTCTTTGTTATTTCTCTTTTCTGTCTTTTATTTAGCCTTCTCTGGCTTCTTCCACTCTCTTCTGCTCCTTTCTTTTGTGTTTCTTTTTTTTTCTTCTTTCTCTTTGTGGATGTATGTCCTTTCTCTTCCTTTCACTTATTGTTTTCCTTTTTCTTATTTCACTGTCCTCTTTCTTTCTCTTATTGCCCTTTTTCACTTGTGCGTCCTTTTTGCGCTTTGTTTATCCTTTGTTCTTCACTTTTTCTTATGTTATTCTTCTTGTTTGCCCTTTTTGCCTGGCTTAGAAATGGCTGCTCTGCTGTTTTCTATGATCTTTCCTTGAATGTCCCATTCACAATGTCCGCCGTCGTTCTCACGATACTTTGAGTGGTCTTTGCCCCTTCTTTCCTTATCATGCCCCTTTGTTCTCATTAGTTTTTGCCTTTATTTTGTCTATTTCGGTCTTCTGGGTGTCTTTTCTATTTCATTTTCTCATTTTCCGACGTTACTTGGCCTTAAAATGGCCGCTCCATTGTTGCCTGTTTGTTTCCAGATCTAAGATGGCCGCCGCTGTTCTCGCGCTATTTCGCGGTCCTCATCTCATTGCCTGTTCATAAGATGGCCGCCGCTGCTGTTCTCAGTGCGCATTGGCTCAGCTCGCCTGATTCTAATATGGCCGCCGAGACTTCGAAATTCTCGCGATGACTCGCCCCAGCTCGTGCATTTCTTTCTCAGCGCTTACCGCATCCGCGCTTGTTCTCATCGGTGGCAGTCGGGGTGAGCTCCCGCGTTGCTGCTCAATGCGCAGTCTTTCCTGTGTCTCCTACACTTCCAGGGTGGGCTCCTGGTGTGTCTCCAGCCATCAATCGTTGCTCGACGATCCACGCGTTGTTCGTCACTTTCTCTCGTCGCCAGTTGCCGTGTTCTGTGTGTGTGTCGGGGGTCACACCAAACACGGGACTCAGGTTAGTCTCACATTTCTTTATTGGCATTTCCTATTACTGCTGGTTAGCCCCTCACGCAGCTGCTGGTCAGCACCTCCGTCTCCGTCCATGTCCTAGTCATTGTCTGTCCCCTTTCCTGTCTCGTCACCGGATCTGGTGTCCGGTGACCTGGTCACTCTGCCTGAGGACCCACAGGGTCCTAGCGCCCTACTGTCCTTCGCCCACACTGTGGACCCATAGAACATCTGCTCTAATTGGGGTCCGTAGATACAGTTTAACACACGAGGATGACAGCAGTGCGACAGGTATGCTCGAGACTTCGCAAGCACGTCATAACATCGCCCACGAAGGTCTAGAGCACAGTAATTACCACAGACCACAGTAGCCATCTTGGGTGAAAATTAGACTGTGCACGTCCGAGCTTGAGAGGCAGCTATATTCTGTCATCCCACAGTTGATACAGCATATTCCGGTTGCGTGCAGTTGTTATCTTCATCTCGCTGAGGCGCACAGCTGATACAGCATATTTCTGTTGCTCACAGTTGTTTATCTCAATCCCGCTGATGCGTACAGCTAATTTAGTATATTCCAATTGCACATAGTTGTTTATCTTCAACCCGCTGATGAGCACAGCTGATATGGTATATTTCTATTGCGTACAGCTGAAACCAGTCAGCATTTGTTGGGGTGCACAGGTGTTAATATTATTTTCCCTGAGGGTGATACAGCATAATCTGGTTGCACGAAATTTTCATCCCGCTGATGCGCACAGCTGATTTAACATATTTCTGGTGCATAAACTACCTGTTGCTCCTTATCATCCTGCTGATGTGCACAGCTGATTCCACAGCATTCGGCAAGCTATCTTTTATCATCAGACACGTATGTACACATTTTGGTGGCCTGCTATGGACATGCATGAAGAAAGAGTGGTTTGTGAGTGTGCAGAGTGTGCCATGTTGTGATAGAATATTTAAATGCATAAAAAAGCACATGGTTGTGAGGGAACAGGCCACTTGTCCGTGGTCTGACAATGTGTTGGATATCTTGGGTCCTATGAAGTTGAAGTCTCAGGATCGGTATGTGACTGTGTCCATTGACATTTTTCCGTTGGCCTGATATCAAGGTGGTTAACTCCGTTAAATCTGTAGTGGTGATTGAATTTTTGGAAGACATTTCTGAACGTAAGGGTTTCCATTTATCGCTCTTGTCGGATAATGGTCTTCAGTTTATGTCTAGAGTGGTTGAAGAATTTTGGAGTGGCCGAGGGATCAAGCATTAAAAGGCGGCCCTATACCATCCACAAAGCAATGGTGCGGTAGAAAGATTGGTGAGGGTCCTTGAAGAAACACTGCAACAAGCTGTGGTTGCTAATGAAAATTGAGTGTGAGCTATGAGAATGAAGGTTCGTGAGTATGGGTTAACGGATCACTGAAATAATATCGACGGACATAATATCGAGTTGCCAAAATATCGTGGACAAAATATCGACAGTCAAAATATCGAGTTTGTATCTACAAACAGGTAAGTACAAAAATATCGAGTACAAAATATCGTTAACAAAAATATAGATGTAAAAAATATCGACTTTATTAAAAACAGTGTTAAATTAAATTAATATTAAATTTTTATTACTAAAATATACTTAAAACGACTTAAATTAAATTATAATAATTAAATAATAAATGAAAATAATAAAAATAATTTTTTAAAATCTTATTTGTTGACCCTGAACCCTAAAAATACCCCTTTACCCAAAAACCCAAAACTGACCCTGAACCCTAAAAATACCCCTTTACCCAAAAACCCAAAACTGACCCTGAACCCTAAAAATACCCCTTTACCCATGAACTGAAAACTGACCCTGAACCCTAAAAATACCCCTTTACCCATGAACTGAAAACTGACCCTGAACCCTAAAAATACCCCTTTACCCATGAACTGAAAACTGACCCTGAACCCTAAAAATGCCCCTTTACCCAAAAACTGAAAACTGACCCTGAACCCTAAAAATACCCCTTTACCCATGAACTGAAAACTGACCCTGAACCCTAAAAATACCCCTTTACCCATGAACTGAAAACTGACCCTGAACCCTAAAAATGCTCCTTTACCCTAAATTTATCAATATTATTTAATTAGCAATTAATTATTAATTAACAATAACAATAAAGTAAATATATTAGAACATTAGCTGTAATTATTTTAATAATTAATATTATTTTTTCAAAATTAATTACTTAAAAATTACACAAAATTATATATATTAAAAATGTACTCTAATTAATGTAATTAACTAATTACAATTAATTAATTAACAATTATTTACTAATACAAAATATGTTCAAAATTATATTAATTAATTAACTAATTAATATTAATTAATTATCAATTAATTATTAATTAAAATATTAACAAACATATATTAATTAATTAATTATTATTAAATTACTTCCCACCCTATTCCCCTATAAACCCACAACCCGCTACAGAATTACATTACGCAATTATTATAAAAACAAAATTCATGTAATAAAATATTTTATAACATTAATACACACTATTCACACATATTATTACATAAAAATACACTATAAAATATTATATATTATTAAAAAATCGATATTTTTGCTATCTATATTTTATACAGTCGATATTACTTCACTTACCTGAAAAACGATATTTTTGTAGTCGATATTATGTCCAGTCGATATTTTGTCCAGTCTATATTAAAAACTCGATATTATGTCCAGTCGATATTTTGGAGTCGATATTTTGTCTCTATACCTGGGTTAACATCGCATTCATCCACTGGTGAAACACCTTTTTTTTTTTTTAAAGGGAGGGTCGCTTGCATGGAAGTACTCTCTTGTGGATTACGACTAAGAGAAGTTTGGTGGATGATATGGTGAGCGGTACAGAAGACTGGAAAGAGAGAGAGAAGGAAATAATGAAAAGAAGAAAAATCTGGAATGATAAGAGTGAGGCTGTGAAGAATATAGTGGTTATTGTGGGAGATTAGGTTAAGATTAAGTTTCCAAGGAGAGATAGGGGCAAGTCCAAATTTAGTTATCCCTTTAAAGTTATTAAGGTTTTTAAGAATGCGGTGAAGAATGGTGACCACAGGATTTGGAATTTAAATAGGATGGCAAAAGGTCAAGCTACAACTGATTATAATGCTGACTCTAAATTGGTGGAATATGCTGCACCAGGGGGAGAAAAGTGATGTCCTGTACTTGGGCATTCTGGAATGTGGGGATGGTTGCTAGGCGGGAGCATAGATTGTACATTACCAGTTGGTCTGAGCTTGAAGATGGATTGGGTTTTTAAAGTGCAACACTTAAATAAACCTTGTTGACCCTCTCCACGACCAACTATTGTCTTTCTTGGAGAGGCACACTTTCACCCCAGCACTTGCTCGCCGTCACTAAATGTGCTTTCGCAGAAGGATTGTTTTCCTCTAAATTACTCTTAATTACACGAGCAGGCATACTCGAGTTATTATCAATAACTCCTCATCACAGTGTAACACAGAATTACCAAAATTACTCCAGGTATGCCAGCATAATTAAAATTATGCCCAGGCCAAATTTTTTGTAGCTAAAGAGACCATAGCTGTTTTTGTGCTAAAAAACAGTCAACCAGGCAGGCAGTGAACATAAAGCACACTGGGCTGGCTGTGCTGGCCTGCTAATTGTTGTGCATTGCACCTGATGCCTGAGTCCTTTGACAGTGGACCTATTAATCTCTAAATAAACCCTGGTTTAAAGGTGGGTGGTAATGTGGGATCTCGCAAAAATGACAGTGGTTGCCATGGAATTCAGCTGGGGTTGCTAAGTGTGACCCCTAAGAAACCTCTTGCAAACCCCAGCCCTTTTTTCCAGTGGAAGCTGCGGTGGAACAGGAGTGGTGGGATGGGGTGATGAAAATAAAATAAATACTTACCTGTAAACGACCACCATTTCTCCTCTGTCCTTTTCTCTTCCTGGCAGCATGGAACAAAAGCACACAGTCTCCCATACTCCTGTAAGCCAATCACAAATCTGCTGTCACCAGCAGGACGGCAGAATCGCGATTAGTCTGAATGGCCTGTTTGGCCGCTCAGGCAGTGCCTGGGACTGTTTTCCACCCAGCTGTGCAACACAGCCGGGTGGAGAAATGCTAAGTGTGCATGTCTGTTTGGCCTGCCCAAGACAGCCGGCCAAACTGACATGTGTATTTATGGTGCACATGTTTCCTCCTCTCCCTTCTCTGACAGCCCTGCCTCACCTCATCCTAATCTGGCTCCGAGTCCGCACTGAAAAGTAAAATGATAATAACATTGTGCTATATATATATTTTTATTTTTTGCACTGCTCAAAGAGCAGTGGGGCGACGCTTCTCCACCTTAGCAGAGGAGCCGCTGCTGCTAGTGATGGCTGGCGATCTTTAAAAGAGGTGGGGTGTAATACTTACTCTGAATTCCAGCGACCGAACCTAAAGGCATGTATTTAGGTTTAGACGGCTTCACCCCAGAGAAAATATTGAAAAAATGGGATCAAATAGTTAATCTTAAATCACAATTGTTACACAAATGTGCTCAAAAGCCTGGGGTGTGCGAAGACAATGAAGCCAGGCATGGACACCACTTTTTTCAAAAATTTCAGTGGCTGCCACCTCTATGTCAAGCATTAACTCCATTGTGCCAGGGCCAGCATTTTATCATTGGTACCCCACAATGTCATGGTTGCCACTTATGCCAAGATTTTACCTCAAATTAACTCCAATAATCATTAGCCAAATAATTCCCATCAGTGCCCCTTATGCCAATAATTATGTCCACTGTGCCAGTGGCAATATTTTGCGAGAAGTGTCCCATATGGCAGAATTACCTTCAGTATGCCAGCTTCATCATTTTGCCAAGAGTCCTCCTTATGCTATGAATTACCTCCAATGTAACACTGCTGAGATTTTTCTTTGGTTACCCTATATGACAAGCATTACCTTAAGTATGCCAAAGGCACTAAGAGACTCAAAAGAGTGACACTGACTAAACACTCTCATTCATTCATGCTGATTTGCTTTCTCTCACACTCACTCACATTCACTTATTCACACTTAATCTCACTTATTTTTTCCCACTCTTACTCACTTTTTCTCACTCACCCCGCTTTACTCTGAATCTCAAACTCAAACACACATGCACACATACGAATGTAAGATATCGCCTCACGTAACCACATGCATCTCTATAAGTTTGCTCCTTGCTGCAAAATGATGGAGTGTAACAAACCTGAAAATGTCTGAGGTGAAAGGCAATCTCATTGGTTCTTAATGGAGAGAGAAGCTTGACTAACCTTTAACAGTTCTATACCTGTCCTGGGAGTACATGCCAAGCTTTGGTTTCTGGCTACCTGAAGACTGAAACTTTTAACAATACCGAAATCTCAGAAACAAAGTAGTGGGAGAGGATGGTTACTTGAAGTGACAGACTCAATACCAAGGAGGCTGGTTGGTTCCCACTAAGTAAACACATTTTTTGACTAGATGACTGCAGGTGTGAGGCATTCTTGGAATCAAATATCTGCTGTTGTAAATTGGTTTTCTGGTTGGGGGGTGTAACCGTACTCAACAGCAATCAGAATCTCTATCAGGGTAATACAAACAAACCCCAAATTAAACTGTGCTTAACAACATTCTGGTAGCTTGGCACAAAGCAGTCAGGTTTAACTTAGAGGCAATATGTAAAGTATTTGAGCAACACATCAAACAGTAAAACAGTGAAAACACTTCACAAAAAGATCACACACCAGGTTAGAAAAATAGAGCCTAATTTTATGAATAACCTAAGACCAAAATGACAAAATCAGTGGCAACAGAGTTATGAATTTTTAAAGAATAAACTGAAATATAATGCTTAAAATCTAATAGTGCTAACAGTGGCTATCGGGTCACGTTGGTCTGGGTCAAATTCAAAATTTCAGGCTGACCGCGATGGAGTGTGGGCCAGATACAGTCCCAGATGAGTCCTGCTGAAGTTTTACCTTGTCAGGCTTTGTTCAAAGAGTTCCACTCGCTTAGAAGAGGGTCTCTGGGAGAGGGGAGAGCGTTGCGGGTGGTGTTTGGGGTGGTGGGAAAATCAGGCAAGGCATCATGGATGGGTGGGCTGGAGTTTCACATCAGCGGTCTCCCATAGGCTGTTGACGCTTCTGAGCGAAGAGATGGGCTACAGAGTCTCATGTTGATTTTTTGAGTGAGAGGTGCAGTTCCAGTGTGAATGGGTCCATTTGCAGTTGTGAACAGCTAAACAGCTTGTTTCAAAGACATAGAGAGTCACATCAATGGTGCAGGACCTGAGAGGCACCACTTGGGGGTCAGGAACTCACTAAAGACAGGTCCAGGAGCTTTGGGGAGCCTTTTGTGTCCTTGAGGCTTAGATTAGGAGGCCAGCAGACAAGCCTGCTGAGTCTCTCTAGGGTTGTGGGTTCAAGATGGAGTTGCAGGTCCAGTTCTTCTTCCTCAGACAAGCGGGCAGCAGTTCAGTACAGCAGGTCAGCACAGCCGGGCAGAAGTTCCTTTAGAGCTGCAGTCCATCAGAACAGTAGTTCTTGTAGCACCAGAGCAATCCTTCTTCTGGGCAGAGTATCCACACCTCCAGAAATATAAAGAAGTGTTGGTGTCTGAGGTTCTTCTTTATACACAGTTGTGCCTAAGAAGTGGGGAGAAACTTTTGGAGGCATGGCATTGACGGGCACAGATGCCCTGCCTTCCTGGCGCTGGCTTCAGATTAAATACAGGGCGTATGCAGCCCTTCGTGTGGAGACAGGACACAGCCTATTTAATTGTTAATGAATCCGGGCCTAGCTCCTCCCTTCCATCCAGCCAGTGATAGCCCATCGAGTCACACCTAAGCTCCCATTTTGTGTGTCTGTCTAGGAGGAAAACACTAAGCCGAACTGCCAATTACACCCTGTCATGTGACCAGACATAGGCTGCAGGCATCAAATGGCCCTTGCAAGAATATGCTAACTTTTTAAAAGTAGCATTTTTAGAATAGTAATTTAAAATCCAACTTCACCATCAGTTAGAATTTTACATTTGGATTCCAGAGACACCAAACACGAGCAAATTATTTTTTCCCATTGAAAATTACACTTATAAAATATAATAAGGCAACTTCATTGTTAGCCTATCAAAGGGATAGGCCTGCGAGGGGTTGAAGAGAATACTAGATACTTTGGAAGGCAAAAAGGAAGCCTGGATGGACACATTTACTTTGAACCCATCCCTACCTGGCCCCAGAGGGGAAGGGGAAGATGAGAATAGTGATGCTTTAAAGGAACCAAGTATTGCACAACGAGATTCCCGGAATAGCAGAGATAACATCTTGTTCTCTTCTCAAACCCTGATGTAGGTCTCTCCATTGGGCTGGGAGGAGACCTATTGCATGTCATACATGCTTGCCCTACTTTTGATCCATTGCCTTCTCAATCGGTGACTATTCTTAGCAGCAAAGGTACATGGGTGGGAACATCACTCCCCCCGGGGGATGAGCCCATCTATTGCTCATGGTAACTTTTTCAGAAATTGGGTTGGTTGTTGACTGGGGTCTGAACCCTGGTCAAGCAACAACCACATACCCTTGCAGGGTGAAACACAAAAATGGCTCTAAATTACCTATGCTTGACCCTGGGTAGCCTAGCACAAATAGCAGTCAGGCTTAAATTAGAGGCAATGTGAAAGTATTTATAAACAAACAGTAATAAAGTGAAAAGACAACACAAGAAAAATCTCAAATGAATTTAGTGTAAATTCTAATAAATTATTTGACACCAAAATCACAAACATCCACTCAGTAGAATCGGAGTTATGAATTAGTAAACATTTTTGTAAAAACTTGCACCTAAAAGATAAAAGCGCCACTGACAGACATCTGGCCACTCTAGTACGGGTCAAAGTTGACAAATATGGCAGAATACAATGGGACATACTTTGGATACAAGAAGTGGATTGGCACAGTCAGCTCTTACCTTCAGACTAAGAAAAAATCTTGAGAACAAATGTTTTGAGAAAGTAAAGTTCGGGGGGAAAGGTTGTTTAAGGTAGCCAAAGAGGGGAGAGTTTTTGCTGGATGGCCTCAGGTCAAAGATGCAGTAAAGATTTCTACATTTGGCCTTAGTCTCTAAAGGCTAAAGAGGGGCTGCCGTGCTTGGCCATTTTCTGTTGAAGGGTTTAACACCATAGGACAGAGAAGTCCGCATTCACCCCAGGATTGACACCAAGATTGACATTTTGAGAGAAGGGGCATCCCCCCCACAGAGCCTTTTGTATATATTTCCTTTTGCCCTGAGGTGTCACTCTCTTGCACCCACTGCTCTCCCCCGTGAACATGTTCGCAGGGGCGTACTTTCCATGACGGGTGCACTACAGAAATGTTGGGGCTCACAAAACAGCTCACATTGTTATCCATCAATGTAAACAGGCTCACACACTTCATAACACGGAAAAAGGTACTTACCTTCCTGGGTCATGGTAAGCCAGAAATCGCACTAAACCAGGAAACACATTTGATGCCGCAAGAATGTGGCAATTTGGGGAAGGATTGGGTGGTACAGGTATTTTATGGATGTCCTGGCATCCTATCATCCCTATCCCAACTCACATCACTGTGTCGTAGAACCAAAGAAGTGGCAATACTTCTTCACAAATGCCTCCCATATAGATTGCACTACAAATGGATAGATAAAGAGGGGAAATATGATTTTTTCAAGCTCCTGATTCAGGATGATTACTTGATTGTGGGCTTGGTGTACGCTCCAGTGGGTTACAAGTCCACCTTCTATTCCAGGTTAACTAGAATGTTGTTATCTTTCTACAGGATGAAAGTTGAGGATTGCATGGGACTGGAACATACTGCTGGACCCAGTCCTGTATAGGCCAGGGTGCTCAGATACCAAACATAGAGCTAGGGAAGGAGTACAAAATTTGATCTCAGATTATTCCCTTTATCGACCCCCAGAAACTGTTGAATCGCAGCGACTGTGATTACACCTACACCTCATGTCCAGGGGACACACTTCCATCTAGACTGCTTCTGTGCCTCAACGCCTACTCTACCTTATGTGAAAAAGACTTGGATCATTCCTTGATCAGTCTCCAACCATGATATTACCATGAAATTGTAGAACTTAGGCTTAATCTTGGAAATGACAACACTGGAATAAACAATTCGCTCTCAGCACATTTGTTTGCAAGGTTTATTGGGAACCCAACCAGAATGCAAAATATACGTGCACACGGAGACCTCAGCAAAGCTTACTGAGTGTCCAATTTGTATGACAGTGCAGAGACATTTTATAGGTACAAGCCCTACAGGATGGGCATCATAGCATACGTAACCTGGATCAGACTATGTCCTGCTGGACCAATCAATGAAGGGCAATTGTGGTGTGATACCCTTTTAAGGCTCGAAATATGTCTATACCCTGGCGTTGCTGCCCACGTGCTATCTACAAGAGCAGATTTGGGCTTTCCCCTAAAGGTGAAATCTGTGCCTCTGGTATACGTGGACTTGGCGTGGACGTGACTGGCCGAGTCATGTTGACATGATTACCGAAATGTGAGGTTTTGCAATAGCAAGTTGGAAGCTGGCGTGTTTGTTCTCGGAAAGCCTTGCGTTGCTTTGCACGTTGCAGCTGACTGACACACAAAATGGAGCTGCTGGAGTCAAGTCTTTAGTAGCTCAAAGAAGACTATAGGCCTGGCAACATATGCATTTGGTATCATAGAAATATCTGCTTCATCATTCCAAGAAGACAAATGGCCCGTGAGGAGGTGGGAAGTGGCCAGGCGCAGTTGGTGTACCTTTTCTGGTGTTGTATTGGGCACAGACAGAACATTGCTTGCAAAGCCTTTTTGGGTTATACCAACACTGGGAAAACAATCTGATCATACCATCACGTCCCACATGTGAGGGCCCATGGAACAGTCTGCTCATTGAAGGGAGCATGGTGGAAGGCAAGCATATCCTGCCATTAGGCCCTACACATAAACCCTCCTTTGTTTGTGTGCAACCCTGTTGCGCCCACTCCTCCTTTTCCTGGTTGGCCGCACTCATCTGAATATGTATTGGGTCAAAATGTAATAAACCACTATCCTCTCTGGTTTCTGTTCCGCTGCCTACTAATTGTACCATTGTTCGCTGGCAGCCTGTAAGTGCTATTCTCTTTGCTTCTTGGTCAATGAAAGCATTGCCTCTGGAAATGGGGTCTTTTGATGAGGTGTGGGCAGCACATTTTATAATAGCCACTTTGAAAGGTAGTAGCAGAGCTTGGAGAAGGTCACAAATCAATTGTGCATGCTGTATCTGTTGGCCTGCTGATGTAAGGAACGCCCTCATTGCCCATAGCTGGCCAAAGTCATTGACCACCCCAAAGGCATACTGGCTGTCCGTGTATATATTCACTTTCTTTCCTTCAGCCCACGCACATGCCCTTGTAAGTGCCATGAGTTCGGCTGCCTGTGCACGCTTTGCTGCTGTCAGCCTTCCCCCTTCCAATAATCTAGTAGCTGTGCCCACCGCATAAGATGCTTGTACTACTCCTGTGTCATCCCTTAGGCATGACCCATCTACAAAAAAATCTCCTTGCGCATCTGGGAGTTGTGTATCTTTAAGATCTGGGCGTATCTTAGTATGCCTATCTATGGCCAAGGCACAATCATGAAAGGAATCATCTGAATCAAAATCCTCCAGCTCATGTTCAGTTGGTAGCAAGCATGCGGGGTTCAGAGTGGTACATCTCTTGATGATAATGTGTGGTGTCAAGAGTACCAACTTATACCGGTGAGGCGTGCATTGGTGAGGTGCTGTGTCTTAGTGGATGTGAGAAGTGTGTCCACTGAATGTGGAACCTGTAGGACTAGTGTGTGTCCTAACACTAAGTTGTCTGACTGTTCCACGGCAAGTGCTGCAGCTGCCACTGCTTTCAGTCAAGGTGGGAGCCCTGAGGCCACTGGGTCTAACATGGCAGAGTAATATGCCACTGGGCGGTAGAAATCTCCATGTTTCTGAGCCCAGACCCCCATTGAACAACCTCCCTTCTCGTGGCAAAACATGTGAAAATCTTTGCTATAGTCCGGTATGCCTAGTGCTGGTGCTTCCCTCAATCCTCTTTTCAGCTCATTGAAGGCTGTCTCACATTCTTGTGACCAGGGTACAGTGTCAGGTATGTCTTTGTGTGTGAGTGCCTGTAAGGGTTTCGCAATGAGAGAGAAATTCGGTATCCATTGACGACACTACCCTGCAACCCCTAAGAATGACCTAACCTCCTTCTGAGTGCGGGGTCTGGGAAAATGGGTGATTGTCGAAATTCTGTCTGGCAGCAGTTTTCTTGTTCCTTCTGTTAACTCATGGCCTAGGTACTTCACAGAGGTGAGGCAAAACTGTAACTTCTTTGGGGAGACTTTGTATCCCTTTAGTGCTAAGTGGCACAGGACAGCAATGATGTCTTTTACGCAAGCTTCCCTCGAAGGTGAGGCCAATAGTAAAAAGTCAATATACTGGATAAGCGTGGATCCCTCCTTTAGTACCAGGGAGTCTAAATCTGTTTTTAAGGCATTAGTGAAGATGGAAGGTGACTCTGTATAGCCCTGCACGAGCCTTGTCCAACAAAATCTCTTCTGTCTAAAGCTAAAGGAGAAAAATTGTTGGCTGTCCGGGTGCAAGGGGATGGTAAAGAAGGCGGAGCTAAGATCCATCACTGTGAAGGTGGTGGCTGTCACTGGTATGTTAGATAATATTGTTGCTGGGTTTGGGACCACTGGGAAAGATGGCAACACTATTGTGTTCAATTCTCTCAGGTCTTGTGTGAATCTGTAGACAGGGGCCCCGTTCAGGCCCTTGGTGGCCTTCTTCACTGGGAGTATCGGTGTGTTACATTGGCTGTATTTAATTCCTTGCTGCAGAGGTCCTATATAACTGGTGCGATGCCTTCCTCCCCCTCTTTGGAGATTTTGTATTGTGGCACTCTTGGGAGAATTGCCCCTGGCTTTAGTTTTATCTGTACCGGTGGGTAGTTCAATACCCGCCCTACGTCATTTGCACTTGTTGCCCAGACTTCAGGTGGCACACAATGGCGTAGTTCTTGTGGTATTGTGGGGTCTGTGCATTTCATGAAGGCTTGTACCATTAGGCCATTTGCCTTGCTCTCTAGAAGGACCCCTGTTGGTGAGCAGTGTATGGTGCATTGCAATTTGCATAACAAATCTCTCCCCAGCAAATTCACGGGGCAAAATCTGCTAAGAATAAACTGGTGGTGCACTGTTATTGTGCCTACTACAAACTGTAGTGTCTCAATAAGGTATTCTATAATTGGTTGGCCGGTCATGCCTACTGCGGTTATTGTAGTCCTAGAAAGTGGAGCCTCGGGCGTTGTTAGTGCCTTCAGCATTGATCTTTGAGCCCCTGTGTCAATTAGAAATGGAACAACCATGCCCAATATCTCTCCCTCTACATATGGTCCGGATTGATCTACTGCTATTGCTGGTGCTATCACGCAGTTTCCTACTTTCAGGCATCCCTAGAATGATGTTGGTGGCGGTGGTGGAGGCCAGTCATTCGTTACTGGTGTCCACCCCTCCCCCCCTGTCCATTGCTGCTGGGACTCATTTTCCTGTTGCGGATTGTCTCGGTACCCTGTGTGCCGAGTGTAGTTGGTATGCTGGTGTCTGCCCTCTTGCCCGCTGTTCTGTTTGTACCTACTATCCTCATTTCTTTTCTTTAATATTGGGCAATCTGCTTTTCAATGGTTGGGGTCCTTACAATAGAAACATGTTGTTCCTTGTGGTGGCAGGGAGGCTGATCTGCGGGGTAAGGAAGGTGTCCTACCGGTCTGCTGTTTTCCTGCGCCTCGTGCCCCTCCTCTGCTCCTCTTCCTTCCCCTGTTATTGCTGTAAAACTGTTCTTGTTCTTCCATCAACCTCACTTTTTCTTTCTTTAATTTTTCTGTCTCCATCGCCTGCGCACTAGACTGGAAATCTGAGCAGTATTTGGCCGCTGACAGCACTTTCTCTATCGGCTCTTGCTGCCAGCAGACAAAAGAAGTCTGCAAGTGTGTTCTGATAGGTGGTGTGAGGCCTTGTACAAATGTAGTTACCAGGGCCGGCATTGCATCCCCATAGGGTTTTTCAATCCACTGTTCTGCCTATATACTTACAGGAGGCGGTCAAAGGATGTATTCACACTTTCATCTTTCTCCTGTTTAGTACTCGTAATCTTGCTCCAATCAACCCTATCTTCAGGTACCTTCTCCTTCAAATGTTCCACCATCTTCTTGCATAACTCATCTACTTCTGGACCTGGCATCCCTCCCTTGCCCCTCTTTGGCTCCACATCTGGCCAACCGACCTTCCCTTTACAGTCTTCCCAAAGGTCCTTTGGGATAATGATATTGAACAACGTGTCAAGGTCTCTCCATAGTAAACCTCCTAACGCTGCCATTCTATTAAGCTCTTCATACCATTTTCGTGGTTCTTCTCTTAGTCTGGGGAAGTCTCTACTGAAACAGTTAATGTCCTGCATTGACCATGGGACATAAACATATGCTAAATCGTTTGGCGCACTGCCAGGTGGTGGGGGTATCTCCCCTAGGGACATGATAAGTGATGGGACTTCTGTTGTGGTGGAGTTGTCTGTTGTGTTGGCTGTGGTGATGGAGTGGGCAAGAGAGTGGGCTACGTCAATTACTGCACATGTGTGTTTTAGCTGCTTCCATTGTTGTAATTTTTCTATAGCATATTTAAGCGTGTCCTGCAACTTAGACTCCTCCCATGTTATTAAATCTTAGTCTGTGAATCCGAACTTCCCTACTTCCCAATCATATTGTGCTGGTAGTTGGGCACGACTACCTGTGGTTGTCCGGGTGTCGGCTTGTTTAGCATATGCCAAATGGGCCTGGGGTCCTTTGTTCATTAACTCTGCTCGTGCTAGGGACAGTGTGTTCTCTAAGTACCTCCTATTCTGTGATTGTATAAAGGAGTCCATTGTTAGTGAGCCCTCTACGAGCCTCTGTAGTAGCGTTTGACAATTTAAAGAATCACTCTTTAGCATCAATTTTGGTGAGTTTGGATTGGACGCAGAAGCTTCTCCCACCATTCCCCCCAAGCTGCCTCGTCTTTTGCTCTCTGGAGTCGACTCTGTTTCTGACAAACATTTCTCTAAGATCGAAATGTATTTTTCTGTGTGGTGGACGTACGTAAATGCATCCCATATTAGTGAGTGCCACTGTGACTGGCTGAATGAGTCATCCTGCGATTCATCCTCAAATAATTGCTGCCACGGTCTGTCTATTAATTTAGGTATTTTACCTGTTTTTTAGCACATTCTTTGAGAATGCTACGTTGCCTCTTGTCTGAAGCGGCTTGGACCGCTGTTTCTCTCATTAGTTTCAGAGTACCCAGGCTTGAACAGCGTCCAATTCCGGTGTCGCAACCTTATCTTTCAATGCTCTGCGTACAAAGGTTATGGCTGTCTCTCGTTCCCCGAGAGTTAGCTCAGCGTGTTCTGGCTCAGGTGTATCACCACCCAGGCATCCCAAGAGAATATCTTCCAGGAGTTGGTCCTCCACCCCTGCCCCACCTTCTACCTTCTCTTCTTCTTTAACTTGGACGCATGGGAATGCGCCTACTACGTCTAGCTGATGTTTTCTCCATCTGCCCTCCAGTTTTGCCTGTAATACTTTCTTTTTAATTTCCATACGTTCACTGTGGACCTTTGATTTGACTGCGCTGGTTGAACGCATCTCACTTAACACACAGTCCCAACTATAGAAAGCCTCCCATTCCAGACTTCTAACCTTCTTTCCCTTTAAATGCAACATCTGGTGCAAATATGACAGTTTTGCCATGTCATATGTGCCATTACATGGGAACTGTAGATCTGGGTTTTTAGATGTGAGATCGTGCCACTTGTGTGTGTACATAATTGAGCTTAAGCCTCTTTTTATACCCACTATATATGCAGGTGAGTTCTTGGGTGGGGCTGGCTGAGCCGTATCTAAATTCTTTTTACTATTGCTGTTTCCCATGGTTGAGTTGTGTGTAGCAGGTAGTCCTAAACGCCTTACAAATAACTGTTCAAGTATACCAGACAGATGGGTTGCAGGGTGGACTTCAACACAGTAACACATGGCACAATAGGTTCACAGAAATACTTCATATATATTTCAGCCACACAGTATTTGCAAGAGGGCAACAAGAAAGTCATACATCAATCACCCCAACAGGTCATGTAGTGCCAATTCACCAAAGCTGTTTCACAAGGAAGAAAGAAGCCAGATCCCAGGTTTTTTTTTAGCCTTGATGGCTGTGAAAATAAGTAAGATAGGAAAGAGACCCTGTCTGTGGTCGTCCCACCGGGTCACAACCCCCAAATAGTAGAGCAAGAGTGGTGAATTTCTTTGTGCAGTTCAGACAATCACATAAAACATCTAGGACAAATTCTGGGTATCCTACGCGGCAGCGCTGTAGAAAAAACCCTCTGTGCAGAGAATGTGTGTGGGTCTGCTGTACTTAACCCCAAAGGAGTGAGGGGAATACCAGAAATTCTTTTAAGTTTTGGAAATTTTTAGAGAGGTGCACATTAATCGGTCTTTCCAGCCAGTCCCTTTCCCAAGGCCAGGGAGTATTATGGACGGGAGTACTTATTTGGCAACGTTGGTAAATGGGTGTGTGAGGTGAAGGTCTTTTATCAGATCTCCGTCAAGAAACGTTCTAATACCCAGATTAAATGATTAAGCTGGCAAAGGAAACTTAGAGCCTAGCACCAAGCTAAAACACTCCATATGCCTAGCAGTATTTGGCCACTAAATAAGCCAAGCACATCACAAGGACACAATAAAAGAATGCAATGAAACCTATAATGATTGACAAAGGAAACACTGGTGTACCAAGCGTCACAACCCCTCTTCGTGCTGAGGAGAATCCCATGCACAAACCTAGAACCACTCTGGTACCTAGATGGAACCCAGGCAGGGCGACGGGCGTCAGCCGAAGAGCCAGGAGCGCCCGGGGTGTTCCTCATAAATGCCCAAATATTAGACCAGCGGCGCGTGGGCGATAGTGCTGGACCCAGATCAGAGCTCATGAGAACAAACAAAAGTACAATCGACAAATACACAGCAGACAATAAACCCTGGCCGCTAATCCGGCCACCCGTATCGCGATACCTAACAGGCACATACACTAGGTCCCAATCTGGGGAGTAAAACTGCCACGTCCTGGGAGTACATGCCAAGCTTTGGTTTCTGGCTACCTGAAGACTGACACTTTTAACAATACTGAAATCTCAGAAAAAAAGTAGTGGGAGAGGATGGTTACTTGAAGTGACAGACTCAATACCAAGGGGGCTGGTTGGTTCCCACTAAGTAAACACATTTGTTGACTGGTTGAATGCAGGTGTGAGGCATTCTTGGAATCAAATATCTGCTGTTGTAAATTGGTTTTCTGGTTGGGGGGGTGAAACCCTACTTAACAGCAATCAGAATCTCTATCAGGGTGAAAGACAAACAAACCCCAAATTAACCTGTGCTTAACAACATTATGGTAGCTTGGCACAAAGCAGTCAGGTTTAACTTAGAGGCAATATGTAAAGTATTTGAGCAACACATCAAACAGTAAAACAGTGAAAACACTTCACAAAAAGATCGAACACCAGGTTAGAAAAATAGAGCCTAATTTTATGAATAACCTAAGACCAAAATGACAAAATCAGTGGCAACGGAGTTATGAATTTTTAAAGAATAAACTGAAATATAATGCTTAAAATCTAATAGTGCTAACAGTGGCTATCGGGTCACGTTGGTCTGGGTCAAATTCAAAATTTCAGGCTGACCGCGATGGAGTGTGGGCCAGATACAGTCCCAGATGAGTCCTGCTGAAGTTTTACCTTGTCAGGCTTTCCTCAAAGAGTTCCACTTGCTTAGAAGAGGGTCTCTGGGAGAGGGGAGAGCGTTGCGGGTGGGGTTCGGGGTGGTGGAAAAATCAGGCAAGGCATCATGGATGGGTGGGCTGGAGCTTCACATCAGTGGTCTCCCATAGGCTGTTGACGCTTCTGAGCGA
This sequence comes from Lissotriton vulgaris, assembly GCF_964263255.1. Lineage (NCBI taxonomy): Eukaryota > Metazoa > Chordata > Amphibia > Caudata > Salamandridae > Lissotriton > Lissotriton vulgaris. The sequence continues at coordinate 1,086,792,743 of NC_141695.1, read as the reverse complement.
AGAGATGGGCTACAGAGTCTCATGTTGATTTTTTGAGTGAGAGGTGCAGTTCCAGTGTGAATGGGTCCATTTGCAGTTGTGAACAGCTAAACAGCTTGTTTCAAAGACATAGAGAGTCACATCAATGGTGCAGGACCTGAGAGGCACCACTTGGGGGTCAGGAACTCACTAAAGACAGGTCCAGGAGCTTTGGGGAGCCTTTTGTGTCCTTGAGGCTTAGATTAGGAGGCCAGCAGACAAGCCTGTTGAGTCTCTCTAGGGTTGTGGTTTCAAGATGGAGTTGCAGGTCCAGTTCTTCTTCCTCAGACATGCGGGCAGCAGTTCAGTACAGCAGGTCAGCACAGACGGGCAGCATTTCCTTTAGAGCTGCAGTCCATCAGAACAGCAGTTCTTGTAGCAGCAGAGCAGTCCTTCTTCCGAGCAGAGGATCCACACTTCCAGAAATATAAAGAAGTGGTGGTGTCTGTGGTTCTTCTTTATACACAGTTGTGCCTAAGAAGTGGGGAGAAACATCTAGAGGCATGCCATTGAAGGGCACAGATGCCCTGCCTTCCTGGCGCTGGCTTCAGATTAAATACAGGGCGTATGCAGCCCTTCGTGTGGAGACAGGACACAGCCTATTTAATTGTTAATGAATCCGGGCCTAGCTCCTCCCTTCCATCCTGCCAGTGATAGCCCATCCAGTCACACCTAAGCTCCCATTTTGTGTGTCTGTCTAGGAGGAAAACACTAAGCCGAACTGCCAATTACACCCAGTCATGTGACCAGACATAGGCTGCAGGCATCAAATGGCCCTTGCAAGAAAATGCTAACTTTTTAAAAGTAGCATTTTTAGAATAGTAATTTAAAATCCTACTTCACCATAAGTTAGAATTTGACATTTGGATTCCAGAGACACCAAACATGAGTAAATTATTTCTTCCTATTGGAAATTACACTTATAAAATATAATAAGGCAACTTCATTGTTAGCCTATCGAAGGGATAGGCCTGCGAGGGGTTGAAGAGGATACTAGATACTTTGGAAGGCAAAAAGGAAGCCAGGATTTACACATTTACTTTGAACCCATCCCTACCTGGCCCCAGAGGGGAAGGGGAAGATGAGAATAGGGATGCTTTAAAGGAACCAAGTATCGCACAACGAGATTCCCGGAATAGCAGAGATAAAATCTTGTTCTCTTCTCAAGCCCTTATGTAGGTCTCTCCATTGGGCTGGGAGGAGACCTATTGCATGTCATACATGCTTGCCCTACTTTTGATCCATTGCCTTCTCAATCGGTGACTATTCTTGGCAGCAAAGGTACATGGGTGGGAACATCATTCCCCCGAGGGGATGAGCCCATCTATTGCTCTTGGTAACTTTTTCAGAAAGTGGGTTGGTTGTTGACTGGGGTCTGAACCCTGGTCAAGCAACAACCACAATCCCTTGCAGGGTGAAACACAAAAATGGCTCTAAATTACATATGCTTGACCCTGGGTAGCCTAGCACAAAAAGCAGTCAGGCTTAAATTAGAGGCAATGTGAAAGTATTTATAAACAAACAGTAATAAAGTGAAAACACAACACAAAAACAATCTCAAATGAATTTAGAGTAAATTCTTATAAGTTATTTGACACCAAAATCACAAACATCCACGAAGTAGAATCGGAGTTATGAATTTGTAAACATTTTTGTAAAAACTAGCACCTAAAAGATAAAAGCGCCACTGACAGACATCTAGCCACTCTAGTATGGGTCAAAGTTGACAAATATGGCAGAATACAAAGGGACATACTTTGGATACAAGAAGTAGATTGGCACGGTCAGCTCTTACCTTCAGACTAAGAAAAAATCTTGAGAACAAATGTTTTGAGAAAGTAAAGTTCGGGGGGAAAGGTTGTTTAAAGTAGCCAAAGAGGGGAGAGTTTTTGCTGGATGGCCTCAGGTCAAAGATGCAATAAAGATTTCTACATTTGGCCTTAGTCTCTATGGAATGCCCCTTCCATAGAGATGCCCCTTCTCTCAAAATTGACATTTTGAGAGAAGGGGCATCCCTCCCACAGAGCCTTTTGTATATATTTCCTTTTGCCCTGAGGTGTCACTCTCTTGCACCCACTGCTCTTCCCCGTGAACATGTTCGCAGGGGCTTACTTGCCATAACGGGTGCACTATAGGAATGTTGGGGCTCACAAAACAACTCACATTGTTATCCGTCAATGTAAACAGGCTCACACACTTCATAACACAGAAAAAGGTACTTACCTTCCTGGGTCATGGTAAGCCAGAAATCGCACTAAACCAGGAAACACATTTGATGCCTCAAGAATGTGGCAATTTGAGGAGGGTTTGGGTGGTACAAGTATTTTATGGATGTCCTGGCATCCTATCATCCCTATCCCAACTCACATCACTGAGTCGTAGAACCAAAGAAGTGGCAATACTTCTTCACAAATGCCTCCCATATAGATTGCACTACAAATGGATAGATAAAGAGGGGAAATATGTTTTTTTTCAAGCTCCTGATTCAGGATGATTACTTGATTGTGGGCTTGGTGTACGCTCTAGTGCAGTGGTTCCCAAACTTTTTTGACCTGTGGCTCCCCTGACCTAATCGGCAGTTGGCCGTGGCTCCCCACCATTTTTTTTACCGGTGGGTGGGTGGGTGGTGTGTACCTCCTGTTATCTTCCTTAAAGTATTTGGGACGCAATGAAGGTATTATATTGGTTGGACTGCTTGAATTATTAATCTCATCCACTCGCTGCATCCCAATCCATCATTTTTTTCCCCAACAGAGTACCTGGTCCCAAACCCTTATTTATGCCAGCTGCTGCTTTCAGTACCTTTTGGTACTGAAACCCGGTCTAAGAAAATGGAACATTGAGTTTGGTCTGTCGTAATCAGTATCCCCAGCCTTTTATTTACACTAAAAAGGTCTGTCCTTCCATCTGTGTGCCCATCTATATCCAAACATATTCAACCATTTGCACACCTATCCACCATATATCCTTCCGTCCATCATTTCACTCATCCATCCCTCCATCCACCCTTTCACTCATCCATCCATTATTCATCTACCCACCCTTTCACCCCATCCTTCTGTACAATCATCCATGCATCCACTCTTCCACACAGCCATCCATTCACTTACTCGTCCATCCACCCATTCACTTACTCATCCATTCACCCAGTCATTTATCCTTCCACTCATTCACCCTTTCAGTCATTCATCCTCCCTTTCTCTCTCCATCCCCCTTTCACTTATCCATCCATATACCCACCCATTTACTCACCCATTCATGAATCCATCCATTGATCCTATTACTCATCCATTCTTTCACTCATCCAACCATCCGTTCACTCACCCAGCCATCTGTTCTCTCATCCATCCACCCTTTCACTTCACTCATCTATCCATCCTTTTGTCCATCTACCCCCTTTCACTAACTCATCAATCCTTACATCCACACTTTCACCCATCCATCCATTCACCATTTCACTTATCAATTCATCCATCCACCCATTCACTTGCCCATCATCTACACTTTCATTCATCCACCCATCCAACCTTTCACACACCCATCCACCAATTCACTCACCCATGAGCTGCCCTTTCACTCATCCATCCATCCTTTCACACACCCATCCACACTTTCACCCATCCATCTACCCTTCCACCCATCCATCTACCTTTTCACCCATACATCCATCTATTTACCTTTTCTCTCATCCATACTTTCACTCATTCACTCATCCATCCATCCTTTCTTTCATTATCTATCCATTCCCCCTTTCAGTCATGCATTCACCCTTTCAGTAATCCATCCAGCCATTCACCTTTTCCTTCACTTATTTACTCACCCACCTTTTCACATTATGAGCTGAGCCTTTGTCTGCAGAGTTGCAGGCAGAAGAGTCCCATCAAGAACGAACTACAGCAAGGTGTGGGGTGCGGTGGGAGAGAGTTCCCTATGCCCCTGCACATAGGCAGACTGAAAACGTAGAAGTCATGCATGATGCACAGTGCCAGGATGTGAGGTTACTGTAACATGGTGTTGTTTCCAGGGCTTTAAGCAGTGTAAAAAAACTGGGGGGTCTCTTCAAAGGGGGTGTTTGACGTAATTAAGAGCGCAGCTTAAAACACCTAGGCTAAAAATATGCGCTTAGCATAGTGTTCTGCCTCACTGGTATTATGTTGTCTCTGTCATTGCATCCAGATATATAATACAGCAAGTATCATTACACCCCAACAAAACAGGACTATTGGCTTTGTCAATGGTTGCTAGTTCCTTAAAAAAAAAAAAAAAAGGAGCAACCATGGCTTTGTTGAATACAATATTGAAAATACTTCAGTTCTAAAATGACAGGACAGTGAGAGAACGAAAACCTGTTCTTTTAATCTTATTTTACAGGCTTCTTCGAATAAAGTGTTTTCTAATGTTGCAGCGTGGGCGTTTTACTTTTTATCGTACAGAATGCCCTTCTGTACTCTGAGGCAGGAGGAGGCCGCCACATGGTGTCACACCCCCATACTGCCCCATTGTCATTCAGTAAGTGGCAATCAGCGGCATACTGAATGACAATGGGCGGGAGGGGCTGCTCTTGTGCTCCTGGAGGAGTGCAAGGTGCCTCCAGCAGCGGGGGTGAGGCCTCTCACAGGGAGCAGCCCTGCTCCCTGTGATGGCCAGAATTACAGATAAAAGGCCCGTGGTCACCCTAGTGTGCGCGGCGCCCCTGGCACCTCATTACGGCGCACAGGGGCGCCGCGGCGCACAGTTTGGGAACCACAGCTCTATTGGGTTACAAGTCCACCTTCTATTCCAGGCTAACTAGAATGTTGTTATCTTTCCACAGGATGAAAGTTGAGGATTGCATGGGACTGGAACATACTGCTGGACCCAGTCCTGTATAGGCCAGGGTGCTCAGATACCAAACATATAGCTAGGGAAGGAGTACAAAATTTGATCTCAGATTATTCCCTGGTTGACCCCCAGAAACTGTTGAATCGCAGCAACTGTGATTACACCTACACCTCATGTCCAGGGGACACACTTCCATCTAGACTGCTTCTGTGCCTCAACGCCTTCTCTACGTTATGTGAAAAAGACGTGGATCATTCCCTGATCTGTCTCCAACAATGATATTACCATGAAATTGTAGCACTTAGGCTTAATCTTGGAACTGGGTGATGTGGCGTCTGACCACTGGCAGGTACAAGGAGTGGATGGACAAACAGCAACTGGCATCTCCGGGTCAGTGCTTCTCGGAAGAAAATTAAGGGTTTGCGGCACCACCGTAGACTTTATTGGGTGGCAGGGAAAGTAAGTATCAGGGAGGCGCTGATGAGAAACTCAGTGATTGCCAAGAAGCAAGCACATCAGGTTAAACAACATATGGATCAGGTGGCCAATGCTAACTACTCACATCACTCCGCTTTAGATAATCTTAGAGCACACACAAAAGGTAAATATGATCTAAATGGGGTGCATACTGCCCAAGCTGAAAACCCTCTTCTATCCCCACTACGAACGGAGAGAGAAAGCATAACATCTTCTGACCCTGCAGCTGAAGGGAATGGAAGCAAATCGGGCAATCCCTGTAATCCATAATTGACTCGCAGACCTCCTTACACACCCCTGTAAGATCCTACAAGATTTTCACAACCTTTATTCCCGGCTGTACTGGTCGGAACCCCCACATGGACCAGATGTTGGAGGATTGATCTTTCGACACTCTGCCCCTCTCAGACTCTTGGCTGAACAAACTGCCCAATTAAATGCTAATAATATGGAGGACGAAGTGTCACTGGTCATAGATGATTTAAAAGCAAAGAAAGTGTCCTGAGAAGACAAGTACCCAGCTGAATACTGCAAGATTGCCAAACTCCTGTTTGGTCCCATTTTGCAAGTGGTTTTCCAAGAAGCGCCAGGATCCAGTAGACTTCCTGACCACTTTACCAGGGCATGGGTTGTTCTCATTCCCAAACCTGACAGGGGCCAATTCGAGTGCACCAACTTTAGGCCTATATTCCTGTTTAATGTGGATGTTAAACTTTTAGCAAAGATCTTGGCAGGATGCTTAAAACAATTACTACCACCTTAGTGTACTCTAACCAAGTGGGATTCATCCTTGGACGAGCTTCTTCCAACTAACTCATATGCTCCTCTCCTCAAACGTGAAGAAAGCATTTGATAGAATTGAGTGGGGATACCTTCTCAGCCTAATGAAACAGATGGAATTTGGGCCAGAGTATGTATAGGACGGCCGATGCAGTGGTGACCTCAGGGGGTTTTACATCACCGAGACTCTTGGGGGAAAGTGGGACCCAACAGTGATGGCCCTTGTCCCCACTGCTGTTCCTATTGGCCCTGGAACTGCTGGCCGTGGCCATACTCTATGACAAAGACATTTAGGGTATTCTGTCAGCAGAAAGGGAACTAAAGGTGGACCTCTTCACCTGTGATGTGCTTCTGTCACTGTACCAACACCAGCAATCCACAGAGAGGTTAATAGTGTTCATAAAATAATTTTTGAAAGATTCAGGGTATCGCATTAATTGGACCAAATGTGATGCCCTCCCCCTCACGCAAACTACAATGCCTACATCCCTGGAAGACCATCCCTTTAAGTTGAAGCCACATAGCCTTAAATAACTGAGCGTATTGGTCAATAGAGGTCTAATGCACATGGTCCAAGATAATCTCAGTCCACTACTGGACAAGAGAAGCTCTGACTTCAAGAAATGGAAACATTTGAACATGTCCATGTGGTGTAGGGTGCAGGCAGTGAAAATGATGGTAGCAACCACATTTAACTACACCTTTGGTATATATCCTTTACTGGTCCCCAGATCCTTTTAAGTCAAATGGAAAAATGTATATGCTTATTTGTTTGGGGGCTGGAAGAAACCGTAAATACATAGTTTGAATGTTTACACCACTCCTCCAGTGAGAAGACTGAGATTGCCAAATGTGGAATGCTACTGGCTTGCTCATCAACTAGTCCACTCAGTCTATTGGTGTAAAACATTTAGGGATCCCCTTGGAACACACTTGCTGGGGGCAACAGGAGACTTCATAACATTCTATACTGGGTCACTGAAATGGCCAATGATGGGACATCTGATCATAAGCTCTTCTAAGGTGTCATGGAAATGGGCTCATGTGTTGGTGGGGTGCCCGGCATTATTGCATTTGGAGAGCCCCCTGTGGAATAATGCAGCCAGCAAGGGGGTCGAGCAGTGACTAGCTGGTCAGCATGTCAACAATGTAACATCAGGTGCCTGGCAGATGTGATTATGGAGAAAGGGATATATTTTTTACAGAACAGTGGTCCCTACTTATGAGCGGAATGAATTTCAAGCAGATAATCAAAACACCTAATAAGTGTAGTGTTTAGTGTCCAGCCGGACAAAAAGCTTTTAATTAAGCGTATTAATTCAGTAATACAAAAAAATGTAAGAACAACACAGTAACAAGTGGACACAGCCGTGACCCACAACATATAAGACAAAACAACGGAAGCAATGACCAAAGGGCAAAGCTACAATAGGTCTGTGAACTTGTATTCAGTTTTTACAGACATAGATTTTCAGAAAACCAAAACTTTGCATTTTTACAATATTCCTGTATCATATTGCATAAGAGGTTTTTTTCTAAAAGTCAACGACGTTTCGATGCCTTATTGTATTATGGGCATCATCATCAGGACAAGGAAATAATCATTGTTGTCTTATTAATTATTATCACTAAGCCTTTCTGCATTACTTAACACAGGATAATAGAACACATTGGAAAAATGAGGAAGGAAAAAAAGAAAGAGAAAAACAATTCAGGCATCGTGTTTAGGCATGTTAAAACAAGACTGATCTTCATCATGGTGTCTATATACAGATGTGGATCCTCCGTGAAGGTGAACTTGCCAAGCAGTATGTGTTTCACTTAGTGCCTAAGCAGTCGATTGCGGCCTCGTAGTGAAAAGAGTAACATCGTGGGTACAGAGCCGCAAGGTGACAGAAACAGCTGTGAAAAGTGCTGTGAAGGGTGGTTGAATCACGGCGATGAGGACCGATCGGTTTAAATGAGAAAACAGCGTTGGGGTGATAGTCGGGCGAATTACTGAAAAATGGCATGCGAGTGATAGCTGCAGACATGGGCGGCACGGTTACTATTTTAAACAATGTACATCCATGCAAATTCAGTGCAGAGCGAACAGAGTGAGCATTGGGAACGACAATGCAATTCTAAATAAGTGCAGACATGCACAAATGGCGGCGATTTTAAATCTGGTGAATATATATGACGGCGCAATTCGGACAAAAGGTGCAGACATGCACGAAGGAAACAAAGTGAACATGGGGAACGATACAGCAATTCCAAATAATTGCGGGTATGCACAAATAGCGGCGGTTTTAAGAAAAACAGTGAATATATAACTGACGGCGCAATTCGGACAAAGGTGCAGACATACACGATAGGTTGGCGTAGCTATAGGGGGAAGAATAAGCCTCTCGTACCTGTAAGCTAAATGACATCGAGAGTCCGAAAAATGTAAATTAAGGATGGCAAGTACCTCGTGGTGGTATCTGGGAGAACAAGGAAGGGAGTTAGTTTCCAGTCCACTAGTCGATTCCGAAATAACAAAGAGGTCCGTGAAGGTTAAGTAATTCAATAGTTACCAAGGAGTCGCCTAGTTAGAGAACAGCTCATCTGGGATTAAGGTCTGCCCGGGGCATGATAGCCCGTTCTGTGGAGGGAGAGTTAACAATAATGAGCGGAACAAAGATAGTGGAGAGTTCTCTGCGCGTAGCGCTCGAGTTGAGGCTGACTTACTTGGGAAACTGGTGGTTCGGTGGTGGGTGCGGCAGTCCGGTGCTCGTGTGCTCGGGAAAGTGAGCTACCTTTAAAGTAATATCATCAAGGAAGAACTTAAGAGGGTCACATGCTTTTCTTACACCGGGGTGGCGGCCATCTTAAGGTGGTGTGAAATAGAATAGTGAATAGGTGCTCTGGTTAAAAATAACGGTGCATAGTGGGTCAAAGGTGTACAATTAGCGGTACATACGTTGTTGTTACAGCATGTAGTTGTACATTTGTAATTTTAACATCAAGAAGAACATTTATGATTCAGAACAGTACATGTATAGTTCATATGTAGTTGTTACAGTAAGGTGGTCCAATCCTCAAGGCGATTTAATCCGTTTCTAATGCTATTAGTTTTTACAATCCAGTTTAGTTCCTCTGTTGCGGTGGAGAGTAACTGTCCGGCGTTTTCTCAGCACTCGAACCAAGTGCTGAGAAAACGCCGGAAAGTTACTCTCCACCGCAACAGAATCAAAGGGAGATTGGATCAAGCTCACCTACGAGGGCTGTAGTCCTTTTTAAATTCCTCTTGGCTGGTATGAGAGGCAAGGCTAACTGAAGGCACGCAAAGCCCAGTGTCCTTTGCAGTGGCGTCTAAACCAAGGCAATGAAACATGTCGGCTGTAAGTAGGGTGTGAATCGATTGGTAGTATTCACATCCTCCTTTTTTAATGTCTATATGTGTACTGTATGCAACAAGAAAGGAACATGAGTAAAGTTTTTGTCCTGGTTGCACAGTAGATTATATTTTAAGTGTTTAATGTTGTACGTTTTGTTACATATAATTTGTGTCCACTGCACCACTCACTGTCTTTTCTTTGGGTTTAAGACACGTTTCCGTTACGGCTTGATGGCACCAATGATGATAACAGGGCCATCCTGGTGAGTACCAGCCAGGGGTCCCATTGGTGGTGCGCCCGTGAGGTGCCATCTCGCCTGTCTCACCTTTTTCTGTTGTCATCTAAGGTGATTGTTGGCTTTGTGTTAGTCTAAGTTTGTCGATCAGAGTTGGGCTGTTTTTATAAGGGCAGTAGACTGAGACATCCCCTACTCTAAATCTCTATGAGAACAGGATTTTGGTGTAATTGATATATAACTAGTGATGTCTGCAGATCAATAGATCAATAGATGAGAACTGCCTTGAAAACTAGGACATGTGTCTTTTGATGATTACTCCAGTTCAGAACCAATCCTTGAGGCGCCTATCCTGTGACAGGCTACCTGTGCACATGTACCGGTTGCGTAAGAAGGTAGACTCACATGGGCAGCCTAAGCACATCTACAGACGTGTGCCTCATATGTGCATGTGTGTCCAGCCCAGTGCTCTTACCATAGATGTGCAGTAGTGGTCTTATCTAAAAGGTGGACACTGGTTGGTTGCACTCTCAGTTTATTTCCATAGAATTAACCATGAGTGAAACTCAGGTGGTGAGACTCACTTGCAGTAAAATTCCAAATGCTGCACAGTCAAAGGCAAAAAACCGTTGCAGACTGAATGGGCAGAACCCATTTGCCGGAGTGCACAAGTGTGAATGAGGAAATATGATTGAACTGGTGCATTACATCTCTTTTTCCTATTTCTTCTTCTGAATGGCAACAAATATGGATAAATATAATGGCAAAGAATTCTTTACACATTCCCTTCCCATTCATTCACTGAAAAACAATTTACCCCAGTACCTTCGGCCAGAGTAAATCTGCAACCTTTTCAGGTGCAGAATTGGTACAAAAGGAAGTTTGGGAGTACGTGCAAATGAACATTTGCGAATCTGTAAGAACCGTCATTCAAGCCCTGGAATGCCCACTTTCTGGTAACTCCCCTTTCCTTAAAATAGATTTACTTATATTAAAATCTTTATTTGACTCACTCTTTTTATGAGTGCAAAACCAACATTTGTACATTCCAAAGTGTTTTTGCATTTGTCAAAAAATCAAGAAAGCGAAATGCATGTAAAACTTAAACTTGCAAGTACCAAGAGCTGAATATATACAGTTGGTACACATGCTTTACATCGCATTCCATTACAATGGTGCAAACCATTACATCGCAAGTCATTTCAACGACTTGCTGTAGGGGGCCCGCTGGACTTAGGAACAGAATAATTTAAACATTCCTACTCCAGTTTGTGCAACAGCAGGGAAGGTATTGGATTGTAAATACAACACCTTCTGCCCCATGCAGCAAGTCGTTGTAACGACTTGCGATATGAATGTTTGCATTGTAACAACGCAGTCGTTGTAACTAGCACGCTGTAATGGCATGTGATTTAAAGCATGCAATCTAAAGGCTGTTTCACCCAAGAGCTTTGAGATAAGGCTCAGAGTTTTTAAGCCAAAATTCATCTGTAAGTCTACTTTGAACGCCATTCTATATTTTCTAGCATAGTGCTTAGTGCCTATATTTTGATCATCAGTTTCCAAATGTGCAATGTCCTCAGCATAAACGTGTCACTAATTTCCACGCTGCTTGATTCTCTTCTTTATTCATGTAACTCATTACTTAATGATGCTGCAACATAAAGATTCAATCACTTGTTAGTTGAGTGTTGTCCACTAATACAAAGAAATGGAGCCCAAATAACTTCATCAAATACAAATTTGACACTGCAAGCAAATATGATTCAAAATTTGAGATACTATAGATGCATTTCGGAAGAGCACAATTAGTTCGTCAAGATACTAACATGAAGATTGAGAGAGGTTCCTGCATGGTACCATTAGTAAGAAAGTATTTTTGCCATTGTAGTACAAAGCTCATAATGCCAATGGCTTGAGGCAGATTTTAGATTATTAATAGTTGATACTATCTGTAACAAAGTGGATTATTAGTTGGGATGGATGCTAGTCCAACACAATTAATAATTTTACTATTCTTGATAGGTCCAGTAAAGGTTTAAGTAACTTAAACCTGAACTCAATCCCTGGTAGATATGGTACAGAGAACACAGGCTTCACTTAAGAATATATGTAAAGCATTTGGGGGCATAATATCAAGGGCTAAAGATAATATTAAATCCGCTTTTGCGTCCGTTTTCGGGCGTAAAGTGGTGATAATATTATTGCTTTATTTACAAAGACATGTTAACGCGTGTTTCCTTGTCTTAGCGCCCGTTGTCATCACGCGTCGCATCGCATCGTTAATGAGATGCAAAGGAGTCGTGCCTGACAATACTTCATGTGAAAATATCGCTAAACCAACTTTGCGATATTTACAAGGACCCCAAATCCGGCGTAGCGATAATCTTAATCATACTACTTAGCTCTGAATTTTAACATCTGTTAAAATTCAGACTAGGGCATACTTTACATGGGATGTGGATTGTGTGGTTAAGATCACATGCTTGTATCAGCAATGTTTTCGCTGTTTTTGGGTGAACATCGCTGGATTTCCAGCAATGTTTTCCTATTTTTTGCGCTAACTCTGGAATATTTATCACCTAGGTTATACACGTTGTAAATAACGTGCTAACCAGGAGATAAAAAACAGCAATAGAAGACGATAAATATGAAAGTGCTAAGCGCGCTTTGCGATATTTATCGCCGTCTGTTGCTAATATGCCCCTTAGAAGTTCCAAAACAGTTAAAAAGCAAAAAAGGAACACCATAAAATGAAATCTGGTTGCGCTTGACCAGGACCTAGGTGCGATTTAAGGATGGCTGTGATGAAAAACAGGTCAGATACTGAAACCTGGTGCATCTTGCTCAGACGTTTTACCTTCTGATTTTGTCTCTGGAATGGAAGTCAAAAATCCTAAACATGGCAAGGCAGCAGCGTGTGGCTGAGAAAGGCTCTGCTGGTAATTTTGACCTCATTTGTTACGGAGCTCCCAGCAGTCACCTCTACCCATTATATGCAGCCAAGCAACAAATGAAACTCCCCAAGGCACTTTCATCAATACACTGCTGGACTTGCAAAAGGATATCAGGCCAACCGAACCTACACACTTGGCATCTGTGACGTCAGAGAAGCTGTGACGAGGTTGCACCCGCTTCCATTGAAATCCAAAGACAGAAAGCTCTCCAAAGATCATGAGGCAGATCCCTGGTGTTTGGACAAAATATTGAATAAAACATATCAGGAAACAAAAAGATTATATCAAGAAAGTAGTGATGTCAAAAACCTTGTGGACAGAAACGTCTAAATTATCTTTGCATAAAATACAGTCACGATTACCTGCTGCTGGTCTTCGGATAAGGTAAAATCTGTTTTAAGTGTCTCTATAGGGTTTTGGGGGGTGGTGGGTACTGGTAGAACTATTTAATGGTAGTTATAGTGTTAGTTTTATTCTGAGAGTTGTTTTGTAGTACTTCGTGTTGTTTTGTTTAGTAGTGTTATATGTTAGGCCTAGTTACAATTTGGTAGTAGTAAAGTGCTATTTTAGATATTTTCATGGTATATTTTATATTTGTCATAGTAGTAATGTAATGTTTATGTTGTATTTTAAAATAGTGTTTTTTGTAGGTGGACATTGTATGTTTTTTTACACGTTAACGGAGCATAAGTCATCCCATGAACTTGTGGTTTTACCATTTTTAAAAATATATATTTATTTCTAATAGTCTAATATTATTATTTGTATTTCCTTTGAATTCTTAGGTGTCCAGAACATTTTTGATTTTTGTAAGTTTGCGTGTTTTTATAATTCCTTGTGATGTTGGATTTCTTATTAGGATTCACTTTGGCCTTTTTCTTTTTTTGCATTTTTATTTTGCTTTTTTTTACTTCACTTTTCCCTTTTTGCTGGATTATATTTTGACAACAAGAATATGGGTGAAGACAGAAAGCTACAGCACTGTAAATTTATTTAGGTATTCATTTGTGGATGGGAAATGATACATTTTATTATGTATCTGTTTTTCCTGTAATTTTACTGTCCTATTTTATGTTTCTATGTATTGAATTTAGTTGTTTTAATTTGTTTTTTGTTTCTAATGTTGTGTTTTGCAGTTGTTGATGTGCTGATTTTCAATTAAGTTTTAAACATGTTATTTCTATTTATCATACTTCTTTTCTATGTTACTTACATGATTTTTGACTGTTGTATAAAAATAATGTGGTGTGTACCTTTTTTTAAGGTATGTTTGGTAATGTGCAGGATCCAGGTATTTTACAATAGGAATTTTCTGATTGATTCCTAGAAGTGTACTCCTTTGTTGTTAATTAAGATTTTAACTTTACATTGTAGCATGTTGTACATTCCACTGGTGTGTTTACTTATGTTAGGTTTTCTGAGTGCTCTAATATTAGTTGTTGGTAGCTTTGTTCTTTTTGTAGGGCTTCTATGAGTTTGTAGAGTATAATTTGGGTTCTCCCTAGTGTGGCTTTAAAGGCAGTGTCCCATCCTTCTACTGTGTTTTTGATTTTAGTGTCTTGAGCCATGATGCTGTCGTAGACATTCCGCCATGGAATTTGGAATGAGACAGGAGCGGTGAAGTCTGCCAACTCAAGTGTCTTCAAAGTAGTCCATTAGGAGAATCAGTGTCTGTTTATTCTGTTGATAAAATAGAAGTTCTATAAGTACACTGTAGTTGTTAGCTACCTCTGTTATAAGGACATAGGATAGTGCAACCAGCTTTTTATTTGAAAGGCAAACTGGATGTTTGTTGTATAGCAACACCTGGTATATATTTTTGGACATGTCTCAAAATGCTTTGGTTAAAATGGTAGTAACAGCCTTCCTTGGCTGTGTGGGGGTATGGTTTAGGGATTGATTGTAACAAGGCTTGTTCAAAGGCGATTATTATTCTATGTGGGGAGTAGTGATTTGTTTTAATTTCAATGTGGGTTAGTAGTAGCTCATAGTAAGTGTAATTCTCACCTGATGTTTTCGCAGGGGCGAGATGCAAGATCTGAAGTATGGTCCTAACATCCTACACGTACCAATGCCGGAACAACAGTGGCAAAGCTAACACACTAGAAATGCGGGAAGAGGGGAAACAAAACAAGGAAAGAAAACAGGGGAATCACGTCACCAACGTGCATCAGGTATGGATATTCTTGTTGAATATTCCTTATGTTATCTCCGTAGTGGAGCTGAGGTTATATTATTACAATATGCATGTATTAGGGAGATAACACTTATGCACAATTAGTGTGATGCTATGGGATATAACTACCTGGAAAAGATCCCTCTTCCGCATCGGTTTGTCGGTATCAGAAAGCAGAGTCAGTGGAAAATAACTGTAAGGAAGAGTAGTTTATTAGGTGGTTTCTACTTAGAACAACAAGACAGAGTAATAAAGGATGTATATGATATAACTAACCTTGGAGATGATCAGCATGGCATCCAATTGTTCTATCCAAAACAACAGGAAAAAAACAAAAAATATATTCTTCCAGAAATGTATGAGGATAGGAGAGTAAAAATATACACAACAATGTGCAGGGCTAAAGTACAAAGAAAATAAATCAGCCCGTTGGGTTATCAGGAGTCTCATTTTAAATGTATCTTTCATATATCCCTCAAGCAATGTCAGCAAGGGAGCAGAATCTCCATGCACCGTGGAGACTATATCAAATACGTATTTTACGTGAATCAAACAAATCAAAATAAATGTTACCAACTTGAAGAGCGTGAATTCTTTGTGAGTAATTACATTATTTTCTCTTATTCCTCTGACCCTCTGGGCCGGTCACCCCACGCACCGCGCACACTCTCTGCGAGTGAGCCCAGGTTCCGACCCTGCCGATTGCCGCCACTGCCCGCAGCCGTGCTCCTGGTCTGCTGGAGCGGTAGTTCCTCTGCTGCGCTGCGGTAATCAACGTCGCTTGTGTCAGGGTTGCCCCCCGTTTGTTTTCTCCATCGTTTACTCCCTGCGTTGCCCCCAGCTCTAAGTATCTTTGTTTTGTGCCTTTTTTTACCTTTTATGCCTTCGTTTCCCGCCCGCTAACTGCCGCTGCCCCCCTGTGGCCCCGCCCCCATCCCTCTCTCTCCCTTCCCATTTGCCGCCCCGCTCCCGCCTCCCAGCTGCTCCTCCCTCGCTCTGCCCCCCCCACTCTCCTCATATGGCAGAGTGGCAAACGTGCAGCGTTGACGCGCAGCGGGCGCGCCGATTGAGCGCCGAAGGTGCGCCAAAGGTAAGCCCGTCTGTGCCCGTCCGCGCCTGGACCGCGCCCAGTGCCAGGACCCCTGGCTCCCGCAGACACCAGCCCACCCGCCGGACCTACGACGCCACCAAACTCTATGCACTCAACGCCGGTCGAATCACGGGCTGCTATCGAGCCACCCCGAGACGCACCCACGGACCCTTCTGCTGCCACTCCTGCAAGTTCACCTGCATCCGGACCTGCACTACACCAACACCGACCAAGCTGAGCACCAGCAGCAACCACCTCAAGTGCATCCTGCTCAACACCCGCTCCATCCACAGACACGCCGTCGAGCTCTGGAACCTGCTCGACACCACAGCCCCAGACGTCTCCTTCCTCACGGAAACCTGGATGAACGCCTCCTCAGCGCCCGACATTGCCATCGCCATCCCGGACGGCTACAAGATCATCCGGAGGGACCGTGTCAACCAGACAGGAGGAGGCATCGCCATCATCCACAGGAACACCATCCGCATCAGGACCAACACTGACGCACCCGCCAAACACCTGCACTTCCAGATCCACATCAACCCCGAGACCACCCTCAGAGGCACCCTCATCTACAGACCCCCGGGACCACGCACACAATTCAGCGAAGACATCGCCGACTTCATCAGCCCGCACGCCCTCCTCTCCGCTGACTACATCCTCCTCGGGGACCTCAACTTCCACCTGGAGAACAACAACGACCGCAACACCACCACCCTGCTGGACAACCTCACCAACTTCGGTCTCAAGCAGCTGGTGACCACCCTCGCCCACTACGCCAGACACACACTCGACCCCGTGTTCTCATCCAGCAAGGATATCACCTTCAGCCACGCCACCGGACTCCACTGGACGGACCACAGCTGCGTCCACTTCAGCTTCAGAAGGACCACGATCCACCACCACCAGCAACAGGTTGCACGCAGAAGCTGGAACAAGATCACAGCCGACCAGCTCGCGACTTCCCTGAGCATGAAGCCTCCCACCAGAGCAACGAACCCAAGCCAGGCGGCCACCAGCCTCGCGAAGTGGATCAGCAACTGCGCAGACGACCTCGCCCCTCTGAAGACCCCGCCTAGAAGACCCGGCAGCATGAAAGCCCCATGGTTCACAGACGAACTCAAGAGCTCCAAGAAGAACTGCTGACCCTCGAGAAAGCCTGGCGCAGAGACCCAACACTGAACAACATGACTGCCCTCAAGCTCGCCACCCGAAAACACCACCAACTGATCCACGCCACCAAGAAAACTGCATTCAAGGAACGAATGGACAACAACGCACACAACAGCAAGGAACTCTTCAACATCGTTAAAGAGCTCTCCAACCCCAACGCCGGAAACAACGACATCACCCCTTCACAAGACCTCTGCAACTCCCTCGCCTCCTACTTCCACAACAAGATCGCGGACATACACAACAGCTTCAGCAATCAACCGACGCACGCCACGACTGAACCACCGCCCCCCACCATCACCCTCCGCGCCTGGACCCCGATCAGCACCGAAGACACCGTCCGCGCGATGAACTCCATCCACTCCGGATCTCCGACCGACCCCTGCCCTCACCACGTCTTCAACAAGGCCGACGCTGTCATCGCACCCCACCTGCGGGATATCATCAACACCTCCTTCGACACCGCTACCTTTCCGGAGAGCTGGAAGCACGCCGAACTCAGCGCTCTACTAAAGAAGCCATCAGCCGACCCCACGACCTCAAGAACTACCGCCCCATCTCGCTGCTCCCGTTTCCTGCAAAAGTAATCGCGAAGACCGTCAACAAGCAGCTGGCCGCCTTCCTTGAGACGAACGGATCCCTCGACCTCTCGGAGTCTGGCTTCTGGGCCAACCACAGCACCGAGACCGCCCTGATCGCAGCCACCGATGACATCCGAGCCCTACTCGGCAACAGAGAAACAGCGGCCCTCATCCTCCTAGACCTCTCCGCGGCCTTCGACACTGTCTGCCACCGTACCCTAGTGCAGCGCCTCAGCAACGTCGGAATCCAGGAGATAGGGCAATTTATTTAAAAACAAATGTACCCGAATGAGTTTAGGTGTACATGATTCACAGATTGTTTTGCACATATGAAAAAGTTAAAGTGTAACTATATATGAATTCTTTCTTATTCGTTTTCTGTTTGAATATATTGAAAGTATTGTAATGTACGAAAAAAGTGTTTAAACTGTATCCACAGCTTAAGGAATGTTTCTTCCTCTGAAGATTGCACGAAAATGTAAATATGTTTTGAAACGTTGATATATGATAAATGCATACCTTCTTGAAATATTGAAAGGAAGGCCCATACCAGCTGAATAAACAAGCTTTGGTGGTTCAAATTCGAGCCCTGGCACCTCTTCTTCTTTATTAACGTAGTTGTCCAGCCAGGACCCGTAGGACAAAACCCCCCCATTCATAGAAGGAATCCAGGAGAAGGCACTGGAATGGATCATCTCGTTCCTCGTCGGAAGGACACAGAGAGTCCGCCTCCCCCGTTCAGATCAGAAGCCACCGAAGTCATCTGCGGCGTTTCTCAAGGCTCCTCGCTCAGCCCAACCCTCTTCAACGTCTACATGAGCCCCCTCGCAGCCATCGCATGCCAACACAACCTCAACATCACCTCCTACGCCGACGACACCCAGCTGATCCTCTCCCTCACCAACGACCCCGCCACCGCCAGAGCCAACCAACACGAAGGGATGACAGACGTAGCCAAGTGGATGATGAACAGCCGCCTGAAACTGAACTTGGACAAGACGGAAGTCCTCATCCTGGGATCTTCACCCTCCGCCTGGGACGACTCCTGGTGGCCCCCCGCCCTGGGCAGCGCACCCAAACCAACAGACCACGCACGCAACCTGGGCTTCATCCTGGACTCCTCCCTTTCCATGACCAGACAAGTCAACGCCGTCTCCTCGTCGTGCTTCAACATCCTGCGCATGCTACGTAAGATCGTCCGGTGGATACCCACCGAGACCAGGAAGACGGTCACCCAGGCCCTCGTCACCAGCCGTCTGGACTACGGCAACTCCCTCTACACCGGAACCACCGCCAAACTCCAGAAGAGACTCCAGCAGATTCAGAACGACTCATCCTGGACATCCCCCGGCGCAGCCACATATCCGGACACCTGAGAGATCTGCACTGGCTCCCGGTCAACAAGAGAATCACCTTCTGATTCCTCACCCACGCCCACAAAGCCCTACACAACCAAGGCCCAGGATACCTCAACAGCCGCCTCAACTTCTACGCTCCCACACGCCAGCTTCGATCAACCAGCCACGCCCTCGCCGCCGTCCCCCGCATCCGAAGAGCTACCATTGGAGGAAGGTCCTTCTCCTACCTGGCCGCCAAGACTTGGAACTCCCTCCCGACCCACCTCTGCCTGTCCCAGGACTACCTTGCCTTCAGGAAGCAGCTCAAGACCTGGCTGTTCGAACAGTAGCGGACCCTCCCTCCCCTAGCGCCTTGAGACCCTCCGGGTGAGTAGTGCGCTATATAAATGCATTGATTGATTGATTGATTGATTATCTTTCAGAAAACATTGTGAAGGCCCCTGCAGCGTCCGATTAACAGTGGGAATCAGGAAACATCATGATGGTCCTCGCAGTGTCAGATGAACTGCTAAAGTCAGGAAGTGGGGTTTGGGAAGAGAACGCCAATGACGTGTCAAGAGCAACACGAAGTTTCCTGTGGTGCTGGTCGAACAGAAGCAGTCAGGAATAGGAGTCTGGCAAGAGAACACCAACGACTGTCGGAGCAGCCCGGAGGAATTCAGGTAAGTAGAGAGGGGCAGGACGGAAGACCTGCACACGTCGACTAGAACCCAAAGCGATCTCCCGTCCTGTCCAGCCTCTTTTGTTACTGTCTTCCTACCCCCCTCACGCACACACGATCTGGAGCTGAGGTAGCCCGACAATAAGTGCTACTTTATTAGTTTGTAAGACGTTTACGAAGGGTATGTTAGCATTTTGTAATTCACCATTTAGGGCTTTACTACGGGTCAGGTGGACTTACGTCCGCCTGACACCATTCAGGAATCCGGACCGACCACAGTATTACAATGCGACAGCACATGATGCGGTTGCATACTCCTATTTCTCTATGGGAGCTTCTAGTACTGCCGTAAACTGGCTGTAGTACAAGCTTCCATAAAGAAACGGCAGAATCTGTTCATACCTGCACCTCGTGGTAGCCCCCTCAAGGTGCCTGCTGCACGGTGCAGGTATTAACAGGGCAGCACCATTGGTGCCCCCTTGGCCCCTAACCGAAGGCAGCAGGGAGAAGGACCCCCAAAGTTGCTTTCCATGTCGGAAAGATCAACATGGAAAGCCTGAAGGAAGAAGGGGTCACCATTATGTGTGGTGGTTAAGTGTTTTAGGAATTTGGATGATGTGGGATCTTCCAAGGATAGGAGAAGTATCATTGGGGGCTGTTTAGTTAGTGCTATTAAGCTTTTTAAAGTGGGTATAGCTGGTAGCTGATCTGTGATATGTACTTACGGGAGTATATATTTTTGAATGTTAGCAGTGTGAACTAGTTCTTGCCTCGTTAAATCCTGTAGTGCATGCCTTATTTCAATTTGGGTGACATTTAAGGGGTGTTTGTGTTCTTTCACGTTAATAACAACATAATGTGTTAGTATAGTAGCCCTCCCATAAAAAACATTAGAGTAGTATTTTCCAAATAACATTCTCAGTGCTTGTACTTTCTCAGCTGCACGTGTCTAGCCCCTGTGCAAGTGTAATTATTTGTCTTTCTGTGATGTGATATATCTTGCGTTTTCTATCATTCTGTCTGAAAATAGTTTGTTAGAATAGTTACATTTTAGACGTTAAATGTTAGAAACCTTTTCTAACTTCCCTACGTACTGGCCTAGGGAGGCCTGTCTCCTTCATATATCTTCCATGCCCTACTTTCCATTTGGCCTGAAATCTGTTGCCTACCCTTGGTACTATCCAATTATTGGCAGTTTCTCCACTTAAATCTTTTAAAGATTCATATATTTGATTCCTCGTGTAGGATTTATGTTGTTTTGGTGTCATTTTGCTTATTGATATTTTCTCTGTTTTTATTAATACTGTTTTGGTACTTCTAAATTCGTTACACCTTTTCTATGAGTACATCCTGTCATCCCTATAATATAACTACTTGAGCTCAGATTCAAATTATTGAAACCTTTGACTGCACCTAACAAGGTAGTGACTTTATTACTGGTGGTGAACAACCATCTAGCCCAGTTGGTATTTCATTTTAACAAGTTAGTGACTTTATTACTGGTGGTGGACAACCATCTAGCCCAGTTGGTATTTCACTTTCCCACATTGTCACCGAAAGGTGAAACCGGAAATTGAGAAAAACCGCACTAGCAGGCATGGCCTGAAACAAGATGGTTAGGAAGCACAAAGAATAAGCCAGCCCCTAGGGAGCGAGCAAAGTCCGTCTGCATGATCAGTCTGAAGAAGGGGAAAATGAACACAATGTCCTATAACTGAAATGATTTAATTTTAACAGTGTATTCATTGATTTGTTATCTCGTAACAATTGAATAAAAAAGTTATTTCATGAACCTGTCCCCCCTAATAAAAATGTTTGAAAAATAAAGCAGATTTGTCTAAATGTTCCGAATTTTTCTCTTGTAAACAGTCAACAACATATGCATACATGACTCTCCAAGACTGATTTCCTAATGTTCGCTTTGTTTTTCCGTAAACAGATTAAGGTTCCAACTCAGTCCAAGCTCATCAGTATACAGCCACCGTATAGCACTTGCATGGAATAATTTACTAGCCATAATAAATCTCCAACTGACAGTTTTATTCTGAAATTCTGACACTTTTTATCTTTGTGTTTGTTTATTCCTATATCCCAATACCGCTTGGTGCAGTTATTGAAGCATGAAGGCGTTTGCACTTATTTGAATTCAAATGAAACTTTGGTGGCTCAGATTGGTGCGCTTCGGGAAATCACATCATGGAGGACATTAAAATAATGCGATATCAACCGGCCTTAGAAATCGAGGAAAAGCTTCTGAAGCTCCACGCCTGGGCGGATGTGGCTAGTTTTGCATTGAAAACTTCCAAGACGGACGGCTATGGACGGAGCTCAAGTTTTCCAAAGTGTGTTTTCCTTACTTATTCTCTGTATCGCCCACAATAAACTTTTATTGAGTTATAACTAACCTATTCTGTTTTAGTTACTTATTTGAACTTGAACATCAATTTCTTAAGATAGTGAGGAGTGGCGAACACAGACGTTAAGGGGCATATCAACAAGGGCCTTATCTCCGCTTTTTTTGGCTTTAAAAGCCACAAAAGCAAGATAAAACTATCGCCCTATTTACAAGATGGTGCTAACATGCATTAGCGCATGTTAGCACCTGTTTTCCCGACGCCTCGCTTTGCATCTCTAATGAGATGCAAAGTGGGCGTCACTGGGCAGTACTGCTTGTAAATTATTGCTGATGTGCATATTGCAATATTTACAAGGAGGCCCACGCATTTTAGAGAAGTTAGTTTTTGGCGAAAACAGCTGTTTTCCCCAAAAACTAACGTCTGCTAAAATACTGACTTACCCATACTTTACATTGGGGGTGGATTATGCTGATACGACCACAGGGTCGTATCAGCAAGGTTATCACTGTTTTCCATGGAACATCGCTGTAAAAAACAAGCGATGTTCCATGGAAAATACCACTATCGCTGGAAAAATTATCGCCATTGCGCTATGCGTTGTTAATACAGCGCTAGCTTGGCCATATTTCCAGTGATAGCCGGCGATAAAAAATCTATACCCCTTAGACATTTACTGCAACTTTAGCCACCTAAACGAACTGATGGCAAGACAGCAGCCCAGCATGTTTCGGGAGGCTTCACTAAGGTATACATTGCTGCAAAGAACACATGAAAGCATCACTGTGCAAAACTGGGATACAATTGAGAAGAAATGTTAAATAATATCAGACTTGGAACTGAAGGTATCTTTGTCAAAGATGTCCACATCGCAATGTGCATGTGACTGAAGTTTGGACATGTGGTCTGTGCATGAAAATATTGGGACAGAATGGGTGCGAATGGTGCATTTCTCAACACAGTTTGCATTATTACATCAGCTAAAAAGTCTGGGTTTTGCAGGCATTTCTGAAAGGGTTCAAATGTGTCGTGTAAATAAGTCATTTCTGGTATCGTTCTTCTTTTCAGTTGATGCTGATGAGCTTCCTTTTGGAGCGAAGACTGTTACACAGAACTGGATCAAGAGGTATCAGTACTTGTCTAAAAGGAGGCACTGATAAGAAAAAAAAACCATAATCATATCGAGTCATACTATGCAGCCAGCATAAACCTCCACTGCTAATTTTGTAGGCTTTTAATTATTTGTAGCCAGATTTCTCAATTGGGGTTGAATGTCTGAGGGGTGGAAGTTGAGGAACGGAGATACCTAGGCAGCCAAACGCTTTTGTCTAGCTGTTGTTACAGTTCACATTGTATTGTGTTGTATTGTAATGCAGCATTATATAGCACTTACCACCCTTGTGTGTGGCACTGAAATGATTGTCCACATGGGTAGCACCCTACACCGTACAGGATGTGTGATTGAAAGGAGGCTGTTTTTATTTTGATCCTATGTGGAAAGTGTTGTCATGTTATGCATGATGAAAACATGTTGGGAAGCTTGCTTAGTAATTTAAGTAGTGATTTCCAAAACTTTCTCTCACAGCGTCATATGCATTCTTTTGACCTGCCAAGCCCCCACAGCTCTGCTCCTTAGGAAATTTTACTTCCCACTTTTGCTTGAAAAATGTTGTCAACGTCGCTGGAGAACCTATGACTGTACTCATACACATTCCTCGAAATTACATTTTTGTTGGCGTCTGAGTAACCGATGGTGGTTTGTATATGGGTTGTCCATTGTAGTGTATTGCTAATTATAACGCCTAGATATTTGAAGACAGCCACTTTCTCCAATTTCTCATGGTTTACAAAGAATGAGAACTTCTTTCTCACTTGTTCCTAAACACCATAGTCTTGGCTATGTTCTCTTACAACAGGTTTTAGGAGCTGGGCCTGTAGGGCTTTAGGAGTTTTTGCTATGAGTTTAGAGTCATCAGTGTAGAGGAGGGCTAGGATCCTAAAGTCATTGATTGATGGAGCATCGGTTGATACTATTGTGACTTATTTGTATATGTCAATAATGTGGAGAGAGAGCAAAATTGGTGGCAAATGGTAGCTCTGCTTGACCCCCTATTGGTGCTACATTTCCTGCTATGTGCCCCTTTTGGCAAAGACCCCCTGAGTGGATGTGCCAGAGTGTAACAATTGAATTAATGACAACCCCCCCCCCCCCAACGACCTTATGCCCAGCACATGCAGTTTTCTCACAAGCAATTTCTTGAGACTAGGTTAAAGGCGGATGAAAAGTCTATACGTGCCACATACTGGGGCATTTTTGTCACTGTGCTGGTATTATAAATTAACTGTAGAAAGGTAAAAATCTGTTCAATTGTAGACAGCCTATTCTTAAGCCACCTTGTATTGGTAGAAGAATATTTTCATTACTGACCATCTCATCCAAAAGCCATCAATACTAATTTGGAAACAGTCAAACGTATTGGTCTGAAGGGCTTCGGATCGTCTTTTTGACCTTTCTTGTATATTGGAAGAATCTGAGTTTTGTGTACAGTTATGGTCCTGGGCTGGCATGGTTGGAGGGAGAGAGAGGTGGAGAGATCTGTTGGGATTGGCATTTTTATTAGCATCCCATATCTGAGTATCTTTGTAAGATGTAAAAAAGCAGTCAGATTCTATAGGTATTTGTGAACTGCAGTGGTGGACTAGATTAAACTCCTCCAAATTGTCAAGAAATGTGTGACAGATCTCTTCAGTTATTCCATGCCTTTTCATTGGGTGATGGCTGTTTATTTTGGCTGTATAGTGTAGGTGATGGACAACTCTCATAGAAGATATATTACATGAATGTAAGAGGTATACATTACAATTTGTTGCTGACTGCTGAGTGTTATGGATTTAGTATTATTGAGGGATGAAACAGCTGTATATGGAATGATATCAACTTATAATATCACGGTGAACCATCGGTTAGCCCTTTTTTGCTTACCTGCATAATTAATACATTTTGAGAGTTTACTTAGTTCCAATTTGTGGTTAGTAAGCTGAGGTTGTGTCTGTTTTCTGGGCTCTATTGACTGTATGCAGGTGGTGAATTTATCTAGGAAATAGCCACATTTTCAACTGTCTTCAGATGTGTATGTGCGCCTGAGTGCTTCTAATGCTGGCTGGTAGTGAGTTTAAGAGCTTGGCAGTTTGTGCAGAGAAAGCAGTGCCTCATGTGGATTTCTTATGGCAAGGTGGCATGACTGTAAGTGGTGCAAGCCTGGAGCACAGTGTTCTGTTTGGTTTGAATTACTCGAATGTAACTATTTAGAATAGCAATCTTATTCCTTGGGAGGCTCTGTGGACAATGCAGGCTGCCTTGAACATTGTAATTCGAGATACAGGTAGTCAGTGGAGTGATTGAAGGACTAGGGTCCCGCGTTCTCTTAGGGGAAGTCTGAGAATAATCCTTGATCTCTGCATTGAATATGGATTTCTGCCCAGAAGCTAAAAAAGAATATAACAACTGTGGAGCCTCAGATGTGTAAGCCCCAGGTGCTCCTCCAAGGTCAGGGAGGACAAATTGGTCTCAACTCTGATACAGCAAACCCTCATCCTGGCCCTTCAGAAAGAGGAGGGGGGCATTATGCCCCAGTCCTTGAGCTTTCCAGGGTCCCACAAACGTGCCCTCTTTTTCATCTTTCTATGGAATAAGGTTCTTTAAATACTTAGACACAAGTAAAGTGAAGGACCTAGTTAAGGAAAACAACAGATTTAACTTGAGTTGGCTGTCATTAAACCTTTTCTCATTAGTGCAGGTAAGGATGCCATTGTCCCTGCACACTCTATCAGATGCCAACAAAGTTAGTCTCTCCATATCCTGGTTAGGTGACCGTGGTCACTCTCTAATATTGGCGGGTCTGTGCTCTTACTTCACTTACAGTCAAGCAGAGTCTTTTACCCTGCTGAGAAAATGGAGCACATCCAATGTATTTACATATGTTGAGCCTCGTGGGGAAAACATAGTCAGTAACATTAACAGTTATATATGACTTTGTGGTTCACCCCTAAAAATATGCACCCAGCCAAACCTGACTTTTTACCTTTTTTAGTACTGTTCTGGGCCTTTTGTAAGTAATGCTCTTGGGGCAGACTAAGGGGCATATTTACAAGGGAATGGCGAAGCGTGACGTTAAGCAAAAATTGCGAACTCAATGTTCCACTAATCTGAAAACACAGGGATGCACCATATTTACAATGATACAGCACTTCTCTGCATTTTCGCCCACGCTGGCGCTAAACTCAGAGGCCTAGCACCAATGCAGGCACCCTTGCACCGTAGTACAAGTGTGCCTGCATTAAGGGAATGATTCTTTATGTGCAGGAAGGTGTCTCTTCCTGCACATAAACAATCACTAATGGTGATCAGTAATTCCTATGCGTGCTTGATTGTGCAGCACACATAGAAGTTGCAAATTGTCATTTTCTTTTTAATGATTGTTTATGTGCAGGAAGGGACACCTTCCTGCACATAAACAATCATTCATGGCAATTTTCTGTTTCCATGTGCGCTGAACAATGCAGCGCACATAGAAACAGCAGAAACAAGGAGAAATTAAACATTTCTCGTCGTTTCGCCAGGTTAAAACCAGGTTTTCCCAGGTCCTAATTTTTCCGCTGCCTCCTATTTACGCCACCCTTGTAAATAGGAGGCAGTGTTAAAATCAGTGGGTGTTGCAGCGGAGCACCAACAGCAGCACCTATTGCTCATCCCTTTCACCCTAAGTGTAGCGTACAAGGGGGCCTTAAATCCACTTTAGTCTCCAAAATAGACACACTATGCGCGAGTTGGTATTCCTACGAGAAGATCATAAAAAAACTGAAGGAAAAAGTAGAAGACTCAGAGCCGACATTACCCTCCCTAAGACTATCAGCCGCTTCATCCGCAGCCCAGATCAAATCGCTTCAAGAAGAGGTGGATAATCTCAGGAACCGAGTTGATGACTAGGAAGGCGGTCCCGCAAAAATGATGTTCGCCTAGCGGGTCTGCCAGATCGCATCGAGGGGGCAAGTATGGAGCTGTAACTCAAGACCTGCTTCTCTGAAGTTGTCCTTAAGGGCAACCACTCCAAGTTCTTCTCATTTGAACATGCTTATAGAGTGCCTGGAGGTCCCCCTTGCCCAGGCAACCCCCCCAGACCGGTGGTTGCACGTCTCTTAATTTACAGCGATAGGGACCATATTTGGCAGGTAACACAGGCCTGGGGCTTTTGGTCGGTTGAGAATGCCACAGTACATATTTACCCGGACTATAGGGTATCAGTACAGCGCCGCAGATCCTCCTTCAAGGAAGTTAAGCGCTGCATCCGTGACCATGAAATAAAATATGCACTGCAATACCCTGCCAATCTGCGTATACAACACAAGAGTAGTACCTCCTTCTATCACACCCCCGAAGACGCCTGGTCTTGGATGGAGCAGAATGGCTTGTCGCATGCCTCAAGGACAACAGTAGAACCCCATCAACAGTGGAAAAAGGTTGTACACTGCGGACGTCATGGCATGGGTCAAGGGCAGCGCCCTACGAAAGCTCAAGCTGCAAAGGAAAGGGAACAAGCTTGTAAACATGCAGAGAAACATGGAACTTCTGCCTCTCTTTCACATTTGGAATCAGAACTAAACTACCCAGTAGACCAGGAATATCATCTTCCAGACTCACAGCAACTGGAAATCCTTGGTGGAGGCCCTACCGTAACGCTGCAAACCTCGGATGAGTTGGGCTAATCATTCACTGTTACCTGTCAAACACGATATACTCAAGCATTGCAATGATGTAACCCATGCAAGGTTAACAACCCTACTGTGGTCAATGCATGATATCTATGGCAAAATCTGCATATGTACAATCAAGGTGGCCACGGAGTACCTGTTTGTAACGAAGAAGAAACACCACGCCTCACACACGATAAGTGACTGTTATAGACTCACCTTGATAGTCTTCTCTCTGAAATCTTCTTTTCTTTTATATTCTCAATTGGTCTCCCCTTTTTTTCTAATGTTGTTTTCTTTCTCTCTTCCAGTTCCTTGGATATTAACCACATGGCTGCTAGGCGTTTTCCCGTCCTGCGCTGAAAAACCAAAATGATCATTAATCATGACGAGCTGGCCTTGTCATCCGCGCACGGCAGGTAAGCGCCATGACGAGCCCAGCTCGTCATTAGCTTCGAAGGGGTTATTTTAAGTTTATTATGATTGCTTGTCAGTGCAGATGGTCTTTTGCCTGCTGGCAAATAGGCCTAGGGGGGGGGGTTCAATTTAATGTTCGTTTTTTAGGTCTGGTCCAACCGATCACATGTTGCGCATATTAGATAGGAGGCTACCATTGTATCAATCAAGATCACAAGCTCCAAGGGGAGGATGAATGTGGGTGGCCAGCTAGGCCACATTCAAGGTCAGTAATAAAAAATCTATTCCTTTGCATTTATGGAGTTAATATCAAACTATTCTCATGTAATTTCCTATTTTTCTCAAATAGTTTGATATTAACTCCATAAATGCAAAGGAATAGCTTTTTTATTACTGACCTTGAATGTGGGTGACTTGGCTGGCTGCGTTAAATTGCATAAAGTATATCAATACTTACATAGGCGTAAGATATCAATAGCACTTTTACAAGAGACTCACCTTTCACAACAAACACTCAAATCATTGAGCAAACAATGGAGGGGTACAGTGATTGGGACAACGTACTCTGGATATGCTAGAGGCGTCTTGATTTGGGTAGCCCCAGGGCCCCCACTACAGACACTATACATGCGAGCTGACCCCCAGGGCTGCTAAGCGGTCTTGGAGGGTTCCCGAGAGGGCCACCCACTGTCACTGGTATCCCTGTATGTACCTAATTCTGGACAATCTTCATTACTGCAAACATTGACTCCAACATTGCGTAGAGACCCGTCTGTACCAATATATTGGGGAGGGAATTTTAACTGCGTCCCTGACATTGATTTGGACCACTCCCATCCACCGTTTCCAGGGGCACAGGTCAATGGACTTGCACAGCACATGAAAACCTGGACCACCCAGATGCAATTAAGTGATAGTTGGCACGCTAGACACCCCATATAACGGGTATACTCACATTACCCTAAACTTCCTGACCTATACACAAGAATCGATGCCATCTACTGTTCAGAACCTGTTACAGCCCAAGTGTCTCAAGCTGAGTATTTAGCTCACACACTCTCGGACCACAGCCCCCTGCAATTGAAGTTGTCCTGGGGTACATATAAATCCAGTGTACCATCCTGGTGTCTTCCCTTGGAGGCACTTCGTGACCCCACCCTTCGCACCTCTATATCACACTCCAGAACACCATACTTCCAAGCCAATGCAGGATCAGCAACACATGCTGGCATTGAATGGGATGTGCTCAAGGTGGTCATACGAGGGCAGGTCATTAAAATGGGGTATGGGTCACGTATGTCTCTCACTAAGGAACTGCAGGAGCTAGAAATGGAAATAAAACAATGCAAGTGCATTTCCCCCATTGACCCACACATTGTACCCTTGTTGACCAAAGCCAGACTGTCCCGTAAGGAAACACTGGACAAACTGTGTGCTTTGGTTTATAAACAATACTTAGAAAGAAAACATACAGAGGGCGATAAAGCAGGTAAAACACTAGCATGGCTGCTGAAAAATGATCACTCGCAACCCCCCATTATGGCTATCTACACCACAACTGGTCAATTGGTGAATACTAAGCACTAACCCATAAGCTCGGGTAAAGACGGGTCGTATTGTTTCGCCCCCTTTTGAGATGGAGCGGGAAACCCGACAGGGTTGCCTGCTATCACCAATTATTTTCGCATTGGCCATGGAACCTTTGGCGTGCGCGTTATGCAGTTGCGTCCTGGACGGGGCATACAAACTTACATACACAGTGGCACATAGTTTCCCTCTATGCTGATGATGCATTGATCTATCTTTGTAACCAAAATGAGGCCTTACAAGGCCTTATTGAACCACTGGATGTGCACGCTCGACTATCTGACTTGAAAATAAACTGGTACAAGTCAGTGCTGTTCCCAATATCACCTATACCTATACAACAGAGACGGCATCAACCCCATGCCCCACTTACCATGGTATATGACTCCTTTAAATATCTGGGGGTTCAGATTTATCACTCCCCGATAGATGTTTGTCGATGTTAATTTTGACAAAGCAATAGCCGCGCTCGCGCTACAATCCCGTTCTGGATGAATCTACCATTGTTCCCCATGGGTCCAATAGCTATCTCCAAGATGCTCTTACTCCCCGAACTCCTCTATTTCTTTGCAGTTCTCCCCCATAGGCTCCCCCAGAAACTATTTCAAGATCTGCGGTTGTTGCTAGTATCGCTGATCTGGGGTGGTTCCAGGGCCAGGGTAGCAGTCTCAAAATTATATCTCCCCCTGTCGAAAGGCTGCCCATGGGCACCCAACTATCAGCACTATTATCCAGCGGCACAACTCCAATGGCCAACGCAATCATTGGTGAAAAACAGCTTGACCGAATTAGACACTTGGGCAATATCGCTACGACAACCAGGTATGCTAGAATTGCTGTCACCAAAATGGCATTACAAAGGAAAAACAACTGCATCCTGATGTCAGCAGACCGCAACGCTTGGTTGAAATATGTTCTCCCCAGACACCAATTACAACCATATGCCCCAGGCTTCCCCCTCGAGGTGACCCCTGTCTCACACACTTGCTTAAAACGCCTGGAATTGGCTGAGTGGCTAGCAGTAGGTTTAGCCACATGGGGGATCTATTCATATATTCAACATTGTGTGAATTTGACGCTCTGATGGACGACTATGATGTGTCACCTGGGACCTTCTTCTTCTATGCAACGTTAAAGCAACAAGCACTACAAATATGGGGAGATGTAGATCTGGGGCCCGCAATCTCCAGTGCCCTTCATACATTATTAACGTATGGTACGGGCAGAAAAGCAATCACAGCCATTTAAAATTCCCTCCAAGCAGATACAGCCCCCTCACTGACACCACTGCGCGAATTCTGGAACTCCAACATCCAGCGAACTTTGCCCAGAGGCCACAATACAGATGCTACATTCCCACATATGGCCTAGACAAGCCCTCAACTTTCGACATATTGGGGAGGCATCTCTGAAATAATAACAGCAGCAGTGGGAACTACAATTACAGTCCAGAATATGCACGTTTTACTTGGTATAACAAAACTCCACGCGCGTTGCAAGAATATTATTAAATTCCTAGACTTAGCGCTGGTCTTGGCCAAACGTACACTGGCCATGGTCTGGAAGTCACCTTAGGGCCCCACTATACATGCCTGGATGTTGGCCATCCATCGGACCTAGGTGGCTGAACACGAAACACAATCAACACATACTCTAGGACAGCCCTCAACGACCCAGCCTGTAGATTAGCAAAACGATTTATCTGCTATAGAAGCAAAACTAACGGGGTGCACACAAGCTTGTTACATATCAGGGGTACTGCAGTCATGTCCCACCAAAATGCCTAAAGAAAATAAATACTCATAGGGTCCCTGTGAGGGGATGTATCACCCATGCGTAATCACACTCCTTTATTCTTTTTATCTCTTTTTCACCCCTCATCTTTCCTCCTTCTTAAATTTAGAATCACACAACTCTTGCAATACACACGGGCACATATGCCTTTGTGGTAATTAACTATGTCGCAAGATGATGTTATTTACGAGCCCAAGCTCATCACATCTGGATCACTTTGAGAAATTATGGTTATGCAATCTCTTCCCTCCCACTTCCGTATTTTACACATTGTTAGAACCGGCTGTCTCTAGTTGGCAGAGGTATACACTTCTGACAAATAGGGACACTCCTTTTCTAGTCAGGGCAAGGGGATCACACCCTTCGATAACCCCTGCTCACCCCCTTGGTAGCTTGGCAGAGCAGAACAGGCTTATCTCAGAGGCTGTGTGTTAAGCCAATTATGACCACATACAGTAATACCGTGAATACACTACGAATGGACACGACACAGTAGTATTATAAAAATAAGTATTTTTATATAAGGCTTAGCACAAGACCAGATAACGACAAAACTGTACACAATCGGAATAAATACGTTGGGAAGGAAAAAGGATAGTTCAAAGGTAGTTTCTTCTTTAGCACAAAAGTCTTTAGTATCAAAGCAAATCTTCTTCTTGGCAATACAGTTCTTAGCAACAGGGTAACCCACACGGGGGCTACACGACGGCGAGGCAAAGTTAATCCAAAGGTTCGGCGTCGAGCGCGAGGAGCGCTACGTCGAGCCCGGAGTCACACGGATCCCCAACAACACAGTACCTTTAGGAAAATGAAGCACACGATGATCAGCGGCGTCGAGCGATCCGGCGTCGCGACTTTGGTGTCGATCAGGCCTCAGCAGGCGTCGTCGATGATGCGGTTGCACAGAGTGAGCAGCGCTCACGGCGTCGAGGGGGCACACAGGTGATGCGATCAGCAGCGGTGCAGACACGAGGTCCTCTGGAGCTAGAGCCGTACTCCCACTCACTGGCGTTGCTGCTGGCGTCGGTCGGGCCCGGCGTCCGGTCGTCGTGATTGCTGGTTCTTTCAGAGGTGCTGGATGCACGCTTCCAGCAAAGAGCACTTTAGCAGATGAAGTCCTTTAGCCCTGTGACTTCGGCAGGAGACTGGCACTCTTCCAGTCCTTGGAGATTTTCTTAGCAAGCGTGAGAGTACACACACAGTTCCTCTCTCCTGGTTCCTTGGTGAAAATAAAGAAGCACTGCAGGATTCCCCCAACAACAGCACACTGGCAGAAGGGGTAGGCAGTCCTTAGATCAGCAGGCCTCTTGTCCTTGGTTACAGGGTTCCTTGTCAGAAGTGATCTAAATTCTTGGTTCAGGGGTCCTTCTCTTATACCCCTTTCCGGCTTTGATCCCTTTGTCCATGCCGGGGATTTCCCAACATCCTGGGTCTGTCGTGGGCGGAGCCAGGCAGAAGCACCTGGCCTATTCACTGAGCAGGGCTGGGTCCTCAGACGCCCAGCAGGAGGTGGAGCCAGCATTGACACTGGCAGGAGCAGAGCTATCGGCCTCCTGGCGGGAGGTGGGGCTAGGATCGTCCATGGCAGGCACAGAGCCATCAGCCGCTTGGCAGGAGGTGGAGCCAGCATTGTATCAGGCAAGGCAGGCTATCAACAACTACTCTCCCCCTACTCTCAACGTAAATGTCCCACTCATCCCATACTGACTCATCCAGACCTGTGGAGCCACCCAGCTCCTGTCACACACACGCAAGACCAGCAGAAACCAGATATGGTTAGACAAGAAAATAGACACTTTCTAAAAGTGCTATTTTTGAACCCAGAGTCCAAAAACCATCCACACCAACGGATGCGTAATTAAACCCCGAGTTCAGGGATACCAAACTCGACATTGCACCATGCTCCCCGAGCCAGCTAGGATCATAGCATTAATAATCCTGGCGGCCCATTCTAACTAATGGAGAGCAGGCTACCTTGCAATAGTGAAGAACGAAGATGGCGGTAATTCACTATCAGGACATGCCAACTTGGTCAGGCGTGTCCTACCTTATACTTATAATGCACCCTGCCCGTGGGCCTACCATAGGGGTGACTAACATGAAGTCAAGGGAAAGTTTGAGGGGCTGGCAAGTAGGTATACTTGCGCAGCCTGCGCGACAGTACCAGACTGCACGTGGGTCTCGCAATGACCGACCCGTAGACATTCTTTTACGAGGCCGCTCCTGTGGGTGGCACAACACGTGCTGCAAGCCCACGAGCGACATTTGTATTTACAAGCCCCGGCACTCCTGGTGCACTAGACTAGGGACTGATAGTAAACCAAATAAGCCAAACATGGATACAATAGATACATTAATTTTAACATAGGGAGCACTTGCGCTGTGGCACTGATCAGCAGTGGCACCGCGCCCAAAGCATATACCAGCAAAACATCGTAAAACAGTAGAGGCAAACAGAAAAAATGGAGGAGAGACTCAAGCCAATGATGTCAGGTCTAACACGTGTCCCCTCCAGCTGAAATGTGGGGAGAACTACCCTTGACCTAGGGAGTCCTCATCACTAAGGCGGAAAAATCTGGACAGACCATCAGCATTGGCGTGATCTGTACCAGGGCGGTGTTCCACCGTAAAGTCCATCCCCTGTAGAGAAATGGACCACCTCAACAATTTCGTATTCTCACCCCTCATCTGCATCAACCATCTGAGGGGCCTGTGGTCTATCTGAACCCGGAAGTGAGTCCCAAACAGGTAGGGTCTTAGCTTCTTCAGCGCCCAGACCACAGCAAATGCTTCTCTTTCTATCGCACTCCACCTCGTTTCCCTGGGAAGTAACCTCCTACTGATGAAGGCTACAGGCAAGTCTCGGCCCTCTTCATTCACCTGAGCTAGAACAGCCCCCACGCCATGCTCTGAAGCTTCCGTCTGAACAATGAATTCTTTCGAAAAGTCGGGTGCCTGGAGTGTAGGTGCTGTGCACATTGCAGTTTTCAGGGTGTCAAAGGCCGTTTGACAGGCATCAGTCCAGATCACATTTCGTGGCTGCTTCCTGGAAGTCAGCGAAGTCAAGGGGTGCACAGTGTCACCATAATCCTTGACAAACCTCCTGTAATAACCCGTGAGTCCTAAGAAGGCTCTCACCTGAGTTTGGGTTTTGGGCGGCGCCCAAGCCAGGATGGTATCAATCTTGGGTTGCAGGGGGGCAACCTTGCCGCTCCCTACTTGGTGCCCCAAGTACACCACCGAACCTGCCCAATCTGGCACTTACTGGCTTTGATTGTGAGGCCTGCTCTGCGCAGGGCCAACAACACTTCCTGGAGGTGGCGCAAGTGTTCCTCCCAGCTGGCGCTGAACACTGCGATGTCGTCCAGGTAGGCGGCACTGAAATCCTCCAGTCCAGCCAAGACCTGGTTGACCAACCTCTGGAAGGTGGCAGGGGCATTCTTCATCCCAAAGGGCATCACCCGGAACTGGTATAGCCCAACTGGTGTGGAG
This sequence comes from Lissotriton vulgaris, assembly GCF_964263255.1. Classification (NCBI taxonomy): domain Eukaryota; kingdom Metazoa; phylum Chordata; class Amphibia; order Caudata; family Salamandridae; genus Lissotriton; species Lissotriton vulgaris. Next base: position 1,086,757,662 of record NC_141695.1, on the reverse strand, counting down.
AATGCTGACCTCTCCTTTGCCCCATCAGTCAAGGCGATCTGCCAGTACCCAGACGTTAAATCAAACGTACTAAGGTACCGGGCAGCCCCCAACCGATCGATGAGCTCATCAGCTCTGGGGATGGGGTGCGCGTCAGTCTTCGTGACCGAATTGAGCCCTCGGTAGTCCACGCAGAACCGGAGTTCTGGTGAAGCACCAGGCGCTGCAGCCTTCGGGACCAAGACCACTGGGCTGGCCCAAGGACTGCTAGAGGACTCAATCACCCCTAACGCGAACATTTTGGAGACCTCCTCCTTAATGTACGCTCTGACCTTGTCAGTCACCCTGTAAGCCTTGTGCTTCACAGGAGGGCTGTCTCCGGTGTCAACGTCATGGACACACCAATGAGTTACACCCGGAACCAAGGAAAACAGATCCGGGAATTGTCCCAACAGTTGGCGACAATCCTGTTTCTGCTCAAGGGTCAGTGTGTCAGAGAGGACCACACCATCCACCGACCCATCTTGCTCTTTAGCACACAGGAGGTCAGGAAGAGGCTCACTCTCCTCCTCCGTTCCATCATCTGTAGCTAGGAGCATGCCCACTTCGGACCTTTCTAAGTGGGGCTTCAAACGGTTGACATGCAGGACCCGCAAGGGGTTCCTGGGAGATTTCAAGTCCACCAGGTAGGTGACATCGCTCTTCTTCTCCACAACCTTAAACGGTCCAGTCCACCTGTCCTTGAGCGCACAAGGTTCCACAGGGGACATGACCCACACTTCCTGACCAGGCTGAAGCTCTACCAGAGTGGCATTCCGGTCGTACCAACGCTTCATCTCTTCCTGGCTGGCCTCCAGATTTGCCTGAGCAAGTTCTCTGAAGCGCCGAGTCTGGTTCCGAAAGGCCAGCATGTAGCTGTATACATCCTGGGGAGGTTTCCTGGGAGATTGCTCCCAGCCTTCCTTGACCAGACTCAAAGATCCTCTTACCGGGTGACCGTAAAAGAGCTCAAAGGGGCTGAACCCTAGAGCCTTCTGTGGCACCTCACGGTAAGCAAACAACAGGCATGGCAAGAGGACGTCCCATTTCCGCCTCATTGGTTCTTCAAGACCCATAATCATGCCTTTCAGGGTCCGGTTGAATCTCTCAACCAGCCCGTTTCCTTGAGGGTGGTAAGGAGTGGTGAACTTGTAGGTTACCCCACACTCCTTCCACAGAGACTTCATATAGTTCGAAATGAAGTTGGTGCCTCGGTCTGACACCACCTCTCTGGGGAACCCCATCCGGGAGAAAACACCCATCAGTGCCCGTCCCACCACGGGGGCCGTCACTGTTCTGAGAGGGATGGCTTCCGGGTACCTTGTGGCATGGTCCACCAAGACCAGGATGAACCTGTTGCCCAGGGCTGTCTTGGGGTCCAGGGGCCCAACAATGTCAATACCCACCCGGTCAAAGGGGGTGCTGACCACCGGAAAAGGTTGGAGGGGAGCCTTCTGCTTCCTCCCGCTTTTCCCACTTTCCTGGCAAGTGCGACAAGTCTTGCAATGGACGTCTACATCCCTACGCATCTGAGGCCAATAACAATGGGTGACAAGCCTGTCATAGGTCTTGTCCTGCCCCAGATGTCCAGCTAACGGAACGTCATGAGCCAACCCCAGTAGGAAGGCTCTGAAGCGCTGGGGTACCACCAGCACACGGGCTGACCCAGGCTCAGCAGCCTTAGGCTCGCTATACAGGAGGTCGTTCTCCCAGTACACAAAATGTGACCCTGACTGATCACCTGAGGATTGGGCTGAGGCCTGCTGCCTCATGCCCACGAGAGAAGGGCACACTTTCTGTTCCGCACAGAATTCCTCCCTGGAGGGACCACCATCCTGCTGCCAGTGGGTCAGCTCGGGCAGATCTCCCAGTTCGGTAATTTGTTCCCCTGTGGGCTCCAGGGCATCCCCCTCAGGGTCTACCTCCTCCTGGACCACGGGAACTACGGGGGCTGGTTTCCCGCGCCTCCTACCTCTTCTCTTCACAGCTGGGTCCTGGGCCATACTTTCAGGCTCCGGGACCCCATCAACACCCTTACTCGCTGTCATGGATCGAGTGGTTGCACACACCCACTCTGGCACACCCAACATTTTCAAGTGCGCCGCTCTCTCCACCTTAGCCCAAGGGGAGTCTTCTAAATCATTGCCCAGGAGACAATCGACAGGCATGGCGGGCCTCACAGCAACCTGAAGAGTACCTGAAACCCCCCCCCCATTCAAAGGAAACCTGAGCTACCTCACACTCTTTCTGGGAGTTGTCGGCAGCTATCACAGGGTAGAATGCGTGGGGAACCACCTGCTCTCTGGACACTAAGTGACACTTGACAGCTGTCACACTTGCTCCGGTGTCTCTGAGAGCTTCCACTCTATGGCCATTAATGGTCACCGACTGCCTATATTTACTAGTGTTACTAGGCAGAGGGGGTGGAGGGACCATTTGCATGTCTCCTAGCGAGACCAGGGACATCTCTGCGGGACCCCTCCCACCATGGACAACCATCACCTCCCCTCCCAAGGCTACGCTCGCCAACTGACGGGGGGTGCACGCGGCGGTGCATTCGAATCCTTCTTGGGACACTGGGGGTCGTAAAACCGGTGTCCCACCTGCCCACAACCGTAGCAGGTTAGGGGGCCCCTATGAACAGGTTTACCCGTCGGGGCCCCTGGCTTCTTCTCAGGGGGAGGCTGGGAACCTTTCCCTTGGTTCCCTTGGGGGTTACTTTGGGGCCCTTTCTGAGACTCCTTCTGTTTACCCTTGTCCCCCCCACTCTTCTGCTGGGGACCCTGCCCACCTTTGGCCGAGTCTCCCACTGGACCCTTGTGGACCCTGGTACTGACCCAGCGGTCTGCCTCCTCAGCAAGTTTTCTAGGGTTAGATATCTTGCTATCAATCAGGTGCTGGCGCAGCTCTGGAAAACAGTTATTAGACAAGTGCTCCCAAGCAAACAAATCATAAAGAGCTTCATAACTTTCCACTTTGCTGCCCTTTACCCAACCATCCATGGCTCTGCAGAAATAAGACACATATTTAACCCATGTCGTACCAGGCAACTTCTTACATTCTCTAAAAGCTTGTCTGTACTTCTCGGGGGTTAAGCCATACCGCAACATTAAAGCATCTTTCATATGAGCATACGACATCCTATCCGCAACAGGCATGTCTAACAGGGTATCTCTTCCCTCATTCACAAAGCGACCCCACAACCCCGCTCCCCAATTCTTCTCAGGGACCTGGTGGGCCAACAATGCTAGCTCATACGCTTTAAACCACTGACCAATATCTTCGTTTCTATGATAATCCTTTATCACATCTTTCGGAAAGTAAAACTTACTTTCTGCAGGCTCAGATGGAATGCTGCCACCAGAGGGATTCAACTCTAACTTTTTAGCTTGGATATCCAGCTCCCTCAACATGGCTTCACGCTCCAAAGCTAACTTCTCTCGTTCGAACTCTAACTTTTTGATCTCCAAATCAGCTTCTCTTCTACCTCTTGCATTTTCTAACTCCAACTGCCCATTTATCTTTAGCCTTGCCATTTCCATGTTGTAAGCTCGCTCTTTCGCCCTTTCTTCTCTTTCTTCAGGGGAAAGACCTTTGGAGGAAACACTGCTACCGGGAGAGGACACAGGCCCATTCATTGGCACCTCCTCATCCCCTTCCTCTGTGGGTACCACCACCACATCAGAGGGATCTCTGGACTCCCACCAGGCCTGTAATGCTTTACGAAAATCATCTTTTCTCGAGAGGCCTGTGGTAGGAACTTTAAACTGGTTGCAAAAGTGTTTCAGCTCATCCTTCTTGTATTTCTTAAGCTTATTCCTCTCAAACTCCTCCACAACAACGACAGGGGTAGTGACTCCGTTGTCACTCATGGTCAAAACTGGCAGTGTTAAAAAAATCAAGTTTCAGAAAAGCGGAGAACAAAAAATAGGATCCTCCCCAATTAGACCGTGACTGCGTTATGGTCTGCTTTCACTATGTAGCGCACACTAATACTGTACATGGGTCATAAATGCAAGGTCCAAATCCTCACCGCTGCATCCAATGTTAGAACCGGCTGTCTCTAGTTGGCAGAGGTATACACTTCTGACAAATAGGGACACTCCTTTTCTAGTCAGGGCAGGGGGATCACACCCTTCGATAACCCCTGCTCACCCCCTTGGTAGCTTGGCAGAGCAGAACAGGCTTATCTCAGAGGCTGTGTGTTAAGCAATTATGACCACATACAGTAATACCGTGAATACACTACGAATGGACACGACACAGTAGTATTATAAAAATAAGTATTTTTATATAAGGCTTAGCACAAGACCAGATAACCACAAAACTGTACACAATCGGAATAAATACGTTGGGAAGGAAAAAGGATAGTTCAAAGGTAGTTTCTTCTTTAGCACAAAAGTCTTTAGTATCAAAGCAAATCTTCTTCTTGGCAATACAGTTCTTAGCAACAGGGTAACCCACACGGGGGCTACACGACGTCGAGGCAAAGTTAATCCAAAGGTTCGGCGTTGACCGCGAGGAGCGCTACGTCAAGCCCGGAGTCACACGGACCCCCAACAACACAGTACCGTTAGGAAAATGAAGCACACGATGATCAGCGGCGTCGAGCGATCCGGCGTCGCGTCTTTGGTGTCGATCAGGCCTCAGCAGGCGTCGTCGATGATGCGGTTGCACAGAGTGAGCAGCGCTCACGGCGTCGAGGGGGCACACAGGTGATGCGATCAGCAGCGGTGCAGACACGAGGTCCTCTGGAGCTAGAGCCGTACTCCCACTCACTGGCGTTGCTGCTGGCATCGGTCGGGCCCGGCGCCTGGTCGTCGTGATTGCTGGTTCTTTCAGAGGTGCTGGATGCACGCTTCCAGCAAAGAGCACTTTAGCAGATGAAGTCCTTTAGCCCTGTGACTTCGGCAGGAGACTGGCACTCTTCCAGTCCTTGGAGATTTTCTTAGCAAGCGTGAGAGTACACACACAGTTCCTCTCTCCTGGTTCCTTGGCGAAAATAAAGAAGCACTGCAGGATTCCCCCAACAACAGCACACTGGCAGAAGGGGTAGGCAGTCCTTAGATCAGCAGGCCTCTTGTCCTTGGTTACAGGGTTCCTTGTCAGAAGTGATCTAAATTCTTGGTTCAGGGGTCCTTCTCTTATACCCCTTTCCGGCTTTGATCCCTTTGTCCATGCTGGGGATTTCCCAACATCCTGGGTCTGTCGTGGGCGGAGCCAGGCAGAAGCACCTGGCCTATTCACTGAGCAGGGCTGGGTCCTCAGATGCCCAGTAGGAGGTGGAGCCAGCATTGACACTGGCAGGAGCAGAGCTATCGGCCTCCTGGAGGGAGGTGGGGCTAGGATCGTCCATGGCAGGCACAGAGCCATCAGCCGCTTGGCAGGAGGTGGAGCCAGCATTGTATCAGGCAAGGCAGGCTATCAACAACTACTCTCCCCCTACTCTCAACGTAAATGTCCCACTCATCCCATACTGACTCATCCAGACCTGTGGAGCCACCCAGCTCCTGTCACACACATGCAAGACCAGCAGAAACCAGATATGGTTAGACAAGAAAATAGACACTTTCTAAAAGTGCTATTTTCGAACCCAGAGTCCAAAAACCATCCACACCAACGGATGCGTAATTAAACCCCGAGTTCAGGGATACCAAACTCGACATTGCACCATGCTCCCCGAGCCAGCTAGGATCATAGCATTAATAATCCCGGCGGCCCATTCTAACTAATGGAGAGCAGGCTACCTTGCAATAGTGAAGAACGAAGATGGCGGTAATTCACTATCAGGACATGCCAACTTGGTCAGGCGTGTCCTACCTTATACTTACAATGCACCCTGCCCGTGGGCCTACCATAGGGGTGACTAACATGAAGTTAAGGGAAGGTTTGAGGGGCTGGCAAGTAGGTATACTTGCGCAGCCTGCGCGACAGTACCAGACTGCACGTGGGTCTCGCAATGACCGACCCGTAGACATTCTTTTACGAGGCCGCTCCTGTGGGTGGCACAACACGTGCTGCAAGCCCACGAGCGACATTTGTATTTACAAGCCCCGGCACTCCTGGTGCACTAGACTAGGGACTGATAGTAAACCAAATAAGCCAAACATGGATACAATAGATACATCAATTTTAACATAGGGAGCACTTGCGCTGTGGCACTGATCAGCAGTGGCACCGCGCCCAAAGCATATACCAGCAAAACATCGTAAAACAGTAGAGGCAAACAGAAAAAATGGAGGAGAAACTCAAGCCAATGATGTCAGGTCTAACACACATGTTTTTTTACATTGTAGTAACTAACATTGGAATACAACAAACATCCTTTTCACTCATGTATGATACACACCGGACAGGCACCTCAGTTTAAGTAAATAGTGTTTATTATGGTAAGAATATACAGTTATTTTTGTTGAAGTACTTACGAAATACTTTGGCAAACGTAAATGTAAATGTATATGTAAATGTAAAGGCATTTATATAGCGCGCTACTTACCCGTAGGGTCCCAAGGCGCTTCGACCGCTGCGAAACCCTTCCTGGCTTCCCTGAGAGATGGTCCCTTAATGGGTATCTCCAGGGTGAGACCAGGCATCCCCGGCGGTCTGGTGGGGCCGTTAGTGAAGATGAGGCAAGCTAATGCCCAGAGTTGCCGAGTGTGATCGCTGATCAGAGTGGGCACCGAGGCGAGAGAATTATCGAGTCCGCTGACCCTGGTCCAGAAACCTGCCGCGCCGGGAATCGAACCCTGGTCCCAGCCCGTCCTCTGCTCTCGGGTCTGCCGCCTCTAACCAGTGAGCCACACTACTTAACGATTAACGTTGTTGATTTACGATTATTTCGTCAATCATAATCTGTCGCCCCATCACGTGGGAATATGTATTCATGTTGATATGAATACAAAAGTATCCGGATACAGATCTTGTACTATTATAAGCTTGATTGATTGAAAACTTAATAAATATTATTCAATAAAAAGAAGAACAACAATAAAACTCAAGGAATATCTTAGGTAATATAAAAAAACATAGTCCACACAGACCAATACAAAGTACACGATTACAGTTTAATGAGACCCTACAATATGGGCAGCCTAAGGACTATCATGGGAACACTTGGCATGCCTGATCCACATTGCCATTAGAAACTTGGCTGTACAGAATACAATAATACGAGATGTATTTGTCTGCAGTATTCCATACGCCTCCTTGTACTTGCTTACTACCAAGTTTCTACATCGTGGAGCTATCCATTTTGATTGAGACTGACTGTACAAGGGACACAAAAATAAAACATGCGCAAGTGACTCAAGTCTCCCTTGGCAACAGGGCTGAATTATACAATTAAGCAGGGTCCAGAGCAGATCCAATTGCAGATGGTGGGCTTAACATTTGCAGGAAAGGCCTCTAATAGCCTATTTTGTCCCTGAACATTGAACAGGAGGGCTCCCTTATGACCCTTGGAGTCTGCGTCTTTGCCCTGGGTGCAATAGAAAGCAGGGCAAGTACATCAGGTCCGTTCTGAGGTCACAAACAGGAGAGCCAGTCTTCTTCTGATCTTCCTCACGTCCAGTAGTGTTGTCAGGAAAGTACTGGGAATGACACATTTATGCCCGGTACCAGCTTGTGAGTGGAGGTGACTCCTGGCTCTCCATAACCAGTGGGGTAAAAGCTCCTCCCAGGAGCTACCCTACTCGCTTTAGCAGCATTTCCTCTGTCCCCAACCGCAAACAGCTCTGCAGTGTCCCTCTGTGCTTAAATCCCAGATTGTGAAAGGAGCACCTCTTCCTTTGTGATCACATGAAACTAGTTCAAGAAGCCTTTCTGTTGGGATTGGAGCCTGCCTGAATAAGGGGAACAGGAAAGGGAGAAACACTTCCCCTCCCATTTTTATTTCTGATCTGGTTGCAGCTGGAGGCTAATGCCTTTAACCTCCAGATGCTTAAGGCATGGAAAAGATGGAAAAGATAACTTTCTAAAAGTAGCTTTGCCTTAATATTTATTAAAGATTTGACTGTTAATTGGGCTTTAATTGACTATTATGAAGAGTCTAATAGTATAATTCCTAGTGGATTCCTAGCCAAAGGTAGCATTATTAAATGTAACATTGCATACCAGTGTTTCTTTATGGAACAGCAAGCTTTACTACAATGAAAATAGCTTTTAGATGCTATTCACTGTGAGGATATGTTTAACATCAAATTTCTACATGGAATACTTTTAAATATCATGCACCCTGCATTATGGGTTATAGGGTTTACTTAGGAGTGACTTCATAGTTAAAAGGAAGATTAACACCTTCCAAAATGGTGCATTTTGACAGTTACAAATTACGTTTTTCAAACTGCTGCAGCCAGTTTGCAATGTTTGGCTCGAAGACATGTTTGGGCTATGAGGCTTACTTAGTAGTGGCCTAATAATAGTTAAAAGGAAGGTATAGACCTGTCAAAGGTGCTTATTTTGAGAGGTCAAAATGAAGGATTTTAAACTGCTACAGTCAGGCTACAATAGTAGACCTGAAGTCATGTTTTACATTGCCACTGTAGTGGATAGGACAATGTGTGCTGCAGTCCACTAGTGACATTTCACTTACAGGCTTTAGGTATACTTTTTATCAAATACTGTTGAATTATAGCTAAGTTAAATATGTCTATAATGAGTATACCAATTTTATCATGCTGAACGGAGGAGTGCAGTCACTTTACTCCTGGTTAGCTGGGGTAAAATGCACAGAGTTCTACATCCAGCAAAAACAGATAGGCAAACATCTGGGAGTACACCACGCAAAAGATGGTCCTTGTTTACAATTTTGCTCAGACATATTCCGGTTTAGTAGTTTGAGTGAAACTACTCTTGTTATTGAAACATCTAAACCGTTGTGTTTAACTTCTGACTCATACACTTATGAAGTATGTGTTATATGGAAAAGAAACAAACATTTTCATCAAAATAATATTTCTGAATCTCTAGGTTGACCTTCTAGAGGACAATCTGCATACCATGTTCATTGGACACAGTTGGGTTTCAAACCCTTGAGCAAAGAGGCTATAGAAAAGGCGATCTAGAGGAACATTGGTGCATACCTTTTAGTATGATAAGCATGTACCAACTATCACATTCATTGGATGATATCATCAGTGACATTATCAGTGATGCTATTAATGATGTTATTTGAGATGCCATCATTTATGTCATCGAAGATGTCATTGAACATGTCATGAGTGATGTAAGGTATGAAGCCATAAACTGTGCATGGTGGGGGGCACAAGTGATAGGAAGCTCAGCGAACAATACATGAGTAATTTCACTAAGGCACTGGGACAGGAAGTCTTGTGTTTCCATGAGACTTCAGAAAACAGGGTGCAAGCCGGTAAGAACATGGATTCACTCTGGGTTAAAGCGAGATGAGTCCAGTCCTTGTCCTCATCAGGGCAGAGATAAGCATGCAGAAGGGCAGTTCAGCAAAGCAGAGAAGCAGGTGCCAAGAACAGTCAGTCACATCAGAGTGGTAATCCTTTCAGCACAGTAGTATTTACTCCAGCAGAGTAATTCCCAGGTCCAGTAGTGTACTGCTTTGGTAGGGTCAGTGCCCTGGTACTTATAACCAATAGCGACTTTGATGTAGGGGATGACTTCAAACAAGTACTCTAAAGTGCACAAGGATCCCTTTCATCCAGTCCTGTCTTCCAGGCTATGTGTGGGGAGTAATCAGCCCTTAGTGTGAAGACAGGACACAACCTATTCAGATGTAATTGAGAGCCACCTCTCCCCCTACCTGCCCAGGAAGGCTAGCAGAATGCAGATGAATGCAGGGAGTCCTCTGACCATCTAGCCCTTCGTGTGTTTGTGGCTGTCTAGAGGGAATGCATAAAGTGTAACTACCACCCAGTCCTGACAGGCTGCAGGCACATATGGCAAAGTTAAGTGCAGCAAAATGTCAAATTTCTAAAAGTGGCATTTCTGAAATAGTAATGTTAAATCCAACTTAACAACTAAAGAGCATTTATCATTACCATGTCCAAGATATGAAACATTATTTAGCCACTTGTTTCTAATCGGGAATTATAGCATAAAGGTATTTTAAGTAATTCCCAGTGCTAGCCTATGAAAGGAGTAGGTTTCACTGCAATGAAAATGAATGTTGCTGTTTTTCACCACCAGGACATGTTAGACTTAAAAGTAAATCCCCTACCTGTTAGTTACACAGAACCTTGCCCATGCGGCTACTTAGGGTCTACCTTAGGGGATGACCTATGTGTGATAAAAGGGGAGCTCAAGGCTTAGCAATTGGTTTTAAATGGCAAGTTAAAGTGGCAGTAAACTGCACAGAAAGGCAGGCCTGAGACAGGTTTGAAAGGCTATTTGTGTGGGTTGCTACTCAGTGATGCAGGCCCACTAGTAGCATTTAAATTATAGTCCCTGGATGTATGGTATGCAACTTTATAAGAGACGTACAGGTAAACTGAATTTACCAAACGGGTATATACCAATGTCATTGTGTTTTAGGGGAGAAGCACATGCACTTTAGCACTGGTCAGCAGTGGTGAAGTACTCAGAGCCCTACTGCCAACAAAAGGAGAGTGAGGAAAAGAGGAGGAAAAAAAGGAAAAAAGTTTGGGGTAACCCAGCAAAAGGGCCATTTCCAAAAGAATCCCAGAGAATTCTATGTTCCCTGAAAAAAGGGAGAGAAGGAGCTATCACTTGTTCAAAGCTGGAAGGCCCCACTCCTCCACTATGTTGTCTCACTGTATGTCCGTATGAGCATTGGATGGTGAGTTCTGTCATCCCATTTCAAAATGGTCAGAGTTTTGCAAGCCACTCACGTAGCTCTTATCAGGGGAGGCAAGAAACTGCCTCTGTTGAAGTTTAAATGGTGGCCTATGACAAAAGATTAAATCTAAAAAAGTCTAACTCGAAAAAACGTGTACACAATTGTCTGAGCTTAAAATGAAAGAAGGTAATGTTACATTAGGCAGACCCTCCAGGATTTCGTGATTTTGCTATTTTTTTGCAAATCGCAAAATCAGCACGTTTGTAAAAATGCCACGATTTTTACAAAGGTGCCTGCAAAATATGTCTTAAAAAATGCTGTTCACCCTCTCTTTACTGATTCTGTGCTGCCACTGAGCCTGTAAAGAGAGGGTGAGCAGCAGGTCAGCAGGCAGCAGAGGTGTTAAATGCCTCAGCTGCCTGCCTTTGAAATGCATCTAGACCCTCCTGAGCAGATAGCCTGCCGCCTCACACGTTTGTGTCCCCTGCGGACTAACCCCTATCCTCCCACGTCTCCTATTGTTTTATTTACCTACCCTTGGCCTTAACCATCTCTGCCGCCACCCCACCCCCACCTTCACCCCTCCCAACCCTTCACCCCTTCTGCCCTGCACGAATACGTTGTCTGATGCCAAAAAGAGCAGGTTTAATATTGTAATCTGCTCTCTTTGGTATCAGACAGCTTCCGGTTCCAGGCTCTGCGCTGCTGGAGACTCTGCAAAGTTACAGACTGTGACCTAGCGCAGTCTCCAGCAGTGACAGAGCACAAGCTCTCGGTGTTTTTGTGGCGGTTACATTCTTTGCCCACAGCAAAAATACCGCACATTTTGAGGTTTTGGCCCACAAATATTGCTTTTTTTGCCGCAAAATTTGCCACTGAAAGCCGCAAAATCCTGGGGTTTCTGATTAGTGACATTTATCAAGAAAGACTTACGTGGTTCCATAAAACACGACCGAGCGCCATTCTTTATCTTACACAATTCTGTTTATCTTTACAGAATAGTCCGATATTGAAATATAAACCGACAGACAGAGATAGATAGATAGATAGATAGATAGATAGATAGATAGATAGATAGATAGATAGATAGATAGATAGATAGATAGATAGATAGATAGATAGATAGATAGATAGATAGATAGATAGATAGATAGGCAATTGTCTCATCAATCACTTTTTACTAGTTCATTTTTAGGGGTTAGACTTAATTTAATTTAATTTGGCTACGGTTCATTTATAATACGCCCCTTCTTTAGAAACGAGCTTCTTCAGACAGCTGCAAACACATTTATGTTAACCCAGGTCTCACATTCTCATTGTAGCTGTATTAATTGCACATCATTGTCATCCCAGGTGACCTTAAAATCCCATCAAAGCCGCGCGGCCGTGCCTGCATCGCTCCATCATGCCACTTTGGGGGGTTCTTAATAATTATGATGATAATTAATTCTCACTATAATCTTATTTTAATGCCCAAACACCTTAGCATTGCCCTTTTGTCCAATGCGAAATGAATGGCCTCTATTATTCAAAACTGATGATTGCAACCGCAGTGTGTCTGCTGAAGGGTCGGAGCAGGGTAGTGTTTTTATCACCTTGAGAATCTCTCTTGGGGTTTTAAAGCACCCCCCTCTCACACAATATCCCCTCTGGGTATCCACGAACACGCGCACACGGGCACAGGCACATACACACTTTATGCAAAAAAGTGATGCTGATTCTTTGAACTAGCAGAGAATTTACAAACATAATAAAAATGAAGAGGATGGCGATAATGATTCGAGAAAACTATGATTGCACGCACTGTAGCATGATGCAAAATTGGTAATAGGTTTCTTGGGCTCATTTAGCATTTTAAGGAATACGCTCAGCTACACTTTAAAAATAGCAAAACCGGCTGCTGCAGGTTCCATTTTTCATTATGAATAAGGTTTGTAATTCTGGAGTGTGGCTACAGTATATTAATGGGAACAAAGGCGCAACAGGATTTTGAGGCCACGAAGCTGTGATTACAACATCACAAGATTTACGACCACGAAATACCATTTTTGATGTACAAAACACTTTTCATGAGTCGGGTAAGGCCTTTCTGGCTCGCAAAAATGGTCAGCTACTTAGAACTGCAGGTAGGAGGGGGCGTGAAAGTGAAGTCCTCGGATACTTGCTATTCGCAAAGACCTAGCATTTGTTTGCAACTGCATACCGCCACCTGACTTAATTTGCAAAGGGGAAGCAGTCCCGATGATAAAACTTCATCGTTAAGAATTGTGTAGGCCAGCTTTGGTCTGAGGGACAGTGGTCCAGCGAACCTCCGCATTCCCCCAATGTATGTCAAAATTAGAAACACATTGGGGCAGATTTACAACAAACTAACGCAGAATGGTACGGCAAGTCATTTTGCTCTGCCGTGCTGCGTTAGTTTGGAAAGCACAGGGATGCAACATATTTACAACAAAATGTTGCATCTCTGTGCTTGATTTGATTTGATTTGAAATGTATAGAGCGCACGAATGCCCTGAGGTGTCTTGGCGCTGAGTCAGATGCATTGAGACTAGGACTGCCCAAGTTGGAATTCGAGCTATGCTGAGAAGAGCCAGATTTTTACGGCTTTTCTGAATAGTAGCAGTGAAGGGCTATTTTTTATTATTGATAGTGGTAGCTGGTTCCAGGTGTTAGCTGTATGCAGCAGAAAACTTCTCCCCCCTCCATCTCAGTTGTTTGAATCTGGGAGTCTTAATCAGCTTCGCATTGCTTGATCTGAATTTCCTTGATGGTTGGTTTTTAGAAATTGGGAACCTACCCCTTGGAAAGCCTTGTATGCCAGGCAAGCTGACTTGAACCGAAACCATTTCTCCATTGTGAGTCAGTGGGGGCTTCTTATTCTGTGGGCTACCGGCTCGGACCTAGGGATGTCCAAAACGAGTCTAACTGCAGCGTTTTACAGACGCTGACGTTTTAACATCAGTTGATTTTGTAGCCCAGCATACAGAGCATTCCCGTAATCCAACCTGGATAGAGCCAGCATGGTTACCAGAGTTTTACAGGTTTCTACGGGAATAAACGGCAAGAGCCTTTTTATCAACTTCAGGATGTACCACACCGAGGAGGAGAGTTTATTAATCTGGGCTTGAAATGTTAATTTGTTATCAAATACAAAGCCCAAATTCCTAACTTTATCCACTGGTGATGGGCAGTTGCCCAAGCTGTCAGGCCACAACTTATGCGACCAGATGTTGGGCTTCGCCCCCAGTAGCATGACCTCAGTTATATCACATTTAATTTTAGACAGTTTCCCCTTCCTTTGGCGCACAAACTGCTGCCGTGCGCCGACGCAGACTACCTGCTGCATCGTGGGGAGACTGTTTTTGTTCAGGAAGGGTTCCCTCCCTCCACAAAAACAATCTGAAATGCCGTTTGTCAACTGATATGTACGCTGCATTAGCACACACAGAAGTTGAAAAACAGCATTCTTTCAATGATTGTTTATGTGCAGGAAGAGAATCCTTCCTGTAAATAAACAATCATTAGAGGTGATTTGCTCTTTCAATGTGTGCTGCAGAATGCAGTACACATAGAAACAGGAAACAACAAGCATTGGAAATGCAATAGGTCTCGCATTAGGAAAGTTTGAGCTATTGGTATTGTAAATGACACTTTTTTTATTTATGTGTTGGTTTTGAAACTAGAAAAATTAATAGCTTTGTCAGTTACAATGTCAATATTTTTAACTTTTGCAAATGTGACACCTATAGCATTTGTAATGCAATGTGTGTTGTATTTACGTGACTTAGATGTATTGATATTACAAATAACAATGGCTTTTAGTTTTGTAAATAATTAATACTTAAATAAAAGTTATTGTAATTTATAATGGCAATAGCTTAAACGTTTGTAAATAACTTTTGTGAAGATTATGTTCAGTGTATTTTATTGTGACGACAATCCAAGAACATTGCATTTGCACCTACACACACAGAGCCACACACATGTAGATGTGGTGGTGGTGGATCTGGGGGATATGGTGGTGGTGGATGTGGTGGTGGTGGTGGATGTGGTGGTGGATGTGGTGGTGGTGGTGGATGTGGTGGTGATGGTGGTGGATGTGGGGGTGGATGTGGGGGTGGTGGTGGATGTGGTGGTGGTGGTGGAGGTGGTGGTGGTGGTGAATGTGGTGGTGGTGGTGGAGGTGGTCGATGTGGTGTTGATGTGGTGGATGTGGTGGTGGTGGATGTGGTGGTGGTGGATGTGGTGGTTGTGGATGTGGTGAAAGTGGTGGTGGATGTGGTGGTGGAAGTGATGGTGGTGGGTGTGGTGGATGCGGTGGTGGATGCGGAGGTGATGGTGGATGTGTTGGTGGATGTGGTGGTGGATGTGGTGTTGATGGTGGATGTGGTGGTGGATGCGGTGGTGGTGGATGCGGTGGATGTGGTGATGGTGGATGTGGTGGTGGATGCGGTGGTGGTGGTGGTGGATGGGGTGGTGGTTGTAGTGGATGTGGTGGTGGATGTAGTGGTGGTGGGTGTGGTGGTGGTGGGTGTGGTGGTAGATGCGGTGGTGGTGGATGTGGTGGTGGTGGATGTGGTGGTGGTGGATGTCATGGTGGATGTCATGGTGGATGTGGAGGTGATGGTGGATGTGTTGGTGGATGTGGTGGTGGATGTGGTGTTGATGGTGGATGTGGTGGTGGATGCGGTGGTGGTGGATGCGGTGGATGTGGTGATGGTGGATGTGGTGGTGGATGCAGTGGTGGTGGTGGATGGGGTGGTGGTGGTGGTGGATGCAGTGGTGGTGGATGTGGTGGTGGTGGATGCGGTGGTGGTGGATGCAGTGGTGGTGGATGCGGTGGTGGTGGATGCGGTGGTGGTGGATGTGGTGGTGGCTGTGGCGGTGGATGTCATGGTGGATGTGGAGGTGATGGTGGATGTGTTGGTGGATGTGGTGGTGGTGGTGGATGTGGTGGTGGTGGTGGATGTGATGGTGGATGTGGTGTTGATGGTGGATGTGGTGGTGGATGCGGTGGTGGTGGTAGTGGTGGATGGGGTGGTGGTTGTAGTGGATGTGGTGGTGGATGTAGTGGTGGTGGGTGTGGTGGTGGTGGTGGATGCGGTGGTGGTGGATGCGGTGGTGGATGAGGTGGTGGATGAGGTGGTGGATGAGGTGGTGGATGAGGTGATGGATGAGGTGGTGGATGTGGTGGTGGATGTGGTGGTGGATGTGGTGGTGGATGTGGTGGTGGATGTGGTGGTGGTGGATGCAGTGGTGGATGTGGTGGTGGTGGATGTGGTGGTGGTGGATGTGGTGGATGTGGTGGTGGATGTGGTGGTGGATGCGGTGGATGTAGTGGTGGTGGTGGATGTGGTGGTGGATGCGGTGGTGAAGTGGTGGTGGATGTGGTGGATGTGGTGGTGGATGTGGCGGTGGATGTCATGGTGGATGTGATGGTGGATGCGGTGGTGGATGTGGTGGTCGATTTGATGGTGGATGTGATGGTGAATGTGGTGGTGATGGTGGATGTGGTGGTGGATGTGGTGGTGGATGCGGTGGATGTGGTGGTGGTGGATGTGGTGGATGCAGCGGTGGTGGTGGATGCGGTGGTGGTGGTAGTGGTGGATGGGGTGGTGGTTGTAGTGGATGTGGTGGTGGATGTAGTGGTGGTGGGTGTGGTGGTGGTGGGTGTGGTGGTGGTGGTGGTGGTGGATGCGGTGGTGGTGGATGTGGTGGTGGTGGATGTGGTGGTGGTGGATGTGGTGGTGGATGTCATGGTGGATGTGGAGGTGATGGTGGATGTGTTGGTGGATGTGGTGGTTGATGTGGTGTTGATGGTGGATGTGGTGGTGGTGGATGTGGTGATGGTGGATGTGGTGGTGGATGCGGTGGTGGTGGTGGATGCGGTGGTGGTGGTGGATGGGGTGGTGGTGGTGGTGGATGCAGTGGCGGTGGATGTGGTGGTGGTGGTGGATGGGGTGGTGGTGGTGGATGCGATGGTGGTGGATGTGGTGGTGGTAGATGTGGTGGTGGATGTGGCTGTGGATGTCATTGTGGATGTGGAGGTGGATGTGATGGTGGATGTGGTGGTGGATGTGGTGGTGGATGTGGTGGTGATGGTGGATGCGGTGGTGGTGGATGCGGTGGATGTGGTGATGGTGGATGCGGTGGTGGTGGTGGATGCGGCGTTCCAACCCGTCACACAGCTAGTACTTGTGGTTTAGAACAACAGACATATGAACTTCGATTATTTCAAAAGCCAATTTCCAACATGAAAATATTACCTTGTCTGACACCGACTCTTCTCACTGTGATAAGTGTAATGCCGATAGTTAAACAGCGCGCAGGCTCCTATAATTATTGTTGAGCACGTTTGGCCCACACCTGAATTGCTTACTTTTTCCTCATAAGCAAAAATATCATGCAGTGCTGTCCCTCTCCCGCTCAGACGCTGGAATTCCTAGATTGTATATTTTGTTTGAAGTTGATAGCCGCCTGAGCTAATAGCAAGCCTCAGAGCAAGATCGGACAGACTCCCAGCCGGATTCAAAGAAGGGCATGGAGAACCCCAGCAGGCAACTAAGGTCATTCGAAAGGGCCTAAGAGACGTTTTATGGGTCGCTGCATCAGCACTTCTACTTGGAAGCATGCCAACAGAAGGTTGGTTGGGAACATTGTGCGCAAAAGTGGATTAAATGTCCAAGGTCAGGGGTGACCAGAACTAAAAACAGTGTTAAAACCCTCAGTGAGGAAATCGGACAAGCTAAAGCTGTCTCGAAATGCAAAGTGCAACAAAAACGTTCCCATAAATGTGAGGTCTGCTGCTATTCTCACATTTAGATCTACAAGGGGCTTAAAAATCAGGTACACTTAATTCAGTTCCCCAATGAATGAAATAATCATTTAGAGCGAAACAAGGAGAAACACGAGAGACGGCCAGTGGCCCTCAAAGTGAAAGTACGGCAAGTACGGCCGGCTGAGGGAATTGCTGTGGGGAGGGGGGATGAGAAATGCGACACGGCGGGCAAGGGAGGGGGCGGAGCGGGGAGAGCGGCATGAGGGTGTGAAGCAGCAGGGGAGGAGTGCTGCTGGCGATTGACTGGCGATTTGATGATGTGCACGCGCATTTTAGGTCAATGCGCTTGCGCATTGACCTAAAAGCCCACGGGCACAGCATCAAATCGCCAGTCAATCGCCAGTCTAGGTAAAGCTTATTTAAGCCCCTATAGAGCTTCGCCAGCTATGCACATGCGCAGAGCAGGCGAGCCCTAAAAATGAGGAGAAATGAATACATTTCTCCTCATTGCACCTCCCTATGCCTCCCGTGGGGAGGGCATAGCATTCACACACATTTCCTGATTTATGATTCCTTGTGAATCTGGAAATGTGTCTCGTTCCATGGGTGTTGTGTGGGACACCCATGGAACGCCCCTTTCACGCACAGTGCTGCGTGTTAAGGTTCATATTTACAAGGACAGGAAAAGCCATGCAGGGTGGCTTTTCCTGTCCTTGTAAATATGGGGCAGTGTATTGCGCTGCCAGTGTGTCACAAAAAGTGATGTACTAGCATCGCAAGGGGCCTGTATATCTGCCCTATTTTGTTTAAAGCAGAAATTGCTGTTTTAATGGACCTCTTTGGAAACGATCAAGCAGGATTGGAGGCCTGCCATACCTTTCAGGCTACATCCCTGTGTTCATAGCCAGTCTCCAGGGGTCACAAATAGCACCCTGCCTAATCAATATTCATTAGGCTGGTCATTTTATGACCCTCTTCGATAGGGCATGTTGTGGAACTGTCTACAAGTATATAGATAGCATTGCCAAATGGCATTCGGGTCATAACAATTTGCACCAATATGTCATATGTGCCTGAATTCATACATCAAGCCCGTTAGGTGCTGTATCTGAAATGTTCTGCATATCCGAGCTGCAGTAACTGGTAATCCAACTCTCTCAGAATGCAAAGACCCGAATAACAGGTGGGCTGAAGCAGCAGGAAATATTTACTTGACCAGGTAAATACTGGTGCCATGTGTAGAGATATTTACAGGTCCTGTAAACACCACCTATTCAAAGTTCAAAAATCACAAATCGATCATAATATACAGACTTCTGCACCAACTACGCCGAATTCAACTGTCATCGGTAACTACCAGCTATTTTCCCACTTGTAAACTTCACCTGTGTCCTGTTGAATTTGACCTGGAGAAAACTGTGAGATGGAACTGCATTGTACCTGATACTTGGTGAGGTAAATGTCACATCCCTTGGAATTCGTTTCAAATAAGTGCTTACGCATAGGGGGGAATTGTACGGCCTGGAATAAAGGAGTCCCATTTTTTTATTGCATAAATGAAGCACTATGTTAAAGGTTTCCGTATTTCTCTGGCGATTAAACACAAAATGCGTATATTTTATTCTTTTCTATTTAATTTTTGTATCTAGTTTCAATGAGTAGCAAAGCGGTCTACCGATGGTAGCAGTGGCATCGCAAACATGAGGCTCTGTATTCAAAACAGTATGGTTTCGAGGGTACAATTGAGATCCGGCTGAGATCCGGTTTCACAGGTCACACTTTTCAGACATTTTATCTTGATCCAACTCTCCTGCGTGGGAAAGCTCTGTAGTGAGTGTAAGTGAAATGAAAACAGGAAATTGTGCAATCAATGGATAGCTCAGTACTCAAAGTCTACACAAGATTACACCAGCATTATACAAAGTATGCACGGCCTATTGGCAATCCACCCAATCATCTCTCTAGTTCATGAGAGAAAGTGCCTCTTTTTGCACAGTCACCCCCATTTTCAGCCACACTAGGGCACTGCTGCCCAGGCCCTAATTTAATTACTCTGAACTGTAAAGCATGAAAAAATTGGGTAATTCCCAATTGATATATTTAAATTCCATCTAAGGCCATAGCATATGGTGCAGGAAATATATCAATGGCATCAGAAACTTAAATGTCACCTGTAAAGAGCCGTACATGTGTACCAACCACCAGGCTGGCAAAGGCAATATGGCTTCAAGCCTTCTTGTGTAGCCTGAATCCTGCAGCTTAAATCTGCAGGAGAACCTGTTAATAGAGAACCTTACTTTAAAATATGAAACGTCCCCCCTAAATAGGCTTTGTAACCTTGTAGCACTCAAGGTAGGGCTAGTATTTAAAATATGGTACATGCAAGAGCTTAATGTTGGATTACACCTTCATAAACTAGCCCCCCAAAATCAGTTTTTACTGTGAAGGGAAAAGTATAGAATAAAATTATATGTGTGCTAATTTTGGATTGGGATAATCTATAGAGGATATTAAACCATTATTGTTATTATTTATTAAAAATCCAATTAATTGGTGAAGTCAGATTGTTAGTACATGTTTAGGAAAAGTGACTTTAAAAAGATACACTTAACCTGCTTGAGCTTCCAGTAAGCTAATTAATATTAGCCAGCTGGATGTTTGCCCTGCCTGTGTTTCTTCTTAACAAGGTATGAAAACTGCTACCAGAGCAGAAGCAATGGATATGGCATTTTTGCAGAAAACCTTGGATGTTAGGAATGGGACAAACATTAGCTCAGGAACTGAAGCTGGGAAAGGTTCAGAAGCTTCATTCATTTAAAAAAGGCAAAAGGGAGAGACCTGCCCATTCATAGTTAAGTGTAAAGGGAGACCTTAGTAACAGACGCCTTTTGTTCCATAGACTCTCTTTAGCCAGTTTGGCACCAGTAGGAAGGGGGAGCTGGTCCATAACCCCTTTTGGTGTAGCTGAGGAGGAGGGCATTGCCCCTTTCCCTAAACATACCACTGGCTTGCACACAGTCTCATCTCAGAGGCAGAAAAGGTCTGCCATGTAAGATTTGCCAGCATGGAGTGCACTGTGAGACAGATTCCTAAACATACGACTGGCTGGCATACAAGCTCATCTCAGAGGTAGAAAAGGTCTGCCATGTAAGATTTGCCAGCATGGAGAGCACTGTGAGATATATTCAAGTAAGGCAAACAGGATGTGCTGCAAAAGGGGAAAGGGATGCTCCTTGGAAACCTTTTTCTCACTGGTTAGGGGATGTTTAGAAATGAACCCCACCAACAGGTGAGTGAAAACAACACCACTGTCACCTCACCAACAACCATCAGAATACTCTCTGGACCTGCAGAAGACTGGATCTGCTGTTTGAGACCTGTGTGGAAATGTGAAGGGCTAACTCTGTTGCCACTTGTACCCAGAACTAAGAGCTGGTCTCTAAGGGAGAGTTAGCTTATGTCCTGTGTGCCTACAGGGATGAAATGTGCTGCACAGGTTTTTTTTTCCTTCGGTGTCAAGCTCACTAGTAGCAAGTGGACCTGGACTAGACCCATGCTGGTAGCCTCTGCTGCAGTGAGTCCTGGTCCCTAGGAGCTTTCCCTGAAATCATGGGAGCCTTGGAACTGATCAAGAGGTGCGGCCAGGAAAGCTAAAAATTTGAAGTTAGACTTTTTGGGACTTTCAAGACCCCTGGAACATCAACAGGACCTTGACGCAAAGGTGTTTGATTTTGAAGTGTCTTAATTGGATTCTGTTTCAGGCTTGTCATGCTGGAAGATTTTGAGCTCCATAAAAAAGGTAGAAAGTAGAGATTTTGACTAGGCGAAGGCATGAAAATTATCCACCCGATGCAAGAACTTTATTGGCCACACAATTTGAATTTCTCCCATTCTGAGCTTTTCCTGCCAAAACCAACAACTTCTGCCGGATCGCACCGACGAGCAACCTACAACGAGCAACCTTGCTGTGCTGGAGGAGTTTGACCTCAATTTCAGAGACTGAGAGACGGGTTTAGATCTTGTTGGATCCGGTTTTGCTATGACTTTTTCAGCGATATTCCAGCCCACAGGCTTGGCGGTCCACCCGCCCTATTTAGATGTTGGCTATTTCATAGACGAAAGAGTGCCGCTGTCTCGTCACTGCAAGGAAAATCTCAACTGCATGAGGCTGGATAGGCAAAAGCGGCTATCGGAGGCACTACAGTCACTCTGTCAACTGAGCCAATCACGGTGTGTCTGCTCACCAGTGCAACTGTGGCGGGTAAACCTCCACACCTAAGTTGGTGGAAAGGAATGCATATAAGGTACAAACTCACCTTTACGCAACTTCCTGCTTCTTGTACTGCCATGGATCCGATCCTACACATCCTGCCTCTACTGCTGTTGGCTGATCATGATGAAAATCAACACAGTCATCGCCAGAACCGAAGGTAACCTCCCCCATTGCCTGTTACCTTTTTGCTTAGTTGTTCACATTTGTTCAGCATTTGTGCACTTTTAGATTACACACACAAGCAATAGCATACCAATGTGCGATACATATGTCTCTAATGTTGACGTTTGCAAAATTTAAAGAAACATACTTGTGTAACCACATTGTGTTCATAAATGTAGTGCCAGATGCCTTCCAAAAAAAGGACAGTTGCACAAAAAAGGATATCAAATCAAAAATCAAAAACTCATCCTGCAGGTGTGTGTAAATAAAGTATGGAAATAGTAACAATACAAACATATGCATCACACATCATTGGGATAAGTGAGTGCAATGTAACATCATGTAGATATTGCATTAGAACTAGACAAGCTGTAACCCTCACCTCACAGATTACCTGTGGTAAATCAACAGCATTCTCAAATTTGAATCACTCTACATAATCATCCATGTAACATTTCTCTTGTCTAGTGCAAGCCCTGTATTGTACACAATTTCAACTTGCATATCATATTACAGGGTGAAATGCACATGCTTACATGCGTATCAGTAATCTATGTGAAACAATTACACCCGTAGTAAAATATCCTTAAATAATGTCTCAACATCTATTTGTTGGTGCATGTGTCCACTACTATGTTGAATGAATGCACCTAAATTCAAATGACATCACATACCATGTGAAACAGTGTTTTCACTTAACATAGCAGCCATTTAAAAAGTATGTAGTAGTTCCTTCCATCATGCTAAATAAAGATATGTACTGCACATTTTACACTGAAATATTGCTTGGAATCAAAACAGTTGCAATGTAAAATGAATGCCAGGACAACTTAGTGAAAAGAAAAATTGTGAATTATTCACAATGAGATCAGTCTCTCAGCTTTTTTAAACAAGCAAATGCCAGACAAAATGGTGTCACAAAGTCCTGTGCACAGGTGTGTTGTGGCACTCAGCTTGCCTCCAACTGCACTGCCAGGGGAATCTCCCCAGGAAGAGGCAACTAGTGGGCAGAGCAGGCACCTCAGAAATGTTACTTGGGGGTTTGTGGTCTTTGGTTTGGGAGAGGTGGTCTTGGGTTTGGGAGGCTTGGTCCTGATTTTGGGAGGGGGTTGTGGGTTGGGGAGGGGAGGGGTGGTCTTGGGATTGGGAGAGGTGGAATTGGCTTTGGGATGAGGCCTTTGCATTTTTTAGGGGTACCTCGGGTGTGGTAGGGGTGGTTCCTGTCTTTTGATGAGTGGGTTGGGATGTGGAAAGGATGAGTTGGGGTGAAAAGGGTAGGTGTGCGATTAAGAGGGGTCTGTTTGGGTGTGGCATTAGGAAGGGCAAACATAAGAATCACATGGGGAAAATGGGTAGGATGGTCAGGAGGGAGTTGGGCTTGGGAGGTAGAGGGAGTGGAAGTGTCTGTTGTGCATGTGTCTGTTGAGGGCGCAGTTGTCTGTGAGTCTGGTGTATGCTGTGTATGTCCTGAACATTTTGGTGTGTCTTGCTTTGTTTGTGTGTTTTGTATAGGTGAGTGTGGCCATTTCTGTTTTGTGGGCGTGTCTGCTTTGGAGGTGCTGAGTGTGGTCATGGTGTCTGTGTGTATGGTGGTGGATGTATCAGCTGTAGAGGTCCTGGATGTGGTCGTGGTGTATGTGCGTGTGTGCTGTGCTGTGGAGGTTCTGGGTGTGGTGTCTGTGTGTGGTGATGGGTCTGTGTGCTGTGGAGGTGCTGGGTGTGGGGGTGGTATCTGTGTGTTTGGAGGTAGGTGCAGTGTCTCTGGCTGTGCTAGTGGTGGGGTGGTGTCTGTCTGGATGTATGCCTGAGTTTTTGGGGGGGTTGTGTGTGGGTGTGCTGCTTGTGTTTGTGAGAGTGGGTGCATGCAAAGGTGTGAGTGTGCTTGGGATAGGTCTGCAAACAGGGAATTTGGATTAGGATGGGGCGGGAGGTAAAGCGGAAGATTAGGATGGTTGGGAGGCTGCGGTCAGTGAGAAGGCTAGACCTTGAAAAGAACTCTGTTGGTCAGGCATAGCACTCTGAATGCCTTCTAAGTAGGCTACCATGTGTTCCAATTGGCTGCCATGCCCCAGGATGAAATTTTGTAGTGCAGTCTGGCCTACAGAGATGTTCCTGTGGAGGTCAATAGCCTCCTCACTCAATGCAGCCAGGGTCACAGGGGCAGGGGAGAGGTACCTGCAGCGAAGGAGACTTCACCCCTTTTAGGGGGCTGGTGTGCTCAACTGGGGGGAGTAAGAGGGAGGGAGGGGGTGGTACTCTGGGTGGTGGAAAAGGATGCAGGTGTAACAGGAGCAGTAGGTTCTACCACTACCAAGGAGTGTTCACTGAAGGAGGCCTCCAAAGAAGATGTTAAGTCACTGGTCGCCTCCATTGCACTCCCCTCACCCTCCATGCCAATGGTTCCTTCGCTGTCAGTGCTGTTCGCACCAGAAAAACAGTGGCCAGCTGCTTCCCCATCTACATTGGCAACTTCTCCTTTGCCTTCCTTTTTTTTTTTTTTTTTATTTGACAAGCAAGACATGGAGATTAACATTTTCCAAATACAGAATCAACAAAATAAAAAAAATCAAATTCAATTTAGTGCAAGTTCATATTAAAAAAGACGCAAACAGAAGTAAGAGAAGTAGTTCCTAGTCAGTACAAATCATTAATAATTAATAACATCGTGAACAGAAAAAGCATCCATGATCCATATCATTACGAACATTGCAAAAAATTACCCCATATCTTAACAAATTTTGCTTTAATTCCTCTATTCCTGGCAATAGCATCTTCCGTAGTATAAATTTCATGAACCAATGTCCACCATTCGATCGTATGAGGAGGATTCTGAGAGATCCAAGCCCTCGCAATCACCAGTCTAGCACAAGCCAAGACAATATTTAGCAAATCTTTATAGATAGAACTAACCGCGTATATGGACTATAGTACCACCGCTGCAGTTAATGGAAAATTAATCAGTTGATTTTGGGTTAAAATATTTTCTATGTCCAACCAATACTTAGCTAGTGATGGACATGAATACATCATATGTATGAGGTCTGCTGCCACCAGACTGCATTTAGGACATTTAGTACGATCATTATTGAAGTTATTTTGTGACCATTTTGGAATTTTTGATGGAGTATAGTAAAGTTGACTAATTGTCCTGTACGATTGAAGTTTCAAACTGGAAGACTGGACGACTTTGCTGATATTAACTAAGGCAGCTGAGATATTCTGGCTGTCACATTAGATCCTAAGCTAACAGTCCATTTTAGCGCCAATCTAGGGGCTTCATCGAAACTATTTTGACTGAGACACTTGTATCCCATACTGATTAATGATTTTCTATTTGCAGAATAGAAACAGGTCCATATATCTGAACTGGTAATTTCTATCAAATTCATCTTACGTATTAAGTAGTCCCTGATTGGAATGTATTTATATCTCATTTTTTCAGGCAATTTGTACAGAAGTTGCAATGTTGCAAATTGTAAAAAACCATCAGTGCCATACAGATCTCCTAATGTCTCAATACCATAATTAGTCCATTCTCGACCAATTTTATCTCTAAAAATATCTGGAAGCCCTGGATTGTCCCATATTGTTAGCTCATTATGAAAAAGGAAGTATTGCACTTAGTCAACATCAGATTCCATATAAATACTGCATCTCTCGCAGTCTCAAATTTTACACGTTTGAAGTATTTTGGGTCTTGCACTTTTGCCAGGAATTGTTTTGAGTGACCACCGAGCATGTATTGGTGAAAAAAATATTGATTGTTAACGGCAAATAGGCTACGAAGCCGGCCTAAGAAGGAAGCGAAAAAATAAGCTCTGAAATCAGGTAAGTTCAAACCTCCCTTTTCAAATGGAAATTTTAATATTGTCATAGACCTTCGAGCCTTCTTATAGCCCCAAATGAAACTACTTAAAATGCCGTCTAATTTTTTAAAGACTAAATTATTAACGCAACAAGGTATGGAACAGAAAAGATATAAAAACTTCGGCAGAATGTTCATATTGATCAAATTCATACGACCTAGAAGGTTTAATGGGATCTTGTGCCATTTTTTCAAAAGATTGGTCACTTCTTTTAATAGAGGATCGTAATTTAATTAATTTAGATCAGCGATCTTAGATGATATCTTTACCCCTAGATATACTGCAGATTGACAGAGTCCTCGCACTGGTAGGTTGGCCTTATAGTTCCTAATAACTTGTGTTTTATTTATATTTAATTTATAGCCTGAGATGGTCCCGAAATTATTAGCTTCTGCTGTTATCCCTATTAGTGCATCCATGACATTGGTAGTGTAAATAGCTAGATCGTCCGCATATGCATTAATTTTTAAAGTTTTACCTTCGTGCATAATAGGGACAATCTTGGCTTGAGCTTCCAAAGCATTAATAAATGGCTCCAAGGAAAGAGCAAAAAGCAGGGGTGATAGCGGGCATCCCTGCCGCGTCCCCCGCAAAATTGAAAAAGTTGATGAGAGTGCCCCAGCATAACTAATTTTGGCATTAGGGTCCTTATATAATGCCTGTATACTTCTCAAAAAACGCCCTCTGAAATCAAATTGCCTTAGGACTCCCCACAAATAATCCCACCCCACTCGGTCGAACGCCTTCTCTGCGTCTAAAAGTATCATACCGAGTGGGGTGAGATTAGTTGTAGCCACATCGAAAGCAGTAATAGCCATGTTGACATGTGTGGTAGTGTCCCTCCCAACAACAAAGCCATGCTGTTGATCATTTACCAATTGGGGCATAAGAGGAGCTATTCGCATTGCTAAAAGTTTAGAATAAACTTTAGCACCTGCATTTATCAGAGATATAGGTCTATAAGACCCACACTCCACAGGAGGTTTATTTTTTTTAAGAAGAACATAATTTTAGCTGTCTTCCATGAATCCGGGGCCTTCCCAGTAGCACCAATTAAATTAATTACCAAGCAGAGAAGTGGTAAATTTTCATCCGCGCAAGTTTTGTATAACTCTATGGGAAGTGTATCCTCGCCAGTCGCTTTATTAAATGGAAGAGAGGTAACAGCAAGACGAAGCTCTGTTAATGTAATCTCCTCTTCCAATTGAACAATGCATGTCTGTTCCAAGTATGTTCCTACAGGCAAATTCCAGTCTCAGCAGGTAGCAAACTGTTGCTACCTGCTGGGAGATCATCAAAATACCCAGGAAAATAAAACATTACCTGTCCCCCCAGGCGCGGAAGCAAGTGGTGGTAGCACTTGTCGCTTCGCGACTCGATTACTGTAACGCCCTTTACATCGGTATGAATAAGAGCCAAACACAGCGTCTTCAGACCGCCCAAAATGCGGCTGCCAAATTTGTTCTGGACGCTCCCAGACTAGCGTCATCAACAGCAGCTAGAAAAGCCTTACATTGGCTTCCGATTGAAGCGAGGATCACCTTTAAAGTGCTCTGCCTAACCCACAGTGCACTTTCTGGCAATGGTGCAGGAGGGGTCAAGAAACTGCTGGCCCCCTATGTCTCGGGCAGACCCTTACGCTGCTCCTCAAAGAACTTGCTTGTGGTACCTCGTTTCTGTAAGAGCAGATGGGGCGGTAGGGCCTTTTCGTCAATCGCCCCTAAGCTATAGAACACCCTTCCATGTGAAATTAAAGCTCAGCCTTCCGTTTTGCATTTCCGTAAAGCACTAAAAACATGGCTGTTTGCAAGGGCGTACCCGTAGTTACTTTTATATTGCTCCCTGGTTTTTTCTGTTAGGCGCCTTGATGCCTTCGGGCTAAGTTGCGCGTTATAGGATTCTTTTCATTTCATTTCATTTTCATTTCATTTCATTTCAAATTCTTATTAATATAGGATTGTATCTGAACCTCAGTGCCTCTAAACTCAGGGGTATATAAATTTTCATAGTATGAGACAAATTGTCCCAGAATTTGTGCTGATTGAGTATATAAAATATTATGGGGACCCTTAATGGATTTAATTAGGGTTGTTGCACGATCATCTGCAACTTTATAGGCCAAAAGCTTCCCAACTCTATCCACACATTCATATTGGGAGAATTTATATTTGATCATTTTCTAACTGTTTTTCTCCCTAAGAGAGCTTTTAAAAGTTGAGCGCTGAATTACAAGTTTAGTTTCTAATTGAGCTATACTTTGCGAGCTCATCTCATCAGCTCTAAGTTTGTCATCTAATTGTTTTTCAAGTAATAAAATATTAGCTAGGGTAGCCTTAGTCTCTTTCCTACGCATAAAATTTTGTTTGAATACGTATTGCTGCACTACTCCCCTGATAGAAGCTTTACAAGCGTCCCAAACTGATAGGAGATTAGCAGTATTAATATTAATTTCAATAAATTCTTTAATATGTTCCTTAAGCTGAGCTACACATACTGAGTCTGTTAACAAATATCTAGGGAACGTGAAGGGTCTAAGTTCAGGTACCTTTTGAGCAATATTAAATATGAGAAGTATAGGGCTATGATCGGATGAGACCCTTGGGAAGATCTCCATGTGCCCTGAATCAATAATTTCATCCGATGCCCACGCCAGGTCTATTTGTGAGCACCGTTTATGAGGTGGAGAGTAATAAGTATATCCAGATATATCGGGAAACAAATTCCTCCATACGTCTTTAACATTGTGTATCCTTGCTAGTTCTAAGATTGCCGCCCTGGTTTTACGCATACGTCGAAATATACCTCTCTTTGTAACATCCTGATCATAGTCTAGCACACAATTAAAATCCCCCATCAAGACAAGTTCCCCATCCCATGCAAGTAGTTCCATGTTTAACCAATCAAAAATATGTGGGTCATCGGTATTGGGCCTATAAATAGCACAAAAAACATATTTACGATTTTCCATCTGCAATTGGGTAATTGCCCAGCGACCCATGTTGTCCGCAGCAGATTTAATCACTTCTACACGTAATTGTTGCTTTTTCAAAATAGCCACACCTCGAATAGGAGCATTTAAAGTATCCCAATTGGCCCAATAGCTTCTTATCCCTAAAGCAAATATGCGTTTCCGTTAACAAAACCATATGTGGATCATATATTTTCAATTCCTCAGACACCAAATTTCTTGTGTTTTTGTTGTTCAAGCCTGAAACGTTCCAGGCTAAACATCTAAAACGCAACATACTGACTAGTTACAAAATCAAAGTGAGCTGCACCTTCCCTTAAATTCAAGCTCATTATTAGTCTATAAACTACAAAGTCTATCACCCTTAAACTTGTCTTGTCCTTTTCAATTCCCCCCCCTTTCCCCCATTGTCCTTTCCCCTCCCCACAATCACCCCCTAACCCTGACCCTCAACCCTTAAAGCACCCCCTCCCTGTATCTACCCGGAAGCCTACCCCTATCTTCTGCTGCCGTTTGAAGAGCAGCCAGTCAGAGAGGTCTCCCCGAGAACCACATCTCTCCATATTAACCTCATACATAAAAAATCAAGAATCACAAACAAAAAGAAAGCGCCCCAGTGAATTTACAGTAAGCATTGAAAATCAGTCTTAAATTTCTTTCCCTTCCATTTTATTGCTACTCCTCGTCTCTCCCCCTCTCTCTCTTTTCTTCCCTTCCTTCATCGGTCTATTTTTAAGTATTTGAGTTCATTTTTGCACATAATTGCTCAGCCTCCTTTACATCATTGAAAAAGTAAGTATGACCAGATTTCATAACTTTGAGACAAGCAGGTTCTTGAAGGAAAACTGTGGCACCCTTAGATTTAAAAGGATCGATCAGTTTACGCAGCCCCCATCTTTTGTCCATAGTTATCTTACTGAGGTCAGATTTAAGAAAAAAAATTATATTGTCCAGTGTCACGGGAGTATTAGGTCTAGCTTTAATTGAGACTGCTTGTCTTAGCAGATAGTTGCCGAAGTAGATCATAATTGGTCGTGGATATCTGCTTTCCTTGTTTCTTGGAATTAAAAGTAATCTATGCACCCACTACAGTTGGGAGTCCCAATCCCAATCGGACAGGTCCGGAAATGCCCTTTCAAATAGTTTGACCAAATAGGCCGTGGCATCTGAGCCCTCTGATCCCTCGGGTATTCCAAAGAGTCTCAGATTCTGTCGCCTCTGCCTGTTTTCCAATTCTTCCACTTTATTCTGTAGGGACCCTATTGCTTCATTGTGTTGACCTGTTTGGGCCGTAGTAGTAGCTAGCGTTTCCTCCACTTCGACAACCCTCTGTTGTAATCCATCGATCTCTTTCGTTACCCCGTTCAGTTTATTAGTAACTTCCTGCATGCTAAGTTGCATCTTACTATTGTCTTCCCTTAGTTGAAGAAAATGACAATGTATCATTAAAGTTTTTAAAATTAAGTCCAGGGAAGAAGTATCAGAAGATGCATTGGGAGAGTAGGAGGATGTTACAGATGGCAAAGGCAAAGCCCGCAGCCAAGAGCAGTACGAACCGGTGGTTTGTCCTCAGAATTTGGTTGAGTATGACCAATAGATGGAATAATATCATCGGAGACTACCTTTGAAATTACCTCCAATGGCTCTAGATCTGAATCTTGATCTAATAAAGCCCCATTTGTTACGGGAACATTTTGCTGATTTTTTAAAATGCCACCTTCTGTGGGAGTAGTTCCTGAAGAACACAGAGCGATATTCTTAATACCCCCT
This sequence comes from Lissotriton vulgaris, assembly GCF_964263255.1. Taxonomy (NCBI): domain Eukaryota; kingdom Metazoa; phylum Chordata; class Amphibia; order Caudata; family Salamandridae; genus Lissotriton; species Lissotriton vulgaris. The sequence continues at coordinate 1,086,727,056 of NC_141695.1, read as the reverse complement.
CGAGGTTGCATCCACTTGAGCAGAGGTGTTTGGTCTCTAATCGATTTCCCTGCTGTGGTTATTGGTACTAATGTATAAGTTAACATTACAGGTTTCAATTTTCTCCCCCCTTTCTTTGCTTTTTTTTTTCCTTCCACACTTCTTAAAGCCCGAGGGGTTATTGTCTTTGACTTCAGATATAGCATGTTCTCTCTTTTCAGACCCTCCCCCTTCCTCGAGGAGCTCCTCATACTCATACTCATCATTAGAGTTATTGTTCAGCATTTCTTCTGGCGCCGTAGCACACTCTCCATGTACTCTCAGCTCTCCTAGGCTCTGATCTAATGCCAGGGGTTGTGCTGGTGCTGGCGGGGAAATGCTGGTTGTGGTGTTTACCACATAAAATAAGGAAGCAGGAGACATCAAATGCAGGTAAGTGGGTTTTAATAACCTCATCCACGAAGGATTAACGATCAACTGACTTCCAGAGAAGTCTACATTCTAACCAAAGAACCCCTAGTAGGATTCTACAACTTCAAGGTACAGGGAATAAAAGGAATACAAGAAAGCATATTATCACACATCTCCCTTCCTAACAAAACAAAGAAAAGAAAGAAAGAAATAAAAACTAAACATAATCTTTTAAGTAAGAAGGAGGTCTACGCACTCTTTGACCTTTTCTAGAAGAAAAAAACAAACCCGGAGACCGAGGAGAACAGTAATGGGAATTACCTGAACAACCACCAACACCGGGAGCATCATTACCCACATCAACACCAGGCAACCTTGAACCAACCAAAACCACACGACTGTTATTCCATATCCTTCCATCATCCGTCTTGACAGCATTCCTGAAGATTTTCACCACAGAACGAACTTCAGTGAACTTTGACCAAGGCCTGCACCCCACAGGGGCTCTGATGCGTACAAGGTCACCAAGATTGAACTTTTGAAACAACACAGCTTTCCTACCATCAAAATACTCTTTCCTGGCAATTTGTTTGTCTAATTCCTTACATCTCCATTCCCCAACACTATTATCGACCAAACCTTTGTTCAACTTCATCCAACCTGGACACCACAAAGTATTGGGAACTCTGCCCTTGAACAACTCAAAAGGAGATCTTCCTGTAGTAGAATGAGGAGCCATGCGATAACTATTAATTCTGTCCTTAAGAGACACCTTCCAGTCCAAACCAGAGGACCTTGCCAACTAAATAGCTTCTTTAAGAGTCTTGTTAACTCTCTCGACAGCACCATTCGACTCGGGATGATACAAAAAACATTTCTTATGGACCACACCACACTTCTTTAAGTAATCCTCAAACAGCTTCGAGCAAAACTGAGGCCCGTTATCTGAAAGCAAACTATTAGGAAAACTTTCTTTTAAAAAAACACCATCCAAAAATGTGATAACAGCATCTGAAGTTATGTCTCTTACAGCACTAACCTCAATCCATCTCGAATATAAGTCTATCAAAACAATCAAATATGGAGTATCAGAAACTCCAGAAAAAGGACCAACAATGTTGATTGCAACCTCATCCCACGGGTGATTGGGTAAAATTCTTTTAACCATGGGCATCTGTCTAGTCTTTAAAATGTTCTCACTCGCACAACATTCAGGACAATCTCTCACCATTCTCTCTATTTCTAGATCCATGCCAGGCCACCAAAACTGCAAATGGAGAATTTCCTTTGTCTTGACAATGCCTAGGTGACCACAATGAGCATGGGACAACAATTTTTTTCTAATACCAACTGGTGGAATTAACTTCACCCCACGAGTGAGAAGACCATCATCAGTAACAGAAAGTTCTTCTGAAACCAATAACCACGGTTTTTCTAAACGACCATGGCTCTTCAAGGAAGAGATAACCCAAGAAATCTCTTCATCTTTCATCAATTCACTTCTCCATTCACATTCATCAACAGCTCCTTCAGTAACCTCACATACACTGATATTGTCATCTGTTTCATAAATATCTTCTTCTTGAAAATTCTCAACACTAACTAGCCTTGATAAACAATCCGCTGATTTGTTAGCCACACCAGGTATGTAATCCACCTCAAAATCAAATTCCGGTAATGAGATCACCCATTTTCTAATTCTTGAAGAAATGGCATCCAAACATTTCTTTGAAAATACCTCTTTTAATGGCTTGTGATCCGAAAAAACACACACCTTCGAGCCCCAAATCAAATTCCTGAATTTCCTCAAAGCCTAAAAAATGGCAAGAGACTCCTTCTCTATTACCGAGTAATTCATTTCTGCACCCTTAAGGCACCTCGATGAACAACAAATTAATACATCTTTCCCATCTTTTCTTTGTATCAAAATAGCTCTGAGGCCTTTATCACTGGCATCAGTGAACATAAAAGTCGGAAGACCAGGAACAAAAGCATGCAGAGAAGGAGCCTTGTTTAACTCCATTTTTATACCTTCAAATTCCTTTCTACAGTCATCAGACCAATCAAAAACAACATTCTTTGCAGTCAACCTCCTCAAACTATGTGTCTTTTCCGCAAAATTAGTGATAAACTTTCCATAGAACTCAACCATTCCCAAAAAAGAAAGTTATTAACAGGTTCCTTTATCTTCGAAATTGTCTCTACCAGTTCTTTTTTTGGGAAAACACCCTCACCAGTAATTCTATGTCCAAGATAATTTACTTCTTGCACACCAAATTTGCATTTACTTTTCTTCAGGGACATACCAGCTTCACCTCAACGTCTAAGAACAACACACACACGTTCATTATGTTCACGCAAATTATTCCCAAATATTAACAAATCATCCTGATAACACTTCACACCACACAAACCTTTCAAAATCTTAGACATGATTCTTTGAAATACAGAAGCTGCCGAAACGAGACTAAAAGGCATTCTCTTGTATTTAAATGTTCCCATAGGTATGATGAAAGCCGTCAGCTCCTGGGAGGACTCATCCAGTTCCACCTGGTGGTAGGCAGATGCTAGATCAAGAGTGGTTAAGTATTTTGCTCCACCCAACGTACCAACCAACTCATCAATATTTGGTAATGGAAACCTATCCACAACTACCTCCTTATTCAGTGACCTCAAATCTATGCAAAGCCGAATTTCACCTGTCGGTTTCTTTGCGACAACAATTGGAGCCAACCACTCAGTTGCCTCAACTGGCTCAGTTATTCCATTACTAATCAGCTTTTCAATTTGTTCTTGAACATTAGTTTGTTCCACCAAAGGAATTCTCCTCACTTTTGCTACTATAGGAACAGCATTCTCTTTCAGTTTGATATGATGTTTATAGCCACTTAAACATGCCAAGTTTTCCTTAAAAACATTTGGAAATTTTTCTGAAAAAACTTTGGACAAATCATCACTCACACAACTGTCGTCCCTCTCATGCACCTCCTGAATTTGAACTTGAGGGGAGGAATTGGGATCAAGTTTCACACCAAGTTCCCTTTGATGTAACCATCCTAGTAACGCATCACCTTTCTTTGCTACATATATTTTACCAACAGTTATTCGACTGCCCAATTCTATCACACCCAAAAAATACCCCAAGATTTTGTTTGGTTTGTCACTATAACCTAAAGGTGTTATATCGGATCTCGATAATTTAACATTGCTTGGAAAAATTTCCTTAAACAATTTCTCATCAATTATAGTTATGTGAGAACAAGAATCAAACTTAAAATTTATCATCTTATTCTCTACTTTGACCAAATGTGAAGGATGATCAGTCATAGTACATTTTATCTCAAAACTCACGGTTCTGACTTGAGGTTGTGACCACCTTTTCTTCGTTACATCACCTTTAAACATTTTTGTTCTACAGCATTTTGCATAATGCCCTCTTTTTCTACATAGGTTACACAAAATTTTCAATGCAGGGCAAGTGGAGGAATTTGCTAAATGTGAAAATTGACCAAATCTGAAACAAGAAAACGTATTAGTTTGACCAGAATTCGATGTACTAGACATATTAGGATTCATTACCCTTGCGATGGCACCCTGTTTTTCTGGCCCAACACCACCCTCCTGCTTTTTTACTTGACATACAACATCTTCCACCTTTGCTTCTTCTTTTGTTTCAGGTTTCTCTTTTTCTTTTTTTTAATTCACCTACACATTTAGTCATATGTTTCACTTGTTTTGCAATAACTAAAACTTCCTCAAGTGGAGGTTCATCTTTCAACCATAACTCTTTCCTGATGTCATCATGCGCATATCTCAAAACAAATTGGTTACGTATTCTTTCGTCAAGAGTTTGTCCAAAGTTGCACGAAGAAGCTAACTTTCTTAGCGATGATACATACTCTTCAACTGTCTCATCTTTCTTTTGTTCTCTCAATCCGAAGTGATACCGTTCCATTATTGTGCTCAACCTAGGCAAGAAGTGACGATCCAATTGTAATATGGCAATTTCATATTCATTTAAATGTATTTGTTCTGCTGCAGGAAATTCCGGAAGGTGTTCTAAAACCTCCTGTCCTTCACCACCCAGACAATGTAGAAGAAGAGCAAGTTTCCTTTCTGCACTCAAATTCGTACCACATACCCTGGCATAGTTCGCAAAAATTTTCTTCCACTTTTTCCACTTTACATTTGGTTCTCCAGGGCTAACTAAGAAAAAGGCTGGTTGAGTAACATTCTGCATTTTCAAAAGAGTCTTCTACTTTCCTTTAATGCTCCTTTTTTTTTATTCAAAGTATTCCTTTGTTTACTTTTTTTTTGTCAAGGTACTTCGTCACATACAAGCTCTTTTCCTTCCTTTTGTCTTAATATGCGTCAAAAATCATGTAAAGAAAAGACTGTAGTAGTAAAGTGTTTAAGTTACTTTACTAAAGACTACTTTTTTTTTAAAGAACAATTGACTTCAGATTTATTCAATAAAGAATGAAAGAAAGAGCTGGTCTACACACAGTTAGAACGGGTGATTGTCTTAATCTTGCTTCGTAATATTAAGGAACAATGCGTTCTCTTATTTAGATTTGGAACGCATAGTTTGGAATGCAGGTATTGTGACGAGAAAAAAAAAATAATATGCTGTCTCACTTTAAGCTGGTGAAACTGATGAAACGCAGATGACGTCGTTAAGTAACGTGTTATGCGTAGCTCCCGCTCTCCTCAAATACAGGTGACGTAAGGTAAATAATCTGTACTTGCGAGTTAACAATAAATTTACATTTATGCAGAGTTCAATTTATTCCCACCGCTCTCCTCACCATTTGAAGACACGCATAGAAATCGTGCTTAACGTCCTTTTTGCCGCAGAGAAGTCACCGCTTCACTTCATTAGATACTGCTGCTGGAGGAGGGGTGTTGTCTAATCTTCTTCTTCGTGTTGAGGTTTCCTCGATCGTCGCCAAATTAATGTGGTGTTTACCACATAAAATAAGGAAGCAGGAGACATCAAATGCAGGTAAGTGGGTTTTAATAACCTCATCCACGAAGGATCAACGATCAACTGACTTCCAGAGAAGTCTACATTCTAACCAAAGAACCCCTAGTAGGATTCTACAACTTAAAGGTACAGGGAATAAAAGGAATACAAGAAAGCATATTATCACACTGGTATTTGACACGGTGGACCATACCATCTTATTGTCCCGTGTCAAGGCGGCTGGAATGAAGGGTTCAGCCCTGATTTGGCTTTCCTCCTTCCTGAGGGACCGCACCCAGGCGGTCCGGCTAGGAGACTTCACAACCACCCCACTCCCTGTCACCTGTGGTGTCCCCCAGGGCTCCTCTCTTTCCCCCTTGCTATTCAATCTTTATATCTTTCCTCTTATTTTCGCTCTTCAGCAGCTGGAGGTCACCGTGTACAATTATGCGGATGACCTCCAGCTCATCTTTGATCTATCCTCTTCCCCCCTCTCTGTCTCTAATTTTCAATTCACCATGACATTCATCGGGGACTGGATGAACCACAACCATCTTAAATTGAACCCGGATAAAACCGAGTTGGTTCTCTCCGGTGGTTCCTCCAGTCCCTGGAACTCTCTCTTCTGGCCCCCCACTCTTGGTCCCTCCCCCACTCCTTCAACCACGGTCAAAACACTGGGTGTTAAAATGAACAACCAGCTCACCCTCCATTCACAAATTAGCTCGGTAGTCTCCTCCTGCTTCCTCACCCTCCGAACCATCCGCACTGTCTCCCGTTTCTTTTCTCCCCAGGCACTTAAGGTGATCATGGCCGCACTGGTGATATCACGGCTGGACTATGCCAATGCCCTTTACAACAGCATCCCAGCATACAGCCTGCGGAGGCTTCAGATGGTCCAGAACCAGGCGGCCCGGTTGGTCTATGGTCTTCCACGTTATCATCACTTCACACCCCTCCTCAGGGAGCTTCACTGGCTTCCTGTTAAGGAACGTTCCCTGTTTAAGATCGGCTGCATGGTCTTCCAGGCTCGTCAAGGCACTGCCCCGCCTTCATTTCTTCACTAATAAAAGATTACGTCCCCACGAGAGAGCTTCGTTCTTCCTCCAAGTCTCTCCTTCAAATCCCGCGTTTCAAACGGAAAAAGTGGGGTGGAACCACCTTTTCCACTTTAGCGCCCACCTTCTGGAATTCCCTCCCCGATCACCTTCGCTCTGCCACTCATTATCTTTCTTTTCGTAAAGACCTTAAAACGTTTCATTTCAAACAGGCCTTCCCCGTGTAACTTCCCTTCTCCTCTACGACAGGTTTTATTTCTTTGACTCAGTTGCCTAACTCTCTACAAGCGCCAAGAAACCGTACGGTGCACGCTGCGCTCTATAAATGTTTTAAATTGGAAATTGGAAATTGTATTTTCAGTTATTATTTCCATTGGAGCAGCAGCCATCGCCATTGCCATTGCCACTGCCCCTGTCCCTGCCCCCGCCAGAGTAAGTTCCTTAGTTAACCCTGCGTTGGTGTCGTTATCAAATTGAGTAGATTGGGTGGGTTCGGAAAATTGTGTAGATGGAGATGGAGATGGAGGGGCAGAATTTACTAGGGATGTTTCTGGCTCTTCCTCTTGCTTTTCCTCTTGCTCCGCCAATATTCTATTTGCTCCCCCTAGTTCCCCTGTTCCCCCCGGCGTTTTCATATGTTCCGAAGCCACCTCGGACTCCATACCTGGGCTCTTGCTAGAGGCAGCAGCCCCCGTCAGTTTACTGAGTTCTGTCTCAACAGCAGACATGAGTCAGCTTTCGCATCTAAGCCCATAGTATTCATTGAAGCTTTCCTGGCTGCTAAGTTTTTGTTTTTGTCTTTATCTTTTATTGTTGGTGAGGAGATGCTATCTTTAGAAGGCGTAAAAAGAGGAAAAGGGTGCGGGGGAGTAGGTTGAGGCTTACCAGCTTTACTCTCTGTGTCGCCGGGGCTTTCAGGATCATTGACAACACACCGCGGCATGGTTGCAACTACTGCAGGTGAAATTGGTTTAATCGTTTTAAATACCAAAGCGGGCCCTTTTTCTGTACTTTCCCCCGAGGGAACACCTTTCCCCGCTCGGTTCTGCCGTGCTGAGTTTTTGCGCGTCATCGATGCTGCTCTTTTGCTTTTTCGTGAGCCAGAAAACAGCCAGAAATAATCACAAACAGCGGGCCTTTAAGCATCTCTCCCCTGCAGCAAGTCCTGGTAATCCCAATTATTAGTCACTACTCAATTGAGCACTGAATCCCACCGCAACTTCTCGTTTTCGCTCGTTTTCACCCTCAACAGCTATTCGGGGCTACCTCCAAGGAAACTGAGCTCCCAATGAGCGGCAAAGTAAAAAATCGGGCAAACAGCGCCGCCGGAACGATGACCATAGCCGTGGCCGTACTCCACTGCAGCTCCTCTGTCGAATCCGCACACCGGGAGTTGCCTCCGCGATGAACGTGCCGAAAGGGCGCCGAATGTGGAACACCTAAATAGCCTCAGGCGATGAAGCAGCAGACCGAAGCACTCGAGCGGCAGCGACAGCGGCAGCCCTGCTCAACTCAGCTCAACCAGCCCAACTTGTCTCCATGTCTCTCAAAAACCTCAGCGAGCCAAACCATAAATCTGGCAATACGGCAATCCTGGTATGTTTATGCACTTTCTTTATTCCATACGGCCATCAGCTCGTATTTTCGATCGAGGAAAAGACGCCAGTGCCTTTCGGAGTTCAGGGCTCGATCGGGAGCGACCTCTCATTGGTGTCTGCGGTCCGCCATCTTGCTTCCTCTTGTCCTCCTTCGCCTTCCATGGGTGATGCTGATGACATATACAATAGTGCTACTGGAACTGTGTAAAAAGAACTGATCATGAACTTTGAACATCAAACTGTTCCCAAGTATTCAGATTTTACCTGTTTTAAGCCTCTCAAACTTTGGTTCTGCATTGCATAAGCTCATGCATGTCGGCAACATTTACAAATTCATTTTATCACAGTTATCTTATTCCCCATTATAACACATATATCATGTATAATCTTGTCTTTTATCCGTTATTATGTCTAGCCAGAAACAGTATCACACTGCTGAATGGTTGGCCTTTGTTGTTTAGAATAGTGAACTGATGTCACCAAAAAGGATATCAACCAAAAATGCCTTTGTACAGTGTGTTCACTAGGCCTTAAAATCTGCATAATTTGCATTCTTAATGAGTAAAATATGAATACATGTGAGTCAACAAATATTGCAATGTTTTACTAATATTAGCATACACTGAAAGCAGGTTACCTTTGTTTGGACGTTTTACCATGGTAACACTTATTTTGAGTCACTAAAGTAAATGTCTATTGTCAACATTCACAAATTCTGCACTAAAGTGGCTCAGCAATGGGTCAGATACTATGTAGATACCAATCCTGTTGAAGACAGCCAGAAAACAACATGTGGGTGCATTAACAAATGACTTCCACAGCATAGGTAAAGGCATAGCATTTATAACATTTCTAATACACTTCAGAACAGAGAAAAATACATTGTCACATTTCACTCCTAAAAAACCCTTGTTATTTAACGTTTGTTGTATGTAAGGGAAATAGTTTCACTATATATGCTGGCTTTCACTGTTGTCAAATATTTGTAGAACTTGACAGTATGTATTACATACACTAATTTATATATTATATTTTCTTCAAAGATTCACTTATAAATCACAATATGCAACATATCACATTCTTGATGCATTTGAAGTGCCTAAAAAAATATAACAAATATGTCTGTCTGTAATGCAACTGGTGCTCATTTAAAGTGTTCTGATACCTGATACCCTTGGGTCGAATTTGCGCTATATAAAACTCAAATAAATAAATAAACAATTGGCTAATGAGTTATGTATTAGGGCTGATTTTGAGCTTTCCTGGTGGGATACTCCTACATACATGTGATGGAACATTAAATCTTGCAAAACTCCATTAAGTTTGCCATTTAACTCCATCATAGCTTCATCATCTGGACATGACAAAGAACATTGAGCAATGGCTGAGGGTATGTGTCACTCTGTCACCAACGCGTACACATTCCTGTCTGTGATTCAACAAAAATGTTATGCCTATCACTGTTATTTGTCAAAAAACAGACTGGCTTACACACACATCTTTGTAAAGGAGTGGGACATCATGCTAATCTGTCACTTTTAACATGTATGAAACAGTATTTCTGATGCCAAACACAATTTGTATATGTTTTGATTTCAAAATGTAGCTATTAATAATGGTGTCACTAGTCATTTTGGATCACATGCTCACTCTTGTTTGTGTAGAATCCCAACTTACCAATGTGACGTTTGGTACATCCACTGTGTCCTAAGTGCCAAGTAATCTATATCACATGAAATAGGGTTACCAGAATATCATTCACAATAGTGAAGGGCCATCACACATGACACAATAAGCACTATTGGCCTGTTTGGTACAACTCGCCCTCATGACATCAAACAACATGATTTATTTGTGGACTGAAGGAACAGTCCATTAGTTGTGAACAGAAATCAGGTGGGATCCTTATCAACATGTTAATAGAAAAATCACATCATTATACAGATTGTGCCCAACTTACATCTATAAGAACTCTTCTTGTGGTTTGGACATTCATCACCCTTAATGTTGATGTCAAAAATCCTGGCTGTAACAAAATATTAGTCATTTAACATGTGAATCTCTGATAAGAACATACCCTATTATTGCTGCTGTTGGGCCCTCAACTGCCCATCATGCTCCAGATAGGCCACCACAAGAATGCAGACCATTAAGGGGGGTAAGGGTACAGTGCATGTGCCTCCCACTTTGGAAAGATTCCCCGAGCTGGACTGCAGCTGACTTTCAGGTCCAGCATCATTGGTCCTCCCTCCTCTTGCGGTATTGAATGCTGCGCTGCTTATAGACCCCTAGGGTCCGCACCTTCCTGGCGATGGCTTTTCATATGTCCCTCTTCTGATGGATGTTGACCTGTATGGATACATTAAATGACAGGAAAATAAATGATTTTGTGACTTTTTGTTTGTCTGAATAGATGTAACAACATCTTTTCTACATCTATCACTAACATAACTCATAAGTTAGCATACAACATGTTGATTGTCACTTGCTGACCAAAGGCAGTATCTTACTACACACATTGGTAGTGACTTTGCCTACCTCATCCCATGTCATGGTCTAAACTCACCAATCCAGACCTGTGAGAATATCTAGCTCAGGGGCCTCCTACATATTCTGTGATGTGCCCTACTTCTGATCAGTGCAAAACAATTTGAACTACTGAAGGCTAAACATGTATACTTATGGCACAGTGAATAGAGGCCACTGTGAACAAGGGGCCTGCCGTTTGGACACAACGCACTTTGAGATGGGAGCAAAATTAAATGAGATGTTAGCTCAGGATGATAGGTATGTGTTAGAAACGGGACCCTGGCCGGCCAAGACTCGCGTCGAGGTCAGTCAGGGATCCCCATTTCTAAAGTCAGGGCAGGGGAGTCACACACCAAAGCAACCCCCACTCGCCCTCTAGGTAGCGTGGCGCGAGCAGTCTAGGCTAAACTTGGAGGCGATATGAGTTAAGTATTTGCGCACGCACCCCAGCAACAACACCCAAGGCCCACCACAAAGAAGGACTCCACACAAGGATATATAAAAAATAGCCTTTGTATTATAATAAACAAAATACATTAGATAACACACGCAAACTGTACAATGTGCCAGGGGCACGGGCAGAATTTACAAGGGGAATTATGTACAGGACAGGGCCACATGGACCACTGTCAGGGGTAGGCACTTGTTAGAAAATAATACTGGTAGATATACACTTATGTCGTAAACATAGAATGATTAGCACCAAAATTATAAATGCAACACACATCCAGTAATCACTGGAACAGTAAGGACCTCCTACGCAACCCTAACTCACTGTAGGTAAATCACGCAGGTAACTAGGACCTAAGGAAGGAATACCAACACCTAAGCAGTTCACTCCTAGCAAAGGGAAGGCAACCTAACATGAAATGAACCATCAACAATCTACTATGCAGGTCACATTTAGCAAAAGGAGATAACCATAAGAATACCTAATCAGGTCACTTTTAGAAAAGGTAAGCAGAATCAACATTTCACTGTGCAGGTCACATTTAGTACAGTGGATAAACCTAAACAATCCCCTATGCAGGTCACATTTAGCAAAAAGGGGATAACCATAAGACTACCTAATCAGGTCACTTTTAGAAAAGGCACAGGTTAGAACACATGCGCAAGAATCACATCATCAAGTACATTACAATGCGCAGGGTGCCCATAGCACAACACTCAAAAAGGGTCCCTCAGGCCAACTGGCCTCGAAAGGGGCGGAATGCCCTGAGTCTCAGTGTCAGGGAAGCTGCGCAGGCAGCACAGCACACAAACCTAAACGTGGCAACTGTCCACTAAGTGCTGGACAGTTGTTAAATAGAAATGCACAACGTTGGAGCCAGGAGGGCTCAAGAACCAAGTGGGCAAGGAGCCTCTCAGGGGCTCATCAAGCAAATGTACAATGTAGAGCTCAGCGCTCTCAGGGTAATCAACAATGAAAAATGCCCCCAGAGCCTCTCTCAGGCCTCTCACTCGATGTGGGCGTTGAGCCTCGCTGGGCTCGTGGATTGACTGTGGGCAGGTGGAGCCTCTCAGGCTCGTAAATCACGAATGCCCCTCGAGCCTCTCTGGACTCGCAAACACAACTGGGCAGGTGGAGCCTCTCGTGGCTCAATACACAAAATATGCCCCTCACGAGCCTCGGGCTCGAAGAAATGCCCCCAGGAGCCTCGGGGCTCCACAAAGAATACAGCAGCATTGGAGCGGCCCTCTGCCAATCGGGGCCGCTCGAAGAACAAAGGACCCTGTACCCGCACTCACCGGTACCTCGCTGGTGCTGCGGGGGCAGGAACACTGCCGGCTCTTCTCCTCTGCCAGCGAGGGGCTCCTCTTCCTCAGAGCCTCGCTGGCGGCGCCTCTCTCCTCGCTGCCTGGTTGCGGAGGCGGGACTTCCGGTCGGCCTCGAAGGGGCCGCGCAGCTATTGGCCGGTCGGCCAGAACACTTCCGGGTCGTCGCGGGCAGCGCGGCGGCCCGTTCCAGGTAGGCAGGCGGCTTCTCAATACCCGAGGAGTGGGCTCCCTCGAGGTATTTACAAAATCAAAGTACGGGGCAATGCCGGGTGGGCACCGGCCTCCAAAATAAAGATAAAGCGAGGTGGGCACTTGCTAAATGCCGAAAATCGGCGAAATGGGTCCCAATGCCGGGTGGGCACCGGCAATGCAAAATACAGCGCTCCCAAGCGCTTAGGGACTCCAGAAAGCGCGCCTAGCGCTAGAAATATCAGCAAAGCGCTGGGGCACAAGGAAAGCGCTCCTAGCGCTATAAATCAATGTCAGGGCGCCTCCAGGCGCAGCAAAGCTCCAGCAGGGTCTGGAGGCAGGCAGAGGGGCAAGGCAGGGCCAGAGCCAGCACACTGGGTCTCCAAGCAGGGAGACAGCCAAGTGGCGGTCCTCTTGACCCCTGCAGCTGCAGCAGCAGCAGCCTCCTCTGGCAAGATCCTAGGCAGAACCAAGAACAGGACCAATTGCATGGGGACACAGCCCCTTCTTATACAGACAAACCCTTTGTCTCAGGGTGCAGGGTGGGGGAGAAACCAGTTGCATCTGGTTCTGAAGTACTCTGTTTACCCCAACCACCCTCTCTATTCACTGGCAGGGCTAGGGCCATCAGTCGCACTACAGGGGGTGGAGCCAGCATTGTCCGGGGAAAGTCCAGGCCCAGCAGGGACCAAGTGCACTCCTCCCAAGCCATCAAGCATGCTGATCTCACACTCACCACCGGGCAGACCCATCCAGCCTTCCTGGAGCCAGGCTCACCAGCCAGCTCCAGCCAATCACACTGCAGGCATATTTTCCAGCAATATGCCAAGTCCCAGAAATGGCATTTCTACACATGCCACATTCACGCAACATACATCATTGCGAAGCATTCATTCCCACGAACACGCACATACCAAATTCGAGCATGCACTCCCCACGCATCAGGAATTACTAGGGACACAGACACTCCCCATGCATCCCTATGGGAGAGCAGGCCTAGCCTAACTACATGCACGCACTTTACTCTGGGACACAGAGAAAAAGTGCGCACAGACCAGAAAATCATCCACGCATATCACAGATAAAAAGCAAAAAGATTAGGGGTGAACCTGCCATAAGGGCCAAGTCCAACACAACCCCCTACCAGCCAAAACGCAGGGCAGACCAATCACCACCGTGATGGACTTCCCTGCTTGGGGCGATAAAACACGGACGCGGGCCCGCAACTGCAGGGACACCCTCCTGTTTTACGCCACTGTGAACCCCTAGGGTTCCTTCTAAAGCTACTATAGGGACTCACTGGATTACCCCCCTGGTAATCTCCAGCTGCCCTCGACGAGGACCAGGCCCTAGGCCACCCAGGTGCCACTGGTTCCTGCCAACTCACCAAGTGGGGGGTAGTAACCCCTGGCACATAACAGCCATGCTCCACTCTTCCTGTCTGCAAGACAGGGCTAGACTGCCACTGGTTCTCCAGCCTAGGGTCTACAACCTTAGGTGGACCAGGAGTCTCAGGGAAGGCTCTCCTCCCCTTACCTCTTCTCCTAGGGTTCCTCCGCCTCCTGCGAGGGGTACCCTCTAAACACCACTCTCCCAACCTAGGGTTTAACCCCTCAGGTGGTACCGGGGTCAGAGGTGGGCTTTCCCACCCTCTGCACCCCCTTCCAGAGTCCTGCTCCCTCCCAACCGGGGCGGTACCTCTGGAGAAAGAACTGGTCAGGACACTGATTACAGTATTCCTACCCTTCAGGTCAGGCAAACCCTGAACCTGGACCTCAAACCTCCGGTCTAGAACCTTTGGTGGAATCACTGCCTGGCACTCCAGGACTTCTGAGGACTCACAGGTCACTCCCAAATCACTCATCTCACTGGACTTCTGTACTCTCCCCACTGGAGCAGTACTGCCAGACTCCACAACTACAGAAGCTTCGCTCACAGATGCTCCAGGTCCTCCACACACTAGAAGATCTCCCTCAAGTGGACTAACAGGAAAGCATAGGTCCCCACCCTGGTGTTCCCTAAAGAAACCATCCAGGCTCTGAGGCAGGGCTTCGGGCATCTGGGGACTCTCGGTATCACACTCACTTCCGCTCCACTGAGACAGACAGCAAGCCCCTACACCCTCCTCACTATACTGAGACCTAGCTGGGCTACTCTCACCCTCCTCCACCACGCTGGGTTGGAGAAAACCTGACCCACTATTATTGGAATCACTCACTAGCGGCGCTAAGGAACCTCTTGCACCTTCCCATCGGTCGGCTTCCGCTGCAAGCTCACATGCTCAAAACGATCCAAACTTCAACAGGTGCTGGCGCAACTCTGGCACACAATAACTGAGCAGGTGCTCTGTGACAACCATGTTAAACAATTCGCCAGACTTGTCGTTCACGTGAGCCTTTTCCCAATCAAACAGTGCTCCACAACACTCATCCTCAAAGTCTTCCCAAGACTGATGAGGCAGTTTCCTAAGTCTCCTGAACTTCAACCCAAACTCTTCTGCGGGGGAAACAGGCAACATACTCGGGGAACTGGGAGTGGGACTGTCTACACCAACATTCAAAAAGCTGCCACCACTGGACTCCACCCTCCCTGGGGAATCCAGACAATTACACATGCACTCAGGGGGTAACCTACTCTCTTGGGCTACCTTCTCCCTGAACAAGGCCCTCTCAGCCTCTAGCTTGGCATGCTCCAACCTGAGCTGTTCCAAAGCTAGCTGATACTCCCTCTCTTCCTTCCTATCCAACCACTCCTCTGGGGACAGGGAAAGGGATGGGGCGCTGGTACTGACACTGGACCCAGCAAGGGACTCCCTATCTATGGGGTCATCACTCTCTGCTGACATCCATCCACTGTCATCACCATCCAACTCACATTCATCAACAGAATCTTCAGGGATCCCCACAGACTCACCACCCTCATGGCGTGCGGCCCGGGCCCTATCTCTCTCTCTGTGCTCGAGCTCCCACTGACCCTTTTGCCACAGGATCAGGCTGTCCCTAAGCTGGGACTGAGTAACCAACTCACTCACCTCTATGCCTCCCTTTTCGCAGAATCTGACCAGCTCTAATCTACTGTACCTAAACAGACTACAGAGATCAAAAACTGGCTCCATTTTGACGGACGTTCTCGGGAAAAGTTTGACACAGGGAACCTGGGGCTCTGAGCTAAACAGGAGAATACAATCACAAAATTCAGCAAGATTCCTATCTCAGAACTTGCACTCCACTGTCCAGCGTAACACACCCTCATTCACACACAACCCTCCCCTCGGACTTGTAAGGCAGTTTCTACCACCCCTGATTCTCTCAACCTGACCACTAGCGACACAGGTACCAAACTCTGGGAGCAGGGCGGGGAACAAGGTACTGGACAAAATACAAATGACACCTTTCAGGAGAAGCAAAACTGAACTTCCCTAAAAAACAATAATCCCCAAAATGCGGTTATCTAAAAAAATGCAGAGCTTTGAAGTGTGGCCTGTCGCCACTGTGGTACAGCGCAAACACAAATTCTTATCCTCACCGCTTGCCGCCAATGTTAGAAACGGGACCCTGGCCGGCCAAGACTCGCGTCGAGGTCAGTCAGGGATCACCATTTCTAAAGTCAGGGCAGGGGAGTCACACACCAAAGCAACCCCCACTCGCCCTCTAGGTAGCGTGGCGCGAGCAGTCTAGGCTAAACTTGGAGGCGGTATGAGTTAAGTATTTGCGCACGCACCCCAGCAACAACACCCAAGGCCCACCACAAAGAAGGACTCCACACAAGGATATATAAAAAATAGCCTTTGTATTATAATAAACAAAATACATTAGATAACACACGCAAACTGTACAATGTGCCAGGGGCACGGGCAGAATTTACAAGGGGAATTATGTACAGGACAGGGCCACATGGACCACTGTCAGGGGTAGGCACTTGTTAGAAAATAATACTGGTAGATATACACTTATGTCGTAAACATAGAATGATTAGCACCAAAATTATAAATGCAACACACATCCAGTAATCACTGGAACAGTAAGGACCTCCTACGCAACCCTAACTCACTGTAGGTAAATCACGCAGGTAACTAGGACCTAAGGAAGGAATACCAACACCTAAGCAGTTCACTCCTAGCAAAGGGAAGGCAACCTAACATGAAATGAACCATCAACAATCTACTATGCAGGTCACATTTAGCAAAAGGAGATAACCATAAGAATACCTAATCAGGTCACTTTTAGAAAAGGTAAGCAGAATCAACATTTCACTGTGCAGGTCACATTTAGTACAGTGGATAAACCTAAACAATCCCCTATGCAGGTCACATTTAGCAAAAAGGGGATAACCATAAGACTACCTAATCAGGTCACTTTTAGAAAAGGCACAGGTTAGAACACATGCGCAAGAATCACATCATCAAGTACATTACAATGCGCAGGGTGCCCATAGCACAACACTCAAAAAGGGTCCCTCAGGCCAACTGGCCTCGAAAGGGGCGGAATGCCCTGAGTCTCAGTGTCAGGGAAGCTGCGCAGGCAGCACAGCACACAAACCTAAACGTGGCAACTGTCCACTAAGTGCTGGACAGTTGTTAAATAGAAATGCACAACGTTGGAGCCAGGAGGGCTCAAGAACCAAGTGGGCAAGGAGCCTCTCAGGGGCTCATCAAGCAAATGTACAATGTAGAGCTCAGCGCTCTCAGGGTAATCAACAATGAAAAATGCCCCCAGAGCCTCTCTCAGGCCTCTCACTCGATGTGGGCGTTGAGCCTCGCTGGGCTCGTGGATTGACTGTGGGCAGGTGGAGCCTCTCAGGCTCGTAAATCACGAATGCCCCTCGAGCCTCTCTGGACTCGCAAACACAACTGGGCAGGTGGAGCCTCTCGTGGCTCAATACACAAAATATGCCCCTCACGAGCCTCGGGCTCGAAGAAATGCCCCCAGGAGCCTCGGGGCTCCACAAAGAATACAGCAGCGTTGGAGCGGCCCTCTGCCAATCGGGGCCGCTCGAAGAACAAAGGACCCTGTCCCCGCACTCACCGGTACCTCGCTGGTGCTGCGGGGGCAGGAACAGTGCCGGCTCTTCTCCTCTGCCAGCGAGGGGCTCCTCTTCCTCAGAGCCTCGCTGGCGGCGCCTCTCTCCTCGCTGCCTGGTTGCGGAGGCGGGACTTCCGGTCGGCCTCGAAGGGGCCGCGCAGCTATTGGCCGGTCGGCCAGAACACTTCCGGGTCGTCGCGGGCAGCGCGGCGGCCCGTTCCAGGTAGGCAGGCGGCTTCTCAATACCCGAGGAGTGGGCTCCCTCGAGGTATTTACAAAATCAAAGTACGGGGCAATGCCGGGTGGGCACCGGCCTCCAAAATAAAGATAAAGCGAGGTGGGCACTCGCTAAATGCCGAAAATCGGCGAAATGGGTCCCAATGCCGGGTGGGCACCGGCAATGCAAAATACAGCGCTCCCAAGCGCTTAGGGACTCCAGAAAGCGCGCCTAGCGCTAGAAATATCAGCAAAGCGCTGGGGCACAAGGAAAGCGCTCCTAGCGCTATAAATCAATGTCAGGGCGCCTCCAGGCGCAGCAAAGCTCCAGCAGGGTCTGGAGGCAGGCAGAGGGGCAAGGCAGGGCCAGAGCCGGCACACTGGGTCTCCAAGCAGGGAGACAGCCAAGTGGCGGTCCTCTTGACCCCTGCAGCTGCAGCAGCAGCAGCCCCCTCTGGCAAGATCCTAGGCAGAACCAAGAACAGGACCAATTGCATGGGGACACAGCCCCTTCTTATACAGACAAACCCTTTGTCTCAGGGTGCAGGGTGGGGGAGAAACCAGTTGCAGCTGGTTCTGAAGTACTCTGTTTACCCCAACCACCCTCTCTATTCACTGGCAGGGCTAGGGCCATCAGTCGCACTACAGGGGGTGGAGCCAGCATTGTCCGGGGAAAGTCCAGGCCCAGCAGGGACCAAGTGCACTCCTCCCAAGCCATCAAGCATGCTGATCTCACACTCACCACCGGGCAGACCCATCCAGCCTTCCTGGAGCCAGGCTCACCAGCCAGCTCCAGCCAATCACACTGCAGGCATATTTTCCAGCAATATGCCAAGTCCCAGAAATGGCATTTCTACACATGCCACATTCACGCAACATACATCATTGCGAAGCATTCATTCCCACGAACACGCACATACCAAATTCGAGCATGCACTCCCCACGCATCAGGAATTACTAGGGACACAGACACTCCCCATGGATCACTGAAATAATATCGAGGGACAAAATATCGACTTGCCAAAATATCGTGGACAAAATATCGACAGTCAAAATATCGAGTTTGTATCTACAAACAGGTAAGTACAAAAATATCGAGTACAAAATATCGTTAACAATAATATAGTATAATAATAATAGTAAAAAATATCGACTTTATTAAAAACAGTGTTAAATTAAATTAATATTAAATTTTAATTACTAAAATATACTTAAAAATACTTAAATTAAATTATAGTAATTAAATATTAAATGAAAATAATAAAAATAATTTTTTACAATCTTATTTGTTGACCCTGAACCCTAAAATATACCCCTTTACCCAAAAACCCAAAACTGACCCTGAACCCTAAAAATGCCCCTTTAACCAAAAACTGAAAACTGACCCTGAACCCTAAAAATGTCCCTTTACCCAAAAACTGAAAACTGACCCTGTACCCTAAAAATGCCCCTTTACCCAAAAACGGAAAACTGACCCTGAACCCTAAAAATGCCCCTTTACCCAAAAACTGAAAACTGACCCTGAACCCTAAAAATGTCCCTTTACCCAAAAACTGAAAACTGACCCTGAACCCTAAAAATGCCCCTTTACCCAAAAACTGAAAACTGACCCTGAACCCTAAAAATACTCCTTTACCCAAAATGTATCAATATTATTTAATTACCAAATAATTATTAATTAACAATAATAATAAAGTAAATATATTAGCACATTAGCTGTAATTATTTTAATAATTAATATTATTTTTTCCCAATTAATTACTTAACAATAACAAAAACTAATATATATTAAAATGTACTCTAATTAATGTAATTAACTAATTATAATTAATTAATTACCAATTAATTACTAATACAAAATATGTACAAAATTATATAAATTAATTAACTAATTATTATTAATTATTAATCAATTAATTATTAATTATACATATTTACAAACATATATTAATTAATTAATTATTATTAATTTACTTCCCACCCTATTCCCCTATAAACCCACAACCCGCTACAGAATTACATTACGCAATTATTAAAAAAACAAAATTCATTTAATAAAATATTTTATAACATTAATACACACTTTTCACACATATTATTACATTAAAATAGACTATAAAATATTATATATTATTAAAAATTCGATATTTTTGCTATCTATATTTTTACACAGTCGATATTACTTCACTTACCTGAAAAACGATATTTTTGTAGTCGATATTATGTCCAGTCGATATTTTGTCCAGTCTATATTTAAAACTCGATATTATGTCCAGTCGATATTTTGGAGTCGATATTTTGTCTGTGCACCACTCCCCATGAGCAGGCCTAGCCTAACTACATGCACGCACTTTACTCTGGGACACAGAGAAAAAGTGCGCACAGACCAGAAAATCATCCACGCATATCACAGATAAAAAGCAAAAAGATTAGGGGTGAACCTGCCATAAGGGCCAAGTCCAACAGTATGTCTCATTGTCAATTGTCGTACATTTAAAATCATTCAGAGGCATATTTTTAAGCACACACCAGAATTTGTCCCGGCAGGGATATAATGTTTATGAGATGTACCTCAATGCTTCAGTTGTTTGACCCCGTGACTGAGCCCCAGCCTGGCCCATTATCCTGACTGAGCTCTGCTCATTGTCAGGCCTTGTTTTCTGCAGCCTAATGATCATGATGTCACATGAACACAGCCTTCCTTTAGCTTTTACATGGAAAAATTCCCCTGTGCCCATCTAATGAATCACCTCAAGGCTGTGTGCTTCTCTGAAGGGTTCTGGGAGCTACCAGTAGCTCCCAACCAACTGTTTGGAGAACCCTGATATAGGCTGACTGATTTGTGGGGCTACACACATAGTTAACATTATTTTGATTTTATTGGTACATAATTATTTTTATGTACAATTGCAAAGAGTTTATAATGTGTTTCCTAATTTCCATAATGTAAGTTTTCAATGTATCACTTGTAATTCAAACATATACATAGATACATCTCTCTATACTCACCAATTGGAATCTAAGGCTTGAAACACATAACAAATACTAATGTTGTTGTTTGACATTGTAAAGCGCTTAGAAGTCCCCAAAATCATTGTCCTCTGCAGGGAACAAAATATATGACAGCTCACATCACTAACTACACTTCACTCAGGAACTCAAAGGGACATTATAGCCTGTGTTAATAGGAAACAAACAGATTCCCATATATATATTTCAAACATGTACTTGTTCCTCTGGTGAGCCAAAGAGCTGGCTATACAGGGAGAGGATTTCCTGTGCCAGTAAATCCAGCTTCTCTAGCAAGAAGGCAGTGGCCTTCTCACCAGCTCGCCCTGCATTTGTTGCTCCCAGAGGTGACAAACAGCAGCAAAAGAGGAGGAGGTCTTGATGTCTGCAGTGTTAGCAGGCAAGTGATCTTTTTTTTAACTGCTGCATACAAGTACACAATGTACCCGGTCTTCAATGGAGATGGACATGGCCATTGGCCTTCCTACGTTGCCCTCATCAACGTTAGCTTATGGCTGGGTCCGTCGTGGAATTTACCGCCCACTATGTGGTCAACTTCCACCATGCCTCCCTGCTTACAAATGTTCTATCAGCAAGGTCAGGGACCCGCCATTTTAGACATTCAAAATAGTGTGTTTGTGACTGTTAAGTGCATCATCACCACTCAAAATGGGTGCTAGTTTCTTTATATATTCAAACTTCGGTGTACACAATTCTTTATTTAAATATTTAAATGTAGTGCGTCACTGTTCTGAAATGCAATATTTGTGCGGTGTTGTTTGCACTTCCGCTTACAGAATTTCTGACTTTTTCATGTCATAATAAATGTCATTTGTAAAGAATAAAGGCCTACAGGCAAATGGTTTATTAAAAGATGTAGCAAAACCATATATATTTGGCTTTAGTGTTGACAATCAAATATATTGCTGTGGAAAATGTGAAACATTTTCAAAATGTATTCCAATGCAGACATATGAACCATGGGAGAGTGAGGAGACGACAGCCTCAAGTCTAACGCCCATTTCCAGACCGTGCCACTATGGAAGAAATGGATATAATCAAGAAGATGAGATTGAATAGGCAAGCTATACTGGATTTATGTCATCAGCTGGAGCCAAGTCTTCTGCCTTTCAACAGAAATCCCCCATCTATTACACTAATTGTCAAACTCATGGCAGTACTTCATTTTGTGGCCACATGATTCTTCCAGTACACTGGTGGAATGTTACAACCAACTATTAGTGGTGTGCTACAAGAAGTTATTTAATAATGAGACACATCAACAGCTTCATTCAGTTTCCACAACAGCAGGATGTATCCACTGTGAAGGGGGACTTTTATGGTTTGGGTTGCCTACCAAAGTTGGTTGGAGGAATTGATGGCACACATATTGCCTTAGTGTCACCAGTTTCTACCGGAATCGGAAACACTTCCATTCAATCATTGTGCAAGTTGTCTGCTTGTAGGATTTGTAGATCACAAGCATCTATGCGCTTTTCCCTTGCTCTGCCCAGAATTCCTTTGTACTACAGAACAGTAAATGTCTCAACTTGGACCTGAGAGGACCTGGCTTGTTGATCAGTAAACCATTACTAATATTGTTCAGAGAATTTCTTGTTGAATAATCTGTGTTACATTTTTTGGCACTTTTTTTATCTTCCATCTAGGGGACTCAGCTTATCCCAACCGACCATGGTTGTTAGTAAGGAATCCGACAATGCCAGGGGAAGTCCGCTTCAATGAGGCCCTTGGAAGAACACAGCTGACAGTGGAACGAGCGTTTGGGCTCCTAATGGCCAGATTTAGTTGTCTGGACAAAACTGGTGGAGGACTTCTCTACTCACCTGATAAGGTGTGCCAAATCACTGTGGCCTGCTGCATACTCCACAACATCATCCTGCAATGGAACATTCCTTACACCACAGAGGAGGGAGACTATGAAGACCCACCAGGTGGGAACCCCTAAATGCCAAATGATGATGATAGCAGTGAAGAGGAAGGAGATAAATTACATAAAAATGTCATTGATAACTTTTTCTCATAAGTGTAAATATATATGTACATGTTACGTGTTCACTGTTACAACTATTAATGTGATGATGAGAAAATTAGGTGGTGGTAAATTTTTAGGAAGGGCAAGTCTGGGGTGTTTTTGATCAAAGTTTAAACACAATTACTATTGTGTTCAGTTACATTGTTTATCTCTGATTGTTAAATGAAACTGTGTCCTCCAAAACATTCCTGGGTATGTATCTATTATAATATGTTTGATTGGTAATCTTTTTGTTTTGATCTGTTTTTGGTTCCTTCACCCTGTCATCTTCATTTGGACATTTTAGAGTTGTGACATTTGTAGGTATATTGTGCTGTTTCTAAGTACAAAGGGAACCTGGATTTATCCTGGAAAAAAAAGGTACAGACTTTGGGTGTACCAAGAAAACGTGCACTGTGATTGAATGGAAGATTTAAAAAATCCATTGGACTTGTTTTCTGTCATGTGTTGGCATTAAGGCAATATGTGTGCCATCATTGGCTCAAACCACATGTGGTAGTGGAGCTAAATTAGGCAAATCTCCCTTCACATTGGCAAAATTCTCATTGTGTGTAAAGTGTATGTAACTTTTGATGTGTCTGATTGTAGGACATACTTCTTGTGGCACATCACTGAAATTCGGTTGTGACATTCCACCAGATACTGGAGCAGTGGATTGGAATGATCATGTGTCTACAAACTTTAGTAATGCCATGTTTTTGTCTATTTGAGTTATTGATTTGGGATTCCTTATGTGAGCCAGACGATCTGGCTCCAGCTGATGACATGAGTCAATAACTTTTTGCCTATTCAACCAAGTTCAAGGTAGCCTGGCTGATATGGGTGTTACCCCGAAACAGGGCCGAGGATGCTTGTTTTTGTTCCAGGGAGGACCCAGCTTGGCAGATCCGGATGGACTTGTCCCATGAGGAGGAGGGTCAAGACTGATTTGCGTAAGTTGGGTCCAAAATGGGCTGACCTAGTGAACAAAAGAACAATGGATTTACCAGGATCTCTTGACTAGGGTAGATGTTTGATTCATTCAGCATTCCGTCCATCATATGCTGCCACAGCACTTTTCACCCTAAGTGGGATGGGAATGCCCAGACATGGGACTCTTGCTCATTGTGCCACTGGTTTCAAGCTATCCTGGCTGATGAGGGGTCCTAGGGGTCACTCAGGACACTTTCTTACTTTTTCTGCATCCACCAGTGAATTGTTTCCGTGCACCATTGTTGCTTAAGTTGAATTCTCTTCAACGGAGTAAGGCTGAGTCTTGATTCATCAAGGTCTGCCTGCCCCTCAGTGTTCATGGCAAAAGTAGTCCTTTTAATGTTGTTACCGGTGCCATATATTTTCACACGCTCACTACTGTAAACAAACCTAACACTTTGATTCTTTCTGGGTTTTTTTTGCAGTTTTATATAAGGCCAACACCACCCAAAGGAAATGGAGTGCTTTTCTTTAGCACCAGTTGTTTGTGCAGTTTTACACAACAACCAACACCACCCAAGGGTATTGGAGCACTTTACGTTAGCACCAGTTGGATGTATGTCATTACAACGCATGCTTTTACATTGCATGCCATTACGACGCAACTTTTACAACGCAAGTCGTTACAATGACTTGCGTTGGGGGGCGCTGGATAGTGAATAGTTTAATTTACTATTCCAACTCCAGTCCCCCTGGATAGTAGGGAAGGTGTTGGATAGTAATTAAACTATTCTCTATCCTAGAGCACCCTCCAACGCAATTCGTTGTAATGACTTGCATTGTAAAAGTTGCGTCGTAAAGGATGTTTCCCGCACCAGTTACATTACAAAACAACACATTAATTTTTGTAGGCACATGGAGATTAAGTGATGTGCCCAGAATCAAGAATGTTAAGATGTGCCGAAACTCAAATCAGTTTCCCAGCTCCATAGTTGGCAGATCTGGCCCTTACGGCCCATCCTCTCCCAAGAGGACACTGCATCATCTCCTTAGCCTCAGCCTTAGTTCCACATTTTGTGAATATGGGCAAATCACTTCATCTCCCCATGGCTACCCGAATTTGTTGTTGGTTGCCCTTTCACCTCCTGCCTGGCTTGCCTCCGCTGAACTCCATTGCACAGATCCCCTCCTCCACCAACACCACCTGTAGGTATTGGCGCACTTTACATAAGCACCAGTTACTTTTTCTGTCCAGTTTTATATAGCGCCGAAGGGCTCCTTGAGCCTGCCGGAATCCAGCCAGAGTGACCAGCCGATTTAACTTCTGACTCCCTAAATTGTAATTAGGCGGGCAGAAGTGAAATTGACGATCTCGGTCAGAAAGCCTCTGACCTCAGGTCAAAGGCTTTTCGGCTAAGATCGTAATCGGCGCCAAACTGTTCTGCTGAACCTGTGATTCGAACCTGGTTCCCAGTTCCCCGTCAGTAACTCTGGTTACGCCACATCCTTGCTTCACTTCAAAGCTCCTCAACTGATTTTCACCATCACTTCCACATTTGTTCAGCAAAAGCTTGCATTATTAAGCCAGTGAAAGGATTTCCTACTCTCTGCCTCAGCGTTCTATTATGATTGCTGTAGAGTTACTCGGTAAATATAAATGGTCTTGCTCAGTTTGCATCAAAACTGACAACATAAAACAGTGTCTGTTCCTGAAGTCTGAACAAAAGCATTGTTCACTGTTCAGTGTAACAGAAACATGACTTGAGCAGACCTCGTTCTCACTCCATAGACTACCATATATAACAAGCATGGGCAAAACCATGTTACGTTATGTGCTTTGCAAGAGACACATTAACCGTATAATACTTTGATTCAAATATGGGCCTTCACAAAACACAGATCTCTCCAACAAATGAGTTAAACTCCAGAGCTATCTTACCATTAATATTATTCCATGAAAATACTGGGCACCTTTACAGCAGATGCCTTAACCAAATCAAATATTTTAAAATGTAGACTTTGCAACCAATTAAGAATAACAGATCTACAGCCACGCTTCTGCTTTTTGCCAATTTCTTTGTGACAGGGCTTAAAAAAAAATAAATGTATTAGCTGAGGCCCAGATTTTGCATCGGGATTGAGCCACTTTTTTTTTAACAACCCCGACACCAAATCTCATTAGTTAAATCTCATAATGTGCTTAAATGTACTCATAATATACCTGATATTCATATGTGTGAGGTCTTAATATCTGATGTCACTTCTTGTGCTGTCACTTCCAGTGAGGTCACTTTCTGTGTTGTCACATGCAATATATACACCGAAGATAATGGGGGGTCTAAGGGAAATAAATGTTTAGACCGGCGTGGATATATTCCCCAAATACAATAATAACAAACACAACAAACTATCCGAGGGTCTGGTAAAATTCTAAAGACATGTAGCACAAGCAGAGACCTTTAATTATTTTTAGGGGGAATCCTTAAAAAAAAGGACTGAATCCTATCAACCACCGAAGTGGCATGCTTCATCATCTGGGATCTCCTCTTGGTTGCAAAACCTAGTGCAGCCAAGGGCTACAACCGCCTCACTGTGAGGGAGGAGCTCAGGGATGTTTTTATGATATTATTCAGAAATTGGATTTCCTAAAATCCATCAGATGTGAAGAGTGATGGGCGCAGTGCACTAGTGTGATCTAAAATTGGCTATCAGGGGAAGAAAAACTGTTATTCATTATCTCCTGATGTCAAAATTAAAAACAGTGCAGATGCAGTTATGAAATATTGACTGCATTTGCCCAGAAACAAGGTCTACATGTTTCGGTCATTGTGATCATTTTTAAATTGTGGCCTTCCTCAGGATCTAGATGTATTATGCTACTGCGTTTATGTGAATCAGTGAGATGTTTATCAAAAGTAGGGTTGAAACATATACAACCTACAAAACATGCTGTCTCATTTCTCAGTTGATTACAGTATGTTGATAGCACCTAAAAGAGAAAAAAAATGTGACATCAAAATTATTGTGACAACAAAAAGATCATATACTGGTGCTAAATAGTCTATCAAGCACGTGGGTCCTAGTTACCCATCGTGACTTGTAAAAAAGGACAGTTGTACTTGCTAAACAAAGGGCATTTGTAGTGGGGAAACTACTGTTGGATATTAATAGCAACAATATTGTGGCTTACTAACATTGAAGACAAAATATCGAATGGTAGGATGCAACTGGGAATTATAGATTTACTATCCCTAACTCCACATCTCTTTACCTTGAAGGAATAGGTACATATATATTGAGTTATGTATAGAAAATCTAGACTTAATTTCCTTTCAAATTTTTTTTCGATATTCTGACCTCAATAATGTGTCCCATCAGTATTGTTGATTCAATAAGCAGGGGGCACACTGTAGCGGACACTACAGGGCTAACTAAAATAGACTCTGGATGCAACGCGATTGTTGAAACCTAGAACAATGGCTCCCATTTTAAGAACAAATTCGCTCGGAGCAAGTGCTATTGTCTAAACCTTGAATTTTCAAATTACATGCCCAAGGAAATCAAATTCAAACACAAAAGTAAAATACATAAATAGGGCGGATATGGTCCAGAACACCAGGGCCCAGAGGCACATTGAAGCGAAAAACAAAATAATGAGGCAAGGAAGGCATTTCAGAATACCATGATTGTTATTAGCATTATTTAAACTTTCCGTCAAGTAATTGGGAAACCCCTGAGACAAGAGGCTATGACAGACACAGGAGCGATGGACGCCGTCAGCATGTTCCTCTGGCCCCCGCGTGGCAGGGAAGCCACCGGGAACAGCTCGCGCCTCCTTATCACTGATCCGCGCAGCATCCAAGCTTGAAAAATTGGCCTCATATCACAGCAAGAAAATGGAACTGAAGAGAAGGGACCACAATACCAATAATTACAATGTTAAACTGAGATATTTCACTCCAAGATCTATACGTCCGACAGGACTGCTCCGAATCAATCTGTGATTATCAGGGACAAACAGGCTGCAGGGCATTAATGGACGACCTCGGAGCCACGCGCCAGGTGGGCCACGCGCTTAAAGGACATTTGTTAAGGGCAGATGCCAAAGTGAGCCGCTTCAGCCTGCTCGAGTGAATACTAAGCCGAGAGAAATACACTGTTCATGCATTTCAATCTGAATCAAAGAGACGGTCAGAAAGGTGAGGTTTTACCAATTTTAAGTTCTCTACTGTAGTAGTAGTTTGGAATGTTTCAAGTAGTTTAATTGAAACGTGAAAGCCACACTGCATGCCCCCCCCCCCCAAAAAAAAAAAAACGAATACGGTATGGTCATGCAGCTTTGTCAACATTCACTAACTGTTGCTTTCTTCCCACATGAAAACAAATCTTTTGCTTAGGTTAGCATGCCCTTTAAGACCAATACATGTTAATTCCCCTCTCATGGGTGAGATGGTGGGAAAACGTTGAAAGGTGCTAGCATGTAGCTCACTGGCATGGGAATAGTCAGAAAATTAAAATATCCCCCACTTTGAACCCAAGTTCTGATGGCATCAATCAAGCAAGGCATGTGAGTCCAAACCTCCCTCAAAGAGTTCCCTTGTCTCTTCCATCCAAGAATTGATCTATTCATCCTTTCACTCTTCCATCCACCGTTTCACATTTACATTTCCTCATCCATTCATTCTTTCATCCATCATTCAATCTTTCACATTCCATCCTTCCACTGACCATTCCTTTCATCCATTCGTACAGACATCCATCATCTATGCTTATGTCCATCTATACATCCATCCATCTACCCATCCATCGTTTGATTTATCATTCCATCAATAAAGCCTTTGATCAATTAATCCTTTTGCCCATGCATTCATACATCCACCCGCTCCGGTTTCCCTTTACTTGGTGTCCATCCTCTCAGATTGCCATTACTATGCCATCCATCAATCCTCTCAAATTACCATTTACTCTGCTATCCTTTCACTCAGCCATCTACTCATCCTCTCAGATTGCCATTTTCTCTGCCACCTATTTCACCCACCTCTCCATTTCTTCAGATTTCCATTTACCCTATCACTCATCCATCCATCCGATTTACTCTGCAATCCTTTCAGTTCACTCACCCACCCAGTCATCCTTCCATCCTTCCATCCTGGCTCAGATTTCGATTAATCCATCCATTGATCAATCTATCTATCCCTTTTAGAGTTCCATTTACTCTGTCATCTTTTCATCCACTATTGCACCCACTCACCCACCCATTCTTTCACGCACTCATCTATCCATTCTTTCACCCTACCATGCTCTCACTAACTCATCTATCTAACCTTTCACACACCCAACCTTTTTCCCACCCATCAATCCTTTTACTAACTCACCCTTTCACCTACACATCCATCATTTGACACATATCCTTCCAATATTTTATTTGTCCATCCTTTCATCCACTCATCCATCTATGCTTTCACCAACTCATCTATCCACCCTTTCACCCACTCATCCATCCTTTCACTCACTCATGAATCCAAACTCATCCATCCTCCTTTATCTTTTCCATCAGCCTAGCTTTCTTCCTTTTTACAATAATTAAACATTTTTATCTGCCAAGTTACAGATAAAATAGGCACATAAAGAACTCTATCCTAGCAGTAGCTAGCAAAGCGGAAGTTCCCGACGGCCCTGATCTTAACAGCACCAGAATCTCTTAAGTCCCCACAAAAAATGTAATTTGACAACGACTTTACCCGTGTTTTAGCCCATGTTTTTAAAAAAACACTACTAGTGAGATTGAGTATTTCATTCATAACATGTCCACTTGGACTCGCAAATGTGGTAAGACCTTGCTTGCACCAATGTAAAGTTTGCACAAAGGAATATATGCACAAACTTATGAAGCTCATGAAAGACGCTAGTAATCAACTCCTCAAGGTGAGTGTACACTTGCTCCTGCATGCAGCCCAATTTAAAATGGCGAGCGTTATGGACTGCGAGGAGGATGCTAGATGTGTAAGATGCGGGGAGCATGGGGCTACCTTCATGCACTTGACCTGGGGCTGTGCTACCATACAAGACTTCTACAGCGTGTTGTGCAGGTACTAACTGATATGACGCTGGATACAGTAAGTCTAAGCCGGAACTCTGCCTGCTGGGACTGATGAGTAAGGTCAAGAAATGTAAAAGACGCATAGTTGCTATTTCTACTCTGTTTTCAAAACGTGCTATTGCAATGCACTGAGGGTGTAGGTCGGTCCCAAATTTGGTGAACTGGATCAGGGACCTTGTGGACTGTAAAGAACAAATGGAAGTATACGCTGAGGAGCTGCCGGTGTCCTCCAGACCTAAGGGCTTTTGGTCACCATTGACTGTGTATCTGATGGAGCACCCGGATATGGTATAATTGTTTCTGGGGGTGTTATTATATAAGTGGTTATGTATTGTTCTGTAGGACCAGGAAGTGTAGGTCAACAATAATTGTGGAAGAGAATACATTGCACTGCTCTACATGTATTGCAGTTTGTTTGGGTTAAAAAAAAAATATATGTTGTGACATCCTGTTAAGGCGCAGCGTGGGCGCATTGTATACGCTGTACTGTGTAAATTTGACAATGTAGTAAATATAATTTAAAAAATAAATAAAAAACAAACAAAAAAAAAATGTTTAAATGGCGAGCGTATCACCGTGCACACTCTCTTGTATGCAGGCCAGATTAGAATGATGAGTGTATCACTGTACACTCACTTTGCCCAATATGTATGCGGCCCAATTTGAAATTGTGAGCATATCACCATACACTTGTTATTCACTTTCTTCATATGGGCTCAATTTAAGATGGCCACCAGTCACTGTACTACATTGCTGCATGTGTCCCTCTCCCTGCCTTGATGCACTCGAGGCAGTCCGCATGGCTTGAACTAAATACTTACTCGAGCAACCGCTAGTGATCCAACTCCCCCACGCGGTTCCTCCTGTTATCCGACTCCCCCATGCAGCTCAGGGCTCAATTTGTTGCCAGCCTAGTCAAAAGTCTACAATCACCTTTTATTTTTTTAAGTTGATTAAGCTAACGAGGAGCCCTCGGTGTGGTGCTGCGCAATAACCTGGTGAACTCTTGTTCGTCGGGGCTGGATAACAAAGCAGGATACTGGAAAAACCTTATGACTGCTTCTGCTCCGGAGGTCTCTCTATCTCTCTAAACGCTTTTTCTAAAACCCTCTCAAACTTTTCTCCCACACCATTCCAACCGCACCATTCCACCTGCACCCTGTTGGTTAAAAAACATATAAAATCACATCCTGGGCAAGTACTTGCAGGGAGTGGTGTTTTTGACCACTTGTCGGTGGTTTCCCTTAAGGGAAGTGTGCCATGCCTAAACTGGAGGTAAAGTTTCTTAGCCAAAGATGGCTGAATTTGGTCTAAGAATCTTTCAAAAGAAGGGTGGGTCTTAATCTCTAGGAAGGTATTGGTGAGCCTGCCCAGGGACGGGTTTGATGATAGGAGAGCCCTACCATGCTCTTTCAGCACTATGCTCAAAGCTTTTCTAGAGAGCGAGGCGCAAGCCTCCTCAGGGGAGGACCACGGGTCCTCCTCTGCCCAAATTCTGTACGAGGCTTTGGATGTACTTCAGCCATGGGATCCTACCCACACCCCCTCTGGCTAGCAAGTCCCGCAAGTCTTCCCTATAGCTCTCAAGTTCCGGGGTAGCCCAAAGCCGTCTCCAATATAGCAGGGGACGATTTGAGACGACCTCGTTTATTGACGCCAGCCCTAAGTCCAACCTCAAGGGGGCGAGGGGAGTGCTCTGGGGAAGACGCAAAAGGCGTCTTATAAAACTGTTCTCAGTAAGGGAAAGAGGGGCCACACTTACATGCCCCCAGAGTTCTGCACCATAGAGTGCACCACCTCTTGCCTGCGCCTTATAGATTTCTACAGGCGGTCCCGTGAGTTTGAGGGAAGATTCACTATGGACTTTTAAGATCCCGCCTGATGACTGGGCGAGTTTCAGGTTGGCTTTAGCAATCAGTGAACCCCAGTTCATTTTATCATTAAGGGTGACCCCCAGATATTCAAAGGTTGAAACTCTATCAAGAGCCGTTCCATCCAGATGTGGGTGGGGACAGTTCGGATGGACCGAGTTATACACCATGTATTTCGTTTTGGCGAAATTGATTTTAAAATTCCTCAATTTACAGAAGCTAGAGAATGCTTCCAATGTGAGCTGGATACCCCCAGTGTTTTGGACAGTAGGAGGGTATCATCAGCGAACATTAACGCCAGGATTTTCCTACCAGCTAGTGTAGGGGAGTCCAGATTGTTCACTCCCATTAAATGTGCAATGAGGCCATTGAGGAATAGGGAGAAGAGCGTGGACGCGAGTACAAATCCTTGCCTGACTCCCCTTTCCACTGGGAAAGGGGAAGTCAGTGCCCCCCCTCCCAAACCTCACCCTTGCATACGTGCCCAAATGCAGCCGCATAAAGAGCTCGCACATGTAAGCCGGAGTGCCCATCTCGGTTAGGACGACCCAGAGCTTGTCCCTCTGAACCAGGTCGAAAGCCGACCAAAGGTCCACAAATATCAAGTACAGACTGCCCCCCCCCCAGAGTAACAGTCCCCCAATGGACCAGCTGGAGTCTAAAAAGCTGGTCTATCGTCGACACCCCCGCCCTGAATCCGGCCTGCAGAGAGGACATCCAACTCTGCAACCTGGTCAGGAGGACTCTGGAAAAAAAGCTCTGGAGGAGGTCAATCAGGCTTATCGGTCGGTAGTTGGCCAGGTCCAGGGGAGAAGCTTTCTTGAATATGGGTATGATTTCGGCGCCCGTATCCGGGGGCAGAGTCAGCACCAGTTAGGATACTTTCCACACGCGGCTCTGGGCTTATTAAGCGAACTCTCCCGATGTTGTAAGGCGCTGGACTAATAAAGAAATTGGACAAACTGTCTAGACCTTGAAAATACAAAACTGATACTGCACAAATAGTGTGAGTATACTTTCTATGTTTTTGTGTAAGTCCTGACGAAAGCTCCATAGACCCCTAGGGCTCAAGGAGCTGAAACATGTCGATGATTTTTCAACAACTTTAATACTTATAGACCTAGTAACTCGGTCTACATTAAGTACCGTGCTTTTTTAAAACTAAGTGGAAATACACCCCTTAATAAATCCTCGGGGTCACTTTCCCCTTTTTTAAATCAATTTATGCACATAACTTTTCCTATTTTCTTTTTCTTCCTTTTTTGCACTGTGTAAGTGGGGAAACCCTCATATCTCTGGACACTGCACCAAATAACCCAGAGGTGCCTCTGGTTGAGGCTGGCAGTTTACGCACAGAAGATATCCCTATGATAACTGCCATAACTACAATGCGGGGCGGATGAAACATATATACCGCACTTCCAATTGCATTGAGTTTTTTTAGGGTACTCTTCATCCTCATCCTTAAACCTAAGGTTGTAAGGTGTAACAAATATTTAACACCACCAAAACCAACCCCTCACCAAATGAAAGTGTGATGCACAAGATGTCTAGGCATTTGGTGTCTATTACCTTAACTGCACCGCCACCCACGTGCACAGCCCTCCCGAGGGTCTTCCCCTTGGCCCCTGGGATGCCACTTCGTGATATGATGCAAAGCCTACCCTAGCAGGAGGAGACAAAAGCCAAGTCTCTTGTAAGAGACAAACGTCAAAAGTATCCACCAACTCCCCCCATTCCGAATTTTGTAGCTTTGTCCCCAACCCAGCCACATTCCAAGACCCAATCATTGTGGGGCGGGACACTGCTAGCTCTGTTGTGGATATAGTAGGGTGTGCGGGTCCAGGGAAGGTACATGTTTGACTTAGAGGGGGCTCTACAACCCTATGGTCTCCTCCCACTGCCTGGCTATCCTCAAGATTGTGTGTCAGGGTCGGAGCTCCCCGGGTTGGCGATAGTCAGTCCACACTGCTCAGAGCCCTGAAGCGATTGCCCAAGGGAATATTAAATTAAGTGGCACAATAACCATAAGGGAAAAGGGGTTGGTGTTCGCGCTGGGCCAGCCCCCGATTTGTGCTGTAGAAATAACTCAGGCGGCGGGTGTTGACCAGGCCCGGGGTAGCCTGGTCACCACTCTCCATGATTTGTTTAACTGCAGCTGGGTCCCTGAAGCAGACAAGGATGCAATCCCCCTCGATGTCTTTGGGTCTGGTTCCCAGCCAATTGACCCTACGTATGAACATAATCTACCCCTGGCCCTTTCCCATCAATGGTCGGTGCCTATTTAGTCAGTGGATGACCCTATTTTTCAGTGCTGAGTAGGTTTCCCCTCGAGCATTATGTAGCGGTGGGATGCCTGTGAGCACCACCACAAAGGGTGCTGCTTCTGGGGGTAACTGGGGGCAGGGAGGGCTTTTCGCTTGGCTAGCTTCTTGTGGTTTAGTAGGGAGGGAGGGTTGGCTGCTACCAGTAGTGCATTGCTGCCTAACGGGGACGTGGGGGCAAGAAGGGGCGCCAATCGAACTACCCGGCGCCACTGTTGGCATCTTGGTGCACCTGGTTGGTCCGATATTAGCAAGGTTTTTAGTTGGTTTCTTAGCTACGCCCCGTGCCTGGATTTTTGGGGAGGTGGCCGGGAGGATACTATGTCCCAGCCTAGCGTCTGGGGCAGGTGTCTTACTAGTGCCGGGACCGGCACTCGCATCCAAGCTCCACGGAGAGCTAAAGGCCTGTGCTTTCCCCACACCCTTGTTATTAATGAGGGTCGCTAGCCGGTCTATCCTAGAGGACAGTGTCTTAAAGTGGGAAGTTATCAGCTGCTCCATGTGAGCCTAGAGATCTATAATCATGTGGGTAGCCCAGAGTGGTGGCCCTGGGGTGGGTTTAACCAGGCCAGGGTCCGACAACTGGGCAGCCATTGTAGGAGCTATTTTTTTGGCCTGTTTGCGTCCAGGTTTCTGAGTCCTGGACTTCTTATTCTGCCTTGTAACCTTCCTCATCACAGGGCTGGAATCTGGCAGCTGGTCTATAGTAGGGACACTAACATCTAGGGCCTGCTGCGCACAAGGTAGTTCTACAAAGGACATGAGAATCGAAGTGCTTTCAAAGGGATTTAGTGTGGCCTCCTGCAGATCACCTTCTACCTGTTGGGGAATAAGCGTTGGGGTTAGCGAAAGGCGCCTCTCGGTATTCTCTATAGCAGTAGAGACGACGCCTATTGTTTTTTGCAGCATTTTGTCTATCGCTGTAAGGGTAGGGAGAGGTTGGGTGGAAGCAGCTAGCTGCCTTGTCACAGGACGTGAAGTGGTGCTAATGGTAGTTTTCCCCATATTGGTCTTAGTTGGTTGGGTGCAGAGAGACAAAGGGGGAACACTACTATGCTAAAAATAAGTACATGTTGCGTCGGTCAAGATAAGAGATAATGACGGGTGCGGTCCCTGGCTGTTGGGCAATCGGCCAATAGGGACAAGCTATGTATAAAAATGGGGTGCTAAGATACACCTATAACATTTAAAACAAGAATAAAAACCAGTACAACAAAACAAAACAGTTGAGTTGCAGGTGAGTGGAGATCGTAGCTCAAAAGTGAGGGTGTGGCCCAGCCCTGCCACGTCCTGCCCCGGACGGTCACAGACGGGCGGCCCTTCACCCGGGCTTAGCCCAGCGCCGCCCGCACGCGTCCCTTGGGGCGGGAGGTGTTCCACCGCCTTAAAGCGCCTCCGGGCATGTCGCTGTTGTCACGAGTGCTGCGCCGGACCCCTAGGGCAGGTGGGAGATGGAGTTTGCTGCTGCAGCCGTCCGGGGTGTGAAGACTACTGGTGTTGCCCTCACGGCTCTGGTTATGGCAAAGTGAGGAAAGGTCGAGATGTTGGAGGTGCCGTTTCCCTCACGGCAGGACTGAAGCTAGCTGCTGTACCCCCGAACGCATCCGGCGCTCCTCCGCCCTAAAGCACCTCCGGGCGCGTCGCTGTCGTCACGGGTGCTGCGCCGGACCCCTAGGGCAGCTGGGAGATGGAGTTTGCTGCTGCACCGGGTCCGGCTTGTAAAGACTGCTGCCGTTGCCCTCACGGCTCTGGTTATGGCAAAGTGAGGAAGGGACGAGATGTTGGAGGTGCCGTTTCCCTCACGGCAGGACTGAAGCCAGCTGCTGTACCCTACCACCTCACCAGTTCACCAAATACACATTAACAAAAATGTGGTTGAATAATCTTTCTCTTCTAGAATGTAAATAAATTCCAGATACAGAAAGAAGACTGACAATGTTTTCTGTCAAGGGCACGATTACAATGTCGTTCACATTACAGGAGTGCAGTGCTGCACTTAATAAATAAAGAACAATAAAAATATGCTAATTGAGAAAAACACTGTAATTGCACATAAAACTACGCAATAAGATGTGAAATACAAGGTCAGTACAATGAAGCAATCGAATAAATAATTTGTTCTGATAATGGCTCATAGAAAAATAAATAAATAATGTTTAAAAGTGTTAAAGCTGCAAAGCCCTGTAAGGCGTTGGGTGTGCGTGAGAGCGCACATGCACACACGGTGGGCCTGTGAACGGCTTTGAAAAAATCTGCTCCATTTGAGACACCGGCATACATGTGAATCCTGCCTGGAAGCACATACAAATGCATTCATGCATTCATTGTGATTTCAATCTTCTTCTGATAAATATTGATAAAAAATAGCAGCCCTATGTTGTCACAAATTCGGCAGATGTTTAGCAGTGGTGACAAGAACTAAAAAATTGACTGGTTAAGAAATCCATATAAAAAGCCATAGACTTTGGAACTCAGATAACTTAAATGCAATACAAAGTCATTATATTTTTAGCATACCAATATAAGGTGATAAATGTTAAGTTCTTGTTCCAAGCATTTCAGAAGGATCTTTTACTTAGTATACCACAGACCTGCGAAATAGATTGTAAACAACTTTTTAGTGCATTCTGAACCTGATTTTAGAGGAGGGTGGTAAAGGGATATGAACCTAAGAACCCATATGTACTCCTGCAGTATCCTTAAGGCACAGGAATGTGGTGTTTCTGAGGTGGCAAATGCAGCAAAAACTATACAAATTTGGAAAAATGCTGCAGGCACAGAATCGCATACTTGCAGTAGCCCTAGGACTACTGATTCAGTGTCTGGGCCGCCAACAGTAGGATTCTCTCCGATTGATAAATCTTTCGGAAGGCGTCCTTCCTGTGTGGGAATGATCTTGAAACATGGTGGTCCTGTACAGAACTCTGTAAAGATTATCCCTACGCACTGGCGGCCCCCAGCATTTTTAACAGGCGCAGCACCAAGGCTGGGATTACACAGAGCCTGATGTTCACGCCTTCAAAGTCTTTTTGAAGAGGTTGGCACCTATGTGTCTGTCTGGAGCATGGCTACTTAGGTTGTGGTGAGGGTCCTCTAATTAACAATGACCTACTAGGTTACGGACACTTCTACTACATGGAAAACTAAGAAAATCCAATACAGGAGCGGACCTGGATCATCACCTAAGTGAGAATTATGTCAGAACTTGTATTTTCAATCACTCTTCCTTCTATACGTTTCTCTCAATGAGTAAAGCACCTACTCTAGAGAGTTGTCTGTAACCTACAGGTCACTCACGTCTTCAGAGTGCATACTCGGTAAGTGATAAAAGTTTGTACAACTCTGCCCTACTGGATCTATTCTGCAGGAAATGGAAGATACACTTACACCTTCAGTGTGAGAGGGAAGCTTGCATTGATACTGCTATGCTGTCCCTATTCTGACTGCCAGCTAAGATTGCACGGTGGCTGCCCAATTTATACCTGCCCAGTGATTGGAAAAGCTTGTGCTGATCCTACGCTAGCTGTACCTGTGTCCTGAAGAAGGGAAGCTTGCACTGTTTCTGACCAGGGTGTAGCTGTCTGAAGAGAGGTGTTTCCTCTGCTGTTGCACCTTTTCATAAAAAACTAATTACATTTTAAATGCACTTGCATAACATGCCCCTGCCAGTCAGAAGCTTTTGTTGGCACCAAGGCAAATTAGTTGTGGTTTCAATCACAGCTTCGAAGCTTTACCAAATTGTGTGATCATGGGAAATTACTTTTCTTCCCTCTGCCTCTTTTTCAGTGATCATCAAACTTGGATGCACCGTTAGATGATTCAATTGATAATGTGCCCAGTTCTAGAACCCCTCTTTTAAATTGTTTATTAGATTATAATCCTGAACCACTTCCTCTCATTCCATGTACCCACATGACACCTCCACTCTGCCCAGCAGACCCTGGACACCGTCCATTGGATCCACAAGACTAGAACCAGATGAAGATCCTTATCTTACCTCGCCACCAAGACGTGCATTACCCTGCCTCTCCACCTCAGGCAATCCCTGTCATTGGCCTAATTCAGGAAGGATGGCAAGACCTGGCTCTTCGACAGAACCAGAGCACTCAGGCGGATCAACCACAACCCTGCTA
The DNA here is from genome assembly GCF_964263255.1 of Lissotriton vulgaris. Lineage (NCBI taxonomy): Eukaryota > Metazoa > Chordata > Amphibia > Caudata > Salamandridae > Lissotriton > Lissotriton vulgaris. Next base: position 1,086,688,908 of record NC_141695.1, on the reverse strand, counting down.
TCCACCCATGCCTTGAGACACTCACGGGTGAGTAGCTGTGCTTTACAAACCCTGATTGATTCATTCATTCATCCATCTATTGCAACAATAAAGTTCTATCATAGGAGGCATAGATAACGAACTTGCCACTTGGGGCACTAACAAATAATTGGCATCAGGGCAGAAGAGGGAAGGAATCTGATATTCATCCAGAATTTAAATTGTATTATGTATAATCAGTAAACCTGGTCTCAAAACGAGCATCCAGGCTTTAGAAAACAGTGTGACCCTAGACACTTTTCTTCACTGTGCCTCCTTTTCCTTGATCACTGCATTTGAGAGCACCTTGAAACAGTTCATGGTGCATTCTGTACAACAACCTCTCTTGTGTATGGTTTAATAGACCATAATGTTGTGAGGTTCTGTAAATTACGAATTCGTTTGTGCTCAGTCTCCATTTTGAGATCGCCGCCATTTTGTGTTGCCCTCACTCAGGCAGCTTGGCGAACGCGATGTTTTTGTCGTTTCTGCTTTGCGTGTCAGGTGGCTTCCTCGCCTATGTTTGCTAACGAGTGTCAGGGTCTGGCCGAGTACACTAATTCCTGTCTGAGCTGATTAATCCCCGTCTGGACTACATGTTATTTCACACCATTCTTTCCTTTAAGTTATCTTATCTGCTGTCCTTCGCTACATGTCTCATGCATTCTCCTGTTTCTCGACTGTCCTTCTACAACACACAGCTGTCTTTTCTCTGCTTGTAAATTGAATTGTGTGGATTTGCTTGTGATTTACTTAAGGGGTCGAATGACAAACAGAACCGGGAACTTGAGTTGCTTAGGTCTTAAAACATTGTCTATAACATTTGCCAATAGCTCATGCTCGTGTGTGATTGCATTTTGCATTGTATTGTATCGTATATAAACCTGTGCGCCACGGAGTTAAGTGGCAGTCTATTTTGAACCTCGTTGTACTGACGACTTCTAAGACCACTGTACTAGCTGCAGCTAATAAATACCATCTTCTACGCCAGACGAAGAGTCCGAGTCTCTGTTTTGATAAGGCAGGTGAACCCCGGGGATTTCAGGCGTACCCTGCGCCGCCGGGCCTTAAGGCTGCGGTTCTCCAGTTGCTCCATTTATAAAATAAAATAGGGGCTTATAAATTAAATGATTTGACTCTTGAGTCATTAATAAAAAATGGCAAAGAGAGCGGGTGTGGTTCATTACTTTTAATACAGGCCACTCATTGCAGTGATATGATCTAAGGTGCGAAAGTTAAATAATCAGATAAATATTTTTTATATGTAAAATGGCATTCAGTAACACTTGCAGCAGGGCAGGCAGTCGAGGCTGCCCTAACTGCTGTTATCAGCCATGAAGGATTATGGGACCTTTCCGACACAGCCTCACTTCCACTGTCCTATTGGCACTAGTAGAGAGGTATGAGATGCCTTGGTGTTGGGCGCCAAGTACGCAGTCTCAAGGCCTATCAACTCCCGCTGTCCGTATCCAGTCAGCTGCGAGTGTGGCTTGACAGTGTGGGATTGGCCTGTTTCATAGAGCATATAAAACAAAAAATGTGGTTTAGTAGGGTGGATTAATTAAGCAACAGTGTTACTTAACTCCAATATCAGTACTCTTTTGAATTGACACTAACAAATGTAATAATGTTAACTACACTGATCTCCGTTCCATTATTCCGGAACATTTTTCAATTATACATAGTGATGAGAAAATCTAGACAAAAAGTGTACATATACTGTATCTGTGACAAACATATATTATCTTATGTACAAATTGACACATAATTTACACGATTCTTTAGGTATACAATACAAACATGAATATAAAGACACATAGATATATACAAATCCTCAAAGTATTAGCTATTCCTTGTCCCCCCAAAAGTCTTTGACATATTTGGAGACTTTTGAAATTATTTAGGTTTTTGATCCACCTGGAGATAGTAGTGAGGTTAGGACTGATCAGAGGGCAAACCATGTAATTGTTCACGCCTTGCCCTTAGTCCAACATTAATCCACAAAATTATCATTATCAGACAAACTCCTCCTTACACATGAAAGCTTGGCAATCTCTTTTAGAAAGCACACCTATCAGTGGCATGGTACTATCTTCCTGAATGTGATTACATCGCAGCATGCAATATGGATTGTGTTCCCTTTTGCGGTTCATTCAGGTCATTCAATGGTTCACTTGTCTGTTTGGATCTGAGATTTCTTGTCTTTCAGTCCAGAAGAGGCCTCTAAATTAAGAAGGCTGTGAAGCATTGATCCTTTGTAATGGAGGAGTGTGTCTGATACGGATTAGAAATTGATTATTTTCAGATCCATTCCTGCTAGTTCTCCACTGGGTTGCCCCTAGGCCACCAAATCCTTCCTTGCAGCTGTGTAAGGAAACCCTTGAGGACCATGTGTTCTGGCATGCTATAGCCTTTTGGCCTCCTCTACTACTGTCGGTTATAGGTCGTCTCACTCTGGCGAATAGTGTGATGTTGCCTCCACTACTGTATTACTTCTACACATGCCCAATTCGACGGATGTACTTTGGGCAATACACAATCTATTATTGTCCTTTCTCTGGGACACACATCATAGAATTTCCTTGGCCTAGTTTCGCCTTCCTACAACCTAGGGCAGCCTTGCAGTCCCTGATTGTGACCTCTGTTATTTGGATGTAGTTTGTTTGGGTGACTAAATGGAGGGAGGGATGTTGGGGCCTCTCTCACAAGGTCAGTGTGGCCACCCCACACACGCACCACATGGCTGCAGATAATAATCCACCCTTCATGCAAAACACAAGGCACTACTCCCAGCAACCTGGTTGACACTCTTAAGTACTCTTGGTCCAGGGAGTTGCAGAAAACACACTTTAAATGCCCCTATGCCAGGAACCTCCTACTAATGACTGTATCTGTCCTAAATCCCAAGGGGGCCTGGCGAGGTTTGCAAGATTGGAAGAAGGCTGGTCTTGGATCCTTAGGTACCTCTTTGAGAATGACACACATAGGGCCTAATTAAGACAACAGCGGTAGTTGTGGTCTGACAACTGTCTCACTGCGGGACCGCCCCAGTATTACAACTGTGGCAGTCTAACCATCACGAGACCACCACAACTGCCAGGGAACCAAGTTCCCTGGTGGTCGTGCTGGGGTTTAAAGGCTGCAATATGCTTGTCGGTGCCTTGAGGCCCCGCCAAACATATCACAACTTTCCTCGCTGCCAGCGGTGTCATGAAGGTTCTTCCTCCATGTTATTGCTGGCTGTGAGGAAAGAAAGGAGGTCCTGCAGGGTCCCCTCTTGACCCCGTGCATGGGAATGCATGCAGGGGGGCACATGGTGTGCCCTCTTGTCTTTTTGTGCCCTCAGTTCCAGGACAGCATGGACTTTACAGTCCATGCTGTACTGGAACGTGCTGAGGCTGGCTCACGGAGCTGCCTTTCTATGGCTCTCCTATGAGCCTTTGAGAGGCAGTGCCTTAGGCCAGTCGTCACAGGCCTACATGCTGGATTTCATCTTCTGATTCAGCGGGTGATGTGCGAATAGCTTTGGTGGTCCTGGAGTGGGAACGCGAGGTGGCTCCACGTTCCAGGACCACCAAAGTACTAAACAGGCCCTTAGAGCCTTCCATTATTTCTTGACATATGTGGCAATGAATGCTACAATTCAGGCCTTTTGGCATAGAGGGCAGACAAGCCACCAACCCAGAATGCCCTTCAGAACATAAGCACCAATTCTTGTATGATAAAAGTCATCACCTTACTGTACAAAGTGCTACATCGACAAGCCAAGGGGAACCTGGGAAGTCTGCAAGATAGGTGGGCAACTGACATGAACCTCCCTAATTTGAATAAGCATTTGACAGCTAATTTGGAATGCACCCCATGCACATCAAGGAACGCTAGGTTTAAGCTCGCCCAATATTATTTCTCACACATAGTATATCTCACACCTAAATGAAGAAATGTGATTTTTCCAGTGAATGAACTGAACTGATGTTTCTAGTTGCACAGGCAGTGTGTGCAAGATGTAAAGCGGTGGATGCTAATTTTTATCATATGGTCTGGGAGTGCCAGGCCCTCTTCCATTACTGGGAAACGATTGTTCCGTACATTTCAATGGCCACAGGCCATCATATTCTTAAAACACTGGACTGTCATTTGCAGGGGTTTTTACCTCGGCCCAAAATGAAAGCAATAACTTCTAAATTTATTGACTTGGCATTTATACTTGCTCACCATCGAATTGCGATCTCCTGTAGGGATCCCCAGGGCCCTGCCCTTCAGAACTGGAGTGCAGAAGTGTTGAAATGGATTGACTGCGAGGAATCAGCCCTACAGGAAGAGGTGCTGCATGGCAAAAGGTCTTAGAGTCTATACAGGCATAGAGTTCAATACTACAGGATCGCCCCACAATGGATGGCATGGGGAGGATCGTCCCTCCACCCAGGGAGACAAGAGTATAGTAAGGACAAAATGGGATATGAGTGCTGGCTCCCCAATCCTTTTCCCATGCATTGAGCTAGATACCGAAGCAGAGCTCCTATAGACACTATCTTCCTTGAAGAGAATATATTTAGGGGCACATTTACTAGTAAAGTAGTGAAGCGTGTTGTTAAGCCAAGAAGGCTAAGTACATGCTCCGTCACTTTAGAAACGCAGGGCTGCACCATATTTCAAGACTATGGTGCAGCCCTGCGTTTTTCCCTGCGCTGGTGCGAAATTTAGCTGCCTAGCTACAACTCAGGCACCCTTGCACCATAGTGCAAGGGTGTCTGCGTTGCAAGTGAATATTGTTTATGTGGCGTTTTGTAACTTCTATGTGTGCTGCGCAATGCAAAGTTGTAAAACGTATTTTTTTAATGATTGTTTATGTGCTAGAAGGGACACCTTCCTGCACATAAACAATCATTGGTGTTTTGCTGTTTCAATGCATGCTGCACAACGCAGAATACATGAAAACAACAAAAACAAGGAGAAATTAAACATTTCTCCTCGTTTTGCCATTTTGGTGCTGTCCCATATTTACTCCACCCTTGAAATATGGGGCAGCTTCACAACCAATGGGTGTTGCGGTGGAACACACACAGCAACACCCATTGCTCTCCCTTTCCACGCTAAGTATAGCGCTAAAGTGTGTATTATTTACAAGGCAGCAATAAGTGGTTTAAAGCTGCCTTGTAAATAAGGTGAAAAATCAATCGCCACCACAACATCCTGAAAAGTGACATTGTCGTGGCGATAGGGGCTTGTAAATATGCCCCATAGTACCTTTAATGACACAGAAGCAGGTAAAAGCCCAGTTCTTGATTGCTTTTTATTTTTCTTTCCAATTTATGTTTTTTTTCTTTGTTAATGTATTATTTGTATTTGCAACTACTACTCTGGTATGTAGTTAGGCGCATGCCACTTTGACTATGACCATCCCTATACCACCCTTACTAGATTGATCCATCATCGGATCAATCTCACACTGGTTAGTGGGTATAATGGCTATGCAACTAATGCTGATAATACTTGTATGTGCTTACCTATATTATGTGGATAGAGCAATAAGCTTGTATTGTCACTGTTGTACTTATTGTGACTTACAAAACAATATAAATGACATTAAAAAATGTTAGTATCCCATGTCGTAGCATCAAATTGCGGAGGTAGCAAAGTAAAATGTTATTCCTCGGTTTCTGCCTTTTACTTTGTAAAGAGTCATGGGTTAAACAGCCCATTGGGTGAGATGGCAGCGACAGCCTTTCAGATGCAAATGCTCGAACTCCAGCTAATGGGCAAACATAAAACATTCCTTGGAAAACATTTCAGCTAAAAGGACTAGTAATGAGCTGTCACCCCCTCTTCTCGGTTTTGTGTGATGTAGGTGGTATTTTACACCATCCCTGCATTAAACAAGCATAGCATAGGTTGCAGGTGCTGCCCCTTTAGTGTCCCAATGCACAGAGAGAAATGTGCCAGTCCATTAGAGATATCTTATGATTATGTCCTGGAAATGGCTCTGCACGTTGGGGTCTATCCCCTGGATCACATTTGTAATGGCAGTTCCAGCTTGCTTCCGTATACCATGACCCTGCCATCAAAGACAGTCTCCCCAATCATCAGAGATTACTTGGGATTCAAGCTAGTGGTATCCCATAGGATAATGATGTGGCTTAGACCAAGCCAAAGGTAAACGGAAGATAGTGGGCCTTGCCATCCAAGGGCTACCAATAGACCCATTTGTTCTACTCTTTGCACTGCAGGAAATATCATTGTTTCTACTTTTGTAGCTTGCAACACACATATGGGAAGAGCTGTGGTGAACTAGTATAAATCCCTGAGGTGCTATAAGGAGGAAGAAGTGTTGTCATTTCTAGGAACAAGTACTGTCAATAGGTTTATTTTGTCCATAGTTTGTGCATCCGTCAGACATAAAGGCAACAGCTGATCACTCTATGTCACCAGGGTCTAGGAAACCCCTTGAATCCAGCCTCAATACAGTAGCTTCAAGCACTAAGTACCGGAAGAATACTTTGGATCCCATTGAACAATGAGTGGGATCTAAATATTTTGCTGGAAGCCATACCTATTCCCTACCAGCATAGACTGGAGTTGTTTGTTGACCATTGGCATATTTTTTATATGTTAGTATAGTCTAACTTTCCTCTGCATACCGAACTGGTCTGTGTTTTTTGCTTTGCAGCTGGAGCATTCAAACATCAACTCAGTTTGGTTTAGGTTGAAGCCATCTGGAAATAAAAAAAACTGGGAAAATAACAATAAACCACTTCACCACTTGCTGGGAAAATATCTAAGATGATATTCTAAAGCATAGTGCAGATGAGCAGTTTGAACGCCATTTATTTGGGGTGATAGTTGGCAAAAGGCTATAATATCCAACAGTGATGCATGGCAGAATATCAAAGACAAAAATATAAACCTGCCAGAAAATAACTGGCAAAATATTAACAATCAATTGATATTTAAGAGTCCTTGTCCTGGTAGTAAACTCATCAGTGTACAGAATGTTATCAAACACTGAAATAAACTGTGACCTCACAAGTCAAGATAATTATGAATTGGATCCCACTGATGAAAATTTGGTTTTGAATGAGGTTGCAGCTATTTAGCCAACCACCCGAAAAATATTGCCTTTTTTCTGTTATTTACTTGACCACTGGCTAAACAGTAGAAATTATTTTCTATTTGGCCGGTGACCTAGCAAATAACATAGGAACTTCAATATTTTCCCAGCTGCAGGTTAAACAGTGGATTCTCTTTTTACCCAGCCACTGGCTTAATAGAAAAGATTCTGCACTATTTGACCCGAGGCATGTCAAATAGCAATGAAACTTCAATACTGATCCACCCACTACCTAAATTGCAGAGATTATGTACTATTTGATTGGCAGTCAAGTAAATAGCAAAGAAACTTCACCATTCACCCAGTCAATGGCTAATTAGCAAACATTATGTAATATTTGTACAGCGGCTGTGCATATTGCCAAGAAACTTCACTCTTTGCCTTGCTGCTGGTAAAACAGCAGCCATGCAAATACCAAAAAGACACCATTATTTACCTGGCCACTGCCTAAACAGCAGAAATGAATAACTCTTTGGCAGGTGGCCTTGCATATAGCAAAGAAATATCAATATTTTCTTGGTTGCTGACTAAATAGAAGACAGTATGTACTATTCGAATTGCAGCATTCCAATTAGCAAAGACACTTCATTTATTTCCCGTCCTCTGATGTCTTCTAGCAGAAATTATGGACTGTTTGGCCAGCAACTGTTCAAAGAGAAAAAAAACGTCATTCTATTGGTGATGTGTAAGTAGTAACCAGTATGCACAATTTGGCCAGTACCTCTGCAAATAGCAGAGCAACTTCACTATTTAGCCTGCTTCTGTCTAAACAGCTGAAAGTGTGTATTATTATGCTAAGCTTATATTTCAACAGGCAATTACTATCATGTAGAGCACACTTGGCATCCATCTCCTAGTTAGTGCTACACTGTTCTGAATTAAATTTGACCAAAAGGTCCCAATGATCATCAAAGAGAATGTTTGAATGTTTTCACTTAATTTCAATCACATGGCAGGGAATGTCTCCCCATTATTGCAAGGGCCAAAACACAGCAATTTGGGAGGCCAATTATCGAACTGTCAAGTACTCCATTAATGCTCCTGCTCCTTTAACTTTACCAGAAGAGGTGGTTAATGATAAAGATGATTAGATCCTTTGCAAGACTAGGTGAAACTGTTACCCCCTTCTACAGCTATGTACTCGCTCCTACTCACAAAGTTATGGCTATGTACTAGGGCCAGAAATAGAGTTATGAAAAAGCTCCAATTTATCTGAACACTTCTTTTTCTTCCTTGAGTTTTCATTAAACAAATTAGTGCATTCTGGCATTATTAAACCTCATTCATTTCAGTTAAACAGATTAGACAAAAAAACTAAAACAATAATTTGTTAAAATATAGGCCAGAGCTGGAAAGGTTGCAGTCAAGTGAAATGATGCCGTCTGATACTTCTGGTGATCTTTTCAAAATGCAATCAATTGCTTTGGGTCCCTTATGCAAGTCACCAACACAATATGATTGAGCGGCTTCATCCAAATCTCATGACAAAAGGAAGCAAAACTATACATTGTAAAAATAAAAATAGAATCTAGCGTCACTAAAAAAGTCAGTCAATGTTTTTGTTAGGTACCTTCGCAACTATCTTTGGTAAGGGAATATTAAATATGACTATATTACTGTGTAGTTGGTGATGGCATTCGAGGCAAATTCCTTTTAAAAGAAGTGTTAAGAAAAGTGGATTACCAATATGTCCTGAGTAATCAAATTTCCATATATGTGATTCTTATAAGGGAGCATCCATGCATTACCTTCATAGACCTGTTGACACAGTTGATGTTCCAAACTCATGGGTTTTGATTTTTCTCTTGTTAAATAGTTTGTCGTTTTTTAAAATAAAATTAATTGTGTAGCACTCATATCATACAACCTGTATTCAGACAACAGAGTCAGCAAGTGTAGCCACATAGGAGCGCTGTGGTTGAGTCTCAGCACCTCTTATATTTTCGCCATGTAAATAATATGCATGTAGTCTTTTACCAGGGTTCCATAGACTGACAATGAAACTATTCTTCCATCTCTACACCAGGTTTGTGGTTACTTGTTGTATTAAGAAATAATGTTTGGGGGAAACTCATGGAAATATGTGAAATGTTCTCTAATTAATCATCATGAGAAGTTGAGATTGAGGTATTAAACAGTGCAATTATTTTATTTTATTTCACTTTGAAGCTGTGAAGTGTTTAACTAAATGAATGGGATTTATATTCCTGTATATTGCTTGAAAATGCTATACGACCTTATCCTTTCAATTATTATGGCTATCCCTGTGTTCCTTCCCTGTTCCCTCACTTGTCTGAGTCCTGTGTAAGTGTTCCATCCTTTTCTTATGCTTTTCTGGTTGGTGAGGCTCTGTTGACCAGGCAACCAAATTGTACTTATTTTGAGTGAGATTGTCTACTGACTGCTCAACCAAGGATATATAGTGGCTATATAGTGGCAGGTCATACTAACAGCAGATTAATATTGCATGGGCACAATAATTTTATCCTGTGTCACTGAGAGAAGATTGGCCATTGGCTGTTTAGATTCCCAAATGGTTGTCTCTTGCCTTTGTTGTGCATGAAAGTTCAGCATGTGTGGTTTACAGATGTGGGATAAATGTTCAGGTACATTATCGCCCGGGTGCATGTCGCATATGTTGACGATCCTCCGGCAGTAGGCATTCTTAGTCCATGGTGAACAGGATAGTGTGCACATAACAACATCCTAAGCCAACCTCCCCGAAAGCACTTATAGTCTGTGGATGAGGAGAAAGCTGCCAGCATAGTCCCTTTGTCACATTAGCTTTCCTCCTGCTCTATTGAAGCCCACCTATTCCACACTTTCTACATTGCTATTCGTCTCCAGGGTAATTAGAACAGATGGAGAAGACTATTTGGCCTTGAATGAACAGAAAAATATTGACCAGTCCTTACTGAGCTATTCTGTGTTTCTTGTTTTCTTGAAACAGTTAGACAAAAGAAAGAAGCACTTCTCCAGGAGTTCACTACTTTGTATTGCAAGATCTGTAAAGTGCTTGAGCCCCTGATAGGAAACTAATGCACTTCTTGGTTATCAGCTAAAAGGAAATCCTGTTTGTTTACATTGTTGATGTTGTGGGGCCTATGTCTGAAACATTGAGTATCATGCTTGGGGGTCGGAAATGTGCTGCAATCTTTTCATAGCCAACTAGTGGATGGGCCCAACCTTGAAGTGAAACAGGTAGTCTTAAAATAGAAACAAATCAGTTTTTTAGAAACTTACCATATTCTTGGCAGTTATGTTTGTTTGAGGTTGCGCATCTGTAGTATTAGGTATCATGTATCCAATCATTTGACAAAAATATTTAAGGAGCACATACACATGGAGTATGGCAGAAAGTGTAAGATAAAAGAAGTCAAACTTGTGGATAGGTACTATCATCCTCTAATCTAACCTATGCATGGTCGTCTGTGTGGGAACATCAAGGTTAATCCTTCCAATTGTAACTAGAGCTACATCATGCAATATGCCAGATTCCTTTAATGGAGTCACAAAATGGAGAGCATTCCACATCAGAATTTGGTACCATCTCAACAACAATACCCTTGCCATGACTTGGGTTCTCAACATAAACATACAAAGAATGTGATGTGTGGCAAAGACGCCTGGTCCTAAAACAATTACATTGCTTGCATATCTCACAGTGACTGACCCAGCTTTTCCCCCTGTTCCCAGTTACTTTTCCCTTATTATGGCAATCAATATTAGGTAATAAAACCTGTAAATTATTTTCTGAAACAAAGTTGATGTTATGGATGCTCTCCAAGTATGAGCCTATTTGGTCAGCATATTCAACTTAACTTGTTGAGGGAAGACTTCAGAAATGTCCAAATAGTTGATGAGACATATCCAGCTATATCATTCCCAACTCTCAATAGATAATTTTCAAAATGAGAAACCAACACGTCTCAAAATACTTCTCTTTTATTGTCATTATGAACATTGTAGTTGTAAACATAAGCACATGGAATGTATGCAGTTTACAGGAAGCTAAAAAAAATCATAGTTAAATGCAAATACTTATTAAGTTTGATAGACATTATATATCACTCCTATTCTTGAAAGAAAACTCTCAGAGCACAATAGCTCAGTCAACCAGCAGAAAAAATAAGGTATTGTTCAGTCATGTGCCTATTTTAGTAAATCGAAATTACTTCAATATCCCATCAAAATGAAATACTATAAAATTCAAATAAGAATACGGCTAACACGTAATCTCACCTATAAATCACAGTAAAGTGTTACATCACATACGGCACATTTTCCCAGGTCTAGTCCTGCTTATTATTAAGGTCCCTCACATGAAGTTAGGTCATTGTCTTTGACTAACTGGCTAAGGCATGGATAAGTTCAACTTTTCGTATTGTCACAAGTTCACACAAGCAAAGTCTATGGTTCCCAATGGACTGAACCCTGTTTTACCAGCTTTAGAAAGGTGTGGTTATTGTGGTGTTGGCGGGTGCCACCCTGTTCCTCCTTCAGCGACTTTGATGATGCTGGGACACGAAGGCAGTTTAACTCACCACAAAGGCTGCTGGATGGTGTTTAGTGCAATAGGCCAGTCTAGAGAGTGCTCATTTTCAGCAGGTACGCATTCTAAACTGGACACAGATATGTGCTTTGTTTCCGCAGTTGCAACTCACAGGCCGGATATCCAGCAGGTGTCTGTCTTCAGCAGTTGCAGCGTCCAAGGACAGATCAGAGCAGACAGTGGTGCACCAGTCTCTTAGAGCATGGCATGGATGACAGATGACACAATGTTGCTCTTTAGTTGAATGTCTTGACTTTGTTCACTGTGTGAATCATTCAGGAAAATTCGCAGATCCTTAATAACATGGGTTAAATCTTGTTTTTTTCTCTTCTAGGTGTTTGTATGCCAGGAACATAATGGTCCCGTCTAGGACCGTCTTTCCTACTGTAGGAGCAGGGACCTTCCTTCTATCTCTGAGAAGGCAGGTAGACTTCTAGATACTAGGCAATCCATCAGACCCTCCAGCAAGTAGAGCATACTTCAGTGGATGCCCCCCTCTCCTCTGGGAGACTGGCTGTCATGCAGAGCGCAGCCCTAGTCCCAAACAAGCTTTTGGTGAACGTTGCAGAACACTTCCTTATTTGGACTTGAAGAACTTGGAACTTGAATAAGGTGAGGTAGCTGTGCCCCTATGACAAGGTAGGTCTTGCCTGACAGAAGCCTTACCCAGTTAAGGCAACACTGGGGCGAGATGCAGCACACAGACAGCAGTGCTTCAGTGGAATCAAAGAGCAGACACTGCTGATAGTTTAGATGAAAAAAAAAACAGAACTGGGTTTATTACGGTCAACACCCATGGGCAGTACAGCAGTGTCTGAGGTTTGGAGAGTAAGTCAACTCCAATTCAAGCGCAGGCTTCACAAAAGATGGCATAGTGCACCTGAGGTATCCAGAACAAAAGCATATTTCCTGGAGACCTTGGCTGGCGATGGCAAAACTGCCGACAGGGAGAAGCCAGGCTTTTAAGATGGAGTGGTTAGGAGCAGGTCTTAAGGCTGACTGCCCAGTCTGAACCTCGAGATGTTAGGGCCGTTCCCGCAACTTGAAACTCCACCAAGAGGGAATCAGTTGCTTTGGGCCCTCCCTGACCCTCTTTGAACTCCACCCTACAAAAAGAAGAGAAAAAACAATTGCAGATTTGGGAATATTCAAGAAATATGCCAGAGATGACTACCACCTCTTCTTCCTCTCAAGTAGTTATTGACAAAGCAATAAAAGGAAGTTGGAAGTTAATCTTAATGGGGAAGATGAGCATTTGGGCCACACACCAGCAATGCCATCTCCCCGTCTTTCTCTCAAGGCGGGGAAATGGCCTTTCTTGAGCAAGGTGATGGAGGTAAGCATCTGGAGGAGTGAACTAATCAACATCATAAAGTCAACTCATGGATAATGTCTTCTTTTCTAGTCAAGGATAGGAACACTAATTAATTGAAATTAATGTCATTTGAAGATTTCCAGTTATTCAGAGACAGCCATATATCCATCAAAGACACAGAACAAAAGAAACTGAAAGGGATATTTTATTCATTTAATTTATTACAAATATAATAGGAAATTAGACACTGTGAATAAAGAGACTTTTTGTTACCTCCATTCTTGTGACCTATAGGCCGCTCATTTCACAGTTCCACTTTTATAATCATTTTATACTCATTTACCAGACACAGGATAGGGTTCCACAGTCTAAGGTTTTGGAACTGGTTTGGGTTGATTCACATGTTGGTTTCTTGAAGTATTTCAAGCACAGCCTTTGTGCTAGTGATGGCTTTCTCAGAAGTAGTAATGATGCTGACTCTAAGCAGCAATAAATAATAAAAAGGACACTGGTTTTCATTAATGTTCTTGAAGAAGTCATCAGGCAGGGGCAAACTTCATCATCTTTAACATGTGAAATCACTGACCTTCCCCTCACTCATACCATCTACCCTATGTCATCGCCCAGGAAGAACAAGTCTGCAGGCCTTTGCCAACAAGAACCTCACAAAATTTCTGTGAGTAGCCTTTTCTCCATCCTCCCTTACATCAGCGTCTGGCCCTCCATCCTCCACCCACAGTGTATATAGTCAATACACTTCTACTGCCTGGAGAAGTGTTACCTACTCTTCATCACATCCTGTGCTAAACCATGGGCCATCTAAATTACACCCCACTGGTCTCAGCACTCAGACCTTCACAAACACTGAGTATTACTACTAATCACTTGTTACACATCCACTTTAGATACACACAGATCAAACATCTGTCCTACCTAGCAGCCAAGACATGGAACTCCCTCCCCACTCACCTACGGCTGACCCGGGACCATCTCTCCTTCAAGAAACAACTCAAGACCTGGCTGTTCGAGCAGTAGCAACCCCCCACCCCCTCAGCGCCTTGAGACCCTAACGGGTGAGTAGCGTGCTATAGAAGTTCTATTGATTGATTGATTGATTACAATGTTCTGGGAGTCAAATAGACTACTCTGGTGGTCTTGATACTAAGTACTACTTTGCTGGCCTTCCAAACACGTCTGCCACATATGTAGATCATGTGTCTTGTCCGTCACCAATGGCTTTGGTTCCCAGAACTATCACATCTGGTAATTGGGTACCCTTGTTACTCAGAATCCTGCTGTGGGTCATCTGAGATGATCTATCTGGAGCCATCCTCACTGGCTCTTCTACTCACTAGAGCCATTGTATCATCCTGAGCTCCCCATTGCTGGTTGCAGTAGCTCTTTGTTCCTTTATGTTAGCCATTAACCATTTTCACTGACCTTAGCCCTCTGAGTTTCTCTAACTTTTTCTGCTTTCCATCACAGTCCACATTCCCTTTTGCTCATCAACCTTTAGACCCCTCTGCCAAGTTCCAATCCCTCTTCCATCTGAGCCACCTTCAGACTACTGTGCCAGAATCAGACAGTGTCTGCTATCATTCAGAGGTCAGAGTGTAACAGTCCTGGATTTTTATCTATTTTGCATGCTCTGACTTATCAGCAAATGAATACCAGAACTATAAGTGGGCTGAAAAAGGTGGAGATTTCTATGAGTTGACAGCATGACAAATATCCTAATACATTTGTCCTAGAATCACATATGTGTCATCATTCACTTGGTCTCCTTCCTCCTCCTGGTCCTCCTATGTCTTCTTGTGTTAGTCTTCCTCCTTGTCCTGTTCTAAGTCTCCCTTTTCTTGGTTGTTTTTGGTCCTCTTGGTCCTCGTCCCAGCTCTGGTCTGACTAGCGCAGGTCACCCTGATACTGGGTTCCAGAAACTTGTGGTCCTTGTTGTAGTCATTCCTGAACCTGGTATTCCTGGTACTATTACTGGCCCATCCTTGTATGGGTCCCTCCTAGGCCTCCATAACCCATTACATTTCTCCCCATACGGAAGCTGTCGGTCTGCTGGGCCCTTATCCAAATGCCCCTGTGGGCCTGGTTCTCGTAGGTGTGGCATTCTATTTTATTCCTGGTTTGGGTCATCCTAATTCTCCCTTCCTGGACCCTTTCTTCTTGGTACTGCATCCACTGGTCCTGACCCACTTAATTAGGTCCTCCTGGGATGGGCCTGCTCGTTATTTTCATGATCTAGTCCCATTGGTCCTTGTGGTTCTACTTGTCCTAGAGCCCCTGATCCTTGCCATCCTGGTCCTGCTAACCTAGTTGCTGGTTCTCCTGCTCCATTTGGCACTTCAGGCCCTCGTCCACTTGGTTCTGGACCCCTGGTCTTATTAGCCCTGCTCCTGCTGATCTTAATCATACTACACTACCTAATTCTCCTCCATTCAGTCGCTAGTTATAATGGCCCTAGTCCACCTGCTCCTGATTTGAATAGTTCTCCTGGTCCTCCTTCATATTGTGTTGATACTCTTGGACCTCCGGCTCCTTGTCATTCTGCTTTTGCACTAACCAATTCGTTTAGCCCTGATCCCCTTTTTAGGTAACCTTGTTCTTAGCCCCCTGGCTTGGCCAACCTTGGTCATCCTGTCGTGCTGTCATCCTCACCACCAAGTCCTCTTTTTCCTCTTCATTCTGTTCTTACTTGCCATGTCAGATTTTGTTACTCCTGGTTTCCATGATTTGTTCTTCCTGGTCCTCTTGGTTGTGGTCTCACTGATCCTCCTTGCCCAGATCCTCTTAGCTATTGTCCTGCTGGGTCTGGTTGCCTGTCAATCTGCTACTGATTCTCCTATTCTCCTAGTTTTCCTATCTCTCGGTCTGGTCCGCCCAGCATCGATCTTCCTGTACCTGTTCCTCACAGTCCGTGTTCTATTCTAGATTTTGTGCCCACCAGCTTTGATCTTCTTGCTTCAGGTCCTCCTTGTTTGTGTCTTCCTATGCCAATTCCTCCTGCTGGTGTTCCTCCTGGTCATCCTGGTCATTTCAGGCCCTCGTCTTTTAGGTCTTCTTGTCCCTTCCTGGTCTTCTTGATCCTCACACTTTTGACCTTGTCCTTCTGATCCTCTTCACACTGTTCAACCGATTCCTAGTACACCAGCTATTGATCCTGCTGCTCCCCTCCTTTCACCTGCCTCTTGTGTTCTGGTCCTCTTAGACCTCTCCTCTTTAGCACTTGTCCTCCTGGTTTGGACCAGACTGGTCCTCCTGTTCCTGGCCCTTGTCATCATTATACTTCTAGAACTGCAGCCACTGGTCTGGGACACATTAATTGATTAGAATGGGATAAATGCACTGCTGTTTGTAATTGTTTTACTCCTAGTTGGTCAGGTTAGTTGGTGCACCGGAAGGTAACGTCGAGAGTCCAACAACGTCAAGTGAATGACATTCAAGAAGTGGGTCTAGAGGTGCTCTAGAACCATCCCTTACCAGGCACTCATAGGGTTGTCTCCCATGTGTAAGAAGACTTTCATTCTGTTGCTCAGATCATCCATTAAGTATTTATTTCATTGAATTAAGATATTATCCGTTGAATACATGTTTCTTTATCCTTTACATGATTATTGTCATATTTTACATTTCAGACATTGTCATCATGAGGCATCCAATGCATTTCGGGCATTCAATAATATGCCCTTCATCAGGGAAAACGACAATGACTGGGGTATCCAGTTTGGAGTGAGATCTTAGTGTATGGAAGTGTCAGTTCCACTCGGGTCCTCTCCTTCGTAGGAGTTGGATGCCTCATGATGACAATGTCTGAAATGTAAAATATGCCAATAATCATGTAAAGGATAAAGAAACATGTATTCAACTGATAATATCTTAATTCAATGAAATAAATACTTAATGAATGATCTGAGCAACAGAGTGAAAGTCTTCTTACACATGGGAGACAACCCTATGAGTGCCTGGTAAGGGATGGTTGTAGAGCACCTCTAGACCCACTTCTGGGACACATTAAACCTGGTTTGGTTTGGGCCCTTCTGAGGCTTGTTATTTTGGTCCTGGTCCTCTTGGCCTTGCTGGTTCAATCCACTTGGTCTTCATCACCCTGGCTGTTCTGGACCCCTGATGTTCCTTACCCTGGTCCCGCTGCCCCCCGCTATTGGTCCTTCTGCTCCACTTGGTACTTTGGGCCCTTGTCCTATTGTTATAGTCCACCGGGCACTTTTAGGTCTGTTCCCGATTCTCTTGTCCTGATCCTTCTAAATCTCATTGCTTTGGGTCCTGGTACCCCTAGCTCTGGTCCTGGTATCCTTGGTACTGGCCCTCTCATCTTCCCTGATTATTCATTTCCCCTTGCTCTAATGGTCATAATCCACATGCTCCAAATGTTTCTATTCTGCCCTGATCTAGCCCTGATCCTCCTGGCCCTGGTGCTCCTGCTAATTGTCCTCATGGTTCTAAACCAACTGCCCATGGCACTCCGTGTTCTGGCATGCCTAGGCAGGCTCCTCATTTTCCTGGTCATCTTGTTCCTAGTCATGCAATCTGGTCCTCCTGCTTCTGGTGACCTTTGCCCAGATCTTCCTACCCGACCAGGTCCTCTGTTTCTTGGTCCTCTAAGAGTGTATCCTTCGGGCTCCTGTTTTTCATGGTCTCACCTCCCTTTATCTCCTGGCCATGATCTTCCTATTTTTATTTTTCATAGTTGCTGTCTTGCTCATGGTTGTGTGCCATTGGTCCTGAACCTCGTTGTCCTGGCCCTAGTTCTCTTAGACCTGGCCCACCAGACATCGTAGTGTTAGTCACATTGGTCCTTGTCATCCTGGTCCTTTTTGTTCTACTGTTCACTACAAACCTTGTCTTTTGGACATCCTGGCCTTTCTTGGTTCCCCCCGTCTTGGTACATCCCTGTGCTATTCCTTTCTGATTCTCTTGGCCTTGGTCACCTTGTCCTGAGGTTCCTCAGCCTGATATGCCTAACCCTGGCACTGCAGGTCCCGGTCTAACTGCCCTCCTGGTCCATCTGGCCTTTTGTGTCCCGGCCCTCTTAGTCTTATTCATGCTGTTTTGGGTTGTGCTTGTCCTCTTTGTCCTGCTAGTAGTGCACCCACTGGTTCTGCCATCCTGATAGGTTCTCCTTGCTAGGTTCCTTCAGTACCTGGTCATTTTGTTGCTGGCCATCCTGCCCATCTCTGTCCAGTCCCCTTGGTCTTCCTGACTCTGGTGATATTCCTTTTTTTTTTTAATATTGTTATTGAAAGAAATTTTTCCACATATAGCACAGCACAGCATAGATTAAAAATACTCTCATATACTTGCACAACCAAGATGCCTAAAGGAGAAAAAAAACAAAGAGTAAAGATGATATAACAAAGCATAATATACAAAACCACAAAAATTACAAGTGATTTGCTTGCAAATCCCAGTGACATGGTGCGGGAACTGCATAAGGACCCGTAAAAACATACTATCTCTATGCTTCCACTCTATCCCCCTTCCACAACATTAATGGTTTCCAGATCTTCCTACCCAATGCCCTCCCCCTTTTGCCTTTTCTTTCATATATACCTTTTTCCAGATTATAAACCACCAACATGCTAGCAAGCCAGCGTTCTACGGCTGGAGGAGATTTATCCAACCAGGCCCTGGCAAGCAGTAATCTTAGCACGGCCATAGCTACAAATAGAAATTCTGTATGCATGCTGGTGTTTTCTGCTGGTACCCCTAGCAGCATTAGACCTGGAGTAACGTGATGTTAGCCCCTAACATCTGTGATAAAGAGTGCTCTACCCCTTTAACCAGCGTATACAGTTGTGGGCATGTGGCAAAGATATGTATAATATCTGCTTCTGGTGCATCGCAACGAAAGCACATAACCTTTGATGTGCCACCCCATTGAGCAATTCTCGACGGCATATAATAAAGCGAAAAGAGTGTTTTATAATGCTGAGATTGCAGCGGGGCTGAGCACAGTACTGCACATCCTAGATCCAGTGAATCTTGAAAGCTGTCTACCTCAATCCCTAGCTTCTCCACCCATTTGGTACCATGCTTCTCAATATCATTGGGCTTAGTCATTACCAAAGCCGCATAAAAACTGCGAATCGACACCTCCCCTCCCCTTGCTATCAGGTCCAATGTGCTAATATTAGTAAATCGTGCCGCCCCCCACTTATTACACAAAAAAACTGCAAACCTGCAGATATTTAAAGAAACTATTCCTACTTATATGGAATGTATCCTGTAATTCCACAAATTGTATGATTCCTTGGGAGTCCATTCAATCTCCCATTTTTCTGATCCCCTTTCCTGCCCATTCTGCCATAACTGAGTCTGAAAATATTTCTGGGTGGAGGGATTTATTTTTGTATAGTCGAATGTACCTGTTGAATCTACCTAATCCAGCTCTCTTTAAAAAGGCCGCCCATATTTTATACGCTGCCCACACTGTCTTAAACTGTGTCCTTTTAATATATGATGAATCCAAACAATTAAGAAATGCATTCTCATCTTCAATCCCAACGACAGTTGCATAAATCTTTGTGGAATTAGCCGTGATTCTAGGCTCAAATCCCCCACCACCTATCATTCCCTGGATAAATTGCATAGTGGCTGCCCAGTAGTATAATCTAAAATCTGAGGCCCCCCAACCTCCTCTATCCCTAGGGAGGGAGATAAATCTGTATGCTCTCCTTGTCTTTCCATGGGCCCATATAAACTTATTCAATACTACTTCTAACTTATTAAACCAGCTGACTCAAAAAACAGTGGGATTGCTCTAAAAAAATATAAAAACTTAGACAAAATAATAATCTTAATAACATTTGTACATCCTACCAAAGTTAAATGTAAATTATTCATTTGTGTCAGGTCTGAAGTTACTTTAGCCATTAAAGGCATCATATTACATCCTACAATAGCATCTAAATCTGCAGAGATCTCCACCCGAGGTATATAGCGGATTTCACTACCCAATGTTCATTGCATATCGCATGTGAGTACTTAATTATCTGGGTTTTATCCCTATTTAATCTGTAACCTGAAGCCTCTCCAAACAGCTGTGCTTCCACTTCTATCTCACGGATGGCCAAGGTGGGATTACGGGAAACAATTGCCACGTCATCTGCGTAGGCGAATGTTTTAAATTGCTTATTATTTATTCTCACTGCGGGTATATTTATATTGGCTTCTAACCTCCTCAGCAGGGGATCCATGTAGAGTGCGAACAGTAGCGGTGATGCTGGGCACCCCTGCCTTGTCCCTCGGCTAATCTGGACTGTAGACTTATACCCTCTATTGATCTTTATCCTGGCTGTAGTCCCCTTATAAAGTGCCTGGATCCCTTGAACATATCCCGCACCCAGACCATAACGGGTAAGTACTGGCCAGAAACCCTATTGAACGCCTTCTCGGCATCTAAGAATTGAGCTGCAATAGGATCCCCTGGGACCCCTATGGCGTCAAACAGGGTGATTACCTGCCTACTGTGCTGCGTAGTTCCCTTCCCTGGGATAAACCCATGCTGAGTATTGCTAACCAAGCCCTCGATCACCTTGGCCAATCTGTTGGCTAGTATCTTTGAGTACACTTTCTAGTCGGCGTTCATCAAAGTAATTGGTCTGTTGGCCTGTATGATGCTGGAGTCGTAGATACCTTCCCTTTTTTTAAAATAACAATAACATCCGCCCCCCCCCTCACCCCCCCCCCCAAGATTTTGGAATGGACTTCCCCTGCTGGGCCTGCAGCATCACCTTTAGCATCTCTGCGGCGACTTTCCCTTGAAATATTTTTATAAAATTCGACTGGTAGCAGGTCCGGGCCAGCAGCCTTCCCAGCTGGGAGATCCCCTACTGCTTTGGCCACTTCCTCAAGAAAAATCGGGATTTCTAGAGCTGCCTTCTCCTCAACCGAAAGATATGGGGCGCCCGCACCTAAACTCTGATCAAGGTATTAAGTTATGCCTTTCCCTCCGCAGCCATCTTCTATGCTATATAGATTTGCATAGAATAGTCTGAAGACCTCTCTGATTCCATCTGGGTCCCTTGTTAAAGTCCCTTGGTCATCCATAATCTCCTTTATCTCCCCCGAGGCTAATTGCTGCCTGGCCCGGATTGCCAAGATATGCCCGACTGTCTCACTAAGTTCAAATGCTTGCTCTTTTTTAACTAGGTATTTAGCCGCTGCCTTGCTACTAATATCCTCTGCCACTTCTGCTTTTAACTGAATAATTCTAAGTAGCGCCTGTTCCAAGGGCCTATTCTGCTGTATTAATGAGCTCAGTTCTTCTTCTGCCTGTCTAATTGTCCTTACCAGCTGTTCTACTCTATCTCTTTCCCGCTTCTGTTTAAACAGTGTGTAGCTCATCGTCTCCCCCCAAACCCCAACTTAAACGTATCCCAGACAACCCCTGGTACAGCGCTCTCCCTGTTAAACTCCCAGAACTCCTGCATCCATTTGTTCATATGTATAATATATTCTGAATCCTTAAGAAGAGCTTTCTCAAATGTCCAACCATTATCCCTTACTACCGCTCCTTCCAGGTTAACCACCAAGATCAGAGGGTTACGGTCTGATATGATTCTTGGATATTTCTGGATTCTAGATCTTGCCATTAAAGAATTTGAGATTAAAAAATAATCTAGCCTTGCCAGAACTCTATGAGGTGCTGAATAGAATGTGGGACCATCAATCTGGGGGTAAAGCCCTGCCCACACATCGCACAATGAGTTGTTTTGTGCCATGGCTGCAGTTGCTCCAAATACTCTTTTTTTCATGCCAGTGTATCTCTAACCTACTTGTATTCCAATGCCCGAGGGCATGCCAATGTTAAAATCCCCGCAGCATACAATGGGTTCTGGCCAATGTGCCAATTCTGTATCAAGATATTCAAATACCTTGGGGTCATCCTTGGTAGAGCCATATATTGAAACAATTGTAAACTTCACCCCCTTGTGCAAAATTACGATTATCACCCACCTGCCCCTCTGATCTTCTTGCTTCTTAATCACCAAACTCTCCCTCCCTTCAGCCAATATCGCCACTCTCCTTGTTTTAGATCCCTGCCTTGTATATACCAGCAGCATGAAGCCTAACTGCTCCAGGGGAAATGTCCTCCCTCCCTCGACATGTGTTTCCTGCAAGCACATCAGATCTAACCTCATCGTTTTAAGCAGAGCAGCCACCCGAATCCTTTTCCGTGGATCATTCAAGCCGCAAACATTGATTGAGGCTATTCTGCAAATCATCTAGAATACATCAAGAGGTTCATCTAGATTTCTGCCTGACTTTGAAAAAGTAGAAAAGTGTTGTGCTGTATGTGCCCTACCTTACCCCCTCCCCCCCTACTACCCTCTTCCCTCCCCACAACTGTCCCCTCCCTTGAGACCCCCCCCTTTTACAGGCAAATAGGTCAACCATGACCTATGTGTGGGCGCTGTAGTTATGCAGCCATCGCAGCCTCATCTTGCCCAATGCCCAGTGCACCGTGCTATATTACATCTCGTTGGTGTCCCTTTCCTGCGTTAATAACTATTTTACCATTCCTCAATGTATCAGTGTATTAGGGGAGGGAATCTAATTTTTTTTTGTATCCTTCTACCTTGCGCCTCCCTCTACCTCAGCCCCTCCCCGCTCCCTTCTATTCCTCCAGATATTGCTGCGCTTTATTTTAGAGAAGAAACATTTGGCCTGCCCCTTTGTGATCACTTTGAGTTTGGCTGGAAACAACAAGAAGGCCTCAGCCCGAGGCCCTGGAATGGAGTTATCAGCTGTCTGAGTCTCCACCTCCTCTCCACGGTGGCATGGCAGAAGTCAGGACGGGCGAAAAATTTAACCTGGTTATGTGTGAGTTTTGCCTCTGGCTTAGCTTTCTCCATAATGTCATGTCTTGCCAGAAAGTTCCCCACATACACCAGAATGGCCCTAGGTTTGTCGGGCCGAGGTGCAGCTGGACCTTTCTTACTGTCAAGGGATATCTGTGTGCTCTCTGCACCTCTGTTTTCCAATTCCATCCTGTCAACTCTGGGAATGCACCCTTAAACAAACTGATCACAAGGTTTCTTGAGTCCTGCCCTTCCATCCCTTCAGCCACACCCAAGAGTCTTATATTGTTTCGCCTCTGCCGGTTCTCAAATTGCTCCAGCCTCCACTGCACATCCTCTGTTATCTTCTCTTGAGCTTGTAGGAAGGAGTCCCATCTGGTTACCTCGTCTTCTAGTTTCCCAGTCCTTTCCTCTACTTCAGTTACCCTAGTTGCCATATCCTCGTACAGTTTATTCATTTTCCTGAGGGAGGCTTGGATCTTCTTCGTTGCCTGTTTAGCCCTATGAGTTTCCGCTCTTGCCTCCCCCTGCATCTGCTTCAGGGTGATCATTACCAGATCCAAAGTGGCGGCCTCCTGCTCAACCAGGGGGGTGGTGACTGGACATTTTCTATTCCACCTTCCTGGTACATTTGCGAGGTGGCGGAATAATCCCATACCAGCTTTTTAGCGGTGTTGTCAGCATTTCCCCTGTCCTTAGCCTTACCCTTTGACCTCCTCTTTTCAGTCTCCCTGCCATCAGATGAGGAATTTACAGAGGGTGAATCCATATCAGTGTCATCCAGTAAGTCCTCCTCGCTAGAGATTAGGGATTCTGAGTCTTCATTCAGGGAGTAGAAATCTCCCTCTGTTGACCCTGCCCCCCTTTAATTGCGGGTTTCTAACGCGCTAGAATCGACTCACGAAGGAGTATCTCTGTGCAATAGACCGCTGGGGAACCCGTCCTGGCTTTCCCTGTGAGATGGTCCCTACTGGGTATCTCCAAGGTGAAACCAGGCATCCCCAGCGTATGTGGGGGGCCCTTGTGGAGATGAGGCAAGCTAATGCCCAGAGTTGCTGAGTGTGATCCCTGGTTAGAGTAGGCACCGAGGTGAGAATTATCGAGTCCGCTGACCTTGGTCCATGACCCTGCCACGTCGGGAATTGAACTCTGGTCCCGGACCGTCCTCTGCTCCCGGGTCTGCCGCCTCTAACCAGTGAGCCACACCACTCCACACCACTCCCTTTCCTCTGCCCTCAAGCCTAGGTCTACACACATAGTACTTACAGTTTCATTCACTATGCCGTCGACATGCTTCCCCAGGTGCCCATCTTTCTCCTTCTCCTCATGTGGGATAGCGCTTTCCTTGCCCCAGTCCTGCAGCTCCAGCAACTCTCAGCTGGCTCTGCTCGGTGCCCTGATCGACGCTCCCCGAGCTCACAAGCGGCGTGCTCTGCTGGCGTTGCTCGGCAACCAAATCTACAGCGTCCTCGTGGCGGGCTCCTGTGTCCTTCTCCCGAGCTCCTGGCGCGCTGGTTACTTTCTCCGTTGCTGAGGCTCTAATCTTGCTGGCTGCTTGATCCTGGGGTTTTCTGGTGAAGTTCAAGGTCGGTTGTCGATATTTTGTATCCTTGTCTTCTTTTACCTCTCTTTGAGCATGAGGCTTTTGCATGCAGTCGGCTGCTCCCGTACGTTGAAGCCTCGGGGTTGCTTTGCCTCCTGTATTCCCGACGCTACCATTCTGTCCTCCCGACGTTTGTTGCCCTTTCGCCTTTTTGGCCGACAAAGCTGGGAGTCTCCTTATTCCTCCTGTAGCACGGGGCATACCATCTGTTGATTGCAGGGTTTTTGCGGTTGTATTGTCCTTCTCCTCCAGGGGCCCAGCCGGAGGTCCAGCCGGGGCCTTCAGGTCCTTTGCCTCCCTTCCTGTCTCCTTTAACGGCTTTGGCCCTTGTGGCGCCATCCTTGCTGCCATTAGCCGGGCAAATGAAACCAAGGTGCTTGCTGAGTGCAGGATCCACCGTGCCAAGCTTGCTCTCTGCTGCCCCACAAATACACTGTTATTAATGATACTTTATTTGATTTAAAAAATCATAAAAGGGTGGACTTATCACCATGCAAGCGGAATTTACATCATAAAAACAACACAAAATCAACTTTAAATCAAGTTAGGAATTAATATCATGCTATACAAAAATAGCGGGGAAAAGGTCTAAAAGGAAAAGAATAAAATGAATGATGTGAGTTCTTGCTAGGGACACATTAATTTTGACTCATGATGAAAGGGAAAAAAATAAAAAGTATAAAATAATGATTGTTCAAACAAGAGTCTCGTTATTTTTAACTCATGATACGAAAAGACAACCGTTTAGAGAAGAGGGGAAGAGAGTGGAAAAGTCTGTGGCCTGCCCAAGCCTGGCCTATTGTCCAGAGACCTCGGTGGATGCTGCCCTTTTTTCCAGCTCTATGGTGGCGAGATTCAAAAATGTTATGGTTTTACATGAGAGTTCTATACAAGAACCACTTAGGCATCTTATCACCGCCGCCCTGCAAGTTCTCACCTGGGCTTCTCTTAGAAGAGATCGAAGAAGCGTTTTTCTTAGATTTTGAAGTGCTGGGCATATGCATATAAGGTGCAGTAAAGACTCTGTGCCGTTGTCACAGAGGCGGCAATCGGTAGTTGCCCACGACCGTAGCCATTTGGGAGTGAGGTCTTTGGACGAGAAGCAACCCAGCCTTAATAGGCTCAATTTCCTTTTATAGTGGTCCCTGAAGCATTCTTTCAAATGATTCTGAGGTTTTAGGTAGGTATATGACGGCAAAACGATCCAGGCGTGGCTTTGCCAGCCACTGCTGCTTTATCCATGAGTAGTGATGTTTGTTTAACTGCTTTCTTGATTATAAGTTTGAAGGCGGAATAACTCATGGGCAGACGCCAAGATTCTTCTAGTTTTAGTGCCTCTAAAAGCTTGCCTCAAGATCTTGTATGTTGAGTCTGGTAGCCAGGACTATTTTTCGACTTCTAACCAGCAAAGGTGGACCAGGGATTCGTCTTCTGCGTCCCTCATACGCTAATAATATTTGGCGAGTGCTTCTTGTCTTGCTAGGAGCTGGTTAGTAAGACCGAACTCCAAACGAATTTGGGCTTGCGAAATATGTCTTGGGATTGAGAAAAGAGTTTTAAACAGCCTGGATTGGGCGAGATTTAACGCTGTGGCGTCCCGGATTGCCAGTGGTTCAAAGCCGTATGTCAGTGATGGCAGAAATTTGGCGGCCACGATGTTGAGAATGTGGCTGGTGGATTGTCCGTTTAATTGCTTTTGAACAGTTTTGAAAGCAAATTGAAGCTGCTTAGCTTTGGATTCCCCTTGTTCTAGGTGCTGTTTAAACTTTAGTTGGTGGTCCAATAAGATTCCTAGGTATTTAAATTGGTCTACCTGGATTAGAGGCGTAGAATTTATCTTCCAGACAAAAGTTTTTTTTTTTCTGGAGCCACAGAAGCATATGATGTTAGTTTTCTTTAGGTTTATAGTCAGTTGTGCGTTCGAGAGGTACTGCGACAGTTTGGAGATCAAGCGTTGTAGACCGATGGGGGTTTTTGAGAAGAGCACAATGTTGTCTGCGTATTGGAGACTTGTTATAGGTGAGTGGGCAAATTTTGGTGGGTCTCTCTGGATGGTGCTTAGGGCACTTACTAGGTCCGCGGTATAGATGTTAAAGAGGCTGGGGGCCCGGACGCAGCCTTGCTTTAAACCGTTGGTTGTATGGAATTTCCTTGTCAGGCGTCAACCATCTCCTTTTTTCACTTGGACCCAGGTGTCTGTATAGAGATCAATAATTGCTCCCAGCAACTTTGGCGGCACGCCCCAGGCTTTCATTTTAGCCCAAAGATTAGATCTTGGCACTTTGTCAAAGGCCGCTTTTAGGTCCAGGAAACAAGTGTACAGCGGGGTGGAATTGTAAATAGCTTTGTAAACAAGGAGGGTTAGCACAGATAGATTGGTCAAGGTACCCACTCAGTCCTGGCCGAAAGCCTGTTTGTGTCCGGGGAATTATCCCTGTACTGGTCACCCAGGATTCCAGTTCTACCAACAAGTTGGAAGCGTAGATCTTAGCCTCCACGTCTATTAAGGCTGTAAGCCTATAGTTGTTAGGGTCTGAGCGGGACCCAGATTTATAGATTGGGGGCAGAATGCCTCCTCTGCATGATTCGGGAATGTTCCCGGTCTTTAGACTCTGACCAAATAAGGGTGTTAGTTGACTGGCCCAAAACGATGGTTCTTTCCTAAATAAGGCGTTGGGAAGCCCGTTTGGACCGGGCGCTCCGTCTGCTCTCAATGATTTTATGGTGTTTGAGACCTGCCTTAGTGAGAACAATTCCGTGTCTCCTGTAGTCTTTGGTGTCAGTAAATTCCCAGTGATTTTTGGAACTGGCATTAAACTCGGGCTGGACTGGGGAAGCTCCACAAGATGCTCGGCCTTGTTGTCCTTGAATGAATTGTACGAGGAATTGTATAATAAGTTGATATGACTACTCCAGAGCTGGTCCGTCATATCAGAGGTAAACTGGCGATGTTAGCCATTTAGCATAAAGTTTATTTTTGCCCAAAAATCTTTCGAATTCTGCAATTTGCTTGCATGGAGTATGGAGCACGCTAGTTTTTCCCTGTGCATTCACTTGGCCAGATTTATCTCTCTTTTTAGTTCTTTTTTTAGAGATTCGTATTCAGCGTGGGTTGTGAGAGCTGGGGATCTTTTTTACGTTCGGCCCTGAGGAAAGCGTTTATTTGCCTTTTTAATTGGCGCAGTTTCGGTGTGTACCATTCCCCACCTCTTTTTCTTATGGGTTTGCGTCCTCTGTTGTTGAATTGGTGTTTCTTATTGATCTCCATTACAAAGTTTTCCCAGGTTTTGACTATGTCTCTTGATGTTTCAGATAGTGGGAGCAATTCGCGGCATGATGCCATTAAGATAGAGAGATTTCCTTCATTCCAGTTTAGCCGTTTTAGGTTAAAGATTTGTGTATTCAAGGACAAAGGCACGGCCTTCTCTGACTTTGTGGGTTGAATGGTCAGGATGAGGGTCTGTGGAAAATGATCTCTTTCTATGAATTCCTGGATCCGGAAGTCGCTAATGTAGTGGAATAGGTCGGGGTCAGCCAGGGTGTAATCTAAGGTAGAGCCTGAGTTCTTAGAGACCCTCGTTAGGGCAGCTGGTCTGTCCAGATGGCCTCTCCCATTTAGGGTGTACAGATGAAGAGCTTCCAGTTCAGAGGCACATTTCCTTCCCAATGCACTTTGTCTGCATTGGTTTCCCTGCCGTGGCTCGATGTGAGCGGGGAGGGTTCCTTCCTGTCCACGAGTTAGGTTCAGATTAAAGTCTCCCGTTATAATCATGTTTTCGCTTGGGTAGGTTGATTTCAGTGTCTTGATTGTGATGACTAGATCTTTTATCCTTTTCCCTTTGTGTTTTCCACTGGGGTGCATGTAAAGATTCACGAACAGGAGGCCCAGGTTAGGGGAAACTTCCACTTTAATACACTGCATCCATGTAGAGTCTAAGTCGATGCAAATTGGTGACCAGGTGAAGTCTGTTGATGTGAAGATGGATAGGCCCCCTTTGGCCCTACCGGAACGTCCCTCCTTCTGGGCTGGAACAAAGAATTCTTTATATCCCACTAAAGGCGAGTTTTTGGTCTGCCATGTTTCTTGAAACAGTAGTATTTTAAATTGGGTTATGAACTCAATAAAGTCGTCTTCCTTCAGCTTTGTATTTAAGCCATTGATGTTCCATGAGCAGATCATGCAGCCCTGCTTTTCCCCTGTCGTTTGTTCTACTATCAATTCAAGCTGTGTTCCTGTGGGATTGTACCCGAATAGCGTGTTGAGGCCTTTCGGGCATATCTGCTTCTTGGTGAGCGAAGGTGATTGTAATTTGTCTTAGTCGCTGCACTTCCACTTCGGTACTGCTTCTTAAATCTGGCCCTTTGGCATTTTTCAAGAGGCTTATTTTTGGGATTTGTTTCCTCAGCAGGCTGGAATTTCGTGCAGGCTCCACTTTTTTTAGTTCTATGCCCCATGCGGCGAAAACCTCCCTATGAGACAGGATTTGATCTGTGATGGTATAATTGGTCCAAGTTGTAATCGTCGAGTCTGAGCCTAATTGAAGAGGGTTTGGTTTGAACTCTATTGATTCAAGGTTGCTCGATTTTAAGTAACGTAGGCCTGGGAGTTCTTCTAGAAGTCTTAAAATGGTCCCTCTATTCAGGATATCGTAGGACCCTCTTGAACAATATTGTGGAATAAACTCGATTTTTTTGCTTGACGTGGATCGCTTTAGGATTTTTGGTCGATTGCTCTCTTCATTAGGTGGGGGGGCCGTTCCTACCTGGTCAACCTCTAGCTCTGATAAGTGTGAGTTTACCATCTGTACGCTGTTGGCGAGGTCTTGTCCGTTGAGGACTGGAGCATGAAATTTGCCGCCCTGTGTGTCTCGTGAGTTGGCTCCCTTGATTTTTGCGGCATTAACTAAGAAAGCTTGGCTGTTGATGTCTGGGACTTGGCTACATGAATTCTTGTCGCTTAATTCCGTCCTTTGATTGACTTTTATGTTGATTTCAGGCTTTTGAAGTGGTGCCTTGCAATTTAGTTTTTGTCCCGCAGGTTTAAAGATACTGAACACTTTTAATGCGTTCAGATTTGCCGTAGTGTGACCTGTTGCTCCTTTTGAAATTAAGGGTGCCTTGGTGGGTGAAGAATCCTTCGACGTGGTCCCTTGCTCTGACATTGTTTTAGTTTGGAGTGGGACGCACTCGGAGTGCTGTTTAGCTTCCTTGATCACGGAATTGTTATGGATTTTTCCGGAGAGGTTTGAGGGGCCCTTCGGTTGTGTACTTTTGCGTTTCTGGCTTTCCTTAGTCGCTTCCGTTCTCTCTTTGTTAGCGTTGGAGCCTGTTTGATGTGATTAGCGGTTGGCGCAGCGTTGGGAATTGGCTCCTGAATTAACTCGGCTGCCTCTATACGGTTAACCAGGTTGTTGTCATCTAGGCTTGCTGGCGACCCGTTTTCCTTTGCTGGGGGGGAGTGTGGATAGTCTTGCGATTCCAGGCTCTCTTCGCCCCTGCTAGCAATGGTCAACCTTGTCAGCCTACCAGGGTCCTCTTTAGAATGCTGATTGCCGGTTGGATCACTTGATGTTTTGGTTGTTTCCATTGTTTCCGTGGGGGAGTATTTTGACGAATCCTTAACAGCCCCCAGTATTTGAATCATCAGACTGGGTACTGTGGCCAATTTGTCTATTATATTGGAGCAGTGACAAGTGTAGAATGTATGATCTTTATTCAATTGAACCTTGGTGATCGTGGTATTTAAGTCTTGAAGGTTTGCTTCAATCCCCTGGACGTGAGACGCCAGGAGGTGGAGAAGGTCGCCTTGAGTATCCAATTTGTCCGCGTGATAGGACATGGCGGCTCCTATGGTTTCCATTGTCTTTAATAATTGCGGCCAAATGGAAACCGCTTGACTGTTCTCTGGCGATTCCCCCCGAGAGTGTCTGTGAATGGAGATCGGTGATAAAGCTGAGTAGACTAAGTGTTGTGGTTGGATAAAATGCTCACGCATTTGGTCGCACCCTGGTCTTTTGTCAGTGCTCTCTTCCTTCCCAGGACCTTGATTGTGTTGAGTTGGTAACTTGCAAGAGCTTCGTTCGAGTTTTTCTGTCTCAATTGCTATTAAATTTAGTTGCTGTAGCTTCGGTGTCAGACAATCTTTGATAGCATCGGTGTCTTCCGTGACTCGTCCGGTGGAAAGAGAGCAGTGCTTTTTTTCCAAGCTCAGCGTAGGCTGACTGATCGTTGGACTGTAAGAGTTTGCCTGTAGCGTAGAGCACGTTTTTTCAATGCAGGGATACACCTGAAACTGCGGAGGGGATTCCTCAATTGTAGTCGTGGACGTATTCTGGATTGGGTGTGCATTCTGCAAACTCGGCTCTTGAAAAACCGAGTCATCAGCTGCGTCCGGGGCCCAGTGTACTAGGGCGCGCGCCGGCAATATGTTGGTCATTTGTGGTGGCTGAATGGATGGTTCCCCCTTAACTTGCTCTAAGTCTTTAGCTATTTGTTGGATCTTTAAAATGTTTGACCAGAGAGGGCCGGACCCCTTGCACCCAGAATTCCTTCTTGACTTTGTAGTCTGGGCTTTGCTGGGTTCGCTGTAACACCTTAACCGATATGGTGGTGGTACGGACCGTTGGGCTTCCTTATTTGTGCCCTCCATGTAAGCGTTATGATGTAAGCTGTTGCGTTTAGAGCCTGAGTCTTGTACTGGGGGTACCTTCCCGCTCCCACCCCCAGTGGAAAGTCTATGACAAACTTTGAGGAAGTCCGTGATCAGTGCCCTTTTGCTTGCTTTTAAATGCAGGGCCTGTTCGCTATGTGCCGGGAGTGATGTTACATCTCTCGAATTGTTTCCCTCATTATTCACTGCAGGGCTGCTGGTTGTGCTGTCCATTTTGTTGATCCTGTTGGCTCCTTCATCCGAGCTTAGTAAACCAGGAATATCAAATTGATGTTGCGTGCCCCGGGGGTTTTTTGCGAGGTCTGCAGAGTTAGTTGCAGGGGCTGTTGTACTAAAGCCTCGAACTTCCTGGGCTAGCTTTGTGGGACTCTTACCCCTGCCCATGGCTGTCCCTTCGACTTCCTCCCCCACCTCTTCCGCCGGCCCGTTGGTGGGCGTGCGTGGGGGACCCCCCTTGACTTTCTTTGTCTTCCCCTGTGATGTGGATACTATGGCGTCCTCGCCTCGTAGTCTCCCCGACCTCATGCTGCTGCGATGAGGGCAGGGCAGATTGACCCTTTGATTGATGATGAGGTGGTGGGACGATATGCAGGCTGGATATGCAGGCTGCGTAGATAAAACAAAGATCGCCTTCTTTGTTGCTTTGTTACTTGTGTCTCTGTTAGCCGTTAGCTGTTGGCTTTTTTAACTCTGTTCACTTTTGTTGTAAGTTTGTGATGAGTTGTGGCGAATAGCGTAGTAGGTTTATTATCGGTTTATCTGGTTTGTTGTCTAATTTGCTGCTGGTTTGGTTTTGCCGCTGATGAATTAGAATGGGAGAGAATGGCAAATGGCGGAAAGTAGCAGCAAACTGCGAACTGCAAGTGGTGAATGGCAATCGGGCAAACAAGCGGAGCACACGGGGGGCCACAGGCTGGGAGGACCTAGTCTACCCGCCTCCCTGGAACCACCCCCCGGCTCTTACTTTGCGGCGACCTCTAACGGCTGCCGCGCTTGCTTTCGTCTTTCCCTCCCACCAGTCTCCGCCTCTCACCTTGCAGGCACCTTGCAGGCACCTTGCAGGCACCTTGCAGGCACCTGTTCGCCTATTTTCCAAGGCGCAGTTGGCGGCTCCACCTCTGCTGGCCAGCTGAATGCAAGACAGTTTGTCAGGTGTTTTGCGGGGGGGGACGGCCCGACTCACCAGATGACCCACGGCAAAGCGCTCTGCAGCTCCCGGCTTCCAGCTCCCGGCTCCCGCCTCCGTCAGGCCGCTCCCGCTACTCCCGCATTTTGAAACCCTTGAGGAGCTACTGAAACGGCTTCTGGGCAACTCGCTATGACTCCCGCCACTCTCGGGCCGCCCCCTCCGTTCCGTCCGGCGTTTCGGCAAAAGGACACCGCCTGCACCAGCACCTGGAAAACCGCCGTAGCTGTCAGGGGTCTCTGAGAGGCGATAGCGGTCGGTGGTCAGCTCTGGCCCTGGCGGGCGGGCGACTTTGCCCCACTTGGTAGTCCAGGCCCTGACTCCCTAAATCCTTAGCTTCATGGCCCACTTAGCCCTGTATCCTGTTCTTCCATTCATGTTTCTTTTAGTCTACCCAATCCTTCTTGCTGTGGTCCTCTAAGTATCCTTGGTCCTGGTCCCTGGCCTGCTTATCCTGAGTCCTCCGCAATCTGGTCCTGATCCTCCAGGCCTTAGTCCACTTGCTCCTTGTTCTCATGGTTCTTGTTAGAACTGGGGGTCTCTAGTTGGCAGAGATAGGTACCAATGTCCAAATAGGGACCCTTGCTTCTAGTCAGGGTAAGGAGGAAACACTCTTAGATAACCTCTGCTCACCCTCTGGGTAGCTTGGCATGAGCAGGCAAGGCTTATCAAAGGGAATGTGTAAAGTATTTGTACCAAGTCAGAAAAAGAAAGGGAGGTCTCGATAGAAATCCAATGAGGGACAAGTAGGAAAATATTTGAAACAAACGGGTCCCTAAAGTTTAGCCACTAGTTATGGCATCAATCATAAACAGAAGTACTTGCATCCATTGGTAGCTCAAAAGAACCACTAGTGCCACAGTTATCAGAACAAAATCACAAAAAATATTATCACAATTACCAAAAAATATTCTTAAAAATACATGATTTATTTAATACAATACATTGTTCTGTACAGAAATACGATAAAAACAGGTTAAAAATATGTCAATTTCATAGACACATATAAAAAGGAAAAACAGGTTGTCGACGCAGTGTTTCGGTTTTTGCATTTTTTACACCTTCTTCAGGACAGTTTTTCTATATAATAAAAAACAAACAATTAATTGACTTCATCTTAACTCTTTGTACAATATTAAATTTACACAATAAAAAGCTTGTCTAAACAAAGCCAGAAACATTAAAAAACATTAAAAAAACATTTTTAACGGCACTGGTTTTATTCAAGGTTCTAAGCTACGGAGCAATATTTATACCTAAAAGTTCATATGAACTCATATCTTGGCTAAACATATCTGTAGGGTGCGACACAGTACTACATTCCAGTTTGAAGTTAGTTATATTTAATTGGCATTCACATCTATCCAGTGTTAATCTGATTGCATACCTCCAATAGTTTGTTTTTTACTTTTATACAAGACACCACAGTGTATAGGAGCTCACACTTCCAGTTATGGGATCATGGGGTTTACTTCATCAGATATAGGAAATTAATATCCCTCTTGTTAGCTACAACCTTCAAAAAGAAAGGGAGAAATCAAACTTGATATGCTGGTTTTATCGTTTTTGATAAATCATGCCACTTAGCCCGAAGCTTTTACCTTATAGTTTTCAAATTTTGACAGTGTATATATGTACACTGGAGCCACCGTAGTCTTTCTTTAACCGCATCGCTGATGCGGCGATTTTTGCGCTGTGCGGCTATTTTCTAATTACCGCGATACATGACGAGCTCAGCTCGTCATCAGCACACGCCACCGGTGGGTGATGACGAGCTGAGCTCGTCATCAGCATCGAAGGGGTTAAAAAATACTGCAAAAAATAAATATGAAATCACAATAAGTTTAAACGGGCCTCACTTGCCAAAGCTCTTTGTTATAACCAAGGCTCACATTAGATAACTCACCAAAATCAATTTGGAAGGCTTAAATTACATGCGTGATTCGATAAGAGCATGTCTCTTAGCGACACAAATGTCAGGGGTTGTCCTCCTGCAGTGGTATTTCAATTTACCATCTGTAAATATCAAAAAGAGCTCTTACTACCTGTGTTTTTTTCATACATTGTAGCATTTAGTTATATAGTGCTCCACACAAATATCATCTATTGTATCCCTATATGCGTGTAATTGATATTCCGTTCTTGTTTAACTCACATTCATCCATTTAATCAAATGGTATTCAAATCCATTGTTAAATTCCTATGTTAATCACTATTCTTATTTGATCTCACTTGAACGTAGCTACTATGTTGTCATGGCATGTTAAAAAGCTGGCGATTATATGATAGGTATGCTAACTCGACGGAATGTCATAAATTAGCATATCTTTTAAATTCTCCTGTCACATTTGACCAATACTATTATCGTTATCTTCTATTTATTTAAAACGTTAAATGCCACCATTCACAAAAAAATTGTGTACGAATTAGCAGATTACTTAGCTTTACTAGTGTGGTATTGACCTATAGTGTTAGTATTATCGTGTCGCCACATTATTGCGAGCTGGTATTGTGGGCACGCAGCACCACCATCCCCAAATCTAAATAGAGTGCTACAGTGCCACACATTAACTAAATCGCTTTATAATCTATACAGAGAATATCTAACTTTTTGCCATTATACTGCTAACTTGCCTTCCTTTACTTAAACTAGGCTCATATTAAAGGAGATTCTAGTAAGAGATGCTCTGCAATGGTTCCTTACCTGAAAACAAAATTGCGGCCTCCCTGCCCTGAGTACACAGGCTCCAGCAACAATGATCGAAGCGTGCCATTGATTCACTGGGCTATTTACGCCCTTCCGTATTCGCACAATCTCGCGAGATCAGTATCACGTGATGGCATCGGTTTAGATCGTGGTCACGTGATAACTTCAGTGCATGACTTACTTTTTTCTGACTTTTTTTTCCCTGACTTTTTGTATATCTCGTAACCTTTATTGTTCCCCAACATTATGTACATTAGGACATAAGTCCTATCCCATAAACAGCAACAGCGCTGAGTATGTCAAATGCTTATTAGGGAACATATACTCTCTATTAAGCAATACATTGCGCATTTATATATTCTTACATTTACTAATGGTCACAACATTTTTTGTACAAGATCACGCAAATATGAACAAATACTTCGATCTCCATTATCATAAAGTTTAAGTGTGACCAAGACAAGGGGATTCGGCGAACTAAAAATCGCCAACGACATGCCTGTAATCTTCAATGGCTTAGATAAAAATGTAACTCAGTATGATTCAGGTTGGGAAAGGTCACATAATTAAATTACAAAACACGTTCCCAATCCTCCCTGTTATTAAGCCCATTTGTCACAGTGTTAAAACGGGACATATAATATTGTTCACGTTTTTTACTTTTTTTGTTAATGCCTCTATTGTTCATATATAACCCTAATAAGCATTTGACATACTCGGCGCTGTGCTGACATGGGAGTTCACAGACTGCACACAGGCACTGCGGTGGCAGGCCTGAGACACCACTTTAGAGCTACTCATGTGGGTGGCACAATCAGTGCTGCAGGCCCACTAGTAACATCTGTTATCACCAGCCCTGGCACACTCAGTGCACTTTACTAGGGACTTCTTGGTGACACAAATATGCCAATCATGGATAATCAATCATAACAACAATTTACACAGGGAGCACTTGCACTTTGGCACTGATCAGCAGTGGCAAAGTGCCCAAAGAATCTAAACCAGCAAAAACAAAATCCAGCACAGCATCAAAAATACAGGAGGTAGAGGCAAAAAGATGGGGGAAACCACGCCAAAGATGCCAGGTCTAACAGTTCTGCAATAACTTCTTCTCACCCACCACAGATCGCCTTACCCGTTACTAGTTCTGATGGTCCGAGACTCACAGTTCATGACAGCCTTTTCACTTGCTTGCTCTGTACATCTTGGTCTGTCTGGTCATCATTCTCATGTACTCCCTGATCCTTTGGATCTCAGGTCTCCTATTTCACAAGCTCATGGTCCTAGATCTTTTCACCTTCCCCACTGTCTTTCTGGTTCCTTATCATTCTACTCCTGGCCTCCATGGCCCAGATAATCCTGGTTTTTATTTTGTGACTCCTTAGTCTGGTCCTCCCATATTGGATCTTCTGGTGCAGGCCCCACTGGCCTAGGTCTAAACAGCCCTCTTAGTCCTCCTGTCTTCCTGCCCCATTCTAGTATTACTAGTCCTCTTGATTTGTCTGTTGCAGGTTATTCATGTTCATTCGACCATATTCTGCTGTGTCATAGTCCTACTAGAAATGGTCCTCCTCTGTCTGGTCTTCCTTATACTTGTGGCACTGGTCTTTCTAGTTCCCATTTTGCAGTTCACCCTGGTTCATGTAGTCCTCGCAACCGGTTTAACGTCTAAATCTCATGGGCTGTCTGATCCTGGGCCCATTGGGCTTGGACTTTTTGGCCTTCATAGTTCTCCTGTCCTACTGTTTTAGGGTCTCCCCGTCCTAAAAGCCCTGGTCCTTTTGAGTTGTGTTCTTCCAATTCCTGGTGAATTTGCTTCTACCCCTTGGACCTTCTTGATATGATCTCTGTGGTACTGGACCCCCTGCCTCTGGTTCTTTTGTCCTTTCTTCCTTTGTTATCCTAGTACTTATCCTTTTCGGTTTGTCCATCTGGGTTTGCTACTCCTGGCCCTGGTCATCCTCATTCCTCTGGTCCTGGTCAGTGCCCTCTGGCCCTACTAATGCTTCTTGTTGTGCTGGTCCAGGGCCTTCTTCTCCTTCTAACCCTGGTCTTTTTGTTCCTTAGGACCCTCAACCACTGGGTCCTGATTCCCCAGTTCACCATCCTCCTGACCCTCCTGATTTCTTCCCCTAGTTCTGGTGCCTTAGTCCTGTTCTTCCTCATGTTTGTCCTTTGTCATCTCTGGACTAGGCAACCCTGAACCTGATGAAATATGTCTCCCTGGTCCTCGTGACTCAGTTCATCCTAGTACTCTCTGTGGTCCACATCCTGGTCGGTATTCTCCTTCTGGTCTTCATCATCCTACATGTCCCCTTTTTTTTGGCTTCCAGATTACTTTGCTGAGACAACATGGATGTATACGAGGGCCAAACAGACACAGGGTCTTTCCCACTTAAAGCACTGTTTAGCATGTTACAAATTAAACTGCCATACCAAAGATATGTTGGGTGTATGACAAAAATGTCAGTGTGGATAAAAGGGTCCATCATAACATGGGAGAAATAAGCATCTATGCCTGAAACCCATTCTGATGGGTAAATAGTATGAAAAAAAGTGTGTTTATTCCGCTGGCAGCTGAGTGATTAGACGCTCCTCCCATGAATTACCCAGATGCATTACTTACTTGTTCTGATTTCACTCCCCCTGTTCTTCAAAAGCCCCATTTTTGTGTCTGACTCAATTTACCTTCTGAAAGTGTCCCAAAGCACTATGCCCTCAGTTGCCTAATATAAGTGCCCCTCCCTCTGTTGACCATATACCACCTTTCTCTCTGCGTACCCTATTTGCTTCTGCTGAGCCCAAACCTCAAAAACCATCAATATGAAGATCAGCAACATTTAAAAAAAAAGAATCTAGAATCGTGTTAGACCATGGCACAAATTTAGTGAGAAAGCATGGGTGTAACTGCTGTTAGCTGTGGCAAAAAGCAGCAGGTGGTTTCAAAGAGAAATGTGTGTAAAGGATATATTTAGTACTAAAGAAATATTAAAGTCATAAAACAAGCAAAATAGATTGCAAAACCTACTCAGGTAAAAGGGAAAATAATAACTAAATGAAACAAAAAACCGAATTAAGAGAACCAAGGGAATTGAAATATTAATTGATTAGTTCATGAAAAAGCTCATAGGAAAATGGAGTTATAAAGTCAATGTAAATATATGTTCATTAGCAAACAAGTGCACCAGGGTCCATACGTGCATAAAAAATAAAAAAATTAAAAGCAGTTACCAGCACTGTATTGCCTTGTAGCGTCTGGGAGAGCTACGTACCCTAATAGTCTGATGCCCTCAAATAGTTCCCATCTTCCTGGGGGGTTTCTTGGGACTCAAAAATGATTCAGGGGAGACAGAGCTCTCTACCCTTGCTTCCTGATATTGCCAAGAGCGCCAATTTTTCAGATGCTGGATTTATTTTTCCGGGTCACTCTTAAAGCTCCCAGACTACAATAGAAGGCTTTCATGAACCCTATCACTGATGACAGAGAGAGGCAGGCTCAACCATTCACTTCAACCGGGACTTCAGCCTTCCAATCTGTTTTCTGGTAAAATATCGGAGGAACCCTTGCTCTGGAGAATGTTTCAAAATGTGACGTCTTCATGGCCTATATTTTAAGCAAAGATTTCAAACCCAGGGGTTGTCTTATTTATACGAAGGAAGCTCCCCCTTGAAAACCAACCATGCCAATTTCTGAAGTTACCCCTCTACACCCCTCCATTGCTAACATATAATGTGTGGTGCACAGAGCACCTTAAGAGATTCCTGTGACACTAGAACACTGTCTTTCTTGAAAATGTCACTCAACAAGCTTCCACCCAGTTCTTTGTCCCTTTGCCTGGGCCATTTGATGTTTCATTTCACTCCCCTTGCACACATTGCAAGAAAAAATGAACAGTATTTAATTACTCTTCCCACCCTTCCAGCCAGCAGGTCCAGGGGTTTTCCACACCTCATCAAAGAGGAAATTGTTGCCATTGTAGAGAACCAAGCAGGACTAAAGACATTAATGCCCAGATTCTCAGGCAGAGAAATATTATTTTTATAAAATTATCATGCAATCTGCTTAACAAAAATACATGTTCACCACTGAATTCGATTTTAATAAGTATTACAATGGTGCATGAATGATCTCTATAGCTTCTTCCAATCGTGAGATGTGGAAAAAAGATTTTTACTCATATGCAGAATTTTACCACAGAAAAATATACTAGCATAACATGGGCAATGAGAATGTACTCTTGGTATCCTTTTACTGGAAGGAAACAACAGTGTAACTATTAGGCATGCCCTACCGTTGGACTTTATGCACCGCAGACCTTGCAGGCATCTAGATACTACCTATAATTAACCAATGTCAAATGTAGCCTTTGAAAAATGCCAGAAAACATTTCCTTTGTGATATGTCTTTTGCAGTCTGGCAGACAGCAGTTCAGGGCGGCACTGGCAGTGCTGAAGACAAACATTTAATTTCACTCAAGTGAGCGCATCTCTTGGCACTAGTGAGCCAAGGTGGTGATAGACTCTGGACAGGGAACCTACAATGTGGATTTCCACATTTTAAGTGTGTTCCTTTACTTCAGCAAATTTGGCTCTGCTCCAATCTGAATGTGAATGTTGTTTCCTGAGTTTTAAAGCCCTGCCTACGTCTTATTCTTAGCTTGAGGGATCTCAGATAGGCAGGATGTCAAAGAGCATTTATTGGCATATTGAAATGTTTAGTAAGGAATTTGCTGTTTGATTTGCTGACAATTGATGCCTCATTCTAACTAGAGAAACATTTTATATAGCAATGCAATTAGAGAAATGTTGATCCTGTTCAGTTAAAGAAATCTTGCACTTCCCATGGGGTTAAGTGCAGGCAGTTTTAGCAGAACCTTGGTCATCTTGCTGTTCACCCTTTAGCTACACAAGAAACCAGAGGAGACAGCATATCCCACTGTGTTGTGTACTTAAAAGTGCACCTGCAACAAAACATCTGAGTTTGCAACATATATGTTTTGGAAAGCCACATAGGACTTCTGGAGTATCCAGTCAATTTGCAGCAATGATCACTAGAGAACAGAGTGCTTATGAGGAGTTTCTGATATAAAGGAAGGGACAAATGAGGGGATTGTTAGGACTATACCAGAAGCAACAAGTACCAAGACTTCCCAGTTACCAATTGTTCAGACCATTCAAGCAACAGAATACCAAGCTGATACATTTAATAGCTGTCTGTCCATTGGTCAAATAGTCACAGTTTCTGTTACAGAAATGCAGCAATAGGCTCAATTAGCTGCTACTCTGACATCCAATAACATCTGCTTCCTTCAACCTATGAACTTAACACATCTAAATGAGACGCGAAAGTCTGGAAAATATCAGGATATTCAACTTCTTGCTCCCACCAATAGTCAGACGTGATAAAGCTGTTCTGGAAGTAGAACTGTCTGCCCCGTGCCGAACAGAAGAAGAATACAGCATTTGTCTAGATGAGCCTCTGTGTGAGGTGCACATAAAAGGCAATGTATGTAAGTTAGGAAAAGGGATGGCGTCTCCTGGTGAGGGAGAACGGGAACAGAATTCTCAGGTGAGAGTAGTTGGCCTATGTTTAGAACTCTTACATTGTTACTTCTTCAATGCTCTTGCTTGCAAATCGATTCGCTTCTGGTGTTGAAGAAAGTGAATGGGTCATTCTTTGAGGCTTCTGTAGAATTAATCTAGAGTGTGGGCTTCCTTTCAGTCAAGGGGGCATATCTCTGATTAGGGTCAGTAATAAACTGGCTGACACCCTGCATATCCTTTTTGTGATGTATCAATGGTGTATGTTCCTGTATGTATCTGATGGCAAAGCACACGGGGTTGATGTTGTTCTCCTTCTACTGGGGCAGCCATTGCAGGGGATGGATCCAGTAATATCAGATTATAGGCCTATGCGTAGAACACATTGCCTCCATTCGTTCACGGTTACGGCACCTCCCTTGCTCCCTTGTACCAGCTCTGAGACATCTGAATGTCTGGATGAAACAATAAAGGGCGTTCACTTTTAATCCAGTGCAGGGAAAAATGTATGTGTGAAGATGGTATAGAACAAAACATGTCTTGGTACACTGACCCATTCAGTGGCACTGTACACGTTATGAATGCTGGTTACCGAGACAGTCCTGATTAATGTGAGCACTCATAATGTGGATACATCCAATGGTTCCTCCCTTCTGTGCATCCATTGGTTCCTCCCTTCTGTACATTAGTCAATTCGTGCAAAATGGCCAATTTTAATCAAATATATTTAATGTTTGGTAAATTATTTTTAAAGGTTAGGCTGTGCTTCCTCTGATTATTTCTCATCCCAGCTCGGATTCACGAAGTGCCCTCTGTTGTGCACCAGATAAGTATGATTTGGTTTGTCTGGTTCAGGGGCATGGGTGGCATTTATGCACAACTCAAACTTACCAAGTCTAGGAAGGTATTTTGTAACCTCCATTACAGTCTTACTTTTGGGAACTCTCTACCTAGAGGGAGGGGGCATTTATTGTACCTCCTTTGTGATGTCTATGGGCAAGGAGGGTAATCCACCCAC
The DNA here is from genome assembly GCF_964263255.1 of Lissotriton vulgaris. Taxonomy (NCBI): domain Eukaryota; kingdom Metazoa; phylum Chordata; class Amphibia; order Caudata; family Salamandridae; genus Lissotriton; species Lissotriton vulgaris. The sequence continues at coordinate 1,086,647,360 of NC_141695.1, read as the reverse complement.
CTCCATCTAACAGATAGGCAGAATTCTAAAAATAAAAGTTAAAACAATTGCCTAGGGAGCAGATAGCTGCCTCGGTGCCCTGTTCCCAGGTGCTATCATGACACCTAAACCACAGCCTCTTGTCCTGACCCACCTTAGCCCTCTTTTTTTTTATCGATGGTGATGTTGTCCCAGGACAGCTGGCAGCTGTCTTTGGTGCCCTGTCCTAAACAGCGAAAAGGAAGGGGACTGGGTTACCATTCCAGAGACTCAATACCCCTTTGAAAAAGTAAGGATTAAGAGCATCAGAAGACCAAATCGCCAGCTGCCCTTTTAACCCAAACTAACGCACACTGGAGCAGCAATTAGCTGTCCTCAGCATTTTTCGCTCTGGAAACAGTGAGGGTTCACAAAGAGCTGCTCTGGTGCCTTGAATCAATTGCCAACTGGGCACCGAGCGGCAGTTTGCTGCTTTATGCAACCCCCTGCCCTTAGGAAAGATCGGGAGGGGAAATATCCTCAGCCTTTCAGCAAGGTTGTGAGGTGATTGCGGACTGAATCCCCCAAGTTAGTGGGTGAAGCAAAGCTGGGCGGTGAGGGTTGTATTGAATCTACATCCTCTCGAAAGGCAGAGTTTTGACCAATAATTGTAACCCTCTTCCTTGGGTAAAGTCGCAGGTGCAAACAATGCACCGACCCTGGGACAAGGCAAACAATTATTCCTTTCATCGTTGGACCAGGTGGTGGGAAGGAACAATGCACAGAAAGGGAGCACATTTGGGAAAGATCTTGTTTCTTGGGTGGGACTAAGTTCCCCAGCAGCCCCACTTTGCTAAGCCCTGCCCAGGGTCAAAGGACTTTGTGTCATCGTGCTATAAAGCACTACCTTGAGGCCGCAGTGTGGGACGCACCCGGGCATGGGCCTGGGAAAAGCCCGGGCTCGTTTTCACCCATCGTCAACTAGAAGAAACTGGGCTGGGTCATCCCTCTTGGTCCCAGGACATAGCTTTTGCTGATGGTGAGTTTTCCTAAGTTGTTGTATTGTACTATGTGACACTGATTCTTATGCTTATTACAAGGGAGCAATCCTTGCCTGTGCTCAATTAGATGAAACGTGGTCAAATACAAGCTCCCTAGGGATAGAGACAATGCTATTGCAAAAATATCAGAAGCACTATACTTGACTCCTTCCTGTTCCGTGCTGTTGGAGTAATTACTAACGAAATCAATCTTGCGGAGAGACGCTTCGATATCAGAGAGGGCCCTAACTGTTCCTTAATGGGTCAGCCTGGGCACCATCTATGTTTGGGAAGTGAGGACCCGCCCTGCAAAATGTTGACCCGCCCTGCAAAATGTTGCCCACCATCCAACGTGCCTGAAATGCAAGCTCATTCACCATCTACTAGCTTTGTTAATAACTCCGGTTCCATTAAGGCAAGTGGCTGTGGGCTTTTGGCTAAAAGAAAGCAAAATCCCAAGCAAGTGGGTACATCCAGAGCATCCAGAGCTCAAAGGATTACTTATAGGAACTATCGGCCAGATTCACAGAACTAACTTAACTAACTTAAGACACTGAGAAAAATCCTAACTTTAAGACTTTCGGTATTCACAGAAGGCATTTAGGAGTTCTAAAGTTAGGACTCCTAACTTTACTACTCCTAAACTGAGAAAAATCCTAACTTTACGTCTTTCGGTATTCACAGAAGGCATCTAGGAGTCCTAAAGTTAAGACTCCTAACTTCTGTGAATACTGAAATGAGTAAGTGGCTTCTGTGAATACGAAAATTAGTAAGTGCCTTCTGTGAATGCCAAAATGGTAGTAAGTTTAGGATTTTGTCTTAAGTTAGTTCTGTGAATCGGGCCCATTGTGCCCATCTCTGTGCAGCCTAGCCTGTCTTTATCATCTCAAAATGTAGTATCCAGTGAAGCTCTAAATACTGACTGGGATTTTGTTCTAGGGAAAATTAAATCCATTGTGGTTGTATGTGTTACTCCGGTGGTGGATAGGCAACGTAGCCTGGAAGATGATATGACATTATCTAAACCAATACAAACACGATGGCTCACCCGGCCTCTGCCCAGCCAGCCTAGTTTAGTAGATAAAAGCCTTTGGCTTTGAGCAACGTCCCTAACTCAGGTTCACAACCACCCCATGGAGATATGGTTTCTATTGATGATCAGCCTTCCTCCTTACAAGGCGAGGGAGCCTCAGTACTTTGGGTACGAGTGTAGAGGTTCGCTGGGAAGGTCTATGGTCTCCAATGGATTACCTGATCAGGGTAATGAGTCTCAGGTTCAGTCTTTCCCCAATAAGTCATGTTTAAATCATCCCCCTGAATGTTGCCCCTATGTAGCCATCATAAGTGATGTACCACATTTAAACTCCTTAAGGGAGGAATTACATCCACCGTATTCCAAGTGCCATTGGATATAATGCACTTGTAATAAGGCGGATGGGATATCCATCACATTTGTGGTAGATTAACCTGTCTGCCTAACTCTAAATCAGGCCCAAAGTATGCCACCAGTTGACCCGAAATTCTGATTTTAACAAAAAAAATGCAATGATATCTTGTTTGTGGTGAGGGTTTGGTGTGTTGGTCCTTCGACCAAACAATCCATAGGGGACTATATTGTGATTAATTGCAATACCACTGGTCTGGCTTGCTGCTCTATTCAGTACTGTGCAAGGAGACATTTGCAGGGTACTGATATTAACATTGTTCCTTTAGGCAATTTCTACAAACACTTTACAATTTAGGACGGAGGCTGGGTGCGAGAATCCATCACCCAGGGCAGATGAGTTAGCTAGATTTACTGTCACTATCGCTCACAGATTTTTTCCTTCGTCAAACTTGGCTGACATTGGCTGACACTCAGAGACCCCAGATCTCTTTACAGAGATTATTCACATCCAAGTGGTTAGTCCTATTACTGGGGATCGTGCCAAGGACAAGGTATCCTAGTTAAGATGGTCAGTTGGAATATATCAAGTGTCAGGTACGGGATTAGCATCAGGATCCCAAGTGGTTTGACTTTATCTCACAGTTTGATATAGTCATGTTGTAAGAAACCTGGGCCCTCTAGAAGACTATATGTGATGGCTATAAGAACTTTACAATATTTGCAGTGTTCTCTTTGGGCCAGAGAGAACGCGGTGGGTTGGCCATCTTGGTAGGCATATCGATGCCTCTAAAAATTGTCCCTGTAGTTTTAGATCACAGTGGGATCCAGGTTGTGTAGGTTGTGCTACTAAATAAGTTAAATGTTTTCCTAATTAATTTCTATAATTCAGTGTATGAACTGGCCTGTCAGAAAGGGACACTTTTCCAGGTGATGTCAATCATGAATGCTAGCTCATCTAACCTTTGTAATGCTTTTATTTGTATACTTGGAGGTGACTTTAACACTAAGTTGGGTACCATTACTCCAGTGATTTATCCTTTCCTGCTGATCTGCCCACTCACTGTGCATTAACTCATCAGAGAGGTTGGAATCTATATAAAGCCTAGTGCAACTCGGGACTTTCTAGTGTGGTGGGTGACCCCCCTTTAACCAGCCCCCTACTTTTGTTCGATGGGGTAGTGGTTCCACAAGTGATTATGTTTTTATTTCTCTGAACCTGGAATGTTTTTTATACTCTCGGCAGAGTTACAGAAAATTGCTAGTGATCATAACCTTATTGGATTTTCTCTGAACCTACCTGTCGGTTCCTTCCTCCTGTCACTCCTGGGATAATGAGCCTTTCCCAGAAGGATAAGGGCCTAAGGCTAAAGTGAAAGTGGAGAGCAATTGCTATCCCCACCCTGACACATTTATTAAGATCAGAAAACCTGGCCATACTACTTGGCTGTCTTTTAAAAATTTATTCTTTGGCCTCTGATATTTAGATACTTTCTCAAGTTTGAGTATTTCTGTTAGGGCAAACATGCTAAACCTTTCAGGACTGAGAGGGCCACGATTGGTTCAATAAAGAATGTAGAGACACCAATCACAGGTTTTGAGAACTTATGAAAACTAGGCCTAGAGATCAGCAAAGTATCATGACTGCAAGACCAGATTATAAAAAAGCTATTAAGAAAAGGCAAGTTGAACTAAATGTGGAAAGATGGGAACACCTAGTTTCTACATGTAGAGATGGAGATTCAGGGGGGTTTTAGGAGACTATTGATGGTAAACAGTCTTTCCTACATTCATACGACGGTCTAGGGTCTAATATTAATCCAGAAGAATGGGTGACTCATTTTAAACAAATCTACACTACAGCATTTAGCACTATGGCTGAGCTTGCTGAGAAGCCCTCACATTATCCACTGCAAATGTCCTTTGAGACTTCAGAAGTCACTTGTGCTATCATGTCCAGCCACTAAGGCAATGGGCTCTCTTATTGCAATGTTTTAAACACTGCTACTACTGTTAAAATTCCAGATTCATGGAAAAGTGCAACAATAGTCCCGGTCTCGAAGAAGGGTAATAGACAGGATCCTTGTTGCTACAGACCCATATCACTGTTTGACTCTAAGTCAAGATTGTGGGGCGTGTCATCTTGAATCGAATTGAGCCTGGGTGCAGGATAACACTGTTCTTTGCCTGAGTATATTACAGTAAAGAAACTAGCAATTTTGTATATAGTCTTTATGGATTTAAGTAGTGCATTTGACTAGGTAAACCGGTCCAAGTTGTGGGATATCCTATCCCGTATTGGTAGGCCTTTTCTGCTTGTCAATTTCTTGCCTTACGTGCCTTGCATACAGAGCTTCTTTTAGATACGGTACTGAGGGGGAATGTACCAATTTATTTTATCTCTCCGGAGAAGTTTGGCAAGGCTGTGTCCTGGCCCCCATTCCATTTTTATTATATATTAACTATTTTTACATTTATAATTGAAAAGGCATGCCTAAAGTAAAATCTGCATTTATCCTGGCCCTTCTGTATCTCCATGACGCAGTCCTGCTCTCTGGCACCCTCAATAGCCTTAGGGGTCTTGTTGATGCCTTTGTCAGGCTTATGGACAGATTAGATCTTGATACGAATATCGCTAAAACACATTATATGGTGTGTGGAAGGTAAACCTGCAAAAACAGGCCAGTATCCATCTAGGGCAAAATAACTGGGAGGGTCAGTAAGCTTCCCTATTAGGGCAGTACATTTAATGTGCAGTATTGTTGGACAACTTGTCTTTCTAATCGCTGCATGCACTTTAATCGATCCAGTGGCGCACTGTTCAAGTTGCTCCTAGTGTTTTGCAGCAAAACCTATCCAGCTCCTGTTGTAAGTATATAAGTTGAAGTGTCTTCCCGTTTTGACCTATGGGACAGGTATAGGGAGATCAAGACTGTATGGATAACAGCTTCTGGTGTAGGCTGCTAGGATTGGCCCTAGGAGCCCCCAATATCTTTATGCACCAAGAACTGAAACTAGCATATGTGGAAGATACAACTAGATTTACCCCTTTGCTTTTATGGACAGTGGTATGGAGCAATCAGTATACTGCTTTCAGCTGTGATGTGATCTTGGGCTGTTTAAAGTGGCCATAAGAATCAGTGGCTTGTCCACGTAAGGTGGTTTGTGGATTCAATGGGCAGACCAGAGTTCTATACCTCCCCTCAAGCGCTGAGTAAGGGAGAGCGTGCAAAGATAAGGGAGCTATTTGTTATTCGTGCTGCAGAAGCCTGAGAGAGGCCTGGCCTGGAAAGATTTTCACTGAGATTTCTTGTTCATTAAAACCAGTGACGGGCCTGAGCCTTATCCTTCACTTGTGAGGTTTCCATGGGAAAGGTCTCTGTTAAGGAAATTCTGAATAGGTTCATTTAGAAGCCATCTCTGCTTTCCAGCTGGCTAGTGTGATCCAACCCTTATACAGCCTTACCCATGTGATGGCATTTCCCCCCAAACCTTAGAGCACTTTACTCTGTTTTGTTCATATTATGCACTGTTTCAACATAGATTATTGTTGTCCATTCTCAGAACTCGCGGTTTCAGCCAATAGAGGCAAGCCATTTTCTATCTTTGAATGGTATCTGAGTCTGCAGTTTCTTTTCCTGTAGGTGCCTTCTTAAAAAGTGCTCTATATTGGCAAAACACAGCGAATGTTTAGCATAACCTGATTATAACAAAAAGTGTGCCTATTAATTCAATGATTTTTAATGTTTCTTTTTAATATCGATATTTATTGGTTGGTGTATGCTTTATTCTTTTATTATTATTTTTTAATAATCAAATAAAGACTTACAAAGATGCACAGAAAAATGGCAGCAGAAGTGAAGTGGATGTTTATTAAGAGGAATGCATGGATAGGAAGGAGGATTGGATACATAGATCCTAGCAGCACCTAACTAGATCCAAAATCAAAAGAGCTTTCTACTGACATAAATTCTGGTCAAGGTGCAAGATTTAACACAAGACCAGTGTAAGCTGGCAGAAAGTGTAAAGGCACAAACTGAAGAATGAACCAGAAATCTAAGCCATTTGTGTCCAGTGTGGAGGAAATCAAGTAGTCGGAGATCAAAGATGCAACAATCAGTTCCATACAGCAAGGAATTAAAGAGTGTTTGTATGAGGAACGAAGACTGAATTATTTTCAGTGATCCATCCCCTGGCTAATGATGTCCCAGAGTCCAAATGTTCAAAGGAGGACATAATCTCTCAATTGGAGAAATTGATGAGGCATTTTTTTGTCCTTCATCTATTTTAGAATTGTCTATGTGTCATGCTCACAAAGTGCTATTTACTTGTCTATAATCAGGTGCCTGATCACAGACAGAGAACACTTGTTTCTCAGATCCGTAAATCAAAGAACAGGTTCTTACTCAAGCTTGAGAACATCAAGGGGTAAAAGGTGATAATGAATGTTGGACTTGGCCCTTTTTGCAGGGTCATCCCTGAACTTTTTGCCTTCTCCTATCCTTTTTTCTGACATGGTGTTGGTGGTTCTAGTCCTCTGGGCACTTTAGCACTGCTGTCCAGTGTAAAGTGCGTGTGCTCTCTGTGGTAAACATGGTAAGATTAGTCTACACCTGTTTGGCATATTTAATTTACCTGTTAGTCCCTTGTAAAGTGGTATCTCAGATACCCTGGGCCGGTAAATTAAATGCTACTGGTGGGTTTGCAGCGCTGCTTGTGCCACCCACCAAAGTAGCCTTTCAAATCTGTCTCAGATTCTGCCATTGCAGGGCCTGTGCGCGCAATGGTACTGCCGCTGTAACGTGACACCTAAAGTGTGCACCACGTCTGTGACCCCCCCTTTTACTACATGTCAGTCACCCCGAAGGTAGCCCCTAGCTAGCCCGATGGGTAGTGTGCATTGTAGGTAAAAGGTAGGACATTTACCTTAAGTGTGTGACATGTCCTGGTAGTGACAAACAGCCATTTTGGTTTCTCACAGCTGTGAGGGTGCCCTCTCATAGGAATGCATTGGGAATTCCCTGATAAGTGTTTCAGTGGTAATTCCTGATATGAGATGAGCAGCGTGGTCAAGTTTGTTATATTTGGAATAGTAATAATACATTCTGAACAATGGAATGCGCAGATTTATTATCACTATTTTAGAAATGCCACTTTTAGAAGTTGGCATTTCTGTGTGCTATGTGTTTGCCTGTCTGATGTGTATTGTATGTCTGGCTCCTGAGTGACAGGGGCTGGGGAGGTGTGTGTGGCTCCAGGGGAGGCATGGTGAGTCAGCGCTAAGCTGAATAGGGGATCTGCATTTCGAGTAGTGGGAGGAGTAGTCCCCTGACCCTGAATAGGTATGTGCCTGCCTGGGTGAATGCTGGCTTCGCCCCCTCTGGTGGTCTGATGACCGAGCCCCCACCTGACAAAGGGGAAGAGGAGCCTTGTAAACAAAGGTCTCCAATACCCCCCCAGAACCAGTTGAGGCTGGTTCCCCCAAGCCCTGTGCCAAGGGCCAAACAAACAAAAATGCTGCATATGTATGGGGCTGTGACCCCATGTTTTGGTGTGCTTGTGCTTCCATGTGCTTACTTGGACGTGCTGGGCCGTCATGAGGGACTGCCTCCCTGCTGGAGGGCCCTGTGTGCTAGCCTGCTTGCGCCCAGCTTTTGCCCCTCTGAAGTTCTTGGACTCCAGTCCTGTCAAGCGAAGGGGAGCATGTGGGCTCTGCAGTGCTGAGCTGCGTAATATCCCGCGGGAATCCCGATGTGGGGATTCCCCGCATTTCCAGAAGACACCGGGAGCCTACCCCACATTGCAATGGAAGCGGGAGCCCACCCCGCATTTTTGTGCTCCTATTAGCAAGAGCCGACCCCATATGTGTGTGCTCGTGGGGCGGGAGCCTACCCCGCCTGTTGTATTTATTTACAAGCAGGAGCCCACTCCGCATTTGCCAGGAGCCGCCATCGCGATCATGGGAAGCGGAAGTCAGGCGCCTCTGCCTGACTGTGGGCATGGCAACGACAGGAAGTGCCGGAAGGTGGGCGGGAGCCTACCCCGCCTTCATCAGCAGAGGAAGTTTCCGCGTGCCGGCAAAGTGAAGGAGGAGCCCCGCTGGCTCACCGGACGCAAAGAAGAGGAGACCGGAGCCTCGCGGGCTCCCTGCCAGAATCCTGCTGGGAGACTGAATCCCGGTGAGGGAGGCCGAGAGGAGGAGCCCGACCGGAGCCTCGAGGGTTCCCAGTGCAGAGACTTCCCCCGCAACGGACTAGACGGAGGAGTCAGAGGAAGCCCCGGTGAGTGGCGCAGAGTGGAGCGATGTTGGCTCTCCCTGCAGCGCCGTCGTGCCAGAGTTGATTGGCCTTTGGGGTGATTTTGACTCCCTGAGAGGCACTGTGGTCCCAGGCCTCATTATCACAGCTGCACCGCACAAGCATGGGCAGCTGCAACGTTGGGCAATATTGTTGTAGAGTCCCAGTGGGGGCTCAGGAGGCACGGCAGTGCCAAAGATCATTTCTCTCAGCTGCCCCGCGAGAGCATGGGCAGCTGAAAGAAAGATGGTCATTTCTCTTAGTAATGAGAAGGGAGGGTGAGTCCTGGCCCCCAGTGCATGATGCACATTGCTTTTGCTGCTTTGGCAGCCAGAGGGTCACTTGGAAGGCCCTATAATTCAGAGCCCTGACATTTTGGAGAAAGGGCATTTGAGCCCTGTGGAAGGCCAGTTGGCCTGGGGTCAGGTTTGGTTCCTTTGTGAACCAGGAGGGCACAATGCTCTAAAGGAAGGTGATGTATGCACGTAGAGAGTCACTAAGGTGCCCTCCTAATTGTAATTTCTGCATAATGTGTTTATGTGATGATGATGCCTAATGCTCATGTGATATAATGCTGATGTCATTATTGTACCAGTAGTTACTGGTTGTGTTATTTACTACTTGTGCTTTTTATGGTTCTGACAGTGGCCCGATTGGCCCTGTCATGTATATAATCCCCTGTGAATATTGCCTAGTGCCAATTGGCACAGTGTATATGTGTGATTATGATTCTAATGTGTTTAGGGTAATACAAAGGCTATTTTTGATATAACCTTATGTGGAGTTCCTTTTGTAGTGTGCCTAGTGTGTTGCTGCTGTGTGAGTGTGTTGCGCAAACGCTTCACGCATTGCCTCTGGGATAAGCCTGACTGCTTGTACCAAGCAACCAAGGGGGTGAGGAGCAGTTATCTTCAGCATGTAACTCCCTTGCAGTGACAAGAGTGGTGGTATCTGCCTGGTTTAGGCGCTAGCCCTAGCCAAACAGAAATCTCATTTCTAACAGTGAGTTTTTATTCCTCAAAATGGTGCTGTGAAATGTGACAACTCATTCCATTATTTAAGGATCGGACTGGTCAGGTCATTATCATCCAGGAATTTAATCTAAACGTTTTGCAACTCAGAAAACTTAGATTTTTAATACATATAGTCAATGTCAAACATTTTTTTGCAAGAAATGAGCGGCTCCAGGAACAAAGAATGATACATTTGGAAATAACCAGATAGTCAAAAGCTGTTGTTTGGTTTTGATAAATCTATGTAGAATCACACTGTGATAGAATTGTTGGTTAATGCAGACAGCTGGGGTGTGAGGGTAATGGATTAGGTAGGAACCCAAAATGGAAAATGTTACTTACTTACCTATAAAATATGCAGGTATGATACTGCTTTTACACAAGACTAATATCAAGAGAAGTATGGGCGCGGAATGTAGTGATCTATTGTGTTTGGATATCTGTTACTCATCAGATAAAGAATCACATTTATTGCTGCAATACTAGTCTGAAAAGATATTTTTTTACAAAACGTATGCAGAATATACATGATCAGGTGGTAAACTTTCAAATATGGTCATATTGGTTAGTTTCTGTGGAGCAATTCATGATGAGTGCGCAGAAGTATAGACATTTCAGGAGAGATTGTCTGAAAAGGCGGGAACTAGGAGTTCTTTACAAGGTACCACATTCGCAAATCTATCGAGTTTCAGACAATGGTAACACATTTGTTCCGATGTTTAGGGTCTGTCTAGTGGATGAAAGGTAAAAATAGTGATTGGGGAAAATACCACATGGATGTTTGATTGATTCTTCAATTGTGATTGACTGTTTAAAACCATTTTGGACTTGCTGTGTGGAGGATACACACTGGGCCCGATTCACAGAATGAACTTAAGACTCAATCCTAAATTTACTACTATTTTGGTATTCACAGAATGCACTTACTACTTTTGGCATTCACAGAATGCACTTACTACTTTTGGCATTCACAGAATGAACTTACTACTTTTGGTATTCACAGAAGTTAGGATTTTGTTTAAGTTTGTCTTAAGACAGACTTAAGATAGACTTAAGACAAACTTAAGACAGACTTCAGACAGACTTAAGACAAAATCCTAACTTCTGTGAATACCAAAAGTAGTAAGTTCATTCTGTGAATACCAAAAGTAGTTAGTGCATTCTGTGAATGCCAAAAGTAGTAAGTGCATTCTGTGAATACCAAAATAGTAGTAAGTTTAGGATTGAGTCTTAAGTTCATTCTGTGAATCGGGCCCACTGTGTTTATGTTAAATTAGAACGTAATTTCGTCTTGTAAAGTGAAATATTCACTGATTTGAATATGTGAGGTGTTTACAGGACATTCTGAGGTAGATAATAATACAGGCCCAGTAAGGATTATGTGATAACACTGTTGAAGGTAAGGGAAGCGAAGGGGAGGCGAATGGAAAGGAGAGCAGAGGGGAGGGGAGACAGGAATGAAGTGAGGGAGGGAGGAAGAAAGGAAGGAAGGGAGATAGGACAGAGATTATCATAACTAGCAACAAGCTAAACCACTAAACCACTGGAATCCAGCTTACAACAGAGATGGGCTCTTCCCCAACCCCAAAGACAGTTGTAAAAAAGTCTAGGCATTCAAATTGACAAGAATCTCTCAATGAAACCTCAGATAGGTACTGTAACGTCTTCATGTTTTCTCCAACTCAGGAAAATCAGGAAATTCTTTTCAATGGAAGCAATCAGTCAAATCATCATTGCTCCAGTCTTATTTAGACTTGACTACGCAAACGTCCTCTACCTGGGACTCCCAAAAGGCCTTAACCATAGACTTCAAATGAAAAAAACCAAGCAGCAAGAATTGTCTTCCAACAACCGAGACACTGCCACATTAAGCCACTGATGAAGAAACTACACTGGCTTCCGCCCGATGGCACAATGGACCATATTTAAAACAGGATGTATCATCTTTCAATCACTCCACAACAAAAGCCTAAAGTACATATCTGCAAGAAACCAGAACTACACTCCAAAGTGCGATCTCAGGTCAGCCCAAATGAACCTTCTAATAGTTCCAAAACGTTAACGAAAGAGGCTGGGAGGGATGCGTTTTTCAGTTCTAGGTCCCCAGGGCTGGAATTCACTCCCAACTGCAATCAGATGAGCTCAAAACTACCTGTGCTTCAGAAGGATGCTTAAAACATGGCTATTCTCTCATGCATACAACCAAGAACTTGACCAAGAAACCTACTATGAACTTGAGCTATACACATTTTCTAACGGAAGAATGGAGAGAGATATGGTGGTAGGAAAGAAATAAAGAGAGGGAAATATAGGCTGGCAGATTGGAAGGAAAGAAGGAAATCCCTTAATGAAGGAGTATCGGAGGCAGAAAAAGGGAAGAGGCGTATCACACTTGAACTACTTACTATGCCAAGAAACACTGTCTAAAAACTAAAATGCGTCTTAGAATTAATGAAAATGTTTAACTGTACTTTGAACTAAAAGGTTGAATTAAAATTAAACACTTCCAGTAATGAAATACACAAGCTGCCAAAAAAACATATTTGAATAAACCCTGGCTCTAGGAGTTAGCTAATGAAATACAAATTACCTAAAGGCGTTTTGCTGAATGAGAACCGTACACCATTAACATTTTGACTGTTCGTACTTAATTACTGCCTTAATTTGCATCTGTAAAGTGTCTGCCTCCTGTTTGCATGGGGAAATGAAGAGGTCCTAATAACGATTTCCAACAAAAGTATGTGTGCTCATTTCAAATCACTACCTGGCAAACAAATGCGCTAAGATTACGCTCAGAAACATTGATCAAAGCCTGGAGGGCTCCCTAGTAATAATGTAGAAGGTTCATTATTACCACTCAGTGATTATTCTATTCTGAGCACTGCCTTCGGCTAAAGTAATTTTTACTAATAAAGGCAATTACAGTGTATTACATTGAAGAAAAAAAATGTCCACTTGTCAGGAGCCTGTGTTTCACTTTGAAGCCAGCTATAAGTATAAAGCCAATTAAGCATGGGTCCTGAAAGCTGGTGCTAACATAGTCCTGAATCCAGCCCGGCCAGCCAAGCCCCAGTGTAATTCATCATGACAGTGGAGAAGGGAGAAAGGTTTGCCGTCTCTGAGGTGCATTGTTCAATCAATCAATATTTATTTTATTCGATTCGCATCAGCAATCATAAAAGTACAATAAAAACATCAATTAATATAATTCCAAAAAAACGAATTCCATACAGGTTCAGTCTCAAACATAAGCCTAATACACAGCTGATGAACATCTTGATAAATACCAACAAACAGTAATATTGTCTAAAAATTGCAGGTATAAGAAAGCTGGTCTTGCTTGGTTAAAATTCAAAGGTACAAGTAATGGGCGGATATGATTTTGCAGTAAATTGGCGCATTTGGGGCAAATTAAAACAATATGTAACATGTCAAGTGCAGAGAACGTGTCACATGTGCAAATTGGAAGGTCGTGTGGCTTATGCCAACCTGCTACTAATTGAGGAAACATGTTCATACGAAAATCTGTTAAAGGTTTTCTGTGGGTAACCTGCTTGTCCAATGTTAAATAAAATAAAATTTTATCAATAGATTTCACCAAGGGGTATTGTTTACTTCCCTGTTTAGCAGATTCAACCAGTCTTCATAAACCCGCGAGAAGAAGGAATACATTTGGGTTTAACAGTTACCTTGAGCGACAATGCTGTGAGCAAAGTGTATTCCTCTGTTACATATTTACCTCCTAACTCTCAATCTCTGTTCGTCATTCCAATGTTTGCATCTCAACAGCTGAATCCATTCATTGAGCTGGGCATCCAGGTGCCTACATAAAAAAAAAACAGAGACACAAACACATCACATCCACTAAGAAGAACACAAAGGGATTGCTTTACTACACCCCCTCGTTTATTAACAGTGCTGAACAGACAAGGCACCACCTCGGCATGGACTGGGACAAGAGAATCACAGTATTTACATTACATTATGTAATTTAAGCTTTGCCTCCTCATCCTCTTCCTTGTCCCACCTGGACCACAATTAACTGAATTGGATCCACATCTTAAATGAACCAAATACAACATTCAGAACGTGCAATACTGATGAAAGGGCAGAAAGGAAAACACTACCAGCTCTGGGTCACCCAAGTCTAGACTTTCGAATAACACAAGTGGTGATGAAAAATACCAAGTAAAAACATATGAATATCCAAAGAAAAGGCCAACTCAACCCCTGACTTATGCATGGACAAGCCCGGGTAGAAGGTACTGTGACTCCAGCTTGGAAGCTTCACTTGAAACAGAGCAAGTGACATCATCAACCTAATTATGGAAGGAGTTAGTCTGAAACAGTCCAGCTCAAAGAAGCTTTTACAAGAGGGGCACCTGTCCTGCTACAACTCAAAGACTTGTCAGACACGTAGTGTATGAAGCTTGACCTGCTCTTTAGAGGAAACCTTGGACATGTGACAGGTTAAGCATCCTCGAGAATGTAGCCAATGTCTAAGGCAAAGCTAACCTTACTAGTTTGCATACAGCATAATGCAAGAACCCAGAATACCAATAATAAACACTTTAGAGCATGGTGCAAGTCCTGCCCTCAAAACGAAATAAGAAATATATATTTTGCATTGTGGAATCTGCATATAGGAACCAAAAAGAGTATCCTCTTCAATTTATAGGAGAGTCAGGGATTTTAATTTTTAAAAAGGAAGCCTTCAGTGACCCATGCATCCATATTTTGCTGTACTTACCTCAAAAGCCCCTTTGCCCACCTAGCTACACATAAGAAGTAGTCTTTTACAGCAGGAACCGGAGGCATGGCGGTGTGCATAGGGTGCAGCTGGAGGCCATGCACGTTCCCCAAATCCTCCAGTGAATGTCCAAAGTCTGTAAAAAAATCGAATGGAGCACCTAAAATAGACAACAGACATATGTTTATAGTCGATGGGAGCAAAACACAAAATCAACGAAAATGTAACGACACTTTCAAAACAGAAGAAATGATTGAAGCAGGCGAGCCTGTTTTTTTCAGATGCATGCTACTAGTCAACTAGTGTATCACATTAACAAACACATCCGACATGCGTTTCAGCCTACCTATTCAGCAACCACAGGAGGCGATAAAAATGAAAGAGTGAAAAGCCTAAATAAGCCCTCCAGTTATTTAACCTTGATGATGCCTTCTGGCAATCAGCAATTCAGCCATTGGTTCACCGAAAGCTGAGAGATTCAGACATGTCCAGTAACGCTTGGTGGCCATTACTGAATCCGCCAGACAAGTGTGTGATTCACGCAGGAGACTGGACTTTGGGCCAGATGTTATGTTATGTTATGTTATGTTATGTTATTAAAAATTTATAAAGCGCACGTACGCCCGAGGGCTTCTTGGCGCTGGAAGATAAAAAACATAACAAGGGGTGAATCTGCCGAGAGCGTTATTTTAAGTATGCTTTTGTGAAAAGGTGGGTCTTGAATGCCTTTCTGAAGGCGAGGAGATCTTTACTCTGTCTGAGGGCTAATGGCAGAGAATTCCATAGGGTGGCTGCTAGGAAATGGAAACTGCTGCCGCCTTGTCGTTTTTTCTTAAAGCGAGGGACTTCAAGAAGGTCTTTGTAGGCAGATCTTAGGTTCCGTGAGGGAACATATCTACCGATCAGCTGTCTGATGAATAGGGGTCCCTTGCCTTGCAGAGCCTTAAAGATAATGCACCCGGCTTTGAATTCGGCTCTTTGAGCCACAGGTAGCCAGTGCAGGCTCTCTAGGCCTGGTTTAATTGGTTCCCATTTGGGTACTTTGCAAATCAGCCTGGCGGCCTGATTCTGCAAGTACTGCAGTCTTTTGAGTTGTCCTACGGGTAGGCCTAGGTATAGGCTGTTTGAGAAGTCAATGTGGGAGAGGACTAGGGCCATGACTACCTGGATTAAGGCGGAGGGAGTGAGGAAATGGGCGATTTTCCTGATTTTCCTAAGTTGGAAAAATCCAGAAGAGACAACGGTTCCAATTTGAGATTTTAGCGAAAGATCCTCGTTGATGGTTATCCCCAGACTTTTTACAGTGAGAGATTTCTTGGGGGGGAGGCCCATATCAGACGGCCAGAAGTTCGGGCTCCAGCTGATTTCGCTCTTGCCGGGCAGGATCAACTCAGTTTTCCCTGGGTTTAGTTTGAGGTGATTTGAGGACATCCAGCTCTGGATAAGAGTCATAGTGGCTTGAAAGTCCTCCACCACATTAGGGGAGTTGAGAACAAAAACGAGCTGTAAGTCATCTGCATAATTGTATGCAGTGACTTTGTGCTTTCTCAGGGCAAAAAGAAGGGGCCGCATGTACAGGTTAAATAGCAAGGGTGATAGTGAGGAGCCCTGGGGCACCCCACAGAAGGACTTGACTTTGGCGGCAGAGAAGGAGCCTAAGCGGACAGACTGGGTACGTTCAGAGATGAACTATTTCAGCCAGGCTAGGGCGGAGTCTCTGAGACCCGCCTGTTCGACACGGTTGACCAGAATGGAATAGTCAACCGTGTCGAATGCAGCGGACAAGTCAAGGAGTACTAGGGCTTGATGTAGATTGTTGTCAGCGTTGGACCTCAAGGTGTTCTGGACGGCCAAAATTACAGCCTCAGTGGAGTGACCAGGCCGGAAACCTGCTTGGTTGGGTTGGAGATATCCCGTTTCCTCCACGAAATTAGAGAGGCAGTTGGTGGCATGCGCCTCCAGCATTTTCGATAGGAAAGGCAGCAAGGATATGGGCCGATAGTTCGTGAGGTCCAGCGGGTCGATACCAGGCTTCTTAGTGAGGGGAATCAATAAGGTCTGTTTGAAGCTGCTAGGTACTGTTCCTGAAGTGAGAGAATCGTTGAGCAGGGGTATCATGCTGTTGGGCAGAGCTCGACCAATTTCTTTCATGATTTGGGGGGGGCAGACATCCATAGGGGATCCTGATTTGACTCTGGACAATAGTGCCAGGAAAGTTTTTGAATCAATAAGGGGAAAAGAGTGTAAAGTTAAGGGGTTGAGAAAGATGTCATCCACTGGGGCGCAAGCTGGAAGTGTGGAGATGTTCTGCTTGATCATTAAGATCTTGTCTCGGAAAAAGTCATTCAGGGAGTTGCATAGCGCTTGTGAGGGAACTACCGGGGGGGAAGTTCTATCGTCATTGCAGAGGTCGTTCACTATCCTGAAAATTTCTTTTGACTTGTTGGTGGAGTTTAGGATTTTAGATGAATAGTAGGTTGTTTTATGGTTTTGTAGAGTTTTTTGGTAAGTCTTCCTGGCTGAGCAGTATGTGGCCTTGGCCAGTGGGCAGTACTGGGAGCGCCAGGTTCTTTCCTTTTGCCTCACTTCCAGTTTCATTTTTTTTAGTTCAGGTGTGAACCATTTGTGTGCGTCCGGACTCCTAGAGCAGCTGAGATGCGTGGGGGGAGCGTAGGTGTTAATCGCTGCAGTAAGCCATTCATTGAACCGACCGTCGGCCTCTTCCACATTAGTGCTGTCAGGGGGAAGGGAGTTACCCAAAAAGTTGAGAAAAGCTGGCATATCCATAGAGGACCATTTCCTAATGGTTTTGCTGGATTGTAGCTTGAAGTGGGTTGTCTTAACTAACTGAAAGGAGAAACTTATGCTGTGGTGATCAGACCAGCAGCAAGGTTTTATGTCTAATTCGGATAGAGGCAAGTTCAGAGACCAGATTTGGTCGAGGCTGTGGCCCTTGTGGTGATCTCAGTATGGACGTGTTGTGTCAGGTTGAGATCGCAGAGGAGTTCACTCATCTCTGCAGCCTGGGGGTCCAGTAGTAAGTTGTCGAACCAGAAATTTAAGTCCCCAACCAGTAGTAATTTGGGGTTGTTAGTGACCAATGGTGCCAGTAGCTGAGCTAGAGTGGAAGGGAATGTGGCCATGGTTTGGGGAGGGCGATATAGTAGGACCAATACTAGTGAGCCATTGGAAGTATCTATTTTGGCGACTATGTTTTCGGTATTAGGTAAAGGCAGCGAGGGGAGTTGTCTAAGTTGGAATTTTTTATTGACAATTATAGCTGCTCCTCCCCCAGTTTTTCCACCAGGGCGGAGTGCTGATAGTATGTAGTAATCTGCTGGTAGGGCAGCTAAAATGTCCGGTAGTGAGTCTGGGGTGAGCCAGGTCTCTGTCAATAGCAGCATGTCAGGTTGTTTGTCCATAAGTAGCAGAAAGATATCTGATTGATGCTTAGTCATGGAGCGGGTGTTGAGATATATACACCTGAACATGGAGGTAGAGCAGGGTGTGGTCGAGCGCATAGAGTACTCAGGAGCGGGGGTATTTGTGAGGGTGGCGGGGTTGCCTATTCCTAAGTGAGAAATACGTTTCTCCGCGTTATGAGGGACCGATGGACACGTCGTGGCAGTTGGGCGCAGTGCTTGTAGTTCAGCAGAGGTATAAGTGTAGTGGCCTGCAGGGTCCTTGGCCCCTGGTCCCGGACGCTCGCAGATGTAGGTAAATCTTATTTACCAACGCTAAAATACCGAATTTTACCGATTCTGTATATTAGATTCGGTAAATAAGATGTAGGTAATTATTCGGTAATTTTTACAGAATCGGAATGAGGCCCATAGAAACCTATGGCAATTACCGAATCGGTAAAATTACCGAATTGACAAGGGGGACAGGGTGTCACTTTGACACCCTGTTGCATCTCTGATTCTGGCTTGTGTGCCATGTGACACACTGACATGCCCTTAGGGCATGTCTGTGTGCCACATGGGACAGGTGTACATGCACAGATGTGCATGTACACAGGAATTCGTTATTTACCATGCAATAGTATTACATGGTAGATAACGAATTTTTAGGGGCCTGTGGCACTGTTTGGCACTGTTGGCAGTGCCACCTACATATCGATTTACCGATTCGGTAAATTCACCGAATCGGTATTTTACAGAAGCGGTAAATTTACCGATTCGGTAAATTTACTGATTCTGTAAGATTTAGGCCCCCTACATCTCAATCACCAAATACCATTGGTGACCTACATCTGGCCCTAGATGTTGTAACTCCCTGTGGGCTCAGACTCGACGCTCTTTGTAGCCTGTTACCACCATCTGTGAAGGCACGTGCTGCAGCCATATTCTGTCGGTCCTGACACTTTTTCAGTGGATCTTTTCTGAGAAGGCAGCCATGTTGACATAGATCCCATAACCTCATCCCTTCTGTCCACTCTTGCCTGGACGACCCCCACCTGCTCCTCTTATTAAACGCCTGGAACACCTGCCAAGATATCATCTTTGAAATAAGGCATCTCAATTTTCCAGATCATTAATGCGTTGGTCGTCTGACATTTATGACACGATTCATGGCCGTATGAATTATGCACTACAAATTAACATTTCATACGCAGGAGCTGTCACTTGACATGTACTTACAAGGTTCTTAAATAAAGCTTGGGAAATTTATGAATATGCGGCGGAAGGTTTGTTTGAGCTGTTCTGTCTTTATGTCAGGGCATGTAAAGTGTACCTGATATGAATCCATATCATGTTACAGTGTGGAACGATCTTTTATTCCTTATTGTTTTATTTCCTTTCTAAGGTTTGAAATTTAAGTAAAGGAATACTTAATTTACTGCATTTCTAATTCTGATGCAGACATTTAATGCCATACACCAGGGGGCAGATTTATGAAGGGCTTGCGCCACGTTTACGCCGCCGTTGCGTGACGCAATATCGCAGAAATGTGGCGCATCCTTGCGCCCTATTTACAACGTGACGCATCTAGGAGATGCGTCACGTTGTACAGCACTGCGCCATGAGGAGGCGTTCCTGCGCAGGGGGGGGGGCGTTCCTGCGCAGGAACGCCTCTTGAAAGTGGCTGAGTGAAATCTATGAGATTTCACTCAGTCACTTTCAGGGCAATGCTGCGTCAAAACCCTGCGCCTGCTTGAAGCAGGCGTAAGGCTTGAGGCAGCATTGAAAGAATAGGCCCCCCCAGAGCATTGCTGGAGCTGCGTCGCGCTTGCGACACAACTCCAGCAATGCGCCACATTTCCGGCACAGATGCGTCACGCATCTGTGCCGTTTTTGCCCCATGGTGCGCCGCATCATAAATGCGGCGCACCATGGGTGGCGTAGCAGTGGCGCACTGTGCCGCTTGTTAACTTGCGCATCCCTCGGGATGCGCCAGTTAACATAAATCTGCCCCCAGGACTTCTACTGATGTTAAAGTGCCAACGTCAGGTCAAATATTAGATTTTTTCTAAACAATCACTGGGCCCTGTAGAGTTACTGAAGCATGCAGGTCCATGTGCAATGTACACCGAGTACAACAATGCTCTGGTTACTTGTGTCTCTTTAATCCGGTTTAGGGTGCAAACAGACCAAAGCAGGATTATATCAATCACAAACTGTGCCTCCGATGGGAGTTTTCTCCTGATTTTTACCCCATAAGACATGAGGAAAATCAGGCAGGGAAATAGCACTGGGTGCTTACCTGCACACCTCGGTCCTGGTAGAAATATGTGCAGTCTGTACGTAACTTCCCAGCCTGGGGTTTGCTATTCCGATTTGGGGTCAAGGGCCAAGGTAGAAGTAAATAGTGGGAGTGCAATCTGAAACTCCAGTTGTACACAACTTGTAATCGAGCACTCCTTGAGCACTTACAGATGGTATTAGAAAAATGCCAGGGCAGAGAATGGAGAGGGTGCAGTATGGTAGAGCTCAAAACATTACCATTTCATTTCGATGCATCCCTGTTGCTTTCCTTGTATTTACTGGTTACGGGCCTCAACAGTCTCTCACATATTTGAATTCATTATTTAACTAATAAAGTGTTCGCACTCATTTTATTAGGTTTATGTGTTCTCGCTCTCACTATTATTTTTGTTGTAGTCGCTAGAAATACGAAGGAATGGGCAGGCGCCGCTGGGTACTAGACTATTGTTTTCCACCCTCCTGACAGTTCGACTTTTATCTTCCTGAGCTTGAACCCTGCCCCCTCTTCAACCAAGCACGATTTAGATGGGCCAGCAGAGTGGACATGCCGAATGAAAGCCTGCCCGCACCCCCTGTGCAGTGACCAGGCACAGGGCACAGAGCTCTGCCCAACAAGGGGTATATCCTCCATTTACTTCTCTTTACAGAGACTTATTAAAGTCTCTCTGTACGCCCCATCTCCCTCTTACCTCCTGAGACCACTCTATTTGCTAAGGATTGCCCTGTGCAACAAGGATTGTTTGTGGCCCCCTCGGGTGCCCCCTACAGACTTCCTCACTACTACCCTTTAACAGTGACCTCCAAGTCTCCATAACCATTCTCTCTCTCAGATGTATTTAATTATTTATATAGCGCCACCCATACCAGTTTAGGGGGTCTAAGCACTTTACATCATACACACATTATACAAAGACAATCAATCTTATGTGTGTAAATCAGTGTATAGGAAATGTTACATAAGCCAGAAGACTACAGGGTGAGTCACATGTCATCCATACTGGTAGACATTATAGTTTAAGAGTGCCTGGTCTGGAGAGCCACAGACTCAGAATTTAAAATATAACCTTATAGTTGGGGGTTACATTTAATAATACGTTTTTTTTTTACCAAAGTGAACCCTTTTTGAAACATTAGAATAATGAAAGATGGAGAAAAACATCATAATGCTCTAATCCATACCTTACAGTTTGCATGCAGCTCTTTGATGACAGTTATTAGCTGCAGTTTCATGTTATGATTTTAAAATGTACGCTGCTAGTACCAAAAGGATCTCTCTGACAAAAGCACTGACCTATTTAAACTATATGCACTTTGTGATCTACATGGTACACATTCTTTGCAGCAGGCACATTAACTCTCTGTGCTACCATAACATGAGTGAGAACTTCCACTTGACAAAACTCCTTCTCTCTCCAGGAATAACATTATTCACTGTATTATCTTGACATTTTTATTTTTGTATGAAAATTGCAGAGGCCAGCTATGCCACAGCAGGTGCTTTTAAAGCCATAAAATACTTCCAAACACAGTGCCCCTTCCTTGAAAAGTTGCACCGCCCTAGAGTCAGACCTGACTCCATAATCTCTTGGTGGATGTGAAAATCGATATTACATTCATCACAGAGACGTGGCTTAAAGAATACTCTAACCCAACCTCATCTTTGGAATCCCCACTAATTCCAAAATCCTTAGCCATGACCACTTTTTCATAATGGTGGTGCGCATCTACTTTCAACATTTGAGAACTAGAGATCCCTAACTTCACTATAACCTTATAGCGTGCTGCCCAGGGCTATATCGGTTGTTAAAGGCCCAGAGCCCGAGTTATAGGCCCCTACTGCAGGTGAGGGTCAATAACAGGATCAAGCAGTTCCAGTTGTAGGATCAAGTCAACTGAGCAGATGCTGGGAGGCCTGTGGAGCTTGTTGTGTCCCTATAGCTGAGAATAGGAGGTCAGTCAGCTCACCCTTGCAATTACTCTGCCTGAGATAAAGGGAGATCGTCCAGTCTTCCTTGTTGGCAAGCAGGGCAGGCCTCAAGGAGCAGGAGAGCAGGGCAGCAGGGTGGCCTTTTTCTGTAGTGTCAACAGGTCTATGAGTGTACTGAAGAGTGGATCAGAGGGTCCCCTTTTTAGGTTGAGCCTTCGAGACCTCTAGTATATATACTTTAGTATATACTTTAGTCAATACTTTTATGTGTATGTACTTTGTGGGCTCTAGAGATCAGCCCTAGAACTTGTCTGCTTCCCCTTAGGGACTTTTTTCTGTTCAACTGCCTCTATTTAACTGTCTTCATAGAACACAACCAGCAGAGGTCAGTAAAATACCAGAATTGCTTTCTGCTGAGGAACTTTCTTTTTTACATTTTTCTGGCAACTGCCTCTATTTAACTTTCAAGATAGAAAACGACCAGCAGAGGTTAGTAAAGTACCAGAATCACTTTAGCATTCTCTAGATTCCAGTCCATAGAAAGTGTCTTCCACGAGCACCCGTAGACAATAATATATTTTTAAAATCTTGTATTTTCAGTGATATGACCACCGAAGGCCCTGCTTATATATTAAAAACAGAGCCTTGGACTATACCATTTCCAGCTGAAAAGCAACATTTCTCTCCATGTGTTCCCATACCTGACATGTCACGCAGTTTAGTACTTACTTTCCCTCCATGTTAAAGAACAGTAGATGTTTCAGCACCCAGGCTAATGTGCTGCATAGATAAATACATATAAGGTCCTAAAGGCGAGACAGATTGCATTGCAAATGCTTGTTATTCTCTGTGCACACCTTGAAGTGGGAGAAGCTTCTGGAGTGTTCCCCCTACATGTCTGGAATTTCCTGTGTCCCTGCCCTGATCCCAGCCCTTCTAGGGGCATTATAGGCTAGTGTCAAGTCCTTTGTGTGTTCTTGGCCAGTGCCTTTGAAGTGCAAGTGAGGTACATGACAACTCCACCCTCCCCCATTAATTCAGGATGACTCATCCTGCTAACACGCAGACCATCCTTTGTGAAGAATACACAAAGGCCAACTGCCACCTACACTTATTCATGTAACCTAGGAACAGGCTGAAGGCACCAGATGTTTAGGAAAATAAAATGCCATGTTTCTAAGTAAAAGACACACAGATGATGGACGTAATGCAGAGCAAATCAAATATTCACCTCCAGTCAAGAG
Source organism: Lissotriton vulgaris (assembly GCF_964263255.1). Lineage (NCBI taxonomy): Eukaryota > Metazoa > Chordata > Amphibia > Caudata > Salamandridae > Lissotriton > Lissotriton vulgaris. Next base: position 1,086,624,040 of record NC_141695.1, on the reverse strand, counting down.
ATCTGGGTGAAATCTATTGCTCTTTTGCTCACCATGCCATCAAAGTTTAGACCTAGCCATATGCAAATCAGTCTTGACACTGTGGCTCATGGGAACAGTCAGGGCCGGACTGGCCTTAGTGGGCACCGGGCGTTTCCCACGGTGAGCCGCCAGGGTGGGGACGGTTTTGGGTCCCTGTGGGGCCATTTTGTTACTGGGGGCAGTTTTGCAGCGTAGCTGCAATATCGGAACCCTGTAACAAAATCGGCCGAAACCGGCCCTAGCAAACAGCTCGGTCGCACGTCTCCTCCTCCCCTTCAGAGGCTGACCAAGCAGAGTGCCAGGGTCGGTTTCGGTTCCCAGTCCTGCCCTGTTAAGAATTTCAATGTTTTACGTAAAGACATAAACTTGGCTATTGATCCAGCACAATAGAGATTTTTGTCTACAACGAGTTTAGTGGTGAGATGGAGCACTGGAATGGAGACAAGCAATGGGGATAAGAAAGAGGATTCGTTTATAAATGTGGCAAGTCTCAATGAAAGCAGCTATGACAGGATGTACAATCACAACATTCCTGTGACTCTGCACTCTGGAATTGTGTGCTTGCCACTCAAATCTAGTCTTGGTGTGTGCACCTGTTGGATTTTAATATCTGTCGAGTTGAGCAACCTTTGCAGAATGATGTGAGAAATTAGCTAGTTCTTTCTCAAATTATTGTCATGTTATTTTATCACATTAACAATAAAACTGGGTACCTGATTCCTGCAAAATAACTGGTATCAAGAGCTTTTGTGTGAGCACATTCCAGTGCCAAGAAACCCATTAGAACCTTCGTATTAGTACAGCTCAGTGCTAAGAAACGTATTCACAATTGTATTTTCTGGCTACAAGTTGCTTTACAGATAAGTACTGTGTAAACAAGGTATTACAAATACTACCTAAACAATGTATAATTAAATCTGACCAACTGAGCAACATATCATTTTAGCATATTATTTATTAAAGCTAAAGGAAAAAGTTAAACCTTGGCATGTGGGTTCGATGGTGTATAAAAGTCAAGATTTACTTTTCAAAGTGAGCTAGCGGAAAAATTATTGCTTATGGTGTAATGGCCGTTCTGCCGTAATTCTTATTTTACAATGTCGTTTTGTGATGCTAAACTTGGATTATTGCCTATTTTACAGGCACATAACATTTAAATCAAGGAACAAATGAAAGCATATAGCCAATGGGAAAATGGAAGTTTCTTCAAGTAAAAGAACTAAAATCCTTATAAATATAGCATTTACAGCACTCAACATGTAATATATTACAAGGAAAATATTGCGATTACAGAAATATGAGATAAAGCAACTGGTTTCTTTTCTTCATAGTGTTTCTAAAGAAAATATTTGATGTGCTTTACTTTTCAAAAATTCATCTAGATCCCTGTAGAAGACCTGTCAGTCTTAGGGTGGTCTTCCCTCAGACATTTTGCCTTACTCATGTATTTGCTGAATTCATTTTTGTTGGCTATGGGTCTCCGTTCACTTTACCACTGCTGACCAGTGCTAAAGTTCTTGTGCTCTCTCCTGTAAACATGGTGAAATTAGTTTACACCCAATTGGCACATTTAATTGACCTTTTGGTCCCTAGTAAGATGAAACTACTTGTATCCAGTACCTGTACATTACATGCTTCCAGTGGGCCTGCAGCACACTTTGTGTCACTCACATAAGAAGCCCAGAAACCCTCTAATAAGTCTCAGCTCTACTATTGCAGTGTGTGTGTGTGTATGTGTGCAGTTTACACTGCAATTTCACACTGCAAAATAAACCTTTTGCCAGGCCTAAATCTTCCTTTATAATACATATGTCACCCTTATGGTAGGCCCTAAACCGTCCATATGGCAGGGTGTAGTGCATTTAAAAGGCTGGATATGCACTTTTAATGTTTACCTGTTCTGGTAGTAAAAGACTCCTAAATTCCTTGTTCACTACTGCAAGGCCTGCCTCTCCAATAAAATAACACTCAACATGTCATTTATTCCAAGGAAAATATTGCGATTACAGAAATATGAGATAAAGCAACTGGTTTCTTTTCTTCATAGTGTTTCTAAAGAAAATATTTGATGTGCTTTACTTTTCAAAAATTCATCTAGATCCCTGTAGAAGACCTGTCAGTCTTAGGTTGGTCTTCCCTCAGACATTTTGCCTTACTCATGTATTTGCTGAATTAATTTTTGTTGGCTATGGGTCTCCGTTCACTTTACCACTGCTGACCAGTGCTAAAGTTCTTGTGCTCTCTCCTGTAAACATGGTGAAATTAGTTTACACCCAATTGGCACATTTAATTGACCTTTTGGTCCCTAGTAAGGTGAAACTACTTGTATCCAGTACCTGTACATTACATGCTTCCAGTGGGCCTGCAGCACACTTTGTGTCACTCACATAAGAAGCCTAGAAACCCTCTAATAAGTCTCAGCTCTACTATTGCAGTGTGTGTATCTGTGCAGTTTACACTGCAATTTCACACTGCAAAATAAACCTTTTGCCATGCCTAAATCTTCCTTTATAATACATATGTCACCCTTATGGTAAGCCGTAAAAACGGTCCATATGGCAGGGTGTAGTGCATTTAAAAGGCTGGATATGCATTTTTAATGTTTACCTGTCCTGGTAGTAAAAGACTCCTACATTCCTTGTTCACTACTGCAAGGCCTGCCTCTCCAATAAAATAACACTGAGTTACCTTTCACATTTGATAAGCGATAACATTCAATTGGGAACAGGTAGGAATGTCGAGTTTCGTGTCAAAAGAATTGCAATTTTAAACCAACTTTAATGATAAAGTTGGATTTTAAGGGCCCGATTCACAAAGATAAACTTAGACCTTGAAGTCCAACTTTAGACCTGAAGTCTATCTTAAGACCTGAAGTCTAAGTTTAGGCAAAAAATCTAAACTCAGACTTCAGGTCTAAAGTTAAACTTCAGGTCTTAACTTAGGGCCTGATTACGAGTTAGGTGGTCTTACTGCCATAATGCCTCGGCGGCAGTCCCAAAAAGACTTCCACAGCGGCAGTGTCTGACCCTCTGTATTATGATGTCACCACTGGCCCAGTGGCAGTGTTTCTAACAGCGGAGAATATATATGTGTTGATACAGGTGTGTATATTTTAACTGCAAAAGGATTAAATGTATACATATGCATGACACATGTTAAAAAATACCTAGTACGAGTACTTTTTCCGTGCTGGAGTCCGGACCACATATGCCTGTTCCAGTTAATGTGTAAAAAGTGAGAAATGGACATACCTGGATTTTGGCGCCAACAGGGTCGATTTCCTTGGGGTCAAAATGCTGCTGTGAATGGGGGTCCTGGAGCAAAGGATCTACATGGAAGTCTGAAGGTAAGAAAAGGAAATGAGTGAGTTTACAAACCAAGTCCTTCAAATCCACCGCGTCTAAGCAGGCAGTCTAACTGCCACGATCGGCTCGACAGAAAGCCAACCCGTATTTCCAACAGAGGTGACCTTATCTGCACTGCCCACTAGCACCTGCTTACCTCCTACCATCGTCACAGAGTTCTGCGAATGGCTGGCAGAGTCTGCGGGTCTATGGAGGTCTTTCCTTCAACAGACCCCCAACATTGTGATTCGAAGGACGGACCGCCAGCTGTGTGGAGGTGAATCTGACGCTGTTTCGGTAGCAGTTCCCTTACCGCCAAATTAGTAATCAGGCCTTTAGACTTCAGGACTAAACTTAGACATCAGTCTAAAGATAGACTTTAGGTCTAAACTTAGACTTCAGGTCTAAACGTATACTTTAAGTCTAAGTTTACCTTTGTGAATCGGGCGCAAATCCACAATTCTGAAAATTGCGCCTTTAGAAAGTTGCCATTTTCTTGTGCTAACCAATTGTATCTTGACCTAACTAACAACTGTATTACCCAGTGTTCAAATTGAGTTGTGTGTGCATCGAAAATTGTTTTTTAACCATTTGGTAACTGTAGCCTGAATCCTGGGTCACATGACTATGTGTAGCTGACAGTTGGTCTATGTTTATTACTCCCAGTGAGACAAAGGGGGAATAGGTGTTGGCAGGAAGAGCCATCTCTGATTTGATGAGGGGGCTGAACTGTCTCCTGCCACATGTGCACATCACAAGACTATGTGACAGCATACTCATAATGGGTTTCACACTAGTCTTTTGTGCACCCAGACAAGCTGGAGGAATGGCAGGGAGGAAGGAAATTCCAAACACCTTTGGTGGTGACACCCTTCTCCTACTTCAAATGTGGCACCAAGGATAAATAGTGGGCCCTCAAACCCAATTCTTCAGTAAACTTAAGAACCTGCGGTTTACTTAGAAGGACTGATGTGCTGCTTTGCAGCAAGAAGGATTGATACTCTGCTGCCCTGATGTCCTGTGGTCCAATTGAGAAGGACTGGTCCTGCATCTTCAACCCAGTACCACCATAGTGACTCCGAGGGCTAGTTGGTTGGCCTCCTGATGAAAGCCTCAGGGAAAGAAAAGGCTCCAAACACATTGAACCCATCACCTAGACTCTGCCTTCTGTTAGTCTTGACCTCCAAATGGTGCCACCCTAGTCCTGTACCCTTGATTGTGTGCCTGAAGGTGCTATCCCAGCCCACCTGTGGTCTTTCGGGCAGAAATGGTGCAGTGTAACACATCTCTTTTCACCTCTTCATCAGAACTGCAGCTGTACAGCTAATGTCCAATGCAGGACCTCGCATCAAAGCCCGCAGCTCCTCAGAGCTCCAGCTGCGTGACACATCACCCACTCAGGACCTCACATTGCAGCCCACAGCTACTTGGACCCTCTGCTGATGGATGCATCTTCAATGTAGGATCGTTCATCAGAGCCCGCAGCTCCCCGAATCTGCCACTGGGTGATGCATCCCTGATACAGGGCTTCATATTGCAAGTCTCCGTCAATGACATCCTTGACGAGGATGCAGGATCTCACATCACAAGCTCTGTTGACAGCTTCATTGGAACAATCGCTCTGTGATGCATCCTCCATGAAGGACCTCACATCGCCACTTGCAGGTCATCGGACCCGCCTCTGCACAAGGCTTACCCGATGTGGGATCTCGCAACTCTCCGTAACCAGGATTAATGGTACTTTGTTCAGCAGGTCGAATTTGGTCCCTGTATTTAGACCGTGCTCCATGTGGTCAGCCTGAACCTGTGACTTTATCCCAGTCTGGTATTGTTGCAAGGATTCTTCTCAGGAATAGAAATATGCTTGGAGCGATAAAACATCAGCATGTGGGGACTGAGTCTCCACACCACCTCATTATTTATGATTCCAAGTCTGACTAGCTCTGATGCCTCACTTGCCCTCTTAACCTTTGCAGAGGAACAAGTGAGTTGGCACCCCAGAACACTACCCTCTCAAGGATCAGAGTAACAGGACACACCCTTTCGCTCTCTCACTCATACTTGTCCACAATCAGATAAAAAAGAGCCATGAAGAAAGTATATTATTTAACAAAACAAATATTGTGCTTTAAGATTCAGTATTTGCGCCACAATCAGACTACAAATGCCTATCAAAAATATCATTAGCAAGGTAACAAACTATATACCATAAAATTCCTTGTCATGTTGTAAGACAGATTATCCTAACCCCCTCCCCTTTTCTACTGAAGCTAAATGATTATATATCAGAGATCTCTAGGATTAGTGGTGGACCCCGTACCTTTGCATACATAGGTGAATGTTCTACATCTCAGCTGATGCAGCAGTCCTCCCTCAGGACCTTCTCACAGTGTGTGCTTTTCCAGAATCCCTGCCCTCAGTTATATGACAAGGTATGGGTATTTAAAAACAGCAGCTTCAATCCTTTATTAGGTCTAGGTGCTAGTGTCTGGCCAAAGAGAATAACAAGGGGCACTGTTGTTTGACCTTGTCTAGGCCATTCAGACTAAATCTCAGGAAAAGAATAAAATACAAAAAACCTGTGCAGGTTGTGTGTGAAAATACAAAGTGGCACAAAGGCAAGCAAGATATGTAGTAACATGTGCAAAAAAAAAACCCTACAACTTGCACAATTATGCTAACATACGGAAAACGACAACGGGCCATGCTAGAAACAACAGTTGGGCCAGATAAACACAGTTGGCGCTTTGTTCTTTTAAGCACTTTTTTCATCTAAATCTTTGAAAATGCATATCTCTGTTTCTACCTATTGGATTTTTGTTGTTTTGCAGTCAAACAATTTATTACAATTTACTCTTTTCTTCTAAAGTGGTGTGGGATGTTTTTATTCCGTGTTTTCACTTGTATTACTTTTTTGGAATGCTGCATAGATAATGAACAAATTGCCTCTACAGTAAGCCTGACTGCTTTGTGACAGGCTACCAGAGGGTTCAGCACAGGGTAATATTAGGCCTGGGCGGTGAACTTCGCTCTGTTCGCGGAGTTTGCAGAGTTTTCTGCACTCCACACTCCGCGGAGCTTGCAGAGTGCAGAAAACTCCGCTTCGCGATGTGCAGCAGAGTTTTTTCCCCGCTTGCGATTGCGAATGGTAAGTTTTTACCCGAGCAGCAGGAATACCAACACAAATTGCAGTTCGCACTGCACTCCGCCACTCGCGGAACTTTGCAGATTTTTTGTAACTTCGCAGAGTTTCACATAGCAAAACTCTGTGAACTACGCCCAGGCCTGGTTAATATGTGATTTACTTGTGTTGAGGTGCCATGGTGAGCAAAAGAAAAATGGATTTAACCCAGATCTCTTAACTGGGGGTGAAAGTTTGAATTGCTCTGAATTACGTCCATCATCTGTGTGTCTTTTGCGTATCCGACCTAAGTGTGCCAGGTATGGCAAGACATGGGTCCCCATCTCACTGTGCCACTGGATTCAAGCTAGCCTGGGTGATGCTCCAACACCTGTCTCAGGATACTTATTTCTGGTCAAGGGAGGAACAGGCTAGCCAGTTCGGTCTGGGCCAGAATGGGAACAAAAACTAGCCCTGGAAAAGTGCTCTGCCGATCCCCCTGGGGCATAGTGGGGATGGAGCTGAGCTGTTCGCTAAGGCCGTTTGTGGCTGATTTTGTCACAGGGGGACGATATTGCCGGCCCCCGGTAACAAAAACGCCCCCAGAGACCGGCCAACACCCAGGCGGCCCACCGCTTTGGCCAGTCCTGCCCTGACTATTTTTTTCAAAATTCTAAATCATCCACAATATAAATATATATATATATATTCCACCAACCAGTTCTGAATTACCTCATTTTCACTGCAATATGCTCAGGTACAGACCACAATGGCGAGATAGAATCCGTCAATCAATGCTTTATTTCTCCGCTTGTCTCCAGCATGGCACGTTTCGGCTGCGTTGATTACAATTGCAGTGTTTAAATTGTGATTTTCTGGCTGAGCATGTCACATGGCGTGTAGAGCTAAACAAAATACTATGTATATAAACACTAGTATTAAAAAGGATCTATCAGTGCAAAATACGTAGTATATAAATAATAAAAACTTCTTATAAATATACTCACACCAAATTCAGCAAAATATGGCAGCAAAATATAGCAGCAATATATAGCAGCAATATATGACAGTATCTAAAACCTGTTTTTCCTCCACATTGATAAAGATATGACATAGCATCTATTTACAAATTCGGCCCAGTGGCATAACTGCATAGTATGCAAACATTGCTTTTGTTCCTATATTGTTATGACACGCCTAAAGTGCTATGCTCAAAAAGGTAAAGTGGTAGTGCAAAACATTTTTTTGATTAAGTGCAAAATAGTGCAAAGTGCAAATAACTCAGATAAAAATATATTAAAATGGCATATCAAGCTTCCAGGTTAAAAAAAATCATGTAAAAATTAATAAATACAGTGAATGCATGAACGGACAAATTGCCAAAATTCATTGCATTATAGCTTGACCTCCAAACATGTTATATCATATTTATAAAAATATGTAAATACATTCAAGTGCAAGTGCAATACAGGTTAGTAGTCCCTTGACTGTTTTAATCTAAATTATGATTTGTGCACTGTCAAGTCTTATGATGTTATTCCAATATTTTAATTTCTATTATCCATTTGTGTTTCTATTTCCATTAGCCTGTCTGAATGATACATTAATCCAAACCTATTATCAGAGTTCAACTTAGAGTTATAGAGTTTAATATCCATATCTAGTATACTTACCATATAAGTAAATTATTGTATTTTATTTTAATACATGCAACAGGGTGGCTAAAACCTTCTTAAATTAAAATTCAGACAACAACTGGAATCTATGGGGTACTTCCTTCTAGCAGTTTTAAAGAAAATTGTGTAGGTCTTCCGCAGTGTTCATACCATTTTGAAGTCATGAGTCCCGCCCCAATGGGCGTTGCCACACCCATGGCCTGCTGGTAAATGAAGTGCAGTGCTGCTGCAGTGAGCTGCTGCGTCTTGCCACTCAACGGTAAAATAAAATGAATCCCAAGTGGGGTGTGGGGCATGGCTCAAGCCACCGCTGTCACAGTGCTTACCTCAATACTGGTACCCAGTTCCAGTTTAAATTATTAAACTCTTTGAGTTAACACAACAGGACAGTGACTTTATTACTTGTGATGGATGCTAATCCATCCCAACTAATAAACCACTTCATCAGAAGCAGTAGTAATATTTATATGTTAAGACTGGTAAATGTTGTAACTTGGGTTACTGGTTGAGAGGGTGAAACCCAAAACAAGCAGCAACTACAATTCTTGTCAGGTTGAAACACAAGCAAATCCCAAATTAACCTAGCTCAACCCACTGGTAGCTTTGCACAAAAGCAGCTAGGCTTAACTTAAAGGCAATGTGTAAAGTATTTATGCAGCACTTCAAACATTAATAAAGTGAAATTGTAACATAAGATGAATCCCACACCATTTTACCACACCACGGACCATGGGCCAGATACAAGGACCAAGTTAGGCCTGCTGAACAAAGTACCTAAAATCCTGGTTGTGGAGCATGCTGAGATCCTTCATTGAAGAAGCATCACTCAGAAGTGGTTCCATTGAGCTGTGGGGAATGGTGCGAGTGTTCTGGTGTTGAGGATGCATTGCTCAGCAGTGGTTCCAATGAAACTATCAAAGAGGCATGCGATGCAAGGTCCTGCGTCATCATTGAGAATGCTTTCAATGAAGGTTTGCGATGTGAAGTCCTGCATCAGGGATGCATCATGCAGCTGTTCCGAGGAGCTGTGAGTTGCGATGTGAGGTCCTGTGTTGCAGATGCATCGCTCAGGGCAGTTCTGATGCAGAGCTATGAGGAGATGCATCGTGCTGGGTAGGTTCTGCCCAAGAGTCCACAGCTGGTGTGGTAGAGCATCTTCAGGCCCTCTTCCAATGGTCCAGGACTGAGGCAGCACCACTTGGAGGCAAGACTAACAGCAGGCAGACTCCAGGTGCTTGGTTCAAGGTTATTAGAGCCTTTTCTGTTCCTGAGGCTCAGATCAGGAGGCCAACCAACTAGCCCTTGAAGTCACTCGGGTGGTCCTGGTTTCAAGATGCACATCCAGTACTTCTCACTCCGGCATCAGGATGGCAGGGTGTCAGGGTAGCAGACCAGCACAGCAGTCCTTTGTCATCTTCCACAGGTCAGGAGGTGTACTGAAGAGTTGGGTCTGAGGGTTCACTATTTATCTTTGCAGTTAGCTTTGAATTAGGAGAAGTTTATAGAGGGATCCACCCCTGAGGTCTTTGGACTTTCCTTCCTCTCTGCTTTGGCCCCAGCTTGTCTGTGGGCACAAAAGACTAGTTTAAAACCCTTTGTGTTTATGCTGAGGCAGAGCCTTTGTGATGCGCAAAATGATGTAGGTGACACCTCTACACCCAATCAAGTCAGAAATTATCTGCTTTGCCACCACCTACTGCTCCTTTGTCTCGGTGTCTGGGACCACTGTACAAAGACCAACTGCCAGCTACACCTAGTCATGTGACCTAGGATACAGGATACAGGCACTAAATGGTTGGGAGAAGAAAATGCTAACATTCTAAAAAGTGGCTTTTTCAGAATTGGGTCTTAAAATCTTACTTTACTGTTAAAGGGGGTTCTAAATTATAATTCTTTAGTGACCCACTCGATATTCCTACCTATTCCCAATTGAAAGTTATCACTTATTAAATATTATAAGGTAACACAATGTAAACCTCTGGGGGAGGCTGGCCTTGCTGTAGTGAATGAATTCAAGAGTTTTTCACTGCCAAGAAATGTTAAAATAAAAACTATGGGGGTCATTGATATGGCGTGCGGATCGCCACCGCCTTTAAGGCGGTGGCGATCCACCTGCCATTTTCCATCGCCCGCCTACCATTTCCCCCCACCATATTACGATGGCAGAGGGGACCCCAGTGGACGATATGCGACTGGGCGGAAAAGGGCTACAATATGGTGGTGGTGTCTGCAAGATACCGCCATCCATATTAGGATGTCAGGCGGTGCAGGGCTTTCCATGGCGGAGACTCTGCCATTGAAGGTCAGGGGGAGTTTACTTTTGTGGGTTCGTTACAGGACCCCAGGGGTTGGAGGGTGAGGGAATGCACTTAGGGGGTACCCATGGTACCCCCCTCCATTTGCATGCACAAGGTGGCAGGCACATTGTGCATGCAAATGCGCAACATGCATATTGTGCATTGAGCGGGTGCTGCTGACAGCACCGCCTGCCACAATGCATTATATGCAGTATGCAATTACCAGGGTGGCGTTCGCATCCTAATTTGCGGGCGGGACCGCCGCACCCCTGGCAGGCGGTCCCGTATACTCTTACGGCGGCGGGCGGACAAATCTTAATGATCCCCTATATGTCAAACTTTTTAAATATACTACATCTTGCCCTGTTGGTTGCTTACGACCTATCCTAGGAGTGACCTATGTGTATTTAATAATAATAAGGTTTAGGTCTGGCAAAAGGTATGCTAGAATGGCAAGCCTAAGACAGGTTTAAAAGGCTACTTAAATGGATGGCAGAATGAGTGCTGCAGGCCTACTATTAACATTTAATTTGCAGGCCCTGGGGCATGTATTACCACTTTACTAGGAACCTGCAAGAAAATTAAATATGTCAAATGGGTGTAAGCACATTTCACCATGTTTAAAGAAGATAGCAGCAGCAATTAACACTGGTTGGCAGTGGTAAAGTGTGCAGAGTCCTAGCAGCCAACTAAAACTGCTTCAGAAACCGGAGGATGAAGGCAACATTTCTGGGGACGACCCTGCTGAGAGGGCCAAGCCCAAAAGTAAGAAACCAGGAAAATCACCAAAAGCTGAAATTTTTTCCACTTTGAAATATAGAATTAGAACACCAAATGCTGTAAAATATCACATCAAAACATTTTTTAAAGTAATGAATTATTAGTAAATTATTATTTATAATTAACATCTCCATATCCTTCAGGACCACCTTTGCACTGCTCCAATTTTGGAAAGAATTGAAGATTCATCTCTTTAAAGAACACTACATCACAATGCATTAACAGCCCACACAGAAGCAACCATTCCTATCGCTCATTGACTTTATGCTAGATTTTGACCATGTACAGCTCTCTGCAGCCTTTTGGCTAGGTTTGTGCTATAGAAATACCCTATTCATACACATATATATAATTAAAGCAACTAGAGGAAGAATTAGATTTGGTATGCTAAAATAGAATACAGGGGTTTATAAATACATTCTTCTATATATGCTTCTATTCTTCCAAATGGGTTCAGCTCATTTCCTAATCCAAGATTTTTCTTTTTGCTTTTTGATCACCTGGTATTTGGACTTTACTGTGAGTGAGACTCACTACCTGAGTCTCACTCTTGATAATTGTACGGCAGTCAAGTACCCGGATCTAGTGACCTGCTCTGGGGATTTCCACCAGGGATGGCACCAGAGAAGGTTTCCAACAGTGGGTGGTGCAAGAAAAAGTTGTGGTTTTCATGATCCCCCTAGGTTATCTGGGAACGAGGGGGTGCTGTCCAAGAGGTGACTATTTTGGTGAGTGGTCCGGTAAGGCAATGGTTCCAGAGGTAGAAGGTGTAGTGGCTGGCCACAAGAGATCAGAATGGGGGCGGTGGATTCCCTAAATGCCCGATGGGTTAGTGGTGGACCTTGAAATGTCACGTAGGCGACTGCCTTAGTTCAGTGAAGGATGTCATCCTAGAATTGTTTTACATGAACCTGAGATGGCAGCTGAGGCAATGCCCAGCCGGGTGTCCAATCAGGTAAGTCCTGTGGGGTCAGACCCCGGGACAGAAGACAGAGGTTCTGTATTTGGAGGTATGTTACAGAAAGTGGCTGATGCCACGGTGCAAAGTCCAGATGGCCAGGTGGTGCCTACTCTTGAAGAGGCCCCTGGGAACTGGTCTGGGGGGTGGATAACATGTCTATTTAGGATTGTCGCTCAGAGCTGTTGGAAGGACATGCTGCAGAGTCTCTGCCTTAGTGGGCTCCTGATTGGTGAACTTAGGGTATACCAGTTGGGGAGGATGCCCAAGAATGGCGGGGTGCAAGATGTAGGTCAATCATCAATACCTATACAGGTGACTGAGTGGGGCCTGTCTTAGATGAAGGGACCCAGATAATGCCTGGCATTAGGGAAGCATTTCTGTTATTGATTGTTGCTCTAAGCTTTCAGAAGAGCATACTGCAGAGGCTCTGTCTTAGCAAACTCTTGCCTCCTGCTCATTTGGTGTACCATCCTTGAATTGCAAGGCCATAGTGCAAGGGTGCCTGCATTAGGGCTTGGCAACCACAAGTATTTTAGCACAGGGAGGGAGATGAAGAGCCGCACATCTTAGTAGATATTGTGCGTTTCAGCTCTCTCCTATTCACACAATGCAGCACAGTAACTTTGCTTGCTTCTCTGCTGTCATACTGTACTTCGGTAGTCTCAGCAAGGCTGGGACTATTGTGACATCACTACAATCTCTGCGTTTGACATAGATAGCATTCCTGGGGCGAGAGCTGTCAGTTGATAACTATTATTATTGGATGTGTCCAGCTTTGTCGAGTGGGTTGCACTGTCTCTGACAAGAAATCAAACACTGGTGGAATAACTGTGGAGGTATTGATTTCATTACTAGATTTTGGGTGAAGATCGTGTGCAGCCAGGTTTATACACGTACGAGGGCAGAGAACCCAAACAAGAACCTATGTTGTGCCACCGAGGAGGTAAAGCACGTTTTTAGGTCTCGCCTGAGCCAGCGCATGCGCTGTCTGGCGCGACATTTAGTAGCTACTTAAAAGTGCTACCTTGCCGGCCACCAGCTTGCTATTATGCACACAAGCACGCGCGACGTGCACAGCTGCCATCTGGCTTTCAGCGCAAACATGAATCCACTCCCCCACCCCCTCCCTTCTCCCACTGCCTCCACGTCAGCTTTATTTTGCTTTCACTTTCACGCCGCGCGGCCGTGCAACTTTTACAGTGGTCCCTACTCGTGGACACAATGCTCGTAATAGCTCGATATGCAGAAGTCAACGGCGCTGTGGCAGATATCTGCCACAGCGCCGTTGACTTCTGCATATCGAACTATTACGCTCCCGATCCAGACGACTCTCTTCGCTGGACAAGGCAGTACCGATTCAGCCATTGTTCGCGGTATCCGCTGATCCGATGCATTGCCTGTTGTAATACGCAATTGCGTTAAAAGGCAGTGTAATATTTAAAGACAACAATGACTATAATCTTGTCCTGATGATGATGCCCCTCATTTAACTTAAGGCATCGAAACGTCGTCGACCAAAAAAAAACCCTTATGCAATATGACACTTAAAATATTGTGAAATGCAATGGTGTGGTTATAACAATCTTTGTCTGTAACACTGACTACAAGTACACAGACATATTTTTGCTTTTTTTCTCCTTTTACCATTCTGTTTGTTGTTTTGTCTGAATGTTGTGGGTCACAGTTGTGCCCACTTGTTATTAATGTACTCATTCTGCAAACATTGCTTTTGATCATATATTGTTATGACACGCCTAAAGTGCTATGCTCAGAAAGATAAAGTGCTAGTGCAAAAAGTTTTTTTGATTAAGGGCAAAATAGTGCAAAGTGCAAATACCTCAGATAAAATTATATTAAAATGGCATATCAAACTTCCAGGTTAAAAAAACATCATGTAAAAATTAATAAATACCGTGAATGCATGAACGGACAAATTGCCAAAATTCATTGCATTATAGTTTGACCTCCAAACATGTTATATCATATTTATAAAAATATGTAAATACATTCAAGGGCAAGTGCAATACAGGTTAGTAGTCCCTTGACTGTTTTAATCTAAATTATGATTTATGCACTGTCAAGTCTTATGATGTTATTCCAATATTTTAATTTCTATTATCCATTTGTGTTTCTATTTCCATTAGCCTGTCTGAATGATACATTAATCCAAACCTATTATCAGAGTTCAACTTAGAGTTATAGAGTTTAATATCCATATCTAGTATAGTTAGCATAGGAGTAAATTATTGTATTTTATTTTAATACATGCAACAGGGTGGCTAAAACCTTCTTAAATTAAAATGCAGACAACAACTGGAATCTATGGGGTACTTCCTTCTAGCAGTTTTAAAGAAAACTGTGTAGGTCTTCCGCCGTGTTCATACCATTTTGAAGTCATGAGTCCCGCCCCAATGGGCGTTGCCAGACCCATGTCCTGCTGGTAAATGAAGTGCAGTGCTGCTGCAGTGAGCTGCTGCGTCTTGCCACTCAACGGTAAAATAAAATGAATCCCAAGTGGGGTGTGGGGCATGGCTAAAGCCACCGCTGTCACAGTGCTTCCCTCCATACTGGTACCCAGTCCATGTGCTTCGGCGTCGGTTGGCGTCGTCGCTGGGGTACTCACCAGAACACAAGGGCTCTATTCGCGGCTCAGGCGAGGCCGCTTCAAATCCAAAACACAGAGTGCCTGCTGTAGAACGAGCCCACACTGAGTCGGTCAATCACCAAACAAATTTATTGAAGGGTGCAGCGGGGATGCAGCAATGTCTCACAGGAGTAAAATTCAATCAAGCTGCCTGACGCGTTTCGTGTTGTCCACTTCCTCAGAGGCAGAGACTGGAGGGGTTAAGGTACAGCATTTTTCGCACCATTTTGAAGTCATGAGTCCCGCCCCAATGGGCGTTGCCACACCCATGGCCTGCTGGTAAATGAAGTACAGTGCTGCTGCAGTGAGCTGCTGTGTCTTGCCACTCAACGGTAAAATAAAATGAATCCCAAGTGGGGTGTGGGGCATGGCTCAAGCCACTGCTGTCACAGTGCTTCCCTCAATACTGGTAGCCAGTTCATGTGCGGCGGCGTCGGTTGGCGTCGTCGCTGGGGTGCTCACAAGGGCTCTATTCACGGCTCAGGCGAGGCCGCTTCAAATCGAAAACACAGAGTGCCTGCTGTGGAACGAGCCCACACTGAGTCGGTCAATCACCAAACGAATTTATTGAAGGGTGCAGCGGGGATGCAGCAATGTCTCACAGGAGTAAAATTCAATCAAGCTGCCTGAAGCGTTTCGTGTTGTCCACTTCTTCAAAGGCAGAAACTGGAGTGGTTAAGGCACAGCATTTTTCGCACCATTTTGCAATTTGTTTGGTGATTGACCGACTCAGTGTGGGCTCGTTCTATAGGAGGCACTCTGTGTTTTGGATATATATATATATGTATATATATATATCTATTCACTGAAAAAACATAGGTTTCAGGCACGTTATAGTTAGAAATTGGTACTTAAAAAAACCTTAGAAATTCACTGAAGAATTTTCTTTAAAAAACATAGTTTTCACAGAAGTTTTAGTTAGAAATTAGCATTTAAAAAACCTTAGAAACTCACTGAAAAAAACAATGCTAATTTCTAACTATAACTTCTGTGAAACCTATGTTTTTTTCAGTGAATTTCTAAGGTTTTTTAAATGCTAATTTCTAACTATAACGTGCCTGAAACCTATGGTTTTTTCAGTGAATTTCAAAGGTTTTTTAAATGCTAATTTCTAACTATAACGTGACTGAAATCTATGGTTTTTTCAGTGAATTTCTAAGATTTTTTAAATGCTAGTTTCTAACTATACCTACAGAGGTAGGACATGTGAAGAAAGAAATAAAATGCACCGAAAGAAGCAAAAGAAATGCAGAAAGAAGCAACAGAAGTCCACAAAGACGAAGAAAAGTGCGGGAAGAAGCAAGACATGCAGAAAGAACAAACAGAGGACCAGAAAGAGTCCTTGTTGCAAAATCATCCTTTGCCCACAACTTTTTCAGAAGGGTAATGGTGGTAATGGACATTGACTATACACGCCTAGAGCCAGTACTCTGCTAAAAAACACTTAGAATACAGTCAAAACACCTACATACACTAGGGAACACTATGCATTGGATTACCCCTGCGATTAGCATGAGCTCCTCTGTAAGGCCCTAGTACATAATAGGGCAGGGGGATTAAAACTACCTCTTAAAACACTTTCGAGCGCGTTTGCACAGTGGTGAAGGGAGGGGGTCCTGAGGTGACATTTGTGCAAACAAGCCCTGTGGAGTGTTTTAAGTTGGGGAATTAATTCCCCTTCAATCTTGAGGGTCCCTCGGGTCCAATTAGCTCACTAGGTGCCTCCAATAAGGGCCACAGAGCTGCGTTGCACAGAGGTGTAAAAAGGAGCATGGCTGGACAACCTCTTGGCAACGCAGGCCTGTGGCGCTTATTGGACGTACCTGGTGGCCTAGTTGGACCCCAGGGGCCCTCAGGATTGAAGGGGACTTAATTCCCCAACTTCAAACGCGCCAAAGGGCGTGTTTGCACACATCACCTCTGCCCCGCCACCTCCCTTTACCACTGTGCAACGGCACCCCGAGACACGTTTTAAATTGGTGGATTAAGTCTCCTTGACTCCTGAAATGCAATGGTGTGGTTATAACAATCTTTGTCTGTAACATTGACTACAAGTACACAGACATATTTTTGCTTTGCTCCTATTACCATTCTGTTCGTTGTTTTGTCTGAATGTTGTGGGTCACGGCTGTGCCCACTTGTTATTAATGTACTCATTCTGTTTTATTAAGAGAATTGTTTAAAAAATTCCTTGTCCGGCTGGACAAAAGACATAACACTTATCAGGTGTGTGATTATCAGTTTAGTATACCATTGTGTCCACGAGTAGGGGGACCACTGTTTTTTGAAACATGATACTGCCCAAGGTCCCTATGGCATACCTTCTGAGTTCCCTTGCCTTTCTTAAACACGTGTAACTTTTATGGCCGTGCGGCTATATGCTTTATTAAAACAAAAATGTTTTATTTTCAGTGCGAGACGCTCGCTGGTTATTTTTTGCTCCCCCGATTACAGCAAGCTGTTTTTCATGTCCATACCAATTTTCAATTCTTGTTCTCTTACCAAGTGACTTGTCCATGCTATTCTCCATATTAATGACAAATTTGTTTTTATTTTCAAATCCAATACGTTTCAAACTTAAAATGTGTTTTCTTCTCCTATACCAACCTCTTTTTTGACCACCTCAATATTAGTAACGAGCAGCGGCCTCTCTCTACAAGTAGAGCGACACATACAGGCCTGCAGTGCTGGTCTTGTCTTTGCTAAGGCACCCGTTGGTCATGAGGTATTGGGTTGTCGAGGTCGGAATGTAGAGAAGTGAAAGAGGATGGAAGGAAAACAACGAGCTACAAGCGAAGTGTTGTGTGATTTAAAGGTGACCACTTCACGCAACTACACACACACGTGCGAGCGCGCGCTCTTTAGCATGGCGTTTTGCTGACAACGCTATTTGGAAGCCTATGCAATGTGTGTCGAAAGTATATGATAATAATACCGGTTAATTGCTGGATCGTAATACAAACAAACTGTAACACCAGACTATCAACAAATAATTAAATGAGGTTATTATTTTTATCAAACGATTTTGGGATATGTGCTTAATATAAAGGTCAATGGCTGTGGGTGTTCTACCGCACATTTCGCGACGCAGGATTTCCTGTTAAAATGCTGTTGCGTTGTGCTTGCCTCGCTGCGGGAGCATGAGGCTCACACTGGGACAGCGTGGAGTGCTCATTTTGTGCTCACTGAGGGATCCCTCAATGGACAGCAGATTCGGGCGAAGTGTATATAGATTACCCTGTCACATCAACCACAGAAGTTTGAATCCAAGGCTAACTTCAACGGCCATTATTCTTCTAGGCTGTATGATCCAAATAGGCATCACAGACAGGGGCCACTGAGTTAGCGCTTAAGCATCCCCTTCGCATCCCTTTCCCTTGCTCTCTGTATTGCCCCAGGTTCATTTACTCCAGCCCCCACCCTTATCTGTCTTGCTCAGCTTTTTTAAGCACCCCATGGCTCCTCCCTTTCTCTCTTGTTTATGTTTGGGACTGGCAGTGAAAGCCACAGAAATGACTCTCACATGCAGGGAACAAAGTTAGGGAATTTTTTTTGTTGTTTTCTTTCTGGGAGTTTGTGATTAAAAAATAAACAAAACTTTGCAGAGCGGGCACATCAAATTTGGCTCTGCTTGGCAAAGGACCAATGCCTTTGATGGAGTCAACACAGTGGGGGCTCCACTGAAGGCACAGAGAGTTCTATGCCAGGTTGCAGAGCATCTCTACATCTGGTGGCAACCTACACTGATCTGGTGGGCCAGACTCTGAGAAACGTTCCTTTATTTTTTAAAGGCATATCAGCACCTAAAGCTTTGCCACTCATCTACCCCGTGAGACTCACAATAATCCTATCTCACTGAACCACATATACTTTAGCCTGACAGATACCCACAGCCTTTCAACCATTTTCCATGCCCACTTCTTTCCACCATGAACCACTGACATCTTCAAAGTATTTACTACCAGCAGTACTGTGGGAATTGTGTGTGTTACATAGGCCTGTCCTTGTTCATCACATACAGAAAAGGAAGTATTCGAAAGGCAAAAAAAGCTGCAGATTGTATTCCCTGATTTTCATTATCTTTTCTGAAAACAAATATGAATGTAACTGAGAACGTGTACTAATTTAGTTACAACATTTTTTTTAAGCACATAGGGCCCGATTCACAGAATGAATTTAAGACTAAATCCTAAACTTACTACTATTTGGTATTCACAGAATGCACTTACTACTTTCGGGATTCACAGAGTGAACTTACTACTTTCGGGATTCACAGAATGAACTTACTACTTTCGGTATTCACAGAATAGATTTTAGATTACTAACTTTACGTCCACACTCGGGCTGGAAATTCCAGCCCGGAGGCGGGGCTTCCGGCTAGGAGGCGGAGCTTGCGGCCCAGTGGTGGAGCTAACAGCCATGGCTAAATCCCCACCTCTGAGCCGGAAGCTCTGCCTCCAAGCCACAAGCCCCGCCTCTGGGCCTGAAACTACGCCTCCGGGCCGGAAACTCCGCCTCCAGGCCGGAATTTCCGGCCCGAGTGCGGACATAAAGTTAGTAGTCTTAAATCTATTCTGTGAATACCGAAAGTAGTAAGTTCATTCTGTGAATCCCGAAAGTAGTAAGTTCACTCTGTGAATCCAGAAAGTAGTAAGTGCATTCTGTGAATACCAAATAGTAGTAAGTTTAGGATTTAGTCTTAAGTTCCTTCTGTGAATCGGGCCCATGATGTCTTATCACAGCTGTTTTTCCTTGAACAACTTTCAAGGGAACACACATTAATTCACAAATTAAGAAGACTGTTTTGGACCCATTATGTTCCAACTGTGGGCATGTTATGGAATAAAAGTTCAGCCTTTTTGCAGAATTTCACAAGATACCTTCTATGCGTGCACAGATGTTTAGAGAAAAATCATCCAAACTGCGGCCAGCTACAATCAAGCGGCACCCATGAAAATAAAAAGAAGGGGTACCTCTGAGCTCCTTTAGTGCATGACAACAGGAGAGGGTGGTTCATCCCGTTGGTGTTATGGGCAGGGACAGGTTCTTGTTGCTCCTAGAGCTCAGAGATAGCGGCCCACCTCTCACGTTTGCCTGATTGACACTGCCTCAGTTGTCTTGTGGGACCAGGAACCAGCTGTTATCAGGAGCTCTGTTTACACACTAAAAGGGTCATTTCTCAGACGCTGACACCATGAGAAGCCTTTCCGGGAGACTAACAGGTCTCTCGACAATGACTGGTCGCTTCTTTTGATGATCAGAGGTGAGGCTGAGATGTTCTTGTGAGAGGATGAAGGGTACAAATGAGTTTTACCAACACAACGTTTCGAATCACAGGTCTCTGCAGTGATGCTGCAGGCTGTTGTAGACTGGGGCAAGACAGTAGCTTTGCATGTTTTCATTACACCATATTTTGGTTTTGACAGAGTATAAAATGTATATACTCAAACAGACATTTTGGAATTGTCTCTGGCATTAATTGCCAGGTCAGACATAACCCCTGGGGGCCCATCTCCTACCTATTTTAAACAAGCATTGGCATAGCCAATAGGTCTCGCTTTTGGGACCTTATAAGTGTTTAGCCATGCAACAGTTGATGTTGTTGCACCAAGGATATTGTGCTGCATAACTAAATACTTATAAGATCCCAAAAGTGAGAACTATTGGCTATGCCAATGCTTTTTCATGTTCATGTTAAGCCGGCGGAGGGAGCCTAACATGCATAGAGAGACTGTCCTCAATGTCTGGGACATAAGCACTGCTAGGAGTACAGAGGTGCTCTGGGACACCTTCAGCATCCACTTGCCGGCAAGTCAGACCGTCTGCAAGCACTGCAACCACTTATCAGGTACATGCTGAGATGTTGTTTCAGCCAGCGGGGGGTTGCACAGATTATTTACAACATATGCGCAGGGTGAGGCGTGTGGTATTTGGGGGCCTCAATTATCGGTAATGTTGATTCCCAGGCTACAGTAACCCAGTGAGGCCCATGTGTGAGCTGCACGCAGCACTCCTTACGGGCCTCATTTAAGACGCGTGCGAGGCACTTCCCCGAGTGCGCGTTCCTCATAGCGTGTTACCTGCAAGCAGGCGGCACACTTAGGAATGAAGAGAGACTATCATAGCTGCGTGCAACCTGCACCTTTTCCCTGGAAGCCATAATCTGTGAGCGTTGTCAGCCTGAACAACACGGAGAGCAGACATGCAGCTCTGCTGCTATGTTTTGCTCCCATCAGGCTGTGCTCTCTGGAAAGTAGTTTTTGGGCTATGCAAAAAAACAAAAACAACAACAGAAAACTATAGAGATACTTGGCTCATTTATTTTTGTGAAGAGCATCAAAAGGTCACTTCAGTGTACAAGGTGAACTAGCTTACCATGTAATACCAACAATACATGTACCAGTGCGGTAACATTAAAGTGAACTCCTCCTTGCTGGTTCACCTTGTGGAAGATTATTACCATGAATCTGGGAAATGCCATAGCCATCCTACCACCTTTTCTTTTGTCTGCGGAGGATACACCCTTAGAGTGATAGGACTGGATAGATTGTTTTTAGAACTATTTGATAGACTTGGATAGTACCAGATTTCCAGCATTCAGAAAGAAAGCATGTTGTTGGAAACATGCTGACCTAACGTGCCCAAAGGCACGTTAGGTCAGCATGTTTTCAAGTAGAGAAAGTGGATGATGTCCTAAATGATGCTGTTCTGAGATTCTGCACCAAGATTGGCAAACAAGAAAATTTGGTTATTCGCCACCACAAATCTTATACACAACCGCAATGTGTTACAGAAAAAGTGGAAGAGTCTGTCTCTATGTTATGTGAGCTGTCCTCAAAGTGTCAATTTAGGCGAATAACTAATGAAATTATAAGAAACTAACTTATTGTTCACATTTTTAATAAAATAGATCAAGAAAGATTGTGGGCTGCCAAAAATCCTACACCAAAAGAGACCATAGACAAAAGTCATGGAGGAGGCAGAAATATGTATGAAGGAGATGAAACACATTGCTCAGGAAAAAGGGTCAGAAGTCTCAGTAATGCAACGTGATGTGTAGAAGGTAAATGCTGTAAAGAGCAAATGTCAAATTACAGGACAAATGACTTCAAAGAGTAAAAATACTAAAGGTACCATGGGTGATCCCCTGACTAGGAGTGGTTCACATATTTGTCACAGATGTGGCCATACTTTCCATTTGGCTTATTCCAAAAATTGCTTCGCCCGGAGTAAATTGTGTCATAAGTGTGGGAGAAAATGTCTCTATGCACGCATGTGCAAAGCAAATATGAAAAAAGTAGCTTTTGTGGAGGAGGAAACAATTAAACAGAGTGTTGGTCTTTAAGATTGGGGATTCTGAGGAACAGATGGAAAGAAAGAGGAAACAACCAAGAAATAAATTGGAAAAGGGTGTTGTTGATGATTGACACTGGTTGCCTGTACACCATTATACCTAAGTGGTTATTTGATGCAGCATGGCAAGGTTGGGAATTTATTCCTTCGGATGTGGTATAGAAAGTTTATCAAGGGGCATATATTGGAGTTTTGAGGGGTGCTATAGCATCCATTACATTTGCCGGGAAACAGACAGAAGGTCTGACCACACATTTGGAGGTGGACTCCTCAGTATGATTAACACATCAAGGAGGACCCCAGAGCAGTCAATTAGGTCACTGTGGTTGAGGAAAATGACCTAACCTCTATTTTGAATCAGATTACAGATTACTAGAGTATTTGAGACCAAATTAGGGGTAGTTAAGAGGTACATACATGAAATTAGATTTTAAAACAATGCAGGTCCTGATAAGCATGTTGCGAGGAAAATTCCAATGGCAGCACATGGGCAAGTAGGAGAAAACATACAACAAATGTTATTGGATAAGATAATTGAGCCAGTTGAGGCTCCTGAATGATTGGCTCAGGTGGTGGTAACAAAAAAGGTGGATGGGTTACTTCATTTTCGTGTTGACTTGCATGTTTGAATGAGAGTGTGGTTATTGACAATTTTCTTTTACCCAGTATTAACAAAATAGTATTGTTGCTATTTGGGGGGGGGTATTTTTCAAAAATAAATTTAAAGAGCGCTTACCATTGAGTGAAACTTCATCCACATTGTAGATGATTCACACCCTTCATAACTTCAGAAGGAACATTCTAATTTATTAGACTTCCTTTTGGTCTTTGCTCAGCAGCTTGTGTTTGGGGACAATGAACAGGAATACAACAGAACCCTGAGTGAAAAGTAAGGAAAAATAGGAGAGGCAGGTTTGACTCTGAATAAAGAAAAGAGTATTTTTGGAATGCAGGATATTGAATCAGTCACCCACTCGATTCCACTTCTCCACACTTCTCATGCACTAGCGAAGATCACTCCCCCTCCTACATCCCCCATACCCCCACCCTCCTTACCCCCCACCTCACACCTCATACGAGCCTCGCAGAACCCACCACTGCCCTGAACATATCTCCCACGCCCCGCGGCTGGGCCATCTCCCACCCTATCTCCCCTCCACTCTCACTCCCCACTACCCCACTCTCCCAGCTAGACTCACGGAACACACCACCTCCCTTACCCTGAACATATCTCCCATGCCCGCAGCAGGACCATTTCCCACCCTATCTCCCCCCCCCCACTCTCACTCCCCACTACCCCACTCTCTCAGCTAGACTCACGGAACACACCACCTCCCTTACCCTAACCCCTCTTCCTCTCTCCCCCCATTCTCAGCCCCCACTATCTTACCTGCACCCCCACCATCTCCAGCCTACATTCATCCCTCAACTCACATGTGCCGCCTCCCACCAGCGCCATCACCTATGCTACCAATGCCTCCCTACCTCATCCACACCCCCTACCCACAATCTCGTGCACCCATCGAATGCCACCACACCTACTACTGCCGCAGAGCCCTGCACCGTCGCTAGCACATCCCTCCCCCTCCGCTCCAGTTCCCAACCCAGTGCCCCACTCAACCACTTGCCCACGGCTCTCATTACCAATACCATCCCCAATCCAACCCTGGACATGATTACATCCACCCTCCTACAAGTCAAAGAAGATCTCTATTCCATCAAAGAACTTCTCTTCACACACCCCAGACACCCCCTACCCACCACTTCCGCCCGCAACAAGTCCCCCACCCTCCCCACAGACCCGTTCATTCATTACCCCCCGCGTTAGCCCTCTATCCCCGCTCGCAATATCACCTGCCGCCCCCGTCGCACCCTCAACCCCCTCTCTGCCCGCGACCTATCCACTCTCCTCCGCTCTTATGGCCCAGGTCCCACAAAACACACAACCAACACACACCGTCCCATACCCACGATTCTCACAAATCCCCTTAGGCCCCCCACACTGAGCAACAGAAGCTCCGTCCCCAAAAATCTCAGAAAAGTCCCCCTTTCTCTAGAACACTCGACCACCCCACTCACTCCCAGACTCAAATGTCTCCTTCTCAACTGCAGATCAGCCCCGAGACACTCCTCTGGCATCGCGGATCTCATCTTAACAATGGACCTTGACCTAGCCATTCTGACTGAAACGTGGCTAACTGAAGCCTCTACACCTATAATAGACATACTAGTCCCCCCCAACTATCACATCATTAGACTCGACAGAACTGGCAAGACGGGTGGGGGCATCGCATGCATTTTTAGGAGCAACCTCGCTGTCACTAAAGCCACCTCCCTCTCCCTCACCTCCTGTGAACTCATCTGCTTCGATATTACCAGCGAGGGCAAGCCTGTATGCTCTCTGAATGTCATCTACCACCCACCCGGGAACAACCTCACCATCTCCCAACAACTCATGGACATGATAACATCCAACGCCGGGCGACAGATCACACAAATCTACCTGGGTGACTTCAACCTCCACTGGAATGACCAGAAAGACGCTGTGGTGAATAGTCTCAAAACTTTCCTTAATGCGGTTGACCTCACCCAAATCTGCAACAGTCTGACACACGACAAAGGCTCTATCCTTGACCTTATCATCGCCAAAGAGGACTCTACCCATCTGGAGGCAATCCAACCCTGTGACTGGTCAGACCACCACATTATCACATTCTTCATCAACGAAAAGGTCAAACCTAACCCAGCTCAACCCACCAAAACCAAGATCTGGAAAAGGGACATGAAGAATCTTAACCCCAACTCCTTGCCTTCCCACACCAGCAGTCTCCTCCTTCCCCCTATGGGCGTCTCTGATGTTCATTCTCTGACCGACCTCTACCTCGACTCTATGACCTCAATAATCAATGAAGCCGCCCCCCTGCAACTGAAGAGAGTCTCCACCAAGAACTCAAACCCATGGTATGATGGTAGACTCAATGAAGACAGGCGTGCTATGCGAATGGCATAGCGCACCTGGAGATCTGACCCCTCAGCACTGCACCTTAAAACACTTAAGAATAAGAGAAATGCCTACTTCAGGAAAATCAAGCGCTCGAAATCAGACTTTTTTAGCCAACAGCTGAACCAAGCAAAAAACCGACCAAGAAAACTGTATGAGCTAGTCAAAGCTCAAACCAAAATGCAACCCCTACAATCAACCAGCACAACAAGTGATACTCCAAGCTGTGAAGACTTTTCTGCTTTCTTTAAGCTAAAGACCGACAATATAAGAAGTGATCTCCTCAATGATGTAAACCGATACTCTAGCCCCATCACCATCAGCACAACTAACACTCAACCTAAAAACAACGCGTCATGGACATCCTTCGTCACCTACTCTGAGGAAACAATTCACAAACTGCTCGGCACCTTGAAGCCCTCTAATCACCTCACAGACCCCCTACCGGCAAATGCTGTAAAAGACTTCACCCCCCTGCTCCTCCCACTCTGGACTAAAATCATTAACGGTTCCCTTCAACAAGGGCTCATCCCAGACTCCCTCAAGGTAGGGCAAGTCACACCTATACTCATGAAACCTACAGCTGACCCGGCCGACCTAAACAATTACCGCCCTATCACCAATATCCCCACCTTGGCCAAATTGCTAGAAAAATGCGTACAACTCCAA
This sequence comes from Lissotriton vulgaris, assembly GCF_964263255.1. Lineage (NCBI taxonomy): Eukaryota > Metazoa > Chordata > Amphibia > Caudata > Salamandridae > Lissotriton > Lissotriton vulgaris. The sequence goes on along the minus strand of NC_141695.1, from coordinate 1,086,598,173 downwards.
CTGACAAAACACATAGATCAGTTTGACCTCCTCAACCCTCATCAATCAGGATTCCGAGCAAAACACAGCACGGAAACGGCTATGACACACATAATTGATGATGCCCTCCAAATCCTTGATCGCAATGACTCCTGCCTCCTCATCCTTCTTGATCTCTCCTCAGCATTTGATATGGTCAAACATGAGAATCTACTGGAGTTGTTAAATACCAGAATGGGTTTATACCGGACTGTCCTCAAATGGTTCGCTTCCTTCCTACATAACCGGTCTCAGAAGTTCAAGATCAACAATATGTTGTCCGCATCGGTGCCCGTAACACTAGACGTCCCACAAGGATCTTCCCTATCCCCCACATTGTTCAACCTCGTCATAGAACCACTCACCACCTTGCTTCAGGCATCGAATGTACACTTACATATGTACGCCGATGACACTCAGCTTTACCTCAAGCTACAATCCCCGGAAGACATCAAACTTCTGAACTCCACACTAAGAAACACCCAATCCTGGCTGGCCGATAATCACCTCAAACTAAATGCTCTGAAAACTGAGTTCCTTCTGATTGCACCTCCTGCGAAAAAAGCCATCACCCAAACCTGGCTCAATCATCTAACCGCACTCAATGTCCAGCCCACCATCGTGGACTCCGCGAAATCCCTAGGCATCACACTTGACTCCAATCTCAACATGCAGCAGCACATTAGCAAGGCAACTAAAGGAGCTAATTTCCAAATCAACACTTTGAGGAAACTCAAACCCTTCCTCCCACCCAAGGACTTCCAAACTGCTGTGCAAGCCCTAGTCATCCCTCGCATAGACTACGGAATCGCGGCTCTCAGCTGGCTCCCCCTATCAACAACGGCACCCCTAAGAGCCTCCCTGAACGCTGCCGCGAGACTCATCACTGGCTCAAGAAAACACTCGCATATATCCCCTGACCTAAAAAGCCTGAACTGTCTGCCTTTTGAAGCCAGAATACAGCTGAAAATTGCCTGTATGACACACTCGGCCGTACATCACAAGTCACCCAACTACCTCACTCAAAAGCTGACTATATCGGGAGGCTCGAGATCCAATAGAAGCACAAAAAACCTCCTCCTGAAACCTCGAAGATTCCGGAAGGATAAAACATACAAACGCTCCTTCTCAGGAATGGCACCCAGGATCTGAAATGCACTCCCGCCTGAAACCAGACTTATCTCCTCCACTGCATTTTTTAAGAAAGAGGTAAAAGCCATCCTTATGGCTAAGTTCACCTGAACTCTAGTGTTACTGTATCAAAGACATTGTGCGGCTTCTGTATTATTGGTTTCCTGATTGTTTATCGTGTTATACTCTTACTTGATTGCTTTCCTACCCTGCAACTCACTGACTACCTACTATTATATTGTTTTCAAGAATTTGTTTAATCACCCCCTTGTTGCCCCTTCCCTCTATTTCTGTAAAGCGCTCTGATATCTGCAAAGATCTTGTTTGCACTATATAAAACTTTGAATAAATAACTAAATAAATACTTAAGCTACCACATCACTAGTGAGATTTGGTGAGTGCCATGTCAGTGTGGAGGTGCAGCTTGACAGGGACAGACCATGGTCCTTTATGGGTTAGTGGAGCATTACTCCAAATTTGTGCAAGACTTTACAAGTAAAACAGAGCCATTTAGGGAATTATTAGGCAAGGGAAGGAAGTTTGAGCAGAGTGAAGCACAACAGGAGATATTCTAAATGTTTAAGGATGATATTGTTCACACTGAAGTTCTTGTACCATTCCAGTCAGAATGAAATACTTCTTTGACTGTAGATGCCAGTGCAGTGGGCATCAGTGCAGTGTTAGCTCAGATGCATGGTAAGATGGATAGAACGGCTGCATTTGCCTTGACCAAAACTGAAAGGAAATACTCAGCCAGAGAGCATGAGGCATTGCCAGCAGAAGGGGCAATTAAGTACTTTGGGGTGTTTTTAGTGGGGAGGAGTTTTCTACTTAATAACAGATCATAAAATCATTTTTAAAGTGTTGGTGCTGCATGGGACTTAGAACTGTTCAGGGAGGTTGGCTTGGTTAGCAATTACATTACAAGAATACAATTGTAATGTACAATATGTGTCCAATGGAAAAACACCATGGCTGATTGCCTGTCAAGGTTGACAGATAATAGCATAGACAACGTTGATCTGCAGTGTGAGGAGGTTGTGGCCAATGTAGACAATGTCACAGAGGGTTTGGAGAACTCGATTTCAAAGAAGAAGTGCATTAGATTGGCACACAAGGGTCATTTGGGCCAAACATTCACTATAAGGAGAATAAAAGAAAGGTTTTGGTGGCCGATCATGGATAAACAGATTAAAGACTGGGTGGAGAGTTGTGAAAGTTGTAAGGAATCAGAGAAGAGGTTGTGTGTCGCAATTAGGAAGGTACATGATAGTCAACCTGTTTCGGAAGCAGCAGGTGTGTGGGAAAAATGTGCTTAGATTTTATTGAACCTTTTAATTGTTTCCAGAAACATGAATGATATGCTGCAGCTTTAGTTGACACAAATTAAGGTGGGTGGAAGTCCTGTTTATGAGATCCATTACTACTGAAGCTACTATAAATTTTTTGAGGTAGGTGTTTAGATGTGAGGGTATTCCGAGAGTCATCTTAATTGACAACAGAACTTAACTTACATCTGTGGAGATAGAAAATGTTTTTGCAAAATGGGAGTAAGAAATGCTTGCACTTCCGTGTACAACCATCAAGGAAATGGATTGTGTGAAAGGGTGATCGAAATTGTGAAAGGTACCATGCAATTGGCATGCACCACTGGTATACAAATGTGAAAGAGATGCAGTGTTCTTATGCAGTGCAGATGCAGGGGTAACTATACATGTTGGAACGGGGAAAAGTCTGTTCGAAACAAGGAGGGGCAGACAACCTGGCAACAAAATGGTTCCATCCTGGGTGTGTGAGAGAAGTGTAGAAGAGAAAACAAGGACTGTCATGGAGAGGGGTCATGGGAGGTTTATCCAGGTGGCAGATTGGATACAAGTTAAGGCAGGAGGAGTTGGAAAGCGTTTATCCAAATTCAGAGGCCATATCAAGTAAGCCAGTTTGGCGGAACTTGGGTCAGGTTGGATAATGGTCAAACCTGAAATCCAAGAAGAGTGACTTTATATCAGAAGAAGAATAGCACAGGAGTTAGAGCTAAGGTTAGTGATGAGGTGAGCATACATTGGCCACTTAGGGATAATACAACATGGTGAGGAATCACAGAACAATGTGGCATTTGACAGTTATTGTTGACTGTGCCTGGCAGCGTCAAGTAGGTTGCTCTGTTTCTGACTAGAAATAAACTACTGTTGAAATAGCTGTTGTGATTTTCTTACTGCATTAGTCTGTGTTGTATGAAATTTTGATAAATATGCCCCTAAGTGGGGTGCTATTTTCTGCATGTATTGTTGCTGTTTAGCCCCATTAGCATTTTTATGTGCATACATCTTTAAAGCTAGTCCTTGCATCCACGGTGAGCCAGTGGGATACTTCAGGGCAGGTTTTATGTACGTATGTTTCTGCATGTTCAAGTAAACTCTTGATGTCTGGTTTTGAACCTTTGGTGTCTATTAATAAGTTTCTATGAAAACCTTGTTGTTGGAAATGGCCAATTCTGCAGAGTCACCCCAAACCTTATGCCTTCCTCCTCCTTTTTTGTTGGATTCATTTTGTTGGCTTTAGGTCTCTGGGCGCTTTACTACTGCTATCTAGTGTGCATTTGCTCTCTCCCTAAAACGTGGTAACAATTAGCTTACTCACAATTGGCATATTCAGTTTACTTATATGGCCCTAGTAAAGTGCACTACATGTGCCCAGGCGATGTCATTTAAATGCTATTAGTAAGCCTGAGGCACTGATTGTGCCACCCACTTATTTAGCCCATTAAACATGTCTCAGGTATGCCACTGCAAATACTGAGTATGCAGTTTGACACTTCCATGTCAACCTAGCAGGATAAACCTCTTGCCAGGCCAAAACATTCTCTTTTAATAGATTTAGGTTACCTCTAGGGTAGAACCTGAACAGCCCAGAGGGCTGGGTGCAATGCATTTAGAAAGCATGCCATGAATATTTACGATTTACATGTCCCAGTAGTGGAAAACCTGTGCATTCGTTTTCACTACTGCAAGGCCTGTCTCTCCCGTAGTATAACATTGAAGTTGCCTAATCATGTTGTATAAGAGTAATTACCAATTGTGAAGAGAATAACTTTTCAAGTTTGGTGTCTCTGAAATCACAATTTAAAATCCTAACTTATGGTGAAGTCAGATTTAATATTGAAATTCTGAAAATGTCACTTTAGAAAGTTACAAAGAACTGTAGGGGTTAAGCCCAAAGGACCATGGCCAGGTGGGACTATTCATAATTCAAAAGACAAATGGGTAACCTGGCTCCGTTCTATACTCTACTCCTATTACTAATGGAGTAACAAACAGACTACTCTCTTGTCTGTTTGAATGGAATTTTTATTAAACCATTCCTTTTCTTTGGAGTCTTTAGTTTATTCAAAAAGTTGTTAAATGACTGCGAATGAAGGAAACACTTATTTCTCAAATTGACATATATATTAAACAATTCACAAAGGACTGTGCTCATGAACGTCAATAGACATACACACCATAGACACATGAGTTCCGTGCTCTCCATGCCACTGGAATCAAGCTTTTCAGGCTGATGAGGGTTGAAAGCCCGAAACCGGTCCTTGGATGCTTGTTTCCTGTCCAGGGAGGACCTGGCTTGGCAGTTCGGGCTGGACTGTTGTCATGGGGCACAAGGTCAAGACTGATTTTCATATGGCTGGGTTCAAACTGGAATGGCATGGTGAGCAAAAAAACGATGGATTTAGGCCGAGATCTCTGTACTGGGGTGAATGTATGATATTGTTCTGCATTCTGTCCATCAACTGTTGTTTTTGTATTTGTTACCCCGAGTTCGACGGGTATGCTCAGACGTGAGTCCCGTGCTCTCCATGCCACTGGAATCAAGCTATTCAGGCTGATGAGGGCTGAAAGCCCGAAACCGGTCCTTGGATGCTTGTTTCCAGTCCAGGGAGGACCTGGCTTGGCAGTTCGGGCTGGACTGTTCCCATGGGGCACAGGGTCAAGACTGATTTGTAATGGCTGGGTTCGAACTGGAATGGCATGGTGAGCAAAAAAACTATAGATTTAGGCCCAGATCTCTGGGTGAATGTATGACATTGTTCTGCATTCTATCCATCAACTGTTGTTTTTTCACTAACAGTCACGGCACGTCAAACGGGCCGCGTCAAACAAGACTGCCTGTCTCTGTTTACATGTCTAGGGTGAGTGACAGCTGGGCAGATGTGTTCTCTGTAGACAGCCACTCACAATGGGAGCACAAGTATGGCCCAATTGACCATCCCGGCAGGATAGGAGGCAGGAGTTGGGCCCAGGCTCACTTACACCAGAATAGGTTGTTTCCTATCCCGACACAAAGGGCTGCATAGCCCCCTGTAATGAGGCTGGAGCCAGGGAAGTAAATGAGGGCGTCTGTGCACTTCAAAGGCATCTCTTTGAAGTCTCCCCTCTTCAAAGGCACCACTGGGTACAAGAACTGGACCTCAGACACCACCACCTCAGTGCCCTTCTGGATCTCTGTATACTCTGCCATGAAGAAGAACTGGTGTTTGCCTAAAGGACTGTCACTATCCTGGACTGCTAACCTGATGACCTCTTGGTTTGCTGTGCTGACCTGATACCTGCTGCCCTATAGCCTGGGGAAGAAGGACTAGATGTGCATCACTTGAACCCAGTGCCCACTTTGATTCCAGGAGCTACTTGACTGGCCTCCTGATCTGAAGTCTCAGGAACATAAAAGACATCCAACTACTCTGTTTCTAAACCTGGACTTTAGCAGAACCTATGCATCCTATTTTAAACCACAGCATCACCGCTGTTGTGCAGCTCAGAACTGGCGCATCACCCCTGTTGGGTGGATCAAACCGGCGTATCACCTCTTCTGCCTGGATCGACACAAACTCATCGCCGCTGCTGCATGGATCGGAACTGATGCATCCCCTTCGGAACCACCACTGTGTGACATTCTTCCCAAAACAGGGCCCTCACATTTCCTTCAACGTCAACCTCAACTATGACAACGAATCTCCGCATCGCAGCACTCGGCTCATTGGAGCAGTCGCACAATCACTGCTACGGATCAGGACCAAAACATTGCCGCCACTACATGGATTGGCACCGGCGCATTGCCTCATCTGTACCATGCATCCTCGATGTCAACGCAACCAGGATTAGGGTACTTTTGTTCAGCGGACATCCCTGGGTAACAGCTGCTTCTTCGCGGTTGGCCTGAACTTTTGACTTTGTCCCGGTTTGGTGTGACCAGATGTTCCAAGTAACCACTTATTTCTTCTAAGTGCTATTTTACAATGTATTCTTTAAAAATTCATATCTCCAGTTCTACATATTGTTTTATACTTTATTTTTCTAAACTGGTGTTGGATCTTTATGTGTGTTGTTTTAATTGTGTTTACTGTTTGAAGTGTTGCACAAATACTTTACACTTTGCTTTCAAGTTAAGTCTGACTGCTCTATGCCAAACTAGCAGAGGGTGAGCACAGGTTAATTTGGGTATTGCTGTTGCCTTCACCTTACTAGGATTGTGGTTACTACGAGACCAGGACTCACACCCCACTCAACCAGGAAATCAATTTCTAACACCTGTGATTCTGTCAAAGTAAATTATTAGGTGCAGATGTACTAATTTTTAATACAACACAGCATAGCTACCAAATTTGCTGCATTGCACAAGGAAAACAAATCAGCGTGGAGCTATATTAAATATGGCCAACTGCTACTGTAATCCGCTGTGTTGGCGCACAAACAGGCCTCCTAGCATAACCATGCACACCCTTATCACCATGATGGCCCTGCCCTCCAGGTTTCAAATCCACAGACAGAATCGTATTGGGAAGGTGGGATGCGGTCTCACAGATCTGATAAAAGATTAATATAAGTGGATCATCAATTCTCTCCCCGTCTCAGACTGTGTTAGACTAGGTCCTTTTTGCAGGGTCCTCTCAGAACTTTTTGCCTTATTCCTGTATGTTTTTTCGGACCTGTCGTTGGTGGTTTTAGGACTCTGGGCACTCTATCACTGCTGTTCAGTGCTAAAGTGCATGTGCTCTCTATTGCAAACTTGGCAAGATTGGTCTGTACCTGTTTGGTATGTTTAATTTACCTATCAAACCCTTGTACAGTGGTATCTCATTTACCCAGGGCCAGTAAATGAAATGCTACTGGTGGGCTTGCAGCACTGCTTTTGCCAACCACCAAAGTACCCTTTCAAACCTGTCTCAGTCCTCAGAAACTGCAGAGCCTGTGTGTGCAGTTGGCTGCCGCTGTGACGTGTCCCATAAAGTGGTTGCCACGTCTATGACTCCCCTCTTACTACTTATCTTTCACTCCTAAGGTAAGCCCTAGCTAGCCCTATGCGCAGGGTGCGGTGTTGATAAAAGGTAGGACATGTGCCTTAACTGTGTGGCATGTAATGGTAGTGACAAACAGCCTATTTGGTTTCTCACTGCTGTGAGGCTGTCCTCTCATAGGAATGCATTGGGGATTCCCTGATATGTGCTTCGGTGGTAATTCCTGACATGAGAAGGGTAGCGTTATCAAGTTTGGTATGTTTGGAATTGTGGTAATAAATGCTGTATATTGGTATTCTCTGATTTAGTATCACTATTTTAGAAAGGCCACTTTTATAAGTAGGCATTTCTGTGTGCAATATGTCTTTGTGCCTGCCTGTTGTGCATTGACTGTCTAGCCTTGGAGTGACAGGGGCTGGGAAGGTGCAGTGGCTCCAGCAAGTTTGGATGAGTCAGTGCTAGGCTGAATAGGCCTGGTCTGCATTTGGAGTGGTAGGAGGAGTAGCACCTCCACCTCAATAGGGATGTGCCTGCCTTTCACAATGATGGCCTTGCCCCCCCTGTGGTATGTCTGGGGCAGGGCTTACACTGACAATGGAGGTTGTTGTGAACTTGCGAAGTGTCCCTGGGATTGGTGTGGATTAGGCTCAGAGCCTGTGCCAGGGGAAAAACAAGGAATCTAGTGCTGTAGGTACTGGGGATGTGACCCCATGTTTTTGAGCTTGCCTGTAACTGCTGAAGTCACTGTGTGGGACTGCCAAAAGGAACCACCTAGGGACTGGACTATTCTGGGGGGATAAGAGAAGGACTGCTTCTCTATTATGATGCCCCTTGTGCTGGCCTGCCTGGCTGAGGCCTGCCTGCATGTCTCTAAGCACTCTTCCAGGAGTGCTGATGTGCCCCTAGTCTGGGCAGCCCTGGGTGGTTTTTTTTCTCTTGGGGCTCTTGGCTTTGAACCTGGGCTGGGTGCCCGCAGGAGTTTATTTGCCTGAGCCCCAGGTGTGGGCTCAGGCAAATAATGCTGTGTCTGCACACCAGAAGCATGTGAGGAGCGTTTCTTTTATATCCGCCCGGCAGTGCCTGTCACGCTGCACCCCCGGGCATTTACTGGAAGAGAATATGGTATTACTCATCTTAGAGGTGCGGTCAGCCTCCTTGGCCTTAGCATTCTCTGGGGTAGAAGGGAAGATCGCCTAGAAGCCTACCCGAGGAGGGGGAGATGACTGAGGCAATGGCTGCATACGGCTGATTTGGAGGCTGGGGTCAAGTGGATCTCCTCATATCCCACTGGGGAATGTCTACACAACCAGGAGAGTTTCTGGTACCTTGTGATTACTGCACTGTAGGACGTGATGTGAGTATGTATGTTGGGGTAAATTGACAGGGTTTACTCCACATGTGCAGTGATGATATTTATGCCTAAAGCTTGTATGTAAGAGGGGTTACATGGCCACATTGGCACACTATGTACCGTGATGGTGATTTTATTGATGGGTGCACTCTCATAGGTATTTACTATGATGCCCTGCTGATGGTACTGATGCAGAGGGGTTCTATGTTTTGATAACATGTGCAACATATGAGCATTGTGTCCAGGGTCCTAAGGGTGATGATTATGACAATGGCCGATTTGTCAAGTGAGAAAGTATCTAAGAAAACTACACTGGCTACCACTGGAGGCTACAATCAAATGTAAAGCACTCTGCTTAAAACATAAAGCCATAAATAACAATAACAAGGGATCCTATAAAATCAGAAATCTGGTGTACCTTTATGTCCGCAACAGATGTATTAGGGCCAGATGTAGGTAAGTAACATTTACCGAATCTTAATTACCGAAAATTACCGAATTTTACCGATTCGGTAATTAAGATTCGGTAAATGTGAGGGGTTGGTATGTAGGGAATCCAGATGTTCCCTTTTACCGAATTGGTAAAATTCGGTATTTACCGATTCGGTAAATACCGACCGGTAATGCCCCATTCATTCCTATGGGCTTTGAAGCCCATAGGAATGAATGGGGCATTACCGGTCGGTATTTACCGAATCGGTAAATACCGATTCTGACAAGGGTGCAGGGGGTGTCACTTTGACACCCTCTAGCACCCCCAAAAAAGCTTCGGGGGCCATGTGGCAGGCATACCTGCCCTAAGGGCAGGTCTGCCTGTCATATGGCACAGGTGTGCATGCACACATGTGCATGCACACCAGAATCGGTATTTTACCATCAAATAATATTTGATGGTAAAATACCGATTCTGTAATGCTTGTGGGACTCAGAAGAGTCCCACCTACATATCAATTTTACCGAATCGGAAAAAATACCGATTCGGTATTTTACAGAATCGGTAAATTTACCGATCGGTAAATTTACCGATTCTGTAAAATACAGGGCCCTACATCTCAAATTGCATTTACCTGTCGGTAACGGCCGAATTCGGCCGTTACCGACCGGTAAATGCCTACCTACATCTGGCCCTTAGTTCCTGCACTGAGCGTCTATTGAATATAACTTGAATAAAAAGAGCCGGATGGGGTGGACGATCCTTCACCTGCCTGGCTCTCAAGCTATGGAACTCACCTCCATGGGAACACAGATTCCTAGATATAGAATCTACCTTCAAGAAAAATCTGAAGACCCGGATGTTCTACCAGCTCTGCTAATCCCCCCTCTTGCTGTTTAGACCGTATTTGACGCCTAGCGCTGGGAAGCCCTTGGGCAACTATGCGCTCTACAAAACCATTTAACATTAACATTAACATGGTGCAGAAGTGTGCACGTGAATTCTGGCAAAGGATTTGTGCAGGATGCATACCCTGCATCTATTAAATCGTATGCCTAGACAAATACACTCCATTCATTTGATATGTAATGTACAGTGCAGCACTCATGCGATGTACAAAATGTTTGGGGAAATTAAAACATTAGGCCAAGTTAACGCATGCTTAAGGATATATTATTTTTTAGATGCACAGGCCAGTCCCACTTAATATGTAGATCAGGATGTGTGTAAAAAAATATTGGTGTTTGTGGTGATCCAGCCATTTCACAATCATGTTACTCCCCCTAAATGCAAGGTGGTGCAAAAAAGTTAAAAACACTCTTTTCCTCAAGAAAATGGAACCTTTCCATCGCAAAATGCCTTTCCCTAAAAAGTTAATATTCTTCAAAGACGTTGAGCCAATTTTCTCAAACTTGGCCCAAAGTCCTACTGAATCTGTCCCCACTTTTCATATTAGTGACAAACATAGCAAGTGATATGTATTGCAGTATGATGGTCTGCAATTGCCAATTTTGCATTTAAGAATGTTTGTTACATATGAATTGCAAAAATAAGGATCCTGGTATGAAGTAAGAATTGATCCATGTGTGTTCCAAACTAGGGCTGTGTGAAATTGTGTATTTTTTCTATTGCAAAATGTGGAAATTACATGAAGTTTTGTAAAATTACATGTTTATAGATTTTTTTTTTTTTAATGCTAGTTTTTTAGGTTTTTCTTCCTCTTGGAGGATGTGAGGATGGGCGCTTTTAAGATGATGTTTAGAAGCAGTATACCCTGGATTTTATTATGATGTATGTTTGGATACTTTGATGGTTGTAATAGACCGAATAAAGTTTTACTGAACTGAACTGAACATATTTATTGAGAAATATGGTTCGCTGGTATCACAGCATTCCATTTTCAAGTAAGGACGTAACTTAAATAAAAAATGTCATGGAAGCAAATTTGACTCCTACAGGTAGAATTTATGGAAAAACAAAATTTGGAGAACGTGAATGTCGTAATACATGAAATTAATTTTTCTCCCTTAATTACAATTTTGCCCAACTCTGCTCTAAACCAAGAGGCAGATGTATTAAAAAAAACTGTACGGGGGCGTGGCCAAGATGGCGACGGAGTAAGACGTGCCTGCAAGCTCCTCCGGCACCCCGAGCCATTCATAGCCTTGTGTAGCTGAACTGGGGCGATTTCAGCTACGGAATTGTATTTCCCGGGGTCACTAAGGTGCCCTGAATGCGTTTGAGCCTTCTCCCGTCGAGCTACGACCTAGAACGGCGGACTTAGCCGAGGTGTCGAAGTGGTGACGCACGAGCGCTGGTGCGGCCTACATAGCCTCGCCTGGATTGCATCGGCTCTTAGCACGGGGGGACTCTGGATCCCAGCAAGTTGTGTAGTGTAGCGCTTGCACTGCAGGACCCCCCGAAGCGGAGATCGCGGAAGGTGTGAGGGAGCGCGGCCTGATATCTCGGGACGCTCCGGGAGGTCCCGAAGGGCCCAGAGGCTGGCTGAGGCGCCACATCATGGCGACGAGGAACCGCATGAATAGGACTGGGAAGGACGGTCCTGGGAAGGGTCCATCTGGATCGCCCCCCGGCTCTAGCAAGTCTCCAGCCAAGGACGACGGGGAGGGCCCAGTCACGAAGGCCTTTTTGATTGAACTTTTTGCATCTATCAAGGACGACATCACGGAGCTGAAGTTGCAGCTGGCCTCCGATCTACGTGAGGTCCGCCGAGATGTGGATGGCATCGGAGAACGGGTGGCGACCCTGGAGGACCATGATCTGGGCCTCACTGTTGACGTCAATTAACTACAGCAGGACATGCTCCGGTTACGTGAGCAGAACTTAGATCTTCAGGCCCACTGCGAAGATTTGGAAAACCGGTCCCGCCGTAATAACATTCGGATCCGAGCGGTACCCTGGGAAGGAGAAGGTGAGAACTTGCGGGAGTATGTGGAGGCCCTGTTTCTGCAAATTCTGGCGGAGGACGACCTTTCGGAGATCCGCATGGACAGAGTACATCGGGTTGGGCTGCCGCGTGGCACGCGCTCGCCGCCGCCGGACATTCTAGTTTGTGTCCACGATTTCCAATTGAAAGAGAAGATCCTACGGAAAGCAAGGGACACCAACAACTTGCAATTTCGAGGGCACAACCCTCAGCTTTTTCAGGACCTGGCGGCCTCCACATTGCAAAAGCGACAGGACTTCCGCCCGATCACGGCTTTCCTGCGGGAGCACGGGGTGTCCTACTCCTGGGGTCACCCCTTTCGGCTCATCTTCAGATGGCAGAACAGACTAGTGCAAGTGAGCTCTCTGGCAGCCGCCAAGGAACTTCTAGGCATGGAGAAAGCAGCCGCGTCGGCGGGCGCCAGCGCCTCCCTGAGAAGACGTCACCGTTCCCGCTCCCCGGCATGGCAGAGAGTGGGCCGACATGGTGTGATGGAGGGTCCGACTCCATCGGCGAGCTAAAGTGAGAAGGGAGAGGTTTTGGCTTCGGTGGCCCTGGTGACTGAGTCGAGCCAGGTGGACAGCTCTTCTGCAGCCTAGGCTCCCCCAACAGCGGCCCGTGGGGCCGGGGGGGCTCTACCATCTCAGGTACATTGAAGGACGGTGCTCCATTGGAGGGTTACCCCGACCCTGAACTCGAGGGGGGCATTACCCGGGTCTTCTACCCCCGACCCTTATGGTCATGTCCGACTTTCTTTGTTCTTTTTCTGGTTCTGAATCTCTCTTTTTTGTATATTGTTTTGAGGCTCCTTTGGATTGGGGAAAGGTTGTTTTGGAACGGGATCAGTGGTGCCGGCAGGGGATTTGGTATGAATGCGAGTGTGTTCGGTTTGCTTCTAGCACTACGGGGGGCACTATGTGGAGCGGGGGGGGGGTACTGACTAAATGATACCAGTTACGATAGGCTCATGGAATGTTAAATGCCTTAATTCTCTTCAAAAGCATCAGAAAGTGTGGAAATACATTATAGATCATCATTTGGATGTGGTGGGACTACAGGAAACTCATTTGGCCCATAAAGACGAATCCAGGCTTAAGCATAGGCAATACCCACTGATTTACAAATCCTCTGCCCCCACTAAGTACCGGGGGGTGGCACTCTTGTTCCGTTCTACACTTCAGTTTCAACCCATGGGGGTGCGAGGTGACAAGGAGGGAAGATGGCTGATGGTGAAGGGGATGCTCCTTGGTCAGCTTTGCACATGGGTGGTTCTCTATGCACCGAACACGGGCCAGAATGGGTTCCTTGAGGCCTTCATGAGGGAGGTGGGGGATTTTGGGGAGGGAGTATTGATAGTAATGGGAGATTTCAATTTGGTTTGGGACAAAGGTCTTGATTGCTCGCACCAACAAAGGAGCGGGCCTCTTCTCCCCTGAGTTGCGCGACGCCTTGGACAGTTTGGGTCTTATTGATAGCTGGCGCGCCCACCACCCCCACACTAGGGATTACACAATCAATTCCCATGTTCACCACACGTATTCACGTCTCGACCACATCTTTCTAAATCAGTCACTACAGGGGGACTTGCGGGATGGTAGAATATTTCCGCTCTCTGTATCAGATCACAGTCTTTTGGCAGCGTGCTTGACTTGGGCCCCGGAGACGTCCCCACACCGCAAATGGTACTTCCCTATCTTACGCGTGATGAGGAATCCTGCAAAAAACTTAGGGCAGCCATTGGCGAATTTTTTGAGTTCAACAAAGCTGGGGACACCTCGGTTTTCACCCAATGGGACGCCTTCAAGGCGACGACACGGGGCATGTGCATTGTGTTGAACTCCGCCCTGAACAAGCTTAGGCGCAAGGAAAGGGAAGCGCTGGAGGCTTAGCTGGCGACACTTGAAACTGCGCATAAACAGAACCCTTCTCGAAAGACTCTTTGCCCTCTTGCTGTGGTGCGGGGTAAACTCAGGGCCCACTATAATAATCGGGCGGAGTATACCCTCTTGCGCTTACGGCGCCTTTCTTATGCTCAAGGCAACAAAGTGGGGAAACATCTGGCTCGACAGCTCCGTGATAAGCGTGAGAGGGAATATGTGGGTGGCATCCGGGCGCCCTCCGGCGCCATGGAACATAGGGACGTGGCCAAGGTGGAGCTTTTCGGCGACTTTTATGCCGCCCTGTACTCGGCAGATAACCTGGCGCCTGAAGAGCAGCAGGAATACTTAGGGGCTTATCCACTTCCGCAGGTTTCCAAGGAGTGGAATGACCTTCTGGAGGCCCCCTTCACTAGGGAGGAGGTGTTGACCGCCATTAAGTCCCTTAAACCGCTTTGTAGAAAAAGGTAGGGCTAGGACCTTTCTCAAGTTTTGCCCGGCGCTAACCGCCCTTGTACCATTCAAATTTACCAAGCAATGAGGCAGGCGCCGGAGACCAGAAGGCAGGAAACAGAAGTTTTATTCCGACGGAGCAGAACACATCAGATCAGACAACAAGGTATCGTCTCGAGGTGCTCTAATAGCCTCTCGGAGGCCTGGCCTCTTATACACTGGTTTATGGCATGTGACCTTCCTTTATTACAATCACAACTGTGTAAGGCAAGGAAAAAGTCATCCCCGCAATCCTCGTGTTAATCCCACCCCCATATACCTTCACAATGGAGGTCCTCAACCTGCTGATAAGAGAGAGAGTCATCACGCAGCTGAGTGTTTCGTCGAGTCTTAGGATGTGTGCGCCTGATCACGTCACAGGGGGTGGGGGGAGGCCTGGATCAATAGAGGGTCCTTTGAAGGAGAGCGACCTCATACAATAAGGGGCAGTAAATGATATCTCCCGGCTTAGGCAGTGGCCTCGGACCTGTGTGGACAGTCGGACACGGGGTGAGGGGCCATCAATGGAGTGGTATTCATGCCGCGTGAACAATCCAGCGCAGAGGGGAGTTTGTTCAACAGAGGGGCATTCAGGGGAGGGGAGGAGGTGTTGGTCAGGCGCTGGCATGACTTCCAAGGACAGGGTCATGCAGATGGGTCATGCTCGTAAGGAGGAGGGAGGGGGAGCCAGGGTGCGCGGAGGAATCTTGCTGGGTCAGAGGGGCGCGCTGGCGACCGATCGTGGACAGGGAGACCATGATATCTAAAATGGCTGCCGTGCGTGTAGTACATAGGTGACAAGCTGGCGCAGATGATGTTCAGATCGCAAACTAAAATTCCACAGTCCTCCCTTTTAACATGTCTCGCCAACTTGTCAGTTTGAATTTATCCCCATAAGGCCACGTATTTCTACTTCATAGAGGGGGCTCATGTGCTCATTTCGGAAGTCCAAAGTCTTTGGGCACATACAGCTAGAAAGAAGGCCGAACAATGGTGGCAGACATTGGATACCTAAGCAACACCCACATAATATTACAATAGGTATCAGCACGAAGGAAAACAACTTCCAACCCCAATTTTTCAAAGTGTCCCAAAACCAGCTCCCAAGCGACCATCCTTCCTGCTCTTGGTGAACCTCTGAGGACAGTCTGTGGAGGTGTTCAATGGCTTTGTAGACTGAAGGCGAGTTGTCAGGTACGTAGGTGCAGCAGCTGGATCCGATGATGCGGCATGCTCCTCCTCGGTCGGCTAGGACTACGTCTAGGACGAGTCGATTTTGAAGGGTCACAAGGCGGACCGCCTGAAGTTCCGCAGTGTTGTTAGCGAGGATGCCAGCCGTGATGTTGATCGTTGTTTCTACGGCCTGGGTCAGGTGTCGGATAGCACGGCTGTTTGCCATTGGACCCCACAGAGGAACAAGTCCCTTTGCTGCATCCAGGAACTGTGCTCCGGTGGAGTCGGTTTGTCCAAGGTCGTCTGCACGCCTCTGCCGGTGGTGGTTGGCAGGGGCTACATATGTGGGTGGAAGAACGAAGGCAATATAACAGGTGCCCTTCCATCCTCTCGGGAGCCAGGTGTAAGCCTTGGTGCCACACACAAAGTACATATTCGGAGAAGCAACAAAAGAAGGGGGTTCAGCTGAGTCCAATGTTCTGGTGACTCGGCAGGCGCTGTAACCCACCAGCTGCGTTCCCTGGCCTTCTAGGCACACAAGGCCAGTGACATTGATCACGGACAGAGCCACAGTCAGGGTGGCGGTAGTTTGTTTCTGCAGATGAGAGAAGGTGGTTCTGGCTGGATTGTGGAGCACCTGTACTTCGACTCGTTCTTTGGCTGGAATGTTTTTGATGAAGGTGGTGCCTGCGAGCGCAGGACACAGGGCAGCTGAAGTCTTTCCTGTTTTGTTCAGCCAGAACCCAGAGTAGAAGTGTGACACTGTCCGGCTGGAGGTGGCATTGTCCCTGTGGCTCTCTTGCATGAGGATCAACCAGGCGAGGCAAGAGCCGTGAACCGAGAAGGGTGAAGGGATGAAGGGGATGGAGTGTCCAGTGGCATGCGGGAGCAACCCGCAGATCCAACAGTTCGTAGCATTTGCAGCAAGGTTATGTTGGTGCAACAGTTGCACGAAGGAATTGTTCCAGAATTCCCTGCGCCTTTCTCGGAGCTGAGGCGACAGAGAGATTAGGTGATGCTCTTTCAGGGGTGTTGGCTGTGCAGTAGGTAGCAATGTCTCATGAGCCGGTGTGCTCTCCTCCAGAATCCAGAAGGAGGTCATGAGGAGGAGGCAGAAGAGGAAGGCAATGAAGAGTGCAATTGTCTTTGATTTGTGCAGGTTGTCAGTCTTTGGATTTCTATACTGGGTATTTCCCGTTGCTTCCATCATCTTCTTATCTGGCGCTTCCATCATCTTCTTATTTGGCGCTTCCATCACCTTCAAGGGGCTCGGTAGTGGGCAGAACCACAGACTTCGTTTAGCTTCTCTTCCGGCAACCCTTGATTGTGTGTAGGTCACCGTTCTGAGATTTTAACTTAGTCCGTGGCCTACTTAGCCGAGACTGTAGAAAACGAGCCCATAATCCTATCGATGCCCAGGCCGCTGGCGCAAACCGCCTCTTAGCTCCCATGTTGATCAGTTACCAAAATAAAGAGACGGGCGCTGGAAGCAGGAATCAAGAGCAGAGTTTATTTCTCATGAGGAGAGCATGTCATTTCGGACACGAAACACAGTGTCTTTCGGGAGGTGCTCTAACAAGTGAGCTGAGACTCTGGCTTTTATACTCTACAGAACACTTGATAACACAATCAGGACTGTATGACGCAAAAGAAAGACATCCCTATAATCCTCGTGGTGATCCTATAATCCTCGTGGTGATCCTACCCATATACATTCACAATGGGGACCCTTGATCTGCTGATAAGAGGGGAGGGCAATCACGCAGCTGAGTGTTTTGTAGGATGTGTACGCCTGATCATAGCCCAAGGGGTGGGGTGGCTAAGACCAATAGAGGATCCTTTGAAGAGGAGTGACTTCATACAATAAGGGCAGTAAATGGTATCTCCTGGCTCAGGCGATGGCCTCGGACATGTGTGGTCAGCCGGACTCGGGGGAAAGGGTCATCAAAGGAGTGGTATTCATGCCGCGTGGACAATCGAGCGCGGAGGGAAGGCTTGTCAACAGAGGGGCATTCATGGAAGGGAAGGAGGGGTTGGTCAGGCGCGGCCGTGACTCTCAAGGACAGGGTCTTGCAGAAGATGAAGGTTTATGACTTGCCCACGTGAGGAGAAGGGAGGGGTAGCCAGGGTGGACACAAGGGTAGAGTCATACAGAGAGCGAGAGGTCTTATGACCTGTACATGAGAGAGCGGGGGCAGTCAGGTGCAGCTGGGGAGGGCTACGTCAGCTAAGGCGAAGGATGCCTCTCCAAGAAGGAATAGGGGGTTTTGTGCGAGTCAAGGGGGAGAGTTGCCTTTCACAGCGGGGTCGCGCAGAGGGAGAGGGCTTCATGGTTTATGCATGTGAGGGAGAGAGATTTCGAATACACGCAGAAGGGGAGCCAGTGATTCTAATCTTAGGCGGGCAAAAAGGGCCAGGGTGCCTAAAATGGCTGTCATGTATACATGGGTACAGGCCTTTGCTGGCAGTAGGATGTAGTTAATGCTTTACGGTATTCATGGTACGCGCAGGGAGAGGAGTGGGAAAGGGAAATGAACGTTGCTTATGTACATCAATATTTCTAATTTTCTACAGTCGCCCCTTTTTACATAGCAAAAGTTCATTTTCGTGATCGATGATGGTACATATAAACAGGCACGGTCGCAGAATTAGCATTGTCAATATTAGCATATGGTATATAATCATGGACAGTTGATGTGTTTGGTAGAATACGGCACATAGGAGATTGCATTTGTCGAGTTCCTACCATTTCAAAGCACTACATAGCATAAATGTTTCTGACTAAAAAATGTAACCAATGAACAGTTTTGACCAGGTAGTTGAGAGCGGAATTCAGTTCAATATACAATATTTCTTCGTCCCAGTGTCTTTTTGTCAGTGAGCCATCACTGGTAGGCTCTAGTCCGAGTACTTTCGTTGGCGCTGTTGAGCACCGGCGGTGGAGCTATAGGTCCAGCTCTGTTCTATCCTTTCGCGTTGCAGGGTGCGGTCAGTCCTCTGCTGTTAGACCACAGTCCTGTTCCCTAAACAATCCGGTTGGTGGCGCCTTATGCTTGGCACCCATAGTTCTATGGCAGCACCCTATTCCCAGTGGGATGCTGTTCGTTCCTCTGGCAAAAAGTCACGTGGAAAAGAGGGTGAGTGTGGTTCAAAATGTCGATAGGTGAGAGGGCGGAGTTGGGTCAGAGTTCCTGGGACACACAAAAGGGACCAAGGGAGCAAAGGATAACAAGCAGGCAGGCCCATCCATCGGGCTCAAGGAAGGGGGACGGAGACTCCAGGCACACGTGGGTTTAGCAGGCGGGTGGCTTCGAGGTGGCCTGCCGTTTTTCATTTTCCACGTTGAAGTTGCGGTCTCGTCCCGTATCCTGTTGCTCTGCGGCTCCACCTTTGGTCGAGGTCACACGAGTCCCAAGATCCGCAGCCAGGCTGTACGTCACTTCTGACCCATCTCCGTCGGCGATCGTGAATCTTTGAATAGGTACAAGACAATGTTTCAGTGAAATGGCAAAAGAAGATATCTACGCATGTGAATTCCTCCCTCAATTCTACGCATTTGGGAGATACGCTCATTTGTCACAGTCAGAGGTCCATTACCAAGCAGTGCATGTGTCAGTATTCCTACTGGGTTCATGGCAGGTCTATTCATCGTCTTATTTATAAATCAAGTGAGGTTCCCATCAACTGTGCATTACATCATATTCAGCATTTCACAGAGCATTTCCCATCAGGACTGGCTAACCTTTTCGAACAGGGCGGGGGTGCCATTATCGAGAGTCAGGCAAAACAGGGTCTTCTCGAGGGTCAACAGCTACTCATGTGCATCAAGTTTATATTCGGGACAGCAATTGGGGTTTATCAAAAATGGGGCGGGGATGCTTCGGGCGCTTGCGCTTGGGTGCGAAAGGGGGTGGGGCAATCCGGGCGTTAGGGGTTCAATCTGGACGTTGGCGTTCGTCTCTGAAAAACAGACATAAGGTGCCATTGACATACAGTTCCCCTATAAATGGCCAGATTTGGGGGACTTTAGTCGTCTTACCTGTCCTTTCCTTCTCGGCCAATTCAAGTTCATTCATTTTTGCAGAAAGGAGAGGCAGTAATATGGCGAGATACAATCATTTTAGTTTCGGCCAATTTCGCTGAACACCTTCGCGTTCAATATGTATCAAATCAGACTGGTGCCGGTGGGGCACAATTTTACCAATGAGGGAGAGAGAATAGGGAGACTCTCATAGAGAGTGAGAGTCGTCCGCAATCTAAACGAGCCATTCGGTACACGTATGACATGTAGGGAGAGAGAGAGAGAGAGAGAGAGAGAGAGAGAGAGAGATAGAGAGAGAGAGACGTGTACAAAAATAGGTCATTTAGTGCGCTCACGACACGGAACAGCAAAGGTCAGGTAGCGCACAGATACAGACAGAGGGAAGACATAGATTCGTACATTTATACACACACAAACTCAGACAGGGAAGACGGCACATGTATTACACATATACAAGACATTCACGACAAGACAGGAAACAATTGTTAGCCTACAAGATCTGTTTATATATATATATCCCACGTATCTTTACTATCCTATTTATTTACGTGCCTAGCTCTTTCTACCCTTCCCCCCCTTTTTCCTTCTCGCTTGTCACGCCTGCGAGCGTTCCCTATTACCAATACTCACACCTCGGCTGGTCGATCAGTAATTAACCTGGTCGTGCTAGTTACCCATGGTTGGATCTTAAGCCATTTTTCTGTTCCCTCCTTTGGTGGGAAGTTCTCCAGGCTGAGGCAACGGCAAGTATTGATCGGGAGAACAGTCGGACAGCTTGGCTATATCTATAAGAGTGTGAGAAAAGGGGGGGCAGTGCATTTTGAACATCAGCAACATTTCTAACTTCCTAGACGGGTGGTGCCGTGGCAACCCTTACCCGTATAATTTTTCTTTGTCCTTTCCCTACCTAGTCATACGTCCAGTTACATTATTTAACACGTCATTTCTAGTCAATTTTTCGTCATTCAGTACCTGTCCAATTTCTATGTCAGTCCATCCTCTCAGTTGCTATGTCCTAAGGAGGAACAGTCATGTTAAGCCTACGTCTTTTAAAAACTTATCGTTACAACGACTAAACACATATTCCCCCTTTCCCTTTTTCGTCGGTGGTCCAACCGCCGCTCTTCCACACCTCAGCCGACGTTCTGACGTGACCTGCAGAAGGGAGGAGAAAGAAGGGGGTGGGGGGGCAGCATTCAAAGTACATCAGCATGTAGTAGTCCAAAAATGTTTTTTACCTACCACCTACTCGACCTATCTCCTCGTACTGCATTCCCTTGCCATCTCGGCATTTCAGCCCAGAGGGACCAGTGGTGCCAGATAGATGATCATTGACGATCTGAGTATCTACATGAGCTACTTGGTCGTAACCGTCTTTATCGGGTGCAAGGGTGACGGTCAGATGGCATTTTCTGTGGTGTCATTTTAAGGGTATCTGAAACACTTTTCCGGTTGCTTGTGGCACATAAGGTAGCTGCTAAATATCTGATCCCTTTTGATCTACATCCTTCATCATACTTACTCTTCGCTCACAGTAGTAAGGCATTCCAAAACTCATTAATGCAACTGCTACGACCATGCTTTCTTCTTCAAAATACTTTTAATAAACGAAATTGGTGGCAGTTCATTGCATAAAGTGCGGCAGTGCAAATAAAATCGTATTAAAATTTCCTTACAGAGCAAACATGATGCATGTCAAGAATTCATTTTTAATTAATTCAGAAATTCATTTATCCAATACTCATTCGTTATCTAAGTTACACCAATTCATTTTCCAAATCATAATCAGTACCCACCCTAAGTCAATTCATTATCCAAGCACATACTCAACGCCCTTCATATCTACTTTCATTATCCAAAAACTGCACATAGATCTCGGGACAAAATGCTGCGCAACCTGGGTGCAACAAAGTTTATTCAAATACGTTTCATTTTCCGGCGGCGCCATTTTAGGTGGGGTCAGGCAAGTTCCAGCACAGTCAGAAAGTCTCTAGTCTCGCGTTGTTGGCCCAGAACTTTCCGTTGGTAGTTCAAAAAGTTTTGTGCTATGTGGTTAACAGTTTAGCAAATATGGACCATGAGTCAAAGAGTGGGAAGGGCGGCAACAATTTTCCTACCGGGTCATCCTGGCGTTCCTCCGGAACTGAACAAGTCCGTGCCGTGGCTTCTTTTTAGCCATTTCCAATCCGAGGCTGGTGCCGGCAGGAGTTGCACCGGTGTCGTGGTTCCCAGTGAAGGGGGCGGGGGCACCCATGCGGAGGGATCGGGGTGCCCCCCGGCTCTTATAGAATCTTCAAGGTTGAGGGGAGAAGGCATGGAGCGTGTGCCCGTCCTGGGCAGAGGACCGCTTTATGATGTTGACCCTCTTTAAGTAAGAGCATTGGGGTGTCGCTGGAAGCCTCCACCTGGAGGGAGGTGGGGGGAGGCTCGTTCGCGTCACCTCCCCCTTCCAGCGACCCCGCGCCGTTACTCGGCTCCGTCGTTTCGATATGGGCCGTGCTGGCTATTGAAGATGGGGGGGGGGTGGTCGGCGGCTGAGGCAAGACAGCCCCCCCTTTTCTCTTGACATGTGGCGGGACTATCTGGAACTGTCCAGACGTCGACATGTGGCAGCACTACCTGTAACTATCCAGGAATTTGACGTGTGGCGGGACTACTTGATTTGCCGCCATTCTCGCCTTTGGCTTCGGCCTTCTTCGTGGGTCGGACCAGGCGAGAGACAGAAGGGGGGGGTGGTCGGTGGCTGAAGCAAGACAGCCCCCCCCCCCCGTGGCCTGCAGGGCAGCGGAAGAGGAGAGAAGGAGAGGACTCTGCCATTCTTTGGACCGCCTGCCCAACATCATCTCCTCCCGACCGTGGTCAGGCGAGCCCCTCGTGCCTCGAGGCCTCACCTTCCGGATGGGCGTAACCGCGGACCTGTTGCATTTTGGGAGCTTCCGGAATGGGGGTAGGTACCTATTGGATTGTTTCTATTTCATGTGATCGTTATTTGGGCGTGGCGAGCAATGAGGCAGGCATGTTGGGAGCAGGAACAGGCGTTGAAGCCTAACTACCTCGTGGCTATCTTTGCTGCCAAACTTTTCGCCATTTTATATTTCTTATTATGAACTATTTCTAATGTTTCTTATTTTTAGTGAAGTCAAAAGCTCATCAGGGGGTTACTGACTTAGCCTGATTTCTTTTTAGTTTTCTTTCTCTTCCTTAGCGTGTTTCGAGCTAAGGCTTTCTGTTAGTAGGGAACGGTGATCACTTCATATTTTTATGTGTCCTTTTCACTAGGGGGTACTTCTGGGCGGACCAGACGAGTTCCCTCCAATAAATGGTCCGGGGTGGAACGAGATTATCGATCAAAAGGGGAACATATATTCCTTCATTGGGGTATCATCCTGGACAGACCGAGCGATGTACTTCCATCTACTAGGGTAGCCTCCTGGATGGACCAGATGGTCTACCTCCACTAAATGGCCCATGAGCGGGGAGTATATGTCCTCCATAAGGGTAGTCTCCTGGGCGGACCATGCGAGCTACCCCCCAAACAGTGGGGAGTGGGTAGGACTGACGAATTCACAAAGGGGCATAACCTACCCTTTACTACTTGCAAAGACTAGATAGAATATTTCTATTCCACGTTGTTTGCAGGCAGAAAATACCTCAAACGAAACAATTCCTGGAACAACAATGTCCAGGCAACCAACCAATCAGTGGGGAGAAAAACAGGCATGACGGATTACAACGGGGACAAATGTCTGCATTACCTGCCCTTCGCTATCCAAAAAGGAAGACAGAATATTTCTACTCGTCTCAGTTTGTAGACAGGGAAGATCTCAAAGAACAACAATCGACTATCAACCGACTTCAAACAATTCTCAAAGAACAACAATCGATTATTAATCGACTTCAACAATTCTTAAAGAACAACAATCGATTATCAATCGACTTCAAACAATTCAGTGGGGAGAAAAGTAGGCATGACGGATTAATACCGGGGACAAAAGTCTACATTACCTACCCTTCTCTATCTGCAAAGAGGGACGACGTTCCTATTCGCCGCTGTTTGAAAACAGAGAATGTCTCGTTCTCAGAAGAGAACCAATATGTCAAGTAGCCCTCAAAGCTAAATGAACCAATACCAACAATTTCGGTATACAAATACCGATTTTCAATACAAACAATCAATCAATCAGGTGGATAGAACCACCCTACCAATCAGGCGTAAAAACGCCCTACTTAATCTTACCCGGACCGGACCATACGGACAGTTCTTCGACTCCCTCCTCCAGCGCCCATTCGTTCTCTTACTCCATGTAGCATTCCTGTGGGATTCCAGTCAGGACAATAGGTTACTTCAAGAGAGGTCCGTTCAGAATTGGTGAAGTTCTGTCGATCGGCAGCCGGGCGAGAGCCCTCTCAAGGCAGGCATGCTCCGATCATTTAGATGTTCACTTCTTCGTCTGGATCTCTCTTACCGCACCCCATGTCACTGATGGACCCCGCGTTGGGACGCCAATTGTAGAAAACGAGCCCATAATCCTATCGATGCCCAGGCCGCTGGCGCAAACCGCCTCTTAGCTCCCATGTTGATCAGTTACCAAAATAAAGAGACGGGCGCTGGAAGCAGGAATCAAGAGCAGAGTTTATTTCTCATGAGGAGAGCATGTCATTTCGGACACGAAACACAGTGTCTTTCGGGAGGTGCTCTAACAAGTGAGCTGAGACTCTGGCTTTTATACTCTACAGAACACTTGATAACACAATCAGGACTGTATGACGCAAAAGAAAGACATCCCTATAATCCTCGTGGTGATCCTATAATCCTCGTGGTGATCCTACCCATATACATTCACAATGGGGACCCTTGACCTGCTGATAAGAGGGGAGGGCAATCACGCAGCTGAGTGTTTTGTAGGATGTGTACGCCTGATCATAGCCCAAGGGGTGGGGTGGCTAAGACCAATAGAGGATCCTTTGAAGAGGAGTGACTTCATACAATAAGGGCAGTAAATGGTATCTCCTGGCTCAGGCGATGGCCTCGGACATGTGTGGTCAGCCGGACTCGGGGGAAAGGGTCATCAAAGGAGTGGTATTCATGCCGCGTGGACAATCGAGCGCGGAGGGAAGGCTTGTCAACAGAGGGGCATTCATGGAAGGGAAGGAGGGGTTGGTCAGGCGCGGCCGTGACTCTCAAGGACAGGGTCTTGCAGAAGATGAAGGTTTATGACTTGCCCACGTGAGGAGAAGGGAGGGGTAGCCAGGGTGGACACAAGGGTAGAGTCATACAGAGAGCGAGAGGTCTTATGACCTGTACATGAGAGAGCGGGGGCAGTCAGGTGCAGCTGGGGAGGGCTACGTCAGCTAAGGCGAAGGATGCCTCTCCAAGAAGGAATAGGGGGTTTTGTGCGAGTCAAGGGGGAGAGTTGCCTTTCACAGCGGGGTCGCGCAGAGGGAGAGGGCTTCATGGTTTATGCATGTGAGGGAGAGAGATTTCGAATACACGCAGAAGGGGAGCCAGTGATTCTAATCTTAGGCGGGCAAAAAGGGCCAGGGTGCCTAAAATGGCTGTCATGTATACATGGGTACAGGCCTTTGCTGGCAGTAGGATGTAGTTAATGCTTTACGGTATTCATGGTACGCGCAGGGAGAGGAGTGGGAAAGGGAAATGAACGTTGCTTATGTACATCAATATTTCTAATTTTCTACAAGACTCCCTCCTTTCGACGCAGGAAATACCCTTCTCTGGATGGCACAGTAGGATCAGAGAATTTTGCAAGTTCGAGTGCCTCAGTATCTGGATAACAGTCCAATATCGGTCGGTCTTTGCTCAGGAGCTCTTCTTGGGTGCTGACGTTTTCTGTCGTGGCCAGGTTTGCAGAGACCTTCCGGCAATGATGCGCGTGCAGCCAGTGCTTCTTCCCCTCCACTCGGAGTGCCGTTCGGGTGGTGATCAGCACTTGCCAGGGGCCCGTCCACCGAGGTTCCAGACTCTTGGTTCGCTGGAAATTTCGTATCAATACGAAATCTCCCGGTTGGATGTCGTGACCGGGGCCCCTGGAAGCATCGGGGATGGCCTGCTGCACCTGTTGATGAATGACAGACAACGTTTTAGTTAACTTGCACAAATAATCAGATAGTAGGACGTCTGGGACGTCATGAATGGAGGTCGGTTTGGGAGCAGACCAGAGATTCATTGGCCGCCCGAACACGACCTCGTAGGGGGTCAAATGGTGCTTGGTGGGAGTGGAGCGCATTGATAACAAAGCCAGTGGGAGGGCATCCGGCCAGTTAAGTCCAGTGGTGGCCACTATTTTTGCCAGTTTCAGCTTGAGTGTGGCATTGTGGCGTTCCACTAGACCAGCGGATTGGGGGTGGAAGACCGCATGGAATCGTTGCTTCACCCCCAACCCCTTCAGGATTAGTTGGATAACCTCAGCTATGAAGTGGGGGCCATTGTCGCTCCATAAAATTCGGCAAAGGCCATAGCGAGGGAAGAATTCCTTCAGTAGTACTTTGGCAGTAGTCATGGCAGTGTTGTCACGGGTTGGATAGGCTTCTACCCATTTGCTGAAGGCACATACGATGACTAGTACATACTTCAGGTTTTGGCATCTCTCTAGTTGGATATAATCCATCTGAAGGACCTCAAAGGGGTGATTGGGGGTCCCAAACCCTCCCCGGGGCACTACAGCTCCTTTCCCGGGGTTGTGTTGCAGACAGATAAGGCATTGTCGAACTAGGCGTCTGGCTGAATCAGGGATTTTGTCGTTATGCCAGACTTTGGAAATGAGTTCAATCATGGGTGCAGATCCTATGTGTGCGGGGGAGTGAGCCATGGTCAGTATGGGAATCAGATATGAGTCGGGCAGCATCCATTTGCTTGCATCCTTCGTTCGCCAACAGCCTTCCTCATCCTTCAAACCCACCCCTGCCCACTTAGTCAGCTCGTGAGGGGTGCTGGCCGATTGAATGTCCCTGATCATTATCCTTGTGTCACTCCATGTTTCTGCTTGTGACCTGGTCACGTACATGTGTGTCGCTGTCCTATTCTCGGCTGTGGTTCGTGCAGTGATGTCGGCCAGTGCATTCCCTTGTCCAACTAAGTCTGTCACCTTTTTGTGTGCCTGACATTTAATCACCGCTAATCGTTTGGGGAGGAGAACTGCTTCAATCAGAGCGGAGACTAGATCTCCGTGGAGGATCGGGGTGCCGTGGGACGTCAGGAATCCCCTCTCTCTCCACAGGAGCCCAAAATGGTGGACCACTCCGAAGGCATACTGGCTGTCCGTATATACATTCGTGGTGGTCCCTGCGGCTATGGTGCATGCTCGGGTGAGGGCTATCAGCTCTGCTGCTTGGGCAGATCGTTGTGTGATGCAAGCTGTCTCAACTACTGTTCGGGCTGTCGTTACTGCATAGGCAGCTGAGGTGGTGCCATCTGGGAGTTTGATGCAAGAGCCGTCTACCCATAGCTCTCCATCGGGGTCAGGGAAAGCAGTGTCTCGGAGGTCAACCCTACTCCTAGTTTGTTCGTCCGTGAGGGTCACACAGTCGTGGATGGGAGGAATGTCGGGGTCATTTTCAGGCAGGGGTAGCAATGTGGCAGGATTCAAAGTCGTGCATCTCTTTAGTGTGATGTGGGGTGCAAGCAGAGTCAACTCGTACCCTGTCAGTCGTGCGCTAGTCAGGTGCTGGGTTTTGGTCTGGTTCAAGAGGGTGTCGACTGCATGGGGTACTAGCACTGTGAGAGAGTTGGAAAGTACAATTCCCTCGCTCTGACGGATAGAGACAGCAGCGGCGGCTACTGCTCGAAGGCAGGCAGGCAAAGCTCTGGCTACAGGATCAAGAGTGGCGGAGAAGTAGGCACAAGGGCGCTGCTTAGGACCAATCGATTGAGTTAGGACAGACAATGCGCATCCCTCCCTTTCGTGGGTGAAGAGGGAGAAGGGTTTGGAGTAATCCGGCGTTCCGAGGACGGGCGCTGAGCAGAGTGCATCCCGTAATTCCTTAAAGGAGGCTTGACACTCAGTGGTCCAAGGAAGCGGGGAGGGGGCATCTTTGGTCAGTAGGGCAAGTAATGGTTTCACAATGAGGCTGTAATTAGGCAACCACTGTCTGCAAAAAGAGGTTAGGCCAACCAAAGAGCGGACCTGCTTTTGTGTTTTCGGGATGGGGGTATCTAGGATGGTTTGGATTCGGTCGGGTGTAAGTTTCCTCCCTTCTTTGGACAGAAGATGGCCTAGGTAAGTCACCTGTGGCTGACAGAACTGTAACTTCTTTTTGGAGACTTTATGGCCATTCTCTGCAAGAAAGTGTAGGAGTTGGACGGTGGCTGTCGTTGCAAGCGGGGTGGTGTCGGCCGCCAAAAGGATATCATCAACATATTGGATCAACACCACTCCCTCTGGTAGCTGGAAGGCATCCAGCTGTCTTTTGAGGGCCTGGCTGTAAATGCTGGGACTTTCAGTGTACCCCTGGGGAGCTCTACAAAATCGGTACGAACGGGATTTTAAGGTGAAGCCGAAGAGATAACGGCTGTCTGGATGGATGGGGATAGAGAAAAACGCGTTCTTAAGGTCGATAACAGTAAAGGTGGTGGCAGTGGACGGGATGAGGGTCAGAATGGTGGTGATATCAGAGACCACAGGATATTGGGGTACAACCACTTTGTTAATCTCTCGCAAGTCGATGATGAAGCGGTACGCTTTCTCATCTCCTTCACCTTGCTTCTTAACAATAGGTAGGATTGGGCTGTTGCAGACGTTGCTAACCACCTCTTCAACCACTCCTGCGTCTACCAGAGACTGAATGATCGCTACCAGTGCCTTCTCACCCTCTGGCGATATCCGATACTGCGGGAGTTTCGGGAGCATAGCGTCCTGTCGTACAGTTATGTGAATAGGATCAATCATCATTTGCCCCACATCAGAGTCATTTTTGGCCCACAGGTACGAAGGTAGGGTGTCAAGCAGGGATAGGTCAGCGTCAGTTATAGAGCACATGTGTCGTGGGGGACGGGATCTGGGCATGTCTGGGTTGTCGTACAGGATGACTCGTATTCCATCTGGGGAACACCTAATGGTAGCTCGAAAATGCTTCAGTAAGTCAATGCCCATAATGGCGTCAGGGGAGTTGGAGGAGAGGAGAAATGTCGCGTCAGTAGTGTTGTTTTCTAGGTCAAAGGTAATAGGTACGGACAGGGGGTTAGTGGAGGGCGTCCCATCGAAACCTATCGACGTTATGTGTGAGCCAGACAAGGGTGCCCTTGGAATCAGTCGTTTTGATAACACACTACGTGTCGCCCCAGTGTCTACCAAGAATGGAGACTCTGTACCCAAGACCTTAGCGGTGACATAAGGACCTTGCTGGTCAACACAGAGCTCGACTGGATCCCTCCCTTGCCCCTGGCAGTCCTATGCAAAGTCGGGGGCATGTTCACCTTCAGATAGCTGATATTGGTTCTGTCGGGGACGGTCAAATGTGTTCAGTCTTCCTGATCTGTCATTATTGGTGTCGTTGGGGCTCCCTCGTCCCTGTATTCTATTCCTCGGACCACCCGCCACATCCCTGGACTCCCTATTTCTGTTCATTTCTATCAGAACTGGACACTGAAATTTCCAATGACCGAGCCCTTTGCAGAAGGCGCATTGGTCATTGCTAACGTCTCTACGTCCAGTGTGGGGTGCTGGGGTGTGATCTTTAGGAGGTAGATCTCTGGGGGTGGTTGATTGGTAGTTCCCCCTTTGGTGTTCCCGTCCTAACGCTATACCTTGTATCTGGGCTATCATTACCCTTTCCTTTAAATCTTTCTTCTTTTTCTCGGACGCCCTATCATTCTCATTCTTTTGGTGCTCGTAATACTGAGCCATCTGAAGGATAGCTGCGGGTTTGGAGGCCCCCCAACTACTCTCACTCGTCTGCAGTTTTTGGGAGACCTCCTGTGTTAGTCCCTTTACGTAATTTTGCACAAACAGGTGCTGTCCGGTTGCGGTGGTCATGTCTTGGCCACTGTAGTCGGAGAACACGGTCTCGAATCGGGAGAAGTATTCTGACACATCCTCCTGGGGTTTCTGTCGACAGGCCGTGACTATCGACCAGTCTACTTTTCTTTCCGGGACCAGGGTTTTTAACTTCTGGACCAGTTTGTCTGGGAGTTCCAGTATGTCCTTCACTGGTTTACTCCCCGGCTCTCGCTGTCTATCTAGTTTACCGAGTTGGTCCCAGGTATGTCCAAACAGATCCGTGTGGTCGACCTTCCGGATTTGCTTCCACACATCAGCTGGCAGGCATAACCCAAAGAACAAGTCAATATCTGCTAAAGTCATTATTGTCGAACCCAAGGCTGTGCCTAATTCGGTATAAAATGCCGTCGGGTTCTTTCTTAAGTCGGGCAAGGTTTGCTTAAAGGTTAGGATGTCTTGTCGGTCCCATGGTTGGTAAACCCAATTGTACACAACCCTCCCCTTTGCATTTTCACTATTAACATCATCGCTCGTTCCCTGGCCCCGTGGCGGGATCCAGTAAGGAGCCGCTTCTCTGATAGGCATCATAGTATTGGCTACCTCTGCCGAGGTTGTTTCAGGGGCCGTAACCTTGGTTTCTGGTTTCTGTTCCGCGAGGTGGCGGAAGACCTCAAGCATTTGCATGAAGAGCTCCGTCGCCTCACGTTCAGTCCCATCTCCAACATCAATCTTTCTATACAGTGTTGTGAGTTTAGCGGGACCCTTACTCTGATACCTATCTTCATACGCGTTCAGGGTGTGGTAGCTGAACCGCAAAATGAAATGCCGTCTATGGCTGTCGGCATGTGAATTATATACGCTCATTGTGTATTCTTCGCTCTCCCTTCGTTCTACCAATGTCTTTGCTATTTCGTTGATCCCATCCCGCTCATCTTTGCTTAACCTACTTAACCTGGCGGATGATTGTTTGCTAGCCTCGGGGTCGTCTAACGAAGTTGTTAATGTGGCTGGTGCGGAGGCCGCGAGGGCCGGTGCACTAGCACTAGGGCCACTTTCACTCACACTCGGGGCTTGCAAGTTTTGTTGGCTGGGAGCATATGGAGGGGGCATGTAGATGATCGGTGGACCTAGCAATAGCTCATCGTTTGCCCGTTGTTTGGAGGGTAGTTCAGGGTAGAGCGCAGAGGGGGTCCTAACAGGACATTGGCCTGTTGACCCTGATTCTTGGTTTTGTGTAGCTTCTTTTCTTTCTTTTATTTCTTCTTCTAGTTGCTTTGCGGCCAGATGGGCTGCCTTTCGTAATTCTTTCCCTATTTTTGCTTCTTCTCTTTTCTTTCGTTGTTCCGTTTCTTTGCGCCACATGCCGATACTGTCGAGCATAGTGGGCGTGGTCTTATTCTTCTGGAGCGCTATTTCTAATGTTTTTATTTTATTTTCACTAAAGGAACCTATCAGTGGCCACTGACTTTCAGGGTTCTTTTTCGTATATTTATGCCATAGTCTAGTGTAAGCTATAGCGACTAGTCCATACTTAGTGAACATGTCCTTATTAGGGGTGCCCTCCAGTGGAGCTGGATGGTTCATCTCTAATAAGCGGTCCGGGCTAAACAGGCTACCAACCAGTGGGGAGAAGATAGGCATGACGGTTTACACCGGGGACAAAAATCTGCACTACCTATCTTATCACGGCGGGCAAAGACTAGACAGAATATTTCTATTCTCCGTTGTTTGCCGGCGGTGAATACCTCAAACGAACCAATACCGAATAATCGGTCAATCAAAACAATTCAGTGGGGAGAATAAGTGGGCACGAAAAGTTATCGTTACCCACTCTTTCTCTACCTGCAAAGAGAGACCTTGTTCTTCCCTGTTTGCAGAAAAAGAATCTCCAGACAATAATCCACGAACAATAGTTCGGGAAACAGTGGGGGAGGAAGATAGTCACGACGGATTACAATAGGGACAAAAGTCCGCGTTACCTATCCTTCACTGTTTGCAAAGAGAGAGCCTGTTTGTTTTTCCCTGTTTGCAGACAGCGAATCTCCAGAGGTTTCAACAAAGCGTAATACTAGTATTATCCAAACAAAACAATTTTCCTCAATTCGTCGTGTTTACACGACCTTACCCGGACCGCATGGACGGTTTCCTGTCCTCTGGATCCAGCGCCCGATCGTCCTCTCTCCTTCGTGATGTTCGCGGCACTCCTGATGGTTCCCAGTCAGGACCGTAGATCACTCGAGAGAGGTCTGTTCAGAACTAGTGAAGGTCGGATGATCGGCTGTCAGACGAGGGTCTATCGGACATGAGCTCTTCCCGATCGTTGCAGTCGTTCACTCTGTCATCGGGACCTCTCCCACTGGATCCACGTGTCGCTGATGGGCCCCACGCTTTGGGACGCCAATTTGTAGAAAAAGGTAGGGCTAGGACCTTTCTCAAGTTTTGCCCGGCGCTAACCGCCCTTGTACCATTCAAATTTACCAAGCAATGAGGCAGGCGCCGGAGACCAGAAGGCAGGAAACAGAAGTTTTATTCCGACGGAGCAGAACACATCAGATCAGACAACAAGGTATCGTCTCGAGGTGCTCTAATAGCCTCTCGGAGGCCTGGCCTCTTATACACTGGTTTATGGCATGTGACCTTCCTTTATTACAATCACAACTGTGTAAGGCAAGGAAAAAGTCATCCCCGCAATCCTCGTGTTAATCCCACCCCCATATACCTTCACAATGGAGGTCCTCAACCTGCTGATAAGAGAGAGAGTCATCACGCAGCTGAGTGTTTCGTCGAGTCTTAGGATGTGTGCGCCTGATCACGTCACAGGGGGTGGGGGGAGGCCTGGATCAATAGAGGGTCCTTTGAAGGAGAGCGACCTCATACAATAAGGGGCAGTAAATGATATCTCCCGGCTTAGGCAGTGGCCTCGGACCTGTGTGGACAGTCGGACACGGGGTGAGGGGCCATCAATGGAGTGGTATTCATGCCGCGTGAACAATCCAGCGCAGAGGGGAGTTTGTTCAACAGAGGGGCATTCAGGGGAGGGGAGGAGGTGTTGGTCAGGCGCTGGCATGACTTCCAAGGACAGGGTCATGCAGATGGGTCATGCTCGTAAGGAGGAGGGAGGGGGAGCCAGGGTGCGCGGAGGATGCTTGCTGGGTCAGAGGGGCGCGCTGGCGACCGATCGTGGACAGGGAGACCATGATATCTAAAATGGCTGCCGTGCGTGTAGTACATAGGTGACAAGCTGGCGCAGATGATGTTCAGATCGCAAACTAAAATTCCACAGTTTAAGGCGCCTGGCCCAGACGGCTTTACGGCACCCTTCTATCAAACATTTGCCTCTGAGCTAGGGGATTTTTTGGTGACACTTTTCAACGGCATGAGGGAGGCGGGCCAAACTACGGGCACCATGGCAGAAGCGATGATTTCGATTATCCCCAAAGCCGGGAAGGACCCCTCCAAATGTGAGTCATACCGGCCCATAGCTCTGTTGAACGTGGATGCTAAATTATTCTCCTCTATCTTAGCTACCCGGCTCCAGGACCTTATGCCTGCTCTTATTCATCCCGACCAATCGGGATTCATAAAAGGTCGCCAGACCCACAACAACACCAGAAGGCTGATTCACCTGATCAAGAAGGCCAATCGCTTCAAGATCCCGGCGGTCTTGATGGGCCTTGACGCTGAAAAGGCGTTCGACCGGGTGGACTGGAACTTCCTCTTTAGTACCTTGAAGGCCTTTGGTTTTTCACCCAAATTTATCGATATGCTTTGGGCCAACTACCATGGTCCTCGCTCGAGGGTTATGGTAAATGGCCATGTTTCACCCTTCTTTGCGCACTCCCGGGATACGAGGCAAGGCTGCCCCCTATCTCCCCTACTCTTTGCGCTAAGCATCGAGCCTCTGGCCCTTAGGGTACGGGAGGACCCGGATATTGTTGGTCTCCCCTTTTCGGGGGAGCAGCATAAAATATCCCTCTTTGCTGACGACGTTCTATTGTCACTAGCGGATCCGGGGAACTCCCTCCCACGGGTGCAAGAAGTGCTCTCTCAGTTCGAAGTGGTGGCAGGTTTTCGGGTCAATCCCGGCAAGTCGTACATCCTCAATCTCACGCTGCCGCCCGCTGAGGTGGAACGCATCCGACCGCTCACGCCCCTGTCATGGTCCAGCTCCTCCATACAGTATCTTGGGGTCAGGCTGACCTCATCTGTTGCCACCTTGTATGCGGCCAACTTCCCTCCCCTGCTGGCCCAGATACAGACCGAGCTTAATTGATGGAAGCCCATGTTCATTTCTTGGATGGGTCGCGTCCATGCCATTAAAATGACGCTGCTCCCAAGCTCTTGTACCTGTTCGAAGCACTCCCTATCACCTTGGAGGGGGATTTTTTTAGGCACATTAAGTCTGCGCTATATGTGGCAGAGAGGCCGCGCTGTACTTTCCTTTCTTACGCTGCGTCGGCCCCTGAGGGGGGGTGGGGTCGGCCTCCCGGACCTGCACCTCTATTATAAGGCGGCGCAACTCCGAGTGCTGGTCGAGTTGGCCCAAATGGAGTCGGAGAAGCACTGGCTGCATATGGACAGGAGTGTGGCAGGAAGATCGATATGGGACCTGGTTTGGAAGGCAAAGGGGGATCGCCATCGTAACGCCTACATTAGCACTCCTACGAGTACCACTCTGAAGGTCTGGGACTCGGTCTCCGGTGATGAGAGGGGGACCTCCTTCCCGTCCCCCTTCACACCTATCCACTTTTATCCACTTTAACCCGGCCTTTCCGCCGGCTCTCGTTTCGGGCCCCTTTGATGGGTGGAGAGCGGGGGGTTGCCACGCACTAACACACTTGTTCCATGGGTATGAGCCGCTCACTTTCCATAATTGCATGTGTGACTACGCGGTGCTACCTTCCGAGCGTTACCGGCATGCCCAACTGCTTCACTGGGCGTTGTCACCGGAGGTGCGAGATGCAGCGACGAGGCCTCCCACAGATTTCGAATCCTATATCATCCGCGCAACGTCTATGAAGGGGGTGATCTCATTCCTCTATGATCTTCTATTGACTACTGCTATCTTGCCTCGCCCTTGATATATGAGTCTGTGGGAAGAGCACTTAGGGCGAGATATCTCCGACGAGGAGTGGACTCACCTCTGGCGCGATTTACACAAATTCAATCATTCTATTGATCTCAGGGAGGCCCATATGAAAACAATGCTGGATTGGTATCTTTACCCGACCCGATTGAAAAAGATTTTTCCCTCTGCATCGGACAGATGTTGGCGAGGCTGTGGTCTCCTTGGGGATTTTCGCCATATCTAGTGGGACTGCCCTATCATACGCCCTTACTGGGAGGAGATACTGTCCAAAAATGTTGGGTTACCCGATTCCGGACTCCATCGGCTTCGTGCTCCTGGGTCTTCGTGCCCCGCTTCTGGAGCATCAGACCAAGGCAGATAAACAAATCCTTTGGCTCTGCATAGGTGCGGCCAAGTTGATCTTGGCTGCGGCTTGGAAGAAGAAGGAGGCCCCTGCACTTTCCCTCTGGTATGCTAAGTTGTGGAAGCTGTTGAGTATTGAACGTATGGCTGATGTTTTCAGAGGTGACTTTAAGAACTTCACCTTCAGGTGGGGCCCACTAGTCCGCTTTCTTTCTCGAGGCTTGCCATCGACAGTCTGTCCACCCACTTTACGTGCACTTCATTTGTTCCAGGTGTGAGAGAATGTTCGGATGAATGCCTGCCGCTGGACTGCCACCACTGGGGGGAGGGGGGTTGAAGGGTGGCTGGAGTCTTTGGGGGGGGATTTGGTTTGTTTGTTTCAAGGGGGGGTGGGTCTTTACGTTATACCTCGCTGCAACGTCTTTCTCGTGGCCAAGACACAAGGAGGCGCAACTTGAACTGGTCGAATACGCCTCTGACAGCTTGTGCCTGGTGCCAATGTGGATTGACGCCCTTCCAAGATTTCCTCGTTGGGCACAACGCTGTTGGCTGGCGGACTTTGAGAATTATCCTGGCTAGGGCTGCCGCGTTGTACAATCTTCAACAATGATACTGCTTCTTGGTCATGTGGAGTTAGCTCCTGCGAGGGCTCTCATTGCATTTCGTATGTTTCTATCTTCTCTCTCTTCTATTTTTCTTCCTTCTTGTATTTTCAATAAAAATATCTTTAACAAAAAAAAAAACTGTACAATGCAGTCCAGCAACCAGATTTGTTTCACTGCATTGCACATAAAGGAAAAAACTGTGAGAAGTTGTATCTGAAAAGATATGGCACTCCTGCTGTCATATCCCGGTGCTCATTGTGAGTGCTACATTGGCACTTTTGCACTACAGAGCAAAACTATGGGGCATATTCTCAAGAACGTGTGATAACCATTGCAAAAGCAACTTACTGCAACTTCCAACATCTCAGTTTATTGCGGGAAAAGCTGTGTTAACCAAGCATTCTCAACATGGGGGTACCATGCGATAGTCTCCAGATAATCCGTCAAATGGCGGCGTTAAGTCAACGCCACGCCGCAAAAAATGCGAAGCGCAAACGCAAAAACTCTTGCAATGAGGCCAATCGCGGTACAAAAAGCAGCGAAAACCAGCAACAGGCCTGCAAATCCCACGCGTCAGGCGGGAAAATGCACCATAAAAACTACAGAAACAACACACCAGAAGCAATCCAAAGCAAACTCCACAAACCCCACAGACCACCAGCATGGAACAACGTGGACAGCCAAGGAGAAGAGGGAGAGGAAGAAGAGGTGCCGTCCGCAGCAAAACCAGATCAACGTCACAGAGGTGACAGAACACTACCATCAACTGACCCACAAGTAGACCACCGGGGATGCAGTCGGAGGGTGAGTAACAACCAAGGACTGGGGGGATGGGTGAGATGGGCACAATGACACACATGCACAACGAGGTGTAGCACACTGCACACCCACAATTACTCTGGATCATGTCCCTGATCCCCGTGGCACACTGCAGCCCTCACACATAGCAAGAACAGCACATCCACATTGATGACAATGTGGTACAATGCGTAAACCTAACACTGCCTAACAGAGAACACAACTGGCTCCGCACACGCGCAGAAGCATGCCTACTACATATTACCGAGCTGGACACTGTGAAATGGAAATGTACACGTACAACCTCACATCCGTCATGTAGTCCAAATGTACATGGTCCTGCATTCAAATCCTGCACCTCCCAAACAGTCACAATGTACATTGTCTTACAGTCTGCATGTAAACAGGAACAATGAGACAACATAATGTCAACATGCATCTACCCTTCACATTGCAGAGGGGCACACAACACCTTCAGCAGAGCACATGAGTCAACACATCTATGATGGCGGAGAGGACCACCACACCTTCGACACCGACACCCTACAACAGACCATGGACATCCCACGCAACCCACCACCAGGACCCGGGCAGCCAAGCTACTTAGAGGAGAACACATTACCCGCAATAGACCACACAGCAGGAAGCATCCGCAAGCACGGCTGGCTCACAACACTTCACCCACCCACACATGGCACCCCAAAGCCAGGTGTCAGAACGCCAAAAAGAGGTGGTCAAACAGGTACGAGTGGGGTCCGAACCCAAGGAAGGCGAACTAGATCACATATGTTGGTGTCTATTATCCTTCAGGGACCACCTACACCCCACATAGGAGAGCCACACTGCCATAGAGACACATGTAGATGCACAGTCACAGTACAGAACCATGCCCAGGGGCACACAAATAGCAGTCACATACCCATGTTGGCTCTGTTTACGACGGCCCAGGCCACTCCTCTTACGAATTGAGTGGGTGACGACAAAGCTACATGTCAAAGCTCCAACTCGCTGCCTGCGGAGACATGTCTGCACCTGCTGTACACAGCACAATGTAATGTTGTAGGGCCCAGGGCCCTCATGTATACAACAAGACCACAAGGACACACAAAGATATTATGTTGAACTGGCTACGTGCATGTGCGCCTGGCCCCTTTATTAGCAGGGCTACATGACAGTGACGCCTGTGCTAGATGTGTGTGGGGTGAGTGTAAGCCAGCACGCACGGAGTGCTGGCTGCTGGCAACAATCTGAACAGTGGACTCCAGTGCAAAGGAAACTGAAAACACATTCATAACAGAGTCAACTGCTGAGCAACATGGAGGGAGCCGGAGCAAGTACAAAGGTCACCCAAAATGCAAACAGAAGCGTCTGTGAGTTGCAGTTCACTGAGGTTAGAGCACTAGAGCTGAGCTTGCTCATGTGAAGAAAATGTCTAGGATTGTGCCCCTTTGAGATATTCCTGATGCAGATGCAGTGGAGTGTGTTAGACCTGCATCATCTTCCACATCAACGTCCCAGGTCTCCCACACTGCTTGGGGTGACATTGCAACATCTCCACAGCACAAAACTCAATCAGTAATGGTCTATGGGTTGCAGTGCACTGAGTCAGTGGCACCTGGAGTGCTGAGCAGGGGATCAGGCAGAAGACGGCATCCACAACAGGTGTGACCAACTCCGTCAGTCTTCCAGAACGACCGTTTGGACACTGGCAGTTGGTGGTTGGAGTTGGTCCTAGCGGTAGCGGTGTGTGCTTCCTGCAGTGATGCGACGTCCGGGCCAGTCAGGGCTCGATTTGATGTGTGAGCCCTGGTGGTCCACAGTTGAGGCCGGAGACAGTGGACAGATCAGGGCCACAGACACATGGCATTGATGACCCAATGGCCATTGCCTCAGAGGCCATCCAACATCTCAGAAGAAGGGGTCCCGGACCTGACCAGCACAGAGTTAGTGGCCCCGGATGCAGAGCGACCGGCACAGGCACTCTGCCACGGGACGGTGACTTGCGATGCCACTCAGACTGGGTGGGTCTTCTTCAATGTCGAAGGGGAATGTGGCAGAGGGTTGCGGGAGACAGAGGAAGGTGTTCTCCAGGGCATGATGCGGAAGGGCTGATGTTATCCGGAAGCAGCAAATGGTGGAGTGGAAAGCGACAGCCTTGTTGCTACAACTAATTTGGTATCAGCTACATGAGGATGAAAACTACCCCTTAGTCCATAGTCTCAGATGCCAGCAATGTACTACCAGAGAGTGTCCATGAATGTCGGGGAACAGACTTAGTGGCACCATGGCTGAAAGGAGATGCAGTCTGTGATGATGCTGGAACACTGATATGAACACCGCTACTGCTAAATCAAGACTCTGTGACCTACTGGACTGCAGTGTAGGCCGGAGTCAGCGGTCAGCAGTGGCCCACAGCCATGTGTCGTTGGCTTGCGATGCACAGAGTTAGTGACACCAGGGCAGTTGTCGGTAGTGTTCGATCACCTCCGTAACGATGATACTTTTTCCCCCATATGCAAGAGCGTCATCCTCTTATGCCTCTCTTTGCATGCAATGTCATGTACTCTGCCTTTGCATAATTGATGTTCAGTTCCAATTCTGTGACCTACTCAGTCGCAGCGTAGGCCGAGGGCAGTTGTCCGTGTGGGCCCACAGAATTTTGCGGCTGTGATGTACCACTACGACCTGGTGGCACCACATTGCACATCCCATGAACCTATGAACTCGCACATCAGGATATCAAGACTCAGTTCCAAATGTTTGACCTACTCGTGTGCAGTGTAGGCCGAGGGCAGTAGCCCGTGTGGGCCCACATGCACGTGTGGTTGTGATGCTATGCACAGACTTGGTGTCACCACATCGGAGAGAGTATAGTGACATGAACTCATCCATTATTTTTTTTTATTTTTTTTGGTGTAAGACATTTATTATGTAAAAAGAGTCATAAGATTACACTGCGTCACGCCAACAACCCGGAGGCAGGCCGCTATGAAGTATACATATCACCAAGTATAATAAAGCAGTCGGTAGTAACATAACCCAGCGGACCTCAGCACTCCCAGAATAATATACAACACAATAATGATTCGTATGTGAGCAATGCAACCTTAGCGCGTTAAGTGGTCCTACTTTTATTAGTGCAGTAGACAATTGATTGTATTAGGAGGTAACAGGGCTGTTCCGGGGCGAGCAGCAGGCCTCAACCCGTCGAAACAGCAGATGAAAAGGGTACGTCTAGCAGCACTGTTTTCACCCAACCTTCCCAAACAAACAGAAAGGAAACGAAAACAACTGAACATCGGTGCAATTACATAAAATCAACCACACAGTGTCCCACACATTTATGGGGCTGCGCGTTTCTGCGCTGGACAACTATCAGTGAATGGCGAGCTGCGGCAGGGGTGGAGGCGCGGCAGGCAGCAAGCTTCCTCCGTGAAGATGGAGGGGGGGGAGTAGGGGGGGGGGGGGAAGAGGATGTCGAAGAGGGCAATTCACCGGGTCAGGTGGTCTCGGGGGAGGCAGAGGAGGCCATGACACGCAGAACGCGTTAAGTCAGAAGGGCAGCGGGTCCAGAGCCCATTACAGCTCAGGGCAAGCCAGCGCCGGAGCGGAACACCAGAGTCGCAACAGCATGACCTCATGTTCAAATCATTCAACCCATATCATCCGAAACACCCACATCAGGTGACCTCCCAGAGGTATCCGAGCCCGCACGCTCTCTGGTCCACTGTAGGAAGGGGTCCCAAATGTCATTAGGCCTAGAGGCAGTGGGCATCGTCTCCCAATAGTGTGTCAGTTGTGCGTGCCCATAAGTGACATCCCTGATCCACTCTGTGAACAATGGAAGAGCTTTTCTGCCCCAGTGTAATGAAATCTGTCGTTTTGCATAGAGGAGGAGTAGTGTGTGTAATTTCCTGTCACAAGGTTCAGTGTCTTTGACATAACCTAACAAGCCTAGAAGTGGTGAAGGTGTATCATTCCTCTGTAAGATTTGGTTTATAGCTGTGAAGACGTCCGCCCAGTACCCATTTAGGTTAGGGCAGTTCCATGCCACATGTATGAAGGACGCATCTTCCCTTCCACATTTCCAGCAGGACGCATCCGTACGGATGCCCATGCGGTGTAGCAGCACCGGTGTGCGATAATACCGATGTAAAAATTTGAAGTGGATGAGCCGCAGTCGATAGTTTGGGGATAGTGCCGTTAGCTGTTTACAGCAGTACTCCCATATTTCATCAGTTAATGGGACTTCCAGGTCAGCAGCCCAAGCCATCTTGGCTGTGGCTTCAGTTATCGGGGCCTGCTCTTGCATGCTATTGTACAGTCTCGACACTAGTTTTTTGGGGGAGGGTCTTGAAAGCAGGTTCTGGAGGGCATCTAGAGCTCGTGGCTCGTCCGGGAATTGGGGCCCCATCTTTTTGCAAGATTCCCTAAGGGAGTGGTATAGCAGCGCATCCGCAAAAGATTCAGGCTGGTCGTCATCTCTCGCGCACAACTCCTCAAAGGTGCCGTCAGGACATAAATCCGCGAAGGTGTGTAGCCTCTTCCCGCGGAGCATGATGACATCGCCTCTAGCACTTAAGCAGGGTAACATCGGGTTTCCCTGTAGGGGGATGGCTGGCGCGTAGAGTAAGGAGAGGCCTGCTCTTTTTTGTAGTTCACGCCAGGTCCAGCGAACCATTTCTACCGTGTCAACCTCCCCTGAAGGGCGTGAGACTTTCCCGTATAGCGCCGCACGCAGTGGCAACGGGGCAACCACGGCCAGCTCCACCGCCACGTGCGGTTGGTAGGGAGTGGGGAAGGCCCAAAAATGTAGAAATTGCGCCTGCGCACAGAGGGAGTATAGTCTCAAATCGGGAGCTCCAAGGCCACCTTGACGGAGTGGGAGTGTGAGTAGGTCCCAGGAGACCCTCGCCTGTCCCCCAGCCCAAACCAGCTTCAATAATAGAGAGCGGACACGCGCGTGGAATTGCGTTGTCATGGGCAACGGAATATTCACGAACAGATACAGGAATTTGGGTAGAATCACCATTTTCGCTAACGCTATTCTCGCAACCAGGGACAGAGGCAGTTTGTTCCAAACCTCGATCTTCCCTTCTAGCCAGTCCACCGCTCTTCCAAAGTTGAGTGACCATAGCTCCTGTACATCCCGACTGACCCATATCCCCAGGTATTTGACAGCCTCAGTCTCCCAACGCAGGGGGTAGTCTGGAGCTGGCCGACTGGTCTCATCTGTCAGTGGGAAAGC
Organism: Lissotriton vulgaris; assembly: GCF_964263255.1. Classification (NCBI taxonomy): domain Eukaryota; kingdom Metazoa; phylum Chordata; class Amphibia; order Caudata; family Salamandridae; genus Lissotriton; species Lissotriton vulgaris. The sequence goes on along the minus strand of NC_141695.1, from coordinate 1,086,556,391 downwards.
AACAGACTTAGTCCAATTTATGGACACTCCCACCAGGCCCTCAAACCTCACGAATTCTCTGAGCAACGGGTTCATGTTATCTTTGGGGTTGATGATGTACAAAGTGACATCGTCAGCATATAACGAAATCAGTAAGCTCCGGGAGCTGAACCCGATGCCTCTCGCGGTGTGGTGCTGTCGTATCCTAGCCGCAAGCGGCTCCATCGCAATCGCAAAGAGGAGGGGGGACAGTGGGCACCCTTGTCTGGTTCCCCTAGTGATAGCGAAGGGTTTGGGGACGAGGCCATTTACACTCACTCTAGCACTAGGGTCAGTGTACAGTAGTTTTATTAGAGTCATGAAATTGCGACTGAATCTCATTCTTTCCAAAATTCTAAATAAATACGGCCATTCCAAAGAGTCAAACGCTTTGGTGGCGTCCAAGAACACCACCGCTGCCTGCACAGATGGGTGCAAGTAGTGGAGGACCGAAAAAATAGTTCTGAGGTTGTGTGACGTGGCACGGCCGGGGATGAATCCGGACTGGTCAGGTAGCGCGATGATCGGCATCATCGGTTGTAGTTTGTCCGCAATCACTTTTGCATACATTTTAGGGTCAACATTAATCAGGGAGAGGGGCCTATATGAGTCCAGGAACATCTCGTCCTTGTCAGGTTTTAAGAGTGTAATTATTAAGGCTTCACGCATGGAGTCTGGCAGGGAGTTTAATTCAAGGGCCTCCACGAACACTGAGTGCAGCTTCGGCGCCAGCTCATCTGCATAAGTTTTGTAAAAGGACGTTGTTAGGCCGTCAGGTCCGGGGGCCTTGTTGGCCGGCATGCTTTTAATCACCTGAACGATATCCTGGACGGTGACAGGTAGGTCCATGTATTGTCTGTGGTTGTTATTAAACCAAACTAGGGCGATAGAGTCAAGAAAGCTGGCCAAAGAAGTCGGGGCAGTGGGTTGTTTGGAGGTGTACAGGGACGCATAAAAGTCAGTGAAGGCGTGTAACACAGCTTCCTGGCCAACGGCCAGAGATCCCTCTTTGTCATAAATGGTGTGGATGTAGTGCGATTGTGTATGAGGAGCTATCAACCTGGCAAGGGTCCTGCTGGGTCTATCTCCCTCCCCATATCTACGGGCCTCGGCCTGCTTCCCTAGGAATCGTGTCTCGCGCTCCGCTTCCTCATTAAAGGCAAGCAGCTTTGTTTTGAAATCACCAGCAATCTCTAAGGTCGGGTCAAGGCTGAAGGCCGCATCCAGGCCCCTCAACTCCCCCTCCAGCCTGGTCAGTGTGTCACGGATTGTGCGCAGCACTCCCGCCTGTCTCGCTATGCACTGGCCCCTGATTACCGCCTTAAAGGCGTCCCATTCATTGGCTTCAGAGGTGACGGAACCTGCATTTTCGGCAAAGTCTTTAATGATATCATCCCTTATCTCCTCTACAAATACTTGGTCCGTGAGTGCGTGTGGGGGTAGTCGCCACGTGAATGCCCTGTGAATAGTGTCAGGTAAGCGCAACTCAAGCATACAAGGAGCGTGGTCCGATAGTGACCTAGCCTGTATTTCGACTCCTGACACCCACGTTGCAACCTCAGGAGACACTAGCCAGAAGTCCAATCTGGACCAAGCCGCCTTATGACATGTGTAACTGGTTCCCATTTTCGCACCCGGATGTCGAACTCTCCACACATCAGTCAGCAATCCCTCACCCATCACATCAAGGACGGCCTGGCGCGCTTTGGCATGCGTTGGTCTACTCACACCTCGTCGGTCCATGTCATCATCCAGCACAACATTAAAATCACCTCCTAACACAACTGATTGGCAGTCAAGCAGTGCAATTTGCGCCCAGACACCTCTAAAGAAGTCAGGATCGTCTACATTTGGACCGTAAATGGCAGTTAGCACTATGGACCGTCCCTGTAGGGAACCATGCAAGATAACGTATCTCCCTTCAACGTCTTGTACGTGAGCATGCTCCCGCCAATCCAGCCCCCTGCGCACAAGTATAGCCACCCCTCTTGCATAATTAGAGTAAATGGCAGAATACACATTTGACCATCTGGAATTCCTCAATCTGGGTGACGGAGTTGTATTAATATGAGTCTTTTGCAAGAAGCAAATGTCTACGTTATGTCTGGCCAGGGTGCCATGCATCAGTCTGGCCTTCTTGTAGTCTCCGAGGCCCCTAATGTTCCAGGTCCATAGCACCCCCCCCCCATATCTGAGGTATTGTAGAGGCAGTTTCATTTCCATCCGTTCCCACCCTCCAGTGCCATAGGGTTCCTCACACATCCCTGCCACTAATTCCGCGCGCCAAAAGGAAGTCAAATCAAAAGTCACATTGCACCTTTGCAGAACTAAAAACAACAACTTCACAAACCCCCCCACTTCCCTCCACCCTCAGCAACCCCCCAATCAGGTCGTGATATACCCCGTAGAAAGGCACGCAAGGCGTGACAAAAAATCAACATCGAAAACAATGGGAGGCACCCCATGGGGCGTGGTGTGCCCAGCTTACACCCCCGTGTGTACGGGGTGGCTACATTTAGGAATAAGGCTCCGTGGTCCCTACGGTTCCCCCGCCCTAGGGTCAATCAATCCTATCATTGACAACATTCACGTAGGCATTAGGGCACCAATAGTAACAGCTGGGTACCTGGGGACACTTCCTGTTCTTACCCCTCTCTCTACCAGGTTAGGAGCAGCAGCAGCGGTCGCAAGGAGTCTACATGCATCTATTGAAGACGTGAAGGGGCTAACCTAAAATGCCTCAAATCTTACAGCAGCAGATCAATTAGTCGTTGTCACTGAGTTGTTCCGCAGTGTCCTCATGTCTGGGCGACCTCCTTCTGGCCCCCGCACTGCCGATATGCTTGGCGAACTTGAGTGCTGATTTCACATCAGTGAAGAAGTGTGTGGTGTTATCATGGAGTACCTTCAATTTTGCCGGGTATAATAGAGAGTATGGCACACCTGCCTGCAGCAACAGCTTCTTCGCCGGCAGGAATTCTTTACGGGCCGCTTGCACCAGGGGGGTGAAGTCCGGATAAAAGGAGATGTTGTTTCCTTTATGGGTAATTTTACCCTTCTCCCTCGCCAGTCGCAATATTAGGTCTCTGTCTTGATAATTGAGCAATTTAGCGAGGATGGGACGAGGCGTGGCTCCTGGCGGCGGTTTCTTCCCAAGCGACCTGTGTGCTCTCTCGACCGTGAAGACTGAGGATAGATTTGGGTCGAATAGTTCATGTAATAGGTCTGTCACATACACCTCCATCTTGTCAATGTTTGTCGTCTCCGGAATTCCCGTAATGCGTATATTGGATCTACGGGAACGTGCCTCCAAATCATCCGACTTGGCACGTAGAACGTCTAGCTCTCGTTCCAGAGATGTGATATGCTGCTTGTCTTGCTGTTGAAATTCACAGCATTCAGTTTGCCTGTTTTCTAAGCAGTCCAGCCGAGTTTCATGTGCATCCACCTTGGATTTTACAGATTCCAGTTGCGCCGACATGGTGTCGAGTTTGGCATCGATACTCTTCAGGCTGGACCTCACCTCCATAATGAGCGCTCCAAAGTCTATGTCTGCTGATGACCCTTGCGACGACGCCGCGTCGCCCCCCGCCTCTGTTGCTGGGTTCTTCGGAGGACGTTTGTTATCAAAGCTAATTTTAGGCTGTCTGGCTTCGTTTTTCCCCATCGTAATGGTGAGGCCCCGTCAGCAAGTGTCCTGGAGGCGCAGTGGCCTCCTGCAGGTTTTATGTGCGCTGATCGGTGTGGGCTCAAAGCAGTGCAGGCGATCGCGGGGGGGGTGCAGACGTGCAGGCCCGTCTCTCAGGCCGCAACAGCGTAGCTTCACAGTGGTCGCGTTACCAGCAACGCGCAGGCCAGGATATTCGCAAGTTCCAAAATGGCAGGCGCTGTATCTCCGTTAGTGGCGCCGCGCAGTGTCCAACAAGCCGTCAGAGCGGGGGGCCGGGGTAAGATGTCGGGGGGTCGGCCTCCCCAGGCCGCAGCGGTGCAAGTATTGATCTGGTCCCGTTAACGGATGGCAGCAGCTCTGCTCAAGTGGAGTGCTGCGGGCAGGAGGGGTGTAAGTAGGCCCCCACCACACTCACCGCTCCTCACTTCCCCTCCTTCAATCTGGCCGGTAGGTGTAGTAGTGTAGGATCAATCTCCCAACCGGGTCCGGCCGCTCCGGTCGTCATGCGCCAGCTCCGGAAGAATGGCCGATTCAACTTCAGCTGTTCGGTCGGAGCCGTCACCAAGCAGGGGATCCGGCCGCCCTCCGTGTTTTACAGGTCTGCAGAGGCCAGGGCCGCCCCCCAGGAGTGACAGGGGTCCACCGGAGGTTGCCTTAAGCAGCGGTGCCGCCGCCGGCCAGATCTCGCGCCTTCGTCCGTCGGACCCCCAGCGGCCTCCAAAGCCGCGGTCTGCCGTGTTCCGCGCCGCCCAGGGTACAGCACTTCCGCCCAGGATCGGAGCGGGCAGTCGGGCGGCAGTTCTGTCAATGGCTGTATCTCCCCGTCCTCACCAGCTGTGCGCACCAAACTCCGGTGTAAGGATCTCTTGGGTGTCCGCTGCCGACCCCTGGGATAGCGGGGGTCCGCAAGTGCCAGAAGTAGGATAATTACAGGATTAAATAACGTAGCCGGCGGAGCTCACTCACTGAGCGGCCATCTCGCTGCTCGGCTAGCCACGCCCCCCAACTCATCCATTATTAATGTGCTCTGCCATGGTGTAATCAAGACTCAGTTCCAAATGTGTGACCTACTTGTCCGCTGTGCATGCCGGTGGAGTACGTCAACAAGTAAGGAGTACTGCGGGTCTGTGTTGCGGAGGCCGTGATTGTCTGAGGTGGCTGTCAAGGTCACAGACCTCTGGCTTGGAGATTGCTTCGGCATGTGGTGGACCCTCTTCGACACATGCCGGTGTCAGCAGATGGGTATTGGGGCCTGGGTGAGCAGGGCAGACAGCACTGGTTCAGGGACATCGTCCCGGGGTGCAGCAGTCACACAGGATCACTATCAACTCCGCTCACTGCATCGCCTCGTGGCAGGGTGAGAGGCGCCGCACTGGCAGAGACAGTGGGCATTCTGGAAGGGGACCATGCCCAGAGTTACGTGCCTTTTATTCACAACCCACCCTGGTCTGGCATACGCCGGGCCAGCCCACCCCGCTCATGCTTACTGGGAGGGGGACGTACCAAGCTACATTTCCACGTTTCTCACAATGGTTGCATCCACTCTCCACTACACTCCAAACACCAGCAGTGTGTGTCGACATGGATTTGTGTGTGGTCTGCATACTGCAGTCTGTCCAGCACATCCACGCCACACTTGGCATTGTGTACATTCTCATTGATGGCTAATGGCACAGGTTAAATGGCAAACAGAACCAAATTAATAATAAAACACTGAATTAGCATAGAAAGTACATTTTAATAAATTTAATAAAAGACGTCATGAGTGAAATCATTGACATAATGGTAAAACATGATAAAAAATAGATCCATTATCAAATATGCATTATTTATGTAAAAAATATAATATAAGTGAGGGACGGTTTCCTGTCTACGCGTTTCGACACGTTGAAGGTGTCTTCCTCAGGACATTACCATCATGATACTGAAAATAAATAAACAATATTTAAAATTTTGTCTTTATGCTAAACAGTTGATAACACTAGATACAGTTTGCCAGATTCTAGAGGCCAGTGGTTTGTTCAAATTTCATGATATACCGCTTAACATTAGTTCATTTTGTTTAACATACAGATGAATTACATAGAGACATGCTTACATTTGCATCAATAGAGAAACAGAACAGTTGACATTTCAAAAAACATTTGTGAAGAGTGAAGCACATGGAGCACCCCTTTATACAAAAATCAATACAAGGCACTAATGCGTTAAAGGGCACCTCCCGGTGCGGCTCCTGCCAGTCCTGTGACAGCATATTATCAGGAGAAACATTTATCTTCAACCAATTCAATATACAAGCAAAAGAATTGGAAACAGGAAACCATCCCTCACCTATATTATATTTTTTACATAAATAATGCATATTTGATAATGGATCTATATTTTTTATCATGTTTTACCATTATGTCAATGATTTCACTCATGACGTCTTTTATGAAATTTATTAAAATGTACTTTGTATGCTAATTCAGTGTTTTATTATTAATTTTGTTCTGTTTGCCATTTAACCTGTGCCAGTACTCATATTGTTTGCCTGGGTGTGTTACTTTACATACATTGTTTACCCTGGCCCAGGAACTTTATCCATATCAGGGGGTTCTTGTTTTTTCACACATTCTCATTGATGGGTCACTTGCCTCCTTCGCACATGCCTGGGCCCCACCTCTTCACACATACTCATATTGTGTGGCTGAGGCGCCATGCCGTTGATGGCTAATGTACATGGTTGGCCCAGGTTCTCACAGTAAGTTTTTCCATCATGTCTGGTGGATGTGCATGTTGTATGTGAGCTTGTGATGAGTGCATTTCCTGTGTTGTGAGTTGCATGATTGTGGAGTTGAGGTGTGTTGGGTGTTCTTTTGGTATTGGCCAATGAGCAGTTCATTTCTGCACAGTTGTAGCGCAAGCAGAGCACAGTCAATGCGAATAAGGCACTCTGGCAGCAACACAATGCAGCACACATGCAGGGGAATTGAAATATAGTGCTTTGACAGCACCGCTGCAGGCCTCAGCTCCTCTTCCCCTGTCACCCTGAATATAGCGCTTATGATGTGCTCAGGTAGAGCGCCTCACCAGCAATGCGAATATAGCGCTTACGAGGCGCTAGGTAGCTGCCACAGATTAAGGGTTCCACCTAAGGACATAGCGCCCATGCTCCTCTCTCCTCACTGGCCATCTGCACCCTAGCGCTTGGGCAGTACAGCGCTAGGGTGCAGGCAGGGGGAGTACAGGTAATCCTCCTGGAGCACTCACGAGGTCCCATCAGCAGACTCAGGGACAACAGGTCGGACTCCTCACCTCCTTCTGGGCTCCTTGGCAGTCAGTCAAAGTGCTCTCCTTTTCCAGGCACTAGGGAGCAGTCAGGGCCCATGTGTAGCGCTCACGAGGAGCTAGGACAGGAGAGCAGGCAGGCAGTGCTAGGCCAGGTCAGCGGTCAGTGGGTACTCATCAGTACAGGACAGCAGCTCCTCGGAACCATCATCCCCTGAAACGTGGCCCTCCTGGTTCAGCAGCATGAACTCCAGCAGTGGAATCTAACAGGCCCTGTGTACAGTGGAGGTGTACAGATGGGCTCAGGGGCCAGCACACAGGCTCATGTGACAGCACCCAGTGGCAGCAGGTGCCCTCACTCTCAAGTCCACACTCTGACTGAGCACATGGCATCTCTACTGCTCTACAAATACCAGAAAGTCTGGAAGCTTCTAGAAGGTTGCTGTCAGTTCCAGCCTCAACTGTCACTGTGGCGAGTATAGAGCACCTTGTCACTTCAAACACTAGACCGCTAACCCACCTCAGTCAGGCGACACAATCAGACAGAAATGGCGTCCATTTTAAAAGTGACATTTCTGCAATGGTAAAAAAAACACTAGACCGCCAACCCACTGCAGGCAGGCGGCACAAAGCACACAGCAATGGCGTCCATTTTAAAAGTGACATTTTTCCACAGCAGATCAAAATAAATCTGCGCACGCCATTGCATAGCATGTGTCACTGCATCTCACACCACACATGGCCTATACATTCCTCTACCATGGGGGAGATATCCTAAAATAGGGGAGTGAAAAGTGAAAAATTTCGGGAAAATGGGCCAAGTCCAACACAACTCCCCCCCAGCCAAAAGCCAGGGTAGACCAATCAATCCCTTGATGGGCTTCCGTGTTTGGGGCAAGAAAACATGGACGTAGGCCTGCAACTGTAGAGGCACCCACAGGTTCTCCGCCACTCCGGAACCCGAAGGTTCCCTCTCTCACACCTCCCTTGACCAACTAAGCCATCCCACTAGTGCTCTCTAGCTGGTTGGGGCCAGGACTGGCCCCTCGGCCATCTAGATGTCTCTGACCCTTGCTCTCTCACAGAGAGGCTTTAGCCCCAGGCCCATAGTACCCATTTACCACTCTCCTTCTAATCCTTGCAGTTCCAAACTGCCACTGGTGCTCCCACCTGGGGTCTGCACCCTCAGGCTGACCAGCAATCAGGGGCGAGGCTCTCCTCCCCTACCTCTCCTTCTGAGTTTCTGCCCTCTCCTCCTACGTGGGGCACCCTCAGGCTACCACTCTCTCACTCGTCCAGGGCTGTGGTCCTCCAACTGCTCCACCAGCCCAGGGTCTAAACCCTTAAGCTGCCCCGGTGACAGGGGCGAGTCCTCCCTCCCCCTGCACCCCCACCCATAGTTCCGCACCCTCCCAACTGGAGTAGTACCCCTGGAAGACAATTCTGGGGAGACACTGCTTACAGATGTCCCACCGCCAGGTCAGACAGTACTTGGCCCTGGCCTCCCAACCCAGGATCTATGCCCTTTGGCTGCGCCAGTACCAGAGGCGAGACCTTCCTCCCTCTGCATCCCCTCCAGAGTTCTGCACCCTCCCACCTAGAGCAGTGCCCCTGGAAGTCAACTTGGTGGGGACCCTGACCACAGGTGTCCCAGCCTCCAGGTCAGGCAGCCCCTGACCCTGGCACCCCAGTCCTGGATCTAAACCCTGTGACTGAGCAGACCCCAGAACCTCTGGAGCTTGGATTACAGATGCCCCAGGTTCTCCTGACACTAGGGGCTCCCCTTCAATAGATGGCTTATCAGGACAGTCTAGGCTCCCAGCCTGGGGTTCCCTTGTGAAACTCTCCAGGCCCTGAGACTGGGGTTGGGGCACCTCGGGACACCTTCCTGTCTAACACCTTCCAGTCAATAGGATGTGAGGCCCTACAACCCTCTCACTTCCCTGGGAACTAGCTGGGCTATTCTGCACCTCTCCCGCCTCGCTGGGTCAGAAGATCCCTGCACCATCTTTCTTCCTTTCTGGAAACCTCTGGTCTTTTGGATCATTCGCAGCACGGATTTCGAAAGGGTCATAGCACAGAATCCGCCCTGACTGTGGTGCTTGACAACATCCGCACCACAGTTGATAAGGGTGGGAGTACTTTGCTGATCCTGCTGGATCTTACAGCTGCGTTTGACACCCTGTCTCCCCTCGTCTTAACAACTCGTCTGAGGGAGATAGGGGTAAATGGGCCCGCTTTAAGCCTGTTGGCTTCCTTCCTGGACCAGAGGGAACAGAGAGTGAAGCTGGGAGAGTTCCTATCTCCATCCCAGCCGATGAAGTGGGGGGTTCCACAGGGGTCAGCGTTAAGTCCGACCCTGTTCAACATCTACGTAACCCCCCTGGCCAGGCTTATTAGATCTTTTGGGATGGAGGTAGTGTCATACGCCAATGACACTCAGATCTTGCTGTGCCTCGCCCAGTCTGTCAGTTCGTCTGCCTCCAAGTTTAGACTCTGTATGGAGGCAGTCGCCCATTGGATGATTCACAATTCATTGTGGCTAAGCGGCGAAAAGACGGAGGTCCTTGTGTTCGGCGAGAAGGAAGACATCTGGTCGGCGGAATGGTGGCCCGGATCCTTGGGGGCGTGTCCGGCTCCAACTCTCGCAGCACGAAATCTGGGGGTTATGATTGACCCTTCCCTCGATATGGCCCTCCAAGTAAAGTGGATTATTTCCACTTGCTGGGGCATCATTGGAATCCTGCGGAAAATCAAGCACTACCTGTCCGTGCAAGCCCGGAAACAAACTGTGGTAGCTCTGATAACATCTCGGCTTGATTATTGTAATGCTTTATACGCAGGAGCTAATAAAGGCCTTCTGCAAGGTCTTCAATCGGTGCAAAATGCAGCGGCAAAGTTTGTACTGGACCTTCCTAGAAGGTCGTCAGCTACCGTTGCCAGGAAATCTTTGCACTGGCTTCCTATTGATGCCAGGATTTCATTTAAAGTGCTTTGTTTGGTGTTCGGAGCCTTAAACAGAAAAGAGACCAGAGGTGTAAAAGATCTCCTGATTCCCTATGTTCCTGCAAGGAACCTTCGTTCCTCCTTGAAGGTGCTCCTCACCACTCCCCAAGTGCGAAGAGCTAAGTGGGGAGGCAGAGCCTTTTCCAATCTGGCTCCAAGATGGTGGAACACTGTCCCTTTAGAAATTGGGATGTTACCCTCAATACAATCTTTCAGAAAGGCCCTGAAGACATGGCTCTTTGTCAAAGCGTACCCTTAGCTTTTTGGTTTCGCCTTTTCGTTTTTCATTTTCTTTGTAGGCGCCTTGACGCCTCCGGGCAAAGTTGCGCGTTTATAAGTTTTATTTCATTCATTCATTCATTCATTCATTCATTCATTCATTCATTCATTCATTCATTCATTCATTCACCATTCTCTTTAGGACCACTCCCCAATGTCCTCTCAGACTCTCTGGCACTCACCTAAAGGTCTGCCTCCCGTGCAAGTTCTCTGGGGTCGGAGAACCTACACTGCAACAGGTGGTGATGCAACCTAGGAAAACAACTTCTTAGCAGGTGCTCCTTGATAACTACTTGGAACAACCCTTCCCCATCATCCACTGCGCTACTCACCACCCAATCCTCCAATGCAGTCCATTAGACATCCACATACTCCCCCTAGGACTGATGGGACAGTTTTCCCCTGCCCTTGAACTCCAACCTTTCCCCCTCCTGGGAATCAGGCACCGTCTCCCTGGCTCTGGAAGTGGGACTCCCTACACTGGATTCACTCTCGCTGCCACCACTGGAGCCCACGCTCACTGGTGAATCCAGACCACAAACAACACTCTCAGGGGACAACCTACCCACCTGAGCAAGTCTCTCCCTAGGGAAGGACCTATCTGCCTCTGCCATCCTCTCCTGCGCTAGGACCTTCTCGGTCTCTAGCCTCTTCTCTTCCACCCTCAGATGCGCTAACTCCTTGGCATGCTCCAACCTGAGCTTCTCCAATGCCAGCTGATGTTCCCTTTCTTCCCTCCTATCCACCCACTCTTCTGGGGACAGGGAAAGGGATGGGGCAGTGCCCCCAGGACTGGACCCAGCGTGGGACTTCCTGTCTATGGTGTCCTCATTAGCTACTGGCGTCTCCGCCATATCAACTTCTTCCTCCTCCTCAGAGTTGCCACCCTCAAGGGTTATGAACTGGGACCCCTCACTCTCGAGGTCCTCCTGGTCTCCACCAAATCCACCCTTTAAGTATGCGAAAGGGTAATCGGAAAGGTCCCCACAGGGCTCTAAGGGTTCCCCCCTCTTGAGGGCCTCATAGAGAAACAACTTCCAGTGAATGTTGCCTACTAGGGGTATCCCTCTATCTCTGCAAAAATCTACTGCCCTGCTCTGTGTACTCCATAAGGTAATCCTCATTGTAGGATAACCCCATCCTGGCGAGGTACGCCCAGGACACACCACCCACAGTGCAACAGGGAACACAGTTCAAAAACACCTTTCAGGAGGAAGCAATAATCAGAGAGACAATAATTGTTGGAGAACCGCAGCCTTAAGGCCCGGCGGCGCAGGGTACGCCTGAAATCCCCGGGATTCACCTGCCTTGTCAAAACAGAGACACGGACTCTTCGTCTGGCGTAGAAGATGGTATTTATTCGCTGCAGCTAGTACAGTGTTCCTAGAAGTCGTCAGTACAACGAGGTTCAAAAGAGACTGCCACTTAACTCCGTGGCGCACAGGTTTATATACGATACAATACAATGCAAAATGCAATCACACATGAGCATGAGCTATAGGCAAACGTTATAGACAATGTTTTAAGACCAAAGCAACTCAAGTTCCCGGTTCTGTTTGTCACTCGACCCCTTAAGTAAATCACAAATGAATCCACACGATTCGATTTACAAGTAGAGAAAACACAGCTGCGTGTTGTAGAAGGACATCCGTGAAACAGGAGAATGATTGAGACATGTAGCGAAGGACAGCAGATAAGATAACTTAGAGGAAACAATGGTGTGAACCAACATGTAGTCTGGACGGGGATTTAATAAGCTCAGACAGGAATTAGTGTACTCGGCCAGACCCTGACCCTCGTTAGTAAACATAAGCAAAGAAGCCACCTGACACGCAAAGTCAGAAACGACAAAAGCATTGCGTTCGCCGAGCTGCCTGAGTGAGGGCAACATAAAATGGCGGTGATCACAAAATGGAGGCTGAGCACGAATGAATTCGTAATTTACAGAACCTCATCTCCAAAACCTGTGATTACTTTAACACTTTAACTGCTCAGTTTGCAGTGCAACCCGCTGACGCAGTGGTACTGCGCAAACACAAGTCCTATCTAAGCCTGGGCGTAGTTTGCGTAGCCGCACTCCGCGAGCTACGCGAAGATGTACTTGCACTCCGCGAACTACGCATAGCTCCGCGAGCATGCGTAGTAGCTTGCTTGACCCGATTGCAAGACATTTTTCATTTTCGGGAGCGCCGTGGAACTCTGGAACCTGCTCGACACCACATCTCCAGACGTCGCCTTCCTCACGGAAACATGGATGAATGCCTCCTCAGCGCCCGACATCGCCGTCGCCATCCCGGACGGATACAAGATCACCCGGAGAGACCGTGTCAACGAGACAGGAGGAGGCATCGCCATCGTCCACAAGAACACCATCCGCATCACGACCAACTCAGACGACACCCTCACAGCCGCTTAACATCTTCACTTCCAGATACACACCGACCCCAAGACCACACTCAGAGGCACCCTCATCTACAGACCCCCAGGACCTCGCACACAATTCAGCGAAGACATCGCAGACTTCATCAGCCCGCACGCCCTCGCCTCCGCTGACTACATCCTCCTAGGGGACCTCAACTTCCACCTGGAGAACAACAACGACAACTCCACCACCACCCTGCTGGACAACCTCGCCAACCTCGGACTCATGCAACTGGTGAACACCCCCACCCACTACGCCGGACACACGCTTGACCCAGTCTTCTCCTCCAGCAAGTACATCTCCTTCAGCCACTCCACCGGACTCCACTGGACAGACCACAGCTGCGTCCACTTCAGCTTCAGAAAGACCACGACTCACCACCACCCGCAACAGGTTCCCCGCAGGAACTGGAACAAGATCACCACCGACCAGCTCACCACTTCACTGAGCCAGAACCCGCCCGCCAGCTCAATGGACCCCTACCAAGCAGCCAACAACCTCACACAGTGGATCACCAATTGCGCTCGCCCAACCAGCCTCGACCACTCGCAGTCCGGCTTCCGCGCCAACCACAGCACCGAGACCGCCCTCATCGCAGCCACTGACGACATCCGAGCCCTGCTCGACAACTGGGAAACAGCGGCCCTCATCCTCCTGGACCTCTCCGCAGCATTCGATACGGTCTGCCACCGCACCCTAGTGCAGCGCCTCAGCAACATCGGAATCCAAGAGAAGACACTGGAGTGGATCATCTCGTTCCTCACCGGAAGAACCCAGAGAGTCCGCCCCCCCCCGTACAGATCCAAGGCCACCGAAGTCATATGCGGCGTACCACAAGGATCATCACTCAGCCCCACCCTCTTCAACGTCTACATGAGCCCCCTCGCAGCCATCGTACGCCAGCACAACCTCAACATCATCTCCTACGCCGACGACACCCAGCTGATCCTCTCCCTCACCAACGACCCAGGAACCGCCAGAACCAACCTACACGAAGGGATGAAAGACGTAGTCGAGTGGATGAGGAACAGCCGCCTGAAACTGAACTCAGACAAGATGGAAGTCCTCATCCTTGGATCATCACCCTCCGCCTGGGACGACTCCTGGTGGCCCCCTGCCCTGGGCAGCGCACCCAAACCAACGGACCACGAACGCAACCTGGGCTTCATCCTGGACTCCTCCCTCTCGATGACCAGACAAGTCAACGCCGTCTCATCATCATGCTTCAACATCCTACGCATGCTCCGAAAGATCTTCCCATGGCTCGCCACCGAAACCAGGAAGACGGTCACACAGGCACTCGTCACCAGCCGACTGGACTACGGAAACACCCTCTATACCAGAACCACAGCCAAACTCCAGAAAAGACTCTAACACATCCAGAACGCCTCCGCACGACTCATCTTGGACATCCCCCGACACAGCCACATCTCCGGACACCTGAGAGACCTTCACTGGCTCCCCCACAGCAAGAGAATCACGTTCCAACTCCTCACCCACGCACACAAGGCCCTCCACGACCTGGGCCCCAGGTACCTCAACAACCGCCTGACCTTCTACACTCCCACCCGCCAGCTACGATCGACCAGCCACGCCCTCGCCGCCGTGCCACGCATCCGAAGATCCACCATGGGAGGAAGATCCTTCTCCTACCTGGCAGCCAAGACTTGGAACTCCCTCCCCATCCACCTCCGCCTGACCCAAGACCACCTCTGCTTCAGGAAGCAACTCAAGACATGGCTGTTCGAGCAGTAGCGGACCCCCCTCCCCCAAGTGCCTTGAGACCCTCTGGGTGAGTAGCGCGCTATACAAATATCCTGATTGATTGATTGATTGATTGCCTGCATGCTCGGGATGTGTAGCGCGCGAAGTTCCCATGAGGTTTGTCCCGCCCGCTCGCGTCCCCTTATTTCCGGTCACTACTAACGTGTTCGCGAGTTATTCTGTGCCAGATTGCAGTTTCTGCGTGTTCGGCAACTCGATCTTACCGACAAGCATCCTCGCGCACGCGAAAATGCTATTGAGCGCGCGAGAACTACGCTACGCAGCAGTTTGCGGAGTATTCGACAACTTCGCGTTCTCCGCGGAGCGCGGAGTTGCCGAAACTCTGCAAACTCCGTGAACGGAGCGTAGTTCTTCGCCCAGGGTTAGTCCTATCCCACCGCTCGCCAACAATGTTAGAAATAGGCTAGCATGGTGTAGAGCGGGCAGGCCAAACTCCAGAGGACATGTGTAAAGCATCCGTGCAGCACACACAGACGACACACAAGGCACACTACAAAAAGAGACCACAACAGTTTAGGTGAACAACAGCATATGTATTATGCACAACACAGCAAGAAGTAATTACAGGGGTGAACACGGCGCCAACTGGCCCCCAGTAGTCATGTACAGAAGGGGACTATTTACAGGGCAGGGCCACTAGGGCCGCTGCCAGAACCATCACAAGAGTATGTGGAATAAAGGTAGGTGCAAGGAATAGATGTAGAGTCCTGCAGCTGTAGCTTTAGGGAAAAATCAATTTCAGCATGGCTGTAACAACATTAGCACCACAGTATTGTCATAAGGCCTAAACCTGGGGCATAAATCACATCAGCGTGACGCATTAGGCAGGAACATCCCATTGAGGTTCTTTGCTTTCTGACTTCGTTCCGTATCTAAGCGCCATTTTTGTGTCTCGTCGCCATTTTGTGTTGCCCTCACTCAGGCCACACAGTGAACGGAGTGTTTTTGCTTTTCCCAGCTGTTGCGTGTCCTTTCAGTTAAAGATTAACTCCATTGCCCTTGTTTATGAAACCGATGTCAGGGTCTGGCCGAGTTTATTAATCCATGTCTGGGTTGACTGATCCCCGTCTCGACTGACTATTTGCCTTCTCCTATTCTTTCCTTACATTATCTTATCCGACTGGCCTTCACTATTCTTTCCTTGTATTCTCTTGTTACACAGCTATCCTTTGAGGCACACAAACACGTCCTGCCACCTGCAAATTGGATTGTTGCAACCATCACTGATTAAATTATTGGGAGGGGTAACAGACGGGGTCTGAGAAAGGGGCGTATTTGAGATACTTGATAGCTTGTTTTCCATTCCAACTTTTTTCATTGGTCCGTTTTGTATGTGTAAGGAGTGAATTCCGTAAATGTGTTTCCTATAAAAGATTGTGCGCCATGGATTGAAGTGGCAGTCTCCTCAGAACCCACCTTGTGTGTAACTTCTGGGATAACTGTGCTTGGCTGCAGCTAATAAACCTGGTTTCCACGCTCAACAGAGTGTCTCGTGTCTCTGTTCGATAAGGCAGGTGAACTCGGGGATGTAAGGCATGCCCTGCGCCGCCAGGCCCATAAGGTCCGGTTCTCCAACTGGCGCCCAACGTGGGGCGGCTTCAGTGGTAGCGGTCCAGCCCGAGGGTCGTGAGAAGCCCCGCAAGAAAATTCCGGAGGATTCGCGAACCACGTCAAGCGACCCCTGTAAGTCGAAGTGGACCGAAGGTCTTTTGCAGCATGGCTACTCCTTTCCGACGGCTGCTGACGACTGCTACCCTGACTGCTGCCCTGCCTTGGACCCTCTGGTGATGACTGGTATCGCAAGACGTTAGACGGACCTGTATTGGCGTGAGAAGACCATTTAGTTAAGTATTCGTGGGTAGCGCCCACTTCTTTGTTTTGTTTTTGACTTTTGTTATTCGACTATTGCAATAGCCGAAGCCAAGGGGTGAGTACCGTGTTCTTTGCTTTCACTCCTTGAAATTGGTAAACGGACCAGTGTGCTTGAAAATGCCTGGTTTGAGCGGATTTAGGAAGCTCTGTTGTTTTTGCTGTACTAGGGATTCCCGACTCGGGAACTCATGTCCCATTCCTCCGGTTGGAACTCCTACTTATGAGCTCTATTCTAAGCATGGTGTTGGTTCTATTGCCTTTAATGAGGCATGGATCCGATACACAAAGAAAGATGGTGTTTTACGATGGCCCCATAATGTTAGCTTTGAGCCTGATGTTTTAGATCATTTGGAAGCAATCTTGTTCAAAAGAAAAGCCCGGCCGGCAATGTTTGACTCTTTCCGCCTCTGGCGTAAGGAAGCCAAACAGAGAGAAAATAAGCAAGCAAAAAGAGATAGAAAAGCGAAAGATATGACGATCATACAGGCTGCTCAACAATTCAAGGATAATAAGACTGAGCGAACAATTGAAGTTTTAGACAGACAACATCATATGGCAATAGATATATGTTACCCTGTGTTGCCTACTTCCCCACGGAATAAGGACCCTGACGAAGATCCCTCAGTGTCCCATTTATTAAGATTGCCTCCTCCTTATGTACCGGGAGCTAATGCACCCGTATTATTGCTCCCTGTTCAGCAACTTGTTGTTCAGCCAGGTGCTCCAGCTCCTCCACAATTGCCTCTTCCTGCATTGCCACCTGCACCTCCTTTGCCACCAACTTCTGTACCTCAGTCTCCTTCACCTTCAGGTTCTCTTGTAAAGGCTAGTTCTTCTCTTCCTTTGCTTAATACTGCATCTCCAGTTTTACTCCCTACTTCTTCCCCGATTTGTACTCGGTTCGTTGATACTGTTTCTGGTCTTTTCTCCCCCTTTTAGGGGGGTTTACTAGGACTCCTGTTTTTTTTCTCGAAGGCAATCAGGTAGTCAAATTCCAGATTCTGACGAACGAGTTGTATTTGACTCACTTGCTCATAAATGGATGATGAGTGGTCCGCTGTATAGTGTACCCGATATTCTGAGTACCTTTCTCCAGTGGAATGCACCTACAAAGAGATATCTTTTTAACATCATGTGTGATGCTCTTGTCAAAGGATGGGAGGATATGGAGTTGGATTTAACTCCTCAGGGTCTATTGGAAATACAGGACCAGTTTGATAAAGGACTTATTGTGGGTTCTGAAGTTGAGGACGCTGTAAAGACACTTGTTGCTTTCAGATCGTTATATTCTTCCCAGACTATTTCTGAACCTGATCCTGCAGTTAGACAGAGAACAAAGAATTATCCTATGGCGGAAGTTCCTCCAGTTTGGAGAGAAGCAGTTCCGCAAGCAGGCGCTGCTCAGGCTGTTCCTGCTAATTTCCAGCATATATGGGTACATGTCCCTTGGAAACGAGCTGAAGTTTTAGAACTTAAGCAGTCTTTACCAGACCCTCGTAAAAATCCTGCTGGATATTATAAAGAGCTGTCTCAGACTGTTGATGCGTGTATCATGAACCTGGCCGATATTAATATGTTGATGGGGAATGTAGTTCCACAAGCATTGTGGGCTCGGATTCGTAGAGAGGACCACGACCAAGCTTTAGGTGGTACTTGGGCCGATATAGCCACTGCGGATGCAGCACAAGTGGTTGGTGCTAAGCCAGATGATTTGATTACACAATTGCCTGGTAATATAATCACTTTAATGAAGACAATGATGCCTGCCTTACGCGTTAACTGGGATAAGTTAGCTGCGTGTAAGCAGAAGAAAGATGAGTGTCTCCGATTTCTTTACTCGTTTTGAGGAGGCATTTATTGATCACAGTGGTCAGTATATGAGTACTGAAGGTGGACAGCGATTATTTGTGGATAAATTCGTCTTTAATTTACTTCCTGAATTGTCCCATAAGTTGAAAGACTTCGAAAGTTCCTGGGCTGTTTCTTCTTCTGCACAGATATTGGCCACTGCTCAGTATTATGAGAATAGGGATAAAGAAGAGAAAGATAAGGTGGAGAAGAAGACTAAGGAATTAAAAACGAAGGTTCTTCTTCAACAGGCTTATCCCCCTCATTCTGGCCAACGTCAGTTTCAGCAGCCTCCCCAGCCTCAGAGGTTGTTACAGAAACCTGAGCCTTTTGTTCCGCGACCTTTGCTTGGTTCTTATCAATGTGCCTATTGTAAAGAGGAAGGTAATTTTAAGAATAGCTGTCCGGTTTTATTGCAGCGTAATGGTGGATTTCCAGGGCCGCAAGGCCGTGGTGGTTTTCAATCAGCACCTAGAGGAAGAGGGCGAGGTGCGTTGCCTCCGGGACAGCGTTCCTTTCCCCCTCAGAATTCTTTGAATTATTTTGATCAGCAAAATACTCAGTCTGCGCAATATTACAATGACGATTATTGTGTTGAGGGTGAGGTTCAAGATTTTTATTCTAGTTAGGACAGCCATGGACAAAGTAAGGGAGTCATATCAGTTCCAGTGGATCAGAATGGACCTTATGTTGAAGTTGTTGCATTGGGTGTTTCAGAGCCATTTCTCTTAGATACTGGTGCAATGAGAAGTTCTATCATGCATTCCAAACTCTCTAGGGCACCTTTGTCTGGCTTAACTAATGTTTCTGTGGGATTCTCTGGTGCCCCAGTTGCTAACCCGGTTTCTTGTCCTTTGCCTCTTTCAATTGGTCCTTAAGAATTGGAAGCTCCGCTTATTCTAATGACTGGTTGCGGAAAAAACTTGTTGGGTTTGGACTTATTGAAACGTCTGCATGCAACGTTGCATTGTTCCCACTCTGGTGAGCATCTTACATTGGGTGAGAAATTGGTCTCCCCTACATATCTATCCAAAGATCGGTTTCCGCCTGAATTGCAATCTCTCCCTGCTACGATTTGGGCTACAGGTCCGAATGATGTTGGTCTGCTACAGATTCCACCTTACATGGTTACTATTAAAAGTGATGTTAAATTGCCACGTATTCCTCAGTATAATATTTCTAATGATGGTGAACGAGCTCTGTTGGCTATTATCTACGATTTGGTTCAGAAGGGTGTGGTGGAAGAGATGAGAGGAAATGTTTGTAATAGTCCTGTTTTGCCTGTTCTTAAACGTACTGACCCTTTTCAGCCTCCTGTATATCGCTTTCTGATCGATCTTCGGGAGGTCAACATGATTGTTGTTCCCCAGTTTCCTGTTGTCCCGATTATCACTGCTTTGCTTACTATGATACCAGCTTCAGCGGCATGGTTTTCGGTTATAGACCTCCAGAATGCTTTCTTTAGCATTCCTGTTGGCGAGGAAAGCAGGGATATTTTTGGTTTCTCTCTTGGAGGTCGAAGTTTCTGGTTCAAACGTGCACATCAAGGCTATTGTGAAGTCCCTCCATTTACAGTCAGGCTTTGAAATCCCAGCTTGATGCTTTCATTTTGCCCCCAGGTGCCATTCTGATTCAGTATTTCGACGATTTGTGGGTTGCTGCCGATTCGGAGGATATCTGTAAGGATGCGACTGATTCTTTGTTGCGTCATTTGTCTGACTTGCATCATAAGGTGTCCCCCTCTAAGTTGCAATATTGCCGCCAAGAGGTTACCTATTTAGGTCATCTCTTGTCGAAGGAGGGAAGGCGGTTGACCCCAGAACGAATTCAAACAATTGCACAAATGTCTGTGCCATCCACACAAAGGGAGGTGCGTGCCTTTCTGGGCATTACCTCCTATTGTAGGCAATGGATCCCAAATTTTTCTTTGCTGGCTAAACCTCCATTGGCACTCACGTTGAAAGATACACCACAACCTCTTCCTTGGAATTATGAATGTCAGAAAAGTTTTTCTGACTTAGGTACTGCCTTGTGTTCTGCCCCTGTGTTAGGTACTCCAGATTACAGTAAGCCTTTCACACTCTACGTTCATGAAAGAGAAGGTTGCGCGTTGTCCGTTTTAACGCAGCAATTTGGAGACAAACAACGGGCATGTGCCTATTTTTCGGCTACGTTGGATCCAGTAGCCAAGGCATTGCTTAGTTGTCTCAGAGCTACAGCAGCAGCAGCAATCTCTATCCGTCAATCTGCAGGATTGGTATTAGATAACACTCTTGTTGCCATGGTACCACATGCAGTAGATACTCTTTTGAATAGAACGAAGACACAACACCTCACAAGTGCTCGCTTGTCTGGATATGAGCTGACGCTTTTGGCCAGCCATATACACATCAAGCGGTGTAATACTTTGAATCCAGCAACATTATTGCCCATTCCGGACGAGAAAGGCATTCAAGAACAGCATGACTGTTTTCTCCGAACAGAGGAGGAGACGAAAGGCAGAATAGATCTAAAAGACACACCACTTGTGGACCCGGATGGGATCCTCTGGGTGGATGGCTATTGTTTCAAGCTTCCAAATGGCAAAACGACTGCAGCTTATGTCGTCACTACCTTGTATACGGTAGTGGAGACAGCACGTATTGCACAGATTTCAGCCCAAGCAGCTGAATTAATTGCCCTGACGAAAGCGTGTGTGTTGGCTCAGGGAAAGAGAGTAAATGTTTACACTGATAGCCAATATGCCTTTGGTGTGGCTCATAGCTTCGGTCGCTTGTGGAAGGAAAGAGGATTCTTTACTTCCCATGGGACTAAAATACAGCATGGTCAGTTGGTGACTGGCCTTCTCGAATCACTTGCTCTGCCTACACAGATAGCAATAATCAAGTGTAGTGCCCATAAGAAGATTACTGACGATGTGGGTCGTAGGAATGCTTTTGCAGATGAAGTAGCTAAGGAAACAGCGAGAGATTTTACAAGTTGCATGTGTGTTGTGGGCCCTGCAAGATGGGTCAGAGAAGGAGGAATGTGTGAGGACACCATAGAAAGTGTGAGAATGATTCAAGAAGAGGCTACTGAGAAAGAATTGAGTAAGTGGAGAGAACGTACGGGAATGTTGGACTTGACTGGGTGTTGGACGGAATTGTCAGAACATCAGCGTTGGCTGTTACCAGACGCCTATGTACTACCTGTAGTTACTATGGCGCATGGTCCATCCCACATCAGTGCAAAAGGCATATGTAAGCTTTTGGCTCCAGTATGGCAGAATGAAGGAATTCCTAAATGTGCAGAAAATGTGGTGAAGCATTGCATTGTTTGTTTAATGCATAATCCAGGAAAGGGAACCCCAACTCCAGCAGGTCATTTTGCTCCTCCTACGTATCATTTCGAGGTATTACAAATCGATTACATTCATATGGATCGTTGTAATAACCTCAAGTATGTTCTGGTGGTGGTGTGTGCCTTTTCCAGATGGATAGAGGCCTACCCTCTAAAGGACAATACTGCTTTGTCTACTGCCAAAGTCCTTTTGAAGGAGTTTTTCCCGAGATTTGGTTTGCCGCGCATTGTCTGGTCTGACAATGGGAGTGAATTCGTAGGCCAAATCATGCAGAAAGTATGTACAGGTCTTGGTATTAGGCAGAAATTCCATGCGGCAAACCACCCTCAGTCAGCAGGTTTGGTGGAGTGCTATAATGGCACTCTCAAGCTCAAATTGGCAAAGATTCAGGCCAGCACGGGTCTTGCTTGGCCTGATGCCTTGCCATTGGCACTTCTGTCCACAAGAACTACTGTGCATTCTCGTTCAGGTCTTAGTCCGTATGAGGTCGTTTTTGGGCGCCCAGCCAATGTTTGGGGAGTCCCTCGACCTAAAAAGTATTCTGATATCCCATGCCCAATGCTGATTGACTACTTGCATGACCTCACCACTAAATTACGTGTTCTTCATCAACAGGTTCAAAACGCTTTGCCAGAGGCCTCTGTGGACCCAGGTCACTCCATCCAACCCGGTGACTGGGTCTGCGTGAAGAATTTTCAGCGGAAAAAGAGTCTGGAACCTCGTTGGGGCCCGCCGCGGCAAGTTTTATTGACAACACGTACAGCAGTAAAGGTCGTCGGGAAAAATAACTGGGTCCACGGCGTGCACTGTAAGAGGGTACCTTTGCCTCTACCTTTTGATCAATGGGTTCGTAGGGGCATGAGTGATAGTGAAGGCGAAAGAGTTCCTCGATTTGTACCTTTCAGTAGTGCACGCCTGGACCAAACGAACTCTGAGAAAGAAGACGACGACGTGTTGCAAGAATCTGTGCCATCACATTTGCGATTGAACACGTCCAACCCAGAAACTTTGTTTAAAGAGCAAACGATCCCTAATAAGGCTTGGTATAATTTGCGACCCAGAATAGCAAAGAACAATTACATTTTTCTTTTTCTGATAACGTTTTTTTTTCCTTTTTGAAAGACATTGATTCTTTTTTTTCCACTATCCATCAAGTTGCAGGGTCATCGAGGTAATTTCTGTCTACAAATTAATGGTCAGAATGTTAAGAATCAACAGGAAAGGAGTGTTTGTTCTCATACTTATGTCTATACACCTCAGATTCCCTCACCATTAGTGCCATTGCAAGGCACATATTTTATCTGCCATGACAGAGCTTATACATGGCTTCCTACTTACTTTTCAGGAACATGTTATGTGGCCTTTCTTCTTCCTCCAACATATACTGCTCCTTCAGGTCTTCATAGGAAGAGATATGGCAGAGGAGTTATGGATTCGAAAGACACAGCAGGACAAGAAGGAGGTGACTTTATTAAAGGGTTGCTTCCTTTCTGGGGCCCAATGACCAATAGCAGAGACATTAGACAACTAGTTTGTGTTGTTGAGGCTACTATAAATGTAACTTCTGGAGCCTTGAGTAATCTGACAGCCGAACTTCAGGCGGATCGCCTTATGACTTTGCAGAACCGAATGGTTCTAGACATTGTCCTTGCAGATCGTGGAGGAGCCTGTAAATTGATCGGGTCTAGTTGCTGTGTTTACATTCCTGATAATGCCCCTACGGTATACCAAGTTATCTCCAAGTTACATATCATCTCCGAGTCTGTACATCAGGACATGGGAGATTGGTCAGTGATGGTATGGTTTTGGGGACTAATGTCCACATGGGGATGTAAGATATTAACTTTCCTTGGAATGGTTTTGGCCATCATTTTCTCTTGCTGTCTCTGTGTACAGTGTGGACCTGCCATCTGTGGTATTTGTGCTACCATGTGTGTCCCAAAGCCTGTGTCACAGAAAACAGAGAATATTAGAATGATGTTACAGCAACAGCTCGATGACCTCATGTTTAACAACAAGGGGTGGTGATGGACATAGTTTCTGAATTAAGCAGAATACTCTCACCCAGTCAAGAGATCAGGGCTAGATCCAACACCTTTTTTTAGCTCACTGCACCATCCCAGTTCAGAACCTGGCTATATGCAAATTAGTCTGTTCCTGTCCCAGTGCATGATGGGAACAGGGCAAACCAAACTACCAAGCCAATTCTTACACCGGGAAGGAAACAAGCTTCCGGGGACCGGTTTCTGGCATTTCAGACGTCGTCGGCCCGGCTTGCTTGAATCCTGATGGTGCAATTGATGGCCATTGACATTGACTCAGACTAACTTGAGTCCTTTGTGTTTTGCCTGAGTAATGGCAAAAGGAGGGTCTGAGGTTCTTTGATTTCTGACTTCGTTCCGTATCTAGCCGCCATTTTCGGGTCTCGTCGCCATTTTGTGTCTCGACTGACTATTTGTCTTCTCCTATTCTTTCCTTACATTATCTTACCCGACTGGCCTTCACTATTCTTTCCTTGTATTCTCTTGTTACACAGCTATCCTTTGAGGCACACAAATACGTCCTGCACCCTGCAAATTGGATTGTTGCAACCATCACTGATTAAATTGTTGGGAGGGGTAACACACGGGGTCTGAGAAAGGGGCGTATTTGAGATACTTGATAGCTTGTTTTCCAACTTTTCTCATTGGTCCGTTTTGTATGTGTAAGGAGTGAATTCTGTAAATGTGTTTCCTATTAAAGATTGTGCGCCACGGATTGAAGTGGCAGTCTCCTCAGAACCCACCTTGTGTGTAACTTCTGGGATAACTGTGCTTGGCTGCAGCTAATAAACCTGGTTTCCACGCTCAACAGAGTGTCTTGTGTCTCTGTTCGATAAGACAGGTGAACTCTGGGATCTAAGGCGTGCCCTGCGCCGCCAGGCCGATAAGGCCCGGTTCTCCACCATTAGCATCAATAATGAACGTAGAGTAGCCTGTACCTACTGGCAAGGTCAGGAACTTAGCCGTGTCTCACGATAGGCCTCAATTGCTGCGTGAGCAGGCCTGAAACAGCAACCCCTCAACACCTCTTTAGACATAGAGTCACAAGTTTTGGAGACTCATTGGCCAGCGACACCTTAAATCAGGCCCCTTAGGGCCATATGTATCAAGCTGTTTTTGAATCGCTAAGGCCGAAATTCGCAGAATTTCTGCCTTTGCGACTCGCAAACGGCCGTTTTGCACGTTTTGGAATGTATGAAACATTCCCAAAATAAGGAATCGCAAACTTGTGCAATTCCTTATATTTCCATAGCATTTAGGGAATCGCAAATTTGCGATTCCTTAAATGCTATGTATGTAGCAATTTTAGCTTGCGAATTTTTAAGATTCCGCAAATTACCACCAACTTTCAGTTGATGGTAACTTGCGAATTCTTCCAGAAATGCACCAATTGGCATTTTTAAAGGTGGCATTTGATGCACACACATGCCCATAGGGCATGTATGTGCACCATATGCACACACATGTTCTTTTCAGGGGTGCAGCAGGGTGTCTTTAAAACACCCCTGCACCCTTGCAATAATTCTCAAATTGCGAATTCGCAATTTGAGAATTATTTTGCATTCATTCCTATGGGCCTCCTGGCCATAGGAATGCATTGGAAATTATTCATTAAACCTTCTTAGTATTAGGTATAAACAGGTGAGCACCAAAACATGTCCGTCAGGGAAAATCACTTGAGCATGAATACACCATCCCTAAACATCACTTGCATTATGCATACCCGCATTTATTTTATTTTATTTATTTAAAGAGTTTTATATAGCGCTGGCTAGACCCGGAGGTATCAGAGTGCTTTACATGAGAATCAACAATATAACAGCAAATCAATCCCCTAAAAATAGGTAATACAATTAGGAGAGGAGAGAAAGGAAGGAGAGAAGTATTGGAGGGGGCAGGGGAGGTGAGACAGGGAGGATAAGGGAAGAGACAATACAGAGAGACGAAAAGAAGTCTGTCTAAAGGTCGACTGGGTAGGTGACGACCAAGGAGGGAATCCACGGCCCATCTCCCCTATAGCTAAACCAGGTAGCTCCATTGGGCATCAGACAAAATAGTTCAGTCTCAGTACATTGAGAGAGGAGAGAAGGAGAGCTATAAATAAAGGGAGGAAGCAGGAAGAGACGACAGGAGAGACTAAAGGAAGTCTGGCTAAAGACCGACTGTGTAGGTGACGTCCAAGGAGGGAATCCCCGACCTGTCTCCCCTATAGCTAAACCAGGTAGCTCCACCGGGCATTAGACAAAATAGCTAGCTCTCAAATGACACAGGAAATTCACAGGTAAACTGGGTGGGGACTAGGGAAAGGACAGGTGAGGGCAAAGGTTAGTAGCAGGAAAGAGGAGAGGAGTAGCGCGGGGAGGGGTAGGGGGTAGGTAGTTCGGTAAAAGCTCCCATGGATCTGCTGCAAGGCATTCAAAAAGCAGGTCGGTTTCTTCACAGGTGCCATCTTGAGGTTAAAATGCCGGGTGAGAATTACGCCAGAAGTCTTGAGTTGCTATGACCAGTAGGAACGGCTGCCGCAGCGTCAGACGCTCCTGACCATTCGATGTCCAGGGACAAGAAAAATCCAAATAATGTCCGGGGACAAGTACAAATTTTGCTAATAATTCTGATTAGTGCTAATTTAGAGTTGTGGGGAATATGGAGTTTTTCTTGTTAACGAGCTTGTTCCCAAAGTTTCTAGGTGTCTGTTTCCGAATTTGAAGGGTTGCTAATGATTAATATGCCATTTGAAGATGTCTGCCCGTTTTGCAGGGTGTTTTTGCATTGGTATATGGAGCAGTCTTCTTTTTGTTTCTAGTGTTGTTTTTCTCAGTTCCGATCTCAGGGGGACGCCATCTTATGTGGGTTGAGTGAATTCTTCCTAGATTTGTTAAGCTAAAATGGTGGGAAGATTTATTTATTTGCTCATTGTAATCCTCAGGCAGTTGGCATATCTGTATACTTCCTTCCCTCTTACCCACATACTTCTTATTCAAATCCTCAAGAAATCTGCTAAACCGGTAAACCACAATTATTGTCCCGAATCCCCATGTGACTTTGAGGCGCAGCAGCGTGTGGCCATGAGACTCTGGTGCAGGGAGATAGAGGTTCCTCTGCGCGTTGGGGTACTCGGAGTCAGAGGTAAGCAGAGTGTCGAAATAAGGCGCCATGGATCATCCTTCCGAGATCAGTCCCGGGGGGCGGCCTTCATAAGGTCAGTCATCTGGGAAACCTGAGAGAGTCTTGCAAATTGTGCGCAATTCAAAGCCAGCAATAAATGGCCAAGGTTAAGGCTCTGAGGAAACCGAGGTCGGGCCTCCTTAGATCCGGGCTGCATGTTTAAAAGGAGCACTATAGATATTCCGGGCTGGGAGCGGCCATCTTAAAAACAGGCACTACGGAGCTCTTCCTCAGCTCTCACCTCGCTCCCTGCAGTCGTCAGTGCTTGTTTCAGTCTCCGGTCCTGGATGGCATGTTGGAGGGGCACTCGCGGTACGAATGGAGCACGTCTTGAGGTTCCTGCCGGAATCGTTGGTCTCTGGTCCCTCTGAGGCATCTGTTGCAGTCCTGGAGGAGGCTGGAGCAGTGTGAAGTATCTGAGCCTCCTGGATATGGGGGAGCGAGAACCCGGCATGTCCCTCTCTGGTGTAGAGCCCAGTGAGTCCTCGTTCTTTGTTAGGGGGGAGATAGCGAGGGTCAAAACTGGGATTTACACCGTGTAGGTGATCCCGGTGTCCAGAGCTCCGATGGAGTGCTCCCTCCTCGCGGCTATCTTGGACTAGGAGCGCGGTGTTTGGACAGGACCTTGGGAATACCATTAACGTAACCAACACATTATGCATCGTAACTGCAGGGCAGACACAGTAGCACTTGGAACATCGTGCCTTATCATTGGGCACAATCATGGGCACCTCCTGTATTTGCATGAAAAACACATCGGCATAAACATGTGAGCATAGGGGCTTATGAGGCACAACAACCTTCAGTGAAAGGGCATCTACCTATTTGCATAAATCCTGGGGCATCTCATTGGGTAATAATCATAGGGTGGGCTCTCAGTAGGCCCTGACATAAGCAGGGGGCATCTCAATAGGCATAGCCCTCATTATCATAAATGCATGGGTGTGGGAGTCCTGGAATAGAATATCATTGCATGTCAAAAGGCTAAATGGCAGGAACCCCTCTAGGTAGCCAATCTGGGGAAATACTGTCACTGGGCATTAACCACAATGTGCATAGATCAGCCTCACTGCATTGGACATCAGCATAAACCTTAGTAGCACTGCAATAAGCATAAAAGCGTTAGCATTGACACATTAGCATAAATGCATGCACTAGGATCACCACATTAGCGTAAGTTACATTAGGAGGGGGCATAAAACATTATTAGCCATGCAGTCATTGAGGGAAAGCGGCATACATTATAAGTACCATCAGCCTTGCAGGTTAGCCTTTGGCACCACAGTGCCTGAGGAAAATGGAGTCCCTCTTCTGGACTCTGCAATTAGAGTGCCCCACAATGTTGAAGCTGCCCGCTGTCAACCAAGCAGGCAGGGGGGAATCCCACACTCCGGGATTCTCTCCTAGCTCTTCAGAATCCCGGCGCTGAAGATGTCCGCTCCTCTTCTCCTGGGCACAGTTGTAGCGCCTTGGCAGCAAGCAGAGCACAGTCACTGCGAATAAGGCACTCTGGCAGCACCACAATGCAGGACACATGAAGCGGAATTCAAATATAGTGCTTTGACAGCACAGCGCTGCAGGCCTCAGCTCCTCTTCCCTTGTCAACCTGAATATAGCGCTTACGATGTGCTCAGTCCCACCAGGGGTTTGGGGATGACAGGTAGCGCTCCTCAACAGCAATGCGAATATAGCGCTCACGAGGCGCAAGGTAGCTGCCACAGATTAAGGGTTCCACCTAAGGACATAGCGCCCACGCTCCTCTCTCCTTACTTGCCATCTGCATATAGCGCTTGGGCAGTACAGCGCTAGGGTGCAGGCAGGGGGGTACAGGTAATCCACCTGGAGCACTCAAGAGGTGCTAGGTCCCACCAGCAGACTCAGGGACAACAGGTTGTGCTCCTCACCTCCTTCTGGGCGCAGTCAAAGGTGCTCCTGGCAGTCATTCAAAGCGCTCTCCTTTTCCAGGCGCTAGGGAGCAGTCAGGGCCCAGGTGTAGCGCTCAGGAGACCCTAGGGCAGGAGAGCAGGCAGGCAGTGCTAGGCCAGGTCAGCGGTCAGTGGGTACTCATCAGTACAGGACTGCAGCTCCTCGGAACCATCATACCCTGTAACGTGGCTCTCCTCCTGGTACCGCAGCCTAAACTCCAGTAGTGGGCTCTCACTGGCCCTGTGGACAGTGGAGGGGTACAGATGGGATCAGGGGCCAGCACACAGGCCTATGCGGTGGCACCCCCTGGCAGCAGGTCCCCTCTCTCTCAAGTCCACGCTCTGACTGAGCACATGGCATCTCTACTGCTCTACAAATACCAGAAAGGCTGGACGCTTCTAGAAGGTCCCTGGCAGTTTCAGCCTCAACTGTCACTGTGGGGAGTATAGAGAACCTTGTCACTTCAAACACTAGACTGCTAACCCACCTTAGTCAGGCGGCAAAGGCAGACAGAAATGGTGTCCATTTTAAGAGTGATATTTCTGCAATGGTAAAAGAACACTAGGCCGCCAACCCACTGCAGGAAGGCGCCCCAAAGCACACAGCAATGGCGTCCATTTTAAAAGTGACATTTCTCCACAGCGATTCAGAAAAGGGGGTGGTGATGAACAGAGTGTCTGAATTAAGCAGACCACTCTTACCGACTCCAAAGATCAGGGCTTGATCCATCACCGTTATTTATCTCACTGCACCATCCCAGCTCAGAACCTGGCTATGTGCAAATCAGTCTGTCCCTGGCCCAGAGCATCATGGGAACAGGGCAGACTAAACTACCAAGCCAATTCTTCACCAGGAAAGAGACAAGCTACCGGGGACCGGTTTCTGGCATTTCAGCCGTCTTCGGCCCGGCCTGCTTGAATCCTGATGGTGCAGTGAGAAAGGGACTCATGTCTGAGTATACCCTGCCACAACTATAGTGGCCAAAAACGATTCAGAAAAGGGGGTGGTGATGAACAGAGTGTCTGAATTAAGCAGACCACTCTTACCCAGTCCAAAGATCAGGGCTTGATCCATCACCGTTATTTATCTCACTGCACCATCCCAGCTCAGAACCTGGCTATATGCAAATCAGTCTGTCCCTGGCCCAGTGCATCATGGGAACAGGGCAGACTAAACTGCCAAGCCAATTCTTCACCAGAAAGGAGACAAGCTACCGGGGACCGGTTTCTGGCATTTCAGCCATCTTCGGCCCGGCTTGCTTGAATCCTGATGGTGCAGTGAGAAAGGGACTCATGTCTGAGTATACCCTGCCACACCTATAGTGGCCAAAAACGATTCAGAAAAGGGGGTGGTGATGAACAGAGTGTCTGAATTAAGCAGACCACTCTTACCCAGTCCAAAGATCAGGGCTTGATCCATCACTGTTATCTATCTCACTGCACCATCCCAGCTCAGAACCTGGCTATATGCAAATCAGTCTGTCCCTGGCCCAGTGCATCACGGGAACAGGACAGACTAAACTACCAAGCCAATTCTTCACCAGAAAGGATACAAGCTACCGGGGACCGGTTTCTGGCATTTCAGCCGTCTTCGGCCCGGCTTGCTTGAATCCTGATGGTGCAGTGAGAAAGGGACTCATGTCTGAGTATACCCTGCCACACCTATAGTGGCCAAAAACGATTCAGAAAAAGGGGTGGTGATGAACAGAGTGTCTGAATTAAGCAGACCACTCTTACCCAGTCCAAAGATCAGGGCTTGATCCATCACCGTTATTTATCTCACTGCACCATCCCAGCTCAGAACCTGGCTATATGCAAATCAGTCTGTCCCTGGCCCAGTGCATCATGGGCACAGGGCAGACTAAACTACCAGCCCAATTCTTCACCAGAAAGGAGACAAGCTACCGGGGACCGGTTTCTGGCATTTCAGCCATCTTCGGCCCGGCTTGCTTGAATCCTGATGGTGCAGTGAGAAAGGGACTCATGTCTGAGTATACCCTGCCACGTCTATAGTGGCCAAAAACGATTCAGAAAAGGGGGTGGTGATGAACAGAGTGTCTGAATTAAGCAGACCACTCTTACCCAGTCCAAAGATCAGGGCTTGATCCATCACCGTTATTTATCTCACTGCACCATCCCAGCTCAGAACCTGGTTATATGCAAATCAGTCTGTCCCTGGCCCAGTGCATCATGGGAACAGGGCAGACTAAACTGCCAAGCCAATTCTTCACCAGAAAGGAGACAAGCTACCGGGGACCGTTTTCTGGCATTTCAGCCGTCTTCGGCCCGGTTCTGAGCTGGGATGGTGCAGTGAGCTAAAAAACGGTGTTGGATCTGGCCCTGATCTCTTGACTGGGTGAGAGTATTCTGCTTAATTCAGAAACTCTGTCCATCACCACCCCTTGTTGTTTAATTATTTTGTCCACCATAAGCGTGGAAGGGTATACTCAGATGTGAGTCCCTTGCTCATTGCACCATCAGGATTCAAGCAAGCCGGGCCGAAGACGGCTGTAATGCCAGAAACCGGTCCCCGGAAGCTTGTTTCCTTCCCAGTGAAAGAATTGGCTTTGTAGTTTGGTCCGCCCTGTTCCCATCATGCACTGGGACAGGAACAGACTAATTTGCATATAGCCAGGTTCTGAGCTGGGATGGTGCAGTGAGCTAAAAAACGGTGTTGGATCTAGCCCTGATCTCTTGACTGTGTGAGAGTATTCTGCTTAATTCAGAAACTCTGTCCATCACCACCCCTTGTTGTTTAATTATTTTGTCCACCATAAGCGTGGAAGGGTATACTCAGATGTGAGTCCCTTGCTCATTGCACCATCAGGATTCAAGCAAGCCGGGCCGAAGACGGCTGTAATGCCAGAAACCGGTCCCCGGAAGCTTGTTTCCTTCCCAGTGAAAGAATTGGCTTTGTAGTTTGGTTTGCCCTGTTCCCATCATGCACTGGGACAGGAACAGACTAATTTGCATATAGCCAGGTTCTGAGCTGGGATGGTGCAGTGAGCTAAAAAACGGTGTTGGATCTAGCCCTGATCTCTTGACTGGGTGAGAGTATTCTGCTTAATTCAGAAACTCTGTCCATCACCACCCCTTGTTGTTTAATTATTTTGTCCACCATAAGCGTGGAAGGGTATACTCAGATGTGAGTCCCTTGCTCATTGCACCATCAGGATTCAAGCAAGCCGGGTCGAAGACGGCTGTAATGCCAGAAACCGGTCCCCGGAAGCTTGTTTTCTTCCCAGTGAAAGAATTGGCTTTGTAGTTTGGTTCGCCCTGTTCCCATCATGCACTGGGACAGGAACAGACTAATTTGCATATAGCCAGGTTCTGAGCTGGGATGGTGCAGTTAGCTAAAAAACGGTGTTGGATCTAGCCCTGATCTCTTGACTGGGTGAGAGTATTCTGCTTAATTCAGAAACTCTGTCCATCACCACCCCTTGTTGTTTAATTATTTTGTCCACCATAAGCGTGGAAGGGTATACTCAGATGTGAGTCCCTTGCTCATTGCACCATCAGGATTCAAGCAAGCCGGGCCGAAGACGGCTGTAATGCCACAAACCGGTCCCCGGAAGCTTGTTTCCTTCCCAGTGAAAGAATTGGCTTTGTAGTTTGGTTTGCCCTGTTCCCATCATGCACTGGGACAGGAACAGACTAATTTGCATATAGCCAGGTTCTGAGCTGGGATGGTGCAGTGAGCTATAAAACGGTGTTGGATCCAGCCCTGATCTCTTGACTGGGTGAGAGTATTCAGCTTAATTCAGAAACTCTGTCCATCACCACCCCTTGTTGTTTAATTATTTTGTCCACCATAAGCGTGGAAGGGTATACTCAGATGTGAGTCCCTTGCTCATTGCACCATCAGGATTCAAGCAAGCCGGGCCGAAGACGGCTGTAATGCCAGAAACCGGTCCCCGGAAGCTTGTTTCCTTCCCAGTGAAAGAATTGGCTTGGTAGTTTGGTTTGCCCTGTTCCCATCATGCACTGGGACAGGAACAGACTAATTTGCATATAGCCAGGTTCTGAGCTGGGATGGTGCAGTGAGCTAAAAAACGGTGTTGGATCTAGCCCTGATCTCTTGACTGGGTGAGAGTATTCTGCTTAATTCAGAAACTCTGTCCATCACCACCCCTTGTTGTTTAATTATTTCTCCACAGCTGCTCAAATAAATCTGTGCACGCCATTGCACAGCATGTGTCACTGCATCTCACACCACACGTGGGGGAGATATCCTAAAATAGGGGGGGTGAAAAGAAAAAAAATTCAGGAAAATGGGCCAAGTCTAACACACAGGCACAGGGGAGAGCAAAGGGGTGCACCATAATCTTGTTAATATGGTGCATCCCTGCATTTTTTTTTAATGAAGCAGCTTGGAACGGCAAAATTGCTTGCAGTGCTGCGTTGCACCATTTAATTGTCATATCCCACTCAGTTTTTAGCGCGGAAACACCATGTACCATCCATAGTATTCTCCCTCAAGCAAAGTGGGCACAAATCACTATTTGCTTTACTTTAAGGCTACTTTCTAGTGGAAATAAAGTTTTCTGCTGCAAAGTAAATACTCTGTACAAAAGCGGGTGGTGATGGACGAAGCATCTGAATCAATCAAACACTCACACCCAGTCAAAAGATCTGGGTTTAATCCATCATCGTTCTTTAGCCCACTCCGCCACCCCAGTTCAGACATGGCTATATGCAAATCAGTCTGACCCTGCGCCTCATGGGAACAGTCCAGCCCGAACTGCCAAGCCATGTCTTCCCTGGACTGGAAACAAGCTTCCGAGGACCGGTTTCTGGCATTCCAGCTGTCTTCAGCCCGGCTTGCTTGAATCCAGTGGCAAAGTGAGCAAGGGACTCACGTCTGAGCATACCCTGCCACACTTATGGCGGCCAAAAGCGGTACTAAAGGGGGTGGTGATGGACGAAGCATCTGAATCAATCAAACACTCACACCCAGTCAAAAGATCTGGGTTTAATCCATCACCATTCTTTAGCCCACTCCGCCACCCCAGTTCAGACATGGCTATATGCAAATCAGTCTGACTCTGTGCCTCATGGGAACAGTCCAGCCCGAACTGCCAAGCCATGTCTTCCCTGGACCGGAAACAAGCTTCCGAGGACCGGTTTCTGGCATTCCAGCCGTCTTCAGCCCGGCTTGCTTGAATCCAGTGGCAAAGTGAGCCAGGGACTCACATCTGAGCATACCCTGCCACACTTATGGGGGCCAAAAGCAGTACAAAAGGGGTGGTGATGGACGAAGCATCTGAATCGATCAAACACTCACACCCAGTCAAAAGATCTGGGTTTAATCCATCACCTTTCTTTAGCCCACTCCGCCACCCCAGTTCAGACATGGCTATATGCAAATCAGTCTAACCCTGTGCCTCATGGGAACAGTCCAGCCCGAACTACCAAGCCATATCTTCCCTGGACCGGAAACATGCTTTCGAGGACCGGTATCTGGCATTCCAGCCGTCTTCAGCCCGGCTTGCTTAAATCCAGTGGCAAAGTGAGCAAGGGACTCACGTCTGAGCATACCCTGCCACACTTATGGCGGCCAAAAGCGGTACAAAAGGGGGTGGTGATGGACAAAGCATCTGCATCAATCATACACTCACACCTAGTCAAAAGATCTGGGTTTAATCCATCACCGTTCTTTAGCCCCTCCGCCACCCCCAGTTCAGACATAGCTATATGCAAATCAGTCAGTCAGTCGGAAGCTTGTTTCCGGTACGGCAAAGTAAATACTAGCTCAACATTTGTGCGAGATCGCCACACTTTTTGGGACGTTCCACCAATGAAAAGCATTTACAAATCTGTCTCATGTGTAGGCCTTGGCCTACCTTCTCATCAAACAGTTTTTCACGCACATGAGCGTGTAGGTCCAGCTACAGCCCTGGTGGCGCCCGGTTCGACAATCATTTTTGGTGCCCCGCACCTCATGAACGCCTCACTACCACCAGGCAAAAGTGCGCATCATCTCTCCAATCATAAGTTATTGCTAAACACAGCGTCCCCCTCCCAGAGGTTGGCACCCCCTCCACAAGCCAGCGTCCAGTACGGCCGCACAGGTCGAATCGCCCTGTTAGCGCGTAAACAATATTAACTTTCTTTCACTGCATCTTTATATTGTTGTTGCTTTTTTTCTTTAATCTTCATTGCAACTTTAAACTGCATCAAAGATGGCAAGGTAATGTTTAATGGGCAAAGCATTGTGGCACAACTTTGTTGTAGTTAAGCCTGATATACATCTCTGCGAAGTGTGAGATACTGCCACAAAGAAGTAATTTTCTTTTAAAGGAAATAGTGTTCTCGAAATCTATTTAGATTTTCTTTCAAGTAAAATCCAACAAACCTGATAGTACAGTGATCTAACCCTTGAAAATGGAAAAAAAACAGACAGCTAAAGCACCCACTTCACTTTTCCAGACTGATGCATTTTTCAGCACATTTACAGCAGCACCTACAATTGTTTATAAAGCCACTCATCAAGATGTCATGTCATGACTGAATGCGTGCATGTAAAAGCTGTCTTTCCATGCAGTGCCCTGCAGAAGTTATTCCTGAAAGCCTAACTTGCTTGCTTATTGTCTTTTAATAGGCTTGTTTGACAACAAATTCAGATTAGAATCACTTCTGGTTCCACTAGCAATGCCATATAAAACCGGTCGTGATTAATGGGCTTACACCGCAAACGTGACAGACAAATGATGGTGGCTGATGTTTAAGTTAAATTCCAGTTGTGCTATTTTACAAAGTAACTTTAGAGGAAGTTTTTGTTTCATGGATGTTTCCCAGCTCCATTAGAGCACTTTCTCTGTCATTTACAAAGCACTTTAACTATTATTGATGGCGCTTTACAAATGACAGGCGCAGGAAAACGGGTTGCTCTTTCTGTCACTTCTGTTTTACGATCAAATGTTTTCCTTCTGTTTAAGGTGACAACACTCATTTCAAGCATTTAACGCTATGATTTATGTCCTATGAAAATGCTTGCCACATTTCAATGTTTGAGCCGTTGGGGTTTTACAGCTTACCTTCCCGTCAATATAATCAATTCACTTTTTTTCTGAGGCTTTATCCGAGTGCAGTTTGTGCTCTAACCAATCCATACAAGAATTAATGGGTGCCAAAGAAAGCACGTTGTGAAAAGATAAGTGTGGTTTTGCTTCCATTAGCAATGGTTCAGTGATGTACAGTTTTGTATCCCTTGTAAGAAGTATATATTTCAAAATGTGACTTCAGAAGTTTGTCCACGGGCATCATGATTTCCTTAGTAGTTGTAGCAAGGCCTTGTATTCCAAGGAAAAGCGTAAGTCTGGCTTGTAAGTTGTGAGCATGAGCACGCAGCCGACCTAGTAGACACAAAAGACAGACTTGGAGCAGTGTGCGCAAGGTGTGAAGCGTCTGTTGCAGAGACGTTTTCTAGGTACTCTAAAAGGACCTCACCATTTCTCATTGGTGCAGAATCCCTCCCAGTGTGGCTTGCTTTTACTGTGTGTTCAAGTCGAGTCTATGGTTTGTCCTCTCCTCCTGGGGGGGGGTGGGGGGGGGGGGGGGGGGTCAAGGGGAGAGGGCAGGGACGAGGAAGACGACATCACTGTCCCAGTGAAAGAACTATGAAATAAATTGCATTGAGGGGAGGATAAATGTGGAAGCTAAAGAGAAAGGCAGCTTGAAGCTGAGCTTTGACCTCTAGATCCGATAAGATAACTAATTATGGGATTGGGCTGCCTGACTGATTGTTACATAGCATCGTATGAGAGCATATATAGTGATACAGAATAATGGGGCATATTATCAAGACAGGCGATAAAATTATCCCTGTGTTAGCGGCAGAAAACTGCTGCTAAAAGGGCCTTAATGGGCTTGACAATTATGGCCGGGATGCCCGCCACCCCCTCCCAACACCAATTCCCCAATGGGAGGAGACAGACACAGGTTAGAGCTTTTGGAAGGCGGGGGGGAGTTACCCCCCCCGGCCGTATTTATTAAAATATGAAACAAAATTTAAAACATTAAATTAAAACGTTTCATGAATTATGTACAATTTTACTTTCATTACATTTGGATGAAGACATGTTCTTTGGCTAACCTTAACAGATCTCTAATACAAAGGTTTCCTAGCCGAGTCTAGCATCCTGCCAATGCATACATTCTAAATTAAAATTGTACATCCTAGCATTAAGGGCCAACGGCAAGGTCTTAACCGGTGTCAGATCCCTACTACCAAATTCTCGCCCTCACGGTGTGAGTGGCGCATGCGCAGAGGACTTTATCCTCGTTGCCAACTGTAACTTCCCTTGTCGTGGGGGCCCCCTTTCATTCGACGCCATCTTAAAGGTCGTCCGATTTCCCGTGTGAGGTATCTGTAAGAAGGACAGCGTGGACTCCCCCCCTTTCCCACACTCTCTTCTGCCGGAGCGGATATCTGGCCCCCGGGAAATTCATAGGAGGGGCATCTAGCTGTCTCCACCCTGGGAGGGGCCTATGGCCGTCTCCCCCTAGGCAACCCATCTGTAGTGGGTGCCGCCTCCCCGTGGGAGGGGCCAATGGCCGCCTCCCCCCAGGCGCTCCCATCCAGTCTGGGTGGCGCCCCCCCTAGGGACCTTGAAATTACTGCTCACCGATCATGACCTTACCGCCCGACCAAAAAATAAATACGACAGCTGCTTTACCTACTAAGGAAAGAAAATTACGCCTAATCTGAAACAGCTTGATGATTCATCAACTTTTCATTTCTAAAAAGGGGAAAAAAGTCCTAAAGCACAAGACAATTTTATTATCTATACACTCCTTTACTTCTCTACAAAGGAAAAAAGGCCTATACACAATCCAAGGCATGCATCAATGCTGAAAACTTTGACTGCATCTCTTTAATACATTCGGATAACATCAACAATGACTTTATTCAAAAAGACATTGCAAGAGGGGCTGGTGGGTGGGTCAAAATTGCCGCTAGTTCCGTCGAGGGCTCACGAGCAACGAGTGGTGCAGCCTTCAGAGCACTGGAACAAGAGGACGCTTCTTTGGATTCCCGCTCTATTTATCCGTCTGCGGGAGGGTGGGAACCCTCCTCAAGTACGCCCCCTGGGCGCGGTCTTCCGGGCGGGTGTCTAGGACAACCCCTTCTGGGCGGGTAGGCCGTGCTCCGGCTACGCCGCTTTGGGCATACCAGCCGAACCACGCCCCCCACCCAAAAATGGTTTCCTGGGGGGATCGGGGCACCCATCCATACGTTCGGGGGGACCGAGTGGTCTTCCCTTTCCATATGGCCGGGAGGCCCGCCTAGGCATGGGCGGAAAATCCGTTTCGCTCGCGGATTTTGCGGATTTTCGGGAAATTCGCAATCCGCGAGATTCGCGAATCTCCCGCAAAATCCGCAAATCCGCGAGCAGCGGATTTTGCTCGCACTGTTCGCGTGAGTTCGCGTGAGTTCGCGCCCCGCGAATAAGTGCAAAATTGCAGAAATACGATTTTAGCAAACTGAAAGTAACTACTTACCAGGTTCAAAAGTTCAGGCTCATCATTAGTAGCCATTTCCTGTAGTGCTTGCTGAGGGGCCCCTCCAGAGTTCAGTTGCCAGTTGCAACTATTATGTGACCCTGCTCTGAACCTCAGAATAGTTACACATATGCCACAAAGGTCCTGAATTACAGCTAAGGGAGACAAGCAGGAGCCAGGCTGGCAGTTCAAATCCATTAATCAGCCCCTAATTCATTATTGTCAGTTGGGGCAGGGCAGGTGTTGTAACTAATTTTGCAACAATGAAAGCACTTAGCAAGTGCAAAAGTTCACTAATCAGGAAGCACTAAGGAAGCAGGTGCCAGCTAAAAAAAAATATTCTGTGACACATTAATCAGCCCCAAATTAATTCAGGTCACTTGAGGCAGGGAAGGTGTGCTTGCGTTGCCACAATAATGTACACCGACTGGACAACCAGAGGGTGCTGTGATGAAACAGAGGGTGGCATGGGTGGGCCAGAGGGTGGCATGAGTAGTCAGAGAGTGGCAGTGGTGACAGAGAGTGGCAGTGATGAAGAAGAGTGTCCCAAACAGGCTGGACACGTAGAAACAACAAGTTCGCGAAACTTGCGACCCGACAGGTAAGTTCGCAATTTGCGACATTGTACAAAACCCTCGCGAACTGGCAGAAACCCGCGCAAACACACAAAAAAAAAAGATTCGCAAAATTCGCCCATGCTTAGGCCCGCCACCCCCTCCCAACACCAATTCCCCAATGGGAGGAGACAGACACAGGTTAGAGCTTTTGGAAGGCGGGGGGGAGTTACCCCCCCGGCCGTATTTATTAAAATATGAAACAAAATTTAAAACATTAAATTAAAACGTTTCATGAATTATGTACAATTTTACTTTCATTACATTTGGATGAAGACATGTTCTTTGGCTAACCTTAACAGATCTCTAATACAAAGGTTTCCTAGCCGAGTCTAGCATCCTGCCAATGCATACATTCTAAATTAAAATTGTACATCCTAGCATTAAGGGCCAACGGCAAGGTCTTAACCGGTGTCAGATCCCTACTACCAAACTCCCGCCCTCACAGTGTGAGTGGCGCATGCGCAGAGGACTTTACCCTCGTTGCCAACTGTAACTTCCCTTGTCGTGGGGGCCCCCTTTCACTCGACGCCATCTTAAAGGTCGTCCGAGTTCCCGTGTGAGGTATCTGTAAGAAGGACAGCGTGGACTCCCCCCCTTTCCCACACTCTCTTCCGCCGGAGCGGATATCCGGCCCCCGGGAAATTCGTAGGAGGGGCATCTAGCCGTCTCCACCCTGGGAGGGGCCTATGGCCGTCTCCCCCTAGGCGACCCATCTGTAGTGGGTGCCGCCTCCCCGTGGGAGGGGCCAATGGCCACCTCCCCCCGGGCGCTCCCATCCAGTCTGGGTGGCGCCCCCCTAGTGACCTTGAAATTACTGCTCACCGATCATGACCTTACCGCCACAGGCCGGATAGTTGATCGACTATCCGGCCCCCCATACCCCCTAAAGGTCATGCCTCCTCAATCCCCTTAGCCATGCTATGAAGTCTCCTATGAGTAAATCATTCCCCGCCCTGGACAGGTGAACCTCATCATTCAAATAAAAGTGATCACCCCGAATACACCCATGGGGAATGCTATGCAAATGCGCGGAGCAAAACAATTTCCCAATTTTATTGTTGACCCTCTTTACCGAGTGGTTCAACGCTGACACAGAGAAACCCCCCCGCCAAACTCTCCTGGGGATCATGTGGGACCAGGCGATTGTGCACCCCGGGAGCTTCTTAGCCAACCAGCTGACTGCCGACAAAATGTGTTCCACTAACACTCGTCTTCATAGTCTCACCAAGTCATTTCCCCCCAAGTGTACTATGATTATAGATGGCGGTGACCTTTTCCGCCCTAAGAGACCCTCCACAAACGATTGAAATTGGTCAAAACAGAGGCCTCCCTTCCCATGGAAGGTCACTCTGAACCCGTATTCCCCAGATGCGTGAGTCGCGTCACCTGCCATGAATACGTCCCCGGCGCGCCTCACGTATGAGTGGCCCACGACCCATACCACTTGCTCTCCAGTCGGTGATCCTCGACCGCTGGTCCCCTGGTGATGGGTTGATCCCAAATTCCGCCCCGCGTCACAGGCTTGCGAAACTGTAATTCAAACAAAAGACAACAAGCGTGAGTGCATTTCACCAGTCTTTTACAACATGTGCAATCGCACATACCTCTTGAAGCAGTTCGAGGACCAACGGCCTAGCTGTTTCACTTCATCCGCACCAAGACCCCGGGCCGTAGCCTCAGTAGCGGCCCCTATTCTGAATGAGTGGGTCCCAAAATCGCATGGGTCCATGCCCGCCGCAGCGATTATAAGTGCTAGCACCCTCTGAAACTGAAATCTTGTCAGAGGGGTGCCATCCTTGTGCCTAAGCAGGCTCCCTCCCCATGTTGCCGGCCTCTGTGCCAAGTATTCCTCTAAACACTTTATCGGACAAGTGGGGCTCCATCTAGCGTGCTGCACAACAACACTATCCCCCATAGCTTCCTGGTCTGTCTTGGACCTGACTATCGAGATTAGCATCGAATCACCCCGTATTTGTATGTGATCCCTGCATAAGCCTCCCTCCATATCTTTCTTGTTCCTCGCCACGAGTTCGCTTACCCGCATGGCCCCATGAAATGCCAAGGCAAAAGCTGCCCGGAACAGAACTGCTTCGGAAGGGGAGGAGCATGTCTCATCCAGCTTTGCTAAAAACCGAGACAATCTCTCTAAACCAATCGGGCACCTCGTATCTTGTCTGCGACCCTCCAGATGTTGCCAGCCGCGGAGCGCCTTCCTGACCAAAAAGGAACCCGTCGGGTCCCTTATGCCGTGGAGCTGTGCCATGAATGATATGGCCGCCCTATGTCTGTTGGCAGTTGCGGCTGATCGGCCTTCTCTATGTAGCGCTACCAAGAACCCCAGGAAGGATTCCTCTTGCCCCCAGCTCTGTCTCCCTGCCGGGCCTAAAAAGGTGCAGTAAGAACGAAACGCTCCCTCATAAGCCTTCCTCGTCCTGGGCGCTAAGCTGGCAGCCACGAGGTCTTGTAATCCGTGGTACCGATCAGCCATAGTGCATCGGGGAACGGTGCCGCCACTAGATCCGCTGTGGGTAGATAGCCCCTGAAAGCCTGCATGTGTGAACGAGAGAGTGCATCAGCTGCATTATTCAGTACACCCGGCACATGTTTTGCCCTGAACTGTACATTCAATCTCATGCAACGTAAAACAATTTCTTTCAACAGTCTCAAGATCCACTTGCAGCGTGCTGCCTGCTGATTAATGCACTCAACCACTGTCATATTGTCCGACCAGAACACTGCTGAGCGGTCCCTAAAATCGTCTGGCCATGCCAACAGAGCCACCCAAATGGGAAACAGCTCCAAGAACCCAACGTTACCTGTCAGGCCACTGGAGTGCCACCATGTCGGCCATACTTGTGCCGACCATTGGTTACCAAAGATGGCGCCAAATCCCACGCTCCCAGCCGAGTCAGTCCACAAACCCTGTTCGTCAGATGATGCTGGGGGCTTGTTCCACGCCACTCGACCGTTGAAGTCCGCCAGGAATGCTAACCAGATGCGCATATCCTGGCAAACCTCTGCCGACAGTCTCGTGCGGTGGTGTCCCTCCTTGAGGCCGACCATCGCTTGTGCAATGGAGCGTGAGAAGGGGCGAGCCATCGGTATCACTCTCAAGGCAAAGTTAAGCTGACCCACTGTTTGTTGTAACTGGTGCAGGGTCACTTTTTCTTTGCCCAGGCATTGTATCAAGGAAGCCCTGAACTTGGCCACTTTCTCCATTGGCAGACGGAAGCATCCCTCCACTGAATCGAGCTCAATCCCCAGAAACTCCAGTGAAGTAGATGGCCCCACTGTCTTACCTGGTGCTAATGGGACTCCAAATTCCTGCATGAGAATGCAGAAGTCCTGCAGTGCCTGTGCACATTCCGTAGTGCCGGCCGGTCCTAAGAACAGGAAATCGTCTAAAAAGTGCATCACTTGTCTATGCCCTGTGGCCTCGGTGAATGCCCATTCTAAAAAACAGCTGAACATCTCAAAATAAGCACAAGAAATTGAGCAGCCCATGGGCATGCATCTATCCATGTAATACTTCCCCTGGAACGTAAATCCTAGCAAGCGCTGGTCCCGCGGGCGTACCGGGAGCAACCTGAATGCTGTTTCGATGTCTGATTTCGCCAACAGATCACCGGGGCCCAGGTGATTCAGTAGGGCAACAGCATCGTCAAACGATGCGTACCGAACTGAACAGACATCCGGGTCAATAGCTTCATTCACCGAGGCGCCCCTCGGGGCCGACAGATTGTGAATGAGTCTGTACTCCCCTGGGTCTTTCTTCGGAACCACACCTAGAGGTGAACACACGAAATCCGCCACTGGCGGGCATTGAAAAGGTCCTGCTACCCGCCTCAAGCTGACCTCTTTGGTAATTTTCTTGGCCGCCACAGCCGGGTTGTGCTGAACGGATTGCTGATTTTTACAAAAGGGGCTCCCCCGAAAATTCCCCGCCGGGATGTTGAAGCCATATAGGAAACCATTCCTCAAAATCCCGGCGGATACATGATCAGGGTATCTGTTCAGCCAGGGGGTCAAAGCCATGACATCAATGGGTGAAGACGATTGCCTCCCAAGGATCACTTCAATCCTGCTTGGATCCCCCCTTTCCTCCCGAACCACCATTCTTGGACCTACAGCTGCTTTCCGGGTGTGAGGAGTTCCCACAGCCCGCACAAGCATGCCGGAACGTACATGTTCCCTGAGGCCTGTTACAGTTACCTCTGTTGAAGCCCCAACAAACCCCGCGCTTGCCCCCATTTC
This sequence comes from Lissotriton vulgaris, assembly GCF_964263255.1. Lineage (NCBI taxonomy): Eukaryota > Metazoa > Chordata > Amphibia > Caudata > Salamandridae > Lissotriton > Lissotriton vulgaris. The sequence goes on along the minus strand of NC_141695.1, from coordinate 1,086,513,374 downwards.
CGCCGGTCTTGGGCTGTGATTCCCCACCGGCGCTTGCTCGAAAGGGCTGCGTCGGCCTTTGTTGAACTGTCCCAGACCCGCTCACGCCCGGCGAGGACGTACCTGCCGATCCAGGCAAGAGCTGTTTGTGCCAGTATACTGTGTCGAGGCAATCCCATGTCAAAGTTACATCAAACTCTTTTGACTTTCGAAAGTGCACATCATACCCTTTCCACTCATTCCCCCCGTACATGTTATAAAAATCCATGATCCTGTTCTGGTAACAGGATAGATCGGGCAACACTTCAGGTTTACGTTCCCCCATTACTGCCGTAAATATAGAGAAGGCCTTCACCCAGTTCGCTACGGTCTCGTCGACCCTAAATTCAGCCATCTTGGCCCGCCACACGCTGGGGTGCCATAAATCTTTCTGGGTCTTTGCGTACTCTATCTCACGATGGTCGGTTAATAATGAAAACATATTAACATATTTGTCCCCCCATATCATTTCCTTCGTGGCCGCTGGGATGTGCTGGGCCACCCTTTTGCGCCTCGAAGGCACTGAACTCTCCCCCACCATTGGCAATGGGTTCTTACCGGGTTCAACCGCCGTGTCTGTTGTCTTTTCTCGGCCAACTGTTGTCATTCCCGGTGCGACCTGTAGGGGAATAGAAGGAACATTCGCCGTCCCGGCTTCTCTTGCCTGCCGTAGCTGCTCGATTATTAATCTGGCTTCCTCGGCCGGATCCCCCGCAGCCATAGCCCCCCCTGATTTCTTCTTAAGCCAGGGCAATACTGCCGCTAACTGAAGGGCCAGTTCTGGGGGCATCTGATCATCATCAACTGGGGTTATTACAACAGGGATCGGCAAACCCACGTCTGGACTTGGTACCGGGGTGTTCACCGGTGCTACGGGGGCTGCTGGGGGTACCTCCGGGACCGGGCCCTCCCCGGAAATTGCCCTCTTCTTAATACGCCTCCCCCTACCCTCAGGGACGACTCCCGGCAAGGCCGGCCCTATCACCTTCTTAGGACGGCCCGCGAGGTTGTTCTGGGCTGCTATCTGCTTTTTTACCTCTGCCAAGCCCCGACCGATCGAATCTACTTTACCCAGTTTCCTGTCCATGACCGCCATTCGGTTCGACAAAGTGCGCAGTATCTTCTCCAACTCAGAGCTTTTTCCCGCTTTTTTGCCGGCCATGGCTTCGTTTTATTCCGTTCGAGTTGCTCGACAAGGTCCTAGATCCTTCACACGACTGAAACTGAAAAAGAAAGAACAAAGATTACTAGTTCTCAAAATTGCCGCTTGTTCCGTCGAGGGCTCACGAGCAACGAGTGGTGCAGCCTTCAGAGCACTGGAACAAGAGGACCCTTCTTTGGATTCCCGCTCTATTTATCCGTCTGCGGGAGGGCGGGGACCCTCCTCAAGTACGCCCCCTGGGCGCGGTCTTCCGGGCGGGTGTCTAGGACAACCCCTTCTGGGCGGGTAGGCCGTGCTCCGGCTACGCCGCTTTGGGCATACCAGCCGAACCACGCCCCCGCCCAAAAATGGTTTCCCGGGGGGATCGGGGCACCCATCCATACGTTCGGGGGGACCGAGTGGTCTTCCCTTTCCAATGCTCTATGGAATCCCAATTGAAGCCCATGTTAAATGTGAAGGACATCTAACATGGGCTTCAATTGGAATTCCATAGAGCATATTATCAAGCCCATTATAGCCGTTTTAGCGGCAGTTTTCTGCCACTAAAACGGTGATCATTTTATCGCCTGTCTTGATAATATGCCTTAATGTTTATTTTCGTATGTTTAGGTTAGCATAAGTAGGCTGCAAAAATTAATTTACTGGACGTCTTGGCCTGGTCGCACTGACACCTGAAGAAATATAGTTTCTAAATATTTCACTGCATGTAAGATTTCTCTCTCATTCTGTGTTTTTCTTTTTGATAATATAGATTAAAATGTGATCTGTTCAGTGGGGTTTATTTCTGTATATAACGGACTCCGGAGGAAGCCTGCTGGAGATGAGTCACGTTGCAGAATTCAATGCCGTTCCTGCTTGTACCCACAACGGTTCGTCTATTTACACGTTAATACGTGAAACATGTAATGCAATTTTCCCCTTGTTCATAGGGGAAATGGGATCATTGTCTATTAATTTTGGTAAGGTTTCTAGAGTACCCTGTTTTATTTAATTGAAGTTTTAAAATGTTGCTCCTGTCAACCTATAAAAAGTTTCTTATTTGGGATGTTTGCCTGACATTTCCTTGATTTCATACTAAGCAGACTCTATGACAGTCTGTTATTTGACCCTATAGTTACACTTTTTACTAGACTTATGATATATTGATGCATAAATGAATTGTCTGACTAACTCATCCTTTTGTGTTTGTAACGAGTCTTAATTTTAAATATACCTTCATGGTTTGAACTTTGAATCTTGTCTTGTGTAGATTTTCCTCTATTGATAATCAAACAAAGTGGACGGACCCACTTGCAAAAGCGACTCACTCGTATGTAGATTTAAATGAGTGCCAGAAAACTATTAGGTTTATTAAAAGACCCCTCTCCCCCCAACCTAGATGGTGGCATGCTTCATCATTGGGGTCCCAACTGGGTAGCCGAATGCCAACCAGTTGTGCTACAACACCTGATTACAGTAGAGCTGGTTTCATGTGTATGTGAGGGAAGTGGTGTAAGTTAAAGTTATCGCTGGGAGTCCTTACTAAATACACTTCATTCTTAGCGGCCCAGGATAAGGTTAAAACGAGAAAGAGGGCAACTTTGGAGAATGCCTGTCCCTTTATTAAGCTTTATGCTTCTGGTACTATTAAAACCAAGCCTATACAAGTTATAAATGTGATCCGACATCTGTTCACAATGAATGACACCTTTGAAATCACAAATGCAGAGGTAGAAAATGTCACTGCAAGACAAAAACCAAACAAAGCTCTCATTCCGACTTTGCACCAGTAGATTTTTATGAAGCTGCACCAAAATGATGGGTTACATTCCTCACTAATGTTTTTATACACTCCTGAGACCTGGTAACTGTTATAGTTGGCATTCCTGGTGTGGTTTACCCCTAACTTATTTCTGTCAGACCTCCTAGTTTGTGCTGACTTAGTTTTTACTGGCCTTGGGACTTTGCCCACTTTACCACTGCTGACCAGTGCTAAAGAGCTTGTGTTCTTGACTTAAAACATGTTGAATTGGCTAGTACCCAATTTACATACTTAATTTACTTGTAGTTCCCTACTAAAGGGGCACTACCTGTGCCCAGGACCTGTAAATGTAATGCTATTAGTGGGAATGTAGCACTGATTGTGACACCCACTTAAGTAACACTGTTAACATGTCTCAGACCTGCCATTGCAGCCTTTGTGTGTGCAGCTTTAAACTGCCACTTTTAACTGGCAAAATAAAGCTTTTGGCAGGCCCAAACCTTTTTTAATGCTTATAAGTCACCCCTAAGGTAGGCACTGGGCAGCCCCAAGGGCAGGGTGCAGTGTATTAAAAAAATTGGTCATGCATTTTTAAATTTTAAATGTCCCTGTAGTGATAATTGTCTAAATTCGTTTTTCACTACTATAAGGCCTAACTTTTCCATTGGATAACATTGAAATTTCCAAAGTATAATTTCCAAATGCGAACAAGTAACCCCTTCATGTCTGGTATCTCTGGAAGTGCAATTTAAATCTTAAATTATGGTGAAGTCTGATTTTCAATAACATTTCTGAAAATGCCACTTTTAGAATTCTAAAATTTACAATCATAAGAGCACAAACCAAATGTCCATGTGAACATGGGTATAATGTTTATAGCTTAAAGCAAGTGTTCACATGGAACTCATTCTCTAAAAGGCAATATGGTAATATAGGAAATCCTGGATAGACTTAATCTCACCAAAAACATTAGTATTTTTACAGAAGAGAATTTCTGTTCTGATTCAATCTTAAAAGAAAAACCAACCAGTATTCGAAATAAATTAGGTCAGCGGAATCAAAATTTATTTTTTCATCAATATCAAAGTTACATCCTCAATCACAAAAAATATAAAATGTAACAGTCAAGTGATAAGTGAAGAGATGTTCTTTTAGAACCCCAAGTGACAAGAACCAAAACCGTAAAGGAAAAAGTGACAATATAGGTGAACATAAATGGTATATTGGTTACTTTTACAAGGCAGCCAAATTACATTACAATTTTTTCAAACTTTTACAAACACAGCGGGTAGAGTCCCGGTCTTTATTCATACAAAAATAATAAGGGCTTTCTTTGTTGGTTTAGACGTTGTTTCAACCCTTTGCTGATGCCAGGTTCTCATCAGGACAAGGTTGATCCTGGGAAGCTAACAACATGAGTGTAATTACTGATCAGGACTCATGGTATAAGGATGAATGTTTATTAAACAAAAAAAAAATTAAAAATACTAGTGGTGTAAAGAAAGGACTAAAGGAGCCAATGGAGTCAGCCAAACCAGCAGGTCTGGCTCTAACACCAGAGGAGAACCTCAAACTGGGGTAAGTGGATAGCAAGGAGGCTCAATTCTGTTGTACACTCGTAAGCGGTACACAACTCTGAATAGTATTGTTTTGTATAATGCCACAGCTCAATATACAGCGTGGGCATGGTGGCCAGTTACTTGTGCTAGACTTTGTAGCTCAAAAGTGGATGGGAGAGCCTCTGAAGGGTGAATGGTGAGCTGGAGGGTATTTTTGTGCGTCGTACTCGGTCATTAGGTCACGGGCAGGATAAAGGTGACAGGCTTCCAATCAGAAACCCATTTGGTGTAATTACTGGGACTAATCTGGGACTGTATGTGACCTGACAAATTAAATAAAATTTCCCTACACCACACAACATTATACTTCAAGGGTTCAACAAACCAACTTCTTAAACCAAGAAAACAAACAGAGTCAATAGGACAAAAATACAGTGGATTTTAAAAGGGTAGTGGGGTCACAGTCAAGTTAAATCTATGCTAGATTAATCAAAATCAAAGAAATTGCAATGCAACTGATCAATTGGGACAAAGTACATTGCTTCCATTGTGTACAAATGGTTGTAGTCACGTAATGTTTGCTTCACCCTTACGCGTCACAGAAAAGTTTTTACATATATACGACCATATACTCTGTGTGTCTATTTTTAGGTCAAGCCTAGCATTGCAGGGCGCATGCGCTGCTCGCTCTGCGAGGCATGCTTTAGTAGGGTATGCTGTAGAAGTGCTGTGGAAGCCTCCGCCCATATTCTTGATTGGCTGGTGCCCTTGTTACCGCCCTGTCTCCATTTGTGACCACCCATGACGACTGGATCTTTTACTGGGCTCCGTACACGGTCGACTTTATCTAGGGGGTGAGCACTATTTTGTTTACGGCCGCTTATGGGGACTATGGCGGCTGCTATGTTTTTTCTTTATTTGTATCCTGGGCGCGGTGCCCGCTATAGCGACACCGCGCTCAGTTTATTTATTTATTTTAACTTGATACTGAGCGCGGTCTTCTCTTCTGGGACACCGCGCTCTGTTTAATTTTTTTATTTTTAATTTTTATAGTGAGCGTGGTTCCCGCTTCAGGGACACCGCGCTCTGTTTGTAGTTTTTTTATTAACTTTAAAACTGAGCGCAGCGCCACTTTAAGGACACCGCACTCAGTGTCTTTCTTTTTTTTTTTACTTTAACACTAAGCTTGGCGCCTGCTTCAAGGACACCGGGCTCAGTGTTTAAGTAAAAAAAACAAAAAATGAGTGCGTTGTCCTTGAAGCGGCACCAAGCTCAGTTTTAAAGTTTAGCAAGCATTTGCAATGCAATAGGTCTCACATTTATGCGTTTGTAAGCTAGTGGCATTATCATTTACAATTGCAATAGCTTAAACTCACGCAAATGTGAAACCTATTGCATTGCAAATGCTTGTTATTAAGCTGGAGTGAAGCATTCAAATGTACGTCTGAAGTGTCTTCATTGTAGAAAACTAGAGACTCATGAACCTATTTACATTAATGGTTAGTTTAATGATGAAAACATGTAGTTCTAATTTATATTTATACTTATGCCTAAAGTTTTATTGCACTTACTTGAAGCATATTGCACATGTAACCATGATCACATTATTCATTTTGCAGTTATTTAGAAGCTATTCATTCATCTATAGTCATGTATTCGAAATACACATTAAAAATGCTTAGCTAAAGTTAGGTTGACTAGGTCTTTATTTCTTAACATAACATTTAGTTTTCTGCATGGTATTTTCCTTTGCAGGTGTGTTTTTGTGATTTCATAGCCAGAGAAAAGAGCATTGTGCATTGGAGATAGTGGGGCCTGAGAAGACAAATCTTGGATTTATTGAGCCGAAGAAGCCCCCTATTCAGGACAGAGGGATATTCATGGTTATCGTGGCTATCCAAGTTCTGTAGGATGGGGAAGTCTGGAGATGTGGCCATTGCATAGTGTGAAGTTCAATATCATTGGTCCCTGGAGAGGTGGAGAGAGATATGGCTAATGTGGAGTATGTGTGTGTTTTAATTAATGTATGTACTGTTTGTGAGAAGTTGGCCTGGTATATGATGTTCACTATTCTAGTGAGCACCTTGCACCACTCCAAACAACCCTTATGGTGATGGTTGTAAAGTCAACCTTATAGACCAGCTATCCTAGAGGTAGATTGGACAGAACAGTCTTAGGCTAAAAGACTCTTGAAGGCGTGTAAAGCCAGCTGTTTTACAATATGCAACCCCTTGAATATCAAATGAAAGGACACCACAAAGGATATATATAAAATTTGTATGTGTTTATTTACTAACACACTCCTCTGAACTCTTTATGATAAAGAGTCAAAAGCACATAACGAGTTACACTTAGAAATACTTTAAATAGCACAATATACAGTTAGGCCCTAGGGGCGCGTCAAACCATATACTAGGTAAGTGGTATAAGAACCACGACTTGGGAAAGGAGAAGGTCTAGGGCCTAGGGAATCGCTGGGGCTCCACTATCTGACCCTTAGGTTCGGAGTAGGAGGCCCACAGGCTTCGCGTGCAGAGTCAGTACTCTCACGCGAGACTCAATAGGAACGTAAAAGGTAAGTAAATGAAGATTTAGGACACTTCTGGTCTAGCTAGAAGGATACAACTAAAAACCTAGACACTTGGATAGTCAATACCCTTGAGAGCACTGAAGTACTCGCGTTACCTCACCCACAGGAAGCGGTTGCATAGGTGTGAAGATGTGTTGGGTTTCGACGTTGAAGTCTATGGAGCCTGTGAAGAAAGATGCTGCAGGCGACCAGGAGGAAGATGTCCGGGTGGATCCAAGGGTGGATCGAGGATGAAGAGGACCTGAAAGCAGAGGGGACAGAGTCTAGGTCACTAGCCAGTGACCGGGTGGAACTAGGGAAGGCACAAGACGTCATCGAGGAGCAATCAGGTGCTAGGGTGAAGCTTGTAGTTGCAGCCACGTGGACCAGGAGGCATCGAGGATGACCAGGCATTGGAGAGGAGCGGTCCCACAAAGGATCTCGCAGATGGAGGGGTCGGCTTCAAGATCAGAGCCAACAAGCCTAAGCAAAGGCAACCCACGCAGGATACACAATGAGCTTCTGGTGCAGACCAGGAGGGTCTGAGGTACTTCACCTTTGCAGGGAAGCAAGGGTCAGTCTGGAGCAACCAGACCAGTGGTGGATTTTCACAAAGAATTGTCACCAGGGGCTACTAGCCAACGGGCCACCAACCAGACAACGCGTCAAGCAGAACACAGGCAGAAGCGCCCCACGCAGATCTCGTGGAGTGTGGAGGGCTGGTCTTCGGTGCAGGTGGAGCTTGGTGTCGGAGTGTCTCAGTCCCCAGGGCACAGCTTCGAGGAGGCCTCAGGAGCTGCGCTGTTAGCAAGTTGTTGACTTTTCAAGGTACCTGCTTCCACGGGTCCCGGCACCATCCATGGGGCTCAGCTGTGCTGGAGTTGTGCAGTGGGGTCAGAGGGATCCAGAAGGCTAGGTCTTGTCAGGCTCTGTGCTCGGGTTCCGGAGGGAACGGGGACAAAGCAAGCCATCGAGTTTCTGGATGGTGCCTGGTTTCCCAGGGTGGTCACTCCTTGGCCACAAGGGAGATTCTTCAGTCTTCAGCTTGGATGAATGTCGAAGGGTCCAGAGTTTTGTCTTCTGTCGATTCCATGATTAATCTAATTTCTCCTGGGTCAGCTCCTACCTTTATACAATTAAAGGGGACTGGTTTGCTCACTAGGTCCCTCCTATGGGTGGGACCAGGAAGGGGGTGGTTATACCTCCTTTCCTTTGTCCAGTTTTGCACCAGTGCTGGGGCTGGAGTGCCCCAGCAACCGGTTTGAACTGGGCTATGCATGAAGCACCTAGTGTGCCTCAGGCAGTGTCTCAATCTATTCAGCCCTCCCTGTCCCAATACACATCCTCCTGTCTGGGGTGGTGCTTGCACCTCCCCAAGCAGGAAACCTATTGTCCAAACCTCCGTGACTGGAAGGACTCCCAGCAGCAGGAGGTCAGACTTGTGTCTGTGGCAGCAGCATCGATTTTGTGATGCTGGGGCTCGGGTTAACTTTAACCGGGAAAGTCAGAACTAACATGTCTTCTCCCTCTAGAAGGGTGAAATGCTACCCCCGTCGCCAGAATTGGCAAGGGAGTAGTATTCCAAAGTGTATGACACCTTACACGACATGTTTTGATAAAGCCAAACTAAAGTTAGCATTAACCGCGAGGTTTATAATGCACTTAAGAGTATATGGTTTGGCAATATCATAGAACAGCTATAAGGACATGGTTCCGAAAGCTGCAGACAGGCTCAGCTCATACTAGAGCACCATCTCACACATAATCAAGCTCTCTGCCTTCAGGATTGTTAAGGCCTGCCATAGGAGTGACTTATAGGTTACTATGTGTCTATATGTAAGTAGGTATAGGGATACAACACCTAAGCAAGGGGTGGTTACACAACCTTGCCCCAGCTGAGTGATCAGCCAGTTGTGTCTATTTGAGTGGCCAGCCAGGGGTGGCATAATACATGCTGCAGCCCTTGGTAGGCTTGGTTACACCTATGCCCTGAGTACCTATGGTACACTTCTACAGGGGCTGACAAGGTGAACCAATTCCCAATTGTGGATGTACCTAGAGTACATGGTAAATTTAGAGAGAGTGCAATTGGGCTGTGGGTCTGATTAGCAGGCCCACAGCCACATCTAAGTCGAAAACCAGTAAAGCAAAAGCAAAAAGTGGGGGTGACCATAGGAAGCAGACCCTACACTGTTGGAGTCTGGGAAGATATCTTTGGATTTTGAGAGGTGCAGACCTACTTGCGAGTGTGGCTGTATGCTAAACACTTGTTCCCGTTTAGAAGATTTCTTCAGAAATCTTCACTATGCTGACACCTTCTAATTTTCCAATATTCTTTTAGACTTTTCCTTGTGACTCAATTACAATTTAGATTTAGAGACCCATTCATGTTTAGGAAGGAGGAGCAGAGTCTCTTAAAAGAATACTGATTCCTAATTCTTGGCATCTGTATTACAATGACTGTTGTTATTGTATGCTTTATGCTATTGAGTCAGAATTTGCATTGATGCCTTAATTTGCTTGTCGTAATTCTTTACGTTTATAACATGTTCTTGATTTTTGCATTTACTGGAAATATTAACTTGTAAAACAACCACTTAACTTCAGTTCCCAATTCCAAGTCTTTACTCTGTAGACATCTCAATTACAAGGACTTTAAATTGTTTATTTGAATGTCGACTCCCTTTTGCATCTCAGAAAGATCAATTAGGTGAGAAATGGTAACCAATTCCTGCACTCCCAAGGTCCCCCAAAAACATGCACATGACATTCTAACAATAATCCCCTTCCTTATTCTGAGAGGCAGCCTCCACTTCTGCTCTTAAAGTGCACACTTGCCCACTATACTTGGTACCGTTTGTTCTTGTGTGCATCACTGAATTTCACTGGCTCATACAACTGTTATTCTGGCAGTTCCCAGAATCTATTCTGTGATGATGGTCTGTTTGTGTCAATTTGTCTGTAGACCCTAGACTCTGTGAGGATTTCTTTTCCTTTAAGGTAATGACGAATCTCGTTTGTATGTTCAGTAACGATCAAGTTCATTCAACAGAGTTTTATACACCTTAGTAATAGGTGTGGTATCAACTATTAATATTACTATTTAAATACAAAAGTGTTTGCTATAAATGTCAAACTTGTTTTCTTCCCTAGACTAGGTGGAACTTTATGTTACAATGAGGATGTTACCAAATCATGATGTACCATAGATGCAGTCTCCTTGGTGAATTATAAATTGAATATGCGCACATAGTGAGCATTTGTAGACTTTGAAGAGTATGAATGGTTATACATTATTTATATTATCCTACTTTGAAACAGTATTTAGACAGCAGGGAGAGGAGTTTGTTGAAATTTAGTTTTTCTGGTACATACTAGTGAAAGCAGAATATTTTGCAACATCACTTTGCAAATCCTTGCTTGATGCTGAAAATTCTAGCAAAAAAGCTTTTGCATTACAATTTTTCCAGAACTGTTTTTGCAAGAACAGTGTCTGCCTGAAAGTGGGGTTTGTGTCTTGCAAAACATACTTTTGCAGAGTTTTTGGGAAGAGAGTAACATCATGTCATCAATAGTATACTCAAATATCACAATGTTATAGAAAGGATCTTCCCTGATACCTTCTTAGGGTGACTATTAGAAATGAGACTTCTGGTCTGCTAGTGTATGCACCTAAGCCAAGCAGAACCCACTACTTTAAGCAGGGTAAGTCAGATAATTGACCTCCCCAACTGGCTCAGACGGAGGCCACGGAGTACCGATGGAGAGTGCGGGGCTTCCCTTGTCCCCTGAGCCGTTGCCAGGCGGGGTGGAGCCTCCCTCTCCAACTATCATGTGACGAATACACTTTCTACAATCCAAAGAATACACCTTACTTACCAGGTGATCTTTTTCTATGTTGTAAGAAATATTAGTATTAAGTCACGTTTAAATTTACCTTTACACTTCACTTTTTGCAGTAGCATCCATTTGTCTCTCGGTCCTGATGAAAGCAATGGACTCATTAGTCCCCACAAGTTTGCTGAAACATGTTGACCAATCTAATATCAAGGTAGATATTTGTTAAAAACTACCTATGCTGCTTTTTAATGTTGGTGGAGCGAGCATATAACCTAATAAAGCTTTCTTATTTTTGCTCACTCACCCAATTTTATATATTTTCACTCACTCTATATACACACCCTCTCTCACAGCACTGCAAATCAGTCACCCACCATACGAATTGATGGGTAGTTTGTGACACTCTACCACTATTTGGCCGCCACTTGGCTCTCAGGAGGTTATACCATCTGACCCCCCTCACCTGAGCCAGTGACGTACCAATGATTGTGAATAACAGGAATGCCAAATGATGAAGGGCGGTTCCGTGTGGTGACTGATGGATAACCTGGAAGTGATCACTGGTATCCAACAATTCTCACTCTTTTCTGTTTTGGTTAGATTATTTGACACGGTCCTGTCAGGTTAACGACCCACACATAGACAAACCAGACCCTCTGACACTCTTTTGTTTTGTCACAGGTAAGTCAGATACACACATAAGATAATCTGTACTTACCTCCTAGTAGCTTGGCACAGAGTAGCCAGGCTTATCAAAGAGGCAATGTGTAAAGTATTTGTCCAACACTTACTACAGTAAAACAGTGAAAACGCCTCAAAAAAAGATTCCACGCCAACTTATTAAATCTTAATAAAATAATTCCAAAATGACAAAAATCCAATTAATATCCTAGGATATTCAATAAAAAACAGGGGATGCTTCAAGATACATAACTATTCAGTTAGGTGTAATTTATGGTGATGCTTGCAGCCAATGCTCTTCTATTAACGTAATTATGGTGTCATGGAAAATCACTGTGAGAAGTGCAGTGTAGCATATTGGAACTACTTGCGTTCAAAGCAAGGGAACAAAACGTTTGTCCTGAAATATTGAGGGAATCCAAGATAACAGTGCTAGTGCATAGGGAAGCGTCTTTAACCAACATATTATGTCAATGGCTCCCAGCAATGTTGTGTCAGTCCAAGTTATGAGCCCTTGTTAAAACACGGGGAGATCTACCCGTGCTTCTTTTCTGGGTTTGAATGTAATGTTAAAGATTTCAGCATAAGAATTGACTGCACGCACTTCTATGAGCCCAGTACTTGAGGCTTCAAGCAGTCACTCCTGGTATCCGCAGGCCTAGCACACAGCACCCATGTTGGGGCAAGGTGAGTCGTGCAGCTAAGGTGCCAAGTCTGCACCCAGCGCATTTGCAGTCGCCCGGCAACTGGGAGGGCGCATCTGCTGCTCAGTGTTCTCAGGGGTGTCAGTCGTGAGTTCGCTGCCCTCAAGCACTTATCCCCAGAGAAACAAAAGGCTCTCTTCCTTGACGCTTGGGAATGTGAAGGACACTAAGATCGCAGGAAACAAGGAAGGACGTCTCACGTCTGGCAAGCACAGTGCAGGGCTGGAATGAGGCACCATGCTCGCCAGCTTTCCTTGATACTGCAGTGCGGCCATGTCTTCAGAACGCCAACCTCTAGCATGGCTCATGGTAAAAAGATGTTTGAGACAGCACAGCAGGCCCTGGACTTGGGGTGCGGTTGGTTATTCCGTAGAGGTTGGAAAAATTCCTTGCAGTAGATGTTAGTTGTAGGCAGTGCTCAGTGTAAATAGCTTGGAGTAGGGCTCAAATGAACCACTGTAATTGATAACTTGGCAATGGCCAGTAGCGCTGCTGTAACTTGGAGTGTGCAGATTTAGAATCAGTCCCCGGGACCTCTAAGAAAACCAGAGGCAAGCCCTTGGAGCAGCAGAGTAGTGGCAAAGAGGCAGTCTCTCTTGGCAGCGAAGCTCCTCTCATTTGCAGTGCAGTGTCTCCTCAGGACCCCAAAGTGAACTTAATTGGGGATGTCAAAGGTCTAGTACTTATACCAAAATACGTCTTTGACGTGTGGGGGGGAGAAACCAAAAGAGGCCTGTTAGAACCGGCTGTCTCTAGTTGGCAGAGGTATACACTTCTGACAAATAGGGACACACCATTTCTAGTCAGGGCAAGGGGATCACACCCTTCGATAACCCCTGCTCACCCCCTTGGTAGCTTGGCAGAGCAGACAGGCTTATCTCAGAGGCTGTGTGTTAAGTATTTATGACCACAAACAGTAATAAAGTGAATACACTACAAATGGACACGACACAGTATTATTATAAAAATAAGTATTTTTATATAAGGCTTAGCACAAGACCAAATAACGACAAAAATGTACACAATCTTAATAAATACTCTGGGAAGGGAAAAAGGATAGTTCAAAGGTGGCTTCTTCTTTAGCACAAAAAGTCTTTAGTATTAAAGCAAATCTTCTTCTTGGAAACACAGTTCTTAGCAACAGGGTAACCCACACGGGGGCTACACGACGTCGAGGCAAAGTTAATCCAAAGGTTCGGCGTCGACCGCGAGGAGCGCTACGTCGAGTCCGGAGTCACACGGACCCCCAACAACACAGTACCTTTTGGAAAATTAAACACACGATGATCAGCGGCGTAGAGCAATCCGGCGTCGCGTCTTCGGTGTCGATCAGGCCTCAGCAGGCGTCGTTGTCGATGATGCGGTTGCACAGAGTGAGCAGCGCTCACGGCGTCGAGAGGGCACGAGGGCGATGCGATCAGCAGCGGTGCAGACACGAGGTCCCTTAGAGCTGGAGCCGTACTCCCACTCACTGGCGTTGCTGCTGGCGTCGGTCGGGCCCGGCGGCCGGTCGTCGAGGAAGCGGGACACTGGGGCCGTTACCCACTATGTCGAGCTGGATTTGGCGACGTCCGTCGGCATCGAGGTTGCCGGCTCTTTCAGAGGTGCTGGATTCACAGGTTCCAGCAAACAGCACTTTAAGCAGATGAAGTCCTTTAGCCCTGTGACTTCAGCAGGAGACTGGCACTCTTCCAGTCCTTGGAGATTTTCTTAGCAAGCGTGAGAGTACACACACAGTTCCTCTCTCCTGGTTCCTTGGCAAAAATAAAGAAGCACTGCAGGATTCCCCCCAGCAAACAGCACACTGGCAGAAGGGGTAGGCAAGTCCTCAGATCAGCAGGCCTCTTGTCCTTGGTTACAGGGTTCCTTGTCAGAAGTGATCTAAATTCTTGGTTCAGGGGTCCTTCTCTTATACCCCTTTTCGGCTTTGATCCCTTTGTCCATGCAGGGGAATTTCCCAACATCCTGGGTCTGTTGTGGGTGGAGCCAGGCAGAGGCACCTGGCCTATTCACTGAGCAGGGCTGGGTCCTCAGACGCCCAGCAGGAGGTGGAGCCAGCATTGACACTGGCAGGAGCAGAGCTATCGGCCTCCTGGCAGGAGGTGGGGCTAGGATCGTCCATGGCAGGCACAGAGCCATCAGCCGCTTGGCAGGAGGTGGAACCAGCATTGTACCAGGCAGGGCAGTCTATCAACAACTACTCGCCCCCTACTCTCAACGCAAATGTCCCACTCATCCCACACTGACTCATCCAGACCTGTGGAGCCACCAGCTTCTGTCACACACACGCAAGACCAGCAGAAACCAGATATGGTTAGACAAGAAAATAGACACTTTCTAAAAGTGCTATTTTCAAACCCAGAGTCCAAAAACCATCCACACCAACGGATGCGTAATTAAACCCCGAGTTCAGGGATACCAAACTCGACATTGCACCATGCTCCCCGAGCCAGCTCGGACCATAGCATTAATAATCCCGGCGGCCCATTCTAACTAATGGAGAGCAGGCTACCTCGCAATAGTGAAGAACGAAGATGGCTGTAATTCACTATTAGGACATGCCAACTTGGTCAGGCGTGTCCTACCTTATACTTACAATGCACCCTGCCCGTGGGCCTACTGTAGGGGTGACTAACATGAAGTCAAGGGAAGGCTTGAGGGGCTGGCAAGTAGGTATACTTGCGCAGCCTGCGTGACAGCACTAGGCTGCACGTGGGTCTCGCAATGACCGACCTGTAGGCATTCTTTTACGAGGCCGCTCCTGTGGGTGGCACAACACGTGCTGCAAGCCCACGAGCGGCATTTGTATTTACACGCCCCGGCACTCCTGGTGCGCTAGACTAGGGACTGACAGTAAACCAAATAAGCCAAACATGGATACAATAGATACATCAATTTAACATCGGGAGCACTTGCGCTATGGCACTGATCAGCAGTGGCACGGCGCCCAAAGCGTATACCAGCAAAAACATCGTAAAACAGTGGAGGCAAACAGAAAAAATGGAGGAGAGACTCAAGCCAATGATGTCAGGTCTAACACGTGTCCCCTCCAGCTGAAATGTGGGGAGAACTACCCTTGACCTAGGGAGTCCTCTTCACTAAGGCGGAAAAATCTGGACAGACCATCAGCATTGGTGTGATCTGTATCAGGGCGGTGTTCCACCGTAAAGTCCATCCCCTGTAGGGAAATGGACCACCTCAACAGTTTCGGATTCTCACCCCTCATCTGCATTAACCATCTGAGGGCCTGTGGTCTGTCTGAACCCGGAAGTGAGTCCCAAACAGGTAGGGTCTTAGCTTCTTCAGCGCCCAGACCACAGCAAATGCTTCTCTCTCTATCGCACTCTACCTCGTTTCCCTGGGAAGTAACCTCCTACTGATGAAGGCTACAGGCAAGTCTCGGCCCTCTTCATTCACCTGAGCTAGAACAGCCCCCACGCCATGCTCTGAAGCGTCCGTCTGGACAATAAATTCTTTCGAGAAGTCGGGTGCCTGGAGTATAGGTGCTGTGCACATTGCAGTTTTCAGGGTGTCGAAGGCCGTTTGACAGGCATCAGTCCAGATCACGTTTCGTGGCTGCTTCCTGGAAGTCAGCGAAGTCAAGGGGTGCACAATGTTACCGTAATCCTTGACAAACCTCCTGTAATAACCCGTGAGTCCTAAGAAGGCTCTCACCTGAGTTTGGGTTTTGGGCGGCGCCCAAGCCAGGATGGTATCAATCTTGGGTTGCAGGGGGGCAACCTTGCCGCTCCCTACTTGGTGCCCCAAGTACACCACAGAACCCTGCCCAATCTGGCACTTACTGGCTTTGATTGTGAGGCCTGCTCCGCGCAGGGCCAACAACACTTCCTGGAGGTGGCGCAAGTGTTCCTCCCAGCTGGCGCTGAACACTGCGATGTCGTCCAGGTAGGCGGCACTGAAATCCTCCAGTCCAGCCAAGACCTGGTTGACCAACCTCTGGAAGGTGGCAGGGGCATTCTTCATCCCAAAGGGCATTACCCGGAACTGGTATAGCCCATCTGGTGTGGAGAATGCGGACCTCTCCTTCGCCCCATCAGTCAAGGCGATCTGCCAGTACCCAGATGTTAGATCAAACATACTAAGGTACCGGGCAGCCCCCAACCGATCTATGAGCTCATTAGCTTTGGGGATGGGGTGCGCGTCAGTCTTCGTGACCGAATTGAGTCCTCGGTAATCCACGCAGAACCGGAGTTCTGGTGAAGCACCAGGCGCTGCAGCCTTCGGGACCAAGACCACTGGGCTGGCCCAAGGACTGCTAGAGGACTCAACCACCCCTAACGCAAACATCTTGGAGACCTCCTCCTTAATGTATGCTCGAACCTTGTCAGTCACCCTGTAAGCCTTGTGCTTCACAGGAGGGCTGTCTCCGGTGTCAACGTCATGGACACACCAATAAGTGACACCCGGAATCAAGGAAAACAGATCCGGGAATTGTCCCAACAGGTGGCGACAATCCTGTTTCTGCTCAAGGGTCAGTGTGTCAGAGAGGACCACACCATCCACTGACCCGTCTTGCTCTTTAGCACACAGGAGGTCAGGAAGAGGCTCACTCTCCTCCTCCATTCCAGCATCTGTAGCTAGGAGCATGCCCACTTCGGACCTTTCTAAGTGGGGCTTCAAACGGTTGACATGCAGGACCCGCAAGGGGTTCCTGGGGGATTTCAAGTCCACCAAATAGGTGACATCGCTCTTCTTCTCCACAACCTTAAACGGTCCAGTCCACCGGTCCTTGAGCGCACAAGGTTCCACAGGGGACATGACCCACACTTCTTGACCAGGCTGAAGCTCTACCAGAGTGGCATTCCGGTCGTACCATCGCTTCATCTCCTCCTGGCTGGCCTCCAGATTTGCCTGAGCAAGTTCTCTGAAGCGCCGAGTCTGGTTCCGAAAGGCCAGCATGTAGCTGTATACATCCTGGGGAGGTTTCCTGGGAGATTGCTCCCAGCCTTCCTTGACCAGACTCAAAGGCCCTCTTACCGGGTGACAGTACAAAAGCTCAAAGGGGCTGAACCCTAGAGGCTTTTGTGGCACCTCTCGGTAAGCAAACAACAGGCATGGCAAGAGGACGTCCCATTTCCGCCTCATTGGTTCTTCAAGACCCATGATCATGCCTTTAAGGGTCCGGTTGAATCTCTCAACCAGCCCATTTCCTTGAGGGTGGTAAGGAGTGGTGAACTTGTAGGTTACCCCACACTCCTTCCACAGAGACTTCATATAGTTTGAACTGAAGTTGGTGCCCCGGTCTGACACCACCTCTCTGGGGAACCCCAACCGGGAGAAAACACCCATCAGTGCCCGTCCCACCACGGGGATCGTCACTGTTCTGAGAGGGATGGCTTCCGGGTACCGTGTGGCATGGTCCACCAAGACCAGGATGAACCTGTTGCCCAGGGCTGTCTTGGGGTCCAGGGGCCCAACAATGTCAATACCCACCCGGTCAAAGGGGGTACTGACCACTGGAAAAGGTTGGAGGGGAGCCTTCTGCTTCCTTCCGCTTTTCCCACTTGCCTGGCAAGTGTGACAAGTCTTGCAATGGATGTCTACATCCCTATGCATCTGAGGCAAATAAAAATGGGTGACAAGCCTGTCAAAGGTCTTGTCCTGCCCCAGATGTCCAGCTAACGGAACGTCATGAGCCAAACCCAGTAGGAAGGCTCTAAAGCGCTGGGGTACCACCAGCACACGGGCTGACCCAGGCTCAGCAGCCTTAGGCTCGCTATACAGGAGGTCGTTCTCCCAGTACACAAAATGTGACCCTGACTGATCACCTGAGGATTGGGCTGAGGCCTGCTGCCTCATGCCCACAAGAGAAGGGCACACTTTCTGTTCCGCACAGAATTCCTCCCTGGAGGGACCATCATCCTGCTGCCAATGGGTCAGCTCGGGCAGGTCTCCCAGTTCGGCAATTTGCTCCCCTGTGGGCTCCAGGGCATCCGCCTCAGGGTCTACCTCCTCCTGGACCACGGGAACTACGGGGGACGGTTTCCCGTGCCCCCTGCCTCTTCTCTTCACAGCTGGGTCCTGGGCCGTACTTTCAGGCTCCGGGACCCCATCAACACCCTTACTCGCTGTCATCGATCGAGTGGTTGCACACACACACTCTGGCACACCCAACATTTTCAAGTGCGCCTCGCTCTCCACCTTAGCCCAAGGGGAGTCTTCTAAATCATTGCCCAGGAGACAATCGACAGGCATGGCGGGCCTCACAGCAACCTGAAGAGTACCTGAAACTCCCCCCCATTCAAAGGAAACCTGAGCTACCTCACACTCTTTCTGGGAGTTGTCGGCAGCTATCACGGGGTAGAATGCGTGGGGAACCACCTGCTCTCTGGACACCAAGTGACACTTGACAGCTGTCACACTCGCTCCGGTGTCTCTGAGAGCTTCCACTCTATGGCCATTAATGGTCACCCACTGCCTATATTTACTAGTGTTACTAGGCAGAGAGGGTGGAGGGACCATTTGCATGTCTCCTAGCGAGACCAGGGACATCTCTGCGGGACCCCTCCCACCATGGACAACCATCTCCTCCCCTCCCAGGGCTACACTTGCCAACTGGCGGGGGGATGCACGCGGCGGTGCATTCGAATCCTTTTTGGGACACTGGGGGTCATAAAACCGGTGTCCCACCTGCCCACAACCGTAGCAGGTTAGGGGGCCCCTATGAACAGGTTTACCCGTCGGGGCCCCTGGCTTCTTCTCAGGGGGAGGCTGGGAACCTTTCCCTTGGTTCCCTTGGGGATTACTTTGGGGCCCTTTCTGGGACTCCTTCTGTTTACCCTTGTCCCCCCCACTCTTCTGCTGGGGACCCTGCCCACCTTTGGCTAAGTCTCCCACTGGACCCTTGTGGACCCTGGTACTGACCCAGCGGTCCGCCTCCTCAGCAAGTTTTCTAGGGTTAGATATCTTGCTATCAATCAGGTGCTGGCGCAGCTCTGGAAAACAGTTATTAGACAAATGCTCCCAAGCAAACAAATCATAAAGAGCTTCATAATTTTTCACTTTGCTGCCCTTTACCCAACCATCCATGGCTCTGCAAAAATAAGACACATATTCAACCCACGTCGTACCAGGCAACTTCTTACATTCTCTAAAAGCTTGTCTGTACTTCTCGGGGGTTAGGCCATACCGCAACATTAAAGCATCCTTCATATGAGCATACGACATCCTATCCTCAACAGGCATGTCTAACAGGGTATCTCTCCCCTCATTCACAAAGCGACCCCACAACCCCGCTCCCCAATTCTTCTCAGGAACCTGGTGGGCCAACAATGCTAACTCATATGCTTTAAACCACTGACCAATATCTTCGTTCCTATGATAATCTTTTATCACATCTTTGGGAAAGTAAAACTTACTTTCTGCAGGCCCAGATGGACTGCTGCCACCAGAGGGATTCAATTCTAACTTTTTAGCTTGGATGTCCAACTCCCTCAACTTGGTATCACGCTCCAAAGCTAACTTCTCTCTTTCAAAATCTAACCTTTTGGTCTCCAAATCAGCTTCTCTTCTACCTCTTGCATTTTCTAACTCCAGCTGCCCATTTATCTTTAGCCTTGCCATTTCCATGTTGTATGCACGCTCCTTCGCCCTTTCTTCTCGTTCTTCAGGGGAAAGACCTTTGGAGGAAACACTGCTTCCGGGAGAGGACTTAGGCCCATTCGCTGGCGCCTCCTCATCCCCTTCCACTGGCGGTACCACCACCGTATCAGTGGGATTTCTGGCCTCCAACCAGGCCTGCAATACTTTGAGATAGGTTTCCTTAGCCTTGAGACCTTTGGTAGGAACTTTAAACTTCTTGCAAAAGGATTTCAACTCCTCCAATCTGTAGTCGTTTAATTTCGCTCTGTCGAATTCCTCCTCAACAACAACAGGGGTAGTGACTCCTTTGTCACTCATGGTCAAAACTGGCAGTGTTCAAAAAATCAAGTTTCAAAAAAGCGGAGAACCAAAAATAGGATCCTTCCCAATTAGATTGTGACTGTGCTATGGTCTGCTTTCACTATGTAGCGCGCACTAATCACTGCACATGGGTCATAAATGCATGGTCCAAATCCTCACCGCTGCATCCAATGTTAGAACCGGCTGTCTCTAGTTGGCAGAGGTATACACTTCTGACAAATAGGGACACACCTTTTCTAGTCAGGGCAAGGGGATCACACCCTTCGATAACCCCTGCTCACCCCCTTGGTAACTTGGCAGAGCAGACAGGCTTATCTCAGAGGCTGTGTTAAGCATTTATGACCACATACAGTAATAAAGTGAATACACTACAAATGGACACGACACAGTATTATTATACAAATAAGTATTTTTATATAAGGCTTAGCACAAGACCAAATAACGACAAAAATGTACACAATCTTAATAAATACTCTGGGAAGGGAAAAAGGATAGTTCAAAGGTGGTTTCTTCTTTAGCACAAAAAGTCTTTAGTATTAAAGCAAATCTTCTTCTTGGAAACACAGTTCTTAGCAACAGGGTAACCCACACGGGGGCTACACGACGTCGAGGCAAAGTTAATCCAAAGGTTCGGCGTCGACCGCGAGGAGCACTACGTCGAGCCCGGAGTCACACGGACCCCCAACAACACAGTACCTTTTGGAAAATGAAACACACGATGATCAGCGGCGTTGAGCAATCCGGCGTCGCGTCTTCGGTGTCGATCAGGCCTCAGCAGGCGTGGTTGTCGATGATGCGGTTGCACAGAGTGAGCAGCGCTCACGGCGTCGAGAGGGCACGAGGGCGATGCGATCAGCAGCGGTGCAGACACGAGGTCCCTTGGAGCTGGAGCCGTACTCCCACTCACTGGCGTTGCTGCTGGCGTCGGTCGGGCCCGGCGGCCGGTCGTCAAGGAAGCGGGACACTGGGGCCGTTACCCACTATGTCGAGCTGGATTCGGCGACGTCCGTCGGCGTCGAGGTTGCCGGCTCTTTCAGAGGTGCTAGATTCACAGGTTCCAGCAAACAGCACTTTAAGCAGATGAAGTCCTTTAGCCCTGTGACTTCAGCAGGAGACTGGCACTCTTCCAGTCCTTGGAGATTTTCTTAGCAAGCTTGAGAGTACACACACAGTTCCTCTCTCCTGGTTCCTTGGCAAAAATAAAGAAGCACTGCAGGATTCCCCCCAGCAAACAGCACACTGGCAGAAGGGGTAGGCAAGTCCTCAGATCAGCAGGCCTCTTGTCCTTGGTTACAGGGTTCCTTGTCAGAAGTGATCTAAATTCTTGGTTCAGGGGTCCTTCTCTTATACCCCTTTTCGGCTTTGATCCCTTTGTCCATGCAGGGGAATTTCCCAACATCCTGGGTCTGTTGTGGGTGGAGCCAGGCAGAGGCACCTGGCCTATTCACTGAGCAGGGCTGGGTCCTCAGACGCCCAGCAGGAAGTGGGGCCAGCATTGACACTGGCAGGAGCAGAGCTATCGGCCTCCTGGCAGGAGGTGGGGCTAGGATCGTCCATGGCAGGCACAGAGCCATCAGCCGCTTGGCAGGAGGTGGAGCCAGCATTGTACCAGGCAGGGCAGGCTATCAACAACTACTCGCCCCCTACTCTCAACGCAAATGTCCCACTCATCCCACACTGACTCATCCAGACCTGTGGAGCCACCCAGCTCCTGTCACACACACGCAAGACCAGCAGAAACCAGATATGGTTAGACAAGAAAATAGACACTTTCTAAAAGTGCTATTTTCAAACCCAGAGTCCAAAAACCATCCACACCAACGGATGCGTAATTAAACCCCGAGTTCAGGGATACCAAACTCGACATTGCACCATGCTCCCCGAGCCAGCTCGGACCATAGCATTAATAATCCCGGCGGCCCATTCTAACTAATGGAGAGCAGGCTACCTCGCAATAGTGAAGAACGAAGATGGCTGTAATTCACTATTAGGACATGCCAACTTGGTCAGGCGTGTCCTACCTTATACTTACAATGCACCCTGCCCGTGGGCCTACTGTAGGGGTGACTAACATGAAGTCAAGGGAAGGCTTGAGGGGCTGGCAAGTAGGTATACTTGCGCAGCCTGCGTGACAGCACTAGGCTGCACGTGGGTCTCGCAATGACCGACCCGTAGACATTCTTTTACGAGGCCGCTCCTGTGGGTGGCACAACACGTGCTGCAAGCCCACGAGCGGCATTTGTATTTACACGCCCCGGCACTCCTGGTGCGCTAGACTAGGGACTGACAGTAAACCAAATAAGCCAAACATGGATACAATAGATACATCAATTTAACATCGGGAGCACTTGCGCTATGGCAGTGGCACGGCGCCCAAAGCCTATACCAGCAAAAACATCGTAAAACAGTGGAGGCAAACAGAAAAAATGGAGGAGAGACTCAAGCCAATGATGTCAGGTCTAACAAGGCCTTTGATACTCGCAAGGTACCTGCCCTTCCTTCCCTGGCTCTGGACGCACTACACAGGAGTATGCAGATCTTTGTGTGAGGACAGGCACAGCCCTATTCAGGTGCAAGTGTCAGCCTCGCCCTCGTAATCTACCGCAGGAAGGCCCATCAGCCTGCTGATGGGCCATAAGGTTGCGCATATCACGTCCACCGCTCTTAGTTTGACTGTCTAGAGGTAATGTGCAAAGCCCAGCTGTCACCGTAACCCACATGGGTATTCAGAGACAGGCAGAGGCACAGGATGATTAAAGTAAGAAAATTGCAACTTTCTAAAAGTAGCATTTTCAGGCCTGCAATTTAAAAACCAACTTTATTAAGAGGTGGCTTTTTAAATTGTGAGTCCAGAGACGTCAAACTCCAATTTTCTATCTGCTCCCAATGGTAAGTTACACTTAAAATATGTTTTAAGGCAATCATCATGTTAACATATGGGAAAGCTAGGCTTTGCAGTAGTGAAAAACAAATGTAGCAGTTTTTCACTACCTGGACATGTAAAACTTAAAAGTACATGTCCTACTTTTTAGGTCGAGCATGGACAACGCATTCGCTGCTCTGCAAGGTATGGAATAGTGGCTCTGCCCATTTCCTGACCATCCTTTCAATTGACTCCTGTTACTGTCCTTTCAAAATCATTACTTTTCATTTGTGAATGGGCTTAGTAGTCCCTCCTTTGTACCGCCTTGTCTACATTTGTAACCTCCCGTAAGGACTGGATTTTTTACTTGTATTGTTACACTGTCTGCTTTATTTTCTTTAATCATCTTTCCCTATTCCACCCACAACATCGCAGCATGCCACCCGCCTTTATATTGTTATTAGTAGTGTATTTATTTAATTTACAACACAGTGCGCTTTAACTATAGCGGCCACGCTTATTTATTTATTTAATTTACAGCGCACTCCGCTTTTACTTTAGCAGCTGCACTTATTTATTTAATTAATTTACAGCGCTGTCCGCTTTCACTTTAGTGGCCATGATTATTTATTTATTTATTTATTTAATTTACAGCACAATCCGTTTTCACTTTAGCGGCTGCACTACATAACCTTTTTTGATTTATTTATTTTTTCTTTTTGGGTGAAAGCACCCCATACTGCGCTTTCACTTTAATGTTGGCCGTGCCCCTTTCTTTAGATGCTGCTCATTGTAACCTGAATACGACGAGCAGCGTCTAAAGAAAGGGGTGCAACCACCATTAAAGTGGTCTCGCATTCGCGTGAGTAGGGGCTATTGGTATTAGAAATGACAATGTGTTTTATATATGTGTTGCTTTTAAAAACACATGAATAAAAGGCATTGTCATTTACAATGCCAATAGCTTAAACTCTAGCAAATACAAGACCTATTACATTGCAAATGCTTCTTAAATACACTACACCCTGCCCACGGGGCTACCCAGGGCCTACATTAGGGATGGCTTACATGTATTTAAAAGGAAGGTTTAGGCCTGGCAAGTTGGGTAACTTGCCAGGTCGAAATGACAGTTTAAAACTGCACCCGCAGGCTCTGCAATGTCAGGCCTGAGCCATGTTTTAAAGTGCTACTGAGTGGGTGAACCAACCTGTGTGCTGCATGCCCACTAGTAGCATTTAATTTAAAGGCCCTGGGCACACATAGTGCACATTGTAGTTACAAATAAACAAAATATGCAAATTGGAGGTAAGCCAGTGTTACCTTGTTTATAGTGCTGAGCATATGCACATTAGCACTGGTTAAATCTGGTAAAGTGCCCAGAATCCTAAAACCAACCAAAAAATGTCTGAAAATATTTGGAAGACGGCAAAAGGTATGGAGTACTTTAGTTTTACAACAAGTACTGGGAGGAACTTAATTCCTGGGTAAACCTAATAACAAAGGTTGTCAAGAGCAAAATAGTGTTACAATAGGTTAACAAATAAGACAAATCTTGGTGGAAAAAAAGATTGACGATTCCCTGTGTTAAAAGGTACCTACAACCACGGCGTGTCAGGTTAAATGGCAAATGTTCAATGTGGGAAAAAGATAATGTAGCAGAAGGAATTCGACACAAATCTCTTTAAATGATCTGTATTTAAGGTAAGTAAAGGCACTAAAACTTCTGTGTAAGATTTTTTCATGGGAAAGATGGCA
The DNA here is from genome assembly GCF_964263255.1 of Lissotriton vulgaris. Classification (NCBI taxonomy): domain Eukaryota; kingdom Metazoa; phylum Chordata; class Amphibia; order Caudata; family Salamandridae; genus Lissotriton; species Lissotriton vulgaris. Next base: position 1,086,488,559 of record NC_141695.1, on the reverse strand, counting down.
TCATGTTATTTTTGCAACAGTACAGGCGCTGATAATACAACTCGTCCATTAGATTACCTGTTCAAGATACTAGATCGGAATGGGCTCCAGAACAGAATGCAATATTTCTCCCTAAATATATATCATTATAACCCAGGTAGATAAGAAAAATATTCTTTTTCTATTGATCATCTTGGTCAATAGATTCATTAAATTGGTTGGTATTGGTCAGGGTCTCCCAGCGTAAGATAACCACGTGTAAGCCCTCAGCTCCCGGGGTCTTTTCAAGACTCTGTCCATTTTGTAGATACTATTGAACCTTATCAAAAATGTCATTCTTACTTGATGCCTGGAAAATACATAAGTCTTTCGATTACCATTCGACCATGACAGCTGCTCCCAGAAATGTTTGTGTCAGGGGAACTTCTGGGATGTTTTGGTGGCATTTTCGAGGTGTTAACAGAGATGAGAAGGGCACAGCAGCAGCCCATGCAGGTAAAAATGGTGGGGCGGAGAGAGAGGATTTCGACAGACGACGACGAGGGTAAATTAATTATTTATACATTTTCCCTCATGGTCGTCTGTCAAATCCCCCTCCCTAACCCGGCCCTACCGCTCTTACCTGCACTGGCCACTACTGGATATTCGAGATGAGTTTCTCAGACGGCGCCAAGGTTGCAGCTGTCCATTTAGTTCCTGATATGTTGTAGAAACTGTGCTTTAAGTGGGATGAAAATAGTGTGGGGGAGGGTCCTATAAAGGGGGCGTAGCCTCTGCAATTAATGAAGAGGATTACACTCGTAAACAACATCTCTGTGATTTCCACACAGTGCCACCCGACCAGTATTTTGGCTCCTCATTGAGCTCTCTGGTAATGCATCCAGGTATATAAAACAACAGCTCACAGGCACCTGAAACCTGCCGGGTCTATTGGCTTTGTCAATGGCTGTTAGATGTTTAAGATAAATGAGTAGCAGCAACAATTTTGTTGTAAATAATACTGAAAATGTTTTAATTCTGAAATTGAGACTGTGAATTAAACATTAGCCTGCAGTATTGGCAGTGGTCTTCAGAGTAACTGAATTTTTCTGAATTTCACACTTTGTTACACATGCATGCCCTTTTTCTCTCCACATCTCCTGCATCTGCATGTAATACACGTCTTCTCTTTCCTCTTCAGCACCCTCTTTTTACTCTCGCCTGAATGTACGTCTGTGCATATCCTTCACTGTACCACAGATACAGCCGGCACCGATCGGAGGTACAGGGGCGGGAGTAGGGGAGGGTGCATGAAGTAGGGGGAGGACGTGGGAGGGGAGGACGGGAGGGAAGCCGCTATGTAAAAATGAAATAAAAATGTAACACTTACCTTTTTGCCGCTTCCTCACCCGTCTCTCCTCTGCAGTACTCGCTCGCTCGGCCACAGGAAGCACTCTCAGTCTCACAGTCAGCCAATCACAATGCTGCCTTAGCACCACTGTGATTGGTCTAAGCGCTGTTTTTTTCGGCGCTCAGACGCTGACTGGAGGCCTGGGCATGTTCTCCACGTAGGCTGTAATGTAGCCTGCATGTAGAAAATGCCAAGTGCGCAAGACTGTTTTGAGCTGCCCGAGAGGGCCGGCCAAGCAGTCATTGTGCACTTTAAGAGGGTGCTACCACTCCTCCCCTGCCCCCTTCACGCAAAGCTGTGGGCAGAAGTGGGAGAAAATAAAATGTTAATTAAGCGTTATTATCATATTTTTTTCCCTGTCTTTCACTACGAAAAAGCAGTTGGGGAGGCTCATCCACTTAGCTGAGGAGCCGCCACTGCTGTACTACCTCATAAACACACAACGCATGCACTCACCTGTAAGCACTGTATTTTCTTTTACTTTTGTCTTAGCACTATTTTGACAGCAGTGTACCACCTTCACACACATTTGCACAGAATCACAATTGGCCCCGGAATATGTGACCATTGCTCTGTGCACTTTGCAGAGAGGTCTAGGATTGGATGACCATATATTCTGAACACCTTTTTGATCCGTTGAAAAGCAGTGTTAGAAGCTCGGACTGCCTTCAGCCTCAACTTCAAAGCTCTTAAATGTGACCGTTATAAACACCTGAAGGTGACTTGGTTCAAAGTATGCACTATACAAGTGTAATATGCTACACATAAAATAAAGAAACACAACATCCTGGAAAAAGCTCACTTAATTGTGCATTCCCTAAGATTGTTAAACATGTGGAATATAAACAATCCCTGACATGGAATACGTTAACGTATTTTTCATTTATTGTTCAGAAATCTATCAGTGTTTCTGCAAGTAAGGTTTAGGGCATGAACATAGGACCTAGTAGGGAACCATTTCAATGTACCTTTTTAATTATTACCAGGTCTGAGAACCGGAAGATCTGGACCCACTTAAAGCCCAAGGTAGAATATAGAGATGAAGGGGCATATTACCAACAAGTAGCAATATTTATCGCTAAATAGGCTTAGCAACGATTTTTTTATCGCTGCCTAACGCTGGATATGTCAGCCGAGAAAACATGCTATTAGCAACGTTTACTCCATTGTGCTAAAATATCCAGCGATAGCGGCGAAATGGGTGAATATCGCTGAGAATACAGCGATATTCACGCATTAGCGACGAAATGCTCTTAGCCATGTTATCCACCTCCCATTGGATAACATGGCTAAGAACTGGTCTGGGCAGGTGTTTGGAGATATTCGCACTTAGCGCAAATATTTTCCTCGCTACGCCTACCTTGCTAATAGGAGATAGCGACGTTAGCGACTGCTTTCAGTCGCTAACTGGTTGGGTACGCCCACTTTGCATGTCATTAGCGATAAACATCCCTGACATGCAAAGCGGACCCCAAACCGCTCGCTATCGCCTAAAAGCTGTCGCTGACATCAGTTAGCAACAGCTTGCTAATAGGGCAATAGAATTATCGCCGCTTAGTGGCTGCAAACGGCCGGTAAATCGGCGAAAATCGCCTATCGTCCCCCCCTTGGTAATATGCCCCAAAGTTAGTAATCTTATAAGAGCAATTCTGGTGTGAATGACAGCCATTCACGTCACGTACGCTCAGCAAAATGATAGAAAAGCGGCACTGCACTAAATGTTGCTGTGGGAATCATTTTATTATTTTTTATATTTTTATTGACTTTCAAATTGCTGCCTATCAGAAAAAAAAGTACAACTAATAGTCCCCAAATACAAATCACCAATAATTGAACAATTTTAGCTTATCTCATATCTCTTATTACATTAGAAGTTTATTTTAATAGGGGGCAATAATGTAATTTAGGAATAACAAGTATGATGGTGAAATAGACACAGAGGGAAGGTTAAGAAAGGGAGCTGTAAAATATAAAGTGAATAGAAATATGAAAATAAAAAAAATAAAAACCAACTTTGAAGATATCATTCCTAGAAATCATCAAATGTTCCACTGTGCAAGTTGTCCTTAGTACATATGGAATACATTATAAGTTCATATTTAGAGAGTAACAATAGGCCTTCAGTTCAATTCTTAAGATAGGGAGAGATCTTTGATTCCCAATGCTTCATTGCAATAACTCTCAATCTCAAAGCTTTTCTGTACAGTCTGTGTAATGTTAAGGCACAGTTTCCTAAAACCATATGCAATACTATCACTGTCCTAGGCACCATGATTCCTGTTCTACCACGGCCACCCAGTGTTCCAAATCTCCAGGTTCTCCTGCACTTAAAACTGTACATCTCACTGGCTCCATTTTCTTTAGTTTCAACCCCTGTTTACATATTATCTTCTTATACAATACTTTTAAAAGCTCAACAAATTCCAAATTCTATATTTCTTCTGTCGATGCTGGTACCAAATGGGCAACTATGGTCTTTGAAATGCAAGGGTAAAGGAGTCACTTGTCACTCGTATTTGTTCCACCATTTTGGCATTTGACATGCATCAAACTTCCTCCTGCACCTGCTCGTAGACAATCTCCTGTACTCCACTAACTTCTTTATGCCTTGCATAGACCTCTCAATACAAGGTCCTTAGTCACTAATAGCCCAACTCACGCTGTTTACCCCTGAGCTATGAGTCAAGGCTTTGGTGGAAACTCCTCGATCTTCAGCAAGCTCCCACTCCAGCCACTCATCAAGGTGTTGTTGTGTGTATGGGACTCTATTTCCTGGTCTACAGTCAGAGGGGGACTGCTGCTGAGATGTTACATTCTTAGAGACTGTGTCCTGCTCGTTCTAGGGGGTCTTCATTCGCTCCCTGATGCATCTTCTCGAAAGACTCCCTGTTTTCCAACAAACATGCATCAGTGAAGGAAATGGACATGCTCTACTCCTTAACTAGTGACACCCCTGGCCATTTATTTTGATGCTGTTGTGTGATGGCTGCTATATCTCCCCCTGTCAGCAATTAAATTTTGGATTCTGATTGACTGCTACCCACTGTGTGGCAAAAGGCACACATATGATGTGAGGGCCATGGTCTTCTATGGGTGATGTGGCCATAGTACTCTACAATGTGTTCAAGTGATGACTAAAAAGTGTTTACTTCCCTAGGTGGACCCATCGCACTACTGCACCAATGAAATGGGTGGATGCCACTAAATCTCCATATGTCACAACAGTTACAAGAACAGATGGGTGTAGCATGTGATGGTCATCTTCAAAATGGCAAATTAAACAATGACTAGAGGCTGAATCTTTGCCGGACTTCTGACATGGACGCCCTACTAGATTGCAAGCAATTAATTGGCCAAGCCATCTTGCCGCTTTTTATCCATGGCAGCAAATTGTTTTATTCATTTGTGTAGTAGATTCTTCTTTTACGCCGTACACTATTAACATAAAATATTTAGCCGTGAATTTTATTGCTCATTGCTTATGGAATGTTATAGATTTTATCTTTTTGAAATATTGTGTATCTTTCTATGCTTTTATGGATTTAATTGATTGAATAAAGCAATTTTGACTGACTGACTGTATTCTCATACTGCCCAGAAATTGTCATAATTCCATGCTTTCCCATGGAAGCATAGACGAGGCGTAAATCTGGGCAAAAATGGCATATTCTACAACACATATTTCATTGTATATTCAATAGTATTAGCTTTTAAAGCATAGTAAATGATTACTTTACAGTGCACCAGGATTCAACCATTTCTGGTGGGGCCCTTCAATGATTCCCCCACTGTCACCTTACAACAGTGCTCTGCATCTCTGTATAGCCCCTCACTCACATCTATTTAATTTGGTTTATAGCACCTCTCATACCAGTGCAGGTTGTTGGAGCACTTTACGTCATACACAAAGACAGAGACAATAAATCACACATGTGTAAATCAGTGTATAGAAAATGTTGCAGAAGACAAAGGGGAATACAAGGTGTAGGATTTATGTATTCCATACTGGTAGAAATTTTTTAAGAGTGCTTAGTCTGTGGAAGCACAAACTCAGGATTCAGAATGTAACACAGTGGTTAGGGTTTGCTTTACTAATAAGACTTATGAATTGCACAGTAACAAAGGGATCTCTGTGACAAGAACAGTCATCCACTAAGCTATGCACATAAAATACTATTCAGTGATCTGCATGGTACACGTTCTTTGCAGCAGGTACGTTAACCCTCTGCACTACCGTATACAAGTCAAAACTTCCACTAGGATCTATCTCCAGCAGGTACATTTAGTGGCGACTCGACAAGCGCAAGGTAAGTGGTTTTATTTATTTATTTATTTTATTTTACCTATTCGATCATTTGTCACTTCCATCATCCCACCCCCAACGCGCCCACGCCCCACTGTGCTTACCTGCAAGGGCCGCCACTGGGTACATTAATCACCAAAGTTATCTTGATACTTTTATTGTTGCCTGAAAACTACTGGATATACAAGGAATTCTGCACAGGTGCTTTCAAAACTGCTACACTTCTACAAAAAAGGACCCCAGTAACAAAACCGGACCCACACCATCCAGCCTCCCTGGGAAATGCCTGATGCCCGGTACAGCTAGTCTGGCCTTGGGTTGAGTTGTCATTCATAGCCCAGTTTTCCAATGTTTGGCTAAAGTATATTTTCAGGCACAATACCTGCAAGCATGAAGACTTTGGCTTGCAGACGCATTAACGTGATCAGAGTCGAGCAGGGGCATTGCTGCTCCACTACAGGCTACTTTGTGAGGGTAGCCTCTAAAGAGAAATGGAAGCAAGGGAAAGGAAGCTGGGATTAGAGAAAGAGAGAGAAACTTGATACTCTGGTCATACATGAGAAGGACTATCTAAAGAATGATTCTGCACTTCCTGATTTGTGTTCTATGGGCTTGGTTAAGTCAGGCACTCACCATGATTCAGAGATTGGCATCACCTAGGCGATACTAGTCGCAAGAAGTTGCTGCTTGATAAGTGCTGTGCATTCATTTGGCTTATTACTTATTGTACTATGCATTGTTCCCCTGTTAACTTATTCACACAAAATATAACAAAGTGCATTTATTATTTACACATTAAGCACTACACTAGAGAAGATTATTCACAAAGGCTCTCTAGCTCTCTCATGTTAGACTTATGAACTTGGAACAAGTAGTTAGTATTCATGACTTGTTAACTGCTTTTCATTACGTGAACTATTAAATGCAAAATGTTTTTTGCTGCGTTAAATACTGCTTAGTGTCCACCTAACTAAAGGGCTAGCAAAGGATTGGCTTTGTTTGTGACACTAACTCTATTACAGTTTCTCTTTTTCTGCTTAAATGCAAGATCAAGAGTGATATTTGTGGTGGACTCTTTCCACAGAAGCTCTAAAATCTGGTACACTATTGAACTGTGGTCATTATGACCCTATTTCTAACAGACTGTTACTAAACTCCCCAGCTTCCCAATGGTTAACCTGATATTTATGTATTTTTTGTCACAAAATCAGTGTTTAATTTGTAAAAGAATGAGAGCTGGAGCCAGAAACTCTGCTCAAAAGCCCAAGGTGGGCACCATTAAAATTCAGTGCACCGAATACCAAGGCTGCACAGTCTGGATTCCGCCTTAATCCTTTTTAACCAAATACTATATGCTCCATGCCCCTTTATCTCACATGCAGGTTACTTCTTCCTCCCCTTGTGATGGTTTTCTGTCTTTCTCTTTTTCATTTTCCTTTGAACGTTTTTCCTTCTCTTGATCTCGGGAAATGTCAGATGAAGAAAAATAAGTGCTGGTCCCCAAAACTGAGTGCTGGTGGCACTCACCGGCAACCACCAGCTCAAATTAAGTAGTGCACAAAATCTCTTTGAGACATTTTTTTCTGTGTTCAAGTCAAGGCGTCATGTGATGCCGGAGTGGATGCTTGTATTCTAGCCTGCAGCTATGTAGTTGGAAGGCAGGCATCTATCTCTGACAGATGGAAGCTCCAGTCTATTCTGCCCTAACGCTTTTGAGGACTGGCAATGCCCTCTAGATAGTTGCCATGTATCTATACTGGACCACTTCCAAGATAGCCACCAGTCCAACGAGATTTAAGCTCTTCTTGTATGAACTTCTGTTCTCATGAAAACAGCACTAGGAAGCCCAGGAGCTGCAACTACAACTCTAATTACCTCCAGAATATTTCAGTAAAATATGTATGTGCTACGTTATGGGTTGTGTTAGAAATGGGGGTCTCAAGTTGGCAGAGGTAGGTACCTTTGTCCAAATAGGGACCCTTCCTTCGAGTCAAGGAATGAGGATACATACTTTAGATAACCCCTGCTCGGTAAACAGCCATTACAACGAGGCTGTTACCCTGCAAGTCATTACATTGCATGCGTTACAAGGCTTGCAATGTAACAACTCGTAGCCATTACTATGCATACCATTACATCTCATGTGATTTTACAACGCATGCGATGTAATGGCTATCCTCATCATTGTGAGGAAACTGAGGCTGTTCCGTTTCCTCACAACAACGTACACCGCCTCTTAGACGACGCTGACCCCAGGAGACAGGAACTATGAGGAGAGAGAGGTAAGGGGGATTGTGCTTTGGGTGGGGTTACTTTTTTAGGGTTAAGGGTATTTTATTTTATTATTTATTATTTTATTTTAGAGTTTTGTATAGCGCGAACAAGACCCGTGGGTATCAGAGCGCTTAACATGAGAGAGGGAAAAAGTGTTAACATATATATAAACAGTTAGCGAGCAACCGCTGTGAGGTAGATGATATATATTAAATCGTAACACCTGTGAACGTTAGCGTGCATAAATAAGCTATGACAAAATTACTAACAAAGCATGTAAATATAACAGATATGACAAACTACTAACAAACGCATGTATATATAACAGATATGAGGTAGCTCGGTATATGTTCATTAAAGATGCTGTTCTCCTGTTCAATCAAAGTAGCCATTGCTAATGGCCTTTCGGTTGTTCTCATATCCTCGGATCATAGGATATGTATTCCAGTAAAGAATTGCCTATGTCTCCCTTCCTAATGGCGTACATGATCAGTACTAAGCAGTAGTAAATCCGAACCCAGAACAATGTTCTAGGTAATGTATCTATTCATCAGCAGGCTCTTCACTTCCCGCTTGAATGTAACCAGATTCTGGATCTTCCTGATGTTTGGAGGGAGTGAGTTCCAAATTCTGGGGGCGGCTCCTGAGAACGCTCTGTCATAGGTTTTTTTCTTTCGGAAGAAGGCTGGCCGTAGCAGCAACTCCTTAGCACTCCTAGCTGGTCTGTTGCCACCGGACAGCTGAATTTTCTTGGCTAGATAACTTGGGGTGTTCTCATGTAGTGCTTTGTGTGTGATGCATGCTATCTTCATTTGGATTCTTGCTTCATACGGTAGCCAGTTTAATACTTTCAGGTGCGGGGATATGTGATCATATTTCCTGGTTCCGGTGATAAGTCTTGCCGCAGCGTTAAGGCAGGCTTTCAGTGGTGCTATGGACGTTTTTGGTAATCCAGCCAAGGTAGTGCAACCATATTCAATCCTCGAGATAACTAAAGATTGGATTGCCACTTTGAGGTCAGATTCTGTGATGTATGGTTTCAATTTTCTTAAGTAGTTCAAGTGAAAGCAGGCACTTTTCGCCATTGAATTAATGTGGGCTTTCATGTCTAGATTCTCGTCTAGGGTGATTCCTAGAGATTTAGCTGAGTTGACAAGGGTTGGGGTGCAGTTAAGCGCAGTCACGACTTCCGTCCAATCCTTTATTTCTGTATGGCTCCTTGGTGGAGAAATTAGTAAGAACTCTGTTTTATGTGCATTCAGCTTCAGGTGGTTTGTGGTTAACCATTGGAGTGCCATTTTTAGTGTCTCATTCATTAATTCCAAATCTTTTAGGGATGCGATCTTTAAGTATATTTGCGTGTCGTCAGCATACATGTGATAGGATATTTGAGATTTTTGGAGAATTTCTGTGAGTGGTTCGACGTATAGGTTAAACAGATCAGGGGATAATGTCGAACCTTGAGGGACTCCAATTGAGATAGGGCACGGAAGTGAAGTAGATTGGTTAACCAGGAAGCGCTGCGTTCTGTTCTGTAAAAAGGACTCGAACCAATTCAGCACCATTCCCGATAGTCCCATCCTGTCCCGTAGCCTGGCCAGTAATGCCTCATGATTTACCGTATCAAATGCCGATGATAGGTCTAGGAGAATCAGTAAGCATGCTTGATTTTGGTCAAGGGCCTGCAGCGCGTCATCAATAATATGGAGAAACGCTGTTTCCGTGCTGTGCCCTGCTCTGAATCCCGATTGACATTCGTCTAGCAAGGAGAATTTGGTGATGTGTTGGCTCAGTTGGTTCTGCACACATTTCTCAGTCAGCTTGGCCAGTAGAGGGATGTTAGTCACTGGGCGAAAATTATTTGGATCTGATGGATCCGCTGTGGGTTTTTTGATTATGGGAACGACTTGACCTGTTTTTAGGCAGTCGGGTAGGATCCCTTGTGAGAGTGACGCATTTATTATTTCAGTCCATATTGGAATCAGGATGTGATTGATTTCTTTTACGCATTTTGCAGGCAGAGGGTCTTGGTAGTGGTTGTTAGGTTTGATTCCTGCGAGCGTCTTAGCAATCGTGTGTTGGTCATATAGTTCGAATGATTCCCAGCTCGCCTTGTTTTTTGCGATGGTGCAATCCGTTGCGCAATCCGTTGTAGAGTCAGCATCGTTAGTAAGCGGAGGTTCGTTGGGAAGGTTCGACGCCGAGTTTCTAAGCTCTACTTCGAGTGTTTTGGCCTTTTCCGTGAAAAATGTAGAAAATTCATCACAGTTTAGAGGTGTTTTTGAATTTTCTAGCACTGATAGTAGGGTAGTGTTGAAGTAATGTTGTAATGTTTGTGTAGTGTAGGGTTATGTTTTTGGATTTAGGGAAGTGTCAGGGGGTCATGCAGGGTAGTGTTAGAGTATAGGGACTGGACTGGGGGTGGGGGGTTGTGCTCTGGGTAGTGTTTTAGGATTTAGGGCGGTGTCGGGGTCAGGCAGGGTAGTGTTAGAGTATAGGGACCGGACTGGAGGTAGGGGGAGGGTTGTGCTGTGTGTGGTGTTTGAGGGCCTAGGATAATGTTGTGTTGTTTGTGTAGTGTAGGGTAGTGCTTTTTGGTTTAGGATAGTGTCGGGCAGTGCAGGGTAGTGTTAGAGTGTAGGGGCTGGACTGGGGGTCGTGCGGGGTGCAGTGTTTTAGGGTTTAGAGTAGTGTTGTGGTGATTAGATAGTGTTTTAGGGTTTAGGGTAGTGTTGGGGGGTCGTGCAGGGTAGTGTTAGAGTGTAGGGACCAGACTGGGGGAAGGGGAGGGTAGTGCTGGGGGTAGTGTTTTAGGGTTTAGGGTAGTGTTGTGGTGTTTGTGTAGTATAGGGTAGTGTTTAGTCTTTAGGGTAGTATTGGGGGGTCATGCAGGGTAGTGTTTGAGTGTAGAGGCAGGACTGAGGGTAAGGGGAAGGGGAGGGTCGTTCTGGGGGTAGTGGTTTCGGGTAGTGTTGTGTTTGTGTAGTGTAGAGTAGTGTTTTAAGTTTTAGGGTAGTGTTAGGGGTCGTGCAGGGTAGTGTTTGAGTGTAGGGCCCGGACTGGGGTTAGGGGTAGTGTTTTAGGGTTTAGGGTAGTGTTGTGGTGTTTGTGTAGTGTAGTGTAGGGTAGTGTTTTAGGATTTAGGGTGGTGTCGGGGTCTTGCAAGGTAGTGTAGTGTTTTTGTAGGGAGAGGACTGGGGTCGGGGGAGAGTTGTGCAGTGGAACTACATTAGGGTTTAGGGTAGGGTAGGGTGGAGTAACTTACCTTGCAAACGTTTACCATGAGTATACCTTTACCATGCATGCCTTTGCGTTGAAATGGCATGCGTGGTAAAGGCATAGTTGTGGTAAACATTTGCGTTGTAATGATAGTCGTTGTAATTGACACTGCTTAGTAATACCCGCGTTGTAACGGCATACATGGTATTGCTATGCGATGTAATGAGTCATATTCTACATGCTCACCCTCTTGGTAGCTTGACACGAGCAGACTGGCTTATCCTAAAGGCAATGTGTAAAGTATCAAAACTCACAGTCAGAACCGGACTGACTACCGAGCAGTTTGGAATGCTGCTGAGAAGGGGGCTGATTTCACTGCGGTGGGGGCTGATTTCATTCATGGAGACCTGCGTGTGCTTCGAAATAATTAAAGCAAAACGAATTTCAATTAGCACAAGCAGGTTTCCATGAACGAAATCAGCCCCCGGCTCAGCAGCATTCCATACTTCCCGGTAGCCAGTCCGGCCCTGCTCACAGTAATACAGAGGAAACACCAGAAATGGACACCACACCAGATTAGAAAAATAAAGTATCTTTATGTAAACTAAACAAGACCAAAATGACAAAAGTCCAACATACACAGTTAAAAATATGAGAATTTGTATCATAGAAAACTATGGGTGCGTGACTTTTCACCAAAGTATCAGTAGATGCGTCCAAGTTCCAAAATCCAAACAGCTGCAGAGAAAGGAAGCAATGGAAAACACTGCGATGGGTTCCTGAGTCCTTGGGGAGGCGACAGTTCTGCTGCACACAGGAGAAGTGAGGCGTCAAATCCGGACTGTAGGGGGAACGTAGGGTCGAAATCCAAGACGGGTCTGGTTTACAGGTGATGTGTGGAAAACTTGGTGCACAGGTACGATGCGTGACACACTGGAGGTGATGCGTCACTTTGCGAGGCTTTGTGCCGTCTGTCCTCGGTGCTGGAGGCTACGCGGCGAGACTTGCATTGCCTGGCAAAGCTTCACATCGTTCGGCGCCGGATCCAAGAGACTTTGCACGGCTTTGCGATGCTCCGCGCCGGTTCTTGCAGAGATTAGCTGCAAAGCCCACCTCTGAGGTCCTGTAAATGGAAGGAGGCACCTCAGGCAAGGGTAGAACTCACAGATGGCAGAGTCCAGCAGCACCAGCAGATTTTCAGGAAGTCTTTTATGTCCCTGAGATTTCAGAACAGGAGGCTAGCACACTTTAGGACCTTGGAGATCTCCTTCAAGCAGGGGACACAGCATACAGCAAAGTCCTTCTCCTTTCCATGGCAGAAACAGCAACTGCAGGCCTACCCTAGACACACAGCAAGGGTAGTACTTCTCCTCGGTCTCTTCACCTCTTCCCCTTGGCAAAGGTTCCTCTTGAATTCCAGGAATAATCTAAAATTCAGGGGTTTTAGGTCTAATACTTATACCCCAAAATGTCTTTGTTCTCTTTGTGCAAGGGGCTCTGAGCCCAGTTCAAACCAGTTCTGGGGGGCACTCTGCAAGTGCACACCAACATCCATTGTCAGTGTGAGCCTTGGCTTCAGACACACCACGAGGGGTGGAGTCAGCATTCTGGAAGGCAGGCACAGCACTATTCAGGTACAGGTGCTACTCCTCCCACCACTCCAATTGCAGATCAGGCCTATTCAGCCTAGTGCTGAATAATCCAGACTCCTGGAGCCACTGCACCTCCCCAGGCCCTGTCACTCCAAAGCCAGACAGTCAATCCTCAAACACGCAGAGGCACACAGGAAGGATGAACAAGAAAATAGCCACTTTCTAAAAGTGGTATTTTCAAACACACAATGTAAAAACCATCTTTACTAAAAGATGTGCAATTAAATCCTGAGTTCAGGAATACCAAACTTCCTTTTTCCAGCTTATTCCTAAGGGAAGATATGCTTGTAAAAATATTACAAAGCATTCCCCATTCTGTCCTATGGGGCAAGATAGCCTTTCAAAACGAAATTGGCAGTATTTCGCTATCAGGACATGTTACACACACCAGCATATGTCCTACCTTTCACATACACTGCACCCTGCCCGGGGGATACCTTGGGCCTATCACAGAGGTGCCCTATATGTAGGAAAAGGGAAGGTTAGGGCATGGCAAGTGGGTGCCCTTACCAAGTCGACATGGCAGTTAACAAACTGAGCACAGGCACTGCAATGGCAGGCCTCAGACATCTTTTCAGGGCTACTCATGTGAGTGGCACAATCAATGCTGCAGGCCCACTAGTAGCAGTTGATTAACCAGCCCTGGCACACTCAGTGCACTTGACTTGGGACCTACTGGTAAAACAAATATGCCAATCAGGGAGAACCAATCACAATACCAATTTGCACAGGGAGCATATGCACTTTAGCACTGATCAGCAGTGTTTTAGTGTCCACAGTCCTATAGCCAACAAGCACAGGTCAGGAGAAAATAGGAGAAAGAAGCAAAAAGTTTGGGGATAACCCTGCAAAAAGGGCCATTTCCAACAGGTTGCATGTAATTTTTTTGTAAAATATGCCTCATGCAATTACTCCATTTTCAGATTCCAAGTTAGTGAGCACACAATAACAACAAGGAAAATGATTCATTCATCCTTATTCGGATGAAAGATAAACTGAAAACCCCCGTCCATCACTTAATGTAATCTTCAAATGAAACGCAGTACTTCCCCAATATCCTACGCGCCCTTCTTCTTTCTTAATATGACAGCAAGTTCAGTTTGCATTTAGTTAATTTGTTCCAGTGATCTTTATGTACGATTTTGACTGAATAATTCGAAAAACTGTTTTAATTCCTATCTGAGAAGCCTGTTGGCTTTCATAAATTTCAATATATTACTTCTCGTTTGTATTGTACACAAGTAGGATAGCTTTCCTGGAGGCCACAGTGTATATGCATTATGCATGTAATTCAAGGACCATGTAGGAAATGCATTAAGACTGAAGATTCTAAGGAATTCTAACTGACAGTTGCTGAAAAATATGCAAATTTGCAAAGTGTCTTAAATATGCATTCTAACAGGTTACACACTTCTGTGTGTATTAGTTTGTGGAAATGCTCTAAGTCGGAGAAGTCCCTGCAACTGATTTAGAACTGGAATTCATTTATTCATTCATTAATTCATTATAACTTTATTTGACTATATACATTGAAAAGTATATACAATAAAACAAATTCAATAAAAAAAGCAATATAGCCTGCTATGTCACAAAGGGCTGCTATAACTGACTCTCTTTAAAAATGGTTTATCCAGATAACCCTGCCAGAGTCAACACACTCATGATTTATCTCTTTCAACCGAATTATGTGAAAACCATAATTACGTCATTTGTGGCTGAATGCATTTGTATAATATTTGACCTCTAGATTTCTCAGTGGAACATCAACTAACATTTTCTGAATTTTGCATAATGTATTTCAAGATCTGTGCAATATTAATCTGTTTTGGAACTTTATTGACTCTTACAAAATTCTGCTTTATCTTTATCTGGTCATAGCAGATAAATTGCTGTTATGCTGTACACTGTAAAAATGTACTATATGCAAAATATTAGGGGAACATTTGAGGAAGTGTTTTGATTGGGAGAAGTGTGGGAATGGTTGGTGGTAAGAATTGTATTAATCCTAACAGACTCCAGACTTTTCCTTCATAGAAATAAGAGGAAAATCTGTGATTTAGCCAAAGTTTGGGATTTGCAGCCATTCTGGGTAAGAAAACGTTTGGGAATCCACACAAACTTCAGAACCCCAGAATTCACCAGTTACCTTGTTTTAAAAAATGTTTGGGACTGGAAGGTTTCTTTGGGTGTGGAGCCAGTCCTGCCCCAAATACCACAGCTAACCACATCAGCAGAATTGGTCAATGTGCAAGGCAGTATCTTGATCTGTCCTTGTTTTTTAGTGTCCTTTGGGAGTCTTTCATTTAAGGGGCAATAACTCAGTCACACAAGTGGGGTACTACTGTTATTGAGAGAAGTGTAGAAGCGCAGGAGGGTCAGGCATTTATGGATCCCTGCAGATTCCTTTAGCACGATCTGCTTTCACTTTTGGTTTGCTCTGTAACATCAATCCACACAGCTTGCTGCTCAATAGAGAAAAACAGAGTTCGACCTTGGAACTTGAGGGAAGCTTTAACTCATGACCCAATGTGATTTTAAAGCATGATTTTGACTTTATTTTCTAAAAGTGATCTTAGTGTAAGAAATCACATTGCATAGTGTTCTTTAAAATCCTAAAAAGGTCTAACCATGGTTACTTGATCAACATTGTTTTTTGCAAATTGCTTCACAATGGCACCCTCTTGGTATTTGTTACTATGAGTTGTTTGTGCGAAGTGCTGATGCCTTCTCTTTTGATGCCTATCAAGCATGTCAATATTTGCTGGCATAGTCACTGAAAAGTACAACCTACTTGCTGAGAAATTAAAGTTTGGTGAAGGAGGTGATTTGGCTTCCTAATGTACATTTAAATTTGTCAGTTTCCTCCAGATCAGAAAGTGCCCCAAATGTACAAAGACAAAAGGAACCTATATTCACATGTGTTGTTAGTGTCTTTTGGGGTGAAGTGATTCTGGTTTTAGGAATTCTAACCGATTTGCAACTACAGCCAATGATAGAGATGTGTTTAGTGGGATTAATCATTCGAAATAAACATACTAAATATGCAGAGAAGTAATTGGAACTAGGCTTCACTGTGGCAAAAAAGTGTGCAAATCCAAGATGGAAGTCCAAACGAATGCCCACATGAAAGCAATGGTTATGGGAATTTGCGAGGTGGGTTCGGGCTGAATGTGTGATATGCCACTGGTTGGTTTATAACCAAGCAAGGATGAAATGGGATTTAGTAGAAGTCCGTCTACAACAGGAAATGGGAGATCCTGAACCTGGACAAGATGTGAAGGAGACAGTTGATTAATACATTTAAGATGTGTCTGTGAAGTTGATCTGCTATAATTTGATATGTTAGTACTAACTATGATTTCTAAGTGATCCAATGTCATGTATGGATTTATATCTATTTGCACAAGGTGTGGCTCAAATCTCTCTCTTTGTTTAGGAGTGTGGGTGAAGATGGGTCAAGTTACTGAACTGTAATGGTATTTTGTTCTGACAAAAATCAATAAACATTTAAAATAAAGATAATAATACATATGGCTGTTTCTTAACTGTTTCACAACATGAAGCTTGACTTTTATGTGCACCTGTAGCAATTGCACATCATACCTCTGAAAATAAATAAATTCCATTTCTAGTTTGCATGGCAGGCTTCCATGATTAAAATACACAAAGCTGCCAGTCAGCCTACTTTACAATTTTACATCCTTCTATTTTAAACCCTATATAATTGATAGGATTTAATGTTGGATTGTGAAAAGCTGATTGAGTGTGCTTTAATAAGTACCTAATAAAATCCACGTATTCCTTCACATTGAATCACACAGTGTGCATCCTGAGTATCAAAACCAGAAAATCGATGACAGAATATTAAATCAAAAATATCTCCAGGTAAGTATAGCTTTTCTATTCCTTAGCCCTCTGCAAATCATTCACCTTGCTACTCTTCACCCAACCATCCAGTGCGCTGAAAAAATAGGACACATACTCCACCCAGGTACTTGACTCCAGCTTCTTACAGTTTCAAAACTTCTGCCTGTATAGCTCTGGGGTCATACCTTGCTACTAAGGCTTCCTCCATGGGGGCATAGGACATCTGATCCTTAGTGGGCAATGCTAGCAATGTTTCCATTTCTTTGCTGGTAAAGCAGCCCCACAACCCCGCTCCCCAATGTCTTTCAGGGACTCGGTGGGACCTCACTGCTACCTCATATGCCTGAACAACTGGCCAATGTCCTCATGCTTCATGAAATCCTTAATAACCTCCTTGAGGATGTATACCCTCCCTTCTCAAGGCCCTGATGGTGCATTGCAATAATTGGGATTGGCCTCTAGACTTTTAGCTTTCAGATCCAACTCCCTCAACCCTCTTTCATGGTCTAAGGGGATCTTCTTCTCTTCCATGGCCAAATTCTGTCTTTCTAACTCCAATTATTTGCTCTCCATGACACACTCCTTCCCCAGCCTGAGCTTTGTAAGCTCTAACTCATGCACTCTGCTTCTATCCCTGTCCTCCAACTCCTCTGGAGACAGACCCTTTGAAGACACACTGCTACCCCACCCCCTAGAAGGAAACTTCCCTCCAGTCAGGCCCAACAGCACATCCTACTGCCGATCTAAATTCTCTCCCTCCATCATAGGCTCCTAGGTATGCTCACTGGCATTCCTGGATTCCAATCAGGCCCTCAGCACCTTTTGGTATTCCTCCTTTCTGGTGAGACCTCTTACTGAGATTACATTTTTTGCAGGCAGCTTTAAGTTGTAGCAGAGTGTAGGTATCAATCCTCTCATTTTCAAATTCAATATCTACAGATGTAAGTGGTGCTAGTTTACTCATGGTTAGAATTGGCAGTTCTCAAGTTGCAAAAAATTCCAAGGAAAAAGTTCTACCAGATGTATGTGGTCACATAATGGTCTGTACTATACTAGTAGTGTACACCAATCACTGTAAGTAAGACACAAATGCAAGTCCAAATCCTCACCGCTGACCACCAGTGTTAGAAATGGGAGTCTCTAGTTGGCAGAGGTAGGTACCTTTGTCCAAATAGAGACCCTTGTTTCTAGTCTGGGTAAGGGGGATACACTTCTAAAATAACCCCTGCTAACTCCCTTGGTCACTTGGCATGAGCAGACAGAGGCAGTGTGTAAAGCATTTGTGAACACATACAGTAATACAGTGAAAACACTTCAAATGGACGCCACAACAGTTTAGAAAAATAAGTAAGCTTTATCTAAACCAAACTAGACTAAAATGACAAAAAATCCGCCATACAGTTACCAAGATATCCTCAAAAATAGGTTATTTACTCAAATAAAGTTTGTAGCAACAAATGGCAGTGGTGGCCTGAGTCACATTTACAGGCTGCTCATGTGGGCGGTACAATCAGTGCTGCAGCCCAATAGCAGCATTTGATTTACAGGCCCTGGGCACAAACATTGCACTGTACTAGGAACTGACTAGTAAATCAAATATGCAATCATGGAATCACCAATCCATAACAATAATTTACAAAGGGAGCACTTGCACTTTGGCACTGAACAGCAGTGGCAAAGTGGCCAAAGCATCTAGACCAGCAAAACGAAGTCCAACACACAGCAAAAACACAGAGGCAGGGGAACCCGACATCAATGGTGCCAGGTCTAACAATATATATATATATATATATATATATATATATATATATATATATATATATATATATATATATATATATATATATATATATATATATATATATATATATATATATATATATATATACATATATATATATATATATATATATATATATATAAAATACAAAGTACCCTCTGCATTGAGAAGGCACACATCAATTCTCCGCCCTCCAGCCTTCATATGCTTCCTTCTTTCCCTCTCTGGCATATGATCAGTTTGCCGACGCGTCGTGGAGAAGAGCACCATCGACAGTTGGAGGTAACGTCACTTACCGGCTGCACAAGGCTGAAGGTCAGAGCTTTTCCGAACCTTGAACAGCGCAATGCTCAGAATTGCGCATTTTCCTGCATATACTTCCCTGGAACTCACTTAGAGTAAGAATGGAACTTTAATTACAAAAGCACACTCAAACTGACTGCAAGGTAAATTGGAACCTGTATGCAGAACTTCACGTCCCACAATGCCCTGGGGTCATTTCAACGAATCACATGGCCACAGGAAATGGGGATGCTGCTAAATAAAGCAAAACAATCAATGCAGGTATCTTGTGTGTCGACGGTCGCCAGTAGGTTGTTATAGTTAAAACCTAGTTTCCATAGGAAATCTGCAACATTCTAATTGGGATAACTTTGGCGCCAGTGGACGAAGCTTCGCAATTTTCTCTAAGAAAATGGCCTGCTCCGCTCCTTCCCTGAAAGTTTGGGGGGTGATTTGTTAAGCGGGGGCTGCGAAAAAAGGAGGGTCCCAAAAACGTGTTTTCCCCATGCAATTTTCCTTAGGGACCTTTAGCCAGGGCTACAGCCCGAACGGCTGAACGGAATTACACCAAATTTGGCAAAAAGGTACAGTTCTGTTTGCAGATTGTGCTTTTTGTTAAATGGTGTAAATCCGTTCAGTAGTTCCTGAGAAAATCAGAAGTAAAATCATAACGATATATGCGAAGTTGTACCGTACTCATACCTTCCCGAGCACAAGCTTTATATTCCCCAATCTAAAACGTGCCACAGGGCGTGGTTGCACACATGTGTCCTCAGACCCCGCCCCCTTCCTTCACTATTGAGTTAAATATTCCTCTAAAATCTGCCGAAGTACGAATTCTGATTTACTCACCTGTTATCATGAGAGACGTCAGTGCTGCATCTTTGAGCCCAGGACCGACCCTGAAAAGTAAATGTAACCATACTTACAGTAACTTGAATTTCCTTCCATAGGCAAACGTTGACCGGTTTCACATGGAAATTTTTCTAAGTGTGGAGTTTTGGAACTTTAAAAAATTCCTCTAAAATCAGCCGAACTACGAATTCTGATTTACTCACCTGTTATCAGGAGAGACCTCATTGCTGCATCTTTCAGCCCACTACTGATCCTGAAAAGTAATTGTAACCATACTTACAGTAACTTGAATTTCCTTCCATAGGCTAACATTGACTGGTTTCACTTGAAAAATTTTCTAAGTGTGGGGTTTTGGCACTTTAAAAAATTCCCAAAAAATCAGCCGAACTTCTAATCCCGATTTACTTACCTGTTATCAGGAGAGACCTCAGTGCTGCATCTTTCAGCCCACTATTGATTCTGAAAAGTAATTCTAATCTTAGTTACAGTAACTTGAATTTCCTTTCATAGGCTAACATTGACATGTTCTACTTGGAAATTCTTCTGTGTGTGGAGTTTTGGAACTTTAAAAAATTCCTCAAAAATCAGCCGAACTACGAATTCCGATTTACTCACCTGTTATCAGGAGAGACCTCAGTGCCACATCTTTCAGCCCACTTTTGATCCTGAAAAGTAATTCTAATTGTAGTTACAGTAACTTGAATTTCTTTTCATAGGTAACATTGACATGTTTTACTTGGAAATTCTTCTAAGTGTGAAGTTTTGGAACTTTAAAAAAAGTCCTCAAAAATCAGCCGAACTTTGAATTCCGATTCACTTACCTGTTATCAGTAAAGACCTCAGTGCTGCATCTTTCAGTCCACTATTGATCCTGAAAAGTAATTCTAACCGTAGTTACAGTAACTTGAATTTCCTTCCATGCGATATCATTGCTGCTATATAAAATATATAAATTAAAAAAATATATAAAAAAATAAAAATATTACAATTTCAATATTTTTAAAAACATGAATTTTTCAAATTATATAAAAAAATATGTAATGTAATTTAAAAAATAAAATATCTAAAAATAAATAATTTAAAATAATGTAGTAAATCAGTATAAAGAAAATATAACAATTCATACATTTAAAAATTATCATTTACAAAACCTTTGAAATTCACAGAAAAAACCATAGGTTTCACCTACGTTATAGTTCAAAATTAGCATTTAAAAAACCTTAGAAATTCACTGAAAAAACCATAGGAATCACACATGTTATAGTTAAAAATTAGCATTTAAAAAAACCTAAGAAATTCACTGAAAAAACCATAGGTTTCACACACGTTATAGTTAAAATTTGCATTTAATAAACCTTAGAAATGTACTGAAAAACCATAGGTTTCACACATGTTATAGTTAGCTGGACATTTCACTCATACAAAACCATTGAAATTCCCCCGTTATAGTTAACTATAACTCAAGCGCCCGCAATGCACTGCCGATGACGTCACATATTACATCACTCATGACATGATCAGTGACATCACTCATGACATCACTCATGACATCTCAAATGACATCACTGATGACATCACTGATGACATCATCCTTGTGAAAGAGTGACGGACCTCCTCTCAGCGTAATGGCGTAATATAACCCTTGATACACACATTCAAAAATAGAAACTAAAATTTTCCAAAAAAATGGAAATACCAATTCCAGTTAGAACAACCTATTCAGTAATTCTAAAATCTACATACACATCCAGTCATTCACAAACAGTTTTATATAGACACTCATACATTTACTCACTCATCATATGTACTCATACACCTATACATCTTATTACACACCGACACTCATCTATAGTTACTCACACACAAACTCAAACATCCATTTACTTGCATATACAGCTATACACCCATCACTACACTTACTTCTACAGAATCATACACATACTTACTCTCTTAAACAATCACGTATAGAAACACATACTTATTTATACAGGAACTCTTACAATCTCTTGCTCTCACATATACTCACTTATATACATCACTTATTACATCAATACTCACATATACTAGTTTAAAACATATGTAGTTACTCATAAAGATACTATTGAGACAGTCATTCACTCACTAACACACCCTTACACACACTCATCCACCCATACAGTCCTGCACACATGCTGTCTTCAAATCACATACAAACAGCGAGTCACCCATTCATGCATCTATGCGGTAAGTAATACCCCCCACCAAACAATACAGACACTCAAACTGATACTCTAAACACCAACTAATAACCCATATCGACACATATGTAGCTAGTCAACAACCCATACAGCCACTTATACACAAAGTGAGATACAGATATTTACATATTTAAACATTACTCACTAATTTACATGTATTCACTAAGATACACTTAATAAGTCAGTTATACAATCATATTTACAAAACAAACTTCCATTTAGAAACTTATATACCCGTTTATTTTCTGTCGACTTTTAGATATACGTATATAAAAAAATATTTATTTTTCAGAAATACACACATTCCCTGGATGATGTCATCAGTGATGTCATCAGAGATGTCATTTGAGATGTCATCAGTGATGTCATGAGTGATGTCACTGACCATGTCATGAGTGATGTAATATGTGACATCATCAGCAGTGCATTGCGGGTGCGCGAGTTATAGTTAACTATAACAGGGGAATATATATATATATATACAGTTTCACAAGTTGCCTTTTTAGAGTGCACTCCCAACAAGCCTTTCAGAAGCACAGGAACAGCCTTCGTGACGCACAAATAAATTAATAGTCACATGCCTTGCCTGACGCGTTTCAGAGTAAACAACCCTTTCCTCAGAGGCAGCATGCCAAACCATGTTCTTTCTTGTTGGACCTGGCCTCGTGGCGTGGTCCTCGCTGATCTCCGCAGCCCCGGATCTACGGGTGGAACTGATTCCCTTCCACCCAGAACTATACCTGACCCTCCTACACTGGACCTGAAACGATCCCCCGACCGCGTGCCTGCACCCGGGCACGCAACCATCGGACTCCATGTTTGGCCACCCCGGCCGGCCGGCCGCCTTTTTCCCTTTGGGCAGCCCTGACCTCTCCTGGCTGCCGCTAAGCCTGCGCGTCCGGCGCCCCCAGATCCACCCGGGGGGTGAACGACTCACCAAGTACCCGAAACCAAGACTTCCATCACACCTCCGGCCCCCTTCCGAGGAACTGGTTTCCCTCACACCTCTGAACTATCCCTGGGGGCTGGTTTCGATGGCACCTTGGGCCTCCTGGTGAGTTGGCTCCAGGCCCTGATGGGCGTCTGGGATTCCATGGGCGCATGGTCCAAAGCATCAAAGAACCAACCGCCCAGACGATCAGGCGCCTGGCCCTCGGACCTACGGCCTCCTGCCTATGAGGGTCCGGACATCAAAGAGCTCGACGACTATAAGACAGCCTGCCTTCCACCTAATTGGGAGTTGTATCTTGGACACGAAAGCCCTGCTGATCTGATCGCGGTTGACTTCGAGGAGAACAGACTCTGACCCACCGAGCCCTGCTGACGTCGTCGCGGCTCACCCCAGAAACCTACGGAACTGGACCATCGGAGCCTGCTGACGCTGTCGCGGCTCCCCCTTGAAGCACAAGACCTGAACATCGGAGCCCTGCTGACACTGTCGCGGCTCCATCTACTTGAGAGTACGACGGAGTACTCCTGCCCAAGCCCTGCTGACCTCGTCGCGGCTTGACGAACCCTCTGGTCCGGCTGGACCATCGACGCTACCCTCACGAACAACTTTATCCAGAAGTGAGTAGGACAGCAAGTCCCATCGCCAGCCCTCGTACCCCCCAGTTTGAGGATTGAGAACTGTGCGCAGGGTGCGGACCGTGCCAGCTGGCCTCCTAAGACTGCCCCGCTTCCCCGACCCCTCGTTACATGACTTTCGCGATCCCTCGATCGCTGTGTATTGCTCTTTACTTTAATCTTGATAAAGTCTTTCTTGATAAAGAATCACGGTGTGGTGTCTGCTCATAAGTGTGGTGTGTCGACAGTGTGTATGATCAGTCCCCCCCGGTGGGGACTCCCCCCTTGATAAGACTTGGCATTAAATGTGGGAGAGGGGGTTCCAGGGGATTAGGAGAGTCTACTTGACCCCTGGGATCACCGCCTTCCAACATTGGTGGCAGCGACGCGATACGAACCTACGTCTAAAGATCGTACCACTGACACACTACCTGAGCCTACACGCAGCAAACACACAAGAAAAGAACGACAATGACGACTACAGAATCTGGTGTAAAGACAACCTTCGACAAGGACCTCCTGGAAGATTACACACATAGAGAGCTGAAGCAGTTCTGCAAAGAAGTGAGTATCCCGAGTACCGGACTAAGTACTAAGGAAGACTTCCAGAAAGCACTGACCGCCTGGGTAGAGTCCGGAGCATCTCTTCCCCCGATCGAAGACGAGGGAGGGAGGCCACAGACCGAACCCGGTACACCGACCGGTGAGAGAATCCAGCAACCGACCCGGAGCCCAGCAACCGGGAGAGAGCGGTCATCGGACGAGATGACCGAGCGAGAACGTGACCGAAGCCATGAGCTCGAACTAGCACGCCTCAAATTAGAGGGTGAACTCAAACTCGCAGAAAAAAAGTTGGCGGTGGAGCAATTGCGGCTCCAGGGAGAGCTAGAGGAGAAGAAGCTCCAGAGGGAGCATGAAGGACGGAAACTTCAGCTCGAGCACGAGCGCAGCCTCAAGGAAATCAAACTGAAAGCCAGAAAAGAAACAGCCGGATCCCCGGGCCTTGGGGAGCAGGTGGTCCCCAAAGAAACGAAGGTGCATATCCCCAAGGACGTTGTAAAAGAATTCTACAAAGGAGACGACATCCAGCAATGGTTCAAGGCATACGAGGTGGCCATGTCCGCTCACCGGGTCCCGGAGAAGGACTGGGGGGCAGGCCTGTGGAGCCGCTTCCTCAGCGAGGGGAGAGATACCCTGCTGGACCTACCGACGGCACACATGAACGCCTACCAACACATGAAAGACGCTCTTTTATTCCGCTACGGCCTAACACCAGAAATGTATCACCAGCGGTTTAGGGAGTGCAAGAAGATTCCTGGCACCACATGGGTGGACTATGTGAACTACTACACCCGGGCCCTAGATGGGTGGATCAAGGGCAGCAATGTGACCACCTTCGAGGGCCTAGTCGACCTAGTGGCTTACGAACACCTGTCCGCAAATTGCTTTGTGGAACTAAGACAGCATCTCCTGGACAGCAAGCTCGCCAACCCACGGAAACTGGCAGTGGAAGCCGATCGATGGGTGGCCACCCGAGTCCAGAAGGCGCCCGGGGGAGACCCCCCACGGAACGACCAAGGATCTTTCCGCCAGCGAGCAGCAAAATTCCCAGTCTGGGCCTCAGCGTAGTCCCCCCAGAAACCAACCCCGCGCTCTCCTCCCACGACGAGAGCCGCCCCGAATGCAGGACCCCCGGGGCTCCGCCCCAGCTCCACGTGCTTCAAGTGTCAGCAACCCGGGCACTATGCCGGTGACCCCCGATGTCCCCTGACCCCGAAATCCATCCCCACGGGCCCTCCTCTAGACAGATATCCTCAGTGGCCTTAGAAGAAGAAGAGATAGAAGAACAGGGGGAGTGGGAACCCGCAGCCATGGTCTTAGCCTCCCTGGGGAATAGCGAGATGATCCCAGGAGATTACCTGCCCGACAACACAGAAAAGTACCGCCAAACAGTGAAGGTTAACGGCGCAGCATAGGAGCCCTTCGAGATACAGGAGCCAGCATCACGTCTGTTAGGTACACGCTAGTTCCTGAGTCCATGATCATCCCCCACACCTCCTGTCGGGTGATAGCAGCCGATAACTCTGTCCGCACCTGCAGGATAGCCCAGGTCCCGTTTGAGTGGGAGGGGGTCTTGGGCGATCTGCGGGTCGCAGTTCGCACGGACATGCCCGTAGACTGCCTCCTGGGGAATGACCTAGAGAGTTCCCCGTGGAAAGAAGTAGAGAGAAGGACCCATTTAGCCATGTTAGGACTGCCCCAATGGGCCTGCGTGAGCACCCGGGCCATGACCGCCAGAATGCCCAACCCCGAGAACGAAGAGCCTGAGTCCCCCAGTTCAGCCCCTGATGTACCCGAGGGCGATGAGCACCCTACGGTCCTCGACCAGCCCTCCCTCGAAGAGAGCGCATCCGACGAAGGTCCCCTCGGACCAGCTGTCGAACCAGTTCCGACCCTAGCAGATCTCCCCGAGTTGGCCCAGTGGCGCCAAGAGGGAGGACCGTCCCGAGAGGAGTTCTGCCAAGAGCAGACCTCCTGCCCTGCCCTAGAAGGGCTCCGCCGACAGGCCGCAGCCCAGGCCGCTGGAGACCAGTCCGGCTCCCATTATCTTTACTGGGAAAACGGCCTACTGTACAGCGAACAGAAGACCGCGGAACTAGGATCAGCCCGTGTGCTGGTGGTACCCCTACGTTTCCGCGGACTCCTCCTCAACCTGGCCCACGATGTGCCCCTGGCAGGGCATCTGGGCCAAGATAAGACCTTCCAGCGACTAGTGACCCATTTCTACTGGCCCCACATGCGGGCTGATGTGGAGCGCCACTGCAAGTCCTGCCCCACGTGTCAGGCTAGCAGCAAAAGCGGAGGCAAGCGCAATGCTCCCCCCCAGCCCTTTCCAGTTGTCAGTACCCCCTTTGAGAGGGTGGGGATCGACATCGTCGGATCTCTGGACCCCCGGACCTCCTTAGGCCACCGGTTCATTCTCGTTCTGGTCGATCACGCCACCCGATACCCCGAAGCCATCCCCCTCCGGACCGTGACGGCCCCAGTCGTGGGCTGGACCCTCATGGGAATCTTCTCCCGGGTGGGATTCCCCCGAGAAGTGGTAAGCGATCGAGGAACAAACTTCATATCCCGGTACATGAAGTCCCTCTGGCAACAGTGTGGGGTGTCCTACCGGTTCACCACCCCCTACCATCCCCAGGGCAACGGCCTGGTTGAGCGGTTCAACCGCACCCTGAAAGGGATGATCATGGGTCTTGAGGAGCCCTTGCGACGCAAGTGGGACGTCCTCCTACCCTGCCTCCTGTTCGCCTACCGAGAGGTACCCCAGAAATCCTTGGGGTTTAGCCCTTTCGAGCTGCTCTATGGGCACCCCGTCCGGGGTCCCCTCAGCCTGGTCAAGGAAGGCTGGGAGGCAGCCCCACCGAGCACACCCCCGACGTATTCTCCTACGTCCTGGCCCTCCGGAACCAGACGAGGAAGTTTCGCGAGCTGGCCGAGGCCAACCTGGAGGCCAGCCAAGAGGAGATGAAACGCTGGTACGACCAGAATGCCACTCTGGTCGAGTTTCAACCAGGCCAACAGGTTTGGGTCATGTCCCCAGTGGAACCTTGTGCCTTGCAGGACAAGTGGACTGGACCCTTTAAGGTGATAGAGCGCAAGAGCCAGGTCACCTACCTCGTTGATACGAAATCAGCCAGGAACGCCCTGAAAGTGTTACACGTAAACCGGCTCAAACCCCATTTTGTGCGGTCTGAGTTGGGGTTACTCCTTGCCACCGACGACGGAGAGGAAGAGGAAACGGACCCTCTACCCGACCTCCTGTGTGCAAAGGATCAAGATGGCTCCATAGAGGGAGTGAGTCTCTCCTCCTCCCTCACCCCCTTGCAGCGTGAGGAATGTCGCCACTTGCTGGTACAATTCTCAGACCTCTTCTCCCTCACTCCCGGCGTCACCAGTTGGTGCGTCCACGACGTGGACACCGGGGACAGCCCTCCGGTACGGCACAGGGCCTACCGAGTCCCGGACCGAGTCCGAGCCTGCATCAAGGCTGAGGTCGACAAAATGTTGGACCTAGGAGTGGTGGAAGCCTCTGACAGCCCATGAGCTAGTCCTGTGGTCCTGGTTCTGAAGGCCGCCGCCCCTGGCACCGTTCCTGAGCTAAGGTTCTGCGTAGACTACTGCGGACTCAATGCAGTCACCCGAACCGATGCACACCCCATCCCCCGAGCCGACGAACTGATTGACCGCCTAGGGTCGGCTCAGTACCTTAGTACCTTCGATCTCACCAGTGGCTACTGGCAGATCGGCCTCACAGAGAGGGCCCAAGAAAGGTCTGCTTTCTCCACTCCGGATGGCCACTTCCACTTCCGAGTCATGCCCTTCGGCATGAAAAACGCCCCGCCACCTTCCAGCGACTGGTCAATCAGGTCCTGGCTGGGTTGGAAAGTTTCAGTGCGGCCTACCTAGACGACATTGCGGTGTTCAGTGCTCACTGGGCCGAGCACCTGCACCACCTCTGGGAGGTGTTGGACGCCCTGCGTCGAGCCGGGCTCACCATTAAAGCTAGTAAATGCCAAATAGGACAAAGCTCAGTGGTATACCTAGGGCACCAGGTCGGCAGCGGCCTCGTGGCCCCCCTCCAACCCAAGATAGATGCAATCAATGCCTGGGAGACCCCCACGACCCAGACCGAGGTGCGGGCTTTTCTAGGTCTCACAGGGTACTACCGTAGATTCATCAAGGGGTACGGGAGTATTGTAGGCCCCCTCACCGAGTTGACAGCCAAGGCCAACCCCAAGAAGGTTATCTGGACTCCCGCCTGTCAGAAGGCCTTCGAAGAATTGAAACAAGCCATGTGCACCGCTCCAGTCCTACAGGCCCCCGACTACTCCCGAGAGTTCGTGGTTCAGACCGACGCCTCCGAACACGGCATCGGGCTGTGCTCTCCCAAGTGGACGACAAGGGGATGGATCATCCGGTAGCCTTTATCAGCCGGAGGCTACTACCCCGGGAGCAGAGATGGAGCACCATCGAGCGAGAGGCCTTCGCAGTAGTCTGGGCCTTGAAGAAACTGAGGCCCTACCTGTTCGGGACCCACTTCCGGGTCCAGACCGACCACCGTCCTCTCTGATGGCTCATGCAAATGAGAGGAGAGAACCCTAAACTGCTACGCTGGTCCATCTCCCTCCAAGGGATGGATTTTACTGTGGAACACAGGCCTGGTGCCGACCACGCCAACGCGGACGGCCTGTCCCGCTTCTTCCGCCTCAGCGAGGAGAACCCCCAAGAGGATGGGTAGTCCTCCTCGTCTTTCAGCTGGAGGGGACGCATGTCGGACCTGGCCTCGTGGCGTGGTCCTCGCTGATCTCCGCAGCTCCGGATCTACGGGTGGAACTGATTCCCGTCCACCCAGAACTATACCTACACTGGACCTGAGACGATCCCCCGACCGCGTGCCTGCACCCGGGCACGCAACCATCGGACTCCATGTTTGGCCACCCCGGCCGGCCGCCTTCTTCCCTTTCGGCAGCCCTGACCTCTCCTGGCTGCCGCTAAGCCTGTGCGTCCGGCGCGCCCAGATCCACCCGGGGGGTGAACGACTCACCAAGTACCCGAAACCAAGACTTCCATCACACCTCCGGCCCCCTTCCGAGGAACTGGTTTCCCTCACACCTCTGAACTATCCCTGGGGGCTGGTTTCGATGGCACCTTGGGCCTCCTGGTGAGTTGGCTCCAGGCCCTGATGGGCGTCTGGGATTCCATGGGCGCATGGTCCAAAGCATCAAAGAACCAACCGCCCAGACGATCAGGCGCCTGGCCCTCGGACCTCCGGCCTCCTGCCTATGAGGGTCCGGACATCAAAGAGCTCGACGACTATAAGACAGCCTGCCTTCCACCTAATCGGGAGTTGTATCTTGGATAAGAAAGCCCTGCTGATCTGATCGCGGCTGACTTCGAGGAGAACAGACTCTGACCCACCGAGCCCTGCTGACGTCGTCGCGGCTCACCCCAGAAACCTACGGAACTGGACCATCGGAGCCTGCTGACGCTGTCGCGGCTCCCCCTTGAAGCACAAGACCTGAACATCGGAGCCCTGCTGACGCTGTCGCGGCTCCATCTACTTGCGAGTACGACGGAGTACTCCTGCCCAAGCCCTGCTGACCTTGTCGCGGCTTGACGAACCCTCTGGTCCGGCTGGACCATCGACGCTACCCTCACGAACAACTTTATCCAGAAGTGAGTAGGACAGCAAGTCCCATCGCCAGCCCTCGTACCCCCCAGTTCGAGGATTGTGAACTGTGCGCAGGGTGCGGACCGTGCCAGCTGGCCTCCTAAGACTGCCCCGCTTTCCCGACCCCTCGTTACGAGACTTTTGCGATCCCTCGATCGCTGTGTATTGCTCTTTACTTTAATCTTGATAAAGTCTTTCTTGATAAAGAATCACGGTGTGGTGTCTGCTCATAAGTGTGGTGTGTCGACAGTGTGTACGATCAGTCCTCCCCGGTGGGGACTCCCCCCTCGATAAGACTCGGCATTAATTGTGGGAGAGGGGGTTCCAGGGGATTAGGAGAGTCTACTTGACCCCTGGGATCACCGCCTTCCAACATTTCTGTAATCACTCCAACTAACATATCCCCTTTAATTTATATCCTGCCCAGCTGGGTCTGAATGAAATGAATCACGGGAGTTGGAGTCCCTGTTTAACCCTCATGGGTCCAGAAACACAGAACATGTTGGAATTTAAACAGCAAACTTTTCTTTTATTTAGCATTACTTGCACAAACACGGAAAGTTGTTCCAAGAGTAAAGCGCAGCTTGTAGTTCCAATGCATCATTCAAAGTATGAATGTACAGGATTTGCACAGATTCCTGCAAAGGTGCTCTCCCCGACCTGGCAGGCCTTTTGACCTGGCAGGCCGTCTTTTATACAGTTTCACAAGTTGCCTTTTTAGAGTGCACTCCCAACAAGCCTTTCAGAAGCACAGGAACAGCCTTCGTGAAGCACAAATAAAATAATAGTCACATGCCTTGCCTGACGCGTTTCAGAGTAAACAACCCTTTCAAAAATCCTGTACATTCAGACTTTGAATGATGCATTGGAACTACAAGCTGCGCTTTACTCTTGGAACAACTTTCCGTGTTTGTGCAAGTAATGCTAAATAAAAGAAAAGTATGCTGTTTAAATTCCAACATGTTCTGTGTTTCTGGACCCACGAGGGTTAAACAGGGACTCCAACTCCCATGATTCATTTCATTCAGGCCCAGCTGGGCAGGATATAAATTAAAGGGGATATGTTAGTTGGAGTGATTACAGAAAGAACATGGTTTGGCATGCTGCCTCTGAGGAAAGGGTTGTTTACTCTGAAACGCATCAGGCAAGGCATGTGACTATTAATTTATTTGTGCTTCACGAAGGCTGTTCCTGTGCTTCTGAAAGGCTTGTTGTGAGTGCACTCTAAAAAGGCAACTTGTATAACTGTATAAAAGACGGCCTGCCAGGTCGGGGAGAGCACCTTTGCAGGAATCTGTGCAAATCCTGTACATTCAGACTTTGAATGATGCATTGGAACTACAAGCTGCGCTTTACTCTTGGAACAACTTTCCGTGTTTGTGCAAGTAATGCTAAATAAAAGAAAAGTATGCTGTTTAAATTCCAACATGTTCTGTGTTTCTGGACCCGCAAGGGTTAAACAGGGACTCCAACTCCTGTGATTCATTTCATTCAGGCCCAGCTGGGCAGGATATAAATTAAAGGGGATATGTTAGTTGGAGTGATTACAGAAAGAACATGGTTTGGCATGCTGCCTCTGAGGAAAGGGTTGTTTACTCTGAAACACGTCAGGCAAGGCATGTGACTATTAATTTATTTGTGCTTCACGAAGGCTGTTCCTGTGCTTCTGAAAGGCTTGTTGGGAGTGCACTATAAAAAGGCAACTTGTGAAACTGTATATATATATATATATATATATATATATATATATATATATATATATATATATATATATATATATATATATATATATATATATATATATATATATATATATATATATATATATATATATATATATATATATATATATCCAACCACGAAGTTTGACTGTCGAGGGAGACGCCACATCACAGGTAAGTTTTAGCCAAATGTGTTTCTTTTTGGAAGCAGCAGCATGAGCATATCTTTGTCCACAAAAATCAACAGCCAGTCCAAACTCGTTTCGTATTACACTTCATCAGGGGCTCAAGCCTTTGAAGGAAACAGCATGGCAAGATTGGTGGCAACTTAATATCTTCCAAACACCCCACCTCAGTGGGCGTGGCCCTCGCAAGGGCTTGTTGGTACTTGTAGTGCCTTCCGTTTTACTCCAGTGAGCAGCATGCTGTAGTCCTTCACAATTAAACTTGATGTTATCACAGTGGATTGTGATATCAGTAGACAGTTCACATCCACCACGGAAAACACTTCAATAAATGCACCCGTGCCATGTGCAAGTCCGCCGATTGACCGAATCGCTGGAGTGCTTCAACAGCAACACGGCGTCCACCGCGGCTCAAAGATGTGCTCATGCTGCTGCTTCCAACAATAAACACATTTGGCTAAAACTTACCTGTGAGGTGGAGTCTCCCTCAACAGGTAAACTTCGTGGTTGGATGTTAGCGGCTGGCCTGAGCCGCGGTGGACAACTAAACAAAGTTTAGTTTAGTTTAAATCCGTATTTGTAAAGCGCAAACAACTCACCCTTACGGGTCCCAAGTCGCTAGGGGCCACCATGGAAATTAAGTGAGCTATTGCCCAGAGT
The DNA here is from genome assembly GCF_964263255.1 of Lissotriton vulgaris. NCBI lineage: Eukaryota > Metazoa > Chordata > Amphibia > Caudata > Salamandridae > Lissotriton > Lissotriton vulgaris. The sequence continues at coordinate 1,086,456,354 of NC_141695.1, read as the reverse complement.
CACATGGTGCTGAGCTGAGCTGCCGCCAGAGCCAGTAATCGAACTGTGAACTCTGTGCTCCGAAGTCAGCTGCCCTGGCTGCTGCACCACACCTCTCCACTATATAGCGCGGCGCTCGCGGATTTGCAGAGGAAGTTGTTATGGTGGGCTAGTCTGAAAGAGCAGTTTTCAAGGCCTTTCTGAATTTAAGGTGGTCTGGGCATTGCCTTAAGACAATTGGAAGTTGGTTCCAAATGAATGGTGCTTAACCCTTCGATGCTCATGACGAGCTCAGCTCGTCATGTGGCACGGTTGAGCTGTGCTTATGACGAGCTGAGCTCGTCATGAACAATGGGAAAGCTTACAAAGCAGCACAGGAGGGTAAAACCCATAGCAGCCAAGGTGTTAATATGAAAAGGCTTTTCCTCCTGTTTGTGCTTTTTTGATCCTGGGGATTTTGAGCAGAGATTTTGAGCCTGATCGTAGGTCCCTTTGGGGGATATACTGATGGAGCCTGACCGCCAAACAGGAGGGTCCATTTCCCCATATTGCCTTGTGTGTCAGGCAACAGATCTTAAGCTTCACGCGTTTTCGCACCAGTAACCAGTGTATTTGGTGTAGAAGAGTGAGTGAAGCTGATCTGTGAGGGGATCACTGACATAATATCGATTACACTAATATAGAATTACACAAATATCGAGGATAAAATATTGAATACACAAATATCGAATTCCGATCTACAAACAGGTAAGTACAAAAATATCAAATCAAAAATATCATTTAAAAAAATATAGTCAAAATATTTAATTTTTGTAAATGTCTTAAAAATAATTTTAACTTAATGAAATATTAAAAATAATTAACTAAAATATACTTAAAAATACTTGAATAACCTTAAAATTATAAAAAAATTAATTTAAGTTATAAAAAACATACAATTTTATTTTTCAAAACATATATATATATTAACATAATATTAATAAAAAAAATTACAATATTTTTACCGTAGGATAGCGGGAGGGTAAAATTTACTATTACCACTCCAGTGAGTACAACAGTAGGGAAAGCTTTGGATAGCATAGGGGTAAAAATTACTATTCCCACTCCAGTGAGTGCAACAGTAGGGAAAGCGTTGGATAGCGTAGGGGTAAAAATGACTATTCCCACTCCAGTGAGTGCAACAGTAGGGAAAGCGTTGAATAGCGTTGGGGAAAATATTACTATGCCCACTCCAGAGAGTGCAACATTAGGTAAACCTTTGGATAGCGCAGGGGTAAAAATTACTATTCCCACTCCAGAGAGTGCAACAGTAGGAAAAACGTTGGATAGCGTAGGGGTAGAAATTACTATTCACACTCCAGTGAGTGCAACAGAGGGGAAAGCATTGGATAGCATAGGGGTAAAAATTACTATTCCCACTCCAGTGAGTGCAACAGTAGGGAAAGCATTGGATAGCGTAGGAGTAAAAATTACTATTCGTACTCCAGAGAGTGCAAAAGTACGGAAAGCGTTGGATAGCGTAGGGGTAAAAATGAGTATTCCCACTCCAGAGAGTGCAACAGTAGGGAAAGCGTTGGATAGCGTAGGGGTAAAAATTACTATTCCCCCTCCAGTGAGTGCAACAGTAGGGAAAGCATTGGACAGCGTAGGGGTAAAAATTACTATTCCCACTCCAGAGAGTGCAACAGTAGAGAAAGCGTTGGATAGCGTAGGGGAAAAAATTACGATTCCCACTCCAGTGAGTGCAACAGTAGGGAAAGCGTTGGTTAGCGTAGGGGTAAAAATTACTATTCCCACTCCAGAGAGTGCAACAGTAGGGAAAGCGTTGGATAGCGTAGGGATAGCAATTACTATTCACACTCCAGTGAGTGCAACAGTAGGGAAAGTAAATACTTCATATATTATTAAAATATATATATATATATAGTAATACCAATAAGAAATTAATTAAAAGTAATTACCAATTTAATATAATATAATATTTAATCAATTAAAAATACAAATTAAATATTAAAATGAATTACCTATTAATACAAATTAATTAGCAATTAACAATTAATTAATTAGGAATTAAAATTAATTAACAATTAATTCAAAATAAATACCTATAAATAAATTAAAATATTTAATTAATGACAAGTAAATTACTTCCCACCCTATTCCCCTATAATCCCACAACCCGCTACGGGAAATAAATTTATAAAGTTAACATAATTATCAATTAATCAATAAATAAAATGTATTACCAATTACAATTTAATTAATTACCAATTAAAAATGAATTAACGATTAATTCAAGATAAATACCAATAAATATATTAAAGTATTTAATTAATTATAATTAAATTACTTCCCACCCTATTCCCCTAGAAGCTTCCTACTGCATGCAGCCAAGGATTGGAATCGACTCCCACTTGCTATCAAAAACAGTAGCTCTCTGTTGTCCTTTAGGAAATCCGTAAAAACCTGGTGGTTCGTATCCTGTTAAATTATGACTCCCATCACTGCAATAGTTCATACGTTTCTCTAGTGCCAAGACGTCCAAGGGCATACGCGCGCTTTACAAAAAGCACAAATCAAATCAAATCAAATAAACCCACAACCCGCTACAGAATTAAATTACGCAAAAATTAAATAACATAAAATTCATTACTTAAAATAAATTATAAAATAAATATACACTTTTCACACATATACTAACATACAAAACACTTTAAACAATTTGATATTATTAAAAATTCGATATATTTAATACCTATATTATATACTTCGATATTATGACTTTCTATATTTATGAAATTCGATATTAAATTACTTACCTTAAATTCGATTTTTTTGTTGAATATATTCTGCCCATTCGATATTTTGCCCATTCTATATTTTGAAGTCGATATTTATGTAAGTCGATATTTTTAACTCGATATTTTATGTAGTTAACCTGTGAGGGCCATATAAAACTAAACGTGCTGCTGTATTTTGTACCATCTGAAGGCGGTTTAGAGAAGACTCGTTGGCTGCGATCAGTAAAGCAATACAATAATCCCATTTACTCAGCATCAGGGTTTGGATCAGGGTCTTTCGCAGGGGATCGGGGAGATAGGGAAAAAATCTTCTCAGCAGGCCCAGCGCATGAAAGTATGCGCCAACAGTATGGGTTACATGTTCTTTCATTATTAGAGTCTGTTCAAGACGCACCCCTAAGTTCTTTGCCGTTGTTTTTGGAGACAGGCGGTTCCCAATTCTTTAGGCCACCATTCTGGAGTCCATAGTAGTGGGGCTTTTCTGAACAGCATAACTTCAGTCTTTCTGCCATTCAGCTGTAGGAAGTTGTTTCTCATCCATTGTAAGATGGCCAGCATGCCGGAAGAGAAGGAGGATTGGGCTGTCTGGGATGTCTTGTTGAAGGAGAAGGTAAGTTGGGTGCCATCTGCATAGGATATTGGGACGACCCCATAGTTCCTCAGTAGAGCCGCCAAGGGAGCAATGTAAATATTAAACGTGGTTGGGCTTAGACATGAGCCTTGGGGTTCTCCCTTGGTCAGTTCTTTCGATTTTATCGGTATGGGCCCAAGTTAATGGTCTGGGTATGATTAGAGAGAAAACTAGTCAACCATCGCAGTGCCACTCCCCCAATCCCGGCTTTCCTTAGTCTCATGAGCATAGTCTGGTGTTCAACAGTGTCGAATGCGGTGGTAAGATCTAATAACACCAGTAGGGCAGGTTGGCCCTGATCTAGTACAAGCCTGATGTTATTGGTAATTGCCACCAGGGCAGTTTCTGTGCTATGTTTGGGCCGGAAGCCTGATTGAGATGGATCCAGGTAGCCGGCCTATTCGATGGGGTCAGATAGATGAATGTTGACATGTTTTCCAGAACTTTGCTCGGATATGGTAAGAGGGAGATAGGGCGGAGGTTAGAGAGATCTTCCATGGAAGCTCTGAAGTTTTTTCCGATTGGGATGACCTGAGCCGCCTTCCATGTTAAGGGTAGGTGGCCTTCCTTCAGAGATTGGTTTAATAGAGAGCAGATGGGATCTGATAGTATTTTTGCGAGGGAGGCTGAAATGCTTGCAAGTAGAACATCGAGAGGGGAGCCAGATTTTACATTACACATTAGTGTTTCAGTCTCTTCCTGCGATAAGAGAGGGAAATTCATGCTAGGAGGAGATCCTGTTATGATGTCTGCCGGCGGAGGACAGCTGGTCGCAGCAATCTTATTATAAATGGTGTCTATTTTCTATATGAAGAAAGCACTTATTTTATCACAGAGTGATTGAGAAAAACTTTCTTCCAATTCGCAGGCTTTGGGGCCGGTAAAAGCTTTCAGAATTTGGTACAGGGCTTTAGGGGTGTTTTCAGCTTGGCTAACTTGTTGTGCTATATGGGTTTTCAGAATATGTGTTATGCTTTTGTGATAGAGGGAGAGAACTGACCTGTATTTTTCTTTGTCTTCTTTAAGATGGGTTCGGCGCCATCTTCTTTATACGAACATGTATTAATATACCAAATTAAACTTTTACTGTAACGAGGAAGACAACGCAATGCAACAAAAAACACGTATGTTAACATTTAGAAAGCTGGAAGTTTGGTACAAACTTTTCGTATTGCACTTCATTGGGAGTTGGCATTTATCTCAAAATCAGCGCCTCACTCAATCAAATACTCTGCTGAGCAAGGCAGCGAGGTTGCTTGCAATACTCAATGGCGTCTTTTGAATTTGTTCTGAGAGTAGTCAATATTCTCATCAGTAGTTTCTTCTTTTCATCTTTCAAACGCTCCTTTGCGGCATTTGTTTAGAGCACGGCGCTCTTCAATTCCCTCAGAATACTTGATTTTGGATATACAGTAAGTACTTCTCCAAGTGTGCCTAATCTTAGCATGTACCATCTGTTCTTGTTATGTTGTGCTTTCTTCTATTAAATACATATTGCTTTAAGGCTCGCGTTAGAGCGTGCCACCATGTGGAATGTTTATTACTGCTTCTTGCATTCTTGTTCCATGTAAGGTGAGTTGAAGCTTCCCTCTGCCGATGTCAGCTGTGCTTCCTGGCTCCACCTGTTTTATGCTTTATCACAATAAACCTTGTGAGATACTATTGCCTCCTGCTCTACTTTACAATTGGCGACGATCGGGATCGACACCCGCAACTTCAAACCTCGGATTTAATAATTTTTTTTTTTTACGCTTTTCATCATTACAAAGGAGGAAAAAAATAAAAACAGAATTGCTTTGCAAAGGATGTAATTTTGTTCTACTATCTCCTGAGCCATCTACACTTCAACAGAAGAGATTCGAGATTTGGTTCGTATATTTTACTTTACCTTGAGGAGTATTACTAACTTGCAGGCTCCGGTTGGTCGCGCATGCCGGCATTTTTCAATCGTGTAGCCGGGTTCCATGCACCATCTACTACTACTAAATCCATCTACTAAATGAAACCAGAGCAAAAGAAAAGAATACTCCTGCATTCGCTAGGTCCTAAAGGATTAAAAACATACTCACGTATGCAAAAGTTAGCAGATGCTGATTCAAGTGAATTTGATAATGCCATTGCTGATATGGATAGATACTTCGCACCTAAAGTGTGTATAGGTGTTGTGAGACACAAATTCTTCCAAAGGAAACAAAAAAAGGATGAAGTAGTAGATGAGTGGGTGGATGACCTCAAAAAACTGGCTATTGATTGCAAATTTGGTGATTTACACGACGAACTTATTCGAGATCAGCTGGTAATGCACAATGACAATTCTCCTATTCAAGATCGCCTTTGGGTTAATGGTGATGCACCTCTCGATGATGTACTCGCAATAATGAGGAAATCAGAGATGTCGGGAAGGTGTGCTACTGTGATTAAAGACACTGTTAAAGATTCTGACAAAGCGTCATCAGCTGTCTTCAAAATCCAAGGAACACCAAAATATCAGAACAAGCAATCTTATAACAAAGGATTTAATCAACCTTACAAGAACCAAGGAGTAGACAACAAGTTGGAGGACAAAAAATGTTATCGTTGTGGTAGCAAAGAACATATGGCTTACTACAAGTCATGTCCTGCCTTACGGAAAAAGTGTGGTGTTTGTGGTCTCGTAGGCCATTTCAGCAAAATGTGCCGTAGGCGTACTAATGTCAAATGTATTTGGAATGAGGATGAGTGCGTTGATGGTAGCAGTGATGATGAAAGTGGTTGTGTTAAAAATATAAGGGGGAATTACATGTTGAACATTACTGAAGAAGGGAATTATATGTTAAACCTTACGGATGAAGCAATGGTGGGCAAACCTATTTGTGAAGTCTCATTTGGAGGCGTTAAAGTTAAGGTGTACGCAGACTCAGGGTCCCCATATACGATTATCAACGAGGAGATATGGAAAAAGAATTTTACACAGAAAATAGGGGATAAATTAAATACCTCAGATGTTAGTCCAGTAAGTTATACTGGTGGTAAAATTGAACTTTTAGGGTTCAGATGGCTAACCTTTATATTTAAAGGCAGAATGGCCAGAGGCAAATTGTACATTGCAACGAAAGGCCCTTCTGTTCTGGGGTGGTATGACCAAAAAAGTCTCCATATCATTTTGGATCCGAATAGTAAAGAGAAGGTGCTAGTTGTGGATGAAGGCAGCAAATTGGAAGATATTTTAAAGCATAAATTCACCAACGTTGTAAGTGGTCAACTGGGCAAGCTCAGGGGCTTTGAGCATAAAATTATGCTCAAACACAATGCACAGCCTAAAGTACATAAAGTTAGGCCTATTCCTCTTTTGATAAGGGAGGAAGTCAAGAAGGAAATTCAGGGTCTTTTAGCCAAAGGTGTCATTGAGGAGGTAGACTCTTCAGAGTGGATTAGTCCAATAGTCGTAGCGAGGAAACCCAACGGGAAAATCCGTTTGTGTATTGATTTACGCCATCTAAATCAAAATATTGTGATCGAACGTTTTCCTTTGCCCAAAATAAACGAAATGGTTTCTTCCTTAAGGGGAGCGACTTGGTTTTCCACAGTGGACCTTTCCGCTGCATACCACCAGGTAGTTTTAGATCCTGAATCTAGGCACCTAACAGCCTTTATCACACCATTTGGCTGCTTTCAATTTATAAGGATGCCATTCGGCCTTGCATCAGCCGCGGCTGTTTTCCAACGCCTAATGCACAGATTGTTTGGTGACATGAATGGAATTAGTTTCTTTCAAGATGATATTCTAATTGCTGGCAATGATAAAGAGGATCATGACACCAAGCTGTGGGAAGTTTTCACCACACTTAGTTCTGCTGGTTTGACTGTTGAACTGTCTAAGTGCAAATTTGGGGAAAGAAATGTCTCATACCTAGGTCATATAATTAGTGAAGAGGGCGTCAGACCAAAAACTTCACTAATAGAATGTATTGTCAACTCACCTGCACCTGATTCCAAGGAAGGAATCAAATCCTTTTTGGGGATGGCTGAATATTGTGCCAAATTCATCAAAGGTTTTGCCTCAAAGGTACACAACATCAGATCCCTTTTGAAGAAAAATGTAAAATTTGAATGGTCAAAAGAGTGTGAGAATGAGTTTGTGGAAATTAAGCGAGATTTACAAAAAGTAAATGCCTTGTCTAGCTTTGACCCTAATCTAGATTGTTATCTTACAACGGATGCAAGTGACAAGGGTCTGGGCGCGGTCTTATCACAATTTGATGAGAAGGGTAAAGACAAAATAATTTTGTTTGCATCCAGAGCTCTGTCACCTGCTGAGAGCAGGTACCCGATTATTGAAAGAGAAGCCTTGGCTTGCGCTTGGGCTTTAGAACATTTTCGTGCATTTGTTTGGGGGAAAATGGTTCACATTAGGACTGATCATAAACCGTTGGTCCACATTTTATCCACTGAGGGCACAGCTACTGCTTCTGCCAGGTTGGCAAGGATCTCTATGCGGATGAAGGAATACATTTACATGATCACATATGTACCTGGTAAAGACAATGTGGTTGCTGATTGTTTGTCTAGACTACCTTCCCCTTTGGAAGAGTGCGTTGATGATCCTTGGGGAAACGTCGGTATAGCATTCATTCATGATTCTGGGTTTCCAGCCATTAGCAGGGAGGATTGGTTAGGAGAGCACAGGGCGGACAAGGACTTGGTAGAAGTTTCAGAGTTTATTTGTCATGGCTGGCCGAAAGAGAGATTTTTGTCAGGCTCTGTGAAACCATTTTGGGAGGTACGTTCTGAATTGTCTTTGGATAAGGAGGTTCTGATGAGGGGGGACAGGATTGTTCCACCTTCTGGGCTGAGGAAAAAAGTTTTGGAGTTGTGTCACGAGGGACATTTCGGTATTGTAAGGACTAAGCTAGCGGTTAAAAAAGTGTTTTGGTGGCCCAAAGTTGACAGTGAGGTGGAAACCTTTGTCAAAGGTTGCTCTGTTTGTAATTCTGCGGACAAGTCCTTGAGGACTCTTAGACCAGCTATGAGTGAGGGACTCATTCCTAACATGCCTTGGGAAACCATCGCAGTAGATATTTTTGGCCCTGTGGGTGACCAAAAGGAATACGGGCTGGTTGCCATTGATCTATTTACCAAGTGGCCCGTAGTTAAGTTTGTGGACAGTGTAGATACCCAGACCGTGTTAAAGTTTTTGGATAAAATTTTTATTGTGGAAGGTCTACCTGTTAATATCCTAACGGACAATGGTGTACAGTTCTTGTCCAAAGTTGCCCAAAACTATTTCGCAAAATGTGGTATCACACACAAAACGACCTCTTTGTACAATCCCAGTGGGAATGGAACTGTTGAGCGTTTCAATAGAGTCATTAAAGGGATTTTGCAAGCTGCAAATTACAAAGGTTTAGATTGGAAACTGGAAATACAAAAAGCTGTATGGTCTTACAAGGTAACCTTAAATAACTGCACAGGATTTTCCCCTTTTGTGATGATGCGGGGTAGATTACCTAGGTGTAAATTCAACCCTGGTTGGGTTTTCAAGGATAACGTCAAACAGTGGTCACCTATTGAAGTCAAGAAAAGTTTGGAATTGGTACATGACAAGAGTAAGGCCTATTATGATCAGCGCCATGGTGTGAAAAACATTATTATAAAAACTGGTGATTGGGTCAGGATTAAGAAACCATACAGGGTTTCAAAGGGGGAGAACAAATTTGATTCGCCCAAACAGGTTCTGGAAGTTCTTAGAAACTCAGTCAAGTTAAGTGACGGGAAGGTTTGGAACCTGAAAGACGTGGCTTTGGATATTTGTCCAAACCATGAGGCAGAGGATGTTGTAGGAGACAAACCTTCTGATTTCGATTGGGTTGAGGATTACTTCCAAGGCAGCAATCTGCAGTCGCAACTTGCACCTAATGGTTCTTCTCCTCAATTAAGGGAGGGGGATGGGGTAAACCCTGTTTCTCGCGATTGTCAGACATCTAACTCACTTGATACCGGTCATGTACATGATGACATGCCGTCCCTTCCCTCTGCTACTTCTCCTAATGTTAGTAATGATGCTGTTCCTGCACCCACACTACCTACAGTTAAGGTTTCAAATAGAACACGAGTGTTGCCTTGTTGGCTTAAGGATTATGTTAAGTAATTCATTTAGTGATTCATTATTTCCCTCCTTATCCCTTCCTTCCTTCCCTCGTTCCTTGCCTTCCTTCGTTGTTCCCTTTCGCCTTTATGTGACGGGGGGGGATGTGTTATGTTGTGCTTTCTTCTATTAAATACATATTGCTTTAAGGCTCGCGTTAGAGCGTGCCACCATGTGGAATGTTTATTACTGCTTCTTGCATTCTTGTTCCATGTAAGGTGAGTTGAAGCTTCCCTCTGCCGATGTCAGCTGTGCTTCCTGGCTCCACCTGTTTTATGCTTTATCACAATAAACCTTGTGAGATACTATTGCCTCCTGCTCTACTTTACAGTTCTGTTAATAAATTAGATGTTTATAACAAAGTGGATAATCCGCTGCTAAAAGGGAATGTGTCTGGAAATGAATATGTGGGGGGAGGGGAAGGGTAGCCGTGTGTGTTTGTGTTTGTTCTTGTGTATTTAATAAAAATGTACAACAGGATGTGGGTGTTCTTTCCTTAAGACATTTTAAGAAATGCTATCTAGACTTTCAGTATTGTGTGCTATAGGCCAATGCCATTGGTGAAAACGAGATGGAATGTAAAGGGGTCTCCCACAAACAAAAATGTTAGAAATGTTTTGCCAAATGGTGCGTCCTATAACACACAGAGTGCGCCACATTAGTCAACGTAGGGTATAATTTAAATAAAACTGTAGTCAGAGGTCTGTATCCCCAAAAAACAAGTCTTGGGAAAACCATTGTCAATGAGTCATTTAGAAGTGAACCAGGATAAAATAGTTAATTACATTTGAGTGGGGTTCAAATGCAGCTCACCAGAAATCCCCAAAACAGATGTCAATACCATACAACAATGCAGAACCATGGTAGCACAAAACCCCCAAATGGACATCTAACTCTGATGTTAGAATATAGATACCTCCTATAATCAGCAGAAGTTAACAGATTCACATTTCTATTCATACATTTACCATTCTCTTATCACCTATAATAAGAGCTGGTTCCACATGCATTACTTTTTGCTTAAAGTACTTGAAATTGTGACCTTAGGTTGCACACAAACGACACTGGGTGCACCAGTACACAGCGCGATCTTACCAGTTCGTCCCTATTCGTGACAAAACCACAATGGATACTGCAGGAAGCCAAACATATTATTGCCAGATCGACACATTATTCTGCAGTGAGACTAATACCCGACCAATTAATTTGTTACCACTTTTTCTATTATAGTTCAGGGATGCACTTATTTACGAACATCCCACGGTGCCACGGAAATGCACATTGCTTACCTGCACATCCAGAAGCGCAGCTGTAACACGTTTCTGCTAGGTTTCTATAGGGATGCAGTAATGTACATACTTGTTCAGCTTAAGCAATAAAGCAGTAATGTGCAGATTACCTCAGGCTTAATAATGTCCTGCATTAACTCATGTTTGACCATCTCCTACATTGTTGCAGTATTGCACATACAGACCTGCATTAAGCACAAATGTGTCTACTTTCTACGATGCTGTACTAATAAACATATGTTCCAAGTTATTTCGCCTACTACATCATTGCTCAGGATGAAGTTTCCAAAGTGATGAAGCAAATCCATATCTTTCTCTGGGTCCCTCATTGATACACTAATGTAGTATCCGGCTGGATACATTCTAGTGGTCATCTCGTGATGTAATACACTTTACACCCACCCACCACAGCCGTCACCAGTCAGGTGACCCTGTTAATAAAAGGGGCCAGGCGCAATTGCCCTGGCCCAGTTGTAGTACTGTACCAACGATGTCTGTGTCATGATTGTAAAACACACAAGATGATGGACGGAATGTTGCACAATGGCAAAACATTCACCCCCAGTCACAGATCTGGGTTTAATCCATCATTATTTTGCTCACCAAGCCACCCCAGTTCAGACATAGCCATATGCAAATCAGCCTTGACCCTGTGCCTCATGGAAACAGTCCAGGCTGAACTGACAAGCCATGTCTTCCCTGGACCGGAATCAAGCATCCTAGGACTGGTTACTGGCCATCAGCCATCTTCAGCCAGGATAGCTTGACTGGTGTAGTGAGCACGGGACCCACGTCTGGGCATACCCTTCCCACATAGGATGAACAGCAAAACACACAAGATGATGGACGGAATGTTGCACAATGGCAAAACATTCACCCCCAGTCACAGATCTGGGTTTAATCCATCATTATTTTGCTCACGAAGCCACCCCAGTTCAGACATGGCCATATGCAAATCAGCCTTGACCCTGTGGCTCATGGGAACAGTCCAGGACGAACTGCCAAGCCATGTCTTCCCTGAACCAGAATCAAGCATCCTAGGACCGGTTTCTGGCTATCAGCCGTCTTCAGCCAGGATAGCTTGACTCCAGTGGCGTAGTGAGCACGGGACCCACGTCTCGGCATACCTTTCCCACATAGGGTGAACAGCAAAACACACAAAATGATGGATGGAATGTTGCACAATGGCAAAACATTCACCCCCAGTAACAGATCTGGGTTTAATCCATCGTTATTTTGCTCATCAAGCCACCCCATTTCAGACATGGCTATAACAGAAATCAGGGAAAACTAGGGGGGTCTAAATGGGTTGGTTTATTGACCATTACACCTCACAACCCGAACCATACTATCAATAATCAAAAAAGAGGTGTATAGTCATGAAAAAGTGTGCTGTTCTGTAAACACGTAACAAGCAAGGGCGTGGATAGAAGAAATTACACTAGGCTGAAGAAACTCCCATCAGCCCACCATTGTGGCGGAATCTCATCATGTGGGATACGGATGGTAAATCCAGATCTCGCCCAATCCCATCTAATGATGGTGCAGAGATGGATGACCGAGGTAACCTTCTAGCCACAGTGTATTTCGAATGGTGCTGATAGTTGTGCAGTGCTCAGTGAAAAAAGTGTGTGAAGTTAGAATTAACTACTAGTACAGAAAATATATTGATTAGGAACTGTGCTAGTGTTAAGATTAAAATACGCCTAATAGTTTGAAAATATAACAATGTATTGGCGCTGTGCAGTGTGGTCAACATGTTTCAGCTTTACGGAGTAAGAGTCTCCAGCTTTCTTCAGGACCGTGATGGAAAGAAGCTACTGCAGAGTGAACAATTTTACAGTGTCAATGCAAACAATATACATACTCCTACTTGAAACTTGGAGCCCCAATATTAGCTGGTGGAAAGTGAGATAACTCGTCCTATTCCCAGCGTTTTGTGGGAAGTAGCCTCACCTCACCCGGCACCCGCTCGGGAAAATGAGGCCCCGCTCTGTCCGACCGGTTTCTGACTATCAGCCGTCTTCAGCCAGGATAACTTGACTCCAGTGGCGTAGTGAGCACGGGACCCACGTCTGGGCATACCCTTCTCACATAGAGTGAACAGCAAAACACACAAGATGATGGACGGAATGTTGCACAATGGCATAACATTCACCCGAAGTCACAGATCTGGGTTTAATCCATCGTTATTTTGCTCACCAAGCCACCCCAGTTCAGACATGGCCCTATGCAAATCAGCCTTGACCCTGTGCCTCATGGGAACAGTCCAGGCCGAACTGACAAGCCATGTCTTCCCTGGACCGGAATCAAGCATCCTAGGACCGGTGTCTGGCTATCAGCCGTCTTCAGTCAGGATAGCTTGACTCCAGTGGCGTAGTGAGCACGGGACCCACGTCTGGGCATACCCTTCGCACATAGGGTGAACAGCAAAACACACAAGAAGATGGACGGAATGTTGCACAATGGCATAACATTCACCCCCAGTCTCAGATCTGGGTTTCATCCATCATTATTTTGCTCACCAAGCCACCCCAGTTCAGACATGGCCATATGCAAATCAGCCTTGACCCTGTGCCTCATGGGAACAGTCCAGGCCGAACTGCCAAGCCATGTCTTCCCTGGACCGGAATCAAGCATCCTAGGACCAGTTTCTGACTATCAGCCGTCTACAACGAATGAGAACTGAACCTTCTCGCACACAAAGTTTTGAATTAAGGGTGAGATACTACAAACAAGTGGTTAGGTGCTACCTGGGTTCCTCCTTCTGAGTCTTGGAGGTTGAAGTAATGCTTATGATAGCGCTATTCCAGTCGGGAATGGCGACCCCAGACGCACACTGGATCGAAAAATTTCTTTGAACTTGGTATATTTTCAAAATAAAGTTTTATTTAGAGCATTGCATTTTCCTTAATGTAATACTTAGTTCTTCACATGATTTATGAATCAAAATTATAATTGGCCAAATGCATTTCGGGCAATGCTGCCCTTCATCAGGGGCATTGATTTGCTACAAAAAGATGAAACACGACTGTCATATATTCGAAATCAATTGCATGCGAGTATCATAATAGTGCTGATTGCGTGTTATTAAACCTATACACGAACATGTGTAAATTACTTTCATCAGTATCCACAAACATCATTGTTAACTCTGTACATAAACATAAATGCGCAATCTTTATAAATGTACACAAAGCATTACCAATCATGTATAATGTGCGGCAACACAAATCATCAAAATCCATAAAATAACTCGGTCTAGTGCATGTAATAATGAGATTATTTAAAAGAAGCATGTGTCCTACGAAAAGTGAATCAGAAAGTAAATGAGCAGGATTAAATGAGCATTGAACATACCTTCCAAGTTTATGGAAATATTTTGCCAATGTATTAAATCGATGCGTTTAAGCCCAAGACAGCTAACCTATGGTAAATGAAAATTTTAAAAAAAACACTCAATGTTATGCGTACCAAAGACGGTGTGTCTCGACCAAAAGTCAGGTAGTGTAGTAACGGTTGTACCTGAAAATGTAGAAAGCCACCATCAGGCTAGGGCGTAAACTGTGTCGTTCGGGTTTACAAACCATGCTCTGTAAAAAGAACCAAAGCAGTTCAATTTCAAGTGCCGGTACCAGGCGGAATTAACTGACAATCTAACAAAATGTGAGATGCTCATAGCACGCACCCAATTTCTGGTGTTTCATTAGACACCGGGGTGGTCCTGCCGTATGTTCGGAAAAGTGTTTGGCGAGATATTTCGACGGATAACCTTCCCGACCCGGAAATGGGAAACGAAAAACGGACACTGTGTAGTTTCTAGGCAACATGAAAAACGGACAATGTGTAGTTTCTAAGCAAAATAGAAAAAATAAGCGGAGGGTGTTCAAGTAAGAAAGTGCGATATATGGGATGTATGTATCCGGGTCGGGAGGGTTATACGTCCGACTTCGGTGAAAAATCTCGCCAAACACTTTTCCGAACATACGGCAGGACCACCCCGGTTTCTAATGAAACGCCAGAAATTAGGTGAGTGCTATGAGCATCTCCACATTTTGTTAGATTTTCAGTTAATTCCGCCTGGTACCGGCACTTGAAATTGAACCGCTTTGGTTCTTTTTACAGAGCATGGTTTGTAAACCCGAACGACACAGTTTACGCCGTAGCCTGATGGTGGCTTTCTACATTTTCAGGTACGACCGTTACTACACTACCTGACTTTTGGTCGAGACACACCGTCTTTGGTACGCATAACATTAAGTATTTTTCTTTTAATTTTCATTTACCAGAGGTTAGCTGTCTTGGGCTTAAACACATTGATTTAACCCTTTCGATGCTGATGACGAGCTCAGCTCATCATGATGCACAGTTGAGCTGTGCTGATGACGAGCTGAACTCGTCATGAAAGAATGGAAATGAGCCCAATGCAGCACAGGAGGGGAAAACGCCTAGCAGCCAAGGTGTTAATACATTGGCAAAATATTTCCATCAACTTGGAAGGTATGTTCAATGCTCATTTAATCCTGCTCATTTACTTTCTGATTCACTTTTCATAGGACACATGCTTCTGTTAAATAATCTCATTATTACATGCATTAGACCGAGTTATTTTATGGATTTTGATGATTTGTGTTGCCACACATTATACATGATTGTTAATGCTTTGTGTACATTTATAAAGATTGCGCATTTATGTTTATGTACTGAGTTAACAATGATGTTTGTGGATACTGATGAAAGTAATTTACACATGTTCGTGTATAGGTTTAATAACACGCAATCAGCACTATTATGATACTCGCATGCAATTGATTACGAATATATGACAGTCGTGTATCATCTTTTTGTAGCAAATCAATGCCCCTGATGAAGGGCAGCATTGCCCGAAATGCATTGGGCCAATTATAATTTTGATTCATAAATCATGTGAAGAACTAAGGATTACATTAGGGAAAATTCAATGCTCTAAATAAAACTTTATTTTGAAAATATACCAAGTTCAAAGAAATTTTTCGATCCAGTGTGCGTCTGGGGTCGCCATTCCCGACTGGAATAGCACTATCATAAGTATCAGCCGTCTACAGCCAGGATAGATTGACTCCAGTGGCGTAGTGAGCACGGGACCCACGTCTGGGCAAGACTGATTTGCATATGGCCATGTCTGAACTTGGGTGGTGTGGAGTGCAGGAAAACGATGGATTTAGGCCCAGATCTCTGTACTGGGGTGAATGTATGACATTGTTCTGCATTCTATCCATCAACTGTTGTTTTTGCATGTGTCATGATTGTAGCAGCATGTGGGCCTAGGGCCCACCACACCACAACTAATGGATATTTGTACTCAATTTCCACTTTGACTAGCAATGGAAAAATTGTGTTTTTTTCACAATCTTGCAATAAAGCAGATGTTTGCTCATCCCCACAGTGCAGCACTTTTCTTCTTAGTTGCCAGATATTTTCACTTTTCCATGGTGCTGCATTTATGCACCCTCATTCTGAGCTTCCACAGCAATGCGGTAAGGCTGCAATGACTTTACATTGATGTTAATTACTCTACATCCAGGTCTTGCTCATTGCAGTCCCATCAGTGTGCGGGTGTGATACACCATCAAGCTCTCAAGACTGTGACAAGGAAAACCTGACATGGTTGTAACATATCAACTAGCCTAGTTTCCACTATGATGGGTATTGTACTTATTTTCCCAGCTCACACAAAACAATAGTGTAAGAAATTGGGGTTATTGGCTGACCTGGTTGTAAACCCTGGTCAAGCAGCAACCGCAATCCCTCTCGGGGTGAGGCAAGCCAAAATTAGCCTGTGCTCAGCCGGCCCTCTGGGTGGTTGGCATAAAGCAGTTAGGCTTAACGTAGAGGCAATGTGTATACCTCTGCAACACTTCAAACAATAATAAAGTGAAAACACCACACAAAGATAGTGTTAGACCTGTCAGCATTGACCTGGCTTTTCCCTAACTTTTTGCCTTCAGACATCCTCTTTTTGCTGACTTCGATTTGGCTGGCCTTAGGAACCTGCACACTTTACTACTGCTACCCAGTGCTAAAGTGTTTGTGCTCCCTTATTAAAACATGTTGAGTTGGCGAATACCGAAATTGACATATTTAACTTACTTGTAAGTCCCTAGTAAAGTGGCACTACCTGTAAATTAAAAGCTACTAGTGGGACTGCAGCACTTATTGTGCCAGCCACTCCAGTTGCACTTTAAGCATGCCTCAAGTCTGCCATTGCTGCCTGTGTGTGTGCAGTTTTAAACTGTCATTTCCACCTGGCAAAATAAACCTTTTGCCGGGTACAAACCTTCCCTTCTTAATACATATGTCACCTCTAAGGTATGCCCTGGACAGCCCAATGGGCCCAGAGCAGTGTATTTAAATCATTAGTCATGTACTTTTAAGTTTTAGATTTCCTAGTCATGAAAAACTCCTAAATTCAGTTTTCACTTATGCAAGGCCCACCTCTCATGTATAATACCATTAGAATTGTCTTATTACATTTTATAAGTGTAATTTCCAAATAGGAACATGTAAACCCTTCGTGTTTGGTGTCTCTGGAATCGCAATTTAAAATCCTAACTTATGGTGGAGTCAGATTTTAAATTACAATTTGGAAAATGGCACTTTTAGAAAGTTAACAAGATAGAAGATGGACAGATTGCTGAACAAATCAAACATTCACCCCAGTCACATATCTGGATTTAATCCATTGTGTTTGTTGGCTCACCATACCACCACAGTTGGGACCTACCCATATGCAAATAAGTCTTGACCCTGTGCCCTATGGGAACAGTCCAGCCAGAGCTGCCAGGCCATGTCGTCCCTTGACTAGAAACAAGCATCCTGGGACAGGTTACAGGGTATCACCCCTCATCAGCCAGGCTAGCTTGAATCCAGTGGTGCAGTTAGCATGGGACCCATGTCTGGGCATACCCTTCTGAATTAGGGCGACAAAAGCAAAAAGAAGAGAAGATGGACGGAATGCTGAACAAATCAAACATTCACCCCCAGTCACAGATCTGGGTTTAATCCATTGCGTTCTTGCTCAGCATTCCACACCAGTTTGGATCCAGCCATATACAAATCAGTCTTGACCCTTCTCCCCATGGAAACAGTCCAACCCAAACTGCCAAGCCAGGTCCTCCCTGGACAGCAAACAAGCATCCTCTGACCGGGTTCGGTATTACCCCTCATCAGCCAGAATAGCTTGAATCCAGTGGCACAGTGAGCACAGTATCCACATGTGGGCATACCCTTCTCACTTAGGGTGACAAAAGCAAAAAGAACATAAGATGGACGCAATAATGAACTAATCACACATTCACCCCCAGTCACAGATCTGGGCTTAATCCATAGTTATTTTGCTCACCATGCCACCCCAGTTTGGAACCACCTATTTGCAAATCAGTTTTGACATTTCCTTGACTTACCCATTTGGTGCCTTCATGCTGTTTCTGGCCACATGACTGAGTGTGGGTGACAGATGGACTTTGTGTTTTCCTGTTAAAGAGCCACACTCAATGGGTATCTTAGGTGTGACTGGATGGGCAATCACTTGCCGGATGAAAGGGAGGAGCTGGTCCAGCCCCACATATGCTTAAATAGGATGTGTCATTTCTCCATACAAAGGGCTACATATGCCCTATAGTTAGTTTGGAGCTAGCTAGGCAAGGAAGGTAGGGCTCCTGTGCACTTCAAACGCATGACTCTAGAAGCTTCTCTCCACCACAAAGGCACAACTGGGTATAAATACTGGACCTCAGACACCATCTCTTCAGTACACTTCTAGACCTGTTAATACTCTACCAGTAAAAAGGAAAGCTGTGCTGCTAAAAGGACTGCTCTAAAGGACTGTTGCCCTGCTGTGCTGACTGGGCCTGCATCTGTTGAACCCAGGATCCCAGAGTGACTTCAAGGGCTAGCTGGCTGGCCTCCTGACTTGAGCCTCAGGGTCAGATGGCTCCAACAACCGTGAATTCAGCCCCTGCACTCTGCCATCTGTGTCTACTGTGCCAAGTGGTACCACCCAAGTCCCGGACTTTTGGAAGTGGGCCTAAGGTGCAATTCTAGCCTCTGTAGATCCAGCAGAACTAATGCATCTCCTCTGCTGCATGGCGCAACTCTAAGCAGAACCTACGCATCGCCGCTGTTGTATGGATTAAACCAGTCTAAAGGGCGCCTATCAAAATGCAGCCTGCAGCCTCTTCGGAACCACCATTGTGTGACGCATTCTCTGTGTAGACCTTCTCATTCCTTGTTGACAGTAGCCGCAACAACAATGCCAGACTCTGCATCGCAGCCTCACAGCTCCTGCAACATGTTGCCAACCCCACGTTCAACCTAGCAAATTTTATAATTCGATATCCCACAGTTAGAGGGTGTACCCTGGGTCACAATATCAGAAATTTGTACATACAAAGAATTACAACAATATTTAGCAGCACTGCTGGACGAGGCCACACGGCTAAAACCGATGTCAAATGTAGAGTTCTTCTGGCAAGAAATCAACGTGTAAATTAACACCACTGGCAAGTGTTGTGAATCACAGGCGGTCTGCAGACTGTCACTCCTGCACACACACTCACTCCGCAATGACACACAGTGAAACAAATATCAGGTGGTCCGTACGGAATGCACTTGCACACATATGCACTTACCACTATAAGTGGTGCAACTTATACCCAGAAGGTCAATTGATGGCACACTGCAGACCCCATGGCCCAAGTCTCCCTCCACTCTCCGGCTCACCCTGACTATCCAATACCCAAAGATGGAAGATAGCCAGCCTTTCCCCCGGAGATTTGGCCGAACGTGGCCGAAGTCACACTTAGTCAGGGTCCCAGGGAACAGGTAGGAGTAGGTAGCAGGGCTAATTAGGAGGCTGTCATCAAAGGGGGGTCTTGCAGCCACTCAATAAGTTTTCTCACAGGATGTAGAGCAGGAGAGGGCGTCACTACCCCCACCCACACTGCAGGTCACACACTCGACCCCATCTTCACCTCCAGCAAACATGTCTCATTCAGTCACACCACAGCTCTTCATTGGACGGACCACAGCTGCGTTCACTTTATCTACAATAAGACCACAATCCACAACCATCCTCAACCCACCCCGCGAAGAAACTGGAACAAAATCACCATTGACCAGATCTCTTCATCGCTTCTCCTAAACCCCCCCGCCCACTCCTCAAACCCCGACCAAGCAGCCATTAACCTCACCCATTGGCTATCCAACAGTGCCGACATCCTAGCACCGTTGAATAAACGTAAAATCAAACTAGGCAGCAAAAACGCCTCCTGGTTCAACGATGATCTTAAGAAATCGAAGAAACTCTGTCGCTCCCTCGAGAAGGCCTGGAAAAAAGACCCAAACACCAGCACCAGGGACGCCTTCAAAAACGCCACCCGCATACACCACCAACTAATCCGGTCTGCCAAGAAAGCCGCATTCAAAGACCGACTAGATAACAACGCCCACAACAGCAAGGAATTATTCAACATCGTCAAAGAATTTACCAACCCATCAGCCAACTCCAACGACATCACCCCCTCCCAAGCCCTCTGCGACTCCCTAGCTTCCTTCTTCCACAACAAAATCGCAGACATCCACAACAGCTTCGACATCCGACCCGGAGACCAACCCACCCAACCTTCTGCAGGACCTTCACCCCCCTTGAACATCCTTAACGACTGGAACCCAATCTCCACTGAGGACACCATCCGCCTGATGAACTCCATCCACTCAGGATCCCCAACTGACCCATGCCCTCACCACATCTTCAACAAAGCAGACTCCGTCATAGCACCACACCTCCGAGATGTCATCAACTGCTCCCTCAACTCCGCCACCTTCCCGGAAAGCTGGAAACACGCTGAACTCAGCGCCCTTCTGAAAAAACCCACAGCTGACCCCACCGAACTCAAAAACTACTGCCCCATCTCGCTTCTTCCATTCCCGGCCAAAGTCATCGAGAAAGCTGTCAACAACCAACTCGCCACCTTCCTCGAAACAAACAAATCCCTCGACTCCTCACAGTCCGGCTTCCGAGCCAAACACAGCACTGAGACCGCACTTATCGCAGCAACAGACGACATTCGAACTCTACTGGACAATGGAGACACAGTCGCCCTCATCTTCCTCGACCTCTCCGCTGCCTTCGACACAGTCTGTCATAGCACCCTTCTACAGCGCCTCAGAAACGTCGGAATCCAAGGAAAAGCATTGGAATGGATCACCTCGTTCCTCACCGGAAGAACCCAGAGAGTCCGCCTCCCACCATTCAAGTCAGAGGCCTCTGAAGTCATCTGCGGCATGCCACAAGGATCGTCACTCAGCCCCACCCTCTTCAACGTTTACATGACCCCCTTGCGACCATCGCTCGCCAACACAATCTCAACATCATCTCCTACGCTGACGACACTCAACTGATCCTCTCACTCACCAAAGACCCTAACACCGCCAAAACCAACTTACACGAAGGAATGAAAGAAGTAGCCGAGTGGATGAAGCACAGCCGTCTGAAACTTAACTCTGGTAAAACAGAAGTCCTCATCTTAGGCACCTCCCCCTCCGCCTGGGATGACTCTTGGTGGCCAGAGACCCCTGGAAAAGCACCCATCCCAACGGACCACGCACGGAACCTGGGCGTCATCCTGGACTCCTCACTCTCGATGACCAGACAAGTCAATGCCGTTTCATCATCTTGCTTCAACATTCTTCGCATGCTCAAAAAAACATTTCGCTGGATCCCCACCAAAACTAGAAAAACGGTCACCCACGCACTGGTCACGAGCCGCCTGGACTACGGAAACACCCTATACGCCGGTACCACCGCTATACTCCAGAAAAAACTCCAACGCATCCAGAACGCTTCAGCCAGGCTCATACTAGACATCCCGCGCAAAGAACACATCTCTGGTCACCTGAAAAACCTCCACTGGCTCCCCGTAAATAAGAGGATTACTTTCCGCCTCCTAACCCACGCACACAAAGCACTTTACGAACTTGGACCCGAATGCCTCAACACACGACTGTCCTTCTACACCCCCTCCCGTCAGCTACGATCCTCCAACCAAGCCCTTGCCACTTTACCTCGCATTAACAAAACCACCATGGGAGGTAGATCCTTCTCCTACCTAGCAGCTAAAACCTGGAACTCACTTCCCACTCACCTTCGCCTTACTCAGAACCACCTAGCATTCAGAAAGCAACTTAAAACTTGGATATTCGACAAGTAATTCCCACCCTTTCCTCAAGCGCCTTGAGACCCTATGGGTATGTAGCGTGCTATATAAATCTTAACTTGACTTGACTTGATAGTGGCCTTCGGTATCAGCCCAGTTCTACGAAGCACAGGGGATCACGCAGTCTCTTGACCTGCTTCCTAGCACTCTCGGAAGCATTCTTCCAGCACAGTCAGTCACTCTGACTGCCCGAGCCAGGCAATACTACCTGGCAACGCGATGGCGTCAGGTGTCGGGTGAGAAGCAGGCAGTTAGGTTGCCGGGCTGAGGGTCAAAAAGAGAACAAATGAAGAATTGAGATTGTCACAGGGGAGCCTCTCAGAAGAAGGAGGCGCCCCATCAGGTACATCGTCTGGTGCATTTTGATACAGGTCACTCCAGAGCGCTCCAGTCAAACACAATAAGGAGTTGCAAATTCCGTACCTCCCTGAAAATGAGGCCCAACATCTGGATTATGTTTTCAAGGGTCACACTATGCAAATCCAGTCACAAGTTTAGCAAAGCCTCACAAGGTAGAATGAGGCACTACTACAGTTAAGCTCCACCACTGACGGCCACAACCTGTAAATCGGACACCGCAATCAATGAGCATGGAGTCAGTGTGTCGCATGAGAAAGATGCTGCACGATCAATGGAGGCCATGCAGGATCATGCAACTGGCGAATCCATTCACCACCAACAAGACGCTTATGCGTGCCAAGGTCACCACGATGCAGGGGCCACACACCTTAGATGCGGTAAAGACTTTGGGGCTCTGCACCCAGCTATCCAGTCTCCAGGCACAATTCTTAGTTCCACGCTCAGGGCGCACTACCAGATGGGATCCAGCAGACAATATGGGCACTTAAGAGGGCACCATTCTCCAGGTGTCACACGTAGATGTGTCAGTCCCTTGTGGGAGATCTTTGATGTCCATGAAAGGTCTGAAAGAACAGGGGGCAAACCAACAAGCCCTTGGAGAGCACACTTCAGGGTGCCACACAACAGCAGGTAGTCAGCCCAGGCCAGTCACTATTCAGGAAGTGCACACAGTCCCTTTGAATAGCAGTAATCCTCCTTGTGCACAACTGATTCTCCTGGCAGTTTGCACCACGCAGTTCCAGGTTCTTCGGTCCCACGTCCCCACAAGTGTATCTCTGCCCTGCTGAAGTATGGCACCAGTAGTTATACTGTAGTCTGCCTTTGAAGTTGAGGGTAGTTCATAGGGTTTCCCTTTGAACCACAGATGTCTTCCCTACATTTCAGTCCTGTCTGCCATGAGGCCTTGGAATGCAGATCTTAATCTTTAGTGGGGCCATGATCTGGCTTCAGAGGCGAAGTGTCAAAACCTCTTCCTCCAATCTATCCACCAGGCCCTCAAATGGCAGAGGTCTGTCCTTATAGTTTCATGCCCATTGTTTTAAAGCTGTCACTGGGGAATACCCAGATGTGCTCCCCCAGCCTCCAGCGTGGACTTGAATCAAGCACAAAGCCTCGCGAAGAATCTAAGAGCAGAGAAATGCCCACTTTCTAGAAGTGGCATTTCTACTCTAGTAATGACAAAACCACCGTTAATACAGGAAAGGGGTTGTCAATGCAAATCCAATGAGAAGAAACATTATGAGGCTGCTCCACTGTAATGCCCCACTGCAGCGTGAAGTCATTCCAACTGTTGCCCCATTTTAGCATATAGGAAAAGCAAACCTGGTAGGTAGGAAAAATACACTTGTATTTCTCACTGCCTGTGTACCTGCCCGGCCTTTCACCTACCACTCACTTCACCCAATAAGATGTACCCTTGGGGTGCTCTAGTATTAGTGAAAGGTCCTCCCTCTATGGCTAGTGATTTAGAAAGCCTAGCATGAGTAGAAGCGCAATTGCGCACACACACACCTGTAATGGCAGGCTGGACACATGCTTAGAAACACTATAGGTGCGAGTGAGCACACTGACCTGCAATGGCAGGCAGGACACATGATCAAGCACATCATTAGTGCAAGTGCACAGACCAGTCAGCAAGGTGAGGCTGGACACATGTATTATAGCATCATAGGTGCAAGTGCGCACACCAGCCTTCAATGGCAGTCTGGACACGTGTTTAAGCACATCATTTGTGCAAGTACGCAGACTGGCCTGCAATGGCAGGATGGACACTTGTTTGAGTACATCATTGGTGCCAGCGTGCACAATGGCATGCAATGGCAGACCAGTGACCTGTTAAACAAACCACAGGTAAGAACTTATTCCTCACATGGGTAGGCCACCCTGGTGGTAGTGAAAGGCCCCCTCAAGGTTGGCTAATGAGTGAGAAAGGCGAACCTGAGCATAAAACATCTTTGACAGGCTAGTCCGGTGGGTGGCACAATCAGTGCTGTGTCCCACTACCAGCCAGTGCAGTACCTGCCCTAGGTATATTTGGTGTACCTTTTGACAGGGAATTCACAGGTACGACACCTAAACCAACCAAGTAAGCACCCTTACCTGGAATGTGTAGGAAGGGTATGCGCACTTTATTGCTGCAGTGCAGTGGAAAAGTGCCCCTGTGTCCTAAGGTTATGAAAAGAGAGTCATCAAAAACTAGAGGACAAAAAGCAAAACGTTTTAGGGAATTCCCACTAAGAAGGCCCATGTCCAACAAGCGCAAAAAAGCACAAAGTGGATATTTGGTTGTGCCGAAACGAGATAAAGTCACAAGTTCAGGTGGACTGTGATGGAGCGCGGGCTGCCTACAGGGACCCAATTAGGCCAGCTGAACAAATTACCTTAAATCCTGGTTTGCAGAGGGTTACAAGGATCACGGATCGGTCCATCACACAGCCAAAGCGATGCATTGGTTTTTAGGTGTGGTGGGGATCTGATGTGAGGTCCCTCATTGTCTTCAAGGATCCCGTTAGAGAGGGCTTGTGATGTGAGGTCCGTCGTTGATGATGAGTCAAGCAATCGGGGCAATGCACCGGTTCCGAGGAGTTGCGAGGCTGTGATGCAGAGTCTGGCATCATAGTCAAGGCTGCCGTCAACGAGGGATGTGAGGGCCTGCACTTAGGATGCATCATGCACTGGCAGAGTTGAAGAGGCTGTGGGCTGCTTAGGCGATGTGGGTCTTTTTGATGGGTCAAATCTACGCAACAGCTATAATGCTTTGGTTCTGCTCATCATTGAACCGCAGAGGAGTTGCATTGGTTCTGAAAGATCCACAGAGGCTGGCAGAGCAGTTTAGACCCACTTCCAAGCATCCAAGACTGGTGCGGCACCACTTGGCAGGGTAGACTCACAGGTGTCAAAGGCCTGGTGCTGGGTCCACGATTGTTAGAGCCATCTGTCCCTGAGTCTCAACTCAGAAGGTCAGCCAACTAGCCCTTTGATTTACTCTGGGGGCTTGGGTTCAACAAATGCAGTTCTAGTCCTTCACACCCAGGCAAGAGAGCAGCAGACATCAGGTCAGCACAGTAGTGCAGAAGTCCTTCAGTGTAGCAGTCCAAAAATGTGGCACTTCTTTCAGCAGCACATTAGCCCTTCTTCCTGGCAGAGTATCCACAGGTCCAGAAGTGTACTGAAGAGTTGGTGCCTGAGATCCAGTATTTATACGCAATTGTGCCTTTGAAGTGGGGCGAAGCTTCTAGATGCATGCCTTTGAAGTGCAGGGATGCTCTGCCTTACTTGCCCTGACTTCAGACTAACTACAGCGAGTTCAGAACGCTGCAGCGAGAGCGCTAACCGGTCTCCCACGCTACAAGTCAGTGTCTACTGTCCTTTTGAAACTTCATTGGCTTCCTGTTGAAAAAAGGATCCATTACAAAACCCTTTGTTTGGCGTTCAAAATCGTTAAAACTGCCTCTCCCCCCATGCTAAGTTCCCTCCTCACATCGTACGTTCCCCGACGTACGCTGCGTTCAGAAGGACAGAACATGGCAGTAGTACCCTGCTTCAAACTGGCAAGAATGGGCGGTAGGTCGTTTAGACATCTCGCCGCAAGACTTTGGAATGGACTCCCTATCCATATTCGAATAATTGAAAAACGTCTACCTTTCAGGAAAGCGATAAAAACCCACCTTTTCTGCTAATGTACAACCACCTCACTGTGACAGAACTAACACTCTTTACTGACACACTTCTTACAGCGAGCACCGGGACGCCCCGTGGCTGGGGCAGCTGTGCGCGGTACAAGTTCATTTAACATTAACATTAACATTAATCAGCCCTTTGTGTGGAGTCAGGACACAGCCTATTCAAGTGTAAGTGGAGCTGGACCCAGCTCCTCCCTCCCATCCTGGCAGTGATGGCCCATACAGTCACACCTAAGATATTCATTTTGTGTGGCTGTCTAAGAGGAATACACAAAACCCAACTTTCCCCCACACTCTTGTGACCAGAAACATGCTGCAGGCACCAAATGGCTAAGGCAAGAAAATGCCAACTTTCTAAATCAGGGTCAGGAAGATTTGCATATGACTGGGTCCAGACTGGGGTGGCATGGATAGCAAATAAAACAATTGGTTAAACCCAGATCTGTGACTAGAGGTGAATATTGATTTGTTTAGCATTCTGCCCATCATCTGTTCTTTTTGCTTTTGTCGCCCTAAGTGGGAAGGGTATGCTCAAAATTGGTTCCTGTGCTTACTGTGCCACTGGATTCAAGCTGGCATGGCTGATTTGGGGTGATACCCCAAAACCAGTCCCAGGATGCTTGGCTTGGAAGTTTGGGCTGGATTGTTCCCATAGGGAGCAGGGTCAGGACTGATTTGCATATGGATGGGTCCAAACTGGGGTGGCATGGTGAGCAAAACACATTGGATTAAATCCAGATCTGTGACTGGAGTGAATGGTCGATTTGTTCAGCATTCCATCCATCTTCTGTTCTTTTTGCTGTTGTCGCCCTAAGTGGGAAGGGTATGCCCCGAGCTCGCCCAGCAAAGCTCCCTGTTGTGTGTGACTGTCTAGGAGGAATACACAAAGCCCACTGTCAACTTCACCCAGTCCTGTGACCCAGAGACTCCTAAAATGAATGAGTTACCTGTTCTCATTTGCAAGTTACAGCATATTAACCCCTTGACCACAGCACAAATTCTGCCACGGTGCTGGGAAATTAATGAGTGAGCGTGGTTCGGACAGCGCCCACTGTGACATCGGCGTGCCGGGGGCCGTCTGACGCACCAAACGGGTTAAATGTACTAAGGTAACTCTAATGTTATCTCATGGGAGAAGTAGCCATTGCAGTAGTGAAGAACAAATTTAAGAGTTTTTCACATCCAGGACATGCAAAACCCAGAAGGACATGTCCTACTTTTTAAATACAAATCACCATTCCCTCTGTTGTGTCCAGGGCCTGCCCTATTGGTGACTTATATGTATTAAAAAGGAAGGTTTAGACCTGGAAAAAGGTTTATTTTGCCATGTCAAAATGCCAGTTTAAAGACTGCACACACAGGCGGCAGTGGCAGTCCTGAGACATGTTTAATGAGCTACTGAGGTGGCTGGTACTAGCAGTGCTGCAGGCCCACTGGTAGCATTTAATTTACTAGCCATGGGTGCAGGTAGTGCCACTCTACTAAGGACTTACAAGTAAAATAAATATGCCAGTTGAACATAAACCAATATTGTCATGTTTTAAGGAGAGAGCACAATCACTTTAGCACTGGTTAGCAGAGGTAAAGTGTGCAAACTCCTTAGGCCAGCAAAAACGAAGTCAGCAAAACAGGAGGTCTGAAGGTAAAAAGTTAGGACCAAAACCACATCCAGGACGCCAGGTCTAGCAAACAGAAAATGTTACCTTGCACAGTTAACATAATGCTGAACTAACACCCCAATTTGTTCAATTCCCCCAATTGCTCTGTACAACTAATATCTGGATAATTCCCAAACTTCAGCAGGAAACCACCTATTTGCAGAGTTTCCAGAATGTCTCCGTAGTGCATATTTCCTCAGTTATCACATTGCCAGACTAAACACATATTGTTAGTTATACACATGTATTTACTTGCAGATACCAAATGGACCCAAATTATGGGTGCCATTTTATCCAGACCTGGATTTTTAGCAAACATCACTTTTAACTAAGGTTGAAATTATAATTTCATTTTTCATTTGAAAGTGTACACATAGAACACAAAAAGGAATCGAGAGGGACTCCCTGACAACCAAAGGAATATGGGGCCCGATGTAGGTAAATCTCATTTAACGACTCTAGAATACCAAATTTTACAAATTCGGTATTCTAGATTCGGTCATTTTTACCGAATTGGTATGATTCAGTAATTACCGAATCGGTATTTATTGATTCGGTAATTGCTATTGATTTCTATGGGCCTTGGGGCCCATAGAAATCAATGTCAATTACTAAATCGGTAAATACCGATTCGGTAAAATTACCGAATTGTCAAGGGGGACAGGGTGTCACTTTGACACCCTGTTGCACCCCTGATTCTGGCTTGTGTACCATGTGACACACATACATGCCCTTAGGGCATGTATGTGTGCCACATGGCACAGGTGTACATGCACAGATGTGCATGTACACTGGAATTCGTTATTTACCACAAAATATTATTTCGTGGTAAATAACAAATTCTTAAGGGCCTGTGGCACTGTTTTCAGTGCCACCTACATCTAGATTTACCGATTCAGTAAATTGAACAATTCGGTATTTTAAAATTTAAGGCCCCTACATATCAAAAACCAAATACTGGTCGGTAACGGCCGAAATCGGCCGTTACCGACCGGTATTTGGTGTCCTACATCGGGCCCATGGTTCTGTATTCAACAATGAAAAGTTTTTTCTTTGTTAACAAAACATTTTGTATGATTGCACGTTTATTTTTGAAAGTAATTTCTTACTCTGCGGTTGGTTAAGGCTGATTATTGCGGTGAGTAATAAGAATGGTGTGATAACCTAGTGATTATTGGGTAACAAAGGAAAACGTACATTTTCTTTCTTCAGTGTACACATAGGCAACAGGGTATACTTTAGGCAAAGCTATGTTTTTTTCATTTTCCTGGTATACACCTGTTGCACCTAACTCTATGACTGCAGACCGCTTACACTGCTAACATATGCAAAAAAAATCTATGTATAGGTTGCTCTTTTCCCTAACCGAAAGGAAGTTTGGCAGGATCTATGTGAACATATTCCAGCCCTTTTAAATATGTACCTGACAAGTCAGGTCTAAGTGGTACAGTAAGTGTGGTAAAAATACATCACTGATGGCCACTATGGTTCAACCAAACATAATTATGCAACCCACCTCAAAGAGATAGATCCAATATGCACCAGTTTTAAATTTTATTTGACTAACCATATGAAGAACCTTTTTTAATTGTTATATTGTAAATGCTTACAAATGATGCATCTAAAGCATGATTTGCACAGAAGTATAATTAATTTCTTGGTATTATAGCCATCCAACTTGGAAAATGTAGGCTCGTTTGGGAGTTTAGCAAAGAACTGAATAAAACAATTCAGATCAAATTTACACTATTGATGACCTCAGGAAAACCTGCTGTCAACAGCCCTTATGGCACTCATTTTTAAAAACATTCAATTGTGAGGTATTCCACTGTACTGTTGCTTTTAAACCATATACATCTTTCTAAAAGTTCTATTTACAGAGTATTCCTTAAAAAACCCAAGTCTCTTCTGATGGTTTTCAAACCCGTTGTCTTTGGTGCACTGTGCATAGAAATGCACTATTTGCCAATATTTCTTTTAAACATAGTGACGAACCGCCAAACACACCACAAGAATATTTTAATTCTAAGCCTATTTCTTTGCCTAATTGATTCCTTAAACTTTAAGTTTAAAAAGCAACATTTGGCAGCACATTTCCTAAACTGTCCTTAAACTTTAAATGGAGAAACCCAAAAATGTCCCTGCAAAAAACCTTAAAATCATGGTTAAGCGATATCAATGCTTAAAAATGCATTGCTGCCTCTTAAGCTGTTGCTCAAAACCTTTCAAGCTTCCAACAAGCTCCCTTTACCATTCTATCTTTCCTTGGGAAACCACGAAACCATTGTCATATGTTCGATAAATGTTTTGCAATTTTCACAAATTATACTGTTTTGTGTGTACAAACTTTGCAATTTGCCATAGTTTCCAGGAGGAGAACTTAAATTTTGACCAGCGTTCTTGGTCTACTGTGCCTAAATGTGCACCATTAGCCACACCGTGACCCAAAGGTTCTTTGGCAGAGAATCTTTCCCTGGATAATTGTCTCTAGGTGCCTTCACATTTTGACCAACATTAGCGTGTATATGGGTTTATAATGTTCACCATAGGACACGAGTTCTTGGTAAAAGACAAATGAGGAAGAGCATCTATGAGAAAATGCGGTTTATTAAATGGTGTGGTTGTGCGACCTCACTGTGAAATAAAATCACAACCATGTCTTGGGTTCAGTCAGGCTCATTTGTAAAACCATAGCTCAACCCTGGGTAGGTATTGCTTTGAGCATTCAGTCTTTAAAAAAAGGACAATGTGTGAACCATTTAGAATGCGAAAACAATTGAATAAGAAAGAAATGCTGCACAAAGGAAATTCAACAGCAATTTATTTTAATAGATCTTATTTTTTATACCAAAACAAACAAAATCCACTGGAGGGCTCTGGAGATATGAATTTTAAGTACATTTTAAATCACAGCTTTTCATTAAAAATGTAAACAAGTATTCGCAACTACCGTGGTTAGCAGTTACTTTGGAAACTTTCACAAACTTTTTATAAAGTTGAATTCAGGTACTCGGGTCCACTTTGGAAGGCAGGAAGCAAGTCACAGGGGCCACTAAGGCTTAGCAGGACATCTACCTTGCAGTCAAAGCAGTCTTGAGTCAAATTCCTGACTCTATCAGCAAATTACCATAGGCATCAATGAAGTGGTCCTAATGCAAGGGATATAGGACGCTGAAGATACTGAGGATGCTGTTCCCGTCATTGGGGGTCTTCCTGGAGCCACCCCATGGTCAACAAACGTGGAGGAGTGACTTTGGCCACTGAAGTCGATGTCCCTCAAAGTCCAAGTGAAATCCAGCAAAACACAGTTGCCTCTGACCTACCTGTCTCTAGTCAGAGCAAAACCAGTTGTTCCCTTTAAC
The DNA here is from genome assembly GCF_964263255.1 of Lissotriton vulgaris. Classification (NCBI taxonomy): domain Eukaryota; kingdom Metazoa; phylum Chordata; class Amphibia; order Caudata; family Salamandridae; genus Lissotriton; species Lissotriton vulgaris. The sequence goes on along the minus strand of NC_141695.1, from coordinate 1,086,425,212 downwards.
TTAAAGCTAATGGCTGTCCTGTGCAACCAAACTACACTTCAACAATTATCCCAGGTCGAGAGGACTCAAGTGCAACTTTTCAATGTCAACTTTCTGTCTGCTGGGCTACCCTTCAGCAGCCATAGGCAATAAAGCAATGGTGGCTACCAACTCAGCTTCAATAGCTTTTGTTGTCCTGGAGCTGTCAAAGAAAGTCAGTTAACTGGCTCTTGAAGTACACATCTCCTATCAGGCTTGAGGACAACTTTTTCTCAAGTAGGGCACCACAGTCACATTCCTCTATTTGCTAACCCAGGAACAGCAGGTGCAGTTTAGTTTCCGGTGCAGCCTCTCTTTGCCTGGTCCAGGGAACAGAAGGGCAGGCCTCCTTTGGTCCTCGCTCTATTGCAGATGCGAACTAAGGTCCGACAGACAGGGATGTCCCTTTTATGCCCACAACTTGCCCTCAGCAGATGCTGTCACTATTAGCCAATGGACTACCAAGTCTCCTCCCGCCTAATGACAGCTTCTTGCAAAGTGTGAAATTTAGCTATACCAGAGTGGGCATACTGCCCACTCCCAATATGGCAGGGTCCCCTCTTGGTGTGTGGAGCTTAGCAGCCCACAATAGAGGTGTGGCTGCCTGAGGGCTACACACTCATGGGAAAACCAGTTTGGCAACTCTTTTTCCCTGTCTGCTCCTCATATCAACCTGTCTACCAGAACAAAGCCCCAACCTCTCATTGTGTGTCTAACATTTGCCCTTCAAAGATAGCTTCTCCTTTGGAGCTAATCTTTGGGGGGTTCCTGCCTGGGATAGGTAACACCTCTTCCAACGGCAAGCCTCTTTTTGTGTCCTTTTCTGAGAGTTGTGCACACGTCTTCCCAGGAGGACAGAAGGCTGTCTTATGGGAAGCAACTGTGAATGGCCACTGGAAAACCTATGCAACAGAGTGTTAATCTTCTAAAGTAGTCTTTCACTCAAAATGTACATCAAATTTGATTTGGACATCAAGTTGGGTGTAATGCAATGATTTTAATACATTGAAGTACCAACTTTAGTAGTCCCATTCAAAATTTAGCACAGCTGAGTTGTTAATTTGCAACCCAGCACTCGCTAATGGGACTACTAGTCTTTCCACAGTAAAAGCAACTATTTTGGTTTTTCACTGTTAGGTCCTATGACAGACATGTCTAGCCTTTAAATATACAGAACCCTGCCTTTGGACTCAATGGGTCTACCTAAGGGGTGGCATATATATATATATTAAAAAGGGGGTGAACTTTGTCATTACTTTAAATGGCAGAGTTGAGTTAGCAGTTTAAGGCTGCTCTACCAGTCTAAAGTGGCAGGCTTTGAGACATGTTTTACTCGGTCACACTCAGGATGCTACAATAAGTGCTGCTCCCCTGAGTGACAATTTAACTTTCAAGCCCTAGGTACCCCAGGGACCATGTACTATGAACATATAATTACTTTAACTTATGCCAATTGGGTATAAGCCAATTAAACATATCTTTTCAAGGGTCAGAGTACTGGCACTGAGGCCGGGTTAGCAGCCCTTAGTGCACTCTCATAGTTGAAAAACCAGCAGCATCAGTCCAAAACGTTCAGGAGATCATGCAAAAAGAGGCATTTCCTTACTCGCGTTTAATACCACTAACACAATTTTCCAATGACATTTTGATCCTTGTTAGTGCCTCAGTGTGCTTAAAATGCACAAAATCCCAACACACTTAATTTAAACTAGGGTCAAATTACCAGTACATGTCATTAACAAGTGTGAATATGAGTTGGGTTTAGGTGCACTTGCCATCTTCACCCTTGAAGTCAGATAAAGTTAGAATTGGACATTTTTCCCATCATGAGGGCTGGTGAAAATTCCTGTTATTGTGCTAAGTTCCTGCTGTTGGTTGTTCTACTCATGAAGGCTGAACATCAGGGTGTCGGGAGTCAAGGCATTGGACTCCAATGAGGTGTTTTAGTCATGGCCACTGAGGGTTGCACTAGGAGCAGTGGCCACACAATGGTAGTGCTTGTTTCTGGAAATTCCAAGCATTAGAGGGGTACTAAAGTGGCAGGGAAATACTATTGTTGCTGCTGCCCATTAGAAGACCCTGAGTCCAAGAGGTAGTTTTTTCCCCAATATCGAGCATGGCACCTTCTTTGTCAGATTTTGTTTTAAAAACTGCTTTAAACTTTGTGAGTCTGGTAAATTTGTAAGATATTCAGTGTTATAGCTTCACACATCTTTAGCTAAAAGTGTGCTATTGGTAAAAACTTGCTCTACAATAAACATCCATGAAACTCCCATATTCCTCTGTCAAATTGTCTGTAAACGTCTGTCCCTTTCGAACAATAATTCAGCATTTTTTAAAGTTCAGAATGTGGCAGAATCTCATTAAAACTGATTTTGGGTTGAGCCCTAAACCACCCTTCGAAATGTGTTTTTAAAATCTGTCCAAGTTTGACCAGTGTTTCTTACCCAGTGAATTTGAAGCCATTAAATATACTCGGAGAACAGCGCCCCCTCAAACTGTTCAATTTGATCTTTACAACTGTCAAATTGTCTTTGAATCCTGAAAACTACTGACCAGAGTCACTGACCCCATTTGTCAGAGTTTTCCACCCTCTCTAATGTTACCTATAAGCTACATCTTTTTTAACTAATATTGCTGGCAGAATGCACTTTAAAATTAGCAATTCGACATGCATCAGTCTAACAGTCCCCCGTATTACTCTAATAGTTTTCACCAAAAGTCGTGAGTAGTAAGTTATTGATGAGCGCCAATTTTGTTTGGCACCAGGACACATACTTTGTCACAGGCCGACCCTTCCACACCTTTTTTCCGTTGTCAGTTTGTTCAAAAGGAACCTGATTGTGCATTGTAGGATGCACTGCCATATAATAAGTTTACCTGCACAAAAAAGATGTCATGGTATGTAGAAGCACATGCCGCTGGGAGAGCAGGAGGGGGGGTTCCAGCTATCATTCGCTCCGAGCATAAGTTAATTACTCTTGAAACTTCCACTCTCTCTAAAACTGATAGTCTTATTCTTAAATTTTCCTCTCCTAGGTTTTCCTTTATTTGTGTCCTTGTTTACAGACCCCCTGATTATATGCCTCTTTTTCCCCAACAGTTCAGTGACTTAGTCTCCCAGCTAATTATTAATCATGCCAAAATTCTCATTATTGGTATTTTTAATTATTGGCCATCAGATCCTCTGAAAAGTAACCTCTCGGAGGAATTTACTGATCTCCTGCTTGGCCTGAATTGCAGTCAGCATTTAAAAGTAGCTACCCACTGCAAAGGCCATATCCTAGACCAAGTCTGGAGGACCAATCTCGACATTTCCCCTCCTTCAGTTTATCCTTGCTCTTGGTCTGATCATTGCTTTATTTCTTTTTCCCTCAACTCCACTCCGCTTATTCACCCCACTCCTATTACCAATTTCACCGCCCGTAACTGGAAACGAGCCAACCTTGCAGAATGTGATTCCATTCTAGCTACCACAGCCCCTAGGGGCCAGGCCTCGGTGGCTGGCCAGGCCTTTCATCTCGAGCAATGGCTGGTGTCTGCCAGCAATAAAGTGGCCCCGCTAAAAATCATAAAAACTAAACGTCCTCATGGCGCTCAGCGGTGGTTCACAGACCAACTGAAACTGGATAAACTGGCCCTCCGCCAAGCCGAGCGCCGTTGGAGGCGTAATTACGACCTAGAATCCAAAATCGTGTATGTAGACCTGCTGAAACGGTATAAAAAATCCATCCTATTGGCCAAAACCACTTACATTTCCCAGAAAATAATGGACTCAGCCTCTAAGGCTAAGGACATTTTTTTCTATCGTCGAGGAGCTCGCCTCGCCGGACCGTGTCACTGTCCAAGCACAACCTACACTATCTCTTTGTGATTCCCTTAACTCATATTTCATTGATAAAACTGTCACCATAAAGAATAATATTCCCCCTCCCTTTTCCTCTACTCCTCCATCTCTACCCCCTATGAACCCCTGTCGCCTGGATGTTTTTCCTCCTATCTCCCCGATTTAGTTTATTTCTCTGTTATACAAGGGGAGCTCAGGCTCTCCCAATGACTGCTGCCCCCCTCAAATCCTCAAAGAAGCTTTCTTGGCCTGCCCAGATCCCCCGTTGGCACTGCTTAACAACTCTCTTGCTACAGGCATGGTACCGGATTCTTTTAAACAGGCGGTTGTAGTTCCCATATTAAAGAAACCTGGTGCCGACCCTGCGGCCCTGAGAAATTTTTGCCCGATCTCCCTTCTCCCCTATCTTGGGAAAGTCTTGGAGACCTACGTCACTCGCTGTCTCAGTGCGTTCATTGAGGGTTCCTTCTTTTTGGATAACCAGCAAACTGGCTTCAGGCCAGCTCATTCTACTGAAGCTGTTATTGTGGCCGTGATGGACGTGCTGAGGAAAGGCGCCGACAAGAATATCACCCAGGCACTTGTACTGCTGTACTTGTCGGCCGCCTTTGACTCGGTCGATCATGCCATCTTGATCGACCGTGTCAACAACGCGGGTATTCAGGGCATGGCTTTAACGCGGATCAGATCTTTTCTGCACCAGCGGTCTCAGACAGTTCATCTGTCTACTTACTCCAGATTGCTGGGAAGCATCTGGGAACTTGCCTGCTGCTGCCGTCGGGAGCCCGGGTGGAGGACTGCTGACCCCTCAGACCCACGGGGATTGCCGCCTGCCTGCCGCCTGCCTGCCTCATGCTGCCCGCTCCCACTACCATCTGGGGAAGCGCTGGCCTTTGCGTGAGTGTAGGACAGGGAAACTACAAGCCCCGGCAACCCAGAGAACCACGTGAGCAAGCGTAGCGCCAGGAGGCGCTTTAAACTTCCGTCAGCCCTCCCTCGCGGGACGCTAGCGGGACGCCAGGCTAAGCCCGGGCAAAGGGCGGGCCCTCTGCGGCCCTCAGAGGCACAAGGAGGCCGGGTCGGGCCTTCCCACCTGGCTCCATCGAAGGAGGAGTGTGTGCACTGAGCACATACCACCCACCAGTTGGCCAGCCGAAAGTCCGGGCAATTTTAAGATTCTCAGGATCCCCCTCCCGCCGCTGCTGTTTCCATCCTGTGGCCGCCAAGCGGAGGGGGGGTCCACAGCCCCCAGAATCCCCAGTGCCACCTGTCCCACGCCATTCCCGCACAGTGGCGGATTCATTCAGCTGCATCACGCGGTCAGAGAGAAGGTAAAGAGACTCATACACTAACTGTGTATATCACCTAACTTTTGACTCTTCTCCCGGACATTATCTTTGTGATATCCACTCGCCCAAACAGTCTGGTTGCTGTATTGCATTGCATCACACGCCCCTATATATATTTTTGTTTTTGTCAGGGTTGTCAACCTTCAGGGAGTAAATCATAGCATGACTCGCAAGGGGGTTAGTAAAAGAGTCAATAAAAAAGCTACGCTGCAGAGAGGTTTGTCCCTTGGGTCTCAAGTTCGCGCGCTGAATATGGTAACCCCGCCCAAGTACGCAGAAAACAAACCAAAAGATTGTTGCCAGCCCGACAATAGAACAATAGACAATAGAACACCTGAGATGCTACAGAAGGGTTTGTATCATGGGACTCATGATCGTATCTCAGATAGAGCCATATTGTCCCCTCTCAGAGACCAAGAAAACGCCGCCCCTTCCCAATCTGTGGATAGCCCATCCTGCAATAACTCTCCCCTACCAACTCTTAGCTTAGTAAAAGATTTAGCATGGTTAGAGGAACTAAACAATATGTGCAAGACAAGACATATCTTAGTGGAATCCCCAAAAGATAACCCACCCTGCCCGGCAATAAGCACCTTACCACCTTCTTATGATAGTCCGCGGAATCCCTCACCTAAACTTGGAACACTTAACATTCAAACTGTAGTACCCTCCCAGGCTCTAGGGGATGCTAAAAATGTAAACCAGTTAGACCCTTCCTCTTTGTCGGCCTTAGTATATCAAATTGAACAACTGCTCACATCAATAGTGTCGCCTCTGATAGAAAAAATGGATAGCCTAGGAGATAGGTTACTGGTACTAGAAAACACTATTCAGGCTAATCATCAATTAACTAAAAATATGCTGACCATGCCCCGCTCTCAGCCACGGCCAAATAGTGTAGTGCCAAAGCAACCACTGGCCCTTTCTCCACCAGCACCAATAGCTTCCACCAAAAATCTTAATTCTGCGGCGGGACAATACACGCGGGACAGAGTAGAGCCAAATAAACCTTCACATATAAACCTACCACCAGAGGCCGCCCCGTTTGTCTGTGTACTTGCAGGTGTGCCTGTACTAACTAAGGGGAAGGTAGAAAGGCAAACAGATCTGTTAAACAAGGTCAGCTTCTGGCTTACAAAAAACAAACCCCTGCCAGACAGCCTTGATGGAACAATACTGAGTGTCAGGCGGGTAGGGTGGTTAGGGTCCCTTCCCAAAGACACTACTGGGGACCTGGTTTTAGTGAGATTCAAGAGTGATCTCATTGTTCCGTATATCCAAAATTATCACCCCCAGGAAGGAGATGGACCTATATCTACCTGGAACTTACATGACTTCTATCCTTACAGGTCGTATATCCCTTTACCAAGAGCAAATGTTGAGTTTAATTATAGGAAAGGCAGAATCCCCTGCGTATTGAGTGACAGAGCTAACTCAAAAATTAGCCACCTCGGGTCCCTGTACCACGGTTACAAGTCCAGAATGTTTTATTAATTGTCTGTACCCACAGCACCTTTGTTGTAATTGAGGTTTTCGCGCACCTTGACTCACTGGAAAAATACGACACTAACAAGGATTTCCTTTGTCCCAGGTTATATACATGTTATTTTCAACTTGTAAATACTTTATGGTACTGTATGTGTGTTTTCATAAATGTTTTTTTTAAATGTACGCTTTTATGGTTTTTTAACAAAATCGAATAAAGCTTGTTCTGACTCTTACTCCACCCCTTATTCTCCCCTTTCCTGTGGAGTCCCACAGGGCTCTGCCCTTCGCCACTTTTATTTAACCTTTATATGCAACCCCTCATAGCTTCCCTCCGTCACACCCCGGTTACCATCTTCAATTACGCTGATGATTTACAGTTGATCTTCCCTGTTGATTCCACCCCTTCCTCCTGTGCCAACTTCCAATCCACCATGCTTGCCATCTCTGAGTGGATGTACTACAGCCAACTGAAACTCAATCCCAACAAGACGGAGTTAGTGCTGATGGGTGGGTTGGCTAACCCTTGGAACTCTAGCTTTTGGCCCTCTTCCCTTGGGTCTTCGCCCAGCCCTGTCAATTCGGTAAAGAGCCTAGGCTTAATCATATGTAATGACCTGTCTATGAGGCCTCAAGTAATGCAGTTACATAATCCTGTTTCTTTCATCTGTTCCCGCATTCGCAAAATTTGTAGGTTTCTTACCACCGAGGCACTCATCCTCGTCATTATGGCTCTCGTCACCTCCCGTATTGACTACGCTAACACCCTCTATGTTGGGATACCTGCTTACCATCTTCACCGGCTGCAGCTGGTGCAAAACCAGGCAGCGAGACTGGTCTTTCACCAGCCTAAACATCAACATGTCTTGCCCCTGTTGAGGAGACTGCATTGGCTGCCAGTGGCTTATCGCTGCATGTTTAAACTTGGCTGTACTGTCTTTAAGGCCCTATCCGATCAAGCTCCTGCATTAATTACATCTAGCTTCCAGCGTTATGTTCCCTTGAGAGATCTTCGGTCCACTTCACACAACTTGTTGATTGTCCCAAGGTATGAACGGAAAAAGCATGGTGGCCTGTGCTTTTCCCTTCTGGCCCCCACACTGTGGAATTCCCTCCCGATCCCCCTTAGACTTTGCCCCAGCTATGTTTGCTTTCGTAAATTGCTCAAAACCCACTTCTTTCAATTAGCCTATGAGTAACTTCGGTGGACTCTTCTCCTGCATTTGTTTTGAGCGCCATGAATCCGTCTGATGACCGAGTGCGGTATAAATGTTTTTAACATAACATAACATAACACACCTTATACACAGCCTCAGAATGCACAGCAGCCTTCACATTCGGCATGAGCACAGCTACACTATGGCGCATCTTTACTAAGAAATCACACAGTGCGGAGCAGCAAGTCACCCTGATGCTCTATGTGATAGGGCGGGAATACACCGCACTTAACATTATGTTGCACATTTCTGTCTTTTCCCTGCACTGGCGCACAATATGCTCTTTAGCGCCAAAACAGGCACACTTGCACCATGGTGCAAGGGTGCCTGCATTGTAAGTGGGATTTTTTTTGCAGGAAGGAACACCTTCCTGCACAAGAACAATACTGTAGGGCATTTTCCTCGTTCTATATGTGCTGAAGAATGCAACACATATGGAAAGAGGAAGTAATGAGGAGAAAGAAAGGTATTTCACCTAGTTACGCCTCACCTGGGGATGCATACTGTTTTGATGCATTTCCAGGTCCATCACTCATGGTAAATCTGAGAATTCGCCAAAATCCATGGTTGAATGCATGGGAACACCAACGCTCCACCAATGGAATGCCTTCCGGGGGCAGAGAAATGCAAAGCATGAATCTGCACTGTAGTGCATTGCGTCGGGTTACTCTAGATTTATTAAGCCACAAAGGGCCACGCAACGTGGCCTTGTGTGTCTTGATACATCTTACTTATACCTTGTGTGGTGCAAGGGAAATGCAACTCTTTCATAAATATCCCCCTATGTTTGCCCAGAGAGTCCTTTAATGGTCTTCTGCATTGTGACATCTGCAGGGGTGAACAGAAGTCTAATTTCTGGGTAACCTTTGAGTAATGAGTAAATGAATGTGCAAGACTTAACACACACCATTCTACCTGCATAAATGTAAGAAAGCCATCTGCACACCATGTTATACTTGAAAGGGCAGCCTACGCCAGTATGTGTAAGAACTTGTTGTGAATCAGATATGGGTGTTTTCTACGATGAGAACTCATACTTTTACAGAGTCCATGCAAAGCTAATATTTTGCTGACATTTGTGAATGTGATAATTTCAGTGTCCACAGTCCAAATAAAAAAGGTGATAAATAGTATAAATCTAAGGGTGAGAACAGCATATATGTAAGAAAAAGGTAGATTTTTCACTATGATATCTAGTATATGGAACGGGATGTCTGGATGATGCTTAGTTTAATCCACCTAAGATGAAAAGCTGATGGGGTTGCCCATGTGCAGACGCAGGGCCTCCGTCCCTCTCTCAAGTTCTTTATTTTCTTTTTTTTTTAGCCAATTTTTCTCTATTATTCATTGGTGTCTTTTGCCATTGGGAATATTGAATATCCTGTGACCACACTTTAATGATTGAGCAGAGCCCCCCCCCCCCTTTGGCTGCTTTGACTCTTTATTGAGGTGGGACTTTTCAGTGTCACTTTTATACTACTTTTCTCAGATTCAGTTTTGTTGGCCTGTATCTTTCTTCCTTGCACCTCTAGAATTCTCTGTAGCAGTCTTTTCATGAGTTCTGTGCTCCGCCTCATAATTTATGACAATCTAAATATTCCTTGCAAGACAGTGGCTGTTCACTCTCTTAATCTCTTTTTAGGCTGAGCCCTGAGTCAGCGCGCAAGCACTGCTCTGGGGTTGATCTGTGGTAGTTGAGTACGGGAGAGAAGCCATGCCCACTCCCCCGCCCATCTTTTTCATTGGCTTGTATCTTAGTCTTTTCTATATGCTGCCTTCCAATTGGTTTATAGGCTTGTTAGTCCCTTCTTATGACGGCCATGTCGTCATTTGTATCCTTCCATGGCTACTGGCCCATTTACTGCGAGTGTTGTACGATATGTTGTGAGCATTATTTTCTTCCCATGCCTTCTGCCCCACTCCCGCCGTCAGTGTCTTCTCGCCCCCCTGTTTCTGCCTTCTCACCACCCTGCCTGCGCCTGCACTCCCGCTTGCAATGCACCAGGTCTTGCATAAATGCGAGTTCTATTGCATTGCAAATACTTGTTTCCAATGCCATTTCTGTGTATTTGACAGCCAGCACCGAGCTGATGCAATCTGCTCGAGATCACATGGTTAGTCAGGTGTGTTGTGATTTTGAACGCAGTTTCCTGCTTGCATTAACATTCCTCATTGAGCTCCGGATCGTTTCCGCTGCTCTGCAAACAGCCTGAGTGACCCACAAAGGCTGCGTGCAGGAGTCCAATAAGGCTGTTCCATCACAGTGCACAGATTTTTTTCCCCACACAATCGGAGGCCCTCTCCATATGAAGACACTACAACATGAGTGGTTGTGGAAAGTTCACCCATTGCTGAGGATTCCGTTCTAAGCAAACGGTTACATTTTGATTGGGTAATCATAACGCTTGTTTGACAGCACTTAGAAATGGCGGAAGTGAGTAATGAGGAGCTGTTTACAATATATTATTGTGAAGGTCAGACATTTTTTATTGTCTGAAGTTGTCTTTGAGAGACATCTAGGTATTGGGACTTCAATAGCAACAAGCGCTGTATGTACATCACATTAAGGACAAGGGTGTGATTGGTGATTCATATAGTGAGGTTTAGCTATTTACAATACATTTTACATATATTTTTATAATTACAAAAAATGTGTCCTGGAGCACACGGTTCGGACTTTTATTGCGTGTTAGAGCTGAGATTATTTCAGAGCCAGCACGCTCGCAGCTAGACAATATATCCTGCAACAAGTCGATACACTACTGCTGCGCCCTCTGTTGGCAGGGTTAGGTGACGACTTTACAGATGATAAAATGAGACGGAATAATCAGGCCATTAATCTAGCATGTCGGACAGGAAATCCAAACGTTTACAGTTCATAAACGACCTGTTCTGAATTGTGGTATTTAAGAATTTTCTGGGTCCACAGCTAGAGCCAAGCGTGTGCTGGAGTAGCTAAATCTTATCCAGTAAATACTCATTGTACATTTGACATTCATCAAATTCAGTGTTTTTTTTTTACATCTGTCAGTATTGTTATTATTACACAGTTTGCCCACACGGTACCCTCAATGAATAACTCTCTGCTGCTACTCATGGCCCCTTTTGTATCGCTTTGTTCGCCCTAAATTGGCAGGGTATGCTCAGACGTGAGTCCCTTGCTCACTTGGCCACTGGATTCAAGATAGCCTGGCTGATGAGGATTATGAATCCGAAACCGGTCCCAGGATGCTTGTTTCCGGTCAAGGGAAGACATGGCTTGGCAGTTCGGGCTAGACTGTTCCCAAGAGGCTCAGGGTCAGACTGATTTGCATATGGCCATGTCTGAACTGGGGTGGCTGAGTGAGCTAAAGAATGGTGATGGATTAAACCAGATCAGTTGACTGGGGCTGAGTGTTTGATTTGCTCAAACGCTCCGTCCATCATCCCCTTTTGTATCGCTACTCATGGCACCAGCATTTTGTGACATAGTTTCCCCAGCCTGAAGTTCGGCTTTACTTCCCAATTCCAGTGTGTTTTTAAATCGTGTTAAAAGGCCCATGTGGCAGATATATCGGCAGGACTGTACCCATTATCCAATGAATAGATGCTCTTAAACGATTTTGCATCAGCAGCTAGGCGTAGGCCAGGAGCCCTCCTGCTATGATCACCCTCTAACTGATTATTGTCCTTTTTAGCAGTATTTGTGCTCGAACTCAGAGGCGGAGTTTGCCAGGCTCTAAAACGGCCATGCGTTAGATCGGCTCCTCGAGCCGTCTTCTTCTATCCATCATTATCTGCACTCCCCCAGGGACCCGTCGCACGCATCTGGGTAGAGGTGTGCATTAATATTGTTGCTCTGTTCCGTCGCCTGCTGGAAGTCTGGCTGTCCCATAGTTGTGGCATTTACCGCGATAGAGCTGCAGTGGCCTGTGACACAGTGGTCTGTCTGCGGGGAGGGGCAAAGTGGAGCGGTCTTCAATGGACTCCAGAGCTTGACCATCCTGCGTCTGCTGTGAGCCGTAGGAGACCCCTCGAAGCCTGTTACCTGTGTCCGTGCCCCCGGCTCTTAGCTGGTGGAGCGCTGCAGTGGATTGTTGCTGGGAGGGAGCCAGGGCACTCCTTTCCTGCTGAGCTCGTAGCAGTGATGCTGGGATGATACCCGCTCTCCCGAGAGGGTGGGATTGCGGCACAGCTCCCCCGCTGGTATCCTGCCATCACTTGATCTGCTGCAGCGCACTGCTGCTGGAGCCTTCCAGTTGGGGGTTTCCTCCTGCCCTTGATACTGCTGCCCAGCCTGTAAGAGCACTCGGCCCTCCTCTTCTTTGCGCTTTTCACGCTGTACCCCTCTGGGGCCTACATTGGGCTTCGTGGCTAGGTGGTGCACTGGACTTGGGAGGTGCACATATTGGGACAGTGCCCAGTCCATCGCATCCACTGCCGAACACTTTGAGGCATCTTCAGTTGGGATGCTTGCTTTCGGTGAGTGCTTTAGCTCTGCTTTTCCTCCCCCATTGTTCGTGCTGTACCTCTGGCCTCCTCCTTCTTCTGCCGGATTTTGGCAGGGTCGACTCCCCTACCTTGTGTTCTGGTGGTTGTGTGTGCTACCTGGCCTCCGGAGCTCCTGCATTGACTGCGTTGTCAAAGGGGCACATCTTATTGACTCGAAAACAAGGTTTTGGGGGATGTGAGTTGTTTCTTTCCTTCCTACTCGACCCACTGTTCGCCTCAGCACTGTTTGGTCTCGGGTGCTGCATCTACGCTCCTGAGAGTGCTGTATACCTGTGTGTTGAACTCATCTTTTGCTGCTGGGTTTTGTTGGTAGGATCTATAGCTCTTTGGAGGTGGGAGCACCCTCCTTGCTTTGGGAGACGTCATGGGCAAACCGGACAAAGCGCAATCCAAACTGAACTTTGAGCTACGCAAGTCCAGAAGCAGACGAGGCCTCTGGGTCGTCTACTCCCGCATCTGGTGACAAATCTGGTCTCAGGTAGCGACTTTAAGCACATCCTAGCCAACATCCAGCAAAGCCTTTCCGCAATAGATGGTAATATTGACTCCTTATCTTACAGCATGGACCACATGTCTGAGCGTCTTGATAAACACACGGAACGCCTCGATATGTCTGAGCAGCGGATCAATGAGGTTGAGGAGGAACAGATGAAGGTGAGCAGCATGCAGAACCAAATGGATAAAGAGCTGGCTATCCTTCAGGGAAAGGCGGAAGCCTTAGAGACCAGGTCCGGGTGCAGTAATCTGCGCATTACAGGCCCTCCGGAGTCAACCACCATAGGAGTTATGGAGGTGTTTGTGGAGAAACTCCCTATAGACTTGCTGGGCGCTGAGACTTTTTCTCCTATATTCATCGTGGAATGTTCACACTGCTTCCTGGGATTCGCCCTCCGCCAGGTGCCCCTCCGCACCCCATCATCACCAAGTTTCTCAACTACCGTGACAGGGACGCTGCTCTTAAGAAATCCAGACAATTTGGTGAATTACAGTTTGAAGGCTCTGCATTGTCACTGTTTGCCAATTTCACGCTTAGAGTTCAGGAAGCTAAGAGGCTATTCGCCCTGATGAAGCTAAAAGAGCATTATATTGAATATGCTATGCTCTACCCAGCGAGACTCAGGGTTGTAATTAATGGCTTTGTACTGACCCTAAGGCCCTTCAAACGCTCCCAAAGACTGGAAAATGGCAGAGTGGAATAAAAAGTCCTTGTGCTCTGGAGATGTTGAGGCTGGCTCAAGTGGTAACCTGGACAATACCGACTAATTTTGTATGAAGAAACAAGTAACTCAGGGGGTTTTATTAACTCCTGGTCGGTTGTCTATTGTTATACCAGCTGCTATTGCAATGGTGATGTTCTAATTATATTTCTATCATTGCTGCTGAAGGCCATCCTACTGACTCTTGCAATGATCCGCAGAATTCAGCCTGAGCAGAGACATGCCCAAAAAAGCACAATGCACACCCTGTGAGGCAAGGTCATGCAATTATGGGTGTGGGTGTTCTTTTCCCCGAGGTGGGGTTATATTTCTGTTTAGACGGCACTGCTTTTAGTTGTCTGTTAAATACTATTATGTCTGGCCACATCCCCCTATATGGGTTACCCCAAAGAAGTGTTATTGGTCTTTTTTTTGTTTCATGATTGTTCTTCTTTGTACTTGTGCTATTCTAGATTCAAAAGGAATTTCGTTGTGAGCACTGCATCGCCAAATGCGATGCAGTGCGCGCAAAGAAATGTGTTTTATTTATTTATATGTTTACTTACCTGTTAAAGTCCGTCATTCGTACATTACTACCCCCTGCCCTGCCCATCCCCCTCCCCACGTTGCCGCCCTGCAGTTACACCTAGTAGCGGCCGTGGCTGGTTGGGAGATATCTTCATTGGTTTGATTTTGGTCTTACATAATCAGCAGTCAGCAAGGGTTAAAATTAGAAATTGTGTCTCACCTTCATTTTCTATATCCCGGGGTACGAGGCAGAGCTGCCCCTTCTCTCTATTATCATGTGCCGTCGTTGCAGAACCCTTAGCGCGCGCTTTGAGAGAATATCACAGGCACCGTGGTATTCGTTTCTCCAACTATAATTTTATCATGTCTGCTTATGCGGACAATATGTTACTATATGCTCGGGATCCTGCTATCAACCTTTCCTCCTTAGTTCGTGAAGTTATAAAATTCGGTGGCCTATTGGGATTAGAAATTAATTAGGATAAATCCATCATATTTCCACTTGCCCCCTCAATGGTCCAGTTCAATTTGGACTACCCCCTCAAATGCACCAATGAGTCTGTCCGATACTTAGGTGTACAAGTGCACACTGATTCCGAAGTAGTGTTGTGTGACAACTATGGTAAGTCAATTGCTAACCTGGAGAGTGACATTGAAAGGTGGATCAATTACCACTTTCTCTGGTAGGCTGTGTATCTCTGATGAAGATCATAGTCTTGCCTAGACTGCTGTTCCTCTTCACTAACATACCTATGGTGATTCCTTGACATTTTTTCAAAAACCTCAAGGCTTTGATGGTTAGACTGGCGTGGGCGGGGAAGTCCCCCAGGGTCAAGATGGACACTCTCACACTTCCCTACTCTATGGGGGACCTGGGTGCCCCGTACCTAGAACTTTACTATAGAGCTGCTCAGGGCTTGCATGCTTATTACTGGAGTCACGGCCCGCACACTCTTCAGCATCTTTTCATAAAGAGTATTTCCTCTGACCCTTTCCCACTCCCCGGCAACTCACTCAGCTTCCCAACAGACATTATGGTGTTCTTTATTCTGTAAATTCAGTTGTTCATGCCTGGAGTGGGTTAATTAAAAGGCAAGCAGGCACTCAGCTTTACTCTCCACTACTTCCTTTGGATTGGTGTCAGTGGTTTTCCTTGGGCACTGAAACGACTGTTAAGGTAGCACTTAGAAGTGTCCGTATTATGAATATAGGTGACTTCTTCTCAAAAGACAGAGCCCGGACGTGGGATAAGGTCGCCGCTGTTGATCAGGGTGCTGGCCACCTGGTGCAATTTCAATATTTTAGTGTACGGCACACTCGGAGGGTGCTGATGGGTGATGACTATTTAGATTCCATGGCTCTCCCATCTTTTACTTACCTTTAACGCGCCAACACCCCACACATGTTGATTTCTAACATATACACCATGTCCCAGGAATACTACTGGGCCAATTACTCGCCGCCGAGAGCACAGTGCCAGAAAGACTTAGAAGTTTCCATTGATGATATTGTATGGAGGTACTGCTGCGAAGCCACCCAATCAGTGTCCTTAAATGGGAGGCATAGATTGATTCAATTTAAGTTTTTGAACAGAATGTATTACACACCCTCCCACCTTTATCTGTATGGTTTATGTGAGCGCTTTGGGGCCAGATGTGCAGATTTCCTCCATATGGCATGGGCTTGCCCACGTACTGCTGCTTTTTGGGATATACTAAACCACAACCCAAAGGGATGAAACTTTTGGGATTGGACCTCCTTTTGGGAAAAAGGCAAATGGCTATGCACTGGGCACTGGGTCCTCCTCCCTCCAAACTAGAGTGGGAAAGAGATTTGATTTTCTGTAATACGCAGACTGAAACATACATCGAGTTAATGCTCCCATGGAGTTGCCTTAAGAATTTTTAGGAGCTGCATAAACAGTACTTGCTGTCACGGGACGATGCTGGAATAGGCAGTGCATACATTTTCGCTATGCAAGAACACGTCTTTTAAATTGTGATATGCTATCGGAAGTGTGAATGTAGGATATGTTTATATTTCTTTTTTTATTTTCAATTGGATTGATGTTTGGGATTGGTATGTCCATGTCAGTAGAGTTTTATCAATAAGGGGCTGCTGTCTTCCCTACATATTGAAGGGATATATTTTTCATGCACTTCTTAAACTTATTTATTTCTGGCTGACTGTATGGTATTCCCCATTTTTATAATGCTATTGACATTGTGTTATGTACATTGCTGTGAATTGTTTATTAAAATTAAAATTAAATCAATTTGTGCTCGAACTCGTCCACCTAACTGTGTCACTGAGGCTCACCTTTATTTTTTACACTAGTACTTTGTTCTAATACGTTAATATGAAACAATACCAATATGACTATGATGTTCTAATTTGTGTGTGTGTTTTTTATGATTTAAGGTATTTAGTATTCTCTTGGGTTTTTTTAAATTGTAAAGGTTTTAATTAACTGCCTAATATAATATTCAAATGTAAAAAAACAGAGGTCAGCGACTGCATGGTCATAGGGCCACCTATCTACAGTGATCTTAAAGTAACGAGTTCGTATCCTGGCAAGGCCAAACTGGCATACCATCATTCCAAGCTCTGTAAATTGAGTAGCATGGGCCTAGATTTGGCGTGTCTGGGAAACAACTTTTTTAAACTGTCGAGTCTGATAATGGTATTTGAGAAATTTCCTGGGGCCGCATCTAGAGCCAATTGTGCTTGGAGTAGGTAAATCTCTTATGCAAGTTATCCAGTAAATGCATATTGTACATTTGGACAAGGGACCGAGGCACAAACTCGCAGGCTTGGGAGACAGGCCCTGGCCAGATAGTACCTGTCAGAGGTAGTGGCCAACTCTGCCCGAGTTTTGAATTTTTGTCGGTGTCTCTTAGTGAGCAGTGACTGGGGTTTCAGGTTCTCGGGGAAACAAACTCTGGGCCCTCAATCCTGCAGCATCAACTGTCACAGCGCCTCCCCAAGCAACACAGCTGGTTCATTCACCTGCCGCTTCTGCCCACTCCACTGCAACATAAATGCTACTGCAACTAAACTTCCCACCCTTCTCTGGAAACAACTAACCTGTATTTTCATCAACACCAGCTCTCTCAACAAACATGCCAACGATTTCTGGGACACCATAAGCTCCCTCACCCCAGACCTAGTCTTTCTCACGGAGCCCTGGTTGAACCCGGCATCTGCACCCATTATTGCCACTGCTGTTACCAGCGGCTATAAAAGAATCCAGGGAGACTGCACCAACAAACATGGTGGCAAAAAAGCGATTATTCAAAAAGAAACAATCAACTGCACAACCACCATGGACTTCCCCCCAACCATCAAGGAACACATGAAATTTTAGGCCACCCTCAAATCCACGCTAAGAGGTACCCTGGCCTATCGGCCTCTCGGGCCCGGCCGCCCTTTCTGAAAAGATATAGCCGACTTCATCACCCCCCTGGCCATACATGCCCAAGACTTCCTACACCTGAGGGACATTATCTTCCTCCTAGAAGACCCCACAAACCTTGGACTCTCCCAGATCATAACTGACCCCAAGCACACAATAGGACACACACTTGACCCACTTTCCACTCGGGAAACTGGAAGGACGTATCCGGCCGCTACGAAAAATCCCAGAAACACGTGGATAATTGAATAAATCCCGTTTAAAAGGAAGAGGTTTTTAACAAATGCGGCTCGACTAGCGGAAAAGAAAGTGTACTATTAAAAAGAATAAGACTCTACTTGAGAAACTGAATTGAAAATCCAAGGCGGAAACAAAGCTAACCTTGGGAGTTTCCATACAAATAAACCTACCACTATTGAGGAGGCTGCCCAACACATATGGAGAAATGACTTGCAGCTAGATCTTCATAATGGCCAGAATATCCATAAAAAATGTTTTAAAGGTGCTAATGTTAATAATCGGTGAAGCAACCTGTGGTCCTACGTATATGAAGGAATAGGAAGATACGTACAAGGCCCAATAGAGATTATTGTGTTTTTAACTGTCCTTAGGAAGGTGGGGCTAATAGCTGAATCCACCGAGACACGTCGACAAAAAACCTCTATGGTTTTAAAACTTGTGGTTGTATAAATGTTTTTTATGTAAAATTGTTTATCGCCACGAGGTACTGTATTAAATATGAAATGTTCATGCCAAGAAATTGGAATATGTTGCTAAAATCAAAAAATCACTTCTTAAGTGACAAACTCTAAACAGAAAATGTCAAACTATTTTTATTATAAGTAAATGGAATGTGCATTTGTATTTAGTGATTTACTTTGAGTTTTCATGCCTTTGTGGTTCTACTTATATGTGCGGGGTGAGAGAGAATTACATTAGATGTGGTTAAAAAAGTGAGTGGATAACTCTGATGCGAGAAGTACAACTGACTAGATTAATCTAATAGATAAATACAGAAACATCTAGCGAACACTTTCATTTTTATTGCATTATACCCAGTTCCCATGGGTTCAAGGGCTACTCTCTTTCTCTTAAACTTCCTACTCCTGAGGGACATTACCTTCCTCCTAGAAGACCCCACAAACCTTGGACTCACCCAGCTCATAACTGACCCCAAGCACACAACAAGACGCACACTTGTGCCACTTTTCTCCACAGGAGCCGCTGATGCTACAGACTCTGTTGCCTGCCCTGCTGCGCTATCTCCTCAGCTAAATCAATTGGATGCTTGCGTGCACCCACCTCTGGAGGACCTGTCCTGGGCTTCCCTGAGGGTTTGGCGTCCCGGGTTCTATCTGTTGAAACAACCGTGTGACAGCCTGTTCATTCTACACCTTTTTTATATCCCCGTATTCAGTACCCCTCTCTACCTGGCCTCTACCCTGAGGACTTACTCAGATCAGAACACTCACCATCTTCCGAAAAACCTTGCACACCTTTCGTTGTGTCCCCACTTCAATTTTCATCAGTTGACATCCTGTTCTGTTCCCATAGTATTTTGCTACCTGAATTTCTGGTCACTACCCATTTCTACTGATCAGATACCCCCACTTTTGTCTCCGAAGAGACCCGTGCCCTGATGAAGGTGAGACCTCTTGTAGGTCGCACACCGAAACGTATGTCGGCACAACGACAATAACCTGGCGAGGCCTGTCTGAATTGTTTGTCTCTTTATCGTCTCTATTGTCACAATACCTTGAGGAAGAAATCCCTCAGTGCTTATTACTGTAAAACACATCATACGACTATATACAGTTTTGTTTGTACAGCCTGGACTGCTATCCATCAGCGAGACGATATAACATTGTACTAGTAGGATCTTTTCGTTTTTTGCTTTTCATCCCATTTAGACCTATAGGTCTTCGCCTTTTTGTAATTTTTAGATTTGTTACTTAGTTTGAATGAATGGATCCCTGTAGGATCAGGACGTATGTGATTGAATGAGTATGAGTATGAGTTGGAGTGATTGTGTGAATGTTAATCTTTTTGTGGGTGACTATTGTTCTTTTTCTATTGTGTCTGTTTTGCTATCACATGTTTTGAAATGTATGAATTGCTTTATTTATGAATATTGATTAAAACATATTCAT
Organism: Lissotriton vulgaris; assembly: GCF_964263255.1. Lineage (NCBI taxonomy): Eukaryota > Metazoa > Chordata > Amphibia > Caudata > Salamandridae > Lissotriton > Lissotriton vulgaris. Next base: position 1,086,405,516 of record NC_141695.1, on the reverse strand, counting down.
ATATCCACATTCCATGTTGGTTTGTTGATCTACTTTTCCTCGGGAGGGAGATGTATTTTTCTAGTGACTTTACAAGCACTTATTGATTAGGTAAAGGTGGAGATTCTTGTTGCTTTATTATATTGCCACTTTTCGCCACAAGCAGAAAGATCTCCTACAGCCACGTCAGCGAAATAATATGGTCTGATCACTCCATAGTGCATTTTTTCATCTCCACTGCCACCAACCAGCGACTAACCTCCAATCACCCCCCACAGGAACTGGAGTAAGGTGTCAGAAGACCTCTGGTCAGACAACCTCAACACATCAACCCCCCCCCCCCCCCACAAACCAGATCAATGTAGTCAGAAACTTCAGTATCTGGATCTCCCACTGTGCTGACACAGTTGCCCCACTCAAAACCTCTGGCCAATGCAACCCACTCCCACCCTAGCCCCCACAGGGCTACCTGATTCACAGATGAACTCAGCATCACCAAACACAACTGAAAAAAACTAGAAAGTACCTAGTGCACCAACAAGACCTCTCCCAACAGGGAGAACCTTGAAAACGCACTAAGTGAATTCCTCTCCCACCTGAAAAACTCCAAGAAAGAAGCCATCAACAACTGCCTAATCAGAGTAAAGAACTTATTGGCATCATCAGAGAGCTCACAAACCCTATGGCCACAGAAACTACCATTGCCCCCACCCAGGACTTATGTAACGAAATCGAAGACTTCTTTCAGGACAAAATTACTGCAGTATACAGACACTTCGAACCCCAACCCCCGCTCGATACCCTCAGCACACTATACTCCAGCAACAACAACTCTCACACAATCACCACCTGACAAGCAGTCACCACCCAGACCACTGCCACCATCATGAGATTTTTTACTTCGTAGTCCCAAGTGAACCCTGCCCCCACCATATGTTTAACAAGGAACCCAACACCATCAGCAGGGAACTCTCCCTCATCCTTAAAGCCTCAATCACTGATGCCCACTTTCCCACTGCCTGGAAACATGCAGAAGTCAAGCTTCTCATTAAAAGAAAACCCTCCGGGCCCAATGGACCTAAAAAACTACTGTCTCATCTCCCGCCTACCCTTCCCAGCCAAAGTCATGGAAAAAGACTTCAACGTCCAACTCACCATGTATCTCTAATCTAACAAACTCCTGGACCCCTCGCAATCGGGGTTCTGCACTAACCACAGCATGGAAACCATCCTCTTAGCAGCTACGGACTACATTAGAGCCCTCATGAGCAAGGGCAAAACTGCTGCCCTCATCCTCCTTGACCTTTCCACAACTTTAGACACTGTTTCTCACCACACGCTCCTCGTTGGCCTGCACCAGATCGGCATTCAAGGAATCGCACTCAAAGGGGTTGCCCCCTTTCTCACAGGCAGAACCCAAAGCATTCACTTCCCACCTCACACATCTGCCCCTAAAGACATAATCTGCAGAGTACCCCAGGGCACCTCCCTCAGCCCCAACCTCTTTAACATCTACATGGCTCCCCTGGCCACCGTGGTCAAATCACACAACATGTACATCATATCATAGGCTGATGACACCCAACTCATCCTGTCTCTCTCTGCAGATCTGGACAGTATGAAAGCCAAGTTTCACAGGTGCATGACAGACATAATCAAACACAAAGAGAGAAAGGGTTTTTTGTGTAACTAGGGATACTCCCAATCCCCTTGAGAAAGACTAAATGAACAATAGACGGAGTAATTCCCTGAGGAAATCAGTGTTGAAATCCTCTAGGTACCATGAAGGTGAAAAAAGGCAGGATTATTCCTTTTTTAAAAGACCCCTCACTCACCAACCTAGTTGGTGAGGTGCTTCATCATAGGGGTCCCACCCGAGTAACCAAATGATACTCGGGGTGCTTTAACACCTGTTTACAGTGGAGCTTTTTTGGGGGGGCTAAAGTGCAAGTGAGTGAAAGGTGGTTAAAAATGTCTTTATTGTACTCCCTAACTTTTACTGTGAAGCAATAAGACAAGATTAAAAATCAATGAGTGATACCCTAGGAGGCTTCAATGGCCTGTGATACCTACAGTGAAAGTGATGGCCTACATGTTTCAACCTGTAGGTGGTAGTACTAGGTTTTCTTCAGGACCAAGTGGGATGACCCGAGCGGTGTGCACACACTAAGGTGCACCTCAACTCTGAGTCAAATATAAACCATATTGCGTACTCACGTATGGTAGCCTCTCATCCTTTTGAGAGATAAACAATCTGAAATAACAAATGAACAATCACAAAAAGTACCTGTTAATACAGGATGACGAACTGAGCAGTTTCTACATGTATGGTACTAGCATTCAAACACCATGTGAAATGCAAAATCATGCACACAGACATAACTAGCAGGATACAGAGCAAGTGCCTCAAACTAAACACCAACAAAACAAAGGTACTCCTCTTCAGTAGCTCTTCCTCCCCCAGGTACCACACCTTGTTGTCCACCAAACTACCCCCAACCACCATCCCACAGAACATGCCAGAAACCTTGGCATCATTCTCGACAGCACTCTATCCATGAAGAAACAATATACGTCATTGCCTCCGCATGCTTCCACATCATCCACATGCTGAAGAAAATCTTCAAATGGCTACCTACAGACACCAAAAGTAGCTTACAGACATTGGCAAAGTCAATAGCTCCAACTAAACACTTAAAAGGTCCCAAAGGCGAGACGTACTGGCTATGCCAATGCTTGTTTAGGTTTCACCTGCACAGAACTTGCTTGCGACATTTCTTGAAAATGAAAAAAGAAATCTTAAACTGGCTTAAATCCCACTCATTACTTTCCAGTACTTATCATTCAGAGGCTTCCATGTCACTCTCCTTTCCTTACTTATGATTGGTGAGCTCCTGCTCCTTCCTGCTTTTTACAGGCCTTCCATCTCGGTTCTGCTGGTGGAGCCTGGACCTAGTACAGCTTCCTGTCTGGCCAGTGTTCTTCCACTGGCCGCAGGCTGCTACGGGTACTTTAAAAAAAACTTTTAAACATGCACTTTCAAAGAGTGCATGTCCTTAGTCCGTCTCCCACACCACCCTCCCTCTTCCCCAGCTACTACCTTGTGTTGCGACACTCTTCTTGTGCCTCTTTCATCTTGCTATGATTTTGTTTGAGTTTTTTGCACTTATTAAGTTTATTTTTTAAGCCTTAATTAGGTGTGCCGAGACAGTCTCATGCAAGTTTATGTTCTAGCAAGATGCCAGGTTGCAGCGTTGCAGCTCATTGTGCAGATGGGGTAAACCAATGTAAATTTGGTCTTCGCTTCTTTTTCGCTGAGTCAGGTCGCAAGAGGGGTAAGTGCTTGGGTTCAAATTTGGATGCTGCACAGAACATGCATAAACACTACTGCAGGACCACAACATAAACCAAACAAAATCTGCAAACTGAATTATAAAACCTGATGGAAAGGACTTTGACAGGAATCCTTTACAAGTTTATTGTCCTGTCTCCGGCTAAAATGGTGTCCATGTTATTGAGGGCGCCATGCTGTTCGGGGAGCGATTTGCTTTTACCAAACAATGATAAAATAGTTGCTGAACCAATCGATGAAACAGTTCTGGTCACTTGACCACTCGGAGCCCAACTTCATTTATCAAGTTTAATTTTATTAATAAAGGTGGGCTCGTCATTCATAATGAGTTCCCGCAGAATGACAGTATATTCTCATAAAATGAGTCAGCCATGAAAAAAGATAAATGGCCCATGGAATTAGATAGTAGTTTGTGGAGATATTGCATGCAATAAGTTGGGGCGTTTTAAACAAGGAGGAGAAGGAAAGATTTCTTAATGTATTGGTCTAACTTTTATCAGTGATCCGTTGACAAACAAATTGTATGTAATTCGTGTGAAAGAACTCGGAGATTGTAATTTAAACCTTGAGCATGTCTTCTGATATGGTTGTGTGTGGAACTATCTTTTGTTCAAATTTGCCATTGCAGTCTGCCATGGTTGTAATCCAGATGTTTGATGGTTTGGGCTGCAGTTGGTTGAGGTTTGCAGTTAGATATTTAACATCTGGTGTAAGTAGGCTATCAGGCAAGCTGGAGTAGCTAGAAGTGAACACAAAGTGTTGCCTAAGGAATGTAGCGACCTTGAAGAAATTTGAACATGTGTAATCCACACATAGACAGTTGAGATGTATGTCATTACAGCGCATGCTTTTTCCACGCATGCTTTTACAACGCAGGTTTTACAACGCAAGTTGTTACAGCGACTTGCGTTGGGGGGCACTGGATAGTGAATAGTTTAATATACTATTCCAACTCCAGTCCCTGTGGATAGTAGGGAAGGTTTTGGATAGTAAATTAAACTATTCCCTATCCTACAGCGCCCTCCAGCGCAAGTCGTTGTAACGACTTGCGTTGTAATTCCTGCATTGTAAAGGTACTGCGTGGAAAAAGTTTCGTTGTAAAGGATGTTTCCCAGACAGTTGTGTGGCATTCCTTGAAGCAAAGTCCTTTTAAAGGCCTTCTCCCTCAGGTCTTCATTGAACTACTTGAGCACTTCCATGTCCCAATAACGGTCTCAAGGTACAACACTATAAGACAACTTGGATCCAGTCCTCTGTGTTTGCTGAATGCCCCATGAATTATGCCTTTGTATGCTGGACAACTGCTCCTAAGATATCTGGGCCACAGACTTTGGTATGTTCTCCCCATATATATTTTTGGTATTCAGAAATATCTGTCCCTGGAAAAGAAATTGATAAGTATTGAAAAGAACCAATTCCTTGAATTAAAAAAATTGAAAACCCATCTTTACACACTGCACCTCTGACCACACTCTTCACCTGACTGATTCCTAGTGGCAGCATACCTTCAGGTACATGAGCGATCTGCCAAACTATAATAACATAGCATATTAACTGGAAATGTGTGCACACTTTCAGAATTCAAGAAGGATAAAATGAGTATGTGTTAAAGACCTGTATCAGGCTTAGAACGTGGTGTTCGGGAACTGTACGACAATTAGCCATAATTAAAAAGATACCACAGACCACAGATTCTCACAGCTGAATACCCAGACTCTCTCAGATATGTAGTGAGTCATAGAAGACTCAGGGCAGGGGGTTTTGACCAGTGAAGTCAAGTTCGGGGGTGTATTATGGTCTTCTGTAGCTTGAAAGCTATATCTTGTATGCCTTGTCTTCAATTTCAAAATGGTTTAGTTTTGTGTTACTATTTAAGTCCACTAGCGGTTACAGCTTCTATATCAATCATTTGTAGCGGCTCTCTCCCTCAAAAGATGGATGCGCATCTACTTACAACATGGCATTAGGAAACATTCACAAAGTACAGGGAAACTAAATATTTAAAAATGATGCATTTAAGGCATGATTTGCACAAAAGTCTAATTACATTCCTGGTATTATAGCCATCCAACTTGGAAAATGTAGGCTCTGTCTGGGATTTTAGCAAAGAACCGAAAAATAGTGTTCAGATCAAATTTATAAGGACAAGGAAAATATTTTTCAAAAGGCTCTGCTAAACAAAAAAGGTTAATTAAATTAGGAAAGAACTGATACTATGAATATAACCATTCTAAATAGTTTTTAAAATGAATGATTCATTTGAAAGGACTGCATGCCAAAGGAAGAGACAGACTGGACAGCTAGAAATATTAGTGGCTGGAGACAGTATCTATTGGCTCAATGTAACCCCATGAGACTGAAAGAGAAGCAGTGCATGGTCACCACAAATGCACTAGCCGCTTTCAGACAAAGACATTTCACATGATGAAAGGAAGAGAGGTGAAGAACAATAATTGAGTAACAATCACACATTACTTCCAAAGTGAGCAACACACTGTGACAAGTGGACTGCAAAACATTTGTTTCCCAAAATGTAAGCAAATCTACCTTTCATTAACTTCCCGCAGTTGACAATTTTCCTCAGGCAGAATTGCATTATTGTTAAAGCAATGACGACCACGGCAGGTAGAAATAAACTGGGGCAGTGCAAACATCTCCAAATCAAAAGAAATACAGATGGGTAAGGACTAAGGAAAGTCATTAGACAAGGAAACCCAGGTACACCAGTTCAGAAACGGAAATGTAATTAGTATTATTGCAATTTTTTTCTTTAAAGACCTTGTTATCTATTATCATGATTGCTGCAAAATGTATGTGATATACCCGATAAGTCACTGCAGCCAATGATCAGTAATTGGATATGCACAGCAATTACCCGTACTGACCTCTTTTGCGTTTGTTTCATTAGTATGTTATCTATAATGCCCAGGCACCAGGTTAATGTGCACACGGCAATGAGGAAATAGACTCCGATTTAAGACGCTGCTCTGTGTCAAACTGTTAGCAGAACAGCTCTGATAGAGGGTTTTATGGAGGTCTACTGTACACGGGAAGCCAGATTCCCCAGTGATGGCTTTTTCCCCAGAGAGGGTCTGGAACAAGAACCTGCAGAAAGACTGGACCTTTCTGACGGATGCTTATAGGGTTGCACTATGAATACATTTATAGGTCAAACAGTGTAAACAAAATGTACATTTTGTAAAGCTGGGAGCCAGGGTCAAACTCTCCTCAAATCAGGGAAAAGGTCTTGATTTGAAAATGTAAATGCTCTGAAGATCACCAGTGGAGTAAGGAAACTAGTGGGGGCCCCCTATGAAAAGTACATGGAGTGGGGCCCCGCCCACGCTTCGGACCCAGTCAGGAGCTCTCAGGCCGGGCCGGCTGCTCGTGCACAGGGCCAGAGTGGGCCCCCTGGGGCTCGAGGGACACCTCGCATTGCGGGGTCTGCGGGGGCTATTGTACTGATGATCATGACATACTGCATGGCTGAAATCTTCGTATTTGTAATGGGACAACTTGCCATTAGTCAGCCAGCCCATTCACTACAAGCAGGACCTGTCCACTGGTGATAAAAGGCCATGACCTCTGCGGTGGTCCCCATCACAGCACCATGGTTTGCCGGGTGGTCCCATTTTTAAAGCGGCCACTTGGCAAGCCTTTTTGTTTAGAGAAAATAATCACCCATAGAGGGAACAGTTTTTTGTAAACCATAAAACTAAAAAACTAAAAATTATGACACACAGAATTCTCTCCTGCTCATCAAAATCATTCTACATATTTTCCCTGCTTTGGATGGCGGACACAGGCAGGGAAAATCTGTGATGGTCGCCACTCTTAACAGGGTGGGGCGACCACCACCACAACCTTACCATGTGGTCCTGTAATGGACGCATCACCTGGTCAGGAACAGAGACATTTTAAAGCATGGGCAGAGTGGGCAATTGCCCAGGTCCCCAACCTTCCAAGGGCCCCCCTGGAAAAGTGAATTTTCACTCTATTTGCCATCTTTCTGTTCTATTTCTCTTGCTAAATCTCTCTCCCTCTCTGCCTACCTTTACCTCTGACTCTCTACCCTAAATCATTTTAAGGATGCTTGGGGTTCTGAGAAAGATATATTTCAACAGTTTTTCTGTGATCCTGGTGACATTTAACATATAATTTAGTTTTGTTTGGCATCATGCAGGATTGAATTAGCAGCAAATGAGTAATATAATTCAAATTTGTTTCATACAGGGCCCCCCAAAGTATGTCCTGCCCGGGGCTCCCAAAATCCTTAAGACACCCCTAGTCAGGAATTATCGCAGGTACAGCCAACCTGACACTCTGCACATGGTAATCCAGCAGTTCTGCTAACTCTGAACGAATCAAGGGGAGCACAGGTTTGGCGCGGGACACCAGGCATTTCCCCAGTGGACTGGAGGGGTGGTTTTGTGGCTGTGGGGCCGATTATGTCACTGGAAGCCGGTTTTTCAACACTGGGCTGGTTGCTGTTCTCAGTCCGGTCCTAGTTTTGCGGCCCATAAAGTGGCTATCCTCCCACTGTGCCTAACCATAAATGGGTTCCAAAGTGTAACAGATGCATAATGTGCACATGTAAGTCTGCAGGTATCGCTGAGAGGGAGACATTAACAGGGAGATGACCCTGAGAAATGTTAAGGTACTCCAGTAAAAAAAAAAAAAAAATCAGAGAAAGCCTTTAAAGTGAATGCCTTTAAAGAGTCTAGTCGGGTCTATGGACTGGGGTTTCTCCACAGGGGATAATATTTTCCCTATGGCGAAAAATGTAATGTGCAAATGCACATTTGTGCCTGCGAAATTTGCACATAGACATTAAAATCTCTGACTATCATATATTTACATACTTCCCCTGGGATTCTCTGAATTCACAAAAAATGAGACATCAATTAAAAAAAATGAGAATAGGCTTTATTTCCTGTAGCATGTTGGCTTGATCACTCAAGCTGCATTATTCAAGCTTGAGAGGGCTTCGTGAACCACTTATGAATAGTAGAACAAAGGGTTTGGAGGATGTAGCTGTTGCACTGCTTAACGTTAATAGATTGCCAACAATAGCACACCAGCACCATGGGAGTAGGTTTGGAGTCTGTGGTATCCTTCACTTGGCACGTAGTTAGTTGCTTACAATGGTGAACTGATGGAGGATGTGAAGCAGGCAGCTCGATTAGATTTATATTTGAATATTGCATAAAGACAGTGGAAGGGTGAAAGAGCCAGTGGGCTTGAATTTGAAAGTTCTCCTAACCATGAACTGCAACTGCAACTGCTACTGCTGCAGAATCCTTAATTGTCTTGCATCTGGATGGCTGATCTGCCCCTTAAGTAGCGACTTAGCATCTAAATGGTCTTTTTGATCTCTTTCTTGAATGGTTTGCCTGAGACAGGCTCTTGTCCAAGTGTGGGCAGACTGAAGTCTTTTTCAGTTCTCAGTGTAGGAGTTTGTGCTTGTGTATGGTTGCCATGTACTACCTGTGCTCTAATGGGATCATGCATAGTATTATGTTTCATAGGTATTTTTATTCAGGTGTGTTAGAAATGGGGGTCTCTTGTTGGCAATTGTTTGCACCTTTGTCGAAGTAGGGACCCTTCTTCCTCATCAGGGTAAGGGGAATACACTTCTAAAATAACCGCTGCTCACCCCCTTGGCAGCTTGGCATGAGCAGAGAAGCTCATCTCAGAGACAGTTTTTAAGGCATGTGTGCACACATACAGTAATACAGTGAAAGCACTACAAATGGACACCACATCTGTTTAGAAAAATAAGTAAACTTTATCTACACCAAACAAGACCAAAATGAAAAACATCCAACATACAATAATCAAAATGTGATTGTTACTAGGCAAAAACAGTTCTGTCCATAGCAAACCATAGATGCGACACTTTCAGCAAAAAGTACCTTGAATGCGGCAAAATCATAACAAAAACAGCTGCAGGGAAGGTGATGCGCCAGTTCCTTACTCCCCTGGAAGATGATGCGTTGGTTCCTCAGTCCAGGGTAGGTGATGCGTTGGTTCCTTACTGCCACGCAGGGGAGAGGGTGTGTCGGTACCTTACTGGAGGGGAGGTTATGCATCAGTTTCTTACTGTGCGGGGAGGTGATGCATCGGTTTCTTACTGTGGCTCCAGCGTTCATGTAGACTTGGCGCCCAGGTGTGATGCGTGGGGCTCGGTGATGCATTGGTTCTTGATGTGGCGGCAATGATGCTTCCAGCCGCTATCCCACGGTGCGTTGGTTCTTGCAGCCGCACAGCATGGCCTGAGCTGGAATCGGTGTGGTGATCTCGGACTTCGGAGATCGGTGCGCAGGATTCAGTTTGAAGTGATTTCTCCAGTCGCGGGCATGCACTGCATCAGTATCTTCAGCGACACCGCCGTGATGCAACAGAAATGGGTGTGGATGTGTTGTGCTTCTCTTAGTTGCATCTCTTTTCCAGCTCCCAACAGCAGGAACAACCTCCAGAGGCCCAACACAGCAACAGGGACCTCTTGACAGGTCGTAACTCCCAGCAAGGAAGTTCCAGGGAGCTGCTAGTAAACTCTTGGGGGCCGATACCGTTTCAGGAAAAAAACGTCCGTCCGAATCGTATCCGGAGCCCTCTCCATACGAATCATACACATTGGTCCGAATCGCGTAGTACGATCCATATCTCTTCAATCCGTCTGAATCGTTGCGAACCGTATGAATTGCAAGGGTGAAACTGTACGACACGGACCCTCACAGTGAACCGTACGATTCCTAAACATCCTGTATGACCTGACGAGTATGATCCGGACCGGGGTATGAGGACGCGATTCATACGGTCCACATCAGGTAAGGGCGATTCGTATGGACAACCACACAATCACATACACATCGTATGGTGCGTACACCCCATGATCGTAGGGGTATGGTGCGTATCCTGCGTTCATGGGGTACGGTGCATACACCCTGCGATCATGGGGTACGGTGCGTACACCCCATGATCGCAGGGGTACGCACTGTACCCCTGCAGACATGGGGTGTACGCACCGTACCCGGGGGGGGGGGGCATTCCGTACCTGTTTCGAGGCGAACTCTGCTTCTCCAGACGTTTTGGGTTCCCCCCAAAAAAGCGTTGTACGGTGCATACCCGACACGAATCGTACTTGCTGGGTCGGGAAAACCTGATTGGAACCGTACGGATGTCGCGTACAGCGGGTTCCGAGGGAGAATCATGCGGAGATTAGAGTCGTACTTCATCGTTCGTACGGGGACGTTGCAGGGTACGATTCGTACGGGAAAAACGCTCCGTACGGCTATTCAGAGTGTTTTCTCCTGAATCGGAATTGGCCCCTTTTTGTCCCTGAGATTTTAGAACAGGAGGCAAGCTCTACTTCAAGCCCTTGGAGATCTTCTTCAAGCAGGATAACAGCACACTGCAAAGTCTTGGCCCTCTCCTTGGCAGAAACAGCCACTACAAGTCAACCCCAGACAACACGCAGCAAAGGGGCAGTACTTCTTTTTAATCTTTCCCCGCTCTTCTCCTTGGCAGAGGTTCCTCTTGAGTCCAGAAGTTATCTAAAGATCTGGGGCATGGGCAACAATATTTATACATAATTTCTCGTTATTCTCTTGTGGCAGAGGGGCTCTGTGCTCAGTCAAAACCAGTTCTGTCCTGTCTGGTCCAGTGTCCCGGCAGGAGGTCGAGACAGCATTGTGTAAGGCAGACCTAGCCCATTCAGGTGCAAGGAAATCTCCTCCACTACTCTAAATGCAGCCCAGGTCTATTCAGCCCAGCCTGACCCATTCAGGAAAGGCAGACACACCTCAACCCCCCTGGTGGCTGTCTAAAGTGAATGCGCATCCCTAGCCTCTGTCAATCCACAAACCAACAGAGGCACACAGGATGGCTAAGCAAGAAAATGCCCACTCTCTAAAAGTGGTATTTTCAAACATACGTTATAGAAATTATCTTTACTAAAAGATGCATTTTTATATTCTGAGTTCAGGCATACTAAACTCCATCTTTCTATCTCGGCCCAAGGGGGAGTCATACTTATAAGATGTTATAAGTAAACTCCAATTCTATCTTATGGGACAGATAGCCTTTCAATAGTGAGAAACGAAATACACTATAATTCACTATCAGGACATGTCGCACACACCAGTACATGTCCTACCTTTCACATTCGCTGCAGCCTGCCCACAGGGGTACCTTAGAAGGTTAGGTAACCTTGGAAGGTTAGGGTCTGGCAAGTGCACTTGCCAGGTCGACATGGCAGTAAAGACTGCGCACAGTCACTCCAGTGGCAGGTATGAGAACCCCTGGAAAGGCTGCTTTTGTGGGTGGCACCATCAGTGCTGCAGGGCCACTAGCAGCATTTGACTTAAAGGCTCTGTGTACACAAAGTGCACTGGAATAGGGACTTAGTAGTAAATCAAATAAGCCAATTATGGAAAACACCAATCCATATGCACTATTTACAGGGGGAGCATATGCACTTTAGCACTGATCAACAGTGTTAAAGTGCCAAGGGTCATAAAACCAAGACAAACAGGGTCAAAAACAGGAGGCCAAAAAGCCTGGGGATAAACTCGCTGAAACAGCCAGGTCCAACAAGGTGAAATTTGTAGTCTGGAACGGAGCTTTGAGGTCAACCATCCATCTTAGTAAGCACTGTGCCTGCAGGGACATGAATGACAGGTAAACAGACATAAAATTGAATCAAACATATAGAATAGCACTAATATCGAAGTCAAAATATAGAATGGACAAAATATCGAATGGACAGAATATAGTGGTGAAAAATATCAAATTGAAGGTAAGTAATGTAATATTGATTTTTATATAGAAAGTTAAATATCGAAGTATATAATATAGGTATTAAAATATATCGAATTTTTATATTATCGACATTTTTAAAGTGTTTTTTTAATGTTATCTAATTTTTGCGTAATTTCATTATGTAGCGGCTTGTGGGTTTATAGGGGAATAGGGTGGGAAGTAATTTAATTGTCATTAATTAAATATCTTAATTTATTTATTGGTATTGATTTTGAATTAATTGTTAATTACTTTTTAATTGGTAATTAGTTAATTTGTAATTGGTAATTAATGTGTAATTGGTAATTCATTTTTATTAATTGATTAATTGATAATGATTTTAATTTTATTAATTTAGTTACTGTAGTGGGTTGTGGGTTTATAGGGGAATATGGTGGGAAGTAATTTCATTGTAATTAATTAAATATGTTAATTTATGTATTGGTATTAATTTTGAATAAATTGTTAATTCATTTTTAATTGGTAATTGATTTTTATCAATTGATTAATTGATAATTATGTTAATTATATTAATTTATTTTCGGTTGCGGGTTCTGGGTTTATAGGGGAATAGGGTGGGAAGTAATTTAATTGTAAGTAATTAAATATGTTAATTTATTTATTGGTATTCATTTAGAATACATTAATAATTAATTATTAATGGATAATTAGTTCATTTTTAATTTGTAATTAATTTGTATTACTTGAATAATTGATAATTAAGTTAATGTTATTAATTTATTTTCTGTAGCGGGTTGTGGGTTTGTGGGGGAATAGGTTGGGAAGTAATTTAATTGTATTTAAGCAAATCATTTTTATTTATTTGTTGGTATTGATTTTCAATGTATTGTTAATTAATTGTTAATTTGTCATTAATTTGTATTAATAACTAATATTTATTTGTATTTTTAATTGATTAATTATTACATAATATTAAATTGGTAATTTATTTTAATAATTTTTTTTATTGGTATTGATATTTAATTTATTTGTATTAATATCTTAAATATTTACTTTCCCTACTGTTGCACTCTCTGGAGTGGGAATAGTAATTTTTACCCTCTTGCTATCCAACGCTTTCTCTACTGTTGCACTCACTGGAGTGGGAATAGTAATTTTTACCCCTACGCTATCCAACGCTTTCCCTACTGTTGCACTCACTGGAGTGGGAATAGTAATTTTTACCCTCCCGCTATACAACGCTTTCCCTACTGTTGCACTCACTAGAGTGCGAATAGTAATTTGTACCCTCCCGCTATACCAACGCTTTCCCTACAGTTGCACTCACTGGAGTGGGAATAGTAATTTTTACCCTTACGCTATCCAACGCTTTCCCTACTGTTGCACTCACTGGTGTGGGAATAGTAATTTTTACCCCTGCGCCATCCAACGCTTTCCATACTGTTGCACTCACTGGAGTGGGAATAGTAATTTGTACCCTCTCACTATCCAACACTTTTTCTACTGTTGCACTCACTGGAGTGGGAATAGTAATTTTTACCCCTATGCTATCCAACGCTTTCCATACTGTTGCACTCACTGGAGTGGGGATAGTAATCTTTACCCTCCCGCTAACCAATGCTTTCCCTACTGTTGCACTCACTGAAGTGGGAATAGTAATTTGTACCCCTACGCTACCCAACGTTTACCCTACTGTTGCACTCACTGGAGTGGGAATAGTAATTTGTACCCTCTCACTATCCAACGCATTTTCTACTGTTGCACTCACTGGAGTGGGAATAGTAATTTTTACCCCTACGCTATCCAACACTTTCCCTACTGTTGCACTCACTGGAGTGGGAATAGTAATTTTTACCCTCCCGCTATCCAATGCTTTCCCTACTGTTGCACTCACTAGAGTGGGAATAGTAATTTTTACCCTTATGCTATCCAACGCTTTCCCTACTGTTGCACTCACTGGTGTGGGAATAGTAATTTTTACCCCTACGCAATCCAACGCTTTCCATACTGTTGCACTCACTGGAGTGGGAATAGTAATTTGTACCCTCTCACTATCCAACACTTTTTCTACTGTTGCACTCACTGGAGTGGGAATAGTAATTTTTACCCCAATGCTATCCAACGCTTTCCCTACTGTTGCACTCACTGGAGTGGGGATAGTAATCTTTACCCTCCCGCTAACCAACGCTTTCCCTACTGTTGCACTCACTGAAGTGGGAATAGTAATTTGTACCCCTACGCTACCCAACGTTTACCCTACTGTTGCACTCCTACTATCCTACGGTAAAAATATTGTATATTTTTTATCAATATTATGTTAATATAAGTATATGTGTTAAAAAATAAATTGTTATGTAGTTTTTTTTAACTTAAATTAACTTTTGAATAATTTTAAAGTTATTTAAGTATTTTTAAGTATGTTTTAGTTCATTATATTTATTATTTCATTAATTTTAAATCACTTTTAAGACATTTAAAAAAATTCAATATTTTGACTAACTATATTTTTTTTAACCATATTTTTTATTCAATATTTTTGTACTTACCTGTTTGTAGATAGGACGTCAATATTTTTGCATTATATATTTTGTCATTGATATTTTGGGTATTCTATATTTTTGTATTCGATACTTTGTCAGTGATCTGAATGACAATTTCAGGTTCTACAGTACTGCTGCTCTTTGATGTGCAAACAAAGTAAACACAAGGAGATGTGTGGCAGAAATGCTGGTTTCCTGCACATGGGGCTGGTGTGTACAGTGTGATAAGAACACTATTTTATCTCCACCAGGTGAACAAGAAGCTTGGAACAGCTGCCATAAAAGTGATGCTTGGCGATATGATGCTAGACACAGAATGGGTTTTCCTAATTAACTTCATCAGATGAGCTGGAGATCATTTTATGTCACAAAGTGACCCCCTGCTTTTAATGATGATGAAAGTTTATACCACATTAGTATTAGTATCTTTCAATATGAACAGTGTGTCGTTATTAAACATTAATGGTTTACTATTAGCTACTGATATTTGGCTAAATAATACTTTTCGACAGGCTCAGCCATTGTTCTTTATCTCCTCATAGACTTTATAGCCCAACATATGTCCTGCTCTGTTACCAAGGCCTTGAATAGCTCACATCCCATGGTTACTCACTTCATCTGAAAATTATGCAGCAAGTAAGGTTTAATAAGGTCTGAAGCTATTGCTTTCATTTATTCTTGATCATTTCGAATGTCCCACCCTGTGTTCTAATGATTACGGCTGCAAGAGATTTGTTGCTTCAGATAAGAAAAACTAAAGCATTTTTTAAATAAAGATAGAACATTTCAATTCTCAGAAGGCCATATTACATACGCCCTAACTTTACTTTGTTGACCACAAAACCCTGTCCTCAGCTCTCTATGATACATTTATTTGAGAGACTTGGGACACTTCAGTGGTACGAAATTGTTGTAAGGTGCAGCATAAGGCTAATTTCTTGGGTTTCCAGAACACATCGACACTGGGCTGGCACCGGTGTTTAATGACCATGTAATACAATATTTTTTTTATTTTTTAGCATGAGCACATATTTTCAAATATTATGTTATGTTACTATAGTTTCGCAGAGTGCTAATGTACCCAAAGGTCTCTTGACACTAAGGGTCCGATTCCGATCCGGTAAAATTACCGTTCATAGGAATCGCATCCGGAGCTGTCTCCGTACAACTCGTACACACGCCGTACGACTCGACGAGTACGATCCAGGCCGGGATATCAGGACGCGAGTCGTACGGTCCACGTCAAGTAAGGGCAATTCATACGGAAAAGCGCATAATCACATAC
Source organism: Lissotriton vulgaris (assembly GCF_964263255.1). Taxonomy (NCBI): domain Eukaryota; kingdom Metazoa; phylum Chordata; class Amphibia; order Caudata; family Salamandridae; genus Lissotriton; species Lissotriton vulgaris. Next base: position 1,086,389,597 of record NC_141695.1, on the reverse strand, counting down.
ACACCGTACGGCGCGTACCCCCCATGATTGCAGGGGTACGGCGCGTACCCCTGCGATCATGGAGGGTACGCGCCGTACACCCAGCGTATTTATTTATTTTATTTATTTAGTACATTTATTGAGTGCTCTGTTACCCGGAGGTGTCCTGGCGCTGGTTTGATAGGGCAAACGTGAGAGAGCAGGCTTACTGAGTGAAAAGCCAAGTCTTGAGTCCTTTTCTAAAGGCCATCAGATTCTGGGTTTGTCTGAGCATGAGTGGAAGTTTGTTCCAGGCCTCTGCTGCCCTAAGGGAGAAACTCCTACCACCCCATCGAGCTCTTTTGATTCTGGGGACCGTAACCAGGGCCAATTTTCCTGACCTCAGGGTTCGTGCTGGTTTGTGCCAGCGAAAGAGCAGTTTCATGTATCTGGGGCCCATATCATGAAGGGCTTTGAAGACCATACACAAAGCCTTGAATGCAATTCTCTTACGAATTGGCAGCCAGTGCAGTGCCACCAGGTCCTGGGATACCGAAGCAAATTTGGGAGTGTCGGTGATCAGGCGGGCGGCTGCATTTTGCAACAGTTGGAGTTTGTTGAGTACACTCTGCTGGGTGTTTAACATCAGGCTGTTGCAGTAGTCTAGGCGAGAAAGCACTAGACCAGTAACTATGGTTTTCCTGTGTTTCTTCTCCAGGTACCGGAGAATTTTTCTGATGGTTTTGAGGGTGTAATGGAGGGAGGACGAGAGTGCGTTAATCTGAGGTTTAAAGGACAGTGAGCTGTCCACCAGAATGCCCAGATTTTTCACTTTATCAACCGGCACGGGGAGTGGTCCCATTTCATCTGGCCACCACCTCGGGGACCAAAAGTTCTCTCTAGCTCCAAAGAGCAGGACCTCTGCCTTCGATGAGTTCAGTTTAAGGCAGCTTTGTGCCATCCAGCATCCCACTTCGTGCATACAGTTTTTAAATCTGTCTGCTGTGTTGTCAGTGTTGCCGGGTAGCAGGGACACCACAATCTGTGTGTCGTCGGCATATGCCGTGAGTTGAAAACCGAACGATCTAATCACCGGGGCGAGGGTAGACACATAAACATTAAAAAAGATAGGGCTAAGCGAAGATCCCTGGGGGACTCCTCAGGGTAGTACAAATGATTGTGTTTCGTGGTTTCCTAGCGCCACTGACTGTGTTCTATCGGACAGGAACGCCTGAAGGATTTTTAGTGCTTTTCCCTGGATTCCACAGGCCCTCAACCGGTCCACCAGTAAGTTATGGTGGACCGTGTCGAAGGCCGCAGAAAGATCCAACAGAATCAGGGCCGCTCTGCCTCCTGTATCCATCACTTGCCTTATGTCTTCCATTGATTTGATCAGAGCGGATTCTGTGCTGTGTTCCGCACGGAAACCGTGCTGGGAAGAGTCAAGATGATCCCCTGTTTTTAGAAAGGTGCTTAGTTGTGCGTTCAGGCTACCTTCTATTATTTTGGCAGGAAGGGGGAGTCGGGCGATCGGGCGATAGTTGTTCATTTCCGTGATGTCTAAGTTAGTTTTTTTTAGCAGGGGCAGGATGGAGGCTCGTTTCCATCTGGAGGGATATTCCCCTTTCTCCAACATCTGATTAAAAAGGGGAGTGAGTCCCCTGGCGATGGCATCTGGTGCTAGTTTGGCTATTGCAGTGGGACAAGGATCATGAGGGGAGCCTGATTTGATTTTTTGTATGCGACTCATCACATCCTTTTCCATGATGGGTTCGAAATGGTGAAGACTAATCGCAGGTCTGGGGGAATCTGGGTCCTCAGTCGAGGGGGAAATCTTCACCAGGCTATCTAAGGAAAAGAAGATGTTCTCGACCTTTTCACAAAAAAAGGTGGCCAGGCTTTCACATAGTGCGAGACTGGAGGGAATTTCTATGGTTTTTGGGTTTGCTAAGGAGGAGACCGTCTGGAAAAGTTCTTTGGGGGTATTGCTGGCATCTTCTATCTGTTTGGAGAGAAAGGCCTTTTTTGCATGTAGGATTCTTTCTTTATAGCGTCTTTGCTCGGAATTGAGAATTTGTTTGTCCAGCTCGCTGTAATTCATTCGCCAGACCTTTTCGAGCTTTTTACATCGTATTTTGTGTTCCCTGATTTGTTCAGTAAACCATGGGGCGGCCGGTTTCGTCCGGGTGGAGTGGGTGGTTTTGGGGGGAGCCAAGAGTAAGCAGGCCTGGTCAAGCCAGGCCGTATATGAGCTGGCTGCTTCCTCCACGTTGTTAGGAAAAGAGGTCAGGGAATTTTTTAATAAGTTATCCAGATCGTCCCCTTTAATGTTCTTCCATTTTCTGACTTGTCTCGGGACGTTTCTGGTGCACGCGGGGTACGCGCCGTACACTCAGCGTACATGGGGTATGGTGCGTACCCCATGTACGCTGGGTATACGGTGCGTACCCCCCATGATCGCAGGGGTACGCGCCATACCCCTGCGATCATGGGGGTACGTGCCGTACCGGGGGGGGCGTTCCGTACCTGTTGCAGGGCAAACTCTGCTTTTATGGCTGTTTTCAGCTCCCGTAGAAAAAGGGTCGTACGGTGCGTACCAGACACGTATCGTACTTGCTGGGTCGTATAAACCAGCCGCGAACCATACAGATGTCGTGTACAGCGGGTTCCGAGTGAGACTCGTACGGGGATTTGATTTGTACGGTCTCTGTACGATTGGTACGGAGTCCAGCTCCTGGTACGAATCGTACTTCATCGTACATACGGGGGAAGTTGCAGGGTACGATTCGTACGGGAAAAACGCTCCGAACGGCTATTCGGAGCGCTTTTTACCGGATCGGAATCGGCCCCAAAGAAGTAATCAGCTGAATATTGTAGTCAGAGATGCGGGGTGACAATATAGGGAGACATATTTGCAAGCTCCTATCGCCACTGGATCATAACTTGGTTTGCCGCTCTGGTAGTGTAGTGCCATTTTCAATATTTATAAGGTGGCATAAAGCACTTGGCTTGGCTTAGCGCCACCTTGTAAATATGCCCCTTTCTGCCACAGTCATCTGCAGGAAAGGGGCGTGCAATAGATATTGCAGTGGGCGTTCCACCACAACACCCATTGCTTTTTTACTCTGTCCCAGATTTGCAAGTAGGTTTAAATATGTGTCAGCGCCCAAATCTAACGTCATGCAAGAGCAGGCGTTAGAAGGGTGCACAATGAGAAATGCTTTTATTTCTCCTCGATTTTACTTTTTCTATGTATGCTGCAGCACACATAGAAAGAGCAAAAAGTTATTAATGATTATTTATGTGCAGGAAGGTGTCCCTTCGGGCACATAAACAATCATTCCCTGCAATGCAACACGCAGGCACCCTTGCACTATGGTGCAAGGGTGCCTAATCTGGCGCATGGCAGCTAATTTCATAGCCAGCGAAAATACAGGGGTGCGCAGTTTTGTAGTAAATGCAGTGCATCCCTGCGTTTTGAAAATATCTGAGAATGGTGCTGCCAAATTTGCAGTTGCTCAGCGCACTGACATTTTCTAGTAAATATGTCCCTGTGTTTCAATTTTTTGAAGAAAGTAAATGGCTTCCTCCAGTGCTTATCATTTGCTTTCCTGAGGATAGATGATTCTAAAGACTACAATTTTTGGGGGAGAGGGACATTCCAAATTCTGTGGCCCAGATATATTAAGGACAGTTCTCCAGCATGAAAGGCAAAAATAGATGGGACATGCAGCAAGAGCAGAAAACTGAAGCAAAGGGGTCTAAGTCTGATGTGCCATGAGAGTTTCTTTGTAATCAAGTTCATAGCAGACCTTGTGCAAACGGCCTTCAAAAGTACTCTCCTTCCATGGGATCCCAGTGCAAGGTTCTTTGTATGGATGCGACATGCTCAGATTTCTTTAAGTTTGCTACATTCCACAAGGCAAAATTGTGAATCCACTGCTAGCTGTTTCAGCTTTCTTGTTAGCTTACTCAATTTAGATGTTAAATACTCAACTGTAAAACTAAACCAACTACAACCCAAAGCCCACAAACATGTGGGCCTTAAACTTAGCGCACTGATATGCCTAATTTAAATATAAATATTTCCTAACACAACATTATCCTAGGACACACTCATCATTCTCGTAAGCCAGGTCTGAATGGCATAGACCACCATTTCTGAATTCTTTCAAATGAATTGCAAAGTATTCGTCTATTAAGGACCATGGACAAAAGACACACCTTGTCTGACTGCTCGATATTCTTTGCTTCTTTTTACTGGTGTGTCTGTCTTGTCTCAGTTTACCAACAAGATACCTCTGAATAACCATATCTTGATCCTGAAACAAATTATGTGAATTCATAATCTTTGATTTCGATGTAGGTAATAAATTAAGAATTTTATTATTGCTACAGCACAGCACTCTTATACCCATTAAGAGGCAGGAAATGACACTAAAGTGGGTAGAAACGAAGAGGCTCATCTAGAGCCTGGTAGGCGGACCATTAGCCCAACAGGTTAGCAGAGGCTATGGAGTCTGACCCCAAACCCCCCACAATGGACGTCCACACACCATAATTAGAAAGCCATGCCAGACAGTTGGGGATCACTTTGTCTTCAATGGAGCTGATGCTGCATCTGCTCCATTGAAGGCATTGATTTGTTGCTGAGTGGGCATAATGCTTGGTGTGCCTGCTTGCAAAAGTTGGTGTTTTCTGAGAACAAACTTTCAAAGCCAACATTTGTTATGAGAAAACAAGAAATCAATGATAGAGAAGTGCAAGGAGTTAGCTCCCTATGTGTGGCAGACATTGTGCATTTTACCTAACCGCGATCGCCTTGCCTTACATGGTGATGAACCCACTCTAAGTGGGACAGGATGAGCACCATCGTGAACCTGCAACCCAATGGTGGGCGGGCCACCGGGGCATGGGTTCATGAAGGTGGGACTAGATGAGGTTCTCTTAATATAAAATCAGCATTTCCTTCAGATTTAAATAATGCTGGGAGACCAGGAGTTTGGCCAGATGGGAGCACCGACTAAATACAGCAGTGTTCCTGCTCTGCCAAACTCTAAAAGACCCGCACTGTCGTGCAGAACTGGATTAGCTTAAACATGTTTCAACTCAAATCCATGCATAAAGATATAATTCTGCAGTACCTGAACCAGAAACCTGAAATTTCTATGATGAACATCTGAGGCAGAATTGAATATTTCATGTTCATCTTTAAGACAGAAGTGGTCACATTTTCCTATTTGGAGATAAAGGTGACTATTCTGAAAATCTCTCAATATAAGGGGTCAAAAAAAGTTTTGCTAAAGGTCATTGCATTTAATCTATGTACCCTTCAAACGAAGGTGCATATTTCACTTTCAAATACCACAAAGTCAGTGGGCCTTAGGGTAGTTTCTCAACCTTCCCTTCCAACAACCAGACCAAGGGTGCTATCTTGTGGTTCAATATCTTCTAGTACATTATTTGTCTGGCCTAATGCCAGCCGTGTGAAAATCTAGGGTTAAGTAAAGTGTTGACTATTCTTTTCAATCCGCATTAAGCCGCAGCAAAAATGCTGGTAATTCCACCTATTTCATCATTTTTGAATTTTTATGTGTATGTCGCACATTGAAAAAAGGCTGAACGACATCAAATTGCCTTCAGAACACAAATTCCGAGGAATACACTGAACAAGGATTTATCGTGCTATCCAGCACTGTCAGAGGGAACTTCTATGTAATTTCCTTTATGACATTTATGCTAAGTTCCTTACACTAACTGACCCATAAAAGTGTGTAGCACCTGCCTACTAGAGCGCCAAGAGGACCCTGAAGGTAGGCACAGACGCTGGATTTTTCTGCTTGGGAAGTTTCAATGGAATACACATGGCTTTGCTTGTTCTTAGATGAAATACTTCATGCAGCAGCAGTAGCCTCCATGGAGTGCATTGTAGTGCCTGGAAAATAATTGGATATTTCGATGGAAGTGCCTAGAGGTTTTGTGGGTCAATGCACCGTTCTGTTCCACCTATAGTGATAACAAAATAAAAATCATAAAAAGTCTAACAAGACTGTGGACAAAAATAGAACCATAAAGGAGTGCCTATGAAAGGGGATCACACCATCCTCACTCCATTGCCAATCAATGCTCAATGCCCCTATTAACAGAGGCAGCACCTTTAAAGAGGCATTCCTCCTAACAGCACACACTCAAAGTCTGCATACTGGCCATGTGTCAGAGTCTGGTGCTCTCAGTTCCCAGCAAACACTGTGTGAAGGTGCCCTTTTGTGATTAGTCACCCTCATTTATCTGCTCAATTTTATTACTGGTTTTTATTTTTTGTACTGTGCACATTGGGGCACAGCTGTATTTTGTAGATACTGCACGCATGGCATGGAAAGTTAAATGGCACCTATGTGCAACAGCACTAATTGTGCCATTCCCTAGTGCAACAAAGGATTTCAGACATATCAATGTAGCCGCACTGTTGCTGTGTAAAACCTTCAACATGAGCTATTAAAATAACCCTTTTTTGAGGGCCTGTAAAAACCTAAATTTAAAATATTAGTAAGTCACCCCTTTGTAAGATTGGTAGCCCATGAAGTAGAATGCATGGTATTTAAAATTGAGACATATAGAATAATATATGTTATAAAGTCTCTTCACTGACAAAGCCATAAAAGTGATTCTCACTGCCTTAGGCCTAGCTGTCCTATGTAGAAAACAAGAATACAGCTTAACATACTGATACTACAATCTCTTGAATGGGACAAACTAGAAAAATAAATAAAGAACAATTTAACAGTATTAAAAATCCACTTCAGTGGTGAAGTCTGATTTTTAATACATTTTAAAGAAAGTCAACTTTTAAAAAGTCACCTTTTCCTACCTGACATTGCTGAAGGCTAACTTGCATTAGCTTTCCACTTCTCCCAGCCTGTACTTGGCCTGAATAAGGTGTGAATGAGGTATGAAATTCCTCCCAGGACCCCACAATATGCATAACCTGAATGGGCAGAGATGACTCTCTTGAACTCCACAGAATATTCAAAGTGGAGGCTGTTGGCATCCTCTTGATACCACACCTCCGAATCCTGTTTGCCACGTCTGTTGAGATACATTTAAGTCTTGGGGCACATGTGAAACAGGGATAACCGGATTCCAAGACAATGTGTGTATGGTTGCTGAAGGGCCCTGCCTTTGTCCTACTAGATGTCTGTCTCTGGTTTTTTATGGGTACAGTGCCTGCTTCATGCTGGATGATAGTGTCAGATGGGGAGGATACTAGTGACTTCCCAAAGACACTTGCACACACACACCTCAGCACTCAAAGCACAAGTTTAATGTGGCTGAAGAATTTCATCATCAACATTTTGGACCTATTTGCAGTAAGGCAAACAGGAACTACGGAAATTAATGGGTAGGGTTGTCTCTGGTATGGTTTACTCCTTTAGTTAGGGAGTGCCAAGGAGTCACCCATACCACTAGCTGGTGCCAAGCAAAAATGTTGCATCCCAACGCACCTTAATGAGAACACTGATGGACTTGCTAAAGAATATCAGGAGGACAGAACCTGCTGCACTTGGCATCCATGACCTAGGAGAGGGACCTGAGGATGTTGGACCACCTTCTACTTGAATGCCAATGAGGACAGAAAGATTTCCAAGGACCATTAGAATGATTCCCTGGATGGCTCCAGTAACCTAAAAAAGCTGAAAAGGATATTTCAGTGAAGAATGCCAGCTGATCAGTGGCAACTGAATCTGGGCTCCTCATTGCTGCGGACACCTAGAGACTCTCTAACTGCTCCCTTTGAACTCTTGGGGCATTGGAATTTTACTCCTGTGGTTGGAGCACCAAAAGAAGTTTGGAAACATGTTCAAAGCCTTTTCTCCAGAACTTCAAGTAGACCAACCACAAAAAGCATCCAACCAGTAGTTCCATTTTGTTGGATTGAATTTCAGGTTTCTCCCATTAGGAGAGCATTGTTTATTCTGAAAAATTACAAAGTCCCTTTTCCCAGATTTCAGTTAGAATCTCTTTTTAAACTTCCCTACTTCCTGGTCCTAGCAGAGCAAATCTACTTCATATAGATGACCCTCACTACATCGCATGCCAGTCCCAAAACGCACCTTCATAATGACGGCCCACACTGGATTGTGGTCAGCCTCAAACTGCAACCTTGACTTTCATTGGCACTTTGTGATTCTTGCCACTTTTCCCAATTACATCTTTAATAATTCTCATATCTGAATCCGCTTATTTGATTTTTGCTGATTTGGTGTCATTTTGCTTCTTTAATTTCTCTCTCTTTTTATTAATTGTAGTGCAACTTTTATTGTGTTCTGTTTGTGACATTTTTAACAGTTTCGGTATTCTAAATGCTCTACACATTCCCCTTAAGTTAAACCTATTGGCTCCGTGCCATAGTTACAAGGGCTTGAGCTCAGCTTAACAATATTGAAACCTTTTAGTGGACTTAACAAGTTATTGACTTTATTACTTGTGATGGACTACCATGCACTTTAACTAATAATTCACTCTCTCACAAATGTGGAACAGGTATAGCATTCTGTTGGAGACAAAGACAATTGTGTTCCCAAAAAAGGTAAACGGAGACCGACCCAGCCTAGGCGCGTACTCTTTAAAGATTCCAAGTTGCTGTTTGATTTGGGAAAGAGAGCCCCCAAAGCATCCTATGGGGAACAATCTATGGTTGGTCCAGTCTCCCCAATCCAACCTTAGTGGACCATGCAACACTGCTTTGGAGTGGCTAACTGGGTGTCAGTTGATAATGCAATTTGGTTATGGGATCATTGCATTGTTTGTAGTTGGGCTCCTCTTATAGGAGACAAGCCACATTGCACCTTGTTCCCACTTCACAAGGCCTTGATTTGTCAAGTACCATCATGAACTGGCAGTGATAGCTGGCATCCAAAATGGAGCACTGACCCCAGATTACAGCTATGGCACTGAAATAGGCCCAGGTCCTCTAAAGCTCTGTGCCAAAGCAAGGTATACAAAATCCTTTATCTGCCCATAGTGGCATGTGAAAAAAGGGTGGTAGCATATGGCATGGAGAAAATATAAGTTGTGGATTTTCAACTAAGTAATTGAACAGCTTGTGGGCTTCAGCACAGATGTGACCCCTAAATGCTTCCCAATAAAGTTGCTCACCTGCCAGTCCCATGCGTGTCCTTGTTTGAGTCATCAGCATGCCTTATATATATGAAGGCAAAGGCTACTAATCATCAAGATTGCATTCAGTGTAAATTTCTTAGTGTATTATAACCCTTATGAAGAATCAAGGAACCCCATCAACTAGTATATCCACTGCTGGCCCTTCCTGAACTATAGACTATGTTTGGGTCAAAGCATGCGTGTGGTAGTGTAGTCTTCAATAAGCTCCATAGTTTTTTCCTCCTCCTTTGTGAAATAAAGTAAGCTCAGGCTCTGGAACCAATGTCTAAACAAATTTGAAAGTGTGGCACTATTAAGCCTACATCATCTAATTGATGTGGTGACGTCACAGCATGAGACCACATCTTCTGGCGCACTCACTCATACTTCTGAACACATATGCCTATTATCAGTCACTTTATCATTCTTTTGTCTTTGCTGATAATTACCAACTGAAACATATTTTTTTTGCCAGAAGATAAACGATGCATTGAAATTTTCAATCTTTCTACTTATCGTCTGTGGAAGTTAAGAATCAAATAATGGCCAATGTCAACTGAACCCATAACAGAACCTATACATTGTTAGGCTTACTAGACTGATTTGTTTGTGTACATTAATATCAATAATGGAGGAGCTTTGAAGAAGTTCAGATGATACATTTTGTATTACAAAATAAGCTTGTGTCTTTCCTGTAAATTAAAATACTCTGTTAAGTGTTATCTGCCATGTTGTCTGAGCAGTACCTGTTTATTATTTTGGATGGATAGCATTGATAAATATTGTTTATGGAGTTAAAAATTACTTACATTGCTATGTGGAAGATGAGCTTTAAAGTTGACTGCCAAGACAGCGTTACACATTTTATTATCTCTCTTCCTCTAGTTATCATATTTCTGGAAACTTGCTTCATTGCATTTTTTAAGCCTCCTGTGAGGTTTACAATCAGCTCGATCTGATGATCAGTGTCAAAACTGATAGCAAACAACTTGATCCCTTCTGCTTGAAGGTGGTTGCCTTGCTTCAGGGAGTTCCACAGGGCTTCTAGCTGAGCCCAACCCTTTTTAATTTGTACATCCGCCCCTGTCAGACCTCATTGTGCAACATGGCTTTGAAATAATATCCTAGGCCGACAACAATCAACTGATCTTTACCTTATTATGCTGATGCTGCTGCTGTGGCTCTGAGCGCTTGTTTGTCTGAGGTATCCCACTGGATGGACCTTAACTACCTGACGTTAAATGCTGGTAAGACGGAGGTCCTTATCCTCAGCAAGCTGGGTGTCTGGTTTGACAATATACTCACTCTTGAGAGTCCAATCACAGTCTTAGCGGGCAAGGGTTTTGGCATTATTAAATCTCTCAAATGCTTTTGTCATCTCCTACTATTCTTGGCCCTGAAAACTGGGATCCAGGCTTTAGTGGTCTCTCCGGTGGACTATTGTAACATCTTGTTCCTGGAAGCTACTTAGGCTAGGATCAAGAGACTCCAGCGAATACAAAACTTGATGGCTTAAACTCCCAAAGCGTGGATCAATGGGTATGACACTTAAAAAACTGCACTGGCTCCCAGTGGAAAAGTGCCCTTTCTTTTAAGGCCCTTTGCTGCTGGTATAGGATCCATAAGAAGGCTGTGCTGACGTATCTCCACTCTCTTCTTGTTCCTTATTATCCTAAGAGGTTACTCAGGTCCTCAGAGGTATTACTTATGCAAGTGCCCAGAATCAGGAAAGCTTGCGCTGGTGGAAGATATTTTCACTTTCTTGCTTCTAAACTCTGGAATTCCTTTCCACTGCAGCTAAGGCAATCTCTGTCAGAGCCTCAGTTTCGCGAAAATCTCAATACTTTGCTTTTTAGGCTGCTTCTTCCTCTGCCTCTTCTGTTTGCTTCTAATTGCTCAGTGCTGGGATACTCCTTACAGGAGTAGCTATGTACTTTATAAAATGAGTATTCATTCCTTCATTCAAACACCCGCAAACCACACTATATGAGCATAGATATAATGTGAACAAATACAGGTGTATTACTTACCAACAGTCACCAGAGTGCTTTGTTTATAGCCCAGTTAGTGATATAACCAATGACCTTTAGCTTTACTTCTTTTTAGTATTACCTATTTACTTCTCTATTTGTTTTCATTGTCGAGTGCCCAAAAATATATGCGTAGTTGTATTAGACTGTGTTTGTGGCACACCTTTTGATAACAACCAATGACATAATGCTAATGCTTTATTTGTGTATTTCTATTTTTGTTGCATTTGCTATTTGATTTTACATTATCATGTGACCATAAGTGGGTGTTTCACTTGCCTATCTACTGCTTCTGAAACGTTATATCTGCCTCCTATATTCAGAAATTCAAGACAAATTGGACAGTATACATCATCATCTAGATATTTCAACATAAAAAGGGTAAATATTATCATGTAATACTGTTAGAAAAACAAAGCACAGCTTTATAAATTTAAAAAATGTACTCTTGTGTTAGGATCATTATTCGTGAAACCATTCTTTATTATGTGTTTTATACCGCAGATTTCCCAAACCTTTACACAGTGCCTACAAAATATTACCAAGAGAACTAAAATTGTACAGCAGACATAAACATAAGACATAAACTCAATGGAGAAAGAAGGAGGATGTCTTCAGAAAACAACAGTACTGAGTATAAAAAAGTTAAGACTGTTTATAGACACCCTTATAATAATAGTATAAAGATAAATACAACGCAATTGCAAAAATTAGCACACTTCACAGATTCACCAACATAAATGCTGCCTATTCTGACACCTTCTACACTGTGACAAGGGACAAGACTAGGAACATTACTGCTAAACACCATAATACTCCAAACACTTCCTTTCATAAGTAATTAGACAGATAAACTTGCACGAACGAATATGTTCACAATATTGTTAAAAAAGCTTTTAATGTCAAAAGAAAACTTTATTTTCCTCATAAATCACATCAAAAGCATGGACTGTTTAATTTCAACCCATAAAATACATAAACTATGCAAGAAAGAACTAACAAAACTAAACTTCTGCAACATTTTCCAGCTAAATTGGAGACATACGTCAAGTACTGAACTATACTTTCATGAAGAGACTTAACATCAGCTGAATAATTGTGTACTTTCTATCATACATGAAGTTCATTGTTAAGAAATCTTACATGGAAAAGTAGGCGGGATAGAAGAAAATTCAGAAACAAAATACCATATCTACTGAAAATGTACAGGAGAAGAAAAAAAACGTATCTGAATAGAATTCCACTTCTATATTCAATATTCGAGATACATCCATTAAGAAGCTAAGGACATGACAGTCAAAAATTCAAGAATACATAAAAAAAACTTTGGGGCTCAGTCTGACTCCCAGTGTGAATCCATGATGGTTCAGCGATCCAAAACACACACAAAAAAACAAAACCCACTCACACACCAAACCCCTGTTATGAACGGCCAAAGGTCTTTAAAAAAAAACATAAAAATTCACTGCCAAAACCAAAGGTTATATTGGCGTTATAGTTAGGTTGATGTTTTTCCCACACAAAGCCGTGGAAATTCAGCAGTTATAGTTATACTTATATTTATACTTATCTAAAGAAACTATAACTTGTGCTGTTAAATAACTTTAAACCATTAGTCATAGTTTCTTACATAAGTATAACTATAACTGCTGAATTTCTATGGTTATCCATGTTAAAAGCTCAACCTAGCTATAACGTCCCCTGTGACCTTTTCTTTTGCCAGAGAATTATATATATATATATTTATATAAATACCAGCAGCCCGTCCCGACGTTGTCCGGGAGCATTTAGGCTTCAGGGCCCCCGCCCGCCCCGATGTTGTCCGTGGGTCCCCTGGAGCCTTCCTCCATATATTGCAGTATTATACCTCTATGTTTACTTTGTACGCTTTTTTAACCTGCACACGTAACTTTTTCCTCCTGTAATGCACCGTTTGGCTCAGTTTTTTAATGCTCCATTTGCTTCCGCGTGCTACCTGCACACATCACTTTTTCCTCCTATACCTCCATGTTTACTTTCTACGCTTTTGTAACCTGCACACGTACCTTTTTCCTTCTGTAATGCACCGTTTGGCTCACTTTTTTAATGCTCTGTTTTCTTCCTCTTGCTACCTGCACACGTCACTTTTTCCTCCTATACCTCTATGTTTACTTTCTACGCTTTTGTAACCTGCACACGTAACTTTTTCTTCCTGTAATGCACCGTTTGGCTCACTTTTGTAATGCTCCGTTTGCTTCCTCTTGCTCACGATGTACGCTTTTGTAACCTGCACACGTAACTTTTTCCTCTTGTAATGCACCGTTTGGCTCACTTTTGTAATGCTCCGTTTGCTTCCTCTTGCTCCCGATTTTCATTTTTGCTTCATTTTTCCGCGGCTCACCGCTCCTAAATACATAAATAAATAACCTACCTCATCCGCCGCTCACCGCTCCTCCATGCCTGTCCGCCGCTCCTCACCGCCTGTCCGCCGCTCCTCACCGCCTTTCCGCCGCTCCTCCCTGCACCATGTCCGCCAGTCCTCCTCGTGCTCCTGGACGCCGCTCCTCCCCGCGCTCCTCACGTCGGGAGCGCACGTCGCGGCCGGCGCTTCTTCCAAGGGACTACTTTTTTTCGGTAAATTTTTTAAATAATGTAAATTTATTACGTTTATATAGCCCTTGTCCATCTGCACACCCTGACGATTACAACAATGTATCGGGTGTGTGGAGTGGTGCTGTGGGTCCCGAGTTTACCCGCCTCAAAGGTTCAAAGTTCTTCCTTTATAATAGTATTATAGATATATATATATTTTTTTTGTTTTGTTTTTTTTTCCCCACTTTTCCCCACAGGAAAGAATAGGTCGCACTCCAACTTTTTGTAATCCCAAAGCTTGTGCTTCAATTTATTTATCAATTACTAAGCATGCTTTTTAGCATGAAAACAAAACCACCAACGTTTCGGTCTCAGCCAAGACCTTGTTCACGGTGATGCCCTCTGTTTTTTTCAGTTTTAAACCACTAAACACATCATTTCCTGTTTCTTTCGGTTTCAAGGGCATTATGGTAGTTGTAGTAAATACAATGTTGTCATTATATTTTTTACTTTGCATTTTACTATATATATATATATATATAATATATATATATATATATATATATATATATATATATATATATATATATATATATATACACGCTTCACATGCCACAAACCTAGTAAAGTGCTGAAAAGAGAGAGAGAGTAAACAGACTCATCACATGTTGGCAGTCATGGTGGGCCATTATTTTTCACAAATAGAGGGAGGCTGATTCTACAGTAGAACAGCATGCTTTGGAGTATTCTGAAAGGGGTGGTCTCAAGGAGAGGGGTCTTCACCCATATGGCTTGCAAAGGCTGATAGAAGGGGGTTCGCCATATGCCAAAAACAGTGTGACGAAATTATGCGGAAGTTATTAGTGCCATTTACTAGTATTTTTCAAAAATGTTGTATTAAACATGAATGCTGTACAAATAATACGCCAGTATTGTTTACAAACAATTTAGTGCATAGAAACCTCCAAATAAAATCCATACCATTCGTTTTGTCCTTGTGAACGTGTGGCTACTCGAGAAAGGCATCCTCTGTGATTCTGCAGCATGCCCTGCAACAGTGCGAGTCACAAAAGGCAAAAAGATAATTTTTTGCTGGCTTTGTTATCCGATTCCTGTCCAACAATTTAGTAGAAGCTCATTAATCAAAACGGTGGCTTCAACTTCTAAAACGCTTTAGCATTTAAAAGCTTTTCACTGAAATATAATGTATTAATAGGAGTAATGGTTGCAAAGGCCTCTGCTGACCTTCCAGACGCCGAATCTGCTTACTTTGCCCAATTCATTTGCCACTTATTCATCCGTCAAAGTATAGGGCGATTTTAAAGGTCATAAACCAAACGGCTAATAAAAATGATTAAGGTATATGAAAATAAATTATCTTTTCATAATGTTATTCCTTACCCCTGCCTAGCCATAGAAGGCTGTACGGTGGCGTGATTAACGTCCTGTTCACTCACTGTGCCGTATTAAGTTTTGGACATGGGACAGGATGTTGTTGTTTTCTGTGTGTGGTAAGCACTTTGTAGCAACTTCATTGGCACGAATTCTAAAGAGTCTTCTCTTCTAAGGCTGTGTAACTGGAATTGTTAAAATATATCATAGGGCAGCAGGGGAGCTATGTCTCTGTTCATTTACCAGATTTTCATTTGTGTGTCTTGAAGAGGAATAATGTTTAAGGCAGGGGGCATTTGTAATAGCTGGTTTCTGTTTTAGGTTTGTCATTAAGCACATTTTGAGATCTATTAAGTTGGTTCGGGGCTCTTTTTTAAATCAATTTCTTCCATGTCTAGCAGCAGAGCCTTGTCATTCTAATGATGCACAGTTTCCCACTGCACCGTGCGCTGCAGGACTCGCACATAATTAACTGTGCACTAAACTGCTGCTAGTGCATGTTCCACAGTGAACTTACAGCGCCCTTCGAATACTGCTAACGCGCCGCTGTGAAAGCCTCCCATCCTGGGGCTCGGGGGGAGCGAGAGCAAGATGAAATCCGAGCAGGGGAATCATTATTAGTGGCTTAATGTATGAGACCGTTCTGTAATGGCCGCGCTTGCTGGCTCAAAGAAATGTTGGGCTGGCAGATATAATGAATGACAACATAATATGGGTGTTGTGTTTTATGACCAGCTAGTGAGAAGGCCTAAAACAGAAGAGCTAAATAAAAACATGACCTACTTGTGTGAAGCACTGTCCCAAAAAAAAGAGATACAAAATGGAATACAAGCTAAATATAGTGTCAGTAAGTAAAAAATACTAAAACGTGGAATATTGGTGTTACCCTGTTTGAAAAGGCCTTCGCAACCCTCCAATCGATATTAAGGTTCCGATTTATAAGGGGTTTTCAGTTGCAAAAGCAACCTATTACCCTGCCCGCCAAACTCTTGGTCCATCCACCTCATTACATCACCGGAGCCCCAATTGGGTCCCTCTAAACATTTGCCCAGAGCCCAAGAAAGTAGGGTCTGTGGTGCGACCGACGACCGCAATGACACCAGCAGGGTGGCAGTAGGGGGACTGGGCGGGTCAGGGATTGTGTAAGGAGGCCTAAAAACATGTTAAATAAACGGGCAAGCACTTATTTGCAAGTTAATAAATGCTTGTCCGTTTATTTAACATTTGTTTCTGAATTTAGTGCTCAGCAGCTGATGCTTCTGTTTACCAGGGGGGCCGCATGTAAAGGTCAAGAGGGTCGCATGCGCCCCCCAGGCCATACATTGAGTATTAGGGCTCTAAAGAATACTTCCTCAGACAGAACAATAGAGTAGGGGGCCATCAGAGGATGAAAATTACACAGGCCTCCTTATTTAGGGTGGACGGTCTTATGTATATTTTGTCTGTCTGTCACCACCAGTGTAAAGCTGCATTGAGGGGCAAAAAAATCTAATAATAATCCCCACATCCAGGTAGAACAGTCCCACAGTGAGGGACCATTATTGTTTTTGGAGCTTGTTTCTGAAAAACAAAAAAAAGTTTGCTGGACAAAACTGATGATAGCCGTCCACCTAATTTTTAGTAGATGGAAAGGAAGTGCCATGGCAGCGGTGGCTTTCAATTTACAGAGATGATCCCTGGGCCAGCTTTCATCTCTAATTTTGGCAGAGGTGTAACATAGGGAGGGTGGGGGGCTTTACCATGCCGATGGATATAGTCAGTCTATTAAACCCTAATTCAGGCCTAAATATTGAACAGCATTGCAACCAACACTAATATCAACATTTACATCACTGAAGATGATATTAACAACATTGTAATAAAACATGCAGCCACATATTAGAGAGTGCAATACAAAACAAGCATAAAGGATAGGAAATATTTAACACAAGCAGTCTATGGGCAGAATAAAGGACATTTGACACTCAACAACAAAATGAAAATCGGAAAGGTCACAAACACAGCAAGAAATATAACTAAAACACACATCCTGCATCCATACCACTCCTTAATTATACGTTAGAGGTGGAATACCAGTGAAAACCTCTCCATGCACTAAGATCCTTTGCTAAATGTTAAGAAACATGTACGTGCAGATGCAGTGTGTGACAGAAAAGGTGATGTCAAGTCCTTTCTTCTTTACTGCTTGTATCCCATGAGCATTGTTGACCCATGAAGGTAGCAGAACCGAATGAAATGCCACACAGCACTGGTGAGAAGGTGACATGTATTGTCCTGTCTTATTTCACAGCAATGTTAACAAAGGAGTCCATTCTTCAACAATATCCTGAAAATGAAAGGAGTTCATGTTTTCCGAGAACAGCTCAGAGTTAGATTCAAAGTCTTATGGCTACATGGTCTCTGGAGTTGAGCCGAGGACCAGAGACCAATGGAATGGCACCTCATTTGGTTTGCTAACATGAGAAACATCACTTCAATATTCACCCCAGTTTAGGCAACCATAATCCTTTCTTTCATGCATGAATATGTAAATTCATAAACGGTACCAACCGCCGTTATCCCCATCAGTGACCATCCTCTTCTTCATCCAAACTATCCTCCCACATAAATCCAGCCAACATGTAAGCTGCCAACCCACCACAGATGGCATATACACTTTTAGATCACTTCATGTTATAATATGATTAATTTGTCAGCCATCGCAATGTTGTTGTGAGGGGCAGCCTAGATACGGGTGTCTACATTCTGGTTTGGACTGCCTCTGAACTTCTATGAGGGAGCTGGTAACGTCACCACAACCACACTGACTCTCAGCTGGTCTGTGGTGGGATGGTGAAAGTTTACAGCGCTGGATGAGGAGTGTGACCACAAGAGTGAATCTGGGGGTGGTGAAGACATGACAGACTCTAGCGAGTGTAGTGCCACACCATTGTAGCCTCAGAGACCTCGAGTCACCTATGGCAGCTGTATAAACTCTTTAGTAGCTTCCTCTTTCAATGTTGCTAGTCTGCCTTGTGTATTTCCTGAGCTTCTGGTTAAGGGTTTGTTCATCTGTGACCGACAGGATTAGTTCCTGTTAGACTTGCCATCCTTGGCATGGTTCCCATGATTTTTTGCTTCTATCTCCTGTATTTTTGATGGCGTGTTGGATTTTGTTTTTGCTGGCTTAGATGCTTTGGGCACTTTGCTCCTGCTGATCAAGGTCAAAGTGCAAGTGCTCCCTGTGTAAATTGTGATTACAATTGGTTCTCCCTGATTGGCATATTTGATTTGCTTGTAAGTCCCTAGAAAATTTCACTGAATGTATCAGGGCCCGTAAATCAAATGCTACTAGTGAGTCTGCAGCACTAATGGTGCCACCCACATGAGTCATGAGTAGCACTGGAAAGGTATCTCAGACCTGCCACTGCAATGTCTGCATGCAGTTTTAAACTGCCATGTCGATCTAGCAAGTGCACCCACTTGCCAGGCCCTAACCTTCCCTCTACATACATGTAAAACAACCCTATCGTAGTCCCAAGGTACCCTCCTTCGGCAGGGTGCAGTGTAAGTAAAAGGTTGGACATGTACTGGTGTGTGTGACATGTCCTGAAATACTGCTAAATTTGTTTTTTACTATTGAAAGGCTATCTGTCCCATAGGATAGAATGGGAGTTACTTTGTAACACCTTACAAGTATAACTTCCCATTGGGACAACATAGAGAATATAAAGTTTAGTCTCTCTGAACTCAGAATTGAATTACACATCTTTTAGTAAAGATCTTTTTTAAATAATGAAAGTAGGCATTTTCTTGTTTGCCATTCTGTGTGCCTCTGCCTGTTTGTGGATTGACTGTCTGGTTTTGTAGTGATAGGGGCTGGGGATGTGCATTCACTGTACACAGCCACTGGCGGGGCGGGTGGGTGGTGTTTGAGGTGTGCCTGGCCTGGCCCTTCCTGAATGTTTCATACCTGTGCTGAATGGGGCTTCACTTCATTTGGAGTCAGTGGGAGGAGATTTCCTTGCACCTGAATAGGGCTGGACTCCCTTGCACAATGCTTTCTCCACACCTTGTGGTCATACTGCACCAAGTGACGACAGAACTGGTTTGGACTGGGCTGAGAGACCCCTGCACAAAGAGAAGAAAGACAAAATGGGGTATAAGTAGTAGTCCTTAAACCCCAGAACTTTAGATAACTTCTGGGCTCAAGAGGAACCTTTGCCAAGGAGAACAGCTGAAGAGCTGCGAGGAGGAGTACTGCCCCTTTGCTGTGTGCTGTGTGTTGTGTGGGGCTGGCCTACAGTTGCTATTTCTGCCAAGGAGAGGACAAGGATTAGAGCTTTATTGTAAACCTGCTTGAAGAAGGATCTCCAAGAGTGTGCTGGCCTCCTGTCCTGAAGTTTCCGGGACACAAAGGCTTCACCCCCTGCTCCCCTGAACTATTGCTGAGAGTTCTAACCTGCCAGGAGGTGCCTATTTCAGTTTTGGACCTCTGGAGATTGTTCCTGCTGTTGAGCAGAAAACCTGTCTCTGACACCCTCAGCGATGCTGTTGTGATGCCACGACCTACACCGAGGCCCGAGACACCACTCGTAAAGTGAAAGATGCACCACCCAGACGGCACCGCAGCTCCGATGCCCTTCGATGCATGCTGATGACTGCAGTTATCAGCTATTCCTAACGTCTGCACTCGCACCTCCTCCAACATTGCCTGCATCCTGTTATCATGGTACCGATAACCGCAGAAGGTGACTCAACGAACTCTCAGACTTTGCATAGTCACCGTAACCGATGCCTCACCGCCAACGCAACCTGTCTTCCCCTGTCCTAGACAAAACATGTCGTCTCCTCGCAGACACGACGCCTCGCCACTCCTGTGTAAGCCAGTGATCCGGCCACGACCTCGGCACCGACGCCTCACCTCCACGACGCCATTCATCATCATAGACTCCATTTCAAAGGTACTGTTTGTTTGGGGGTACATGTGACTCCATGCCTGAAGCTGCACACCTCGCGGTCGGCACGGTACTTTGGATTTATTGCTGTCAAAACGTCACAATAGCCCCTGGTTGAGCGATTTGTTTTCTAAAACATTTATTTTTGTAATAACTGTTCTAAAGTCATATTTTATTACCTGTATGTTGGACTTTTATCATTTAGGTCTTGTTGAGTTTAGATAAAGATACCTTATTTTTTTAAACTGATGTGTTGTCCATTTGTGCTGCTATCACTGTATTACTGTGTGTTTTGAGTACAAATACTTTACACATTGCTTTTGGGATAAGCCTGTCTGACGTGTCAGGCTACCCCGGGGGTGAGCGGGGGTTATCTAAAGTGTGTATCCCCCTTTCCCTGACTAGAAGCACAGGTCCCTATTTGGACAAAGATACCTACATCTGCCAACTAGAGACCCCCTTTTCTAACAGTTCCTTCTTGCTCCATTTTGTTCACTTTAGTACTTCCTACTGCTCTTAATTACTACCTACATGTTTGTTTATGCTGTCAAGAATTTTTATATGTCCAGGTGTCAACAATGTGCCATTGCTGAGGAAAGACTAAGAACCGTTATTCTCACCCTGGGTGTACTGATGGAGGAGGTGAAACTTCGTTGCAAGGGAGGGTTTGGAAAGAAATTCCCTCATAGCGGGCTCTGCCATCCCTCTCTCACTGCTGGACCTCACTGTTCAGGAACGTTTCTTGTGGCTCTCTGGTTATGCGACTCCATTGCTCTCCTGAAAACAAAAGCAACTTACTGACCTTTGCAAAGCATGGCATGGTAAGGACAAAACAGATCTTGTGACTTCATGGTTCAACGCAGAGGAATTCCGAGGGGGACAGAAGAAAGCTTGCCAAGCTCTGGCAACTACTGCCAACAGGCTAATTAACAGAATCTTCCTCCTGTGAACATAATATTATGGGTGATTCACCCACGCTATGTTACTAGTTATCTGGCAAATTTTAGAACATCACGACATTTTATGTATTCATATTTTATTGATATCAGTAAAATATGGAAGATTCTGTTATTTAGCTTGTGCTTCTTTCCTTGCTCTCTTCCTCCCCATTGAGATTTCAGGGACCCTCTGTTGTTTATTGAACTACTTCCAACAGCACACGATGCCTTCCTCTACTTACTTGACTCGTCTACACCCTCATCCACAGCCTATCACCTACCATCTTTTCAAATGTGTAATATAATGTAAATAGTTTTCTTATAGCGCCGCTGCTGCCTGCAAAGGTGTCTTGGCCCTATGGCACACATGAAGCAAAATGTAGTCACTAATTAGTGTACAACCATGTTTAAAAAGTTTTTCTCGTCTACACCCTCATCCACAGCCTATCACCTACCATCTTTTCAAATGTGTTTGTTATATAATTTAAATAGTATTCTTATAGCGCCGCTGCTGCCTACAAAGGTGTCTTGGCGCTATGGCACACATGAAGCAAAATGTAGTCACTAATTAGTGTACAACCATGTTTTAAAGGCTTTTGAAAGGTTTACAGCTGTTCCTGTTCACCTATGGGGAGTGCAACGATTTTCAGAGCGTGAATTCTTTCGCAGAAAAAGCAGGATCGCCAACTGCACGCAGTGGAATCGTGGAGTCTACAATAACCGAGCATTGGAGGCGCTCAGCCCGGTAGAGGGGGAGTAATGACAGAACATATTTTGAAGAAAAACAGGCCCACAGCCGCAAAAGGCACTGTGGATACTGCACAGTGAATTCAACGATACATGCTTGGGGAGAGGCAGCATTCAATGCCCCTGAGGCAAAAGAAAGTCGAAGCCACAGTACACTATAGATAATCTTGCTGCAGCATTTTTAATTCACTGCAAACTCGTGAATGAACATGCAGAGGATACAAGAAATAAGAAGTTACAGTAGTCCATGCTAATCATAATTGTTGCATGAACCAATAATGGGCGTGAAAGCACTGAGAGAAATTGCAATATTTTCACAGTAACCTCATTTCATAAAAAAGCAAGTGCCCAAAAGATGATTTACTTAGTTGTCCCAAAACAGCTTGGGCCCAGATTTACTAAATTATCATGCAGTGCAATAACCAGAAATGCTGTGCTGCCCTGCATCAGGAGAGAGCAGGTGAGCGGCATATTTACAGACATATTGCACTCTTCTCCCCTCTCAATAGCGCCGGCATGGAAATGTGCTGACGTGCACCCCATACACACCTTTTTACCATAGTGCAAGAGTGTCTTGTACTGGTACAATACCCTTCCAGTACTAATTACTATGCTTAGACTAACTTTAAAACTTCTCCCACCTTGTAGTATGCTGTACAGTGCACCACACATGCAAAGTCAGAAAAGAAAGGAGAAATAACAGTATTCTCTGTGACAGCACCTGGCTGAAGTGGGAGTTTTCTAGACGCAAAACCCTGTCTACATTTCTTAAGTAAATTGGGTTTTGCATCAGAAACCTTGGGTAGTTGCATAGGAATGCCCATGCCCCACCTATGGAACACACCCTTGGTGCTAAGTAATGCAAAGTGCACAACTTTCATGTGATTTTCCAGCACAAAACAAATGTTGCCCTAGAAAGTAAATTAATAAAAAAAAGATTTAGGGGAGATTTTGTTTTAAGTGGACAACGCAGCGCAGCCCAGCAAGGCTGTGTAGCATTGCACGACCGGGAGAGAGCAGGAGAGCGACATATCTTCAGAGATATGGCTCTACTCCCCATTCCCTAGCGCAGCCAGTGATTCCAGCTACCGTGAGCCAGGCACAAACCTTAGCGCCATAGCGCTTGGGTGTGTGCATGGGTATAGCATAGATTAGAAACAGCAAGGATACCTTTTCTGTACAAAATACTATGACTAGACACAATGCTAAGTTTTTCCCACTTTTTCTGCATGCTGCACAGGGCAGCACACATGCAAACCCGGAAAAGCATGGAGAAATGAAAGAATTTCTCCCATTAGCGCCACCTTTGTGGTAGAGACCCTAGGAGATGTGTGATGGACACCAGGACCTCGGTTTGGTCAGAACTAGACTTCAAAGCTTTATCTGTCCACCAAGCAGCTATTATCAGCATGAATCACTGGAAAGTCCTGAAAGAATCAAGGTCAGGGTTCTCGGAGGAAATGGAAATGTGTGTATCGTCAGCATAATTTATGATTAGGGCTCCCGATTTTATGGTATTTATGTTTTTTGCCATTTTCGTCTGTATTTATCCATATTTTATTTTTTGATAATTTTATCTGTATTTATCCATATTTATTTTGGGTTTTGTGCAAAAATTATGCAGAAATTTATATATTTCCACATTTGTTTAACTGATAAATATGCACTCATGCTTGAATATGTGCGAGGTTTTAGTGCTGTGAACACCTGCAGAAGATAAATCAGTGCACTTATATGAAAATTTGCAAATTTCAGTATCAACCTCGTGCAAATCTACTGCTGTTGAAGCCTCTTTACAAAAATTCCTTTATTTTTAACACCCTTATCTATCACTGGGCACATCTATTGGCCTGGCAGTCTTAGCAGACAGTATTTAGAATTACTCAAAAAGCAAAACAATTCCCGTTTTTATCCACATTTTAAAAAAAATACAGACAAGAAAATGAATGTTTTCTGTCTGTATTTATCTGCAAAAATCTGTAAAAATGGAAAACAGGGAGCCTTATTTATGATATAGACCCCAAATGAATGAATCAGCTGTGTCAGAGTACATTCACATTACAAAGTGTCTGGGTCAATGATGAGTCCTGAGGGTCAAGATAAGTCTCAAACCACTTCAAAGCTGACTCATGAATACCGACTTCGCATATTGACAGCAGGCGCATATGATACACTATCAAATGCTTTGGGCAGAACAAGTAGCACCAAGGCTACTGTATGACCAAGATCTGCCCTTCGGTGAAGGTCAAATAAAATCGAGGTCAATGCAGTTTCTGTTCCATGTGAATGGTGAAAGCAAGATTGAGCCTCATCAAATACCTTATTTTATTCCAGAAGCTGGACAGCTGTTTTTAATAATGCTTTTTTTCCAGGGTTTGTACTGGGACAGGTACATTGAAATAGGGCGAAAAATGGTCGGATATGATGGATAAGCAGTGGGCCAATCACTGCCTTCTTCAAAGTTTTGGGAACTGATGCCTGTTCAATCGATTTATTGCAAATACCTAGCAAGAGTTTTGTAAAGACAAAGGGCAGCCATTTGCAAACGGAAGCAGATAATGGATCAAGGGGGGAACCAGACGAGATGGACTTTACTGTATCCAAATACGTTTGCTTTGTGAAGAGATCAAAATTGTGAAGCACAGTTGTCATTTTGTACTGAGTTGACAGCAACAGCTTCAAACTGCCTGAAAGACTCACAGCAGGATCAAAAGTGGCACATATCTGTTGAATATTTCGGTAAAATAAGTAGACAGACTGGGACACTAATAGTGGGTGTGCTTCACTGATTCACTAGCACAATCTGGGGCCATCAATCAAGCAGTAAAAACACCTTGCGAGCAGAGAGAATTTTATCCGTGTAATATTTGGCTTAAGTTGACTCCCCCAGTTTTGTGTACTCATTTAAAGCCACCTTTCATTCCGCTCTGGCTTCTGCTGGCGTTAGGAGCTTGCCATTTCCTTCTATTTTTTTGCAGCTTCTTTTGGCTTCACTCAGTGCTGCATCAAACCAAAAGGCCGATGTATGAGTGCGGTGAGACTGAATGGAATACTGTGCAATGACCAAGTCTGGGCCCACCGTAATACAGTTCCAGAAGCTCTCATAATCAACATCAATTGGGCCCTCTTTCATCCAATAACAAGATAGCTAATTTATTGATAATTTAGCACAGGAGCTAGAGAGAGGTGTGGCTTTTTTTAAATCAAACTTACATATGTCATCTTCTACAATTGCTTTGATTTTGAAATAAACCACAAAGTGGTTTGACCAGACTACTGAATGAACCTGACCATAATCCACAAGATTTTCTGGGACAAAAAAGGTTGCGCCGATGACCATCTAGATGGATAATGTCCTTTATTACTCGAATGACACTGAAATATAAAACTTAAATGTATGCTTTTAATAATTTGTACGCCTGTAGATACTGAGCTGGATACCGCCACTCGTCATCATTTATTAAAAGGACAGAGAACCTGTGATAGGAAGAGGATCTCAAACCATCCCATGTATGAACTCAGAATCCTTGGATCTCATTCCGATGACGGACGGACTGAAGTCATCTCCTATCCGGGGCCGCCTACCAAGTGTGCTGCAGTCCCACAATAGAAATAGGAATTAGGATGCGACTGCCACTGTGACTGTTGCATCATCCACCTTTAACATTGCAGTGTGTGCTGCTTCCTGCAGGACAAGCCGCAATGTTAAAAAGGGATGTTGTATACATCCCTGTACTATGTGACAGGCACCATGCGGTGGCTGTCTCTTGGTACAGGGATATGTAGGGGGGCACCATGGCTGCTCCCCAAAATCCAAAGGAAAGGTCCAGGGGGAAACAGGGGCCTGCTAAGGGCTCCCAATGTCCATCCCCGCTTGCCTTTTAATGGCGGTTGAACTGCCATGAAAAGTCTGGCATAGATTGATATCCTGATCTGACGGGTGATACGCAACAGGCACTGCTGCCATTCTGGGCTATGCGGTCGGTCCGACTTGCGGTCAAATTCAATCTGACTGTTTGAACCGTGGCGGTCGGATTTTCCCACCACCACCGATCCAACCGCCATCATAATGTCGAGGTCTGATCGGCCCTTACGATTGGCAGGGGGAGACCACCACCGACGGGCTGACGGTGGCAGTCCTTCCGCTATGGTCATGATCCCCTTAGTCTTCAGAAGCCCCAAGTCCAAATGGTCGACTCGCTCTGAATGTATGGAATAAAATTGTTCTCATATTAATCATACTACAAAGATTCTCTAGTGCAACACCATCTGTACGAATAGCAATTGGCTTTATGATTTTGCTTGGCTATGTTTCAGCTGTGTGTGTTGTCGCATGCACACTGCGGTTAAATCTTATGATTAGTAACTACTGTAGGATGTATTTCTATGAGTCCAGTGCCTCCTTCCCGTCCAGATATGTGTCACTTCTGTAATCCTCTGTACCGGATTTGATGAATTTAAATAAGAAAGAGAATTAAATGAATGGCTTACGGACAAACTTAAAGTTCAGATGAAGATTCCAATCCATGCTATTTTGTCATATAGAAAAGAACAAATGATGAAGGGACAGAGGGACAGCTTCCTGCACCCTATAAATTCCCTTTTACCTCTGCAGTTTCCATTCTTCTTATCTTTGAGTGAGCAAATACCATTCATAGTGATAATTTTCTGACTTTTAGTTAATTACTTTAAGTTATTCTTCGGTAGGGAAAACCTCTTGTGTATGAGGTTAATTCTACTGTTCCTTTCCATGATGCGCTACCCTTTCCCAAAATACGCGTTTGCATACCGTTCATTGTGTCATTTTTCCGAAAAGGCAATTTAAGTATTGATTGCAATACAAATTGAAAAATTGAAAATTTGAAACAGATTTTAAGTAGTTTATCCCTGCCGCCTGAAATAAATTGGTTCCAAATATATGCTATAATATTGATGCAGGTGGTCGAGTAGTTGGTTGTGATTACTTTGTTGTCGAAGCCATTTGCAAATATTGTTTTTTAGTTGGAAGTTTGTTCAAGGTTAGCATGATAATGGATATTGGACCGGGGCAAAATGTGTGTTATGCTGGCGTAATTAGTGGAATTCTTGTAATCTTGCATTATGCATGTTATTCAAAAATTCCACAATGACACACTCACTCCACAGTGTGTAATTACATGCCTCTTGCTGTAAAACTTTACTGCGAATATGCCGTTCACTGTAAAAATTTACCACGAGTGTACAGGAACATCACACATGACAGCTTTGTCATCCACAGCATTTTTGTGTTTTTCCCACTATTTTTTCAGTGCAAACTGCATTTTTCCTCCAAAGGATGCATTCTGCTCTAAAATACAGCGCTAAATGCCAGTTTGGCATTTGACGTAATTATGTATAACTTCGCATAATTTTGCCGAAATTTCACGTAATTGCACTAAAGCTAATCACATAAAATGTGCACACCCCAAAGATCTATAGTCCAGTAGGTGTCCTTATCATTACTGTGGCACTACTATTTTTACGGGCGTGCGGCATCCCATTGTGAGACTTCTTTATCGAAAGCAGCAATGAATGCATGCCCTTGCTAGATGTGATGTCCCTGTTTTGGCAACTACAGAAGAGTGGCGGGAGCAGGCAAAGTCTGTGAAATAATCTATGCATGCTTTGTATAAATACACTGTGTTGGCTGGCCTTTTATTTTACTGTCAGTAGTAAGTGGATGAAAACAGTAGATTTGTGCTTAATTTGTATCATTGTTCTGCATGAGCACTTATTTCTATTGGCTGGACACATTACAAATTGTCCCATGGGCATAAACACATGTCCCTTTGGGGCTGCCCAGGCATGCACAAGACATTGTTAAATAGGCTTGTTCCAACATGATTCAAAAAGCCATATCCCGTCACTGGTTTGAAGTCCGTGACTGTGACTGCGTCACTTCACCCTCACAGTGGTCTGTCATTGGTTATTGCAGAGGCCGCCATCATAACGGACTCCGGAGCCCTGTAAGGATCTGGTTATAGCCGCTGGGAAGCACCCAGAAGCAGAAGGGGTGCTTCCCTTGTGACGAACTCGCACAGAGAGGCACCTAGTCACCTGGACAATGGGGGGGGGGGCAGGTGATGTTTTAACCCCCCAATAGCACGACCACCCTTCTCGGCAGGAAAATCGTGGGGGATTATAAGGCACCGCTCCCCATACTACAGTTTGTTAATACATCATGGAGCTGGGAAGCGGGCAGAAGGATTTCAAGTGTAGTGGTGATGAGTGCCCCAGAGATCGGTATTGGACTTTTGGTTTACCAGATTCATCAGTGCATCGGTGTCGGGATACCTCTCCCCAAGCACCACTGGAATCAAGCATCAGAAGAGGAGCACTGCGGAGTCCTGAAGCAGTTCCCCATGTCTGCGGCACTGCAGAGTCGGCGAAGCCTTGCAGCGTGGGGGAGTCGGCGGACTTTCTCAGATTGTGAGAGGCGTGCAGTATCCGACGTCAGAGCGGAGCACCACGGCCTCCGGGATAGATGAGGTCGGGACAGGGTAGGGAAGGTCCAAATTAGTGGGGATCAAGCTGCGGTGGCATCCACAGCAGGTGGTTCTGGGCAAATCATTAACCTCCCCAGGCATTGTGGGTGAGGACACATGTGGGAGCAGCCTTGGTGCATACATAAGGCAGCAGCACCCTCCTGTGTTGTTATATTAAGAGAAAGCAGGAGAATCACGCAGGATGGCGATGGAGGGGATCAACCAGCGGAGCTAGGTGACTTGTGGCAGATCAGCACAGCATCTGAGACACACAGGACTGTAGCGTCCAGCTACCAATAACCACAGACACCTTGGTTTAACTTCAGGAGCTTTATTCAGTACATCCAGCTTACTCAATGTCCCTACTCTAACTGACCAGTTCCTTTCCCCGGCTCCTCCTGTTCCTGCGCCTCCTACGACTCCGCCCCCCAACCACTAGACTACCTCACACAGCTCTACATCTCCCCCTTTCTTAACAAAGTGAGCTTAATGTCCTCAGTGTTCGCAGTTCTTCAATCCACCACACGGGTTGGCGGACGGTCTGTTCTTCAAGCCTCAGTAGCGTTGAGTCAGTGGTGGGTTTGGCTTTGGTCACTCTTTCCGGTGTCTTGATCAGGGCGTTCTTGACCACAATGCGTGTGAGCTGTTCACTCTCACGGTCTGCAGTCATCATGTTTCCTTCTAGTGGTGTGACAGTTGGTTCGGGTGCTCAGTCCCTTTCATGAGTGGACAATGTTCTGGTCCTTTTATGGGCACCTGCGTCTACCCTTGCCCCCTCTTGTCTTGTCCGGTCGAGGGCGACACTGTCGTCCACCTCTGGGTCATGCACATCAGACAGTACGGTATTATCTAACGAGACTGTCTTGGTTCGGTTCGGTAGCTCATGCACAACCTCGGATTGTCTGACGAACTTGTTGTCTATCTGTGCATGGGCATGTTTTTCACTCATCCGATGATCTCTCTCTACTGACATGTCTGGCTTTCTCTGCGGAATGGCTGGCAGGTCCCTTCCCGTTTGGTGACTAAGGTCCACTGTCTCTGTTTTTCTTTTATAGGTCCTTTGAGTCAGCCTTTCGGACCCCTTCAGGGGTGACGGCGTCTGGTCCATGTCCGGATATTTTTGTGATTGACATGACAGATTGTCTTGTGGCGTGGCTGAGTAATTAGAGACCTTAGTGTGTGTTACGTTGCTCTTGACAGGAAGGGTGCCCTTTGGTTCTATGGCGCGTTCGGGTGGTTGACGCCATGGCTGTTGGCGGGACCATGACTTGGTCAACTCACGGGATCGAACAGCTGTGCTCTCTGGGTCAGAGAAGTCTCTTGTTGACCTCCAGGATCGGACGGACGCGCTCTCTGAGTCAGAGGAGTTCCTGGCCATGGACGTGCTTTCTGGGTCAGAGAAGTCTTTTGTCGATCTCCAGGATCGGATAGATGTGCACTCAGTGTCAGAGAGATCCTTCTCCCCTTTCCTTCTCCAACGTTTCTCTGAAACTGTCTTTGGTAATGGATTTTTGAAGTCCGTAATCCATGGCGAATTGTTCTTCCCCTTTGAGTTGTCGTTGAGATGTTTCTCCGTGTGCCTTTGTTGGAACGTCTTCAATGCCGTCTCATTTGGGAGGTTGTTTGATGATCCTGTGCTTGTTCCTTGTGCTTGATCCCAAGCTTTTGCCTCATTGTCTTCTTGTTTGGTTCGTTGTAATGGAGGATCAGTCCGTCTTGTGCGACCTGTTTCTCCTCCTCTCTTGTTGGATGCTCCAACACTTCTGATTTGAGTTGTATGTGTTCTTCGGCCAGATGTTTCCTTGGACTCGTCTTCACTGCTTGTCGACTGATGTTCCTGCGCCGACTTCCGGTGTTGACCAGTGCGACCCCTTCTTCTATGGTTATTCTTTCTCTCCCACTTGCTGTGCCGGATGCCCTCTTGTCCGGGGGAGCGATCTGTCCCACTTGATGCTCTTTCCCCATCAGAGCATTGTGTGTTATACCTTGAGTGACTCCTTGAGGAACTCCTGGGAGGTGAACAACTTCTTGGAACGGTCTTTTGGATGGTCGACTCTGGGTCATCTGACTCCGGGTACTCCTTGGTTGACTTTGAGTGGTCGGATGTTGAGGAGTCTGACCCTGAATAATCTGTGTCACTTTCTTTGTCACTGTATCTTTCCCGTTGTCTTTTTGCTGGTCTGCCTTCCCTCTCTCTCCTTTCAGTTCTGTTTGTTTGCTGAGTTCTATCTTCCTCGGTATCTTGATGGTTTGCGCTTAGGTGCACGTCCTTCAATCTTTCTCTTGCTTTGATTTGCATTCCAATTTCGGCCTTCTTGATGATCTCCTTTAACGACCAATGCCCTTGCAGAATCTTACGCTTTGTGTCAGGGTTTGTGCAACCTTCAACGATCCGAAGTCGAACCGCCGTGCTGTATTGAAAGCTATGCGATTATGATCCACATCTGTCTGTGCGTTGAGATGAGCACAGAGCTCCCTTTGGAGTCTTTTGTAGATTTCTGAGTCCTCCTTGGAGAATGTCCTGATTGGGCATCGGCCCTCCGGACCCACCAAATGGAGGAGTAGTAGCAGACACTTCCTCTCTCTTTGCTCACCATTGGCCTTTAAGAAATCTTCTAGTGCTTCGAGCCACCGGTGTCGTTTGAGATCCAAGATCCAATCATCAGTCTGCATCACCGGGGGCGGTACTTCACTGTATGGAGTGACCCGCCGTGCTATGTCTCCACCCGCCATGAGAGAGGGAGATTCTGGTCAAGGTCTTTGGTTTGGTCGTTTGCTTAGAGATTGATGGTCTTTGTAACCAACGAGGTATGCGTCGGCGAATGAGCTTGGATGGTTCTGCTCTCTCCGGGGCCCTCCTCTGGGTCTTCTGCAGTACTGTCCAGCAGCTCTTCCCTCTTCGGCGCTCTTCAGTTTGCGCTCAGTGTCGTTGTTATCTGTCTCTTGCATTTGCTAATGCGTGTTCCATTGTGCTGTTGTCGTTGCTTGGTTCTTGTGTTCGCTTGTGCCTCTTATTGTACAGACACGTGTTGCTTTAGTGCATTCACTACTGCGCATTCGTTTCCGTTTCTCAATGTCCACGTTGCCACCCATGCTGACATGTATGGTAAGTAACTCTTGTGGTTGCCCGTGCTTGTTAGTTGATTTACTCTTGTGTGTGCACGTGCTTGTTCTGTTTCAGTTGCCACGCCGTGTTTATTGTTGCTCATGCGTTGTTATCCACGCTTGTGTGTTTGCCTTGCCACTGCTTGTTTGACCTTTGCCAATGCTTGTTTGGTCTTCGCCAATGCTTGTTGATTTGCATGTATCAATGTTTGTCTAATTGCATGAATCACTGCTTGTTTATTTGCATGTACCAATGCTTGTTTAATCTTGGCCAATACTTGTCCTTGCATGCACCAATGCTTGTTGTTTTGCATGTACCAATGTTTGTTGCTTTGTTCTTGCCAATGTTTGTTCACCTTCTGGCTGTTGCCTGACTCCAAGATGGCCGCCTATAAATCACACAGGGTACGTCCCAGAAATCCGCCTGACTCAAAGATGGCCGCCGCTATGGGAATCTCGTTTCCCACGAGATCTCAGTCTCATTCAAGCCTCCAGACACACGTCTCTTCACTCGGCACTCACCGGCAGCCGATTTCCAGGCGGAGAGCACTTCCAGACGCGCATCTGGGCATCCACGTGGCAGGTAGGATCGGGGTGAGCTCCCGACCTCCGTTTCTTCAGCTGCCTCGCCACTCCTCACGCATCGGGGGTGAGACCCGATGCCGGCCGACTCGGCACTTGTCCTCCGGTGCCTCTGCAGGGGTCACTTGGCTTCTGGGACCCCTTCCACTTTACGGGTCACTTCACGAGGGCTGGGGTGGGCTCCCAGTACCTTCGTTGTTGTCGGCGTCACTGGGGGCAATTCCGACGCTTTCCTTTGGCGCGAAAGCGTCATTCAAACGCTGGCCATACAGCGCTTGTCACCGGGCTCTCGGGGCAGCGTCCTCGACGTCGGGGGACTCCGGTCTCGATCTGGGGTGCTGGACAGGGTCGGAGTGGGCTCCCGACTCCTGTTTTCCTAGGATGCCAAGTTGCACGCATCCAGCGTGACTCGCGCTTTCGGCGCGAAATGTCTTCATATATCGAGCGTTGCAGCGCTCGCTGTCAGGACTCTCTTGGGGCTCCTCAGCATCTCTGGGGCCGAGGTCACTTACTGCCGACTTCCTCTTTTCGGCACCCACTTGATTCAGCAGCGGAGCTCGCTCCTCGACGCTGCGGGGACAGGGTGGCTTTACGAGGTGCTGTGGCTTGTGGGGTTTTGCTCATCCCACCCTCGTCGCCAGCTGTAGCGTCCAGCTACCAATAACCACAGACACCTTGGTTTAACTTCAGGAGCTTTATTCAGTACATCCAGCTTACTCAATGTCCCTACTCTAACTGACCATTTCCTTTCCCCGGCTCCTCCTGTTCCTGCGCCTCCTACGACTCCGCCCCCCAACCACTAGACTACCTCACACAGCTCTACAAGGACCAGTTAGCGGCAGGTGTGTATGGAGGAGGAGGCCGGGAGAGGAGCCAGAAAGCAACCATCTGAAGTCAACGGTTGGCCCGCACCTAGGAAGAGACAGAGTGCCCCAGCAAAAGCACCAAAGAAACCGGCAGCCAAGAGAAGGTCCAAGGGGGATGACCTGCTGCCTGTAGCCATCCCAGCAATGGCAGGGCCAAGTGGAAATATCAACGCCACAAGTGGTGAGTAAATTGGCGTGATAGTGCAGGAATGCTTGAAGTCATTTCCACCTTTGTTATTCAGTGGCTTGGACACACAGAGGCTAGGGGCTACAGGTGCTCCACCTCAAGGGGGGCATCAGGGCTACCATGGCACCTAATAGACCCAGGTAGCTCACGGCAAGAACACTTACAGGGCAGCCAGCGTGGCCAACTGATCACAGCACCCAGGTGCAGGACACAGAGGGGGATGGCATCCCCCACAGAAGCATGGAGTAGTGCAAGCAGAACAAACCACCAAGGGAGAGTTGGTTAAGTGTCAGATGCATGCACTAGGCCATCACCAGGCCCGCATCACTGATCATGCGGGCCACCGGATTAGCAAGCCTCATCCCTTTAGCAGTTAAGGAGAGGATATGGAGAATAGAATTCATAAATATTTTCTCCTTGTAAGAGATACAATTAGATGGACTGATCTAACGGTATGTGATAAAAAAGATGATGATAGGAAAGACAGGAGAGGAAAGAAAAGAATTTCGACAACTGACTGGATGCCTTCAGAGTCATGGCCTGCATTATTGTTGAGAAATTCCCTCACAAGACAGCAGATCTTTGGTTGGACAAGGCCAATATTCATGGGGCACACAGGCATTTCCCGGGGGAGGCATGGTTAGAATATGATAAGGGCTTTAGATTCTAAATGCCGACCCACCCTGACTGGACTGACACACACAAAATGATGGTTGCAAAAGCGGTGCATTTTACAAAGGCATGGGCAGGTCATTTCACATGCCCAAAACCAGCTGCGGTTGGTAATGGGAGTACCTGCCGGGCGGTGACGTGGGGAGGAGGAGGGGCAGGGTGGTGGGTAGTGAACTATGGATTACCGAAGTTTACAGGTAAGAAAATAAATAAAATTAATTTCGTTGCATGCACTGCATTCCCAAATGCGATGCAGTGCGCGCAACAAAATTAATTTTAGTTATATATATGTTTACTTACCTATAACCCTCAGTAATCCATAGTTTACTAACCCCCTACTGCCCTTCCCCCCCTCACATCACCGACCGGCAGGTACTCCCAATACTGACCGTGGCTGCCCAAAACATACAACAATTGGAAGCCTCCTCCCACCAGCGGACTGGCTGCCATCTGCTGGAAATACGAGACCAATGAGTGCACATTTGGTGTCTCTTGTAAATTTCAACACATATGCTCCATCTGTGGGTTGGGACACCCAGCAGCAGGGTGCAAGCGCAAGAAGGAGCAGCGAGGAGACAAGAAAGAGAAGAAGAATCACTAGCACAGATGCAACAAGTGCAGGGGGACTAAGGGAATAAAGCAGCTACCGGCTAGCCGCGTCCCCCATCAACATGCAGCAGCTCAGACAGGCAGCTAGCTAACAAATACCATAACAAAGAGTAAGCAAGTATGCTAGTGAAAGGTTTTTAAGAAGGTTTTGTTATACCATGTGAGGGCCCCCTACCCTCGGGCAACACCAACAATTTAAAATCAGCGATTCAGCACCCAGAGATAGTGCATCAGAAAATAGACAAAGAAAAATCCCTGGTAAGTATTGAAGGCCTCCTGCCACTTCCAGTACCAAAGGGATTGGTCATCTCTCCATTGGGAGTAGTTCCCAAGAAAGAAGCAGGTCAGTTCAGACTTATTCACCATCTTTCCTTCCATAAGGGTGAGTCCGTTAACAATGGCATCAGCTCAGAGGTATGTGCAGTGGGTTACGCAACAGTGGATGATGCCATTGACCTAGTAAGGGCAGCAGGCCATGGTGCCCTCATGGCGAAAGCCGACATTGAAACAGGCAAGATAAACATGAGTCAGACAACGAGTTTAACTCATCAGTCGTATTTTATAAGTCACTGGACATGGTGGAGGGAGCTAACAATTACCAGGTCTCCGTAAGCATCATGAAGCATAGATTTGTTTTAACAAGGTTGAGATGTGGAATAGTACATCACCTCATTGCTTTTCCCTCTATGAGATCCTGTCCCCCCAACACATATCGTTGTCCTTGTGACAAACAGAGAAAACAGAGCACCTTGTACTTTTTATTATTTTGTAAACTGTACTGAAACCCCAGGGCACTGTATCTAAAACCTCTGTTATTAACCTGGAATATTAGATCTTATAAAGTGGTGTCATTAGGTGATCCCTTTCTGTGCTACAATATAGCACTTTTTTATAGTAAATGCAATGAAAATAAGAAAAGCTCATTATAGTGGATCATGAACCTGTCATTCCCCGAACTGTACTATAACAGATGATGACTGACTGTTTTTTTATTGTGCTTTTAAAAGAATTAAGATGAATTGATTTTATGATGTGACTGGCTTTTTGTTGTATTTTTGGATGTACTTTTATGGTTGCTTTTGTCTTCAACTGATTAAAGATCATGAACCGAACTGAATCAGCATTCCGTCTCCTCCCGGTTCACCCGGTTAGCTTTCGCCTGTTGGGTTTCCAGTGGGAGGGGGCAACTTACTTTTATAAAGCAATGCCAATGGGATGGTCAGTGTCCTGTGCATACTTCGAGCAATTTAGTAGATTTTTTGGAATGAGCGTTGCATGATCGGCACCTGCAAGGGGCAAACTGTACTACTTCAACAACTTCCTGTTTGTAAGTCCCGCCAGGTCTGCGGGGTGGCAGCATTTCAAGAGCTAGCGGGGGAGCTGGGAGTCCCATTGGCAGCAGACAAAACAGTGGATCCAACCACCCAGCTCATATTTTTAGGGAGTGCGCTAGACTCAGTTGCAGTAACGTCCAGGCTTCCAGAGGTGAAAGTAAAAGAATTCAGGGATAACATAAAAAACTTCTACGGTAGGGAGAAGGCAACCCTCCGCAAGCTACAATGGCTTATTGGAAAGCTCAACTTTGCAGCCTGAATCATCCCTGCCGGCAGGGTCTTTGCCAGGCACCTAATACAGTTAACAGCCGGGCTCAAGCACAAACACCACCAGGTCAGGTTGGGGGCGGGTCTCAAGCACAACCTCATCATGTGGGACACATTCCTGGCGGA
The DNA here is from genome assembly GCF_964263255.1 of Lissotriton vulgaris. NCBI lineage: Eukaryota > Metazoa > Chordata > Amphibia > Caudata > Salamandridae > Lissotriton > Lissotriton vulgaris. The sequence goes on along the minus strand of NC_141695.1, from coordinate 1,086,353,614 downwards.
GTTTAACAGTATGTTGATATGGAGAGAGAGTTGGGTGATTGCCAGGAAAATAGCCTTGTTTACAGACGCTGCAGGTAGTGCAGGCTTCAGGGTAATCCTGGGGGACAATTTGGTGCGCAAGTCTATGGCCAAACAGCTGGCATAAACAGGGCATTACCAGCAACATCACATTCCTGGAGTTGTTCCCCATTTTAGTGGCTTTGGCAGTCTGGAAGCTAAAATTGAGGGACATGAAGCTGATGCTCTGGTCAGATAACAAAGGAGTAGTGCTGGCAATCAACAGAGGCACTGCTGATGACGTCACATATTACATCACTCATGACATGGTCAGTGACATCACTCATGACATCACTCATGACATCTCAAATGACATCACTGATGACATCACTGATGACATCATCCTTGTGAAAGGATGACTCACGTCATCAGTGATGTCATGAGTGATGTCACTGACCATGTCATGAGTGATGTAATATGTGATGTCATCAGCAGTGCATTGCGGGCACGCGAGTTATAGTTAGCTGAACTAACTATAACGAGGGAATTTCAATGGTTTTGTATGAGTGAAATGTCCAGCTAACTATAACATGTGTGAAACCTATGGTTTTTTTTGTGAATTTTTAAGGTTTTTTAAATGATAATTCCTAACTATAATGTGGCTGAAACCTATGGTTTTTTCAGTGAATATATATATGTGTGTGACTTGTTTTTGAAACTATATAGTGATTAAAGAGAATTGATCACTGATATCAAGTTGTCACCTTTAAATCAGCTTCACCCACAGAATTCTAAATTCAATACTCGGTAAGAATTGCTCAAATTGAATTTTTTATTTAATATTCTGTAAGAGTTGCTCACATCAATTTTTTGCCACACTAGCACTAATGTGCCTTTCTAGAGAGATTTCTGCTGGACTGTACTCATTTCTCCAACCCTTTAGGGCTTGCATTCAACTCTCGGGATTTTTCCCCCACTTAGTTTTGAGGGTACCATTGGTTGTAAAGCAAAGAATGTCCCCTGACCTTGTGCTTGCACTTGCACCTGAACTTGATTTCACAATACTGATGACTGAGAAAGTCATGATTGCCATAGTTGGGCCCTGTGTGTTAATGCTAGCTGTTGTGCAGTGGAGTAACACAAAATGATGGCCTCCCTCCAATATGTTAAGAGAGCCCCAAATATTCATTGACTTTGGGCAGAAGGGTGGCCATTGATGAGTTGAGGCCCCACTGCACAGCAATTGTTGCAGAGGGCTGATTTACCCCCCTGCTCTAATGCACAGATTAATGTCTGTAGAAATTATGTTCACCCTTTTTGTCAATTTTACTAAGGCTCTTGAAATCACTAGAGTAGGGAAAGATAGTGATAGGTACAGCAGCCCCCCCCCCATTGGAGCCCAACGATTGGTCCCGGAGAAATGAGAGTGCAGCTGTTAAACAACCCCTGAATCCTGTCAGAAATGGCTTGCGGTAAGCATTATTTTAATGAACAGCAGCATCTATGTCCAGGTTCTTGCATCAAGCTCGATAAGGCGTGTTTCCATTAGACTGAGGGACTGGAATACATGAATAACTAGGGCATTTCTAGGAGTTCCGAGTATGTCTGTATTGGGCTATTACAACAACGTTCTTCTGACTCCACTCGCCCACTTCTTTAATAAATCATTGCCTTTAACACAGTGTCTCGAAAGTATGAATAACTTTGTGTGCCATCACACCAACATAGTGAAACAATGCCTATTCTCTTAATAAAATTGCAATTTGTTCCAGGAGCCAGGAAATAATGGAGAAAGTTCTCCTTTTTACTCTGTTACTACTGAAATAGTTCAGTCAAGATCACATAAACTTTATTTATCTGTGCTAAAATGTGCAGTGTTTGAGGCCAGCACTAGACAAAATAATATCATGTTTTATTCAAAGTTGCCAGCGGTGTTTCATTAAACAAAGTATTTCCCATTTGTAAGCTGCAATCCAACAGCATAGTGAAATATTCAGTGTCCATCAACAAATAAGGCGTTAGCAGAGAAGAAAAGAAGAATACAAAGTTGTGCACTCCAGACAATCAAGTATTTACACAGTAAGGGGCTTATTTACTAGCCTATTGCCCCGCTGGTAGCTAATTTTGCATACCCACATCCACTGCCAACATGTTTCTTTGCCTGTGAACTCGGGGCAAATTCTTCAGGGCTAGACTCTCTGTCACAGCACCTCTGTTGGACACTTGTTTCTTTTTACACCTCTGTCATCATGAGTCTCTCATACCAGCTGCAGGGGTATACAACTTTGTCTCAAAAAACTCCTTAAGTGAGTCCTCTGTGGCATAGACCCAATGGTTGTCTTATCAATCCGTTGAAGCCTCACGGAGCGCTAAGTCTCCTTGGCGGAAGGGATGTGGGTATGCAAAATTAGCTACCTTCCCCCTTTTAATTCGACATATCTAGGATTTAAGAATAAGAGTTTGAGAGAGGTGTGCATGTCGATTTTAAGCACTTTCTGTCATTAGTGAGTGAGGCTGTTACTCAGTATTTTGCACTTATTCACCTCCAAATTTTGTTTTTGGACACATCCCTTTTCTTCCTTTTGTTACTTTTCTGGGACGAAATGATTGCCAATAATGAGAAAAGGGGCCTAACCTGGTGAGTACCTACCAGTTACCCCGATGGTGGTGCGCCCGTGAGGTGTCATTTCGTCCTTCACACATTTTTCAATGTACTGGTGATTTGGTGCACAGAAATTAAGACTTGTGTTTGTATGTTTCTTTTCTTCACAGCCATTTGAGAATTGAAAGAGGTTTTAAATTAAGGGCGACACTCGTTCATACCCTCGAATTTAGATAAAAATGGTAGTGTAGCGGAAGAATTGGATGTAAGATATTCTCCGCTCTTGAACAGAAAGACATAGGCCGCCTAACGGGACAGGGTTTTTGTGTACTGATGTTGTTTGAGTGGAGGGCAACCCTGCTGTTGTTTTCCCTCTGGGCTCCTTTTGAAATATTTGTTCAAGTGAAATCTGAGCCTTACTATAACATCACTGTAACCTTTGTTTTTTTGGTGAATTTCGAAGATTTTTTAAATTCTATTTGCTAACTAGAATATCCCTGTAACCTTTCATTTTGTCAGTGAATTTCTATGTTTTTTAATTCTATTTCCTAACTATCACGTCCCTGTAACCTTTGTATTTTTCAGTGAATTTCCAAGGTTTTTTTAAATTCTATTTCCTGACTATAACATTCCTGTAACCTTTGTTTTTTAGTAAATTCCTAAGGTTTTTACATTTGTATTTCCTAACTGTAATATGTAACCTTCAAGACTGTGTGTGTGAGTAGCTGTTTAGGCCAGTGAGGGGTATGTGAGTGGCTGTATTGGTCTAAGACTGCGTGTGTGAGTGCATTGTAGCTGTGTGAGTGTGTATGTGAGTTACTGTATGGGTCAGTAAGAGGGTGTGTGCGTTGCTGTATGAGTCAGTGACTAGGAGTATCACAGAGCTACTTATGCACCCATTCACAGTATCACAGTATGGGTTTGTGAGTGGGTTTGTGAGTGGCTGCATGGATCAAAAGTGGGTGTGTGAGGGGCTGTGTGGGTGTGTGAGATGTGTTATAGGTCCGTGAGTGGCTGTGTTAGTGGTTGTTTGGGTGTGTGAGTGGCTGTATGGATGTGTGAGTGGATGAGTGAGCAGCTTTGTGGGTCTGTGAGTGTTTCTGAGAATGAATACATGAGTGTGTAAGTGGGTGTCTGGGTGTTTGGGTGTGCCTGTAGCTGTGTGAGTGACTTGGCCAGAGCGGAACCTTACCTGCACCTTTATTCAACAGGGGCTGTATTATAGAAGTACCCTGGGGACGCAACAGGCATTTACACCCACTTTGTGATCCCTCCGGGGCACTTTGGTATTAAAGATAGGCGGCAGCTGTTTGTACGTCTCCTTCTGTAATACTGAAAGCGCTAGCATACATACAGCACCAGTGCTTCCTTAAGAGGGCATTCCCTCAATTATATTAGGGGGTGGCCCCATATAAATTAAGGAATCCCTTTGCCTCTGCACCCACACCGTATTATAGATGGGACGCAGAGGCAAAGAAGCTCACAGGAGGCACACTGATAGGCCGCCACCTAAAAGGTGAGGCACTAACAGTGCGCCCCCCAGACATCCTCTTGCAGGCAGGTGCAGTCACTAACTGCACCCGCCTGCAAGGGGATCTTTAATCCCCTTTGAAAGTGCAGGTGGGTTTCTGCCTGCACTGTGAAGCACAGAGCAGCTTTAAAGCAGCTGCTCCATTTTTAACAGGAATGCGCTTCCCTTTTATGGAAGAGTGCACACGTTTTAAAAGGTGCACCTGGCGCATTCAAGGAAAATGTGCCATATGTGTAATACGGCCCGAGGAGTCCCCAGTCTTACACAAAATGTCTCCCCAGCTGGAGTACTTTCTACTGGTTAATAAGTAAGTGCTATCTCGTTGTGTAATTGCTAGTACATATACTACACTGCAGCTACATAATGAACCACAAGGAAATGTCTCCACTGACCTTGCCTGCATGTAAGGTCAGTAATGTGATTGTTCATTGAGTGTCTTGATCCAAAAACTCTGTGAATACATAAATCCTTGTCTAGCAAACAGGACGAGACTGCAAAAACAGGAATCTCCACAAAGCAAGGGTACATCCTCTTAACTATATGAAGTAAGTGTTTGTTTTTTGGTGGAGATGTCCTCAAAATTCCTCTGCATCAAGAACACAACACCAAAATCAACAAGAAACATGCTCGGAGGTCTTCTGGTGAGCTGCTTATCAACGTAGGAAAAGGCAGAAGGACTTTCATATACTTGTAATGAAGACGGGATGGTGCCAAACTGATTGACCTTGCAGATGATTTTGGCATTAGCATAATCAGGGTAATTAAAAGGCAGAACCTTCGACTCTACTCTCAAGACAAGAAAAAAACACTTGTCACAGTCACTATGATCTGACTGTGCTCCAATAGATCAATGACGCATTCACCTCCATTAAGGACTTCATATTGTTTTTTCAACGTGGAATATGTGAGTAAAAATACTTTTCTTGCCTTCATCAAGCCTAAGAAGTTAGGATAATTTGTGCTTTAGAGTAGTGGAGTTTCAACTGGGGCACCTGCCTTGTTTATATTTGTAAGTGCTTCCCATTGAGGTGTATTTTCTGTGAAATGAGCATCAGGGCCAGAATAAAACCTAATTTTTTCAAAGAAGAATCAATGATTTTGCCAAAAAGGTCTATCTGACTAGAGTACTTTCTACTGGGTACCGCATTGGATTGCATAAAGGACCATAAGGCAATGTCTCCAGTAACCTTATGCAAATGTAATATTGGCAAGGTGATTGTTCCTTCATCCATTAATCTGTGAAGACATGAATCCTCATCAAGAGAACACAACAAGACTACAAAGAGGTGAATCTCCACTAAACAGAGGTACTTCCTCTTAACTATATACTAAGTAAGTTCTTGTTTGTTTGTTGGAGATGTCCTCGTATTCCTCTGCATCAAGAATGCATCATCAAAATCGGCAGGAAAATTGCTTGGTCCTTTTGGTTAACTTTCCATCAATGTGGTAAAAGACAGAAATACCTTTGTATACTACAAAGGAAAACAGGGTGTGGCCACACGAGCGGAGCTTGCCGATGATTTGGGGTATTTGCACCGTGAGGGTTATTAAAAGGGAGAACCTGCTCTCACTTTCTAAAATTATACAAGGGGAGGGGAGCTGAGCGGCCCCGCTTCCTGGGCTGGGTTCAGCCCACAGGGTCCCCATCCCCTGGGACCTAGCCAAAACGTATTGGGGAGAGACTGCACGGCCTCCTACCTCAGGCCTATCTCAGCCCCGAGGAGCCCAGCCTCTTCATCCTGGGTGCCCTGGAGCCCACCCGGGCACCCCATGTGAAACGTTGGGGACCACTGGGGAGGCTCAGAGTCCCTGCAGTGCCTGCCAGCTCCCTGTCTTCGGCAGAAGCCGGCATTGCTCCCATGCACAAGGAGCAGCCAAAAATGCTGCTCCCTGCACCTCAGGAGATAGGGCGCCGACTCTAGGGGGTGGCATCTCCAGGGCCATTAGAGGTTCTATGAGGGGGCCACACTGCCCCCCTCCTTTCATTGTGAAGGGCCTGCTCCATAGAGGTGGTGATCACCGGGCCTAGATTTGCCCAGGAGGGGGTTGCGTGCAACCCTTGCTTCCAACAAAGTAACAATCCCCAGGGAGGTGGTGGTCCTTGGGACCATAAATGGCCCAGGAGGGGGTCAATGCAGCCCTCCTTCCTCTGTAAAGTGTATTTGTGGTCCTCCTCCCCTTATTTAAAATAGAAATAAGCCCTCAGGACCTGGCCCACCCGAGTGCCCATATGTAAAGAGGTGTGGGAGGAAATTTGCTGCAAATTTGTTAATCTATCATGTTGTTCAGCGCAAATTTCTTTAAATGCTTTTTGAGATAAAAATTGTCTTATGCAATTTAGAATGATATGTTTCATACATCATTTTTTTTAATTGTGTTTTACTTCGCTAATGGTTATCTAATATCATTCACTGTAGGATGGGTATTATTTTGAAGAAGGGGATTTGAAATAGCGACAAAAGGGAAAAGTGAGAGCATGTGCAAACTGTGCTTTAGTGTAAATATAGATTAGGAAAAATCTAATGAATCAATATTAAAATAGAATATAAATATATATAATATATATTATAACCAAATAAATATCGAAAACCAAACACGTATACACATATTACAATCACTTCATCCTACCCCTAATGTTGATTATCAGTCTTTTCCTTTTTCATACAACCATTGGTCTCCCATATATCAAAAATTGTTGTTATACTTCAATGCTTGACCAAAGTTCCTCGGTTGCATTAAGGCCTCCCGTTAATTTGGTATCTAGTTTGAGAATGTACAGCATCTCTAATTTACGAAGGGCCTTTGTACGGTCTCCTCCCCTCTTGAAGATCGGGACCGAATCCACCAGATAGTACTTTAGCTCCTTCGGATCCCCCTATTTGTTTTTCATTAAAGGGGTGTGCCACTGGGTACGAGAGATCATTGTTTTTATTGGCTCTAATATGCTGTAGCACTCTTTAATGGCCTTGTAATACAGTACTCCCAACATATTTCAATTTGCAAGGACATTCCAATGTATAAATTACGCGATCAGAATTTTCGCTAAAAGGCTGGGAGGGAAACCTACAGAAGCCATACTTACTCTGTATAGAGCCAAAACTTTGGCCCTAGCAAGATATGGGGCTGGGATTTGGGGCTATAAGGATCTTACCCCAATACAGAAAGAAGAGAACAAATCCATGCGTTCTCTATTGGGTTTACCACAGTCTGCCCCCTCCTTTGCTGTTCACACGGAACTAGGGTTAGGTTATATCGAGGATGCACTTAATATGGCCCCACTACTTCTTTGGGTGAAACTATGGCTGAATCCTAGTCTGACTCTAAATCGTAAAATTATCAGCGATTGTATGGGGAGAGATAGAGCCAAAGACATAAAGTGGTTGAAACATATTAAAACCGTAGCTACACATTTGGGCCGCCCGGAACTATATTCTAACCCCGAAAGCCTGTGTAAAGATGATGTCACATGGATAAAAGTTCAATTTATGAATTATAGAAATATCCACCGTGAAGCCCAGGAAATAGAGAAAACCACAGTAAGGGCACACTATTCAGTAATATCAACTATGACTACTCAGCCTTATTTGATTATAGTGAACAAGCCATATCATCGTTGGCTATTGACGAAATTCCGTTTTAATCAGATGCATCTTTTATTGGGTGAATACCCAAAATGGAATACGCCTAGGGATAATGCTCCTTGTAAATGTGATGCTTTCACTGATCAAGACCTGATACACTTTGTCTTTTTTTGTCCCTTTTTTGCTGAGGGTAGGAAAAAATATATCATACCACTCCTGAGGGACAAGGGATTTAAGCAAGTGAAACCCGCATTGTTGTTTTTACAACTTATGGAGACCCCTATTGTGATGTTTGGGGTTGCTAATTTCTTGGTAGCATCGATGCGTGCTAAATGGCATAGATTGTTGAGTACTCCAACTATGGAATGTATTCTGGAATAGCCCAAGTTTAGATTTAATTTTATTCTGTCAAGAGATGTTCATTTATTTCTCCCTCTTGTGATCAAGCCTTCAGGATGAAGTAACATGGTAAATGAAACTACTTAAAATTCTAATATGATGGTTTTAGGGTACATGAATTATTTTTAATGTTTTATCTGCTATTGACTTTTTTATACCCAATTGATCTTAACCGTTTTTTAACAATTGCCTATAATTGAATTGTATTGCTGATCTGTGTATGTATGTGTATTTCTGTATAATTGCACGTGTAGTATACTTTTATGATTTTAAAATAATCTAATAAAGTATTTTTGACTCTGACTCTGACTCTGTATAAATTACGCGATCAGAATTTGAAATTCAAAGCCTTGTCTATGACCCACTCCTTTTCACTAAATGGAGTTTTGTATTTGGTCATTAACACTCCGTGTTGACAGGCCTTACATGTCTTGCACTTTAGGAAGCCTTTTTGCTGGGATAGCCATGTATCCTTCGTCTCCAGCCCACACGGATCATTTTTTACCATGATGTCCTTCATAGACTTCCCACGGCGATATGTTATTGCCGGTTGTTTGGAGACTGTTTTACCGATAATGGGGTCCTGTTTGATGAGGTGCCGATTTTTCTTGATAATCTTCCTGACTGCACCTTCATGTTGGTTGAATCTTAAAGTGAATCTGAATTTGTCTTTAGACTGAGCTTTGGTGGAGATACTGTGTTTAGTTTTTACTAGAGCCTCCCTAGTTGTTGAATTACTTTTCCTAAGGGCCTCATCTAGACACGTTTTACTATAGCCTATATATATATTTATATAGTTAGGACCTAGTTTCCATAGGAAAGCGTTTTTTCTTTTCCCAATAACTTTGGTGCCGGTTGACGAATCTTTGCAAAATTTAAAAAAATCGTGGCCCGCTCCGGTCAGCTCCTATCTTAAATGTTTTGGGGTGATTCGGCAAGCGGGCCGAGAAAAAAAGGGGTCCCAAAACATGTTTTCTCCATGTTAATTTTCATAGGAAACTTTAGACATGGCTACAACCCGAACTGCTGAACGGAATTACACCGAATTTGGCAAAAAGGTAGCCCTTGTTTCAGAAAGAACTCTTTTTTGTTAGATGGTATGAATCCGTTCAGTAGGTCCTGAGTGTTTGATCTGGGAACCTCTAGTTGGCAGAGATAGGTACCACTGTCCAAATAGGGACCCTTGCTTCTTGTCAGGGCAAGGGGGATACACTCTTTAGATAACCCCTGTTCACCCCCTTGGTAGCTTGGCACGAGCAGACAGGCTTATCAAAGGCAATGTGTAAAGTAACACAGTGAAAACACCACAAATGGACTCCACACCAGTTTAGAAAAATAAAGTATCTTTATCTAAACTACACAAACCCAAAACGACAAAAATCCAACATACGCAGTTCAAGAATATGATTTTCAAAGAGTTCGAGGGTTTGCGTTAAATTAATCCACAGTTGCTTCACGTTTAGCCCAAAGTACCTGTAGTTGATACAAAGTTCCAAAATGAAGCTGCAGCGTTGAAAAACATGCAAGGCGTAACTCCTGAGACCCTGGGGAGGTGATGCAACAGCACCGCTGGATGCAGCGGGCGTGTTGCGACGAATCCAGTCTGTATGGGGAGGGATGCGATACCTTGTATGGATTCCAGTGCGCAGGTTCGGTAGGAAGCGTCTCGCACAGGCACAATGGGACAATCTTCGCGACGGCGGCGATCTCAGTGCGGCGGCGATGCGTGGCGCAGCGTCGATCTTCTTCTCTCACGGCCCCCGATGCGATGGCTTTGCAACGATGTTCGCAGTGACGTGATGCGAATCGGAAGCAAGTGGTGCGGCGATTTCACCCAGCGCCGACAGGCGCTGCGACAATCTCGATCCTAGCAATGCAACTGCAGGTCAGCCCACAAAAACACAGCAGGACAGTCCTTCCTCTTAAGTCTTCCAACTTTCTCCTTGGCAGAGGTTCCTTCTTGATTCCAGGAGGATCTAAAGTTCAGTGGTCTGGGGTCCTGTACTTATACCCCCAAAAGACTGTGTTCCCTTTGTGCAGGAGGGCTCTGAGCCCGGTCCAAACCAGTTCTGAAGCACTCTGTTTACATGACTCCTTTTTTCCTTTGACAGTGAAGAGCAGAAACATGAAATGCCCCACAGGAGGTGGAGCCAGCATTGTGGAGGGAAAGCACAGCTCTTGAGCACTTTGTTGACATGATTCCTTCTCTCCTTTAACAGTGCAGGGCAGAGACATCAGACGCACCACGGGGGTGGAGCCAGCACTGTGGGGGGCAGGCACAGTCCTATTCAGGTCCCAGGTGCAACTCCTCCTGCCCAACTAGATGCAGATCTCTCTATTCACCACTGGGCGTACTCATTCTGTCTCCCCCAGCCCTGTCACTCACAAACCAGTGAATTCACAAGCAGCCAAAGGCACACAGATAGGTCAGACAAGAAACCAGCCACTTTCTAAAAGTGCTGTTTTCAAACACAGGATTTAAAAACCATCCTTCCTAAAAGATGGGTTAATAAATTCTGAGTTCAGGGATACCAGACTTTTATTTTCTATCTTGATCCTATGGGAAGATATGCAGGTAAACATTATACACAGCGTTCCCCATTACAGCCTAAGGGCAAGATAGCCTTTCAATAATGAAAAACAAAAATGGCTATAATTTACTACCAGAGTATGTCACACACACTAGTACATGCTCTACCTTTCACATACACTGCACCCTGTCCAGGGGGGTACCTTGGGCCTTCCATAGAGGTGTCCAATGCATACAGAAAGGGAAGGGTTAGGCCTGGCCAGTGTGGACACTGGTCAGGTCATCATGGCAGTTAGCAACTGCACACAGGCAGGCCTGAGACACCATTTTAGGACTACTCATGAGGATGGCACAATCAGTGCTGCAGGCCCACTAGTAGCATTTGATTTACCAGCCCTGGCACACTCAGTGCACTTTACTAGGGACATCCTGGTAAAACAAATATGTTACTCATGGATAACCAATCACAATAACAATTTACACAGAGCATAAGCACTTTAGCACTGAGTTGCAGAGAGGTGTAAAAAGGGGTGTGGCCTATGAACACCTCTCTGCAACACAGCTCCCTGGCACATTCTGGAGGTACCTGGTGGGCTAGTTGGCTCACAGGGACCCTCAGGACTCAAGGGGACTTAATCCCTCAATTTACTATGCGCCAGGGGGTGTGTTTGCACAGTGGTGCAGGTAGGGGGTGTGGCCTAATGTGACAAGTGTGCAAAAGCCCCCTGTGGCACCACAGAGTTGCGTTGCAGAGAGGCATAAAAAGGGGCATGGCCTCCGACCACCTCTCTGCAACACAGCTCTGTGGCGCTTACTGGAGGTACATGGTGGGCTAGTTGGCCCCCAGGGACCCTCAGTATTCAAGGGGAATTAATTCCCCAAATTACAACCCACCAGGGGGTGCGTTTGCACAGTGGTGAAGGGAGGGGGCAGGGCCTGGTGTAACTTGTGTGTACTTATGCAATCACTCTCCCAAAACCCAAGCACCTATAAATTCACTATGCACTCTACTTGCAGCACTCTAATCATCCAGTCACTACCCATGCACTCATGCAATGACCAATGCCCTAACTCATGCACTGCTACAATACGCTGAGCAGTACCCATGCAGACCAGCCATTGCCCTGTCACTACCCATGCACTCCTCCAATCACCCAGCGAGCACCATGTACTTATCCATTCACTCCACCAAAACCCAGGCACTTATAAATTCACTATGCACTCTCCTTGCAGTACTGTAATCTTCCAGTTTGTACCCATGTACTCAGGCAATGACCCATGCACTAACCCATGCACTGCTACAATCCCCTGTGCACTACCCATGCAGACTACCTACACAGTACTGATTAACTACTCCAATTACCCAGGTTGTACCCATGCAATCCAGAAATCCCTCTGTCACTACACATGCACTCCTCCAATCACCCATCCAGCATCATGTACTTTTCCAATCACTCGGCCGAACCCCAAGCAGTTTTAAAATTACCATGCCCTGTCCTTGCAGCACTCTAATCATCCAGTGACTACCCATGTACTCAGGCAATGACCCAGGCACTAACTCTTGGCAAATACAGAGAAGGTCATGCTCAATACAGGGGTACCCCAACACATAGTGTTCCCTAGTTTGTGTAGGTGTTTTCACTGTATTCTAAGTGTCTTTTAGCATAGCACTGGCTCCAGTCCTGGTTAGTCAGAGTCAGTTACCACCATTACCTGTCACTAAGAAGTTGGGGGCACAGGAGGACTTCCTGCTCCTCTGTTGGTTCTATCTGCACATCTCTTGCTTTTTCCTGCACTGTTCTTTGTCTTTCTGGACTTCGCTTGCCTCTTTCTGCATTTGTCTTGCTTTTCTTCCTCTGTCTTCACAAGTCCTAACTTTGTGGGCATAGTTAGAAATTAGCATTTTAAAAAAACATTGAAATTCACTGAAAAAACCATAGGTTTCAGGGACGTTATATTTAGTTGGACATTTCATTCTTACAAAACCATGGAAATTCCCCCATTATGGTTAGTTCAGCTAACTATAACTCGCTCCTCCGCAATGCACTGCTGATGAAGTCACAAATTACATCATTAATGGCATGGTCAGTGACATCACTGATGACATCATTAATGACATCTCAAATGACATCACTGATGCCATCATCCACGTGAAAATCTGATCCACCTCCTCACACTGTAATATAGCCTTTGATACACCCACTGTACCAGTTACTACATACACACTCACTGATTCCTAAGTCTACATACACATCCACTCATTCACCTGTAGAATCACTCATAGATGTAGTCACTAATCAATACAACACTATCATAAGCACTCATACATCTATACATTCACTCACACATGACCACTCAGCCAGAGTTACTCACACACCTAGTCAGTCATGCAAAGAATCAATCACACTTCCATTTACTGACCTATACAGGTATACACACACCACATCAGTTATTCAATCAGAAACAATGCATGCTTAATCTTTTCTACAATCACTGATACAAGCGCACACTCATCCATGCAGCCACTCTCACAATCACTGACTCTCATGTATAGTCATTTATATACTTCAACTCTCACATAAACTACCTTTTATATATGTAGTTACTGGGACATGTAACATTGAGGCATCCATTCTCTCACCAACACACCATACACACACTCTTGAACCCGTACACACAGTGAATCAACCACTCAAACATCTATGCACAGATTCACACACCTCCCACCCACCCACACACACACCCAGGCACCCATACAGATACTCAGACAACCAATTATTAACCCATATAGATCCTCATGTAGCTACTCACCAACCCATGCAACCGCTTACACACCAACTGACAAACTAAACTGTGTGAATGTCTGTATCAGTCACTAACCCAGGCATTTAGTAAGACACATGTAATCACTCACTTAAAGAGTCAGTCACAGACCTACTAAAACCTCCATCCAGACACTTATACACCTACTCATTCTTCAATATACCTTGGCATATATATAAAACATATTTAAACTTTACACAAACACACAGTCACTGGATGATGTAATCAGTGATGTCATCAGTGATGTAATTTGAGATGTCATCATTGATATCATCAGTGATGTCACTGACCATGTCATGAATGATGTAATATGTGACATCATCAGCAGTGCTGAACTAACTATAACAGGGGAATTTCTATGGTTTTGTACGAGTGAAATGTCCAACCAACTATAACGTCCCTGAAACCTATGGTTTTTTCAGTGAATATACATATATATATATGAACGAAACTCCACCACGCTACTTCCAATCCTTCCCTCGGATCAGCGAAGCGATAACCAGGAGACGGACCACTGGATCAGGTTACAAATTCTTTATTTTAGTTCAGCTGGTAAAAAGTGCATAACGTGTTTCGGGCTAAGCAAGCCCTTGCTCACATGCAAATACTGTTTGTAACTTTTTTTGTTTTATACTGCTAGGTGGCCCGCCTACACCTTCCCTCTAACCAGGTCATGTGACCATGAACATGGAAAACATACTATGCATTGAAATTCTTACTGTGCAAATACACAAAGTTGACAATATAAATAGTCGTAAAAATAAAACAAATATTTAAAAAAATTCAACTATTACTGGATAAATCCGTAAATATGCAGAATAAAATGACTGATTCCTGCATAATCTATTTAGCGCGCACAACAGTATGTAAAAGTAGGGAATCTAAAACTCGAATAGGTGGGTAAACTCTAAAGTGATATTAACAGTGCAGAAACAGTACATGTCTACAGTGTAAAAAAAGCTTACTAACCCATGCTAAAACTTCAAGGACAAAAGTGCTATAGTGAATGATACAACAACCTGTATAAATACGATGAAACAATGCTTTCTAAACAATTAGGGTAAAACCTCATTTTGTCAAGTAAAAAAGCATGATGAAAACATTTCATATTAATTACAGAATATATCATTAAAAAGTTATAAAAAGCCATAAAAAACACCCTGTGTATAGAAAAGTGCTAAAATGATCTTATCAAAAAAACAGGATATTCAAAATTGTGTGCACACTTAAGGGCTAGGGGAACTGAAGAAATTGAGCCCATGGCTAACAGGGAACCTGACTAGCCATGGGGAATTTACTAGTCAAATTACAGAAACACAAGGAACCATTATATAGATTTATAATTCTCCCAGGCAACAGGGAGCCTGACTACCTGGGATCACAGCATTTATATAATCAGAAAATTGAAGTAGACCAGACTGTAATGAGTCCCTATTATAATTGCATATATTGTATTATTCAGTCCATTGGGCCACTTACTGTCGAAATCGAGGATCATGCTGAACTCTAATTGTCTTAGCTTGAGCTCTTATTGCCACCTCTACAGGGTTTGGGCACGGCTCCCACTACATAGTACGATAGACAATTAACATCTTTATTATGTTTCAGTTCAAAGTGGCGCGCCACTGGATAGGAAGGGTCGCTCTGCAATATTGCTTGTATGTGTTGCAAGATCCTGACATGCACCTGTTGTTTGGTGCTCCCAATGAAGTTTAGGCCACAGGTGCACGTCAGGACGTATACAGCGAATTCCGTTTTACAGGTATGATTACCAATAATCGGAGTTTCTTCCAAACTGAAAGGGGTACAGTAGTAGGTCTTGTTGACACCAAATTTGCATGCTCTGCAACTGGAGCATTTGCGAAACCCTGCTGCAGGTTGCAGCCAAGTGGTTTTTTGTTTTAGTTCTGGACTGGTTTGATCCAGAATGGCTCCCATGTTGCGTGCTCTGCGAAAGGTTTTCATTGGTGTGGGTGGTAAGATGGCTCCTAGGACATTGTCCGTTAGGACGATTGGCCAATTTTTATTGATGATCTTTTTAATCTTACTTTCCTGATCGCTGAAGGCCGTGATGAATCTGGGACAGAAATTGGACCTTTCATCTGCAGTCTGATTCTGTGTTTCAGTTGCATTATCAGGTGAGTCGATAGGGAAGAGACTTTCTCGGGTTCTGGATCTAGCGTTAGCCTAAGCTTGATCAAATACAGCCTAAGAATACCCCCGGTCTTTAAGCCGGTCTCTTAATTCCCTTACACACTTTTCAATCTCATCAACAGAACTGCAGATTGTTTTTAATCGTAAGATTTCTCCAAAGGGAATAATATGAATGGTGTGCTTAGGGTGGAGGCTGGAGGCCTTTGATGTCATTTGAGATGTCATCAGTGATGTCACTGACCATGTCATGAATGATGTAATATGTGACATCATCAGCAGTGGATTGTGGGTGCGCGAAATATAGTTAGTACAACTAACTATATAGGAGCAATTTCAATGGTTTGTATGAGTGAAATGTCCAGCTAACTATAACACCCCTAAAACTTATAGTTTTTTGAGTGAATTTGCAAGGTTTTTTAAATGCTAATTCCTAACTATATAAGGCCTGAAACCTATGGTTTTTTCAGTAAATTTGCAAGGTTTTTTAAATGCTAATTCCTAGCTATATAAGGCCTGAAAACTATTGTTTTTTCAGTGAATTTGCAAGGTTTTTTAAACGATAATTCCTAACTATATAAGGCCTGAAACCTATGGTTTTTTCAGTGAAAATATATATATATATATATATATATATATATATATATATATATATTTATGTATATGTATATTTTATATATATATATTTGTTTTTTACTACTCACACCTGTGAAATACTTACATTTTGTTGTAAGGGCATGCGTTGTAAAGGCATATGCATGGTAAAGACGTTTGTTGTAATGGCTAGTGTGGTAAAGGTATTTGCATATAATGACCATGTGGTAAAGGTAATGTGTGGTAATAACTGTGTTGTAAATGATGTTTCCTTTTTTAGACTGAAATATAAATGTTGGGTTTAGGTTTTCATCACAATATAATTTCTCTTCTCAAAAGTAAGCCAGCAGAGCAATTATAATGTGATGTAAGCATGAGCCGAAGATTTATATTGCAGCACAAAAACATAAATGCTATATTAAAAGAGTTAACAACTGAATTCCCTATGAAACCTACAACATATACTCTCTTAAATACTCTAACAAATAGTTTTGGCAGGCAGCAGAAAGCTCATACTGCTTGCTGCACATTCAATAGGACAACGTTTCAGTCAACAATCCGAAGGGTAAACAAAAGGAAATAGATCACCAAGGATAGCTGCTGAATAAAAAAGTAACAATAGGTGCACTTGACACGGCACACAATGCAAATACCACAGGAACAGCATATGTTTGACATGAGCAAATCTGATGCTTGTCCTGCTACAAGTTGTTGGATTGGGCACAGGTGGAAAGTATGCTAATAATTTTGGCAACTTCATTGAAATAAGGTGTACACACAAGCACACCAGGTCTACAAGTGAAAAATTTTGAGAAATAAATATTGACTTTTATACAGTTGGAACTTTTGGTAGCAATTTAATTGAATATTATTTGAATTAATATGAAGGCTCCTGGCATTCAAAGTTGCCTTAAATGCTTAGTTCTTCATTGCGAGAGGACAGAAAATCCTGATTCAGGTGCACAATTCACTTTGCTTCCAATTTGGGAATAAAACCTGGGAGAAGGCATGGCTTGGATGTGAAATGAAATGAAATGAAATTAGATTTATAAAGCGCATGGATGCCTTTAAGCGTCCCAGCGCTAACTTAACTGAAAAAGCAGAAGGCCCTAAGGAAAGGAAGAAGAGAACAGAAGATTATTCAGCTTTAGGGAAAAGAAAAGTTTTAAGGAATTTTCTGAATTTGAGATAGGAGGGTTCCATCCGGATTTCCCTAGGGAGGGCGTTCCAATGTTTTGCTGCATTCAAGGAGAACCGACATCCTCCAGTACGGGCTTTTCTCACTCTAGGGATGGAGACCAGGTTTTCCCCGTCAGAGCGGAGGGTCCTTGAAGATTTATAGGGACAAATCAGCTTTCTTAAGGCAGGAGGGCCTTTGCCTTGCAGTGTCCTGTGAGTGATGCACAGTGATTTAAATGCAATTCGTTCCTGGATGGGGAGCCAATGCAGGGATCTCAAAAGTGGTTTGGCCGAGGCCCTTCTAGGTGCCCCCATGAGCAGTCTGGCTGCAGCGTTCTGTACCCGCTGCAAGGTGTTAATTGTGGTTTTAGGTGCAGCCAGAAGGAGAGCATTACCATAATCCAGTCTAGATAGTATTAGACCTTGGATTAGAAGCTTCCTAGATTGGAAAGGCAGGAGGGGGAGCACTTTCCGCACTGTACGCAACAGACCGAAGCAGCTGCCTGCGACTTTCTGAGCATGGGTCTTGAATGTTAATTGGGGTTCAAACCAGACCCCGAGGCTTTTGATTTTCTCCCTTGCTGGGGGCAGAACACCCATACAGGGGGGCCAGAGCTCAGAAGGCAGAGATGTAAAATGGTGACCTAGGAGCATGATCTCCGTTTTGGCTCCGTTAAGTTTCAGCTTGGAGTCGGTCATCCAGGAGAAGATTGCAGTGAGGCATCTCGAGAGGTTGTCTGAGCATCCCCCTTGTTGGGTCAGAGAGACGACAAGTTGTGTGTCGTCAGCATAGCTGATAGACTTAATCCCAAAGGGGGCTACTATATCCTCCAGCGGAGCCATGTAAACATTGAACAATGTGGGGCTCAGGGAGGATCCCTGCGGAACCCCACATTGAAGAGGAGTGGGCTTTGACATGGTACCATTCTCCCAGATCCTAAAGGACCGATTGTCGAGGAATGATTTCAGCCATCTGAGGGCAGACCCTACAATGCCCAACCTAGTGAGACGGTGGACGAGGGTTGTGTGGTCCACGGTGTCGAATGCAGCGCTCAAATCCAGGAGGATCAGAGCCGCTGATCCCCCTGAATCTAAGATGCACCTAGCCTCTTCCGCCACCACTATGAGGGCAGTGTCTGTGCCCTGTCCAGGGCGAAATCCCGTTTGGGAATTGCTCAGTAGGTCATTACTCTCCAGGAATCCAGAGAGCTGCCGATTCACCAGCTTTTCGGCGATTTTGCCCAATCCAGGTAGTAACGAAATAGGGCGAAAATTTGCCAGATCGGCAGGGTCTAGTCCTGGTTTTTTAAGGAGGGTTTTAATTTTTGCCTGTTTCCAGCTCGGGGGGACAATGCCCGTAGTGAATGAGGTATTCAATAGATCAGTGGCGAGAGGGGCAATGGTACTCACAATTTGTTTGAGAATGTGCATAGGAGCTGGATCAGAGGGCGAGCCGCTTTTAATGTTGGAGAGTGTCGTGCAGAAGTCTTCCCTGGTGATACACGAAAACGTCTCGAGTAGGGGGCCTGAAGTAGAAGGAGGGGTTGCATCGGAGACCAAGGGTGTAACAGTATGGGGAAGGCTGTCTAGGATTTTCTGTATTTTTTCGTCAAAAAACTTTGCTAGCAAGTCACATCTTGATATGGAATCATTTTGTAAAGTGATCGGCGCTGGGATTTTAGTCAGCTGAGTGACTATTTTGAAAGTTTCCCTAGAGGAGTTGGCTGCAAGTCTAATTTTCTCTTCAAAAAAGGAGGCCTTGGTTGTTTGCCGTGCGGCTTTATAGAGTCTCAAAGCCGCCTGGTAGGAGGTTTTACTACTATGGGCCCAGTCCCTCCTCCAGATACGTTCCGCCTTTTTACAGGCCTTTTTAAGGTCTCTCAGTGCGGTGGTATACCAGGGGGATTTAAAAGTGCTACTCTTCTTAGTCACAATTATTGGAGGCAGAACCATATTCAGAGAGTTATTGAGCCAATTCTGGAAATTCAGGTCTGCAAGCAGGACCTCAGATTCTGATTCAGGAGCTGATTGCTCAAGGGCAGATTTCAGTTTTTCCACCGAAAGTTTCGGCCAGGCTCTTTGGAGAGTACGTAGGGGGGGGGGGGGCACCGGTCACTTCCAATCGCAGTTCCCAAGAGAAGGGAACTACAAAGTGATCGGACCATGGTAGAGGCAAAGGCGAAGTAGCTAGGAGCTGGGTGTTATTAGAGAAGACGGGGTCTAACAAATGTCCTTTGCTATGGGTAGCTTCCTTATTGAGAAGATTAAGTTCGAATGATTTAAAATTTAACATTAGATCAGCAGCTACTTTGTCATTAGGGTCATCGAAATGAAGGTTAAGATCTCCGAGTACCAAAAAGTTAGAAGCCCGAGCAGCCGCAGCCAGGGTGACTTCTAATAAGGAGTCAACAAAGTGCTTAATGCTGCCCAGTGGGCGGTAGATCAGAATTCCAGAGAGAGAGTGGGTGGGGGATGTCCACTAACATGGCTGTCTGACCCCAGACCTCCAGCACTTGACAGCCCCTTCATTGCATTGTTTGTGGCACTCACCATGCTTTGAGGGAATACTATGGGCTCCCCTGTCATTGGACTTCTAGGAGCACATCACGTTTGTTGTAGCAAGCAAGGTGAAGCCTGTTTTACTTTCTTTTTCACTCCCGCTGCTGACGACTTTCTCGCAGTCGTCATTTTGAAGTATCGCTCCTCATTCCTGCCACAATAACGCCAACACTGTGAGGCGTGTTCCTTTCACTGAATAACTATCTGCTCTTCCCTTCTTCTATTATGCCTCATAAGCTTTTTGGAGCGGTTTACTCTTCATCTCATGCTCCAGTGCCAGTACATGTTAATTTTTAATGAGCTCATCTCTTCATGGAGTTTCCTTCAGAACTACCTCACCACACAATATGTGCTCTGATATCAAATGCCATTACTAGTGCTAATTCTCACCAGTGAATTAATTTTTGGCAAGTCTTACAGCAATTTCTTTCTCAGACATTGCGGATATGTATCAGTATTTCACCATTGTGCATACGCTATTGTATATTACTTCTTACAGAAGATTCCAACACTCTCTAAATAAAGATATTTGCTATCTAGTATTTTTGTGCAACCATAGCTAATACTTTCTGCACGGTTGTTGTATGGGTAGGCTAAAGAAACCGCTTCTAAATCTGAGCTCCGAAGCCCAATCTAACTTTAAAACACTTGTGCAATCCTCCTTAAAGAACTCCACGTTGGATAATCTGGTTTCTTCTATTGAAATGGTGAACTCAAGTACTCCTTACTCCACACACATATCTCCCTCTTCTGTAAATAAGAAACTTAAACAAGGCCCTTCTTTACCCTAAATGTGCTGGAAGAAATTCAAGCCCTCCGACTTTTGTAGAAGAGTCCAACAGAAGCATATAGCATCTTGATGATAAATGGTCCCTCATGGAGATACAAATGTCTTTGGTGGAGCAACAGGTTTGTGGCCTGCATGATGAAACCAATACAATTGCAGTTTTGGATATATTGGGCCTTCAATTTAAGAAACACTCGGAAGATTTGGAAACTAGGAACAGCCACAATAATCATCATATTTATGGTCTTCCTGATGGTACAGAAGGGGATGACGCTGTCTCCTTTTTTGTATTCTTTTTCCACAACTAATGGACTTGCATCTTCCACCAATTTTAATATACAGTGAGCGCATAGACGGGGTCCTCGTCCCTCTTCTCCTCTGCGACTTACTAAACCATGAGCATTTATTCTGTTCTTTCTGGAGTTACCAGATCCTATCAAAGTTCTTAATGCTGCCAAATCTAAAAAGCATGTCACATGGTCAGGGTAGAAAGATTTTCGTTTCACACCATGTTTCCAATGCAACGGCCAAAAGAAAAAAAAAATTCTTAATCTCCACCCTGTATTATGCAATTTGGGTGCTCGATATGACCTTTTTCATCTTTGTCTTTTTAAAGTCACCTATCAAAATAAGACTACCTTATATGAAGATCCAGCTGAACTCAGAACATTTGTAAACTCGAATCTGGTAGATACTTTAAATACAGTTGGACCCTACACACGCTAATTTCTCTGATAATATTTCGATGACTCTTCATCTTGTGACTTTGGATAAACTGTCTTTCCTGGTGATGTTATGTCTCTGCTAATATTATCTTTCCTTTTTTCATTGCAGATTCACAATCGTTGTTTGCAAGGCTGATCCCCCTCCTCACATACCTGCTGTTCCGCTGTGCCGTGACCCCTCCTTGTGAGGTGTTCCATTGTCTTTTGTATCATCACCACTGCATTCTTCTTGCAACATTCAGGTATGTGTTTTCAGTCATCATATCTTCACATATACTGTCTCTTTTTGCTATCTTTTACCACTCTTTTTTCCCTTCCTTTTCTTTTTTCCTGTTTCTCTTAATACCACTGTATTCTCATATATCACTTTATGTATTTTTCCATCTTCATATCTTGTTTTACTTGCTTACTTTGAAATTGTTCACTGTTTGGTAGTTTACTTAATATGCCTTAACTGTCAAGTCCAGAGCTCTTACATGGAATGAAAAGTTACTTAGTGTCAAACTCCACCATAATATTTTAATCACTAGGTATGCCTGCTCTAGCTTATTAAGAAGTAATGCTCAATTCTATGGTGGGAAAAAAGTTGAGAAATTGTTAGATGATTATCTGAAAGTGAGGAAACAGAGATTTTATATAGACTCATTGCTTGATTCACAGGGAGTCTCCTTAACTAAACACAAAGCTATCCTAAATTAACTTGTCAATTTAAATCAAACTTTAACATTCCCAAAAATACAGTGCCACATTCTCAAATTGAAGAATATTTACAACAGACACCTAACTCTGTTCTGTCTCATACAGATTTAGCTTCTTTAGAAATGGCCCTTGCCCCAAAGGAGATTTCCAAAGCATTAAACTCTTTAAAGAAAGGGAACTAACCAGGTCTGGATGGCTTTAGTGTTGTATTCTTTTCTGCATTTCTACAATATTATCCTTCCCCATCTAGTCCATTTGTTCAGTCACTTTATTAAGTCTGGTGCTACCTCCGACACTTTTCAAGAAGTCGCAATGTGCCTGATACATAAAGATGTTAAGGATCAAACCTTATGAGACAATATAATGCCTATTCAATTGGTCAATGTAGATTATAAAATTTTCGCAAAACTCTTAGCACTTAGTTTAAAACCTTTTCTTCCGCATTTTATTGGAAAGAAGCAGTCTGGATTAATAAAAGGCAGATTAGTGTCAGATAACACAAGATTACTCCTTAACATACTCATTAAATATCCTCTCCTCAAAACCCCTCCTGCAGCAATACCTATAGACACAGAGGAAGCATTTGATATGATTAATTGAGAGTTCTTGTTAAAATCTGTAGCCTGGCAAGGATTCGACATGAAAACTATTGCTTTAATCTCTGTTTTATATCATTGTCTATGTGCGTCTGTTCGTGTTAATGGTATAATCTCTCCTCACTTTCCCCTTCAGCAAGGTGTTCTGCAAGGTTGTCCTCTTTCTCCACTATTATTTGTCCTGGCTCTCCAACCTATCCTTTCCCATATCGACTTAATTAATCCATATCTGGCTTTCGATATGGAGATTGTCAATTGAAACTCGCAGCTTACGCGGATGATGTTCTCCTCTTTCTTTCGTCCCCAGAAATGTCCTTACTGGTTATGGCCGGGATGCCTATCACCCCCTCCCAACACAATCCCCAAGGATGGGAAGACGGACGCAGTTCTGAACTTTTGGAAGGCGGGAGGGAGTTACCCTCCCGGCCGTATTTATTAAAAATATGAAACAAAATTAAAACATTAAAATAACAGTTTCATATCATGTACAATTTTTCATTTATACATTTCACTGCAGTCACGTTTATTGGCTAACCTTAACAAATCTCTAATACAAAGGTTCTCCTAGCCGAGTCTAAACATCCTGCAAATGCATACTTTCTAAATAAAAATTGTACATCCTAACATTACGGGCCAATGGCAAGGTCGTAACCGGTGTCAGATCCCTACTACCAGAACTCCCCCCTCACGGTGTGAGGGGCGGTCGCACAGAGGACTGTACCTCTGTGCCAACTTCCAATTTCCCTTGTCTTAGCGGGGGCCCCTTATTTAACTCGACGCCATCTTAATGGTCGTCCGAGGACTCGTGTGAGGTGTCTAGAAGGTAGCGTGGACCCCCCTCCCACCCCACACTGTTCACCACATCCGCCGTCGCGGATATCCTGGCCCCGGGAAATTCCTAGGAGGGGCATCGAGCCGCCTCCTCCCCTGGGAGGGGCCTATGACCGCCTTCCCTTCGGCGACCCCATACTTAGTGGGTGCCGCCTCCCCGTGTGAGGGGCCAATGGCCGCCTCCCCCCGGGCGCTCCCATCCATAATGGGTGGCGCCCCCTCTAGGGATCTTGAAATTACTGCTCACCGATCATGACCTTACCGCCACAGGCCGGATAGTTGACCGGCTATCCGGACCCCCCACACTCCTACTAAAGGTCATGACTATACAAACCCCTTAACCATGCTATGACGTCTCCTATGAGTAAGACATTCCCCTCCCGGGACAAGTGAACCCCATCTTCGAGATACATGTTATCCCCCCGGATACATCCATGCGGAATACAGTGCAACTGTCCTGAACGAAACAATCTACCCAGCTTGTTATTAACTTTCTTTACTGAATGATTCAAAGCTGACACAGAGAGGGCCCCCCGCCACACCTTCCTTGGAATCATGTGTGACCATGCTATCGTGCACCCCGGAATCCTCTTTGCCAACCAGCTAACAGTGGATAGAACCCGCTCGAGGAGTAATCGCCGACCGAGCGCCACCAAGTCATTGCCCCCCAGATGCACTATGATTATAGACGGCGGTGACCTTGTCCGCCCTAACAGTTCCTCGACAAAACACTGAAACCGGTCAATACAGAGCCCGCGCCTTCCATGGAAGGTCACCCTGTACCCGTATTCCCCAGCTGCGTGAATCATGTCACCTGCTTTGAATACGTCCGCGGCACGCCTCACGTATGAGTGGCCCACGACCCACACCACTCTTTCCTCAGCCGGTGATCTCTGACCGCTGGTTCCCAGGTGTCGGGTCGACTGCACAGTCCGCCCCGCCTCGCAAGCTCACAAAACTGTAAACCAAACAAAAGACAAGAAGCGTGAGTGCATGACATTAGCTTCACAACATGTGCAACCGCACATACCGTTCGAGGACCATCGTCCCAATTGTTTCACCATTTCAACACTTTGACCCCTGGCTGTAGCTTCTGTAGCAACCCCTATCCTGAAGGAATGGGTCCCAAAATCGCTCGGGTCCAAGCCCGCTGCCGCGATTGCCAAAGTTAACACCCGCTGAAACTGAAACCTTGTCAGTGGGGTGGCGTCGGTGTGTCTCAGCAAGCTTCCCCCCCATGCTACCGCCCTTTGCGCCAGGTATTCCTCAACGCACTGCACCGGGCACATGGGGGACCCTCGCATGCGCTGGACCACAATACTGTCCCCCATCGCACCCTGGTCGGTTTTAGACCTGGCTATTGTGATTATCATTGAATCACCCTTGATCTGAACGTGTTCCCGACATAGACCTCCCCCCACATCCTTCTTATTTCTTGCCACCAGCTCGCTCACCCGCATAGCCACATGGAATGCTAATGCGAAAGCGGCCCGGAACAGCACTGCTTCGGACTGGGAGGAACATGTCGCGGGGAGCACTGACATCAACAGGGACAATCTTTCTAACCCAATCGGGCGCCTCTCGTCAACTCTAGGACCCTCGAGGCGTTGCCACCCTCGTAGTGCCTTCTTAACCAAAAAGGACGATGTAGGGTCCTTGATGCCGTAAGCCTGCGCCATGAATGCAATGGCGGCCCGGGGCCTATTGGCCGTCGCAGCTGATCGGCCTGCCTTGTGGAGTGCTACTAAAAACTTCAGTACATTCTCCTCCTGTCCCCACATATCCCCTCCTGCTGGACCCAAAAATGCACAATAGGAACGAAACGCTCCTTCGTACGCCTTCCTTGTCCTGGGGGCTAAGCTGGCTCCCACGAGGTCCTGTAATCCAGGGCACCGAGTGACCAGAGAGCTTCGGGAAATGGTGCCGCCACTAGATCCGCAGAAGGTAGATAACCCCTGAAGGCCTGCATGTGGGAACGAGAGAGTGCATCAGCCGCCTGGTTCAGTACACCCGGCACATGCCTTGCCCTAAACTGAACGTTCAGTCTCATGCATAGTAGTACAATTTCCTTTAACAATCTCAGAATCAACTTGCAGCGTGCTGTCTGGTTATTTATGCATTCAACCACGGTCATGTTATCGGACCAAAATACCACAGAGCGATCCCGGAAATTGTCCGGACATGCCTTCAGGGCCACCAAAATGGGGAACAATTCAAGAAACCCAATGTTACCTGTTAGCCCACTGGTGTGCCTCCACGTCGGCCATGTTTGCGCCGACCATCGATTACCAAAGATGGCGCCGAATCCCACGCTCCCTGCCGAGTCGGTCCACAAACCCAGCTCGTCCGAGGATGCTGGTGGTTTGCTCCATACCACTCGACCGTTGAAATCCGCCAGAAATGCCAACCATATGCGCATATCCTGGCGAACCTCTGCAGACAGTCTTGTGTGGTGGTGTCCTTCTTTGAGACCGACCATGGCTTGTGCAATAGAGCGGGAAAAGGGACGGGCCATTGGTATCACTCTGAGGGCAAAGTTAAGCTGGCCCACCGCTTTCTGCAACTGATGGAGAGTTACCTTCTCTTTGCTAATACACAATTCTAGCGAGGCCCTAAATTTCATAACTTTGTCCCTGGGCAAACGGAAGCATCCCTCCACTGAATCGAGCTCGATTCCAAGAAACTCGAGTGAAGTAGATGGCCCCACAGTTTTCCCTGGTGCCAATGGCACGCCGAATCGTTTCATGAGATTGCAAAATTCCAGTAAAGCCTGTGCACATTCCGTTTCCCCGGCTGGCCCCAAGAACAAGAAATCATCTAGGTAGTGCATAACCTGCGTATAGCCCGTAGCTCTGGTGAACGCCCATTGCAGAAAACAGCTGAATTTCTCAAAATAAGCACAAGAGATGGAGCAACCCATTGGTATACATCTATCCATGTAATAGCGTTCTTGAAACACAAAACCTAGCAGAAGCTGATCCTGAGGATGTACCGGGAGTACCCGGAATGCTGACTCAATATCTGATTTAGCCATCAGCGCTCCGGGCCACAGGCGATTCAATATGGCGACGGCCTCATCAAAGGATGCGTACCGCACCGAACAGACTCCTGGATCAATCGCATCGTTTACCGAAAGACCCCTAGGAGCTGACAAGTTATGAATTAACCTAAACTCACCTGGGTCCTTCTTGGGGACTACTCCCAACGGTGAACAAATGAAATTAGGAACAGACGGGTGCCTATATGGGCCGGCGACCCGGCCCCGGGCAACTTCCTTCGCAATCTTGCTTTCTACCACCATCGGGTGCTGCTGAACGGACAGTTGATTTCTGCACAGTGAGTCCCCCCGAAAATCCCCCGCCGGGATGTGGAAACCATACGAGAAGCCGTCCCATAACACCCCAGCGGAGACATGATTAGGGTATTCGTTTAGCCAGGGGATCATTGCCATGATCGCCCTCATATGTTTCATAGAAATCCATTATACGTGGCTGATAACAGGCTAATTCAGTCATAATCTCTGGCTTACGTTCACCCATAATAGCAGTAAACATCCCAAAGGCCTTGGCCCAATTAGAGATCGTCTCATCCACCCTGAAGCCCGCCATTTTTGCGCGCCACACACTCGGATGCAACAACTCCTTCTGAGCCTTAACATACTCAATCTCGTGATGGTCAGTCAGGAGCGAAAACATATTTACATATTTATCAGCCCAAATCATCTCTTTCGTGGCCAGAGGAATATGCTGAACTACTTTCTCCCTTCTTGAGGGCAAAGACCCCCCATTTGCCATTGGCAATGGCTGCTTACCAGACTCCATAGCTGGTCCTGCTGATTTTCCACCACCAGCCGCTGGTTCTTCCGAGGGAATCTGTGAGGGGACAAGAGGGACATTCGCCTTTGCAGCATCTCGCGATTGCCGCAACTGCTTCATTAGTAACCTAGCCTCTTTGGCCGTGTCTCCGGGCGCCGCTGCACCCTCGGTATTCTTTCCAAGCCATGCGGCCAACTGGGCGGCCAACTCAGGAGGCATTTCCTCCTCGCTGGTGGGCGTAACTACTACCGGAATCGGTTGGCCTGCATCCGGGATCGGTACTGGTACCGGGGCCTCCACTGGACTCACCGGGCTCACCGGGGGTGACTCGGGAACTGGGGACTCCCCCCCTGCCGCCCTATTCCTGGCCCTTTTACCTCTCCCTGCGGGGACTACTCCCGGCAATGCTGGTCCGATGACCTTCTTCGGTCTGCCCGTATTATTCATTGCCGCCATTTGCTTTTTCATGTTCGCCATGTCTTTCACCAGCATGCGGAGCATCTGCTCCATCCCTGCCTTCTTTCCGACCTTCTTGCCAGGCATCGTTGTCAGATACTCGACCCTTGCTGCTTAGCTGCTCGACGAGGTCCTGGATCGCTGGGAGAGAAGGCTCCTGGAAGAGAAACACAAAAATTACAAGTTCTCAAAATTGCTCCTTGTTCCGTCTAAGGCTCGCGTGCAACGAGAGGGTGCAGCTTCCAAGCACAGGAACAAGAGGATGCTTCTTTGGATTGTTGCTCCTTTTATTCCTCTTCGGGAGGGCGTGTACCCTCCTCTGGTACGCCTACGGGGCGTGACCAACGGTGTAGGTGTCTAGGACAACCCCTTCTTGGGCGGGAAAAGGCGCGCCGCGGCTACGCCGCTTCGGGCATACCAGCCGAGACACGCCCCCCGCCCAAAATGGTTTCCCGGGGGGATCCGGGCACCCTACCATACGTTCGGGGGGACCGAGTGGTCGCCCCTTTCCAATTGCTTAATAAAATAGTCCTCTTCTCTGATGTTTCAGGTTACACGATCAACAAAGATACAATTGAAATTCTTCCCCAAAACAAATACACCACCAAACATTCCTTTCTAGAGGCTGGGTTTCAGTCGGCATCATCTTCTACAATGAAATACCTCGATATTTGGTTTTCTAATGCAGTGCAAGTTTCCATTTCCATTAACTTTAAGGAACTATTTACTAAAAAAGAAAACATGCTTTCTACTTGGAACCCTTAAATTTGTCTCGGTGGGGGCCGTCTTGACTCCTTTTAAATGATGATTTCTCCTCTTGCATTATATTTTACCTATAAGTTGCGGTATCTATTCCCCAGACTGTCTTCAAGAAGATAAACGCTATGCATAAAACATTTTTGTGGAACAATAGAAAAGTAAGAATTTTTCTATCTCTCCTACAAAAATCAAAACTTGATGGAGGAGTTAATTTTCCAGACTTTAATCACTATCATAAAGCTTTTGGTCTACATCAAGCTTCCTTTTGGATTTCCGATCAGACTTCACCCTTCTCTCCTTTATGGTTTGATGTGGAGAAGGCTATCCTTCATCCTTTCTCTCCCAAAAAATTATTGTTACCACTTTTTAGACAAACTGCTTCTTTGATCTACATTTGTTCCTGTATGTTAACACTTTCTATTTTCATCAACAAGTCCATATGGCATAATAGCCTTATTAAATTTGCACTGTTGCACTTTGCAACTGCTTCCTAGCTCAAGTTGCTGATCAGGACCAACCTCTGCATGGAGATCAGATGCACTATCATAATGGTTAAAACTGAGAGCTGGTTCTAATTCTTCATATGCACATCATTACTTTTTCACAAATGTTTAACGTTATCATTTATAGTGTTAGATACATGAAGAGAGTGGGATTGTTAATTCACATGATAAAGCTATAATTACCGAGAATGTTTTACGCTCTCTTCCCAAAGCACTTTTGCACTTTTTATCGATAGAAGGTAATTTTCTTGCTGAATGTTTCTAGAAGAAATTGTTAGTTATAGCAGTATGTATAGTATTGTCTAACGCTTAACAGCACTGTATTACTTATTTGGCTTTGAAAGATATGTTCTCGATTAGGGGCTGCACTCTAGATGGCAAAAATAGGCGTGGAAATAGTGATTTAAACAACTTGAGATCTGATATCAATGTGCTATTAGGATTTTATTTGTCTTTTATACTAAAACTCGAAGTCTCTGCCTATAGTTTTAGATATTTAGAGAAAAGATGTATTCTAGCTCATCCTAATTCATTTGCATCATGATTTTTGTTAGGGGCCAGGTACTAGATCACAATTCCCTGTACAACAACTGTTTTCTGTCCTGTGATTATAGGTGTATTGTTGTATCCATAGTTGTTTGTTCTGCTCAATAAAAAATAAAAGAAAACCTTAATGAATTCGCAAAAGACTGGTTTGTTAGCATTCTTGGAGGTCTAAGAGTTTTGAATGGGTTTCACAATTATTTGAACATGAAGCCCCTTACTCCTTTCCTAAATTTAAAGATGCATTCCACTGTCCCCAATCCATCCAAGCACATTTTCTCTCCTTATTAATTGCCTTAGATGCTCTTTTCTCCTTACAACAGACCCCTCTTTTTATACCACATACTTCACATCTTACTAAGTTTCTCACTGTTTGTCCTAAGGAATCTGTTATTTATAAAACTATTCCATCCTCAACTACTCCCCTAACCAAGTCCAAAGCTGAACTTCTTTGGGAAAATGACTTTCGAGTGAACTAGCATACTTCCTTTTGGAACAAGGTTTAGTCACGTATCTTTGAAATTTCTTGATCAGCTAGTATTACTCAGACTGTTTTTTTCCTTTACCATAGACTTTACTATACTCCCCTACAATGTTTAAAGTTCTCAAGGGATACTTTGTCTCACTGTTGATCTTGTAAGTCTCCCAACAGTGATAGTATGCATGTGTTATTTCATTGTCCTAGTACCCTTTACTTTTGTCATTAAGTTTGGCTACAAAGCAGATGAATATTTAACACACATCATCTTTTTAGCATTCTCCATCTCTTCTTAAGAAACCTTAACTGCTGAGTTTTCTCCCTCTTTCCCTTGCTGTAAATTACTTGACATTTCTTTAGAGATCGCCTTTCAACAATTTGCTTTTAATTGGAAATGCTCATCTAAATTATCAAGTGAGATATGGTGGAATTGCATTTGTTCTCACCATACATTGGAGACTAATTATCTCTCTCAATACTTTGCTTTTCATAACGCTCAATTGTTATGGTTACCATTATCGTCCTTTCTCAATACTATTCTGAGATGTATATCACCCATCAGCGATACATTGTCGGAAAATTTCCATCCACCATGAACATATTAGCTCTCTGTTGTTTATATTCTTGCAAGATATACTTATATATTACTAGCTTACCCGTTGCGCGTTGCTGCGATCTCAGAAGAAAGGAAATTCAAGGAAACTCATTATGATAACATTAAATTTACATTGTGTCATTGTTATTGAAACGTATTCATTTTATTTTTGAAAACATTTCTAAGTGTGGCTTGAGCAGTGCGTCCCCGATTAGCTTTCAATCTTGATTCTGGTTGCTTGTTCGTTTGAGAAGAACAGGCTTGAGCAGTGCATACTCGATCGGCTTCCAATCTTGCTTCTCGTTGCTCGTTCGTTTGAGAATTACGGGCTTGAGCAGTTTGTATTCAAACAGCTTCTAATCTTGCTTCCTGTTGCTCATCTGTTTCTGAAGCTCGTAATGCCTTTTTTTTTCGTGCTTCTGATGTAGATTGACCAATCGATTTCCGTTTGGGGGTCATAACTGTTGACGATGCTCGTAAATTCGCTGTCTATTTCAGTATTCGAAAGATTTTGAGGGTCCTGGGGGGCCGCTTTAAAAAAAACAAAAATTTGACAGAAACCTTTGCAGAAGTGTACTCAACAACTTCCCAAAGTTTCATGGCGAGCGGATGAATGGTGTAGTAATGCATAAAGGACAAACAGACAGACAGATATACTTTTGTATTTATATATAATTAATTTTGCCTAATTATAAGAGTATATTAATTAATTATTTCAGTGTTACAAATTGTGAGGACACTTTTTCTTCTACTTCTATATGTGAAATTTTGCTTCCTTATTTCTTTCCCTTCCCGCCCTCCCCCTCTCCCTTCTTTCCCCTCCTTAAAATCCTAATGACTTTTGTTGTTTCATTGGATTCTCATATATGATGTCACAGGTGCTTGACCTATTCAGATTCTTAAATCCTATTTGTACCCGATTATTTAAATAAAGTCTATTAAACATAAAATTACCTGGGAGCAAATTGTGGGCAGCAGATCATTCCCCCAGGTGAAACTTTCACAAATTGTACAAGTGAAGACTGCTCATTTGGTGTTTGAATGGGGAATGGCATCAGTGCTGGAGCTGAGATCCGTCCAACGCAGGGAAATATGCTGAATATGTCTTGTGTCATTTTCCGACACCGGGACACCATTTAGCAGCGCCTGCACATTGTCTGCTTTTTGTTCGGTGCAGCAACCTGCAGGCATCAAGGCCGCTTTCTAATTTTCACTTCCTGCTGGGCACAAATAAAGATTTGATTTATAGGGTCATCAGTCGTTCATTTGTTTAAGTATTGTTCTGGCTGGAAGCCATCTGGAGCCTAACATTTAGATGCCAATGCAATGGAAGGAAACAATGGTAGCCAGCTCATGACTTCACAAGTGCTTTCGATAAGCTATTACTTGGAGGAAGGTTTTTGACTTAGTTCAACCTTTCTGTGTAAGATATGTGCATGACCTTAGAGATTGCAAGATTTATCTTTGTGTATGTGTAAGTTCACTAATAATGATTAAAATGCTACTTACTAATTTATTTTGTATTTAGTTCTAATATAGCGCTACTCATCCCATTGAAGGATGTCAGAGCACTTTACATCACTCACTGGGACACAATAAGTCACACAAGTGTGTAAATTAGTATACAGAAAATGTTAATTAAGACAATCAGAGTAATATGGTGTAGGAATCGTCCATATTTGGAGACATTATATGTTAAGATTAAAAGGTCAGGAGAAATACAAAGTTAGGATAAGAAACGTTATACAGTGATTAAAGTTGTCTGCGCTAACAAGACCTAATTAATTCCCAGAGGAGCCCTTCTTTGCAATCTTAAAACATTAACAGATTAAGAAAAAAACAATAAGGATCTGAACCCATGACTTACACTTTGCATACAGTTCCTAGATGCCAGTAGATAGATCGCGGTTCTATATTAGAAGGATTGCAATTTATGAACTGGAAGTAACAAGATAATCTTGGTGTCAAAAGCAGTAGCACACTTACCCATATACATAAAATACAAACCTGAGATCTGTATGTAACACAATGTGCTTTGAAGCAGGCACATTAACAGTCTATGTCACTGTAGGAGTCAAAACTGCTATTGGACAAAGCACAAAACTCTCCCAGACCTGTATTAACCACTAGAGTTATCTTACCACTATTACACTCCCCTCACATTTGCTAGTCACAGAAATATGTCTTGTAAGATATTTTAAAATGCAGCCTTTTTGTGACCAATCAAGTAAACCAAAACAGATTTTCTGTCACGTTTGTCCTTGTTGCTAATTTCTTTGCAGCAGTTTAAATAAAATGCATAGGTAGACTGTCACTTTCGCTTTTCAAGCTCCCATCTTGTGACTCCACAACGTTTCCTCTGTCACACCTTGACCCCCAATTTATGAGTAACCTGAGTGAGCTATTTCCGAGTTCAGCACTGAGTGGCATGCATTATTAGCACAAAATGCCCCATTCTGAGATGTGCAAATCACAATGGGGTGAGCATTGTACACCAGATAAATACCACGGACAATCGCAATGTATCAGAAGTGTAACTTTCTCTCAGGCTTTTGGAACAAATGGGTCGAAGTATCTTTTCTATGTCTGTGCTGTGGTATTGGAAGAGTGACTGATTCGTCCCCTGGATTTTATTTTCTGCTGGTCAATGAGTCCAGCACTAGTATTCGGTATCAATGCATAGTGATAATGTAAGCTATTATCTTGCCCATGTTTACAGTGCTTAATTTGTAAAAAAGAAATGAGTGTTAGTGGCCAGTACTCTGCTCAGAAGCCCATGGCAGGTGCAATTAAATACTGGCTCGTCGCATACTATGTCTGCATACCAGAATCCACCTCATGCCTCTTTAATCCCTTACCAGACACTCTCTCCCCCTTTATCTCATTCTTGGTGGTTCCTTCTGTCTCCCTATGTGACGGTTTTTCTGTCTTTCTCTTCCTCGGTCTGTCTGCTGTGTTTTTTTTTCCCCAATCTTGCGCTCAGTAAATGTCTGATGCGGAAAAAAGTGCTGATCACCAAAAATGAGTACAGGTGGGTCCCTCCTACACCACCAGCTCGCCATTTAAGACCACAAATAAAACACCACAACTACACATGTCCAACTTAACGAATAAACATTTTTATATACAGGAAATGGTTTCTTTAGGGATATGCCAATGATTAGATACCTTGGGAGCAAACGCCAAGGCCACGCTTTACCTCCTTAAGTACTACATTTAACATTAATTAGCACACCTTGGCGCATTGCTAAAGAGCTGGTTCCCAAAGGCACAATATTCTTGTAGACACCTCCTGACCAACAACTTATAATCACTGTACTGAAGTCCCTTGCTTTAAGCACTCCTGAAAGACAGATTTGCAGGGTTGTCAATTATTATCAGGCCACCATGCGCTGCGCACCAGATTCCTAATCATTTGTATCCCAATTGCCTCATTAAAGATTGTGTTAAAACTGTTGAGAATGAGCTGTATAGCGTGTAGCAGCTAATTGTCTTGCTCTTCAGAGGTGGAACAACAGCGCTCCTTGAAATGCAGCCTCCCTGTAGTGTAGTACCGGGATTTGCTAATTAGGAAGAAAAATGCGAGGGTATTTTTTTCTCTTTTGGAAGTATATTATGTAGACAAATTGCAGGAAAAGAGGCATCCTCAAAGATGATTCCAGCCTTTTTTTGCGTGCATTTTGTCTTGATTACCACAAATCTCATGCATTTTTAACTCCTTGATGTTTCGCCGGAAGGCATGAAACCGATTTCTGTCTGACGCAAATAAACAACCTGTAAAATGGACCATAGTTTTGTTTCTTCTAAGTCAATGTATGAAAATGGGAGATTTGTGCTAATAAAAAGTGCATGTTCCTCTTTAATGAATATCTAGAGATGCACTGAAAGACATCGTTGGCCATTGTAGAATAGACAACCCTAAGAGCTGCAG
Organism: Lissotriton vulgaris; assembly: GCF_964263255.1. Taxonomy (NCBI): domain Eukaryota; kingdom Metazoa; phylum Chordata; class Amphibia; order Caudata; family Salamandridae; genus Lissotriton; species Lissotriton vulgaris. The sequence goes on along the minus strand of NC_141695.1, from coordinate 1,086,318,950 downwards.
ACAGGTGCACTTTGTCATTACAGAGAACGCATGATGGCAGTGCCCCTTAGTGCCAGTGAGCGACGTCTCAACAAATGGTTGTAGGGAGCAAAATGAGAGATACAACAATTAACGTTTGTCGCAGAGTAAGAGTAAGCTGAATAGAGACCATTTCACAGTTGTTGTTAATTCCTTAAAGCATTGTTGTAAGAACAAATACTAACTTGGGGGCCTACTATGATGGGGGCATTCGGACCGCCATCCACTGTTGCGGCTGTTAGGATTCCGCCCAACAAGCATGAATCAGTCCAACTGCCATATTTCGTTATGATTGAAGTTCTGGGGGTTAGAAAGTGCTGTGTGTATCAGCGGCTTGTACTGTGGCCAAGAAAATGAGTCGCACCAAAAGCCGCCATGGTATGGAGCACCTCTTACACCTCCATGTACCATCTGCCATGCACCATATTGTACATGGGACACGATGCATAGCGGTGAGTGGGAGCTCTATATGTGCCCCCAGTGTCACTTTATAGTGGTCCACAATGGTCAGGGGCCCTGTTTGGGGGCCCCATATCCCTTTCCGACATCCTTTACATGGCAGTCTTCCCACCATGAAAAGGCATTTCTAAGTAAACAATGCAAAACCAAAGAGTTTTAAAGTATGCTTTAAAACCATTTGTTTTGCTTTCTTTATTTAGAAGTGCATACAGGTCCCCATCCACAAAATCAGCCCCCACTGCAGTGAAATCGGCTCCCATCTTAGCTGCCCACCAAAACGCCCGGTAGCCAGTCCGGCCCTGTGAAAAGGATGTCGAAAAGGGATATTATAATCCTGACAGCGGTGCCTGCCTCGTCACTGCCGCCATTCAGGGATACAACTATGAACATCACCCCATTTGGATCTCAGATCCCGGTGGAGGCAGCAGTCTTCCTTTTGACCGCTGTGGGTCTGACAACCGGAATTGAAATAGGTGGTTACACCGAAGGGCTGTCGGCAGTCTGGTCTTTAAAATGTAGACATCGGTCACCAAAGCACTTAAGGACCAACTGCTGCAGCAGCCAACTTACCTAGAACTGTAAGGTGTTATTAGTACCAGGGTCGGACTGGTTGTAGCGAAAACTGGGCATTTCATGGGTGTGCCGCCTGGGTGGGGGCTGGTTTTGGTCCCCTGAGGGTCGTTTTTGTTATTGGGGCTGGTTTTGCACCTTAGCTTCAATATCGGATCCCTGTAACAAAAGAGGCAGTGGTGAGACAGGAGTGGTGCTTCCAACTAGCACCCCCCCCCCCCATCCCCCCTAATCTCCCCCCCCCCCCACGGGGTCGGCTGAGCTGTTTGCAGGGTCGGTTCGGGTTCCCAGTCCGGTCGTGATCAGAACATAAACTGAGCAACATTCTGTGCAGAAGACACAGTGAAAATTAAAAAAAACTTGACTGGAGTGGTGCTTCCAACTAGCACACACCCCCGGGGGCCGGCTGAGATGTTTGTCAGGGCCTGTTTCGGTTCCCTGTCCGGTCGTGATCAGAACATAAACAGAGCAACAATCTGTGCAGAAGACACAGTGGAAATAAAAATTAAATGTGCTTTTAAATAAGCATACCAGTGCTTTAAATTGATCTGGTCCTGTTAGTGCTACACACTGTCAATTAAAAAATAAGCATTGGCAAAGTTAATAGTTCTAAGCAGTAAAATGTATTGGCTTTTCCACAGTTTTTTTTTATTATGTAGGTACGGGCAATGCTTGTACATCCAATCTAGCCAGCTTTCAATGTATCAGTAATAGGTTTACCTATTATAAGATGGCCACGATGAGTGCAAGGCATCACAACAGTCATTTTTGGACACATTTGTATTATTTGAACAAACCAATTCAAAGATTGCCACATTGGATGGGTATGCATGCGTGGTGGGCATCGTTGAATGGGTTTGAACAAAGAATAAAAAACGTTTTCTTGGTAGCAGTTGTGCATGTGTATGCATGCACATTCACTGGGGGGTGTTTTGAATATGTAAAAACCCATTTTATGATGGACTCCTACAGGCAGCATACCAAGCAAAAAGAAGCTTAAAAAAAAACAAAATAAAGTCAGGAAGTGGCTGATAAAGGGATCGGCAAACCTGGAAGGCTACCGGAGAAACAGGTGGAATTGAAGAAATATTTTTTAAAAACGCAATGGATGTTGAGAGGTGTGGAAAACAGCAGGAAAGCTGGGGTGTATAGGAGGGCCCGGAACAAGGTGAAGGAAGGAGCAACGCACGTGGATTGCCTACAGGAAAAGCAGAAGTAGTTTCCTAAAAAAGCAGCATAAGCAATGGAAGATATATGTCAACATATTAGAGCACTGTGAGGCCTAAAAACTCCTATGCAGGGCCAAAAAAAGAATAGGGAAGGAGACCATCGAATCAAGAGGAGACACATGAGACAGACAAAAAATACCTCTACTCAAGAGCAAGAGGCTGATCCAAAGCCCCCTCTGTGTATATTGTAACCAATAACAGTCCACCAAGTTTCTCAAATCCATGCATACAATGCTGACCAGTCCAGTTTTTTTTTATTTTTTTATTCTAGAACTGGAAGTATTGTTTGCTCCGTTGGAAAGCAGGACTGCAAGTTCCAGAATAAAAAACAAAACATGGACACTAGCAGCACATAACGCATGAACCTGTGAAATATGGCAGCTATGCAGTAGGCCAGCCCAACTGACAGTCAGAGCTATCTGCAGCAGAAACCTAAAAAATGATCTTGAGGTAATTCAGTTTGGGATCATCTATCAACTGCAGAACAACTGTCTGGATGGGGTACAGCATGTAAAAATATTATAACGTTCCAAAAAGAAAATGTAGTCAAAGTAAAGCTCTTAGAAGCTTTTTATTACAGACAAGCTTACACATCCATCAGTCGCCCTGCATCAAATCAACTGCCAGATTAAGAACACATAGACATTCTACATTCCACATAAAAGTTCCACAATGAGATACCATTAAAAGCCAATAGGATATTTTGCCAGGAAAGCAGGAGCACAGATTAACATTAAAATACAAGGAATTTCCTACAATACCCAGATATGCCCTGTAAATGTGGCCAAAGCACAGGCATAAACGTGGACGGGTCAGGTCTCGAAATCCTAAGACACCTAAATAATTTTGTGTGCCCAATATCCTGCAGACAAATTTCAACCATTTCTGTGGGGGAATCCTATAGGCTGGGTGTGCAAACAAAAGGTTGGTAATGGTCTCTGACAGATCTGTGCAACAGGGGCAACAACCAGATACAGGGATGGAGTTGGATCACCTACTTACAAACACAAGAGGGAGAGTACCAAACATGAACTGTATATACAATTTCCTTTCGTTTAGGACCTGTATGGTATCAAGATAGACCTCTAATACACAGTCATATTTATTCATTAAACGGTTGACGGTTTGATCTCTCAGTGTTTCATTCACTCCCAATATCAATCTTTCAACCAAGAGTTAGGAGGAAAGGATAAATGGGTGTGTAATCTCAAATCTCGGGCAAACAAGTGTCAGCCAGCAGTGGTCTAACATTCCAAAACCATACATGTTTTTTAGATTTATCGAGAGTAACTACCTCTTGAAGTGCCATGGCATAATTCAGGCGTAGACCTGATTCTGCTCCGATACAACAGGGGAGGCAATCTGACCTAATCACCATTTGATCGCCTACCCATATCCAGCTTTAGTGGCAATAACAAGTTGCAGGAGGGAACATGCACCAGGTTCCTCAGAAACTAATGTTCTATAGAAGATAGATCATCACATCTTCCAAAGCCCGAGAGTTCTGCCCCATAAAGTGCACCTCCCAATGCTCTAACATCATACATTTGGAGGGCTGGTGCGAAAGGCTTGCTAGTTAAAGTTTGGTGTTCTTTAAGAAGTGCCTCAGCTATTTGCCTGAGTTTTACAGACTCTTGAAGCTATGGGGATTCCAGGAAATCCTTTCCGACAACATGATGCCCAAATACTGAACCGTATCAACCCTCTCTAGGGAGACCGCACCCAAGGTGGGGCTCCCCCTGTATATTTTATGGGGCCTAATCCCCATATACTTTTTAAACGTTTTGGAAATATTTAGCTTAAGTCCCACATTGCACACAAAACTTCAAACTGATTCAATAACAATTGCTGACCACCTGGGTTTTGGACACCAAAAGGGTGTCGTCACTGAAGAGAAGTGTTGGAATTTTCTCCTTATTTAACATCAGAGCATCTGCGGGTTTAGTGGCCAGAAACTGGGCAACATCCTCCAGATAGAGAAAAAAAGAGTTGGGGCCAAAACACCTCCTTGACAAACGGTCTTGGACACACTGAATGTTCTGTAAGTTGGCCTTGGGTCCCCACCTTACTCTGGCACAATTATCTTCATGGAAGCGGACCACAATAGATAAGATCTCCATGGGCATACCCTTGACAAGCAGCACACACAAAAGGTTAGCTCAAGGGACTAAGTCAAATGCAGATTTCAAATCAATGAAAGCAACATAAACGCTGCCTTTCCTGATAACCACTATTTTCCAAAATTATAGGAGGAAATAAAAGATGTGATCAATGGTGTTCATCCTGCACCTGAAGCCAGCTTGGAGTGGTGACAATATACAATGCTCATCTACCCAGTCCTGGAGGTTCAACAACAAAGCTCGAGAGAAGACCTTCTGGGCTGGGTCGATGAGACTGATGGGCCTGTAGTTCATTGGGATGTTCCTGTCACTCTTCTTATATATAGGTATCACCTTGGCCTCATTCCAATATAAGGGTAATCTACAGTATTCTGCCCAGCTGTCCCTTTCATGTAAAAAAAGGTCACCCAATTGCGCCAATAGAAGTTTGAATTTCCCCAAGATCAAATAAATTATCATCAAAAACCAATTGAAATGATACTGGAACTGTGGTGATGGTGACTTCTTAGTAACATGATTTAAAATGGTCATGCCACTCCTCTGCTGCTATGCGATTCTAACTGTTGGTTTAGCTCTAGTACCACCCCATGTAACCAAGGACCAGAACTTATTGGTATCTTTGTCTTTACAAGCCTCATATAGAAGACGCCACCTATCTTCATCCCACTCCTTCTTCGCCTTTGCCTGGGTCTGTTTAAATAACTTCCTTAGTGATTTTACAAGGGGGACATCATTTGATTTGATGGCCTGGAAGAGCTGTGCTCACACTGTTCTACATTCTATACTAAATCAAGTATTTTGTTGTCCTTGGATGTTTCAGTGGCTTGGTTCTTACCACAGGTGCCATAAAATGCTGTAGCAGCCACTCAAAGAGTCTAGAATTCACACCACTAACTGCCCCAGCCCCCCTGCCTCCTTACTCAAAGCTATAGTCTCTGACGTACTCTCTATCAAGTACTTTTTCATGACTTGCAAATTCTCGCCCTGTGGCACTGAGTGCCACCACTATAAACAGTGTTTATCATTATTCAAAACAGGTCATGAGAATACGCATTCTGCCTGTCCTGATTAGGCAAACAACTCCATGGTTACCACAGCCTAAGACATAGGGAGTTATGGTCACTTTCCATTCTGGCCCAGAAACCACAATTAATAAATCTCCTATGGGCAGGTTCCCTACACACTCGTACTCCTAACATAATGAGCTATCAGGTAAAGACTGGAGTGGGGGATAGCAGTTGGTACATGGAACATCTGGCATAATGGACTCATTAGCCTTTAAGACCACGCCTTCATCTATGTAAGTTTCAGATAAAGTGTTATTACACATCACTGGCTTCCTGCTATGTTTCTCAAACATTTTAAGAATGTGTTTTTATTTTCTTACACCCACCCTAGACGAAGAAGACCTATTACCTGCGGGAGAAAGAATAACATCGGAGAATAAGACCTCATCACATTCAGCTACTATGACATCTAGTCTGTCCTTTACACAATTGCCACCAGGAATTTTGACCCACTTTTCAACCACCCCCACCCCACCATTGAGTGCTTTTCTCTTTCCCATTCGCTTGCACTAACAAGATAATATAAAACCAAGGGTTACATATGGCCAAGTAACAATCACAAAATGACAACAAACACTAAGTCCCTCAACAGTGATACTAGGGGCTAGTCCACTTTTGAATGGGCAAAGCAAAACCCGGGTTATTTAAATGGCACAGTACCTTCTAAACATTCAGACGACTAAGCAGAAGTATCTTGTGATAAAATCAAAGAGTTGGCCCTGCCCTGCCTTTTCCCGGCAAGGACTGCCCAGCCCCTGGCCCGGGCGTGGCCTGCACATCCCAGGTAGTTGGTTTGCTGAAACTCTTGCAGAGCAATGCAGCAGGCACCGCCCCAGGGCTCACAGAATGCAAATGTGCCTCCTAGTTCATTGAATCCTGTTCTTTTGGAGCCCAGGTGATGGTCAGGCCCTCTGGGGGTAGGACCACCATTGAAAGGCTGTCGGAAATGGACATTCTAATCCTCATGGCTGTGCCTGCGCAGGCACCAGCCACATTGTCGATATGAAAGTCCAACTGACGCCCCAACAGGCTCCTTGAGTCTGTCGGAGGCATCGGTCTGTCCCTCCCACAACTGAGGTTCGACTAACCACATCGTAATGCGGCCGTCGGACCGCTATCCTGGCTGTCAGATGGACCACCACTGATTGCCTGTCGATGGTGGTCCACCCAACAACCTAAACAGTCCCTAAATGTTTGTCTTTAGCTTCTATTAACAATGCACATTACCCAGTAACATCCACCGCAGCCACAATTTCTAGTTCATTATCTTCACCCTTTACCGTATCTTGACTCTCAAACAGGTTCAGACTGACCTATAAGGCAATCAGGCAGTGCCCGATGAGCTGGTCTGAAATGTCACGATGTGGGCCGTTTTTTTGGCTGGCTGTGTTTCTGCTTTATGGCCAGCCAGTACGGTTTTTACTGTTGACTTCCTTGATATGAAAACAAACATTACCAGCAGCAATCTCAATTCCATGCAGTTTTGCAAACTTTACAAAACACATGTCTTTATAAGTTCAAAGCTGCCCTGATTTGCAAACATAGTCCACGTTTATTTCACTGATGAGGGCCACCTTTTTTTCAATGTCCGATCTATTTTCTGTCCTTGTCCAACCCTGCTCTCAAATGCCAATTTTGGTAACCAGTCAGCTGCTGCTTTCTTTTTTTCTGGTACATGTTTCACTTCCAAGCAGCAGTCCTGTTACACGTAGCTCAATCAGGTATATGGGCAGTGGATATCCAACCATAATCTCAAGAAACACAATTCCAGCTAGTAGTGTGTGGTCTGCCTTTGTTGCTTCAGACGTAATGCCTTAAATGGTTTTCATGTCACAAACTCAGGCAACATCTCTTTCTCAATCACTGCAAACTTCTGTTCAATGTCATTCTCTTTTCTTGTAGCAAATGGCACATTCCACTTTGCCGACCCTCAAAACTGTGGCAACTCTACCCATAACTTGCCGGCACTGTCATCAATGCTAATAAAATACACAGCATAAATTGACATCCATACACAAACATACATTAGAGCAATTCACTTTTTTTTACATGCCCATTGGTGTTCTTGACCCTTTTACATTCCACACTTTTCAGTAGAAATAGCTGCATTGATTTCACAACCTCTGTGAAATTCTCACCAGATTTGCTATAATATTCAGAAATCAGAAGAGGTTAGTTTTTTCCCAGTAAATCGAGAGCAGCAAATATAACAGACCTATACCAATATTCTTTTTGAACATTTTCCTTGTAAGAAAATGTATACGTTTGGAATAGAGGTCACTTCTCCACTCTTAGGTGCCTATTCACAATGATAAAAATATACATGTATATGTTTACTCACTTATAAGGTGACTATTACACCTAGGTGTACATGTACTTTATTTTAGTATTCACCATTTGCAAGTGTAGATGTATGCCAAGGTGTTCACTTCAGTTTGTGTGGTAGAGGCTCTTATAATACAATTTACAACTATAAAGTTGCTATTTGTATCTTTATGATCATATTATTTAGTTTCACCTGCTTGGCGGATATGTCTGAATGCAGGGCAAAAAGCCCAAATATGCAGACTCTCTGCTTCAGGAAATGGAGATTTCTGCCACCCAGGTTGAAACCTCCGAATAGGAGGGCATAGGCAAATGACATACATCTCAATTAAATCAAACATACTGACACCCATTGACTTCAAACCATATAAATGAAGACCACAATCAAGGCTAGAACATTTCTTCTTCAACCTCTTAATCCTGCAAGTACCAAGAACTTCACTCTGTCTCCAGGATGCAGTCAAGTCTGAAAAGGAATACTAATTTTACTGAATAGACAGGCCTTGTTCTGGAATTTGTGATAAATGATTAACCTCATCGCTGCGGCGCATATTTTTGCGCTACGCAGCTTTTTTCAAAAAGCAGCGTTAGATGACGAGCTCAGCTCGTCATCCGCACACGCCCCCCGTGGCTGATGACGAGCTGAGCTCGTCATCAGCATCGAAGGGGTTAAACATGGCATTGGCTGCCTTCATTCACTCTTAATGGAACTTAGAAGGCAGTCTTATGGCAGGAGAGGCAGATTCTGTTCATGCATTGGGGGAGGAGGCACACACTCTGGGTGACAAAAAGGAGCAATATCAAAATGAGAACAGAAGTTCTTAAGGATTCAGCTGGCTAAAGATCTTCCTGGAGGAACATCTGGATCCCATCTCCATCTAAACACGGTCAAGGAGGCTGCCCTTCCCGCAGTGCATCCTAACTTGTTAAATGGGCTGCCTGTTGCATGCCGCACTAATTTTACACCATAATATAGAAACTCCCTCTTTGTCCCTATAACTTCTGCCACAAACATTCACCTACCTATGTCTTTACCATAAGCCGTTCACAACATCACACGCATACCCCTCAAACACAGCCTTAAACACATACCCTTATAATAAGTTGACGTTTATAGTAATTTTATAATTTCAACTCCTCATACGGGATTGATTTCAAATACATTAGCTGCTATTGGTGAAGCAATAGTACTTCCTAAAGTGGCCGATCAAAACTCTCTATTCACAAAGGGACTTACAACTCGTACTGCAGTGCTCAGTGCGGAGACCCCATCACGAGTGCAGAGATTCCACAACGACTGCGGAGACGCTGCCAGAGTGCAGAGATACCGTACTTGTAACTTTATGAGTTTTAAGTTCTTCTGTGAAATCGGCCCACAGTATCTAAACAGAACCCTGCAACATGCACAGGTAAATCTTTATGATACCAATTTCACTAGCACGGTTTATGGAATTTCTATAACTTCGATTATTGTATCCTACCTTTTTTAAAAAAAGGAAGGTATTGTGATCAATAATTGTACTCAAATATAAGTATTAAATTAATGTTGTTAAAATGTTATGCTCATACTTTCCTTTTTTATGTACTTTTAAGGCCCCGTGTTGCTGTCCCATATATCACCTGCACATCCTATACTTCTGCTACTAAGACTCTAATGAAAACAGAACTGGTTACTCAGAACAGATGAGTAGTAGAGACTGGTAAGTATAACTTCTTTTCTTTTGGTCTAACCTAACTCATTCACTGTAACTTACAGGTTAGCTCTATGCATGTTATCCCACATCCTTATATCCAGCCATCTGCAACTAATGTCAGACACTAGCTCACTTATATTTAGCATTAGACAAAGCATTGTAATAGCAGCACTATATAGTTTCTGTTATGCCACGTGTTAACTTGCAGTACAGGAATATGTTTGTTTCTCTTTTACACTTCTATTAAAAACACCAACACACTCTGTGTATGCCTTTGGATTGTTAATTCCTCCATATGTCTCCTGCTCCAGTCAGGTATGGTCAGACAACAGCCTTGGGTATCCACATTGCGACCAACACCACAGATTATATCATGAGACAACTTTGCAGCAGCAGTTAGGCTCTCAACCACCAATCGAGTACGTAAGATTGATAACATCTGATCTTTACTTCTATATGTCATAATTTTCACTTTCGCAGCACCCCTGAGTTGCTGTTTATTTAATGAAATTTAATTTTATTGCTTATCTTTGATGTATTTATCCCTATTTGACACCATTTGTGTCAAATGCAACGTGTATATTTAGGTTCTTAAATTTGTATTTCTCATTTCACATAAATCTTCTTTTCAGTTGCTAGATAAGGTAATACTTTACCTACTCAAACTTCAAGGACTCTGGTTCAGTGACTGGCATCATAGGATACCCCACAGAAAGAAAACATCCATGACTGGAGTTGGTGCAATCACATGCTATATATATGTAATAATTCCATGCACGGATCGACAATTACCTTCATTGTTTATTTTTCTTCTCATGTTACAATAATAAAAAAATATTTCTTCACATTTTTATTAATGAAGTCAGTTGAAGTATTATAACAACACTCTATTAGATTTGTTTTAAACTGCTTTCATCTTATTGTTGCAGGTACTGGGGACACTAAGCCGGACAATGATGCTAAATAATCTACAAGCAGAGGACAGCGGGTAGTCTCAGGAGAAAATCCAATCCTCCCCCAAGCAACTATCTTGGTGGCCAGCACCCACAGTAGGAAGAGGAGAGGCAGGAGATGGTAGAAGAAGTGGTGGAGGAGGTGAAAGGCATTGCTACCCCCACAAAGTGTCAAAACCATACAAGAGTCCGGCAGGCTTCCTCAACAATCACTTCTGAGGGTTAAAATTCCTGAGCAAATAGCTAAGCAGCCATTGATTCTTATCCTGTCTTTGCAACACTCACCCCCATACAAACCTTAACCTACTGAGATTTCAGCAGTATCCCCTATGTTCTCCTGCCAGACAGGTGCATTTACAGTCTTCTCTCAATCCTCTGAGGGAGAGAACACCCTTGGTGTGCAACAGCTCTCTCCCGTTAATCAATCTACCCAACAACCCTTCAGATGTCATCCTTATCCATGATGGACACCCTTCTGAACAAGTCATTTGGCCATGCATATGGGGCATAACCTAATCCTTTCCTCTAGGACGAACAATCTTTCCAACAACAGTCCAGTTTGCCGAGGAATATTCATGCAAGGGGGTCAACTCAGCTTGAGATTGCAGACCACCTTAAATGAACCCCTCGCATGTTTGGAAAGAAGATTTGTGCAGTGGAGAACATTGTGAAATGGTGCCAAACATGGAAAAGATGTATCATAAGCACCTTCATATTTTGATGGAAGAGAGTGTAAGACAACATGCCTTGATCATGAAGATGATAGAGGCAATAAGCAACAAATGGCAATGTCAATTTTTTGATCCAAACCATGCACAAGATTATACAGAGGCGCAACAACCTATAAGCGACTTACCATCCACAAATTATATTGTCAATCTCCATGCAAGACCTACAAACCTACCATCTCTGCCACTATCACCTACATCAACATCAACTTCACCACCTCTACCATCACAACACAACAACTTTATCACAAGCACCAAACCCAAGCAAATTCACAACAAGACTCACAACCAGTATTATGTAGGCAAAGTTCTCGATTAAACTACAACAATAGGGTAAAATGTTACATTCTCTATCCGAACTAGAAAACTCTCATTCAAATCTAAAATAACAGTTGTATGTATCATTCAAAAAAGAAAAATGTGAATATATGTCAACTGTGGCCTATTGTCTAATATACATTTATTAAATTTTAAACTAAACAAAAATATAGTTTTATTTGTTTACATTGCTAGTAATCTTCCTTTAACTCTTTCTGAAGTTAAGGTGAAACAACATTTGCATAACTATATGTTATATCCTCATGGTAAAAATTGCAAACAGAAAAATATGTTGTCATTTCAAAACTCTATCTATATTTATTAACCAAATACAATTTTTCTTTTTAGTAAAAAATGTACCCTTTCTTGGGATTGTGTCAAAATAAAATAAATAATGTATTTTTAACTTTTAAAATTGAAGGTGGGTGGACAAATAAAACAAATATGATGAGAATGTCAGTGACACAAAGGGGATTACAATGTTAAAATATATGGAAATAAAATGTCTAACATATTCGGTCCATAAATGAGAGTTTAAAGTTCTGAAAATATCTAATACTCAAAAGAAAGTCTAAAGTCAATAGTCCAAAAGAATAATCAAGTCACACCTCCAAACCAAAGGTGTCAGTGTATTGTTCATGGGTTGGATGCAAAAGCTCCCGGCCATCATCTGACTCATTTTCAATCACCACAACATTTATACCATCCACCGAGGTGGGCGTATGAAGGCTGGCTACTGATGGACCGGATACTAGGGGTGGGCGGCCAGCTACGCTTCGTGCACGGAGTGTGCGTAGTGCCGCCTACTCCGCATTTTGCGGAGCGGGCGTAGCCAGGCGGCACTACGCACGCTCCGCAGACGGAGCGTAGCTGGCCGCCACCCGCCTCCCTCCCGCCATCACTAAATACTTTAAATGAAAAGTTTAAATTAATTAAAAGGCACTTACCTTGCCCGCCGCTGCCCGCCGCGTCCCCGGGGCTCGCTATCTTCATTCTTCCGTCTTGTTTACTAATGCGCATGCGTGGGCGGCCGCGCATGCGCATTTCTCACGAGAAAATGCGCATTCATGTTTATGTATGTAATGGTCATGCAAACCATTGATGTTATGATTTCTCCATGTATAATTGCTTTTTGAATTATGATTTATGTGTAAAAACTACTTTAGGTCGTGTTACAACCTCTTACTGCAAATGTATAAGTAAGATAAACACTTGAAATGAGTTAATTAAGAATGAGTCTCTAAAACTATATAAAGAGCTCACACTTGCTGATAAATAATAAACAGCGTTGAACCCGAGACCAGGCAATCTTTATTTCCTATTATGAACTTGTCCTGCCTAGTCCTGTAGGACAAAACCCCTCTAGCGAATGAAATTTCATTAAGGGCACGAAAGTCCATGCAAAAGCGTTGCCGTCGACTCCCATCGGGCTTCGGAACCATGACAATAGGGCTCGACCAGTTGCTCTTGGAGGGACGGATAACCCCCATGTCCAACATTTTGTTGATTTCCTTTCTGATGGCGGCCCGTCTCGCTTCTGGAATTCTATAAGGGCGTATCTTCACTCTCTGACCGGGAGGTGTGTCAATACAATGTTCAGCCAGAGTAGTTCTACCTGGCGTGTTCGAAAACAGGGAATCATGTCTCAAGAGTATGTCCTGAAGGTCTTTTTGTTGCTGATCATTAGGTTCATCATTAAGGATTAGTTGATCACGAGTAGAGGAGCTTCGTTGCGGATCTGATACCATGTGTTCTCCTGCAGGCAGTGGGCCCAACCACTTCTAGAGCAAATTGATGTGATATGTTTGCTGTTTGGTCGGGGTCACCTGCAGTTTGTAGCTTGTTCTTCCAATCCTTTCAACCACTTTATAAGCTCTGACCCATTCAGCTCGAAATTTCTGTATGGAGGAAGGAAGGAAGGAGAACCAGAGCCCAATCATCCACGCTAAGTTGTCTCCATTTCTTTCCTTTATCATAGGCTGTTTTCTGACGTCTCTGACTCTCCTCTAGTTGAGCCGAAGCCAATTCTCTCAGTTTACCCAGTCTGGATCTCAGATTTCTGGCATAGTCCAGAGTGGCAGCCGTTTCTTCTGGAGTCTCATTCTCCCAAGCATCTTTGGTCATCTCCAGGAGAGAGCGTGGAAGGCGACCATACAGGAGTTCGAAGGGGGACATTCCCATACTGCTATGTTTCTGACCCCTTATAGTATACAACTCTAGGGGCAGCATCTGGTCCCAGTCGGACCTGCTGACTTCCATCATCTTCCTGAGGGTCGACTTCAGAGTGCGATTATAACGCTCCACCAGACCATCCGCATGAGACTAGTATACAGAGGTGCGAATCTGGTGGATATTCAGGTTGTGGCAAATTTCTTTCATCAATTTCGACACAAACGGCGTGCCCTGATCCGTTAGGATCTCCTTGGGGAATCCCACTCGACTGAATAACTCAATCATTTTCTCACCAACTTGTTTAGACGTAGTGGTTGTTAATGGAAAAGCCTCTGGAAACCGTGTGGCATAATCGACTATCACGAGTATGTGTTGGAAACCTTTTCTGGTCTTGGGCAAGGGTCCAATGAGATCCATTCCGACTTTCTCGAATGGTTTACCAATGATAGGCAATGGCTGCAACGGTACAGATGGTGGTTTGGTCATGTTTTTCTTTTGACATATCCCGCATTCCTTGCAGTATATAGAGGTGTCCTTATATATTCCCAGCCCCAAAAAATTATTTAGGATATTTTGTGTAGTTTTCTCAGTACCTGTATGTCCGACTATCAAATGACTGTGTCCAAAAAATAGTACTTGCCCCGAAAAGGTACGGGTACTAGGAGTTGTAGAGGATCATCTGGTTTTCTTTGTCTATACAATAGATCGTTTTGTATCACAAACTTGGGATATACATTGATATCTTTATCCTGATTTGCATGAGCCTGTTCCCAGGCATTGTAGAGGGTAGGCTCGTTGATTTGTGCGAAACGGAAACTTTTGTCTAAGACCCATGGATCTGGGGAGAGTAACGCTGGAAATGTACCATGTTCTTTGTCTGTGGGACCAAAACCTCCTGCACCCCGTTCACTGTCATCTAGAAAGTTTAGTTCCTCCAAGGTGGGGTATGATATGCGCTCACAAATCAGTTGCGCTACTCGATCACCTTTTTTTACTTGAAACTCTTTTTTTCCAAAGTTAAAAAGTACGATTCCCACATTTCCTCTGTAGTCTTCATCAATGACTCCAGCCCCTACATCAATGAAATGTTTCGCCGCTAGTCCAGATCGTGGGGCGAGTCTTCCGTAGCAGCCTGTGGGAACGGCAATTTGAATGTCGGTTTTTATGAGTGCTTTCTCTTGTGGAGGAATTGTATAGTCATAGGCATTGTATAAATCATAACTGGCTGCTTTACTGGAGCCTCTTGTAGGAGTAGTGGCATTTATAGACAATTTTACGAAGCGTAAGACAACATCATTTGTTTCTTTGTAGTTGGTTCCTTTTGAGTCCAGTTTTTTTCGAAAAACATCTTGGGGTTGACGGTATGAATCCTGTTCCAAAGTTTTTTTAAACATTTATAAAAACCTTGGGTTGTCTGTCCCAATAATCAAGTCTTCAGGGAGAGTCGCGAGGACTTCTACCCTAATAGTATGAGGTTTTCCCAGGGTGGGTTGGATTGGTACGTCGGCCAAAGGGTAAGGTTTAATATCCCCATGTACACACTTGATATTTACTTTCTTTTGGGGAATATACTGATCAAGGGGTATGTGCTGTGATTGGATAACTGATTGCCGACAGCCTGAATCTAAGAGTGCTTGTACAGATGAACCATTCACTTTAACACTTACTCTGTATGCAACTCCCATTGCTGCAGAATATAGTACAGCTCGGGGTAGATAGCCCACCTCCATCGGTTCTTCTGAATTTCTTCTTTTTGGGCATAACCGGGCGTTATGACCACAGTTACCGCAGTCGAAACATTGTGGTTCTGATGGTCCGGTATGTTCCGTTCTCCATGTGCAAGACCGCGAAGGGTCCACTGGCCGCGTTACACGTTTTTCAGTTTTTGGATTTGACTTGTAAGATTTTTCATAATCCCAACTCGTTTTTGTATTTGGCTTGTAAGATTTCTCATAATCCCAACTGGGATTTTTAGGTTGAGTTCGGGAAAATGTGGAAGCCACCTCGACGGCTTGGTTGGTTGTCAGGTTATGGTGTTGTCTAAGCCATTTCTGAGTTGCATATGGGAGAGCCTCTTGGAACTGTTCAAGGTATATACGATCTAGTTTTTCTTCCTTACTACTGATTGCTGGAGTGAGCCACTTATCAGCTGCCATTTTTAGTCTAACAAAAAGGGTTTTTGGATTTTCTCCAGGGTTCCCTCTCTCTTTTCGGAATCGCAGTCGATAGGCTTCCGCGTCGAGTCCTAGGTGGTCTAATATTATTTTCTTTATGTCATTATAACGAGTGTCTCCAGTGGGGTTCGCTACCTGATATGCGGCCTGTGCTTCACCTCCTAGTAAGGGTGCTAGGAAGAAGGGTCACTTACTGATGGGCCAGCCACATGCTCAAGCGGCTCGTTCAAAGTTCAATAAGAACGAATCGAGGTCTTCTCCAGGTTGATATTTTTGGAGGGAAACTGTTGGTGCTCCATGTGTGATGGGTCTTTCTACATTTCCCGTTCGCTGTACTGGGTCAGTCCATGGGGGAAGAACTTCTGTTCGTGCTTCAAAGGCGTTCTTCCATATCTCTCGGTCAGCTTGTGCTGATGATAGTTGTTGTTCTACTACCCACTCAAGCTTTTCTTGACCCTTCACTAATTGCTGAACGACTGTTTCCATCTTTTCTATACAGATGGTGTCGCTGCCCGCATTCTACACCACTGTGACGGGGTCAAGAGGAATCGGCAACAGGCGGGTCTTAGTTTTACCAGGTTTTATTGTGTTGTACAAGTGGTCAGTACACTTTTTCCTTAAAGAGGTATTCCGTCGTGGAGATCTACTTCTACTCGGCCTCCTGTGATGACGTTCAGATGGATCGAGTCGGCGAAACACCTCCGGACTCCGTCGAGGCTTTACGTCTGGGTCCGTTTTGACTCTCGGAATAAACAGACAGAAATAGTCTTTCGTGAGAGGGGTGCTTTACATATATATACGTGAAGGGGAAAGGGAGTGAGGACACATTAACCCGTGTAACACTCTTTGCGTCGGACTACTGGAAGTGCAGCGTAGTGCTCGGGGAAAGGTACACCGGGTCAAGGAGGGATCAGGGTTGATTAGGCGAACCGCCCTTACGTCCCACCCAGCTCCGATAGTTTTGCGTACCTGAGTTAGCCACACACCTCCCCTGGGTGTGTGGCGGGGCAACTCGTAAAGTCGTTGGCCTCCTGGCTTCTCGTCCGTTCTTGAGGTCACAGCTTCCTCGCACTCCGAGTCTTCCTTCCTTTCTGCCTCCACGTCCTTACTCCTCCGCTCCTCGTCAGCTTCTCTCCGCACGTCTTCTTCTCTCCGGGTGAACAAACACACCTGGTGCTGGCGTTCCTCCGTATAAGACGTCTCCGCCTCATCATACAGCCCCACCCATTCCTCTGCTTTCTCCTCGTTAAAGGGCCAGTGTCTCTCCTCGATCTCCTGCGTGCTGTCTTTTGTCTCGACGTTCTGTGAAGGGTCGAAGAGGGGTGTTGCAGGGGGAACAATGTCCTGCAATGTCTCTTTAATGTATACGGGGTCATCCTGTACTATCACTCTGTTACAGTGTGCTACTGAATACAGCACACATAGAAAGAGCAAAAAACAGAAAAAGAGAAAAAAATGAGGAGAAATAATAGTGTTTTTCCTTGTTGCACCACTCCTACTCCTCGTCTAGAGAGTCGTAAGATTCTGATGCATTCCCAGGTCTACAACACTTTGTAAATCTGGGAATGTGTCATGTTCCATGGATGTTGCTTGTGAGCACCCACAGCATAACCCATGGAATGCCCCTTTCACGCAGAGAAATACGTAAAAGGGACCCATATTTACAAGGCCATGAAAAGTCATGCAGGTTGACTTTACAAGTTTACATGGTCTTGTAAATATGGGCAGGCACCCTGCAAGCTCGGTGCATATCAAAAAGTGACGCACTGGCGGCGCAATGGGCTTGTAAATGAGACCCTAGATATTTTTCTGTCAGATACATAGGTGCCAGATTATGTACGTTTTTAAAAGACAGGGGCAATAACTTGACATTAATCCATTTCTCAAACCGTGTCAGTGCAAATATTGTAAAAGAGGAAACACCACATCCCTCTCAGATTTTCTAAATAGCAGGAGTCTTGGTGCTGGATATGATATGCAGGCATGCCCAAAGATGTGGCATTATTGTAGTGTAACTGGCAGATCATGAAGACCCTAGAGCAATTTTATGATAATTGTAGAGTATGAGCGAGTCCCTTTTTGAGTTGCCGAAAGTTAAAGAATCCTATTCCCACCACTGTTCCCAATTGGGAGCTCGTACTGAGGCAAACGTCACCCATAGATGTGTTTTCTGTCTCTTTGCAACAGATTACTTGGGCTTTTATAACGTCTTGGATCATTCTGCAGATGATCTGGGTTCAAAAACACTTTGGGCAAATTTACAAGCCCCTTGCGCCTCTTTTACGCCGCCATTGCATCACTTTTGTGACGCAGCGGCGGCGCAAAGCCAGCGCCATGGTGCAGGGTACTTACAACGTGAATCATCTGGGAGATGCGTCACGTTGTAAAGCCCTGCACCACATGTAGGTGTTCCTGAGCAGGGGGGGGGGCGTTCCAGAGCAGGAATGCCTCCTAAAAGCGGCTCAGTGAAATCTTCAAGATTTCACTCAGTCACTTTTCAGGCCATGCTGCGTCAAAAAACCCTGTGCCTGCTTGAAGCAGGCGTAAGGTTTGAAGCAGCATGTTAGGGACAGGGCACCCCCGAGCCTTGCTGGAGCTGTGTTGCGCTTGCGACCCAAGTCCAGCAATGCGCCGCCTTTCCGGAGGGGGATGCGACAGGCATCTGCCCATCCGTGCGCCACGGTGTGCCACATTTTAAATACGCGCATCAGTGGTGGCGCACAGGTGGGTAGATGCATCGCAACTCTTCCCTGCTGATTAGCAGAGATGCACCAGAAGTAGTAAATCTGCCCCTTCAAGTTTAAGAGTTGCTTAGTTTCAGGCCATTATCAAATATCCAATCAAACTATGCATATGTCTGTATCTCCAATGACTGGCACTGCTCCCACCCAAAGATACATAAACCTTTATTTAGCTAATGATTGCAGAACAATCTCATACATTCCTAAACATTTTAGCACATCATTAAAATTGCTATGTCAGAGAGGCTCAACCAAGACAAGTGCCCCAGGCCATCACTGACAGATTATCATAATTCTGGATCCTATTGCGAAAAAATAAGCCTGTCTAAAGTGGCACTCTAAATCAAGATCTAATTGAATCTTCAGATTTAATGTATATTTTTAGCTTCCATCACAGTTAGTCTGGTGAATTATATTTAATAAGCAAACCAATCAATTTAAATAAAACACCTTCTTGCTTGGTTGTGGTATCCAACAATTGTACCACTTAACGTAAATTATTAGTAAATTATATAGTGTATGATACTTACTTCAAAATTATTTCTTAGACTTGGGGAGAGGAGTTGGCCTAACGGCTAGGGTGGTCATCCTCGAATCTGTGGAACTGTGTTCAAGTCTTGGCAACGACGCTGAGCATCCTGTGATTCTGGGCAAATCACTTAATCTTCCCTCGCCTAACAACAAAAAAAAAGAATGTGTCCTCATATAACGCAAATAGTGCTGTGTAAAGCACTCTGATACCCAATTCGGGTCAAGTTTGCGCTATATAGAACTCCGTAAAATATATATATTATTTTTAAAAGACTAAGCAGAGAAATTAAAGCAATGAAAAAGTTAAGTCAATTCTGTGCAGAGAAGTAAATGGAGATTGTGGTAATCAATTTTGCACTTGTTGGATTCAGGAATCAACTCCTTAATCTTGCCAAATATTTCAATTTTCCTTTTGTTGTTGACGTAATATGTGTTGTTCTTAATGTTTAATTCAGTAATATACAATGTACTTTCTTAACTCATGTATCAGGTAGTGTGGTGTGTAGAACCTTTCCAATAGATGATTTTTAGAGTACTTGCAGTAAGCATACACAACTGTTGCATTAATCTGGAAAAAGGTTGTAGTACTGGATTTGAGACAAGTATTAGAGCTGTGTTTTTCTACTCACATCTTTTATTTTATTTGAATGTATTTATGGTGTTTTATATTGCATGGACAACACCCTTTCTGGTATCATAGTACTGTACAATTGTATACAGATAGGTAGTTATAAGGTGACAAATGAAGAAAGGATCCACATTTTGTATTGGTCATAGAAATAATAGATTCAGTGGCAAACATGGAAAATAACAAAGACTATGTAAACAGGAGCAAATAGACTCTCGGGGGAAAAGGCTGAGAAAAATCCACCATCAATGGGGAAGGAATCTATAGGAAAAGCTTTCCTTCTTTTTTGAAGAGGGTTGTTGGAGGGTTGGACTTGGTCTCTGGAGGAAGAGAGTTCCAGATTTTTTAGGCTATTCCAGAGAAAGTTTGCTTGTAGGTTTTCCTTTTGTTGAAATTGTGGGGATTGAGTAGTAGGGACCTTGTGCTTCAAGATGTTCTGTTCCTGGCAGAGAGATACAATTTCCGGGCCAAGTAGAATGGAGTGTTGTGGCGAAGAGCTTTATGAGTCATGCAAGCAATTTTGAGATCGATCCTCACCTCATAGGGAAGCCATTTCAGTGTTTTCATGTCTGTGGTGATATGATCGCTTTTTTTAGCCTGTCATGAGCCGAGCAGCTGCATTCAAGGTAGTTTTCAGAAGTGCTATTTTTATTATTGGTTGGCCCACAAGGGTAATACTACCATATTATACTTTGTAGATCACAAGTGCTTGAACCACTGTCTTGATATCTTCAGTGGAAGGGATAGGTTTTAGTTTCCTTAATTTGTGCAGTTGATGATTGGCACCTTTGGTGGAGGCACTGATTTGGTCCTGTATGGAAAGGTTATTATCTAATTATTATCCAAGATTATTCCTAGGCATTTGCTGAGTTGATTATGTGTGTGGTACAGTTCAAGCCTGTAAGATGTGGGAGACATTCTTTGATGTTAGGAGTGAAATTGGGTGGTGAGATTAAGAAAGAATTCAGTTTTGAATGGTTTAAATTTAAGATGGGTACGAGTCATCCAAGTTTTTGTTTTTGTCAGTGTTATTGAGGATGCTGATGTCTTCGGGGTAGGTAGTTGTCATGTAAAGTTGAGTTTCATCAGCATAAATATGGTAGGAAATGTTTGAAGACTTTGAGGATTTCATTCAGGGGTTCCATGTAAAGGTTGAACAAGGTGGGATAAAGAGTTGAGCCTTGGGAAACGCCAATCATGCCTGGTGTCTGGTTGGATATAGCGTGGTTGAGCCAAAGTCTTTCAGATCTGTTGAGTAGGAATGAGAAGAACCATTGTATCACCAATCCTGTCTTCTAGGAGGTTCTTAATGTTCTCATATTTGACTGTGTCAAACGCAGCTGATAGATCAAGTAGGATGACTAAACAGGATTAATTCTGGTCAAATGGTGTCAGAGCCTCATCTACAATGTGGACCAGGGCTGCTTCAGTTCTGTGCCTTGACCTGAAACCAGACTGGCATTGGTTGAGGGGTTGGAATTGCTTGATGTGATTACAAAGTTTTTGATCATACATTTTTCCAAGAGCTTGGCCAAAGTTGGGATGTTGGAGATTGGGCGATAGTTGTTAGGGTCCGACTGGTCAGACTTGTTTTTTTTTAATATAGGGGTAACCTGACCACTTTCTAGACAGTCTGGTATGGAGAATTATGTGAGAGAGGCATTAATAATCTGACATATAAAAAACAAAAGAGCCATGATCACCTGCCATTATTCTGTTCCTCTGGGTAATGTATGCATATGTGTACATTGGCTACGTTTTCTGATTTACAGTTTGGTCTTAGACATGTTCTGCTGTGCTATTGTCATCAATTTAGTGGGAGTTTTGTATGTGTGATGTTTAGTCGAGTAGTACTGCTTATGGAATTTACTGCTAGTAAAAGTGGACATGTTTTGTAGCATAGAAGAAGATAAAAAAATGTAATCAGCACTTATACTTCCAGATTGTATACATGCCTTTATTTGTCTTCTCTCCTCAGATACTTTATTGTCAGACTGAGATAACTTTTGATGTATATTATGTTGACCACATTGCATTGCATTAAAAAGGGGAATAGATGAGTTTGTAGTTCTATTATTATATCATGATTTTGAAATACAGCTTTCATCTGATCACACAATAAACTTGCCATTTGCTGGCCTCATATTCCCTGGGGCAAAATACCTAATTTATCAAATGTGGCACAATATATATTTAAAAAGTGGGCCCTCGCTGTGACTGAAGCCCTAATAGCTTTTACCACTTTGTCGTTTGAGCTATATATTCCACAAGACAACCCTAGGTGTGATTAAACTATTAGATTTGCATCTTCACTTGGAAAAATGCTACAAACGTTTTAAAAAGTTATTTTGCCCATAATTTTAAATCTCGGATTTGATGGTGAAATCAGATTGTTTTATAAGGTTTGTGGATAAGCATCTTTATAACAATTTGCTTTGTGTTGTCTTAGTCAGAATTGGCTCAAAAATTGTTTTGCTCCTCCTCACACTCCGGAGCTGGAATACACATCCTTGACTGGAAGAGTTAACTCTGGCTCAGAAGACAATACCTGCCTCTGAGAAGAACTGCCACTTAGCAGGAATTAGCTACGTGGGATTTAGCAGGCATCCTGAGCATAAGTCGGAGATGTCAGAAAGGGTTTCTCTATTCTTTTTTGGCACTGCCAGGTGGCAGGAGAGCACATCTAAATAAGGGAGTGGCTGCTGAAGAAAAGGAATTAAGGATTCCTGGCTCCTGCTGAAGAAAAGGACCCAAGACCGCTTGTCTGCTGCTGGCACTCAGGGAATGGAACTGCTCTCCAACACTAGGGTGGCTAACCTCCTGTTCGCCTGCTCTGGAGACACAAAAAGAAGAAAGAATCCTGACTCCAAGAGGGTCCAGCTGGCCATAGACAACAGGTTACTGCAGATGCTCCGGTTTGAGAGAAATATGATGCCTTGAACCCTGCTATGAGGCTCTGGCACTAAAGTATTGATCCGGATTGGCTCAAACTGAGGGCTATATGGACTTTGCATGTTCCCTGGTTTAAACTATTCCTGGCACTGACACTAGGCCCAATAACACAAGTGAAATTCAGTTTTTTTAGGGAAGTGAGAAACACTGAGTGATACAAATGTTGTCAGTCCTTGCTGGCTCCAGAGCTCTCAGTCACAGAAGTGTGACAAAAATTTGTGATTTTAGCCAAACTTTGAGGTTTGTGAGCATTGTGGATAAGTGACTGGGAATCCGCGCAAGTTACACCACCATGGACTCCTCTGGGTCTGTTTGTAAAAATGTCAGGGGTTCTTTATTGTTCTTTTAGAGTCCATCCAATACTTTAGTACAGACCCATACCATTTGATTTTGTCACTACTATTAGTAAAAGGTTCAAATAATAATTGCTAATAACAGTATAAGAATATTGAACCCATCATTTACTGGTAGTGAGCCATAAAGCCACATCAAGTAACCAATAACTTTATGGTCCATTCACATGCCTTTTATGAGCACCAAACAAAGGTATTCACACTACCAGCCACAGACCTAACACACACAACATTTGCATCAACAAACCGCTGCCATTCAAGTGCCCATCGCATTGACACACCCACAGGACTGAAACACGAATCCCACTTAACTCAACCACCATCAGCCGACCTGCCTGCAAACACCCCTCTAGGAAACCAATGTATGTTGCCTTAGCAACTAAGCACTAACCTAATTTAAAATAATTATTCAGCACCCTCTATGCTAATGCCATCGGGAGATGTTCGATCAAAATATGAAAAGTTAACAATAAGACTTTCTTCAAGTGAATATATCAAGTGTAGACATGGAAGATGTGTTTACAAGTAACAATGTTACATCCGCACCATGGGAAGTTCACTGTGAGAAAAACAATAAAGCAATGAAAATAAACTAATATGACCTCATCTTGACTGTGAGCTTTGCAGGCTGTGGGGAGGTGGCATCCATCTTCTCCGAGATGGCATTTTACACAGACATGTGGCACAACTAAAGCACATTATTAAAAAGACTTCTAGATATTATAAGAAATTTCTTAAAAGGCAGTCAACAAGATCAGTCTACGGGTGTGTTAAAAGGCATATTAAACATTGTCAATGATAAGCAAAAATATAAATCTTTAAACTTCTTTATCAACAGTCAGCACGCCATGGCACTCCTGCCGGCTATGATGCAATTGGCTCATGCAAACTGCCCATGGGAAAACCATCTCAACCTAAAGTAGTACAGTTGGAGGGCTTTAACCTTGCTAGCTGCTGTGTGATTACGTCTGAAGGTCGCAGCCATGGTAGGTAAAGGGAAGGCTTTCATGGGCTAATAAGAGTGCAACAACTACTAATTGTTGCTGTAATCTCACATATTCTTCCTAGGTGAGTGCTGTACTCAGGGAAAACAACATGTGACTCAGCTATAGCTCCTCTGTGGTATGCTTTTTGAAGCTATTTTTCTGTTGATTAAATAAGGTGTAACAACAGCTGTGCTGTCAAGTCAAACCTAAAAAGGGGACGTGGATTCAGCGAGGTCATATTAGTATTTCACTCCAGTGGTCCCGAGGACAATCCTTCACATAATACTTGCACAAGCGTCTGAGAGTTGCTTTTGCGTTCCCCAGGCCTCAGGGCGGGCCTGACTGCAGCAGACATTTTTGTCATACCACTTATGTTTCATTTAGCATTGTACACTTTTTTGGTTATCGAGGACAACAACAAAACATACATTTCAATTTGTTTTCCTGCTGGTCAGTGAACCAGCACGGAAGCACAGAGGGCGCTAGAGAGCAGCTACAGACCAGCTACAGACCAGCTACAGACCAGCTACAGACCAGCAGCAGCAGCAGGAGTGGTGGTGAGCGGTGAGCGCCGTGGCGTGCGGTGAACAGCAAGCAGCAAGCAGGAAAACGTTGCCGCCGCCGCCACCGAGACCCGAGACCCGAGACCAGAACCGGGATCTGAAAGGCCAACTTGAAGGGCCGATTTGAAGGGCCGTAACCTGGGGGCCGGGAGCCGGGAGTCGGGAGTCGGGAGCCGGACTCCGTACTTCGGACCCGCCGCCACTCCAGTCATCGTCGCAGTGCACGCTACACCCTAACAGCCCAAGTCACAGCCTCACAGCCCACAATGGAGGCGAGGGGGACGTGAACAACGTGAAGAACGAGGCGGAGGCGGAATGCAGAGATGCAGTAAGCGGTAAGCGGAGACCTGCACCTTCACCGCGCTGCACCTGCACCTGCACCCCACCGCCGTACCGCTGTACCGCACCGCCAAGCACCACGCCACTTGCCACATTCGCCCACACACCACCTGCCCTTCCCCCGGCGTCAAGCAAAGGATAGCCGGCTGAAGAGCAACAGCTACAGTGGCAGTGGTACTAAACAGTGGCAGCAAACAGCGATCAATTAATCAAATGTGCACAAGCACAAGCACAAGTGCAGCAGCAGCAGCAGCAAGCAGTAAGCGAGCTGCCTATCAGCCTTCCAACCTACCAACTCGCCAATCCAAAGCAGCCAAGCAGCCAAGGCGAGGCGAAAACTAGCGCTAGGAGTGAGGCGCGAGTGAGGCGCGAGGATCCCTCCCGCAGCCGGCGGACCCCACCGAAAAGCGCGTGGCAAGAAGTAAAGAGTAAAGAGGCGACGCCAAGAAGAGCAACGCAGCCCCTCCAGCGCCTGCACCCTTCTGAGCGACCCTCGCCCGGGGGCTTTGGTTTCCTCCAATCGAGTAGCAGGAACTCAGGAGCCGGCAAACCACCTAAGCCACCTAGCCAACCACCTAGCCTACCCAAAATGAGGACCAGAAACTCGACCCTAGTCCAACCCCAGGAGAAGCCCCGGCCACATAGCTCCGCAAAGAGAAGGAAGGCGAAGTTATTTTACCCCCCAGTACTAGAGCTAGGGGGGCCTTACCAAGGCCCAGGGCCCTGGGACGAGGAACAAGCAGGGGGAGCGGGAGCAACTGGGGCTACTCCAACCTTCCCGGGACAAAACATCGACTTCACTGTGGAACTACCTGCTCCTTCCCTTCCACCCCACCCCCCATCTGACATCAGGGGAAAGCCTCCTAGCACCCCGAACTCAAACATGCTCAAGCCCAGGCTCAGCATCAAAGACCGCTCAAACTGTCCCGCCGGGAACACCGGGAACAGAGACATAAGAAGCTTCCTGAACCCAAAAACATCCTCTACCCCCACTTGTTCCAGCTCTTCGGACAGCCTGCTCGCTACCAAAGTAACAGGGGAAGAAGAGTTGAACTTAACACTTTCAAGCCCTCGGGCAAACAGGATACCCCTCTCACCAACAATACTTACCCTCCAGAGTGGCACGCGATCCAAACCTTTGACACTGGACACGGAGGCACTTGGGCTCACTCAACCAAACACAACAGTCCAGATTCTCCCCTCCTCAGCGGACTGCCAGCGGAGCAGCCCCTCCGCAGCTACAGTGAGTATATACGTCACCTCAGACAGCCCCCATACCGACAAGAGAGGAGGCACAACCCCCACCGCCACACTAACGCACACAGAATTGTTCCATGACTCGCCGGCCATGGAGGAAGGTGCAACCCGACAATTATTCGACAGGACCCCAAAACACTTATTGAACTCACCTATATCGGGCCTCCAAGAAAATGATAAAACGGGCCCATCCCCGCCCTTGGATAGCGGCCCTGCAAATACTAATCATCTACTATCAATCAGTGAAGCCCTCGTCTCAATGACCGGCGCAGCGATAATGCACGCGGACAAGCTTGATGTGCAGATTAACATTCTACAAATTGTGGCAAATCTGATATCGGGGATAGACTCAAAACTGGACAACTTGAATGCCCTGATACGCAGAGCGCAGGACGGCACACAATTCAAACAAGAGTCATGCAGTTGTAGTCCGATTCTGCATAGTCTAGAAAAGCTTCCAAATATTATGACCACTCTAATAGAGGACCTCAAGGGTGAAGCAAATAAAAAACACGGTTTGAAGAGTATGCCTTCAATTACACAGGGCCCCGTCATGGCACACCCCACGGATAAAACCCCGGCCATCCCCCGCCCAAGCAGCTCGGAAAAGCCAGCAGCCTTGGCCCTGCCCTCTGCTGGCGGCACAAGGCTAAACCTGACAAAGGCTGAAAGTCAGGAACACCAACCAACCCTCAAGCCATCCAGCTCAGAGTCACAAAACTTGTCAAGAAAAAACAAGAAAAAACTAAGAAAACTCAACAAGGAGAAGAATAATAACGCATACGCCACCAGCGTTATTCACAATTGGTTACGACCCAACAAGCAGCCTACCCTGGCAGCCCCCATGCAAACAGCGGAAGCCACAGGATCATTGATCGAAAATTTGCACATCTCCAACTCAGCTCAGGACCCAAGCTCGCTTGCTCCCCCCCTGGCTTCTCAACCTGCGACAGCGCCAATAATACAAAAACATGCGCATGATTCGCAGGTAACCAACCTTGTTGAAGTCAGGCAACACCTGCAGGAGCCTCGCCAAACCAGATCTGAGAACCCAGCACAAACCAAGCTCACAATGAGCGAAGTAATAGCCCCCGACAATCCAAAAAGTACCAACGTCATTAACAGTGACTCTCAGAGTGCCCCCCATGGGCCAACCCCGTTTAAACCAGAGCAAGTCGTCGATAGGCAACGGAATAAGCACTGCTCCTCTAGCACAACGCCCATGGAGGCACCTCAAGTGACAATAGGACCAAACCAGCAGACAAATTCTCACCTGCCCGGGCTTAAAAAGGCCATTCCAAGCCAAGTAAAGGAAGAGGACCGGAAAATACTGTTATATCCAGAATACATCTCTCAAGGAAAATGGGACATCCTGAACCAAAGCAATCTCTTAACACTCTGCGCAAATCTGCCGGGACTGGAAGGTATAAAAACCAAAGACATTGAGACCATCTCTTTTCTGCCCCCAGACGCCGAAGAAAAAAATGAAACAACGGAATTAACCTTCATCAGACCAGACCTGGCGGAGGCACTGAGGAGCCAACAGCCACTACTAGAAAGCTGGGGCATAAAGATAAAGGTAAAGCCGACCCAAAAGTATCCCTTAATCTTAAAAGCATCGATTCCACACCCTATACCGGACAATCAGGCACAGGACATGGTTGACTCTACATCCATAAACGCTCCTACTATCCATCGGCAAAAAATCGAGTCCGTTCTCCAGGGGTGCAAAGGTAGCATAAACAACAGCCCAATCGACGGCACCCCAATTAAGATCACAACAAACCTCACTCAAGGAAAACGATTGTGCACAACCAGGGGCCCCTCATGCAATGACTGGTCCTGGCTGTCATCTGCACTAAATCCCAGCTCCTAACACAGCCCGCCCCGCAAATTCAGCTCGTACATTTCAACATGCTGCTAGCGAGCGAGAAAAAAATCTAAAGAGAAATTCACCGAGAGTCTAAAAATACTAACGTGGAATGTCTCAGGACTCAAAAAGCTGCTACTAAGCCCAGCTGAGGTGAAATTCTTGGAGGAAGCAGACATTATTTGCACACAGGAAACTTGGCTGACTCACCCACTCTCGCTAAGAGGATACGCAGAATATAGTAAAGCGGCCAAAAAGACCAACATATTTGGAAGACCATCAGGAGGAAAGTGCGTCTATATAAAACATGCCTTGAACATAGAATTCGTGGAAATACATGATTTACCAGACACCCTACAGGCGGGTATTCTGAAATTCCCCAACTCGACCAACGGAATCCCACCAATACTATTAATCAACATCTATCACAACTCGCAGGAGAACACAATTAACTCGCTCACACTCGCAAATCAATTAGAAACTTTACTGCTAGGCCACCCATCACTAGACTGCATTATCCTCGGTGACTTTAACATTCATAACATAGGGGTTTCAACCAAGCAAAAACAACACCGCGGGGGGACCGAAGCACTGAATGAACTCTTAATCTCTCACAAACTGGCGACAGCCCACACATTGCTTTTAAATAACACCCCGGGAGCCTTGATCGGTCACACGTATAACAACCAAACGACGATCGATTACATCATCTTAAGCGATAACCTGCAAGACAAAATGATAAATTTCATGGTCACCAACGTAATGATAGCGACCACGCAGCTTTAACAATAACCATGAACTTATCGGTGCAACCACGATATCAGCCGATATGTGTGGGAGCATCGGACGGCCAACAATTAACAAAACTGCCCAGAAGAATAAAATGGGGGCAGGTAGCCACAGCAACCTTTAACAACTGGGCAAACACGTGGGCAGGCTGGCCCCCGCGTAAACACAATCAGGAGATGATAGCCACATGGGAAGGAATCACTTTGACACTAGCGGCAGAAGTTAGGGGAGGTGGAGACAAACCCAGGGCAATCCGCTGGCATCCTCCGACCACACTTGGATTCAATGCAGAAATTAAAACCAGTGCAAAGGACTTAAACAAAAAACGTAAAGCCTATAGTAAAAACCGCACAACTAAGAACAAAATCCAATTGCAAGAGGTTGCAAAGAGCCACTCCATAAAAGTGTGGGCTGCAAAGCATAATCATTGCGAGGCCCAGTGGCTGAAAATTTTCGATCTACTGAGCCCCGGAAAATCACAAGAGTTTTGGAGTTACATCAGTCACCTTGGTCGAGGCACAAATCATAGAGAAAACGCCCTCGAGGCATCTGTCTGGGTTCGCCACGTAAAAGCACTTTACCAGGAAGAAGGACTTACCATTAAGCCTCACAACAAGACCCCACAAAAATTGGGCCCGACTCTAACTACTAACATAACATCCCCTCCTGGAAAAATTCTAGTGTCCAAAATATTGAAAAAAATTCGAGCAAACGGCGCACCGGGCCCTAACGGTCTACCAGGCCCCCTATTCAAATCAAACATCGAATTCTGGTCTGAAAACCTGACCCACCTATTTTCTGACTGTTGGCTGTCGGGGGCTGTGGCTGACTCATGGCGAGGCTCGCTCCTGCACCCAATTTATAAAAAAGGGACCAAATCAGACCCAACAAACTACCGTATGATCGCCCTGCTGGACATTGAGGGTAAAGCTCATGCAAGTGGCATCCTGAAAGATCTCACAGACTGGGCAAGTGAAGAAAATCTCCTGCCATTCTGCCAAACCGGTTTCAGATCAGGGTCCTCGACCGCGGACAACATCACAGCACTCTCTTATCTAATCAATCGA
The DNA here is from genome assembly GCF_964263255.1 of Lissotriton vulgaris. NCBI lineage: Eukaryota > Metazoa > Chordata > Amphibia > Caudata > Salamandridae > Lissotriton > Lissotriton vulgaris. The sequence goes on along the minus strand of NC_141695.1, from coordinate 1,086,289,047 downwards.
GCATGGCTGCGTAAAAGCCTCCCCTTATTTGCCTGCTTCATCGACTATTCTGCTGCGTTCGATGGGGTAGACCGTACCATCCTTTGGAGAAAGCTGGTCCACTGGAACATTGATCCTTCCCTGTTAAGAGCGATACAATCCCTGTACCAAAACACCTGGGTAAGAATCAAACTTTCAAACGACTCCACAACTGATAAGATAGACACGAACCGCAGTTTAAAACAAGGGTGCGTGTTGGCGCCCCTACTGTTCAACTTATATACAGCAGACATGGAGACAGCCTTGCAGGGGGCCACCTTAGTAACACCAAAGATCGGGGCAACCAAAATACATTTCATGCAGTATGCGGACGATCTCGTAATTCTGGATCACACAAAAACAGGACTCCAAAAGGCACTCACCGCCCTCGCAATATATAACAACAAAAACAGGCTGGTGGCAAACCCGACTAAATCAAAAATAGTCATTTTTGGGCACTATCCCAAAAAAAAAAGAGCAAAATGGAGCCTTGGCCATTTAACCTTGGACAGTACCCAGAAATACTTATACTTAGGGGCTTCCTTTCACGAATCAGGGTCGTGCAGTGCCCACTTAAAGAAAATTCAGGGTAAAGGTAAGTCCATCACCTTCGCCCTATGCAAACTACAAGCTCTTATGCATAGTCCATCAGCAACGGCCATCCAAAGAGTCCTTAAGGCCAAGCTAATGCCGGCCCTTAACTACGCACAACAGGCGTACCCAGGCAAATTAAACAAGGAGCTGGAAAAAATCCATTGCGGGCATACAAGAGACTGTACCACCTGCCGAAATGTATAAGAAACACTCTAATCCGCTTGGAATTCGCCCTTAACCAACAAACTTTGGAAGAAATGGCAGCCCTAAGTAAATATTATTACCTCGCAATAGCGGCACGCGATAACACACTAAAGGCTGTCCTGAAACACATCTTTACTGAACCAGGGAACCCCTGGTCAGTTACCATCGAAGCTGCTATGACGCAATTGAACCTGGCGATCGAGTCGTGGAACCCAGATCTTGTCAACTACACTACCATCAAACAAGTGATAAAGAGACAAGTGCGTGCACGCTCCCGGGAGCTGGACCTGGAGTCCCTCAGGAAAAGAGCCTTCCATGAGTCCTTATGCTTGCCACACATCGCGCAAAATCCTCGAAATCATCTCACGCAGGCCGTGGGCCTCCCAGCACTCCATAAGATCCTCGCCTACAGATTGCACCCCCTGCCGCTCAATGAACTATATCACCCGGAAAATGCAGGCACAGGAGTCCGGGATTGCAGACTCTGCAACTATAAACGAGAGTCACTGGCCCACTTACTGTTTTGCTGCCCCGCCCTACGTGCACCCCGCACTCTCTACCTTAGGCCCATTCTGAGGGATGCTGGGACACGTACAGTCAAGGAAGCAATCCATCATCTATACACCTTGAGCGTAGTAAAACAGATGGCCTCATTCGGAAAATTTATTCAACAGACCCGGCTCGAGTTGACAGCAGTAAGGGCCACGCAGGAATAGAGACCTTGCCGTACGAACCCCCGGTGGACCTCTCAGGCCCCCGACCGCGTGTGCCCGTACGAACTTTGGGAACTCCTTATAAATGCTTGTCACCAGAAACTCTGTGGCCTTTTTGCCCCCACGAACTTTGGGAACTTTTTAACATACGCTTGACTACTGGAATTTTGTGGTTTTTTAAACTTTTGTAACTTTATACTTGATCTTAATGTAATGGTTTTAAGTAACCACACAATAAAAGTTATTCATTCATTCATTCATTCATTCATTCAAGCGTCTGAGAGTTGCTTTTGCGTTCCCCAGGCCTCAGGGCGGGCCTGACTGCAGCAGATATTTTTGTCATACCACTTATGTTTCATTTAGCATTGTACACTTTTTGGTTATCGAGGACAACAACAAAACATACATTTCAATTTGTTTTCTTAAATCTAATGTTGAAGTATGTTAAAGACAGGTAAAACCTCACAAAACCACCTCCCTTGTCTCTGCTTAGGAAGGATGAATGGCCGATCCTTCCCAGTCAGTTTCAGACACTGATCACCACCTTGTCCTTGCCTTTTCTTCCTGTGATGTTATGCTGAGGTAAAAACAAGTTGCAGAAAAAACAATATACTCCTTGAGAAATGTTGTTTGTGAGTGGGGTGGGCAAGAGGTACCGTGAAATGTGCTTGCAGAGCAGGGGCTTCTTGGGAAGCAGGGAGCGTTGCCTCCGATGCTCCTGTGAGATGCTTCAAAGGCCTGTCTCTGCACGGAGTCAGAGCGCCGCACCCTTTGTCTGTTGTAGCCTGCAGGCATCGACTCGGCTCACAGAAGCATGCTGCTTTCAGAGCACAGATCTGGCGGAGTTCTGTACACCAGACCCTGTCCTGCCCCCGCCATGAAGCCACCGTGCATCAGACAGCGCTTTAGGAGCTCTCCTCATGACTAATTGTAGTCACGCTCCAAGAAGAAAGCAATGACGTCTAGCTGTTGACAAATCCCCTCCGGCAACACCCCTCTTGGCTAGCCTCCTAATTTGCTTGAAAGCCAGACTGTCTCACACACCGATATCCGAATGTCTTTATGACAAGTGTCGCTTGTACATGGATGCCACGACAATAGGAGCGCTCGGTGTTTCTCAGACAATAGCAACGCGCAAAGCATTTTCACTTTTATTTCGGCAGAGAAAATGTCTGCCTGTCGGTATTTTTGTCTCCAACCTTAGGAGCTGTGGCTCATTACTATAATGTAGTACAGCCACGTCGCGACCCAGGGGTTACCTGACAGAGCACAGAAGGTTTTTGGCCAGTTTTATTTCTGGCATCGACATGGCAGCTGTACAGTGGCAGGATTCAGTCCTGGAGTTTCGGAGGTGCTATGGTCTATGTTTGGCTTTAACCAGAGGGCCTGGCTGCGAATCCTGGCGCAGCCCTAACATGGAAAACGATGTGATTCTGGCCAAATCTACTGACTCGGCGCACCTTTCTGTACCTGTAGGTTCTGGTGTAATGGTCGAACAGGTTACACCACTGCTCGTATGGACATTTTGTTATCGACTGGAAATTTGCGAAAGGAACTAGCATCAGCTCCAAAATGTAACTACTGTAAAACCGATTTGTCTTCGTAAGAACAACAGAGAGAATGGTGTACAAACCATGAAGGTTATTAGTAGATTACTCGAAGTTATGAATGTAATCAAATTGGTAAATCAGCTTATCAAATAAGTGCATATATCAATTTGGTCAATCAGTCTGAACTTGTATGTTATATAAGTGAAAACGAAAAACATGATCAAGTACAAAATGAAGAACAGACAGTATAATGGTTCCACAAAGTAACACCCTTAAGCTAAATAAGGCATCAAGAGTGACAAGGGGAAATTCGAAGCGGGAGGTGTCAGTGTATGATGAACCAAATTAAGGTTCATGGGAAATAGGCATAGTTGTTCAGGAGTATTACTCAAGAACCAGGGGTAAGGGTTAAATCAGCAGGGTTGGGGAAAGGTCTTTCCTTCTGCGACATTAGGACTGTATCTGCTAAACTATTCTATGATACATACAAATCAAACAACATTGTCCAGAAACAACTTCTCTCCAATCAGATGACACCGTCTTCTGGGAGCAGGTATGCTCCTTACTTCCCCATCCCTGGGCAAAGGCTCTCACAGCTGCATAACATCTGGAGTTCGGTCTGCCTGGTGCAAAAGGTTCTCTCTCATTTCAATACACTGCATACAGCATAACAAGTACCTAATACATTTGAAATAACATTTCTAACACACACACACATACAACATTTCTTGTAACTAACAAGGACGATAAGGCACCTGCAACGAAAGGAAAATGTGAGAGCATTTTGGAAAGAACATCGCATTTATAATGTAAAAAAAGACTTTGGTTAACTAAAGGCCTACTCGTAGGAAGGCCCAAGTTCACAATAAAATGCGTTGTGAACATGGCGCTTCCTACGAGATTAACACAAATACATCATAAACTAAGGATTAGACTAAGAATATATGAATGTAGCTTCCTTCTTTAGGTATGTACTGTCACATTTTGTCACAGGAATTAATGCACATTTATTAACATATGGTTTGTAACATTATGGAGCATTATAATTATGCTGCTCCACAGGCCATGATTATGAGTCCAGGCAGGTATTTACTGAACCTGGTAAATACTGTTCCGATCACTAGGCCCGCTCCTGTAGTGAAGGCATCAGAATTTCGCCTTGCACAATCAGGGCGTTATTGCCTCAAATGTTCTCATACATTGTGTAATGCAAATATCATTACAGACAAAAAAGAATATTCTTAGTTTCTAGCATCTGAACAGGAATAGTGAACTTATGCATGTTCCATATATTGATTGTGTCTGTGACTATCTGGCCTCTGGCTTATGCTGCTGAAGCCACCAAGCACCAAGAAAAGCAGTAAGCCACAATCATGTATATCTATTTAGAATATTTCTGGGTGTCAGGCCTATCAGACTGAGGAAGTGGCACATGCACAACGAGGTGGGCTTCAAACATTGTTTGTAATAAAAATATGCTGCTTGGCCTGAGCATGCACGGAGAAAGAAGCTTTACTCTATTGTTACCTCTATGCACACACACATGCACTGCACACTTTTCTCAATGTGAAAAGAACAGGGCCGCAAGGAAGCGAATCAGTACTGTGCGCCAGGAATGCTAGGAAGGGTATGCAATGGAGATAGTGCTTTAAATGTCGAGAACTATGTGGCTAACTGGTGGGGCGAAGGTGCTTAACAAGCTGAGGCGTGAGGCTGTTTGTATTACTTTAATGTCAGTGTTGATTCACATGCTAGAATCTGTATCCATTACTAGCATATATACTGCTTAACCAGCTGGTGGCAATGGGGATTTACTTGCATGACAATTGTGATTAACTTGCTGGAGCCAATGAATAGTACTGGCATATGTGAAGTGATTTAGAAGCTGATAACAAGTAGATTACAGACATGGTGATGGAGTACTCTACATGCTTAGGGCTATGTGGATAACTCTTATAGTAAAATGCTTTACATGTTGAGGTTTCAATACATTAAAGTAATTATTCATTTTGATTTATTAGTATATATAATTAATTTATTATTAATTAATTATTAAATGGTTATTCATTTTTATTAATTACTTAATGGATCATTATATTAATGGTGGGGTTATAGGGGAATAGGATGGGAAGTCATTTATTATCATACAGTAATTACATTTTTTTAAATTCGTTTTTATAAGTAATTTAATATTAATTAATTATTAATTGGTGATTCATTTTGCAATAATTATTTAATTGATAATTATGTTAATTGTGGAAAAACTTAAGAAGGGGGTTGTAGGTTTATACGGGAATAGGTTGGGAAGTAATCTAATTAAGATGAAGTACCCGCAATCCACTGCTGATGATGTCACATATTACATCATTCATGACATGGTCAGTGACATCACTAATGACATCACTGATGACATCATCCAGTGACTGTATTTTTCTGTAAATTTAAAATATGTCTTACATATTGAAGAATGAGTGGATGTATAAGTGTCTGGATGAAGGATTTAGTAGGTGCATGACTGACTGTATGAGAGAGTGATTAAATGTGTCTCACTGAGTGCATGGGTTAGTGACTAAACTGTCTTAATTTGTGCATCATTATATCTGTTGTTCTGTAAACTGCTGCATGTGTTGATCAGTAGCTATATGAGTAACTATATGGGTTATTGATTGGTTGCCCAAGTATTTGTATGGGAGAGTGAGTGTGTGTGTGTGTGTGGGTGGCTGGGAGGTGTGTGACTCTGTGCATAGATGTGTGAACAGTTGATTCACTAGATGTATGGGTTCAAAACTGCATGTGGAAACAGCTGTATGGGTGGTTGACTGTGTGCATGAGTGTATTGGTGAGTGAATGGATATCTCAGTGCTACATGTCAAAGTAAGTACATATGTAAAACACAGTACATGTGAGAGTTGACATATATAAATTACTGTGTATAAGAGCCAGTGAATGTGTGAGTTGCTGCATGGATCATTGAAAACTTGTATCAGTGATTGTATAAGAGAGTAAATATGTGTTAGAATATGTTTGAATAAGTAAGGTGTGTATAACTGTATAGTTGAGGAAATGGAGGTGTGATTGATTCTTTGCATAACTGACTAGGTGTATGAATAACTCCATGGATGAGTGACAATCTGTGAGTGTCTGTTTACACTGAGTGTATCTAAGGTTATATTAGAGTCTGAAGAGGTTCATCGTATTATCACATGAATGATGTCATCAGTGATGTTGTCAGTGATGTCATTTGAGTTGTCAACAGTGATGTCATCAGTGATGTCACTGACCATGTCATGAATGATGTAATATGTGACATCATCAGCAGTGGATTGCGGGTGCGCGATATATAGTTAGAGCAACTAACTATATATGCGAATTTTAATGGTTTTGTGTGAGTAAAATAAGGTTTTGTAAATGCTAATTCCTAACTATATATGGTCTATAACCTATGGTTTTTTCAGTGAATTTTCAAGGTTTTGTAAATGCTAATTCCTAACTATATATGGTCTATAACCTATGGTTTTTTCAGTGAATTTCAATGTTTTTTTAATAGCAAATATCAAAAGCTGTAAAATATATTCTTCTTTTAAAGGAAAAATATATTTTATATGTTTTTAATATAATATTTTTATGCATCTGCCAAACCCTGACCTCTTAATAGTGCACTGTGGTGGAAATGATTTGGGCACTATGACTGGGGTTGGTCTGGAAATGCTTTTAAAGGACACCTTTCATCAATTGATGACACTTTTTTCCCAAACTGCCTTGGTATATTCCAATATATGCCAAAGACAGAAATGGAACTGGTCCAACCAATTTTGCCCACAATTTGAGAAAGCACGGAAACATGTGAATAAATCTGTTTCTGCTTACATGAGAGACTTTAGAATGGGTTCAATATGCAACAATAACTTGTGTTACAACATGCAAGACATCTACAGAGGAGATGGTGTGCACTTCTCAGATGAGGGGAATAGAATATTCCTCCTGAATTTAAGACTGTGCATTGGAACCTACTTGTAGGTACCTAAATCAGCCACAGAACCCGAAAGCTCTTTTCAGAGCTACCCTACCTCTGATCATTCCAAACGTTTATCTTTTTCTAACTTTTTTCACTATTTTTCACCAAAGTACGCTCCCCGGTACGCTTACCGGTGCGCGTACCGGGCGCTCCCCACGCGAATTTTTTTTTTCTTTTTTTTGCCTATATGAGCGTCCTAAGCCCCCCTCAGAAAACCTAGAGGGTCAGGAAGTGTCTACCTTGCCCCTTTCTACCCATTCCGAACATTGTTTGCCCTCCATCTTGTCTCTCAATTCTACCAAAACACAAAATGGAGGACTCCCGTAATGCTGCCGGTACGCGTACCGGGGCGCGCACCGGTAAGCGCTCGCTAAAAAAAGGTGGGAAAGTAATTTACAGAAAAACCACTGGAGACACTTTCATCAAATATAGAATAGACCCTACTACATAGCAGTCCCTACCATCTACCCAAATTTGGTGGTATTCCATTGAGCTATTTGGGCTGTAGCCCTTTCTAAATATCCTGAGGTAAATTACATGACAAAACACATATGAAACTGTTTGAATTTTTAACCAATTAAAATATTACTTACATTTTGTACTTTTATGTGCTGACATTTGATTGGTTAAGTACATGAATATATATAAAAAATTAGAGGGAAACACAGCCATTTTGACTAACACTACCTAAGGTACATTTGGAAAAGAATTTGACAGAAAACTTCAACTACTTTGAAGAAGGTAAGTTGTTAATTTGAAAGGAGAACTATGTTATGCACTTTAAGTTAATTTGGGAAAACGTTTTCAGATAGTTATATACTGTCCCTCTATAAGAGTTAGACATTGAGAAAGGCTTAATTATTTAAATTATTGATTGAGTTAGGCTTCTGTGGTATAATTATGAATTTACTTAGGCTTCATCACAGGCACTTTTTAATAGTTCTACTTCCTGCCTGAAACCATACAGTGCCCAAGGATAACTTCACTGTTAAAAACTCACAAGTACCTGTCTGAACTTAAACTCAACAGTGCCCTATCTCTACTGATATATTTATTTTTTATGCAATTTACACCAAGAAAATGGAAGAACAACAAAATGAAAATAATATTTCATTTCAAATTAATATTGAAAACAATCCTAAGGAAGACAAAGAAGAAATAGACTTTTTGGATGACACTGTAGACCAAGAATTAATTAAATGTGTTGAAGAATGTGAATCATGGAATGAAAAGGAGGACACACCAGATGAATTAATGTTGCAAATTCTTTTAGATTTTGAAAAATCTGAACAATAAATTTAAATTTTAACAGTTAAAATTGTTTGAGACATTATTCTTTTTTATATGAAAATTATGAAATAGTACCCAAAAAGATATATTATAAAGTGAGACTTAAAATATACTGTGCAACTTTTTTGTGTTACATAGTAACTTTGCTCATAGTTATTTCCTTTCTCCAACTATATTATCTCCAATGTGTATTTAACATCTCTTTATCATCTCCTGCCTCCATATTGTTTCTGCTTTCCTGACAGACTATGGTATGAATTCCATATACCACAATAACTTCTGAAACAACATGCAAGATATCTACAAAGGAGACGGTGTATATTACATTTTAGACTCTGCATTGATACCTACATGTTGCTTCTTGAATAAAAAAAACAAAAAAAAACAACAAAAAGGACAATCAATAAACATACAATATTTGAAAAGTCTATCATTCTTTTTTCCCCATAGTACGCTCCCCGGACCGCTTCCCGGTGCGCATACCGGGCGCTCCCCCCGCAAAAAAAACGATTTATTTTTTTTTTGCCCCGCGGGGTCCTTTTAAAGCCCCCACATCAAACCTAGGGGGTCAGGGAGGATCTACTCTGCCCCCTTATGGTCATTTCCCCCTTTGTTTTGGCCACCTCTTGTGTCTCGATCCTACTGAGACACAAGATGGCGGCCGCTCTGGACTGTTTAGAATGTTTACAGACACCCGAGAGCCAATCAGCTTTCCGCGCGCAAGTCGCGTGGCGCGCCCGGAGCGCTCCCCGGTGCGCGTACCGGGGCGCGCTTACAGATATATATAGTTTTTTAGAACCTAAATTACTCAAAATCCACTAGAGCACATATCTTGAGACCTAGCAAAGGCACATCGGACTACCAGTCCCTACAATTTTGCCAAGTTTCATAGAAATCCATTCAGCCGTTCGAGCTAAAAGTGAGTCCAACCGCCCTATGGAAAACTCAATGTTAAAAACACGTTTCGGGACCCCCCTTTTTTCTCGGCCCCCACTTTACGAACCCCCCCCCAAACTTTCAGGGGACGCTCATAAACAAAATGTGCCATTTTCCTGAAAATTTCAACCAATTCCGTCCATCAACGCCAAAGTTATTCAACGTAGAATTTGCAGAATTCCCTATTCAAAAAAATCCTAACTATATATACCTACTGGCGACCGCCAGTAGGTAATATATATGTATTAATTTTTAATATGTTTCTAACAATTTATAATGTATTAAAATAATGAATTACTGACATTAAGTGCATATATATTATATTTTATTTATATGTATGTTTAATTTATTTTTACATTGTATGTATTACTTATAATTTTAATTTTTTTGAATAATTCTAACTATGTTGTTTTAATTATGTGTATTATTTCCTTTAGTTTGCAATAGTTTTAAACATTTTAAAAAAATGATGTTTTTAACAACAATATTTTGTATTTCGATATTTTTGTGCTTACCGTTTTGTAGTTAGGAATTCGATATTTTGGACAACAATATATTTTTGTTCCGATATTTTTGTACCTCAATATTTCCGTTGTCGATATTCTGTCAGTGATCCCTCCATTTATAAGTGTAAATTTACTACTAAGGCCCTTATTACGATGTCTATCGGAAAGGCTCCAAACAGCATGTGGTTTGTCAGAATCTGACTCAGAGCCTGCGTTTCCGACTGACTTGGAAACCTTTTTGGCCGACCGAATACGTTAGAATGTAACCAGTCGGTCATTCTGAATCGGTTCTGACCGGTATTCAGAGAGTCCGAGTCGGACGGAGCCGACTCATAGAGCTATATGGGCCGCGTTTCCGACAGAGCAATTACGATGTCGGATTTGGACAGGTGTTCAGAATCAGTTCGCCCGACATGGATCGGCTGTTGGAATCTGAATTTGGGGGCCCGAAGCAGGCCCCCTTCACCCAGAGGCTTCCAGTTGGGGCCCATGGGGGTACCCATGAGACCCCTCTTTCCAACCATGCACAGTGTGGCAGGCACCATGAGATACCTGCAACATGGTGCATGGTTTTCCGCAACCACCCCTTTCTTCAATAGGAGCCTGTGTTGTCAATCGGAACACACGCTCCCATTGAAGTCAACGGCAGTCCAATCGAATGGTAATCGGAAACATCGTAATCAGTCAGTCAGACTCAACAAATCCGATTCAGTCAGAAACCATTCTGACACAAGTCTATCGGAATGCTTTCCAACCGACATCGTGATGAGGCCCTAAGTGTACACTTACAGGTCCACATCCCATGAATTCAGGGGATAGAGTTGGAATGTGAAGCATAATTTGCAAGTGCACAGTTAGTACTAGTTAAGTTTCACTTGTAGGTGGAAGTCTCCCTATGAGAAAAGTTAAACAGTTTATTAAACTTAAACTTATTTTAAAAAATGTAATATTAAATATTCATGTAAATTAATTTAATATATTTATTTTACATGTAGAACAGAATAAAAGAAAATGCTACAGTACTAGTAACTTATTTTTGATTTACATATTTATTAATTTCTCCTAAATATCAGCAGGCAAATGCCACCTATGGCTATAAGACATGGGAATATGTGAAACTAACAGAATATTGGACACATGTAATGAATCAATATAAAGCAGGTTCACAATTTGGATTGTAAATGGGTGCACAGCTCTGCTTATTGGGCATCAGCGTTAAGGGTATAAAACATCAAAAAAAGAAAAATGTGTACATTTTATATAGGGATTATCGAAAATAAGGCTTACAATTCGCTGATTAAGCAGTTAAGCCCCAACATTAACCAGCTGGCTACGAGATGTAGGTGAGTGGCATACCACAAATAGATTCGTTTGACCCTAAACAGGATAGAACTCCCCAAAAATATAGAATTGTGGCAAACAGGAAATACACAATTTTCACCAGATGAATGTCCACCAATGATTAATTGTAAGACACACGATACATGCAGAGGACCTGGTTGTGCTTGTCACTCCCTGACCCTCTTAACATTTATGGGCCATCAGACAATAGTGCATAAGTGCAAGGATGCACTCATTGTCTGTCACAGCCAATCCTCCTTCTTCCATGAGACAAACTCATGGCAGTTACCAGACCACCTAAAAATAAAAAAGTGCTATTGCACAAATAATCCTTCCTCTTCCTAAGCTCAGTGACCGATCCGATTCTACTAACATCCTTCCTCCCTCTTATCTCCTCTGTGCATCTCATACTATTCAAAGTGCTAAGGTGATCCCATTCAAATCTACTCACATAAGGATCATGAAGGGAAGTCCAATAATATGTGCTCTCTTTGGTCAGAGACGTATGGAACTTCCAGGAGAAATATTTTACTGATGGGGTGGGGGCAGTCCCCTTTTCTGCACTCCCTGGTAATATGAGGTCTAAAATTACACAAACAATTTTTAACCTCAATCCATTTTCAACTCCATTAGAGAGGGCAAACATTGCCTTACCTCCTTTTCCATGGTCAGTCTGACAGTGAGCAGTTCACAGCTCTAGACTGCAACTGACATGGAGACAATGACAAACTATCCTTATCTGCTTCCAATCAGCCTGTAAGAAAATACAGCATGGATGCCCTATGGCCCAAGGGAGAATGCTAAGTTTGGGATTGGAAGTGACTGAAAAAACAGCGCATATCTCTCCATCAGAGCTCAGAAACCAATGTCAGGCTCTGTGCCATAATAAGCATGTGATTGACAGCACATGATCCAATAAAACTCTGCACTGTCAATCACAATGTATGCATGGTGGAGAAAGGGGGTGTGGCCTTTGACCACCTCCTTTCGGCAATCCCACTGTGTAGGGCCTACTGGAGGTAGGAGGTAGGCTAGTTGGCCCCTATGGGACCCCCAGTAGTGAAGGGGACTTTAATCCCCATCCAAGAGTGTGTCAGGAAGCTCATTTGTAGATTGGTGGGCAAAGGGGGCATGGCCTGCTACGAGTACTTACCAATGCTGGTGTGTGGGACTTACTGGAGGTAATCGGAGGGGTACTTGTCCTTGGTGGCCAACTACCCCTCTTGTTGCCTCCAATAAGTCCCACGCAGTGCTAAGATGTCTTCGGAGGCAATGCCACCTTTCTCCACCAATCAGCACCACCAATCGGCAAACACGTCTTCTGGCAGACTAGGGGATGGGGGATGAAGTCCAATTTACTCCTGAGGGAGTTTGGGGGCCAAGAAGCCCTCCTGGTACCTACTGTAAGTCCTACACAGCAGAATTCCTAAGCGCTGATCGGAGGCCCAGCAGCCTTTCTCCACCACTCTGCAAACGTGACTACTACTTAAAGAAGCATCTTTTAGCACCTCTGACTTAGAGGTAGTTTTAATCCCCCTGCCCAAATATATCATTGGGCCTTACAGTGGAGATTATGCCAATCAAAGGGATACCCCAACCCATAGTGTACATAGTGTATATAGGTTTCTTTACTGTATTCTAATTGTCTTTTAGCATTGCAATGGCTCTGGGCCTGGTTAGTCAGAGTCAGTTACCACCAGTACCAGTCAGCAAAAAGTTGGGGGTGCAGTATGACTTTGAAACAAGGGCTCTTGTAGCACCTCTGTTTGTCATTTCAGCATATCTCTTGCCTCTTTCTGCACATTTCTTTGTCTTTCTGGACTTCTGTTGCCTCTGTCTGCCTTTCTCTTGCTTCTTTCTGCGGCTTTCTTCTTCTTTCTGCACATGTCCTACCTCTGTAGGCATAGTTAGAAATTAGCATTTAAAAAACCTTTGAAATTCACTGAAAAACCCGTAGGTTTCAGGGAAGTTATAGTTAGAAATTAGCATTTAAAAAACCTTTAAAATTCACTGAAAAAACATAGGTTCAGGGTCGTTATAGTTAGATATTAGCATTTAAAAAACCTTCGACATTCACTGAAAAAAAACACTGGTTTCAGGGACGTTATAGTTAGTTGGACATTTTACTCGTACAAAACCAGAGAAATTGTGCCGTTATAGTTAGTTCAGCTATCTATAACTCACGCCCCCGCATTGCACTGCTGATGATGTCACAAATTACATCATTCATGACATGGTCAGTGACATCACTGATGACATCACTGATGACATCTCAAATTACACCCACCCTAAAATACAGACTACCATTTTCAAAACCATAGAAACACCAATACCAGTTACTACATACCCACTCACTGATTCCTACGTCTACACACACATCCACTCACTCACCCATACAGTGACTCTTACATGCAGTCACTTATCAATACAACACTATCATATGCACTCCTACACCTATATAGACACTCACACACCGCCACTCATCCAGAGTTACTCACACACCTAGTCAGTCATGCAAAGAACCAATCACACTTCCATTTACTCACCTATACAGTTATACACACACCACCTCACTTATTCATACAGATACTAACACATACTTACTCTCTTATACAATCACTGATACAGGTACACACTCATCCATACAGCCACTCTCACAATCACTCACTCTCACGTATAGTTATTTATATACTTCAACTCTCACATACACTGCCTTTTCACATATGTGGTTACTCGGACATGTACCACTGAGACATCCATTCACTCACCAACACACCCATACACACATTCACCCACCCATACAGCTGTTTTCACATACACTCTTAAACCCATACACCCAGTAAATCAACCACTCACATATCTATGCACAGAGTCACACACCCCCCACCCATCCACACAGACACTCAGGCACCCATACAGATACTCAGATAACCAATCAATAACCCCGCACAATGCCCATCAATGTAATGTGAATGTATACCATAACTTGTGCCTGCACAGCAGCACCGACATCATCAACAATGATAACAATGTATGCAATAATTCAGGCTTGTACGATAATAATATTGATGCTACTAATACCAATGTCAATGTACGTTCAGACCAGAGCAAACATATCCTTGTTAAAACCAGTACAAACAATATCAATGTACAAGATGACCAGTGTTAATGTAATGTTGATAATGTCAATAAAAATGACACCAATGGTTGCCATATTATTTTTAGGACTTCCGATGAACTCACATTGTTGCTATTGGATTCACCCAAATTGACCTCTACATCAACTCTGAGTCAGAGATACGTGGTTAGGCAGGTCCTGTGACCCATGCACACGCTTACTGAGTAACAAGTCACAGAGGAGGTCCCCCATAAATGACAGGCAAACAAGCGCCTAGGGAAATCCCTGTCCGGTTCCACAGACAGATAGTTGCACCGCAAACAAGTCTGAGATAATTGGCTACAATAAAACCCAATTGGCCAGAGGCTTGCTTTCCTCAGAAATATCACAAGCTAGATACCATATGTAAATTCATATCCGTGCAACTCTCTCTCTCGCTCTCTCTCTCTCTCTCTCTCTCTCTCTCTCTCTCTATATATATATATATATATATATATATATATATAGATAGATAGATAGATAGATAGATAGATAGATAGATAGATAGATAGATAGATAGATAGATAGATAGATAGATAGATAGATAGATAGATAGATAGATAGATAGATAGAGAGATAGAGAGATAGAGAGATAGAGAGATAGATAGATAAGTCCTTAGCCGGAAAGGGCCCTCCTATCAATCATTCTATTCTTGCAATAGTCCCTGGGATCCACAAAGCAAGGAGCGGAGGACGTCTGTTTACATACAATGCCGCCAAGTGCTGGATCACCCTTCCACTTCATCTGCGCAGGGAACCCAATTACCTTTCCTTTTGAAAGTTATTAAAAACATGGCTCTTCCCCTGGTTTGGATGATTCTGCTGCATGCTGCTACCAGCGCTGGAATGCCCTTAGGTATCATTTCATAGATAGATAGACAGACAGATAGATAGATAGATAGATAGATAGATAGATAGATAGATAGATAGATAGATAGATAGATAGATAGATAGATAGATAGATATATAGATAGATAGATAGATATCCAAACAAATTAGCTTTTCTTTTTCCAGCCAATGCGGCGCTCCTTTGTGGTGCGTAACTCTTACCCTTAAAAGCCAGAACCGCTGAAAATTTGTAGAACTCCCCGGTCTCCCAGGAAAATGGGCCGCACTTATTTCGGGTTATTAACCAGTTTTTTATTTCTTTTCTTCCAAGAGCATCAATTTACATGTGCAGACACAGGCGCTTGATATCCTACGCGTTTTTGGCATTGCAAATGCCTTGTTCACGGTAATGCACTGTGATTTGATGTTAACCTTTAACCTTTTACAAACACACAAGTGAAATTACATCATTTCCACTACATGCCCACTGCCACTAGGCTTTCAGGGACATGTAGTGCGATACTCAGCAATGTGAAATATATATATATATCGCCTTACGATCGTATCCTTTAACTTCCCTCCCACTGAGTAAAAACGGAGTGCAGACCCAGATTTAGTGTTCAATCAGTGTTTTTTATTTTCAAACCACCGCGACTACCATGACGCGTTTCGGCCTATAACGGCCTTGATCACATTACATGCTCTCTGAGTCACATTCCTGTTTTTAAAGTGCTTGGTGCCTATACACGTGATTACTATTGTCTAATAGACAGAGACGAAATTCATCCAATATACATTTTCCACAGTGCAAATCAGCAATAAATAGATGACTAAAATCACATGAAAGTAGAATCCAAATAAATATTAATAAAACAATTCTACATAAAAAACATAAAGATTGTAAAAAGATGTAAATTGATATATATATATATATATATATATATATATATATATGTATATTTATATATGTGTGTGTGTGTATATATATATATGTATATTTATATGTGTGTGTGTATATATATATATATATATACACACACACACACACATATATATATATATCAACACGATCCCTCCCTCGACTTTCAAAGAAGTGCACCGACACTTGGCAAAGTTGCATTCCAAGTACATTTAATTATGAGACAGCACGATGGTGGCAGCAGTCAATCCCAACGTTTCTGCTCTACTCGAGCCTTGATCACGGGAGGCAGTCTCTTTTTTCAAATTAGCCCATGTGACTTTCCACTTAAATCTGATTTGCATGGGCCGTATTTTTCATGAAGAGTGCGCAAAGGAAAACTTTGGGTTTTTTAAAGGTGCAACAGCGCTGTCCTTTCATAATTGTAGAAGACAAAATTGCGCCAACACTTCCTAATAATATATTTTTCCTTTTACGCTCAGGGCCAAGTCCGCCAGCTCACACAGTTCGTAATGTCAGTTTCACTCACTGTTCTGAAATGCTCCTTCAGCCAGCAGTCCGGAAATGTTTTCCTCTGCTCCCAACTCGCCACACACTGCAAAGACTGGGGGCAAGCAGGTCAGGCTTCAACCATTTATTTCTCACAAAGTGCCCCACGACACAGGAAATAGATCTGAAATAATACACAAAAAGATTGTATTATAAAGGGTCCATCAGTTCTAGTGCACTCAGATAGCCACATCAAAAGCATTCAGCATGTGCTCACCCAGCGATGATGCGTGCTGCGGGCTGGCCGTACTAGGAGCAATGTCTGTTGCCATCAACACTGCATCATCTGCAATAGCAACTTGATCTGAATTGTGAACACTGCTGTCTGCAGTATAGGCCAGAGAGAGCGGTCAGCAAGGGCCCACAGCCACGTAACGTGGACTTGAGCTGACCAATTTGTACTACACGAATCAACAAAAAGTGTGTGCGGAGCCTGCAATGATGCGTATTCGAGGTGCGGACAGAGTGCACTGGAGCAATGTCTCTTGCCTACAGGACTGCGTCATCTATAATAGAGACTCAATCTGAATTGTGCATACTGCTGTCTGCAGTGTAAATTGAAGGCATCCACGAATACTTTTCTCACTTCCTCTTCACAAAATATAACAACATAAATTACAGAAAACTCTGCAATAAATAAATCAAAACAATTCGAATTGCGATCTCTGCTGTCCACAGTATAGACTTTTATTCAGTGTTCTTTTCCACTACCAAGAGGAATTTGGTCATTGTACTAAACCTATAACTCATCTAAAAAAAGTTCTTCAAGCAAGTATACTAAAAGGATATTGTGTATATTTCAATGGACGTTGTAGTTACTTCACTACTGGATTCTGTAATTAAACAATCACCACTCAATCTGAATTGTGAGCCATGCTGACCGCAGTGTAGGCCAGAAGCAGTTGGTCACTAATGCCTCACAGCCACATGCCATTGGTTTCGAAAGCATGGAGTTGGTTGCACCTGATCATAGGGGGTACACAGAAATCATCCCAGACTTTAACTTCTGACATCTTCAATCAGAGAATCAGGACCCCGTTTCACTGTTCGGATCTGCTCTACCACGGTGTACTCCACCGACTGCTGTCAACCAAGCACAATAATCATGAGCAGCAGTTAGCTACGGAAGCACAGAGTCTGATGCACCTCAATGGAGGGAGGTCTATGAAAACCAAGCAGCAGGTAATATCGGACATCGTCCATTGTGTGATCAAGACACAGTTCCACTGTTGTGACCTAGAGTTGGTTGCACCTGGTCGAAGGGAGTACCTTCATCTCCACTCTCAGATGCAGTTCTAACATCATCAATTGTGGGATCAAGACACCCTTCCATTGTTAGGACCTAGAGCTGGTTGCATCTGGTTAAAGGGAGTACCTTCATCTCCACTCTCAGATGCAGTTCTAACATCGTCCATTGTGGGATCGAGGCACCGTTCCACTGTTGGTACTTGTTGGACTACTGTGTTGGTAGTATACTGAGCACTCCACGGTGCTGGGCCTGAGGCTGGGCGCTGTGTGCCTGTGTCACGGTCGCCACGATCTCAGAGCCTTCCAAGCTCGCAAACTCAGCCCAGGAGCTTCCGCCAGCACGTGGTCAGCCCTCTTCCACATACGGCGGTGTTGAAAGGTGAACTGGTTGGCATATATGCGTTGCAGCGGCCATGATGGATTCTGAGTACCAGCAGGCTGACAGCATCATTCACGAAACCACCTTCGCTCACGGGGTCAACTTCGCAGCAGTGTAAGCTGAGCAGACCTGGCAGACACGTTCGCCATTCCGGTACAAAACCACACCCAGAGAAACGTGCCTTTTATTCATACCCCTAAGCTAACCTTGCGTACACCGAGCCAGCCCACTACGCTAAAGATTTGTGGGGGGAGGGGGGACATACATGCTATGTTTTCGTAATCTTCCCTACTGACTGTACTATCATGGTTGCGTCCACTGTCTACTTAACTCAATCAGTGTATGTTGACATGTACATGTCTGTGCTCTGCATACTCAAGTCTGCCCGGCACATCCCCTCCACACTTTACATTGTATACTTTTAAAATCCAGAATTACTTGCCAACTTCGCACATATTTTGCTCCCATATCTCCCCGCATTCAGCATTGTGTGGCAGAGGTGCCATGCCATGTTTGATTTGTGTACATGGCTAGCCACAGTTCCCACAGTACGTAGTGTTGTTGTATCTGCTAGGTGTACATGTTGTTTGTCATGTTGTATGTGATTATATAAGGTGGCACGTTTATTCACGAGCAGTGGCTTCTCCCATTTACATATCGCTGTCTTAAAGAGGATACAGAACTTTTTCTCACAGGTGAAAAGTGCGACCACAATGACAGTCATTCATTACTATGCAAGAATGTCCAACTGCACGATGCTTCTAAGCTTGCAGCAGCCAATCCTGCGTGTTTTCTAAAAAGCACACCAACTCCCACAATCAGACCAACATTCACACAGCTTTCTAATGGCAGTTATCTGCTTCTCAGTAACATGCACTCCTATGGAATGTGAGCTGGCATACCGTATGTCCTTACTGTTTCAAACCGAGTAACTTCCTGTGGCACTGTCTATTCCCACCCACACAAACTAACTCCCAAACTTCAACTTGGCCTTCAATACCTACTTTGAAAACAGATTTAATTAAACTGACCAAACTGAAAGTGCTTTTGTTCAGAACAGAAGTGTCCCTCACAAAAGAAATGTATCAACTGCAGATAGCACGAACTTCAAGTAAAGTACAGTCCTTTTAAATACGAACCTCCCATTACACTTTGTGAATGGTTACACAATTTTAAACACATCTCACACTCAAGGTCTGGAACACTTTTTTAACACAGTCTCCTCCGGCCTTGTCAAAGGCTTTCAAGCTGTTTTTGGTATAAACCAGACTTCATTCGTTCGATCATCTCTGTAATAGCAGGAACAGTGCCCATAATTCTCACTCTCTTTGTGGCCATCCTACTACTATTTTTGCTTGTAAAAAATGGCTACGTTCCCTGTGGTAGCAACCATGTCTGACAGAATACGCCTCTACGCGAAGCTACATCAATACCATGAAAAAATGGAACAACTTTTCATCTGCCTGCCTCTATCAATTATCAGAGCCAGCTACAACATGACATTTTTTACACATATGCAATCTGTGCGCAACCATCTTTTTATTGCAAAACGTGCCCATTCGACTGGCGAATGGATCTATTCCTTGCCAACATCCCAACAATCACTCCCGATATCCAGCAGGTAATGGAGAATCTTGAAAACCATGAACTTGATTGTTCGGGCAGTGGAGAAATGGCGGATGCAACGCAAAAAGGTATTGTGGCGGAATGGGATTTCTGCGCAGCCACGAAAGATCTCCTGCAAAGTGCAACCTTTGACAACATTGCAGATTGCCTGCTAATTCAAATTGGCGCTCCAACATTCGAGGAACATTACTGTCCCTTCAAGGATATGAATTGGATTGCTTCTCTTTTCTCACACAATGGCAACAATGACCTCTTGGAACATTACTCATCTCAAGTCGCTGAAGAACTTCCGGACTGCAATCTCGAAGACTTGTAAGAAATTCATGTTATTCTTTGATTAATTGATTTTTTCCAACTTTTTTGACTTTTTCCTATAACATTTTTCAATACACTTCAATGTCAGAGGGAGGTAGCAGGCAATCAATCAGGAACAGCAGATATGCACCCAAACTGTCCCGCCTCACTAGGCGCCTTTTTCTTTAGTCACTTTTATCCAAATTCTAACCCCTGTGGGTTGAAAGGGAGCTTAAAACCCCCGCAGGGCCGTATTTCAAAGGCCATTCACACGGCGCTCCCCTCTCCGCTGAGTTCGCCAGTAGGTAGTTATAGTTAGGACCTAGTTTCCATAGGAAATCCACAACATTCTATTTGGAATAACTTTGGCACCGGTGGACGAATCTTCACGAATTTTTCTAAGAAAATGGCCTGCTTGGTTCCGCTCCCTCCCTGAAAGTTTGGGGGTGATTTGTCAAGCGGGTGCCGAGAAAAAAGGGGGGGTCCCAAAACATGTTTTCCCCATGCAATTTTCCATAGGGACCTTTAGCCAGGGCTAAAGCCAGAACGGCTGAACGGAATTACACAAAATTTGGCAGAGAGGTATAGTTCTGTTCGCAGATTGTGCTTTTTGTTAAATGGTGTAAATCCGTTCAGTAGTTTCTGAGAAAATTGCAAGTAAAATCATAGCGATATCTAGAGACGGAGTTCAGAACGCGTACTGAAATCTGTTCAATTACGAGCGCGAGCTGCATGCTGATTGGCTGTGAACTGTCTGTCAACACTCGAAACCTGCCAATAAAACGGCGATAATTTTAACACCGGTCCTTGATAATATGCACCTAAGTTTACTAGTAAAAGAAAAGAGCAATGGGCCATATTATCAACAAAAGGCGATACATTATCGGCAGTAAACTGCCGATAAAGCGGCGATAATGGGCTTGATAATTTGCCCTTGTGAATAACCATAGAAGCCCAGGTTAACATCAGAACCTGGGCTTCTAGGGGAATTTAGAAAGGCCTATGGTTTTTTATTAATGTTGGGAGGGTGGGCTTGATAATACGTCCTTGTAAATTCCCATTGAAGCCTATGTTCTGATGTTAACATGGGCTTCTATGGGAAATAACAAGGCCCCATTATGAAGCTCATTATCGCCGTTTTATCAGCAGTTTCCTGCCAATCAAACGGCGATAATTATAACACCGGTCCTTGATAATATGCACCTAAGTTTACTAGTCAAAAAATAGAGCAATGGGCCATATTATCAACAAAAGGCGATACATTATCGGCGTTTTTATCGGCAGGAAACTGCCAATAAAGCGGCGATAATGGGCTTGATAATTTGCCCTTGTGAATAACCATAGAAGGCCAGGTTAACATCAGAACTTGGGCTGCTATGGGAATTTAGAAGGGCCTATGGTTTTTTATTAATGTTGGGAGGGTGGGTTTGATATTACGTCCTTGTTAATTGCCATAGAAAGCCTATGTTGTTGTGTGAACATGGGCTTCTATGGGAAATAACAAGGCCGTATTATGATGGTAATTCTCACCGTTTTATCTGCAGTTTCTTGCCAATAAAACGGCGATAATTGTAACACCCGTCTCAAATAATATGCACCTAAGTTTACTGGTCAAAAAAGAGCAATGAGTCATATTATCCACAAAAGGCGATACATTTTCGTAGTTTTTATCGGCAGGAAACTGCTGATACAGCTGCGATAAAATAGCTTGAAAATATGCCCTTGTGAATAACCATCAGAGCCAAGGTTAATACCAGAACCTGGGTTGCTATGGGAAGTTACAAGGGCCTATTATCAAACCTCTTATCGCCGCTGTATCAGCAGTTTCCTGTTGATAAAAGCGGCGATAATGTATCGCCTTTTGTTGATAAAATGCTCTTTCATTTCTATGATAGTATGTAAAGCTTTTCTTTTTTTTGGTGTAGCAGTTGTACTCTCTTCGCATGCTCAGCGTCGTTTCGAAGCTCACGTTTTCTTTTTCTTCAAAATCAACACGCAAACCTTTCTTTGTATCAGTTAGTAAATCTGTCGCTTTTTTTTCCCGGTTCGTGTGTGTCATCCACTGCTGTACTTTTGTACAGTATTAATAGTCATATTTTTTATAGTTTTTTTGAAAGGTAGTGCCGAGGCACCAAACATTGATTACATACTCCATCCATCGCCATTTTCGTAGTTTCTCACTGTTGTTTTTATTAGATCTGTTAGTTAGAACTCAGTAGTTTTCAATCCTAGTCTTGAATATCTTACTATTGTATTTCAACATTATTTTTATTGTGGGCTGTCATACCCCTCCCCCACAAAATAAAAGAAGTATGTAGTTTTTTTTAATTAACTTTTATTAAACAATAAATATAAACGAAACTCAATTATAACTATATTAGAACTAGAAAAATAACTTAAACAATGTTATAAACAAATTGTGAAATGGATTCCAAAAGGTGTTCGATTGGTAATCTGCAAAAGAAAAAAGAAAATTAGAGTTTAGAATTATGTAGATGTGAGTAAATGAGCTGAAGCATTACGGGGCATATTATCAAGAACAGCGATAAAATTATCGCTGTTTCAGCGGTAGGAAACTGACGCTAAACCGGTGATAATGGGCTTGATAATATGCTGTTGTGAATTCCCATAGCAGTCCAGGTTCTGGTGTTAACCTGGGCTACTATGGGAATTCAGAAGGGCATATTATCAAGCCCATTATTGCCGCTTTAGCGGCAGTTTCCTGCCGCTGAAACTGCGATTATTTTATCGCCGTTCTTCATACTATGTCCCTACAAATTGTGGTAACTCTACGGTTTTACGTGTGCAGTGTGACTCGTACATTACAGTTCTGTTATAGTGCCACATTCAAGTGGTGTCTATATGGAAGTGCCTACTGCGTTACTGACGCCCGTTATGCCGACTTATTTCTAATGCATTCCTATGAAGGCTTTGTACATCTAGGCCTCTGTGCTTACCGTTGTATAAACTTTGCGGGTAAACATTTCAGGCAGTTGGTGTCACAACTTATTCTGAACAATTCTTCTACACGTCCAAGAAAGCAGTGTCTAAGTTTAAGAGAGAAAGAGAAATGATGTCACAGAGAGTGAG
The DNA here is from genome assembly GCF_964263255.1 of Lissotriton vulgaris. Lineage (NCBI taxonomy): Eukaryota > Metazoa > Chordata > Amphibia > Caudata > Salamandridae > Lissotriton > Lissotriton vulgaris. The sequence continues at coordinate 1,086,265,790 of NC_141695.1, read as the reverse complement.
AGAGAGAAAGAGAGAGAAAACAACATTGAAACTGTGTCGCAGAGTCCGGAGTTGAGATTTTTTATTGAAAAGTGAGATGTAGATTTACTAGCTGCTTGCATCACTTTACCCATGTTAAAAGTGACTCAAAAGTGGCGCAATAAGGTTGTGGATCTGTTTGTCAGACTGTTGTAACCTATCTGTTGCCATTGCTCGAAGGTAATTATAGATCAAACCCATTATAGCCACTTTAGCGGCAGTTTGCTGTAAAATTCATTGCATAACTGACTTATTAAGTATATCATAGTGAATAGGTGTACTAGCGAGTAATCTTTAAATATTTAAATATCTGTATCAGTGTCTCACTTTGTATATAAGTGGCTACATGTGTGTGTATATGGGTTATTAGTTGGTTTTTTGAGTACCAAAATGAGTGTTTGTACAGTTCGCTGGGGAGTATTACTTAGCGCACAGATGCATGAATGACTGACTCACTGTTTGTATGTGTTTTGAAGACAGCATGTGTGCAGGACTGTATGGGTGGATGAGTTTGTGTATGGGTGTGTTAGTGAGTGAATGACTGTCTCAATAGTATCTTTATGAGTAACTACATATGTTTTAAACTAGTATATGTGAGTATTGATGTATATAAGTGAGTATATCTGAGAGCGAGAGATTCTAAGACTTCATGTATAAATAAGTATGTGTTTCTATAAGTGATTGTTTACGAGAGTAAGTATGTCTACGATTCTGTAGAAGTTATTGTAGTGGTGGGTGTATAGCTGTATATGCAAGTAAATGGATATTTGATTGTCGGTGTATAACAGGATATATAGGTGTATGAGTACATATGATGAGTCAGTACATGTATAAGTGACTATATAGAACTGTTGGTGAATGAGTGGATGTGTATGTAGATTTTTCGGATTACTCAATAGGTTGTTCTAACTGGAATTGGTATCTTCATTTTTTTGAAAATTTTAGTTTCTATTTTTAATCGTGTGTATAAAAGGTTATATTACAGTAAGAGGAGGTGTGCCACAAGGATGATGTCATCAGTGATGTCATCAGGGATGTCATTTGAGATGTCATGAGTGATGTCATGAGTGATGTCACTGACCATGCCATGAGTGATGTAATGTGTGACATCATCAGCAGTGCATTGCGGGGGGTTGAAATTCCATAGAGCATATTATCAAACCCATTATCGCCACTTTAGCAACACTTTCCTGCCCATAAAGTGGCAATAATTTTGTCACCCAGGCTTCATATTATGGCCCAGAGTGCGTAGTGTACAGCAGCTTCTCTGCAAAATCTATAATTACCTCCGAGCAGTGACAACAGGTAGCTTACAACAGTCTGAGAAACAGATCCACAACCTTATTACGCCACTTTTGAGTCACTTTTAACATTGGTAAAGTGATGCAAGGAGCTATTAAATCTACGTCTGACTTTTCAAGAAAACATCTCAACTCCAGACTCTGAGACACAGTTTTAATGTTTTCTCTCTCTCTCACTCTCTGTGACATAATTTCTCTTTCTCTCTTTAACTTAGACACTGCTGTCTACTTGGACGTGTAGAAGAATTGTTGAAGTGAAGTTGTGAGGTCTACTTCTGTATGGTGTTTGGCCGCAAGGTTTATACAACAGTAAGCACAGCAGCCTAGATCTTCAAAGCCTTCATAGCAATGCATTAGAAATAAGTCGCCATAACGGGCGTCAGTAACGCAGTAGACACTTCCATATGGACACCATTTGAACGCGGCACTATAACAACTGAAATATACCAGGTACACTGCACTCGTAAAACTGTAGTGTTAGCTTTATTTGTGAAACGAGGGAGGGCCATATTATCAAGCCTGGGTGACAAAATTATCGCCACTTTATCAGCAGGAAAGGGCCGATAAAGTGGCAATAATGGGTTTGATAATATGCTCTATGGAATTCCAATCGAAGCTCATGTTACATGTGAAGGACATCAGACATGAGCTTCGATTGGAGTTCCATAAAGCATATTATTAAACCCATTATCGCCACTTTAGCTATGCTTTCCTGCCGATAAAGTGGCAATAATTTTGTTGCCCAGGCTTGATATTATGGCCCAGAGTGCGTAGCGTACAGCAGCTTCTCTCTAAAATCTATAATTACCTCCGAGCATTGACAACAGATAGCTTACAACAGTCTGACAAACAGATTCACAACCTCATTACGCCACTTTCGAGTCACTTTTAACATGGGTAAAGTGATGCAAGGAGCTAGTAAATCTACGTCTGACTTTTCAAGAAAAAATCTCAACTCCAGACTCTGCGACACAGTTTTAATGTTGTTTTCTCTCTCTTTCTCTCTCTCACTCTCTGTGACATCATTTCTCTTTCTCTCTTAAACTTAGACACTGCTGTCTGCTTGGATATGTAGAAGAATTGTTGAAATGAAGTTGTCAATCCAACTGGCTGAAGTGTTTGGCCGCAAGTTTTAAACAATGGTAAGCACAGAGGCCTAGATCTACAAATCCTTCATAGGAATGCATTAGAAATAATTCGGCATAAAGGGCGTTAGTAACGCAGTAGGCACTTCCATATAGACACCACTTGAATGCGGCACTATAACAAGTAAAGTGTACCAGGTACACTGCACTCGTAAAACTGTAGTGTAACTTTTATTTATGAAAGGAGAGAGGGCCATATTATCAAACTTCGGCAACAAAATTATCGCCACTTTATCGGCAGTAAACTGCCGCTAAAGTGGCCATAATAGGTTTGATGATATGCTCTATTGAATTCCAATCGAAGCTCATGTTAGATGTGAAGGACATCTAACATGAGCTTTGATTGAAATTCCATAGAGCATATTATCAAACCCATTATCGCCACTTTAGCGACACTTTCCTGCCGATAAAGTGGCAATAATTTTGTCACCCAGGCTTCATATTATGGCCCAGAGTGCGTAGTGTACAGCAGCTTCTCTGCAAAATCTATAATTATCTCCGAGCAGTGACAACAGGTAGCTTACAACAGTCTGACAAACAGATCCACAACCTTATTATGCCACTTTGGAGTCACTTTTAACATGGGTAAAGTGATGCAAGGAGCTATTAAATCTACGTCTGACTTTTCAAGAAAAAATCTCAACTCCAGACTCTGCGACACAGTTTTAATGTTTTCTCTCTCTCTCACTCTCTGTGACATCATTTCTCTTTCTCTCTTAAACTTAGACACTGCTGTCTACTTGGACGTGTAGAAGAATTGTTGAAGTGAAGTTGTGAGGTCTACTTCCGTATGTGTTTGGCCGCAAGGTATATACAACAGTAAGCACAGAGGCCTAGATCTACAAATCCTTCATAGGAATGCATTAGAAATAATTCGGCATAACAGGCGTTAGTAACGCAGTAGGCACTTCCATATAGGTACCACTTGAACGCGGCACTATAACAAGTAAAATGTACCAGGTACACTGCACTCGTAAAACTGTAGTGTTAGCTTCATTTGTGAAATGAGAGAGGGCCATATTATCAAGCCTTGGCGACAAAATTATCGCCACTTTATCGGCAGCAAACTGCCGATAAAGTGGCCATAATAGGTTTGATAATATGCTCTATTGAATTCCAATCGAAGCTCATGTTAGATATGAAGGACATCTAACATGAGCTTCGATTGGAATTCCATAGAGCATATTTTCGAACCCATTATCGCCACTTTAGCGACACTTTCCTGCTGATAAAGTGGCAATAATTTTGTCGCCCAGGCTTGATATTATGACCCAGAGCACGTAGTGTACAGCACCTTCTCTGTAAAATCTATAATTACCTCCGAGCAGTGACAACAGATAGGTTTCAACAGTCTGACAAACAGATCCACAACCTTATTACGCCACTTTTGAGTCACTTTTAACATGGGTAAAGTGATGCACGGAGCTAGTAAATCTACATCTGACTTTTCAAGAAAAAATCTCAACTCCAGACTCTGCGACACAGTTTTAATGTTGTTTTCTCTCTCTTTCTCTCTCTCACTCTCTGTGACATCATTTCTCTTTCTCTCTTAAACTTAGACACTGCTGTCTTGGACATATAGACGTGTAGAAGAATTGTTCAGAATAAGTTGTGACACCAACTGCCTGAAATGTTTACCCGCAAGGTTTATACAACGGTAAGCACAGAGGCCTAGATCTACAAGTCCTTCATAGGAATGCATTAGAAATAAGTTGCCATAACGGGCGTCAGTAACGCAGTAGGCACTTACATATAGACACCACTTGAACGCGGCACTATAACAGAACTGGAATGTATGAGTCATACTGCACACGTAAAACCGTAGAGTTACCAAAACTTGTAGGGGCATAGTATCAAGAATGGCGATAAAATAATCGCCGTTTCAGTGGCAGGAAACTGCTGCTAAAGCGGCGATAATGGCTTGATAATATGCCCGTGTGAATTCCCATAGTAGCCCAGGTTAACACCAGAAGTTGGACTGCTATCGGAATTCACAACAGCATATTATCAAGCCCATTATCGCCGCTTTAGCTGCAGTTTCCTGCCGCTGAAACGGAAATAATTTTATCACCGTTTTTGATAATATGCCCCGTAATGCCTCAGCTCATTTACTCACATCTACATAATTCTAAACTCTAATTTTCTTTTTTCTTTTGCAGATTACCAATCGGACACCTTTTGGAATCCATTTCACAATTTGTTGATAACATTGTTTAAGTTATTTTTCTAGTTCTAATATAGTTATAATCGAGTTTCGTATGACAGCCCACAATAAAAATAATGTTGAAATACTATAGTAAGATATTCAAGACTAGGATTGAAAACTACTGAGTTCTAACTAACAGATATAATAAAAACAACGGTGAGAAACTACTAAAATGGAGATGGACGGAGTTCTTAATCAACGTTTGGTGCCTCGGCACTACCTTTCAAATAAATAAATAAAAATATGACTATTAATACTGTACAAAAGTACCGGGGGTGCGGTGACTCTGTGGCGGTGCTGATTCCTCCTGGTCCCGGCTGGTGAGGAGCTGTGAGTCGCGCGGCGGCGACCCCTGGTGTGCCTAGGAGCGGAGAGGAGATCTGCGGCAGCCGTTAGCGGGACCCAGCATTTTGTTGGAGCGTCGGCGGGCCCCTGGTCCTGATCTGGTGAGCCCCTGTGCAGCAGCAGGACGGGCAGCGGCGGCGGATCCAGGTTGGCTGCGGAGGCTGTGACCTGCTCGACCACCTCTGTGCTGAGGAGGACTGCGGGGGCGTCTTCTGAGGGGGCCGCGACCGGAGCCTGACTGCAGGTACAGCGCAGCGGGGGGGAGGTGCAGCGGCCCGCGGCCATCGCCCGCTGTTGTGGGGCCTACCATTGGACTGGCCTAGAGGGCCTGGTCTGGCCTGACGGTGATTGGGGGGGGCGACCGTGAGGTGCGGCAGAGTGCCCGGCTGCCCCCCCTCCATCTACATCGGCCCTCGCTGGATTGCTGCAGTTCCGGCGGCCTGAGCCCTGTGGCGGCGGGGGAGCTGAGCTGGGGATTGCACCGGCAGGAGCAGCCACAGCAGAGAGGTGGACAAGGCCGCAAAACACGGAGGAGCGGGGGCCAGGAGGGGCCCGCTTTGAAGGCACTGTAGAGCGCAAGCCCCGGGGGGGCTCCTACTGCGGGCACGGTGCTGTCGCCGTCTGGGGGCCGGGGAAGAGTGGCGCTAATCTACTGACCACTTGCTGACCGCTTGCTGCACGCGGCCGGGCTTTGCTCCGCTGGGTGCTTTTCGGCCGGGCTTGGCCCCGCTGAGTTGTCTGTGGCCGAGCTTGGCTCCGCCATCCAGTTCCCTGACGTGGTGCTCCTGGTTGGGCTTGGCTCCGCCGGGGGGCGCCAGTGACTTCAACCCCCAGCAGCCTCTTCGTGGCAAGGACGCCGCCCACGCATTCAGGAAGCGCCGGGAGGCGCATAAAGGAGTCGTCACCTCATCGTCCCGCGGGACGCGCGCGGGCGCGCCCGGGAGAAGCCCGGGACAAGGGCGGGACAGTCCATGACAGTCCTAGACAGGAAGGGGCAGGGCCATATTCCCTGGCCGATTTTGTACACTTTCCTCTGGTCTGTTGTAAAACCCAGTAAAGACGGTAAAGTGATCTAATGAAGATAGGTTGATTAGCTAAGATTGCACTTGTATTTGTCATTTGAGGTTTAGGACTAATCATGCCAAGTATCACAAAGAAAGCTACACCTGGGACGGGCCCATTAGATAATTTTCTGGTGAAAATGGTTAGTAAAATTAATTAATAGCGATAGAAGGGCATCACTGGGAAGAGACTTATCACCAACTAATTTACAAGTTTCCCCTTTCCCTGTTGGAAATCTTCCCGAGTCGGTCACCCCAAACTCGGAAACTGTAACGCTTAACACAGTTACTGCCCAGGTCCATGTGGTTCCCCCAGAGGAAGAAAGACGTAGTGAAAGTGATGATAATGAGGAAGTACAGCCTGCTGCTAGACCTGTTCGTAATTGTAGGAAACATCTTACTAAAAGGGGAAGTAAGCACACAAAAAAGAAAGTAGATATACCCGCTCATTCACAACTACGAACGCAGACTAACTCAGAAGTACCCTGTACTGAGTTTGTAGAAACTGCCGCCCAAAAAGGCCCCTTAAGTCCTGACCAATTTTCCCAACTGCTTCATTCATTAGAAGTACTGCTCGAAGCTAAACTTGAGCAGCTTGCCCAACCTCTTTTGCGTAAACTTGATAGTGTTACTACAGAAGTTAAGAGGCTAGGAGGGCTGCTTTCCAAGCATTTGCCAGGGGATGATACTCCTAGAGAGACGGTGAGGGCAGCTGGAGCGGTTGAGCAGGGAGTTAGAGGGGTAACTCAGCAATTAGATAAAGGGTACCCTGCCAATACTGATCCCATAGCAACAGTCAATAGTACAGAAGCCAGGGGAGCAGGTGTGACCACAACAAGCCCCGTTAGCTCATCCAGAAATATTCCTGTTAAGAGAAGCAGAACAATGAACCTTCCACCAGAATGTTCACCTTACGTGGTTGTGTTAATAAATGTTCCCCTACTGGACATACATTCACTACCCTCTTATGAGGAATCGCATGAAGCGCTCAAAAACAAGACCGTGTCCTGGTTAGGCAAGAACTGTGGCTTTCCCAGTAAGTTTGCCCAGGATATTCTTACCACGAGAAGGGCCAATTGGATCGGGTCTTCTGTGAAGACCAGTAAGGGGGAGTGTATAGTTATTAACTTTAGACACCCACAACACGTAGCTACAGTTCTATTAAGGGCCGCCTCTTTGACGCAAGATGCCAATACTATCGGGGTGCGTCCGCTAGGGTTCTTCTATAATCATCTAGCAGAAAAACCGCCATTTACCGCAAGAAGATACCCTCACACTCAGGCCATGGCTCAGACTCAGTACTCTGTGCCGGGCATGGGGAGGAACCTTTGTACTCCCGTCTGGGCGCAGACACCAGTTCTGTTCCAGGGCTCTGGGGGGGTAAATCAGTTTAATTATGGGCCTAACATTCCTACCCATAATAGATTTGAATTGCTTTCATCCCTGGAGCTATGTGATTGACAGGAGGATGAATTGGAAGGTGTGAGAGAACTTCATATAGATTCGGTCTCTGCTACACAGGACCATCTTGCTTTGACCCCTCCCGATTCTCACTGTCATCCTGTGTTGCCAAGTATTGTGAAAAGGGTAACGGTAAAGATGTTAAGCTGGAACATCGCCGGCCTGCGTTCAAAGAGAGATGATGCCAATTGATTAAGCCTAGTGAAACAACACGACATTGTGGCTCTCCAGGAGACATGGGATAGAGACTGTGATTTCTGGGTAGATGGGTATACCTCTTATTTTGTACCTGCTGAAAAATTATTGGCGGGGAGGGACAAAGGGGGATTACTGCTATTGGTTTCTGTGAATGTGAGAGGTTCAGTAAGTAGGCTAGATAGTACATCTAATAACAATTTTTTAATTCTGGAATTAAAACTTCCAAACAACACCAAATTAATTCTAATCAATTGCTATAATTCTCAGTGTGGGGACCTCCCGAATGTTCATTTGGCATGGTTGTCAGATTTTTTAAATGTTTATAGTGCTAAGCAAACCACTTTTTTCCAATTAATTTTGTTGGGTGATTTTAATGTCCACTTATGCAACCAAAACTGTTCACTTAACAATATTGATGGACCAGATTTCACATCCCCCCAACATTTTGAACACTCTAGTAAGGGGGAAGCATTAGAGAAACTCTTTAAAAACAATGATTTGTTTGAAACAGAGTTTGTTGATAAAAAATCGCGTATCCCCACATACAGAGGGAGAGATTGTGAATCTATAATTGATTATATCTTTCTTTCTTCTGGACTATTAAAATATGTTATTTTTTATAATGCCATACTTTCTTGTTTTAGCGACCATAATCCGGTGATCATAGAATTGGTAAACGGTTTTCTACTTTTGGACGCATCCCCCCAACTGTGGTGGTGGCAGATGTAAAAGCAAAAGACCAGGGAAGGAGGTTAAACTGGAGTAAGGTAGTGCCTGAGGAGTTCTTTAACTGTATTACTGCTAAGGCCGCTCGAGACCTAACCATTTGTGGAGATCCACACTCAACGGGGGAGCAAGTAATCTCTTCTTATGAAATTGTTTGTTCCGTAGTGGCCCAAGAACTTATTCCCAAAAGTCGACCAGTACAAAGTAAAGAGGTTGTAGGTTGGTTTGACCATTCATGTACTAAATCGCTCAATCGACTGAAAAAAGCTCTTCAGGAGCGACCTAGAAACAAAACTTTGGTGGCCCAGCTCAGAAGAGAGTATTCTAGAGCGGTTCTGGAAAGGAAAAAAACACTTAAACAGGATGCTTGGGAGGAGCTCATGGACTCAGCAACTTTAAAAGATAGTGCCAAATTTTGGGCCATTGTTAAAAAGCCCCTCTTTTCAGACAGTAAGAATGAAGTTCTAGAAGTAAACATTGCAGAAGAGGACTGGCTGAGCCATTTTGAGCAAATCTATGGCAGTCATCTGGAGTTGGAACCCTTTGTGGCCCCAGTGTCAGACTCTTCTATTTCTCCCATAAGATTCTCTGTGTATGAAGTTGTAAAGGTAATAGAGGAATCTGCTAGCCGAAAAGCCCCAGGGCCAGACGGACTTCCTTCTGACATGAATAAAGCAAACCCACTATACTGGGCTAACATTTTGACCAACGTTTTTAATGCCTCGGCTCAAGTTGGTCTTCCTAAATCCTGGTCCCTATCAACAATAATTCCAGTATTTAAGAAGGGCCAAAGGTCTGACCCCAGATGCTGTAGGCCTATTTCCTTGCTAGATTCCTCAATTAAAATTCTCGGGAAGGTAATTCTGGCAAGGATAACAGGGTGGGCTATAGATAATAACATTCTGTCTGATGCCCAATATAGCTTTAGGGCGGGGAGGGGCACTGAGGATCAATGTTTGAATTTATACCTAATAACTGCTAAGTACACCAAGGCTGTCAAGGGTTCCATTTATTTGGGATTTATGGATCTGTCCACAGCTTTTGATTTAGTCAACAGGTCAAAGCTGTGGACTTTGCTCCTGGATCTGGGACTTGACCGCTCCCTTGTGTACTTCTTGGCGGAGATACACAGGGATCTTAAAGCTTCAATCAGGATGACTTCTGAGGGGAAATGTACATCCAGTTTTAAATCGGGAAGAGGGGTGCGGCAGGGCTGCATTTTGGCCCCTATGTTATTTACATTGTACATAAATTCTCTGGAAGTAAACCTGTCCACTGCGACCCCTGACACTCCGCGTATGGGGGGAATACCGGTTCCGGTCCTCCTATACGCGGACGATGCGGTTCTGTTAGCCAGAACACCACTGGGCCTTCAAAAATTATTGGAATCTTTTGGGGCCTTTTTGAAAAATCTGGACTTGGTAGTTAATAACAGTAAATCGCATGTTATGTCTTTGGGGCCTTTGAAGAACAAAGTTAGGTCCTTCTTTTGTGGCGGGGAGGAAATCTCTAGTGTGAGGGTATTTACTTATCTGGGAGTCGTTTTTGACGATAAGGGATCTTGGTCACCTCAACTGTCAATGAAGGTAAATTCTGTGAGAAATTCGTCAGCGGCAGTGTTAGGTTTTGCCAGAAGGCTGGGGGGAAAACCTTGTCAGGCACTTCTTAAAATCTATAAAGCTAAGACTATCTCCATCGCTAGGTATGGTGCTTCAATATGGGGGTACATTATTCCCGATCCGATACAAATTGAAGAAAATAAATTTCTGAGGTCGCTCCTTGGCCTCCCTCAATCCACGGCCACCCACTCTGTACATCTAGAATTGGGGATTGGTTATTTAGCAGATATAATAAATCTTGCCCCAATGCTGCTATGGATTAAAATCTGGTTAAACCAAAACCTCTCCCTAAATCATAATATCTTAAAGGACTGCATTAAGCTTGATAACATGCATAAAATCCGGTGGTTATCGTATATAAAATCAGTAGCAAGGACTCTGGGGCGTCCAGAGATCTTTTCTCATCCAGAATCTCTTTGCAAAGCAGACCTTGAGTGGGTGAAAAACAATTTTACAAAATTAAGGGAAGCAGATCGGGAAGATGCAGAAATGTGTAAACCACAGGTTAGGGGACATGTTCTGGTTACCCAGTCAGTAGCAATGCCACTTTATTTGTCTATTGCACAAACTCTTTTCATAGATGGCTATTGACGACATTTCGGTTTAACCAGATACACACAATACTCTGGGATGTGGAAGGGTGGAGTAGACCTAAAGATGCTGCCCCATGTAAATGTGATGATTTCTCGCAGCAAGACACTATGCACTTTATGATTTCCTGTCCCCTGTATCAAGAAGCTAGGAAAAGGTTTATTCTCTCATTATTGAAAAATATGAATTTTGTACAGTGTAAACCTGCTCTGTCGTTTTTAAAACTGCTTGATTCCCCTTTAACTTGATAGAATTCACTTTTCGATACCCTAATTACCCATTGCTGATGTGTGAGTTAGCATCATATGGCTAACTGATGAAGTTCGTATATGCACTTATGCTGAATTATTTTACTTGCTCCTTACTTATATTCAAATGTATGTGTGACCATATTAGTTTCTTAGCTTAGCCTGTGTGCTACCATTTTGTGTATCCCTCTGTGCCTGCGGGCCCTGCTCGCTCATATGCCCCCCCGCAGGAATACAGAAATTCACTAAGACAGCAGTTTTCGTTTCTCGGCTTACTGTGGCCGAAACTAACAAGTCTCTTTATCAGTAATGTTCTCATGCCCAGAGACGCCGAAGCCTAGCTCCATGGCCTTGAGTAGAGATAATGATGTATCCCTTGCAGGTGCAGATGCCTGCTGTATGAGAGCATTGTTCACTGGTCCGAGGCTCGGTAACTTTCCACAAGGGGCGTACCCCTTTTTACTGTATTGCATTATAATGTATTGCTGTGATGCGGAGAGTCAGTCCTCTCGTTCGCACTCCTAGGAGTGAGGTCGGATAGGGCCCTCTCATATGAGTGTTGTTTGGCCTAATAAAGACTTTTGTTTATTCTTCTCCACTGTCCAGCTGACTTCCTATATAGCGACTATAGGTGAGTGCGGTAAGTCACTCGGGTGGATTTGAGCCACGCTTATCAGATGGCGCCCGAATAGGGACCCCGCGATAAGGATCTTTCTCACACGTAAGTGGGTAGCAGAAGACCGGGGACCCGCTGGTCGGCACGGTGGGCCCGGGTACCCATCTGATGCCGAGCTTGGTTCTCGCAGCGCTGCCCCACCCTGCTGATCGGGAGAGGTCCCGGTTCGGATCTTACGCCGGGGTCCAGAAGGCGGAACTTGAAGCTGACCGTGTTGGTCCTGGCAGCCGGAGGTGGAGAACGGTAGAGGTCGGTGCCGCCTACGGAAGGTGAGTGGTCCACCTGTGATTGTTTAAGGAACGGGAGTGTTCCGGGAGACTAGGGTGTCTCCAGTGGTTTGAGGAGCCGGTGTGCTCCTGGGGCTAGTGTGCTCCGGGGAACTCAGAGTACGAGTTGGTGCTCTGACAGACTTGACGAGGTTGGGGACGTATTTAGATGTAATTGTTTGTAGCGATCCGACCGGGTGGTACTGTGGTGAAGGCGTGGCTCATTGTGGGCAGACTCCGGTGCTTACCCTGAACTCCGAGTGTGGTGGTTCAGTGGAGGTGAGATCTGGGTTTCCCGCGGTAAAGTGCGCAGTGATCCATAGTGCCGCACGGGGGGCGGATCTGTTCCCCGTCCTCAGAACGGTTAGTGTACTGTTCGGTCTGCGGTAGAGTCCAGGTTCCCCAGGACTTGGTCGACGGGCCTTGTCCCATTTGGTAACACGTGTTTGAAGGTATTATATATATGTGCATGTGTGGTTTTTGATGTATGTCTGTATGCGTGTGTGAACGAGCTCGAGCTAGAGACTTAAAGTAACGTAGTCTGTGGAGAAGTGTTTCTTTTACACCGAAGTAGTGATGCCGTGTTTTAGTAAGTTACGATGTTTTGGATGCTGTTGTCGACCCTCAGATACTAGACTGGCCGAGAGCCAACCTGCACCCCCTGAAGGGACTCCGAGCTTTGATATGTATGTCAAACATGGACTGGTCCTGATTTTGTTTGGCACTTTGTGGCACCGGTACACTGCTGATAATGTGGATTTACAATGGCCTTTGACGGGTTCTTTCGATGAGGCTAAGTTGGACTACTTGCAAGACAAACTGTTTGCTAGGCGTAGTCGTCAGAGTATGTTCGATTCTTTGCGAGTGTGGCAGAAAGAGGCCAGGAAACGCAAGCTGCGGGATGAGAAAGAGGCGTATAAAAAGTCCACCCAGACTATGGCGCAGAAGGCGAGAGAGCAGGTTGGAAATGAGAACGCGCTAAGTATGGAGCGTGCAGATAGACTTTGTAGGTTGAAAGAAAATAAAAGTTATGTAGTGCGAGAGGACGACCCGGATGAGATGGAAGACATTTTGAATACCCGACCCCCTCCCCCTTATGCCCCACAGCCCTTGTATCCCTCCTTGCCAATTCCAGCCCCCGCTAGCGGAGTTCCGGGTCCTTCAGCCAGTGCTCCCCAACAATCCTCGCCCTCGACACCCCTCGTTTCCTTACTCCAGACCACTTCACCTGCACCCTCCCAATTTTCTTTGGCACTCCCTAGTGTTTCAGCTAGTACCACCCCCAGTCAGGAGATGCTAACGCCGAGTCGAGGCGCAGGTAGCGGATTACTCTCGCAGGTACGGAAGTTGCTTACGCGTTCTACAGTTGGTTTAGATGAAAAGAGTATGGTGGCTAATCAGGCATGTCAGTGGGCCAGGAATAATATTTATTCGTTTGAAGATATTTGGTCCACTATGAAGGATTTTGAGCCTTTGATGCAGCAGCACGCTTTGTGGCACATGTCAAATGTATTGATACCGCTATGGGAGCAGGGGTATGGAGGTGTGGCTCCAGCGGTTTTACGAGATATACAGGCTGGAGCCTACAGAACGAATACAGGGGTGAAAGAAGTGATGAGTAGTTTACGTGCACTATTACAATACCGGAATGAATTACCCTCTGCCGGCGCACCCCATTTCCCAGGTCTCCACCCAATGCGCGAGGTGCACCCTATTTTCCATCCCGAGGTCCTCGAGTTGCTAGATCCAGTAACGAAGGCTGTCACCAGGAACAGGATAGATGCGCATTTTCAGGAGCAATGGGTGTATACGCCATGGAAGAGAAGTGAGGTATTATCATTGAAGGCTCAGCTACCGGATTCTAGAAAGAATCCGACTGTCTATTACAAAGAGCTTACAGAAGCGGCGTCTTCCACTGTGATGACGTTGGCTGATGTTGAATTGTTTTTCGGGCTTTTGGTCCCGGTTGATGTGTGGCGGCAAGTGAAAGGTACTGATCATACGGAAGAGTTGGGAGGTACATGGCAGGAGTTGCAGGATTGGGACAAGGAGCGTAAGCCAGGGGAGAAGCCGAAGGCCGAGATCTTAGCTTTACCAGGGCGCATAATAAAATATATGCATTCTCTCATTCCCCCGAAAAAGGTAGATTGGGACAAGTTGACGGCATGTAAGCAGAAGAAGGATGAGGCAGTCTCGGACTTCTTTACGAGGTTTGAGGAAACGTTCATAGATTTTAGTGGGCAAGATGTGTCACAAGATGGGGGGTTACGGCTATTTGTTAATAGGTTTGTCGTGAACTTATTGCCTGAAATATCAGCAAGATTGCAAGCGTCGGAGAGCACGTGGACAACGTCCTCTCCTTCGGGTATTCTCAGCATGGCACAGTATTATGAGCACAGAGAAAATGAAAGTAAGGACAAGCAGGAAAAGAAGGCTAAGGATCTAAAGACAAGAGTTTTGTTGCAGAAAGTGGCTAGAGGCAGAGGAAGGGGTGCAGCGCCGAGTCGGGGAGGAGGCTTTGGGAGAGGTGAGAGTAGGGAAAGGCTGGGACCGAATCAGTGCGCAAAGTGTAAGCAGGAGGGGCATTGGTGGCGGGATTGCCCACTGCTTCAGTCGGGCGGCGGACCAGGAAGAGGACGAGGACGAGGTAGTGGTGATTTTAGGAGACAGGCTGCGCGGTCAGAAGGAGGCGGGAGACCGGGAGGAAATTACTTTGACAGTGGTGCAGACAGACAACAGTTGCAGAGGGGCGGTGGTCAGTACTATAACGATGATTATTCAGTGGACGATTTGACAGGGTTTTCCCACAACTAGGACAGCGTAGGACAGAGCATGGGACCAGTACTTATGGAAGTTGATCAGAGGGGACCTTATGTCGAAGCTGACTTAATGGGGTCTCAACAAAAATTTCTAGTGGATACGGGTGCAATGAAAAGTTCAGTGGCTCGTTCTCGGGTCCCAGGGGCGGCTCTGTCTGGCAAGAATAATATCTCCGTGGGTTTCGCAGGAACTCTGGTGATTAGCCCCATTTCTAAAAATCTCACGTTGACGATTGGCCCTTTCACTGTTGATTCACCGTTTCTATTGACATCCAATTGTGGGGAAAATTTGTTGGGCCTAGATTTATTGAAAAGGTTGCACGCCACCATCTATTGTTCTCCAGACGGTGTGTACATTACTTTGGGCCCGAATGTCGCCCGCCCATTACAGTGTTTTTCGAAAGATGACCCATTACCACCTGAATTCCAAGGCATACCCGACAGCTTGTGGGCTGTCAATGATACAGATGTAGGTAAAATGGATATTGCCCCGGTGACCATAAGAGTGAAGGTGGGAGCGAAATTGCCCAGAGTTCCACAGTACAGGATTCCTAGGGAGGGGGAGAAGGCCCTGTTACAAATAATACAAGATTTAATACGGTCTGGTGTAGTGGAAGAGACTGATTCAAATATATGAAACAGCCCTATTTTACCTATCCTTAAAAGACGGTCACCTGAGGCTACTGATAATACACCTGATGTTTACAGATTTGTGATTGATTTGCGTCACGTAAATAGGGTAGTGGAGCCACAGTACCCGGTGGTCTCAGACATTACCACAATATTGACCATGATTCCCCCCTCTGCTAAATATTTCTCTGTCCTAGACTTGAAAAATGCTTTCTTCAGTATCCCAGTACATGAAGAGAGCCGGTATGTCTTCGGATTCTCATTGGCTGGCCGCAGCTTCCGCTTTAAGAGAATTCCTCAGGGGTACACTGAGAGTCCGAGCATCTATAGTCAAGCATTGAAGGCACAATTGGATGAACTGGAACTTCCACCTGGCAACGTCATGTTGCAGTATGTGGATGATATCCTGATAGCATCGGACGACGAAAAGGGTTGTCGGGATGCTACTGTGAAATTGCTCCACCATTTGGCTAAAAGAGGGCATAAAGTGTCCCTTCCGAAATTTCAATACTGTTGAACGGAGGTCACCTACCTCGGTCACCTCCTTTCGAAAGTGGGGAGGAGATTGACGCCAGAGCGCATAAAAGCGATCACTAACATGCAGGTACCTAACACGCAGCGAGAGGTGCGCGCGTTCCTGGGCATAACATCGTATTGTCGCCAGTGGATACCTAACTATGCGTTACTAACAAAACCCCTATTGTATCTGACTACCAAGGAAGTGCGCGAGCCCCTACCCTGGACCCCCGCATGTCAAGAAGCGTTTGAGTCACTAAAAACGGCTTTATGTTCTGCGCCAGTTCTTGGGACACCTGATTACCAGAAGCCTTTTGTCCTTTACGTACATGAGGCGGAAGGTTGCGCGTTGTCTGTCTTAACTCAGTGTTTTGGGGGGAAGCAGAGACCTTGTGCTTACTTCTCTGCAATGCTCGATAATGTGGCAAGAGCGCTGCCGAGCTGTCTGAGAGCCACGGCGGCTGCTGCGGTTTCTATAAGACAGTCGGCAGGGCTCGTACTGGGATCAGATCTCACAGTCATGGTACCGCATGCTGTGGACATTTTGTTGAATAGAACACAGACGCAGCACTTAACTAGTGCTCGTCTTACGGGTTATGAGATGACTCTTTTTGCACCCCATGTTACGATCAAAAGGTGCGCTACACTGAATCCTGCCACATTGTTACCTATCCCCACAGATACAGATACAAACGACGATGACATACATGACTGTCTGTTTAGGACAGAAGAGGAGACAAAGGGGAGGGTGGATCTGACAGACAGGCCCTTGGACGAACCAGACGGGGAGTTGTATGTGGATGGGTCCTGTTTTAAATTACCAGACGGTACATCGACAGCAGCATATGCAATAACAACATTACAGACGGTAGTGGAGACCTCTAGGATACCTTACAATTCTGCCCAAGCTGCTGAGATTGTAGCCTTACTGAGAGCATGTGAATTGAGTGAGGGGCTGGACATGAACATTTATACTGACAGCCAATACGCCTTTGGCGTGGCTCATAATTATGGGCGACTTTGGGCAGAACGGGGATTCCTGACCTCTCACGGACAACGCATACAACATGGCCCACTGATATTACGACTGTTAACGGCACTGACACTACCCAAAAGACTGGCTGTAATAAAATGCAGCGCACACAAGACAATAGTGGATGATGTAGGACGAGGCAATGCTTTCGCTGATGAAACAGCAAAAGAAACTGCTAGAGAAAAATGACCACGAATGTTTGTGGCAGGACCAGCTAGATGGGTCCCAGATGTTCATATGTTCGCAGACACTGTACAGAGTGTCAAGAACATACAGGGCAAAGCGACAGAAGAGGAATTGAGAGCATGGAAGGATGGGCAGGGACGATTGGATGCGGATGAATGTTGGACAGATGTGACAGATAAGAGACGATGGTTGCTTCCGAATGCGTATGTTCTTCCAGTAGTGACGATGACGCACGGGCCTGCCAATGTTAGTGCAAAGGGCATCTGTAAATTGTTAGACCCAGTGTGGAGCAATAAAAATATCTCTAAAGTGGCCACTCACTTGGTTCGTCAGTGCATGGTGTGTTTGAGACACAATCCTGGAAAGGGTACTCCTGTCCCAACTGGAAATTTTGCACCCCCCTCTTTCCCTTTCGAGGTGATTCAGATGGATTACATCGAAATGGAAAGGGTCAATAACTTGAAGTATGTCCTTGTAGTCGTATGTGCCTTTAGTAGGTGGGTGGAGGCGTACGCTACGAAAGATTGCACGGCCATTTCTACCGCAAAAATGTTGATAAAGGAGTATTTTTCCCATTTCGGATTACCTAGGGTGATCTGGAGTGATAATGGCACGTCTTTTAATGCAGAATTAGTGAAGCAAATATGTAAAGGTTTACAAATTTCTCAAAAATTCCATTCAGCCTTACATCCTCAGGCAGCAGGACTTGTGGAGCGGTTTAACGGCACGCTCAAGCTAAAGATGGCCAAAATATGTGAGAGTACAGGTCTCCGTTGGCCAGATGCCCTTCCCTTAGCTTTGCTTTCAACGAGAGTCACTGTAAATGCAAAAATGGGCGTCTCCCCCCACGAAGTGGTATTCGGCCGTCCGGCCAATATCTGGGGAGTGCCCAGGCCTAAATGTTTTTCTGAAGTGCCATACCCTTTGTTGACAGATTATCTGTATGCTTTGACTAAAGATCTTTGTTCTATTCATCAGCAGGTAGCAGACACTCTGAAGCCGTTGCCGGAGGGGCCTGGACACTCCATCCACCCAGGGGACTGGGTGGTTGTAAGAAGATATCAGCGGAAGTCTTGTCTGGAGCCAAGGTGGTCGGAGCCGCGCCAGGTGCTCCTCACCACGCGTACGGCACTTCGGATCGACGGAAGGAAGGCGTGGACGCATGCCTCACATGTGAAGAGAGTCCCGCTCCCGTTGCCCTATGACAAATGAGTACAGGATGGCATCGCTGATGAAGAGCATGAGTCTATACCGAGGTATGCTCCTTTCTCGGATGCTTCACTGATTGGAGAAGAGCGAAGCGGAATAGAGAATTCAGTGAGCTCTACTACTCCTTTTGCTACTAGTGAAGAGACATCAGAAAGTCCAGCGTCTGCCACAGATACACCTGTTTTGTTCACTGACCCCGAAGTGCCAGGGAGCACTCGCTACAATTTGCGGCCCCGGAGAAAATAAGTCACTGTGCTGAAAAATGATGGACTAAACACTGGAAGAAGGGCTTAGTGGACTTTCTGAATAAGAAGATTTAGTGGTAGGGATGGACTTGTAAGAGCCCTGGTGTTTAGCCGAAGATTGTGTGCTATGAGACTATAGAGTGGTGCGGGGCCCGAATTAAGTGCTTCCCTTGTTTCCAAATTGTTGAACAGTGACGTTGGAATTAGGTATGGACGGTAAAAGCCTGCCTGTGAGGCTTTGAAGGACACAGGGAGAAGATCCCTTTTTAAGGGTTGAAGAACCCCTCTGGCCGGTTGAGGATTGTCTGGGACTATTTTTTTTTCTAGTAGAAGTGTGATTTTTATTTTTTGATTTTTGATATTTTGAAAGATTATTCAGAATGTATCCTTTTGGACGCCCCATTCCTGATGAGGAGCAGCCCTTTGCGGCTCCTCCAAGATCTGTGCCTGATTCCCCCTGGTTGGCCCTTCCCCGAAAAGGAAAGATCGTGGTTATCATTATTATTCTGATTGCCTTTATAGTGACTCTTGGAATATTGTTTTTCTTGGATAAAGCTTACCCCGTTCATGTGTTTGCACCCACACCCACTGCCGTTCCTGAACACAATATGATTACTGTTGATTATGGTGAAAGAATGTTAAGAAAAAGTTATAAAGATAATGTTTTCATTAAGACTTTGCACCATGCGCACGCCACTACCAACTTGACAGATTGCTGGGTTTGTGGGCTTTTGCCTTCTGCTGCCTATAAGAAAGATAGATTCCTTGCCCTCCCTTTGACGCCAGTGAATAGTTGTGTGGGGTGGTATACTCTTATAGGTCTTGTTAAATATTTCCAACAGCCAGATTCCCTGACTCCCCGACTGCAGAATAGGGGGTGGACAATGACAATGCGAGTACGCCCTCTGCCTCCATCTTCCCTTGGACGAATATATACTGATGGACGTTTTGACCAGACTTTTATAGAGACGTGTGAGAAAAGGCTGGGTCGGTTCCTGACACCAAATGATACTGACAGACTTAGGGATGGTTTCCTGAAATTGAATGCCACTCTGTCCTACAGACACCCCCCGAAGAGTAACGACAGTTCCAAGTCTCTGATACCCCTGGCTGTGGTGGGTCCTTCTCCATTTTTCTGTATAGAGGGAAGGGGTCCCATCAAAGTTGGTAATAGTTCCTGTAATGTGACTGCTTCAATACGCTTGCCTCTTAGCCCCTCTTTAATTGCCCCACCCAGTATCTATTTCGTCTGCGGTGATAATGGATACTTATGGTTGCCTGAGGGTTGGGGTGGGGTGTGCTACTTAGCCTACATGATTCCTCCTGTGTATGTGGCTCCTTCTGACTACCACAAAACTCATCGTCGATTCCCCAGTCCCCAGGAGCAGCCGCAAGAGCAGCGCAAAAGGAGGGAACTTCAGGTAGATGACGTTGACCAGACAGACACCTCGTATCAACAATGGACTGATTTTTCTAAGGGTTTGCTACCTTTCTGGGGTCCGATATTTAACAGCAGAGCTATTCGACGACTGTCTAGGGTAATGGAAAATGTAGTTCTCACTGAAGCTGACATTACGACTAACATATCTGTCGAGATTCAGGCTATGAGATTATTTACGATTCAGAACAGGATGGTGCTTGACGTCATACTGGCTGATAGGGGCGGGGCCTGTCGCGTCATCGGGACATCCTGTTGCGTTTATATACCTGACTCGGCCCCGACTGTCAACTTGGCAGTACAGAAATTACATAGATTAGCGACTGAACTACATCAGGATAATGGGACCTGGTCCTTACAGGGGTGGCTCTGGGGCGCCTTTTCTTCCTGGGGTTGGAAAATATTGATGGGTTTGGTTGGTGTGGTGAGTGTAATTCTGACTTGCTGCCTTTGTATATATTGCCTCCCTCCATGTTGTTCCATGTGTGCTACTAATTTACGTCCGAAAAAGAAGTTACCTGGTCAATATACCACCTCCATGATTACTGAAATTCCTGCCGATGCAAGTTGGTTGATGTTTATTGCAGAGGATGTTCTAGACTAAAGTAATAAATAAAGGTGTAGAAAAAGTCTTGCCCCTAGAATGGATGTCGGCACTACCTTTTGGCAAATAAATGAGGCCATAGTTAGCCAATGATGCTAAAAGGAGGGTCTGATAGAATTCACTTTTCGATACCCTAATTACCCATTGCTGATGTGTGAGTTAGCATCATATGGCTAACTGATGAAGTTCGTATATGCACTTATGCTGAATTATTTTACTTGCTCCTTACTTATATTCAAATGTATGTGTGACCATATTAGTTTCTTAGCTTAGCCTGTGTGCCACCATTTTGTGTATCCCTCTGTGCCTGCGGGCCCTGCTCGCTCATATGCCCCCCCGCAGGAATACAGAAATTCACTAAGACAGCAGTTTTCGTTTCTCGGCTTACTGTGGCCGAAACTAACAAGTCTCTTTATCAGTAATGTTCTCATGCCCAGAGACGCTGAAGCCTAGCTCCATGGCCTTGAGTAGAGATAATGATGTATCCCTTGCAGGTGCAGATGCCTGCTGTATGAGAGCATTGTTCACTGGTCCGAGGCTCGGTAACTTTCCACAAGGGGCGTACCCCTTTTTACTGTATTGCATTATAATGTATTGCTGTGATGCGGAGAGTCAGTCCTCTCGTTCGCACTCCTAGGAGTGAGGTCGGATAGGGCCCTCTCATATGAGTGTTGTTTGGCCTAATAAAGACTTTTGTTTATTCTTCTCCACTGTCCGGCTGACTTCCTATATAGCGACTATAGGTGAGTGCGGTAAGTCACTCGGGTGGATTTGAGCCACGCTTATCAAACTATGTACTGTGTTGCTAGCTTTCTCGCAGCTTCAGTTAGAATCAAGAGAGCGAGAATAAAAGATACTCCAGATTGTGACCCCTTTTAAAAATTCAGATAATGTATTTGTACTAATTCTGCCGGAGTATGGGAAAGCTAATGATTACTTTTTTGTAACCTACTGTATTTTATTTTTGTATCATATTATATTTTGTAAATAATGTAAATAATGTATTATGAATGTTTTAGGCATTTGAATAGCATACTTTTATGATTTTAATTAATCGAATAAAGTGGTTTTTGATTGATTGATTGATTGTACAAAAGTACAGCAGCGGATGACACACACGAACCGGGAAAAGAAAGCGACAGATTTACTAACTGATATAAAGAAAGGTTTGCTGTTGAACTTGAAGAAATAGAAAACGTGGGCTTGGAAACGACGCTGAGCATGCGAAGAGAGTACAACTACTACACCAAAAAAAAAGGAAAGCTTTACATACTATCATAGAAATGAAGGAGCATATTATCAAAAAAAGGCGATACATTATCGCCGCTTTTATCAACAGGAAACTGCCAATAAAGCGGCGGTAAAGTGCTTGATAATAGGCCCTTTTAACTTCCCATAGCAGCCCAGGTTCTGGTGTTAACCTGGGCTCCTATGGTTATTCACAAGGGCATATTATCAAGCCCATTATCGCCACTTTATCGTCAGTTTCCTGCCGATAAAAGCGAAGATAATGTATCGCCTTTTGTTGATAATATGGCTCATTGCTCTTTTTTTGACCAGTAAACTTAGGGGCATATTTTCAAAGATAGGTGTTACAATTATCGCCGTTTTATTGGCAAGAAACTGCTGATAAAACGGCGATAATGACCATGATAATACGGACTTGTTATTTCCCATAGAAGGCCATGTTAACACCAGAACATAGGCTTCTATGGCAATTAACAAGGACGTATTATCAAGCCCACCCTCCCAACATTAATAGAAAACCATAGGCCCTTGTAAATTCCCATAACAGCCCAGGTTCTGATGTTAACCTGGGCTGCTATGGTTATTCACAAGGGCATATTATCAAGCTCATTATCGCCGCTTTATAGGCAGTTTCCTGCCAATAAAAGTGACGATAGGTGCATATTATCAAGGACCGGTGTTAAAATTATCGCCATTTTATTGTCAGGAAACTGTCGATAAAACGGCGATAATGAGCTTCATAATACAGCCTTGTTTTTTCTCATAGAAGCCCATGTTAACACCAGAACATAGGCTTCTATGGGAATTTACAAGGACGTATTATCAAGCCCACCCTCCCAACATTAATAAAAATCTCCAGACAATGCAGGTACCCGGAGCTGGAAGGTCATTTTACATATCACTGCCCCAGAAATGTGGCATTCTCCGCGACATGTACGGGGAGAGAGAGTGCTCAAAACATATATTTTTTTTTAAAAGACCCGAGGGGTGCCGCTCACCGAGACTGCGGGGAGTAGGAGCGTAACCCCCCGCATACTTCAAAATAAAACCAGAGGAGTGCCGTTCCCCAGTGCTCGGGGCACCTTACAAGCCCCCATTATGCAGAAAAATTGCCCCCGTAATTTGCCCCCCCGGGACCTAATAAATAAAACAGACTTCTACTTTTTTTTCAACTTTTCCACTGCATACAAGTACTGCACAAGTACCCCGCCATTTTTTTTTAATAAAAATTGAGCCTAAAGAACCATGTACCACCCCCTGACCTAGACTATAGGCTCAGAATGTGTCTACCCTGCCCCGTTTCCTATTTCTCAACTTTGTTTTACTGTTTTCTTGTGACTCTGCTGTCCCAACAAACAACATGGCTGCCAACACTTCCTGGTTTGGAGTATTGACAGCCAATCAGCATGCAGCTCTTGCTCGTAATTGTACGTATTTCCGTACTCGTAAGTCGCATTTTTTCTTTTAAAAAATAGAGCCTAAACATCCATGTACGACCCCCTGAGCAAGCCTAGAGGGTCATAATGTCTCTAGCCTACCCCCCTTCCCTTATTTCTCAACTTTGTTTTACTGTTTTCTTGTGACTCGGTTCTAGCGAGGCACAAGATGGCTGCCAACACTTCCTGGTTTCGAGTGTTGACAGACAGTTCACCTTTTCCACTGCGTAAAAGTACTGCACGAGTACCCCGTCATTTAAAAAAAAATTTGAGCCTAAAGATCCATGTAACACCCCCTGACCAAGACTATAGCCTCAGAATCTTTCCACCCTGCCCGTTACCTTATTTCTCAACTTTGTTTTACTGTTTTCTTGTGACTCTCCTCTCCTGACAAACAACATGGCGGCCAACACTTCCTGGTTTGGAGTATTGGCAGCCAATCAGCATGCAGCTCCTGCTCATAATTGTACGTATTTCCATACACGTACGCCGCGATTTTTCTTTAAAAAATAAAATAAAAAAATAGAGCCTAAACATCCATGTACGACCCCCTGAGCAAGCCTAGAGGGTCAGAATGTCTCTAGCCTATCCCCTTCCCTTATTTCTCAACTTTGTTTTACTGTTGTCTTGTGACTCGGTTCTAGCGAGGCACAAGATGGCCACCAACACTTCCTGGTTTCAAATGTTGACAGACAGTTCACAGCCAAGCAGCATGCAGCTCGTGCTCGTAATTGAACAGATTTCAGTACGCGTACTGAACTTCTTCTCTAGATATCGCTATGATTTTACTTGCAATTTTCTCAGAAACTACTGAACAGATTTACACCATTTAACAAAAAGCACAATCTGCGAACAGAACTATACCTCTCTGCCAAATTTCGTGTAATTCCGTTCAGCCGTTTGGGCTGTAGCCTTGGCTAAATGTCCCTATAGAAAATTGCATGGGGAAAACACGTTTTGGGACTCCCTTTTTTCTCAGCCCTTACTTGACGAATCACCCCCAAACTCAGGGAAGAAGCGGGACCGAGCAGGCCATTTTCTTTGAGTAATTCACAAAGATTTGTCTACCGGCGCCAAAGTTATTCCAAATAGAATGTTGTGGATTTCCTATGGAAACTAGGTCCTAACTATAACTACCTACTGGCGACCGCCAGTAGGTAATATAATATATATATATATATATATATATATATATATATATATATATATATATATATATATATATATATATATATATATATATATATATATATATATATATATATATATATATATATATATATATACAACAATTTGGCTCAGTTTCACAATCCTCTGGTGCTCTCTCCACCGGAGCCGAGTCTCCAAAGCAGAGCCCCGCTTTCAATTTATTGTACACAAATCCCTTTCACCAAGAGAATGAGTCGGCACTCACAGGACAGGTTACTTTTCCAGTTGTTTATTTCCTCAGTCAATACTCCAGCATAAGTACAAACCAACACGTTTCGCAACAGCAGTTGCTTGATCACGGTCGCTTGATCATTATCGTTATAAGTTGTTGTTGGTTTCGAAATCCTCGGTTGCTGAAGAAATATTTAAATGTATCTTTGCGTGTGTCAGAACAGAATGCTCTCATCCCATTGCAGATATAAAGAATTCAACATCATTATTTTAGTTTAAGGAGAGGGAGGATATCTTCTGTGCCCGGCCTATCTACACTCCAAGGTCACAAGAAGCAAGTAAGATTTCATTAAAGAAGTCATGGAAAATCACCACAACCTTGGAGAATGAAATAATTTGTAATGTGATACATTTGGGAGGGGGCTGAGTTTATCCTTTTTGTATTATGCGCAGGGACAGAAAAATACAGACTTCTAGATTTTCGGAGGAGAAGGAGCATCCTAAGAGCGAGCTCTCCAGTTTTATGCTGTTTTTACCCATTTGAAGTGAGTACTTCTAAGGAAGTCTACATGTGCTGACACCTTTGAGAAATAAGAGAGGGGAACTTGCCAGAAATATCATCAATGAGAGTAGTGTAGAGAAAGAAAATTCATGCTTTCCTTCCTAATGAAAAAAGACTTGGATTCTGCTTCCTTCTTGGGTTGTGTACTAATCTTGGGATGTATTACTTTGTCTCCTATGCCGAATCAGTTACATGCGTAGATTTGGCTCTGTGTTAATTTTCTTGTACCTATGCTCGCTGATTTTGTGTTGAGCATATATTCAGCTATTTTTGCCTTATAATAAAACCCATAAACTAGAATTCGGAGTCTGTGGTCTTTAAAGCATGACTACGTTGTAAGTATAATCTTGATGTGTTTCTTCCCCAGCAATCAATTCCTTCATGGTTTCTCCTTTTCTAGATAGACTGCTCTTAGAAGACATTGCTGCCTGAGGTTCCATTTGTCTCTTGATCATGAGGCAGGACAGTGATGCATATACCGACGTCGTTACAATAAAGTAAGTCTATCACCCAGTCTTGAGTCGTGAGAATAGGGCCCCAATCCCAGCAAACAAGCATTCATCTCCTGGCTAACAATAGCGCTGTGGCCAAAAAGCACCTCACAGAAACTGATCTGTCATTAACAAACCCTAGCAGAGCCATAACAGGGAATGGAGCAAGCATTCAACACAGCACACTAAAAATCATTGCCAAAAGTCTAATGGCTTGGGGCATACCTGTGCCAATTGTTGGAAGTCTGCCTCCGGATGAAGGTATCAGTAGTAGTCCGATTCAGCAGCTATTCCAAAGGATTTCAGCAGCCCTGGGTATGATATAGTCCATGTGCACTAGTCTGTGCATGCTGCTTAAGGAAATATATTTCAGCTAGAAACAACAGTAAACCTTTGCTGATCTGATAATGATAATTTTGTATGCAGACACCCAAATTGTGGTGTCAATCTCAAGCGATGATGATGACGTTTCTAAACGCTTCAACAGCTGCATGAGCAAAGTAGTTAGGTGAATGAGAGATAACTGCCTCAAATTAATTCAAAAAAAGACTGAGGTCCTCCTGTTTGTTAAAGAGAACTCCAACTTGAACATGTCTTGGTTGCCCCAACATCTGGGCCTCCATCCCTCTCCAGTTCATAAAATTAGGAACCTAAGCGTAATCTTTGATGCAAATCTCACATTCTCAGATCAGATGAATAATTTGACTTCCTCTCGCTTGCTCTGTTCAAAACTCTGAAAAAGATTTTCACAATCATTTTGTTCGAACAACAGAAACATATAATCATTGCCCTGATGCTTTCCAGGTTAGATTACTGAAATGCCCTTTACAAGGGTATCTAAAACATTTCCTGAACAAACTGCAAATCTATAGAACGCATCAGAACATTGCCTAATAAGAATTCCGAAGTTCAAACCAGTCTCTCATGCACTGGTTGAGATATACTGGCTTCCTGTCAGGATGCGAGTGTAGCATTCTTGCTGCCCAGGTACGGCCAAATAACCACGCCAAAACACTGAGGGTAATTTTACACTTTTTTATTTGCTGCGTATAAGTCAGAACTCAACATTCTAAGCCTGTCTTCAACTTACCTCCCTCAACACTTGTGTCAAAGATCTACAGTGTACAGGGTGAACCAAAAGAGTTCCAGAGATCTTTTATTTACAAGACACGACAGGGCATATTTACAAGCCCCTGTTGCCACAGGAATGTGGCTTAATGCCACCTTGTAAATAGGGACCCCTTTCACGCTTCACTTACAGTGAAAGGGGCGTGCAATGGGTGTTGTGGTAAGCATTCTGCCACAAAACCCACTGATTTTGATGTAGCCCCCTATGTACAAGGTGGAGTAAATAGGAGGCAGTGCCAAAATTATGACCAGGGAAAACCTGGTCTTAACATGGTAAAACGAGGAGAAATGTTTTATTTCTCCTTGTTTTTGCTGTTTCTATGTGTGGTAAATTGTGAAGAACACATAGAAACAGCAAATTTTCATGAATGATTGTTTATGTGCAGGAAGGTGTCCCTTCCTGCACATAAACAATCAATTTTAAAAAAACGATTTGCAACTTCTATGTGTGCTGCACAATGCATCCCACATAAAACTTACAAATCTCCATTCTGAATTGTTCATGTGGACAAAGGGACACCTTACTGCACATAAACATTCATTACCTCAACACAGACACCCTTGCACTATGGTGCAAGGCTGCCTGTGTTGGCACTAGGCAACTGAATTTAGCCCCAGCGCAGGGAGAAACGCAGTGGTACCCCATATTATTGTAAGTATGGCACATCCCTGCCTTTCTAAAGTGGTGAAGCACGGCATGAGCAGTTTTGGAGCTAACCACGCTCAACCACTTTCATGTAAATATGCCCCTTTATCGCCTGCTAAGTTAAATTAAAAATTACAACTTTCTCAAAATAGATAAATAGGTAAATACACAAAATAATTACATGAATTAATACACAGATGATCATGTATAAACAGGCAAATATAATTCTTCAATTAAGCATTGTGGTGCCTGAATCACACATCCTGATTTGTCACCAGAAACCAGGAACTGGCAGTTGAAATATCAGTGATCAGCACAGGTGAGGTGAGATTACCAGCAGGCACGGAGTCATCAACAATCTGTGGGGACCCAGTCTCTACACTGACATTGATGGTTGCTGAGGGATGGGCGGCATGTCCCAAATGAGAGGAACCTCTCGTAAGGGCCTTCCCAGGACACCAGGTAGTCACCAAGGCCCTCATTTACGGGATTTTGGCATAGGGCAGTGCAGCAAATCAGCTTGCTGTGCTGCCCTACGCCAAAGCGAAAGGGCAGCAATGCACCGGATTTATGCAATATGGTGCATTCCTGTCCTTTCACTATGTGCTGGTGCTGTTTTGGCAGTCTTGTACCAACGTAGGCACCATTGCAGAATGCAGCACATATAGAAAGAAGAAAAAACAAGGAGAAATATTTCTCCTTGTTGCACCTCACCTGAGGAGGCATAAGGATTTTTGCTCTTCCCTAGGTTTACATGATTTTGTAAATCTGGGGAAGCGTCAAACTCCATGGGTATTACGTGGAAAAACCCACCGAACACCCATGGAATTCCTCTCGAGCACAGAACAAGGCAACACAGCGGTTTCTCTTCATCGTCGTACTCAAGATTTAAGAGGCCACTGAAAGCCATGCAGGGTGGCTTTGCATGGCTTCATAAATCTGATTCAGAGCCCTGCGCCACGCGTGTACCACTTTATGTGATGCAAGGCTCTCAGAAATAACCCCCATGTGTCCATTGGTGTTAGTGATGGTAAAGGGTTGAGCCTCAAAATAAGCATCAGACTTTCTCTTTCTGTGTTCTCAAACAAGCACTTGATCTCCTCTTGTAAAGATTACATTTTTTAAATTATATTGTCTGTCAGCATATATTTTCATCTTCTGTTTGCGACCAAAGCCTGTAATATGAATGTCTTACTCATTCTTGGATCTGAGGTTGCTCCATTGGGGATGCTTGGTTGTCATTGCTCTTCCAAACATGAGAGTTGCAGGGCTTTCCCTTGTCGTTGAGTGTGGAGTTGAATGGTAAGCTCAAAGAGTAGTGTTCAAACAACTTTGAGGTCGAACTTCTCTAATGCAGCACACTGAGCAGCTTTCTTTAGAGTACTCCTGGGTCCTTCTACCAGACCATTGGCCTGGGGCAAAAGTGGAGTGCTTTTTTATGTTTTATATTGAGGTGATTTAGAAAGTCTTTGAATTCTCATCTATTGAAAGGTGGGCCATTGTAAGATTTTAACATTGTGGGTACACCCCATGGCACAAACATGCCATCTAACCTTCGAATAATCTTTTCAATTGTAGTGGATGAAAGGTATTCTAGCATTGGAAAATGGGAGCATTCATCAACAATAAATACAAGATGATGTCCATTCTCAAGAGGACCAAAGAAATCAATAGCACTTTTCTCCCAAGCATGATATGGCAATTATGATATGTTCAAAGGTGGCTGAACTACTTGAGATGAATGACAGTTACCTATGTGTCAAGTCTTAAACTTTTTTGAACCCTTTCACTGAGATATGGAAACCAGACTCTAACACAGAGAGCTCTCTTAGTGACAACTATTCCTCCATGTCCCTCATGGCAACATCGGTCCCTTGCTGTTGGAGACTCTTGGAAATAGCAATTTGTGTACCCTGCAGAAATGAGGCCTTCTTGAGTTACTGAAAGTTAATCTCTTACATTTCTGAACTACAAATACTCACTCTCATTAGTGAGAGGACTAGAGTTTGGGTTCCATGACTGAGCAATAATCTCTGTTAGCCTTTAACATGTCAATTTCTTGGCTCGTGGTGGTTACAATTTGTTCTAAAGACATGGCAGCTGGTGTGCTCAATTTCACAATAAAAGTTATATAGGCCTCATCTGACTTAAATGGGGTACCAGGGCATTGTAATGGCACTCTGGAAAAATATTCAGCAGGATTATGATCTTTCCCTGGACAATGAAGAATCGTATAGTTGTGTTCTTGTAACAGCAAACTCAAACCTTTAATTCTAGGAGGCATTTTGGCTTTGGGATTGACGAATATTGTCAACAGTGCTTGATAATCAGTCACTACAGTGAAGGGCTTTCTGTACAGACACATGGAGATATTCGTAAGCCAAAACCACTGCCAAACTTTCTTGTTCAGGTTGCAAGTAAGCATGCTCCGTTTGTGACAGGTTTTTACTGTCGAACGCCACGATATGTCTCCGGGCATTTGGCTGTCTGTTGTACTGTGCAAGGATTGCACCTAACCCAACAGGGCTAGCGTCAACCACAACCTCTGAGTGAAATTTGATATCAAAGTAGGCTATTTCTGTGGCTCTCTTAATGGCTTGCTTGATCTTGTGGAAGATCTTCTCACATTCTCGTGACCAATGAAAAGACACATTCTTTTTTGTTAGTTCTCGTAACAGTGCACTGACCCTAGCAAAGTCTTGTATGTATCTTAAACAGTAACTGGCCATTCCAAGAAATGATCATAACATAGAAATGAATTGTGGGGGATTTGCAGTAGGCCACGCTTGTACTTTAGCTGGATCAAGTTTCACACCCCCATCAGAAAAGACATGGATAAGACTTTTGCGCTTTTTTTGTGGAATTCACAATTGCCTGCATTCAGAGTTAAGCCTGCATCACTCAACAGACGACATACTTACGTGAGAGCTTTGTCATGCTCTTTCTGTGTAGCTCTGAAAACCAATATGTAATCACAATATTTAAATGCATTTTTTTCTAGGCTGTATAATACATAGCATGCTACCTTGGAAACGTTCTGCAGAAAGGGATATACCAAAACTCAATCACTTTTAGCGAAACAAACCAATATGTGTAGAAAAGTGGTAATGTACCTGGATTTTTCTTCTAGCTCCAAGTACTGATATCCTTTATTTAGGTTGAGTCGAGCGAAGAACTTCACACCATTCAATTGAGTTATATCAGCAATGTGTGGACCAGGGTGTAGCTCTTGCTCAGTTCCCTTGTTGGTCTGATGCATATGAGTACAGCTCCTTCACTATCTCTTTTAGGCACTATTACAATGGGAGAAACCCATGGTGTCGGGCCAGCGGAGCATTCAATGATATCATGTTTAAGCTTCTAATTAAGTTTGTTTTCAACAGCTTCTTGCAAGTGAAACGCAACTCATCTGTGTCTTTGAGCAATAGGATGAACATCCTCATTTATGTGTAACTTTACTTTCATTGTTTTGAGTTTTCTTAACCTATGAAATAATGAAGGAAATTGACTTATAATTTCATGACGAGCATTCATGTTTTAGTTCACTGCTATAAGT
Source organism: Lissotriton vulgaris (assembly GCF_964263255.1). Lineage (NCBI taxonomy): Eukaryota > Metazoa > Chordata > Amphibia > Caudata > Salamandridae > Lissotriton > Lissotriton vulgaris. The sequence continues at coordinate 1,086,234,802 of NC_141695.1, read as the reverse complement.
CCCAGTTTTCTGATGTTTCAACATGTCTACAAACGAACCTTGACTCTTATTGAGGGAATTGAGGCAGCCCATGTGTATACTTTAGTCTTTGACTTTGTAAGATGTGATAATGGTGATAATTAGGGATAGTTCTCCTCAGGCATGATATTTATGGAAGCACCACTATCAATTATGAATGGTATCGAACACCTGCTTATCTTTAGAGTGATCTTCAGATAATGTTTGAATGTTTGTGGTGCTTTTTCATGTTGATTTTTCTTCACCTTGGATTTTTCCTTACATTCGACCAGTCCCACATGTGCATGACATTTTGAAGTAAACATCCACATTACAATTTTCATTGATACTTTCATTGGAAACTGCTACTGAAGAACTCTTTGTCAATGATTTAGATGATGATCGACATTGTTTGGCTTTCGATTTGCCTCAGTTGGTGTAACCATTTGGCCTTGTGGGAGCGCATCGAAGTTGCTGAGGTAGCGTTCGGTCCACCATTTTGTCTTCATGCTGTGACACAACTACTTTTCTATTTGTCTTGCAAGTCATCACGAAATGGTTCACTTTACCACAGCCGATACACATCTGTCCAATGGTGGGACATCTAGCCTCATGTGGAAGTGACAATCCGCATCTGTAACATGTCTTCTTGTTCTGTGGAGACATCGCTTTGTGTCCCTCGGCCTTGTATCTTGGCTTACTTTACATTCTCATGGCAAACGCACCTTAGGCGTCTCCGGCCTTCATGTCAGTTGCTTGATAATCAGCACACTCTTCAGGGCGGACAGCCTTGAGGACATTTTCTAAGCTCAGAGTTTCTTTCGGCATTCGTAGTTGAAAGGAATTTGGCAGACATTCATCGATTAATCTGAGCCGGGCAGCTTCCTCATCATTAAAATCCTTGAATCCCCAGTGTTTCACCAAAACATCCAGTCTCTCAACAAACTCGTCGTAAGTTTCACCTGGTCTCAGGCATTCTTGACTGAATATCTATCTTTCATAATCCACATTTAGCACTGGATTAAATTTGAAATTCAAGACTGTTTTGATTTGATTGTAAGTCACTTCACCTTCGTGAGGCATCTTTTTCATGGTTTCTTTCACCTCTTAACCAGTCATGTTCATCAGTTACTTTGGGATCTTTTTAATCATCCTTTTTATCTATTGCATCTACGGAATCTTCAAGAGTGTCTATTCATGCAACCCATCTGCTGCCAATATTTAGTTTTTGGCACTATCAAATGCAGTTTGCCATTTCACGAATGCAGCAGCCATATATACATTGGTGTGCAGTAGTGACCTCTCAGGAGCTTCCTGTGGAACTTGATCATACAGAATTTCTCTAGCAGCTCATTATGTGCTGGCTTCAGGGTCAGCCTTAATTACTTTTGGAGCTTGGATCTCGCCTTGGCTCTCCATCGGAGCCCTTTGTCTAATGGCTGTCTAAGGAGTTGTTCTGGGCCCCTATCCGTCAGCTTTGGTGGTGGGCCACTTTGTCTAGGGAGAGCTCCACAAGCGCAAGCCCTCCGACCCTCCACCTGGGGCGATTCTGAAGCACGCAGTGGCATGATGATTTGTTAATGGTTTCGGTCTTTGTGCACTACAAGTCCATGAAAGCAGATAACATTGGTCGGCTTTGTGCTTAAATGTTTCTTCACAAACACCTGGTTAATCTTTGCTTTGTAGCACATGAATTTCAATTTGACTTGTACTAAACTGTGACTGTGCACTTCTTTCGTAACCTGGTTGCATCCGTCTTCAGCGTTCTTACTCCGTATAGCAAATGGTATTAATTTGTGTAATGGCACAATTTTATTCGCAGCCATTTCATTCAGTTCCTGGCCGCCAACACGTAGAATTTCAATGTTGCCTTCTTTATATTTAAGCATTTTATGCAGGCTGGCTTTGTGCTCAGGCTCCTCCGGTGCCAGTGCCAATTCTGCATTTCAACTGCAGCACATGTGACATGCATGAGCAGTTTGCCGGTCCACGGACCCCGGTAAACTCTTTGCAAGGGGGCATTCAGTGTACAGGCTTCATATCCCCTATCTCACTCGCCAATAACTATGCGCCACACACTGAGAGTAATTTTACATGTCTTTATTCCACTGCCTGTAAGTCAGAACTCAACATTCTAAGCCTGCCTTCAACTCATCTCTCCAACACTTATGTTACAGGCCTACGGTGTACAATGGAAACCGAAATACTTCTGCATTCTTTTATTTACAATAAACTACAGCAAGTAGCCTTCAAGGAACTATGTACGGCTCACACATACCTTCACGATATAGACCCTGAGTACCTTAGGAAGAAATTCAAATGGTACATACATAGTAGAGTGCTCCGATCAGCTGGGCATCTTGGGGCAGCAGAAGCTTTGTTCCTTCCAATTATAAACTCTGGAACAAATTGCCTTGGCATCTCAAAGCCTAGTCTAATCTTACCTGTTTTAGGAAACAACTTAAAACTTGGCTTATCTTGTCCATGGTGCCCTATTAGTTTCACAGCTGAACATCTAGCAGGAGCCACCGTGAAGACGCCCTTGATCATTTGCGCATTCTACAAACAATATCAATATCAATACCAATAATGTCACTCCTAGGTCTACCTTCCAGTGTCATCTATTGCTTAATACAGTGTTGGACATCTATTATATTCAGCAAGTATAATACCCTTCAACACTCTACTAAGTGAATATGGGCTAACTGAATCTGAGTGCCTATGTAAGCTATAAAGTTTCAAGAAACAAGGGAACCCTAAAGGTAATCAAGGACCTGGGGTATAGTATATAAAGCAACAGTGGTCCTTGATATACGGTAGTTAAACAAAATATACAATTATAGACAACGGTCTGTTCTATAAGGAAGCATGTGTCCAGCCGGACACTGATTTAATCAATGTAAGGTGACAAAAAGATATTAAAGCAAACAAATACAAAGTGGGATACAGTCCTGTATCCAGTACAAGTAACATAAAATACGAACAGGGGAAAGGAAAGTTTTACAGGCAATTCAAAAGAAGGAGGCGCTAACATTAGTCAGAACAATTACAGTAAGGTGACCTCATGTAGGGCCTCATTAGGATGGCGGTGAATCCGCATCCTCCGGGCCGGGGGAAGCCCCCGCCGGCCCGTAGGATGCGGATTCACCACCGTGGCCACATAAAACACCCACCGCCAGATTAGGATGGCGGTGGGATTGAGGTGGGACCAGCGGCGGATGGCAGGTCTGTCCACCGCTGATCCGCGGGTTTTGGAGGGCTATTGGTGGCGGTGTCTGCAAGACACCGTCAGCCAAATTAGGAAGCATGTGTGTGTAGACATGCTATTCCGCTGCGGTTTTTCTGCCGTGATAAAGCATGTGGACCTTTGCTTCTGGGGGTCCCTTGCGGGCCCCCAGGGTGAAGGGGGGTGGGGGTGCACATGGGGGTACCTGTGGTACCCCCCTGCATTTGCATGCACAAAGCGGCAGGCACCGCGCGGTGCCTGCCGCTTTGTGCATGCAAATGCAATGCATGCATTTTTAACATTGCGGCGGGCGCCGCTTGAAGCAGCACCCGCCGCAATGTTAACGGGATGTGACCGCCAGGGTGGCAGTCACATCCTAATTTGCATGGAGGGACTGCCGCTGCCCATGCGGACGGTCCCTCTACCTCGGGGGTGGCGGACGTACGCAGGTCCGTCCGCCATCCTAATGACCCCCGTAGTTTGCACATTACAATTTAAATTATTGTGTTACTACAAAAACAGTCGACGGCGTTTCGATCCTATCTGGGGTAAAGGATCATCATCAGGACTAAAATAAATTGCCTGATCATGCAGAGCCTGTTGAGAGTGCTAAACCTGACTGGAGTTTGTCATTGAGGGCCTGGGGGAAGGAAGGTGGGCAGAGGTGGGGTTGTTAAGTAGATTATTATCTATGCATTTCCCAAGCTGCCAGCCTTTGGGTTGTAAGTGAGGGAGCTTTGTATTTATGTTGATTAAGTTCTTTACCATAATACAATAAAACAAAATTGATCCTAAAATAGAATTGAATTACTTGAAAAACAGAAAATATTTCTGTTTAGTTTAGGTGAAGAAGGAATTATTTTAACTTTAAACTTCAGGAAAATAGTTTTATTAAATTTATATAATAAAATTAATTAAATACTTAATTCAAACTTAAGTTAGTAGTGCAGTAGCATTAGTTTTATTTAGTACTACATTTAAAATAAATATACAAAATTGATTTACGTTAATATTTAATATAAAAATATTTCAATCTTTTTTACACGTTTAATAAACATCTGTATTTTTCCCAATACTTTACCATAGGAAAATCTTTTCCATGGTGTAGAGATCTTCCTATGGCAACGTATTGAGAAAATGTAAAAAGCTTATTAAACTTTAAAAGTCTTAGTGAAAATATGTTTATTTTAAATAAAATAGATAGATAGATAGATAGATAGATAGATAGATAGATAGATAGATAGATAGATAGATAGATAGATAGATAGATAGATAGATAGATAGATAGATAGATAGATAGAAAGATAGCATTTTAGTGCAATAGTTGTTCATTATAACAATGTGATGAATCTGCTGTAGAGCACTGGGGAATCAACTGACCGCTGGCATTGAAAGTAAATAGTTGACTCAGCACCCCAGTCTTTCTTCTGACATTAATGATGAAGATATTTGAGAATTCATAGAAAACGTGTCCTCTTTTTATTATTCGAGTGCACTGACCATAATTTGCATGACAAAATGACCCCCTTCGTTTAGTTCAGTTCTTAAGGAAATGCTTTCAGCTTTACAGCTTTAATTCCATCAAGGTGATGCTCAGTTGTGCCAAACTTTTCTCATTAATTAGAATGTTAGTACTCTAGTTGTTCATTTTACCACTGTAGTGAAGCTTCAGTGGAACATTGGGGAATCAACTGACAGGCTGTGCTGTTGTTGGAATTATGTGTTTTAATCAGAATAGCACTGTCTGTCCTCACATGGCTGAGGAAGATAGTGTGAGCTTATAGAAAGTGTGCTATCATTTTAGCTTCTGGAGCACTTTCTATAACCTCCATGATAGAATCATGAGGGGAACCCATTTTCTCTCAAACGTGGTTCATCAAATCCCAGTACATCATCAGCATTTTTCAAAGGGTATGATAACCTTAGACTACACCAAGATTTCTAAAATTAGTTTGGTACCACCAACAAACAATGTACAATGAGTCTAAAATCTGCTATTACCCTACATATGTATTCCTGTTTTTCGATCCTCAAACACAGGCTTCCACTACAATGCATTTCAACAGGGACAATTTCCTGAGTCCGGTAATGGCTGCCACAACATCTTGTCCATGTTGTGGCCAGCCCATGCTCCTGGGGGGTCAGGTGTGTACTCACCCTTCCTCCATATATTTTTTAATTCATTTTCAGGACACAGGGACCATGTCCCATTTCAAATGTCTTTATAATAGGCAACTCATGACGTAGCCAGTCATCTATTATAAAGAAATTATATAGCTGTTCAACTGTAATACCTTATTACAGTTGTGTTCTGGTGTGATAGTGCTTTCCTCCAGAGCTAGCAGTCAAGGGAAGGGCAAGTCAGGCAACAGAGCATTATTAAAGCAGTTCTTAAAAGGATGAAAATAAAACATGGCTTTTCTTTCTTCTGCTTTGCTTTTGTAGCTGCACAGTGGCCAGCAAAAACAAGAAATGTATTGCAATATGTTTATTTATTTACTCCTTAGATAATTATAGAAAAGTTAGAATCTTTCTGCATGTTTCTACACATTCCAAACTATTGAGCCTTTTTTTTAAAGACGGACTTGTATGAACGTGATTCTAATAACATTTTGCAACAAAGATTTAAAAGATTCTTGATGTATCTAAATTTTGAATTAGATATTTTATTTTTAGTCTTCTTGTATGCAAACATAGTCTCTTGTTCATATGAAAGAGCTACACACCAAGGATTTAAGCGGTTTGTGGGAAAGATGATTGTGTGACCATGTTGCTGGGTCTGGTGGCTTAGTGGATTAATGTATCCACTGTCAGCCTATGTTTGACTTAATAGTCACAGGTTCAATCCTGGAGGGTCCACTCAGACTTTCCTCCTTCTGAGGTTGATAAAATGAGTACCATTGAGTTGGGTAACAAAAAACATCAGGGTTATGACGCTGTTTTTTTTTTACCAACGGCAGCGGAGCATGCTGCATCTGAAAATTGGTAATTATGAAGAGAAGTGATGTGTGTAGTGTCGATCTTGGTTTCTTGAAGAATTACATCCACATGGACTTTATATAAATATTCAAGGACTTTCTTTATTTAATTGGGTGGCTGATCCCTTTCACATTTAGGGACATTCTCTTAATATTCTGTGGAGGGTTATTTGTGGTAGGCACCAGTGGTTTGCTCAGACAGTTATGACTGAGTAACTGTAGGTCGTTTAATACAAAAGCCCTTGTGTGTCGACTATAGTTTGATAAAGAATCTGGGATTGGAAGCAGAGTAGTATTGGATGGGCCTTCATAATTTTGCTTACAGTTAGACACTGTACCCTGATCGTAATGTAAGTATCTTTGTGTTGAGAAGAGGATACTCACTCGCATTAGACCATAGATACAGTTTCTCCCTAGCATTGAAATAAAAAGAAGATAAACAGAAAAATGCCATACAGTTAAACAGTATTCCGAAAAATGGCACATACTGCCAGCCCCATCCTGTAGGAACAACCTCATACCCCTCAAAATATCCAGAAGGAATGGCAACAGGAGAACTCTCCTCCATGGAAATGAGAGATCAATATTAAACAGTAAGACTGTATGCCTTCATGTCCATAGCGCTGACATGGTTACCTGCTTTATGCATAGTGTGAACTGATGATCTTGCTTGGTGATAATTGTGTTTAGTAGTGATACCCTCTATTGGAAAATTGTATAGTGGTTGCATAAACTGAACATAGAAAGGTGTGGTCGTCATATACCTAACAAATGATTAACAGGTTGTGGAGGGACCAAAAATGGCCACCACTAAAGACTGTAGTCTAAATGTATTCTAAATATACTGCATGAAAGTAGCATGAGATGTATTTGAAACCTAAATAAAGCATGAAGTACGTGGAGGTAAAATCTGGATATAAGACAGATATCTAATTATCGGTACACAGACAAAATATCGAGTTTTAAATATCGATATACAATAATATCGAAGTTTAAATATCGATGGGACAAAATATCGAAGGTAAGTAATATCGACAGTCTTAATATCGATATTAGTATGATATCAGTAATATCGAAGTTTTAAATATCGATGTCAATAATATCGAAATAAATAACTTCGATGTTACTAATATAAATTTTTAAATACATTTAGTGTATATTATATTGTATTTATTATGTTTTATTATTTATTTTTAATGTAATTTAATTAAATATTGTCTTTTACTACTGTAGCGGGTTGTGGGTTTATAGGGGAATAGGGTGGGAAGTAATTTAATTATGTTAAATTAATTAATAATTAGTAGGAATTATTAATTAATTAATTGAGAAATAAGGGTTAATTAATTTTAATTAATTGATTAATTGATAAATATGTTCTGTAGCGGGTTATGGGTTTATAGTGGAATAAGGTGGGAAGTAATTTAATAATAATTAATTAATTAATATATGTTTGTACATATTTTAATTAATAATTAATTGGTAATTAATTTATATTAATTAGTTAATTAATGAATATATTTTTGTACATATTTTTTATTATTAATTAGTTGGTAATTAATTAATATTAATGAGTTAATTACATTAATTATAGTAATTTTTTTATATATAATTTTTTGTTATTCTTAATTAATTACTTGGGAAAAATAATATTAATTATTAAATTAAATTAATTACAGCTAATGTGCTAATATATTTACTTTATTGTTATTGTTAATTAATAATTAATTGGTAATTAAATAATATTATTTAATTTTGGGTAAAGGAGTATTTTTAGGGTTCAGGGTCAGTTTTCAGTTTTTGGGTAAAGGGGTATTTTTAGGGTTCAGGGTCAGTTTTCAGTTCTTGGGTAAAGGGGTATTTTTAGGGTTCTGGGTCAGTTTTCAGTTTTTGGGTAAAGGGGTATTTTTAGGGTTCAGGGTCAGTTTTTAGTTTTTGGGTAAAGGGGTATGTTTAGGGTTCAGGGTCAGTTTTCAGTTTTTGGGTAAAGGGGTATTTTTAGGGATAAGGGTCAGTTTTCAGTTCATGGGTAAAGGGGTATTTTTAGGGTTCAGGGTCAGTTTTCAGTTTTTGGGTAAAGGGGTATTTTTAGGGTTCAGGGTCAGTTTTCAGTTTTTGGGTAAAGGGGTATTTTTAGGGTTCAGGGTCAGTTTTGGGTTTTTGGGGTACAGGGATATTTTTAGGGTTCAGGGTCAGTTTTGGGTTTTTGGGGTACAGGCGTACAGGGTAAAAACAAAAAAATATTACATTAAATCAATTAAATAACATTAAAAAAAAAATTACATTACATTATTAAGTGTTTTATTTATTTTAAATGTATATGTATTAGTTTTAATTTTGTTTTAATATTTTTATTTAATATTTGTAAAATTATATGTATTTTAAAATTATTTTTACATTATTATTAATACATTTAAAAAAACGATATTTTTAATTCCGATATTTTTGTACTACGATATTATTTTTTCGATATTTTTGTACTTACCTTTATGAAGATATGATTCCGATATTTTTGATGTCGATATTTTTGTTCCGATATTTTTGTATTTCGATATTCTGTCTGTCGATATTATGTCAGACATTCCTAATTATCAGATTGGCAAACCATACAAATATTATGACGAGGGGTTAAAAATCACATACAGTTTGGTAAAGAACTCAAGCTTAGGATCATTTGCTATAAGGGAATGTCATAAATTGGTTCAACGACACACTATATAAGGAAAATACATGTGCGGCGATCGCATGTTTGAAGACTTGCACCAGGTTTTTAGGGAGAGAGTTGCTAATGGCAAGATGAGGAAGCCTTGCAGTTTAAGAGTCACTGTGACAGCCAGTGGTCGAAGTGGGCGGGATCAGAAGGGCACATCATGCCCCTACTACTTTTATTAAAAAGATTCCGTTCCGAGCCCCTAACATTCCACCAAAACCGAGGGGGGGAAACATGGCGGCCAGCTAGTTTGCCGGTCGCGGCTGTTCAAGACGGTGGTGGCGTGCTAGGAGAAGCGGTGCTTCTGCACGGCAAAAAATCGTGGCGGAAGGATAGGCGGGCAGGTCTTACCTGACTTGTGTGGTCTGCAAGATATTTCTGAGTAGTTTGAGACTGCGCTGTGTAGCGTTGCATGCAGGCAGTGTATGGCGGCTGGGAGCGGGGCAAGCTCACTGGGGAAGGCGGAGGCGGAGTCAGAGTCACTGGCGGGGAGCGAGCTTTGGAGCAGAGCAGCAGCAGAGGTAGGGAGAGGCAGGCGAGCTGCCTCGAGGATCCTGTTTCGTGCTGTAGGGGCTCCATGCAGGGGTAGAGGGGGAGCTAAAGAGGAGGAAGTTGGGAAAGCCTGCGACCAGCACCCTTCCGGGGCCCGTGTTTCAGATAGCAGCAGGGGAGGTAAAGAGGGCAGAGGAGGCATAGACAGTTTGGCTGCAAACAAAATCGGGAAAACTATATATAAAAAGAGGCTACAAGATATATTTTAATGAGCGCAGGCAGGGGGGAGGAGGAGGATTAGTAAATTTAGCCAATTCAGTCAGTCCATAGACTAAAGAAATTGGGGTTTGGAGTACCAAGGCACAGGTACAGGCGGAAGATAGTAAGGAAAGTATAGGAAATACAGGAACTAAGCTTAAGCCTAAGAATACCATTAAAAGATACATCAAGCAAGGCAATAAGGCTAGCAAGTCTGGTAAGGCGAGTATTCTAGACCAGAAGGTAAATATCATCCCCTCCCTTACTTCCTTCTTTAAAACCCTGCCCAGAACTTTGATTTTGCAGAGAGAGTCTTTCCCTGCCGCTCCAGCTGCTTTAGAAACACCCAAGGGCAGACAGAAAAGTCGGATAGAAGGGGGGGTTTGTGATCAACAGGGCGCCCCGGCAGAAATTAACCTGTCAGACTGGTCAAGCCATTTGAGTCCTAACAGATACCAAGTCCTCGAGACGGATATGGAGGAGGAGAACCAAACCACTGTGAATAAGGCAGACCAGGGGGAGAGTCTGGAAGGTAGCATAGAGCATTTGGGCTTGGGTGATGAAACCTTCCCACCCCCTGGAACTCTGGGAAGTAAGGGTGTATCAGGCAGTGAAGAGAGAGTATTGAAGAGTCCCTCAGAGCAGGAAGATTTGGTTGTTTCGGTTATTGCACTTTTAAAGAAGTTGGATATAGACATGCATAAGGGTTTTGAGGAATCTAAGGCAAATCAGGAAGGGATCAGAGAGGCTTGCAGCTTACTGGAAGCTAAATTTGAGGAGCTGAACCTGTGTACGGTGGCGTTGGAACTGGAGGTTAAAGAGATCAAGGGAAAAGTGTTGGAGAATAGCAAAGAACTGGAAAACGTCAGGTTCAGGGATAGGGAGCATGAGGAACGGCTAGAAAGATTGGAAAATATGCAATGCAGAAATAATTAAAAAAATTTGAAGCTGCCAGAGGGGAAAGAAGGATCTGATTTAAAAGGGTATGTGGTACAGCTGTTAAAGAAAGAATTGGAGCTAGAAGAAACTGAGGAGCAGATGGCAAAGGATATTCAGAGGATACATCGTGATCCCTTTAGGTTGAACCCAAACCGCTCTAAACCCAGGAGAATTTTGATACATTTTCTGACATATAATTTAAAGGAAAAAATTTTGGAGGCCGCCCTGAAAAAAGTGCTATAATGGTGGATGGAGGTAAAGGGGAGGTAAGGTCAGACCTGTCAATTGTAACTGCGAACAGGCAGTAGGAGTTAGGCAAAGGGATTGAGCCTTTAAGGAGCCACGGTGCAGCTGAAATTCCCGGCTTTCTCAAAAGTTATGTGGAAGAATAAAATGCACACGTTTCGGTTTGTTGAAGATGTGTATGGCTTCCTTGAGCAGTGTCAAAGTGAGTGTATGCAGTACAGGTAGTTAAGGTAGGCTAATGTGATAAACTAATAGAAAGTATGCCGCACAGAAGTATATCTTTTTAAAGTCGTGAGTATAGGTTATAAGAATTGTCCACCATCCGTAGTAGGTACCCGAAGGGCCAAGGTAGGGCCATAGGAAAGTTGGTTGGGTTTTCCCGGGAGGAGGGAGGGTGCAGGGGAGCAGAAGGGTAGGGGGCGGGGTGGTGGAGGGGTGGGTAGAGGGGGAAAATGTGAACAATGCTCTCTCACCGCTAGGCGGTTTGAGATTAGTCACTGGGTGTGTTATGAAAGGGGGTAGTTTGTCAGAGTTAACACTTTTGTCATGGAATGTGAATGGTCTACGAGTAAAGTCAAGGAGGGACCTAATTTTGAAATATTTGAGAGACTCCTCAGCTCATATTATGATTTTGCAAGAGACGCATTTAACTGGGGCGGAGAACAAGCAATTTTTTTTGTCACAGCGCTGGCTGATTCATGCATTTTATACTCCACAACTGGCAGTCACTAAAGGAATTGCAGTTTTGGTCAGACAAGGGGTAGACTGTTTAGTTGAGGGTGAGGTGGCTGATGTTAAGGGTAGATGGTTGATTGTGAGTCTTAGGATAAAAGGTCAGTTGTATAATATTATTGGATACTATGGTCCAAATCAAGATGATGTTGGGCGTTTAGATGAATTGGCCAGGGAAGCGTTAGGTTGTCCGGGTAAAATTATTTTGGCAGGTGATTTTAACACAGTGCTGGACCATAAGTTAGATCGATCAGTCAACTTTGTTAGAGTTAGGAAGGAGATCTTTGGTGCTCTGGAGGGTGGGTGTATCTCCCGTTAACACTGTATGGTCGAGTCAATCTGGTGAAAATGATGGTTCTACCTAAGATAATTCTTTTGTTTGATTCACTGACGCTTTTATTTGAGAAGGACTGGCTCATAAGGCTGAGGAGCGAGATAGGGTCATTCATTTGGGCGTCGAGAGGGTCCCGCCTGTCATGGAAAAAGATTAGGAGAAAACTTTTGAAGGGAGGGCTGGCGGCCCCGGACTTTCAGATCTATTCATGGGCTTTTTTGTTGAAGAATTGCAGAATGTTGTTGGGTACGCTGGGAAGTTCAGTTATAGGGAAACTGTTGTCTGTGCTGCTTAGAATGGAGAATGTGAAGCAACATGGTTTTATGTACAAATTTGCCGACCCAAAGTACTTAAAAAAATTAGATTAAGAGTGTTGAAAGACCTAGCGACGGCCTGGTTTAAAATCAGGAGGGCAGCGAAAATCCCATACTACAGTTCTATGGCCCCGATTTGGGATAGCCAGGAGCCCCCCTCTGGACCAAGGATTCGTTGGTAAAGGCAATGAGAGTGGATGGTCTGCAGAGGTGGGAAGATCTGTTTTTGGAGGGCACCCTAGCTCTATGGGGGTATTGTGAGCAGGAGTGGGGCCAGAAATGTTCCAGGTTTAAATATTTGCAGATCCAAAGCTGGGCGGCGGGTAAGGAAAATCTAATTGGTCATCACAATGACTTTGAAGAGAAGTTGGGGTTGGATTTGCAGATTAAAAAAGAAGTCGCGTTGTGGTACTGGTCAATAGTGGAGTTGGAGGACGGCTCATTTTACGCTGCCGGAGACCCTGTGGGGAGAGTGCTTGCCAGAGATTGCTTCAGAAGACCAATTGCAAGTAACAATGTTGATACTGTACAAAGTGGTTAAACCTGCAAATTTAAGGAGAAATCACTTGTTCACCCTCCACAGGGCATACTGGTCTCCCAGAAAACTTGCGAAGTTTAAGGCTGGTGGAATGGTGGTGTGTCCTAAATGCAAGAGTCCTAATGTGGACGACCTACATAACTTTGTGACCTGCCCTGCGATAAAAGAATTTTGGGAGGCTGTAAGTACATGTTTGTCATCAGCTCTGGGCCAGCAGATTAAGGTAAGCCCTGAACTTGTCATGACAGGAAGATTGGATTTACAAGGTAAGGGCTCGGATGACAATGCAAAACTTGTGTTTTATGCCACACTACTGGCTCGGAGAGAGATATGTAAAATGTGGGTTTCTGCAGACGCCCAACAGATCTGAATTGGTTAAGATCAATGAGAGCTATTGCCAAGTTGGATATTGTGGATCGGCATAAAAAAAGATATAGATTTTGGACTCCCTTTCTGTTACGTTTTGGGTGAAGGGTTGGGTTGTAGACATAAAGGTGTGTGAAGTCCTATGATTAAGCTTTCTCCAAATCTTGGTTGGTTGAAGTCTCAAGGAAGACCGGTTAAGGTGGTAAACCTCCTCCTAAGAGCAAAGCTAACAGATGAGATGAGTAGCCAAGGGAGGTATCGTGAAAATTCGGTGCGAGGAGAGGGCGAATGAGGATATAAATAAAAAATAAAAAAGATTCTGTTCCCCTACTTTTTCTTTTCAAAACTGTGTCCCAGGATGGCACAAATAGCAAAGGCATTCAGATAAGGCTTGACTTGCTTCGTGGACGTTCGGGGATGGCAGAGAAGGAAAAGGACTCTGTCTCTTTCTTACTCCCCAGAGAAGACCGGACAATGTCCTCTTCTTTTCTGTGCTGGCAAATGCCCCATCCTCTCTTCCTATTATTCCCTCTCTTTCTGTCATGCTCCTCATTTACTGAAAACCCTGACTTGAAGAAATGGTTCACAACATCTCTTTCCTTCTTACATTTAGTTGCTTCCTTGTGAAATGGATCCAAAAAAGAGAAACACTCTTGAGGGAAATGCCATTTTTCTGACATTTTTCTGACATTTTTCTATTCCAAAGTGCAGCCTCGGGATGGAGAGAAATAAAAGGTTTTAAATATGAAAAATAAATACATAACTAAATAAAGCAAGCCAGAGTGGTTGCAAAGTGGCCAGATTGGTTTTATTCACATCCAAACACATCAGCCTCACTTTACAGACTATGCAGTGAAGCACTACTTTTGTTTTCCTGGATGTATTTCAATACCTGTTTGATGGGTGGAGTGGAAAACAAAATGTGCACCATGGCTCTGTGTTTATGGATGTGGTCTTGTTAAATCATACTGCTTATATTTTGTAAGGATATAAGCAATGGACATTGAAACGGTTCCCTTCAAGGCCCTGTAGTCATGTCCTTAACTTTTCAGGTAAAACCACTCGCTGATTTCTGAATAGTGAATGAGAGATCGTTAAGGTAACCGTGTTGTTTCTGCTCACATTTCACATTACTTTACTTAATCTTGCATTCCGATGAATGTTTGCTTTTACTTATTTTTTAGGCAGCATATTACTCTTATCAAGTGCATAATTTGAATTGAGCCACATGCAAGTATTTATAATGGGCACAATTAGGTTGTAGCTGAAGGCAGTGTGAGTTTCTCTCAGTGGGGCAGTATGGTGTTCAGTGGGGGAGAGGATGTGGAACTATGGCTAGGGTTGTCGCATTTGGAACTGGGGAACCGGGTTCAGCCTTCAAGATCGGGCCACCAGACCACTCTACTGAGGGAGCATATTCCCATGCTAGACCTTAGAAGGCTCCACTAGACCGTAGAAGGCCTGATGTCTTAGCACAAGCAGGTGTACCCTAATGATGTCAATTGTGGGTTAACCTTGAAGGCCCGTTCACCACAATTCATACTGAAGTTCATCTCCAGTCTTGCGGGAAGGCCTACGAAGCAGCACACCCTAGAGCAACAGTGATCCAGTCACTGTGACTCTGTCATTGAGTTCAAATGAACCTTGAGCAGGTTAGGGCGGTGCGAACGTGTGAGTGCACTGGGTACCTATTTCGGGTGGGTGCGTAGTGTTTGCAAGTATATTATGGTTTAAAAAAAACTTGCTGCCTCCTTCCTGGCCTCCAGCAATTTTCAGCAACAATAAAAATGTCATGATAACTTCAGTGATTAATGTTCTTCCTAGAGGGAGATCGGAGTTTTGTCTAGTGGAAGGGTTGACTCCTGGAAAGGTAGCACAGAGGGTTAATGTGCCTGCTGCAAAGAACATGTGCCATGCAAATCACAAAGTGCACATAATGTTAACTAGGTTAGTAGGTTACTGCTTTCGTCAGAGAGATTATTTTGTTACTTACAGTTTATAAGTTAAAATCCTAACATAGAACAGTGAGCTATTAAACTATACTGCCTACTAGTATGGTTGTCATGTGGCTTCTGCACCTTGTAGTCCTTTGTCTTATGTAACATTTCCTATACAGTGATTTGCATACGTATAAATGATTGTCTCTGTGTAGTGTGTGCGATGTAAAGTGCTCTGACACCGTACACTGGTATTAGTGGCGCTTTAAATCAAATTAAATGCATCTGAGAACGATTGTGGTTATGGAGACTTGAGGGGGACTGTTAAAGGGTTGTAGTAGGGGATTCTGAGGCGTAGGTGATCATTGGGGCACCAATTAACATTGTTGCACAGGGCTTCACCAGCACTAAAGCTGGCCCTGCCATCAAGGCCAGTCCGCTTCAACCAATGGTACCTCCATTGGCCTTGTTTCAGCAGTAGTAGCTGCAACTAACCAAGGATCGGCAATGCAGGATTTGCATGCACACCAAACTAAGATTGCAAACTTCACAATCTCTCTGCTACATGTACAAGCACTTTTAACATGTGCTACCTGCTCTGGAGCCACTGGAACTATGCAGCAGTGGGGGACAAAATGATGCCACAATCTTGACTAAATTATGCAACAAAAAAAAGGCTGCAGTGTAATGCAGTATATTTTCTTATACTTTATTATTTAGACATTTTTACACATGTTAAGTCTCTGCAAAGATTTAGCCTCATTAGTATCAGTATAACATACAAATTCAACAGTGACAAAGGTGTTCAGTTAACCTTTGCAAAGGGCCGTCCACTTTGCAGCAACTCGTCGCGTTTTTTAGTAACTTTTTATCCGTTTGAGCTACAAAAATTATTAGTTAAAACTGTAAGATTATGCAGTGGATGATATATTATGTGGCACATACGGCATATAGAAAACATTTGCAATCTAGGATATTTTGCTATTCATGTTTGAACTGCTCTTGTGGAAGAAGGGAGGAAAAGTGCTAATGAGAGAAACTGCATGGCTTGGAGACAAATGGCTTGTGAATCCACTTTTAAGCGTATTTGGGACATTGTGTGATTGGAAATATATCCCACTTTGTGAATGTATTTAAATGTCAATAACTCCTATTAAACCCTAAATAATCAAGTGTATCCATTGGTTGAATTAAATAACACAATAAGCTGTAACTGGCCGGTGAAATGCCAAAAAATACAAAAAAATTGGATGTTTGGCACATTCTGGCCACACCTCTGACTCCGCCCACTGATCCAATCCTTGGATTATCCCCGCCCTCGGATTCTCCACCCACAATTCCCCTACTTTTTTTCCTCCACTTCGACCACTGGTGACAACTAAGGATTAGAGTTGCGGCGATGATCAGATGGGGAAAGGTACATCAAGCAAGGTTGTTTAGTGCTATTTTTGGTGAACAATGCTCCTAGCGAACCCTGTTTTGTGTGATGATGTATTCATATCTGTATCTCCTTTCTTGTCTTCTTTCCCGTCTAAGAATTTCAGAAATGTGAGGTGATCAATAAAAACGTGCGAGGACCCTGGTATTGTCACCTCTTGTGTCACAGTGCCAGGAAGCCCTTCCTGGTGTCAACCGTGGACTTATAGTAGTCCTATGAGACGAAGACCTTGTTGCCTTTCCACTGTTTGGGGTTATGTTTCCTCATGAATGCAATAATTATTTCCACATACTGGTTGCGGAGTGGTTTACAAATGATTGGGCGCAGGTGATAAATAAAACCACTTACCTTGCACTCCCTGCATCGTCCACTTGGTGATGCAGCAAGCGCATGGTAAGTGGGTTCATTTATTTATTTTACATTCCTTATCCCGTCGTTTGTCACTTTCAACCCCACCCACCTTACCCCACTGTGCTTACCTGCATCGGCTGCTACCGGTCAAGACCAACATCAGAGCTCAAAATGGAGATTGGGGCCAAGCCAATGGTATCTCCAGATGCACCACCTCAGTGCATTGTCATTCCTGTAATTTTGATCTCAATTTGGGGTGCGTAGGTGTTGATTTTCGGGTGGAATCTTTCCTGTGAAGCACAGCTGCAGGCTCACGCTGCCATCTTTATCCTCGTCCAAGCCACACTCCTCCATTGCAGTTTATTTTTAGGTGATTAAAAAATGTTTGCATATTTAACAAACATTGGTATAGATGCATCAACAATGCCATTTGCGATTCCTTATTAGCGAAAAATAAGGATTCGCTAATAAGGAATAGCAAAAGGCTATGCATGTAGAAATCGCAAAAATACTAGCGATTTCTAAACATTCCTTAATTGCGACTCGCAAATTGCGAGTCGAAATTAAGGAATACCTCCCCATTCATTCCTATGGGCCTAGAGGCCCATAGGAATGAATGGGAAGACATTCTCAATTAGAGAATAGCAAATTTAGAATGCAATTTCAAGAGTGCCAGGGTGTCAAAAGGACACCCTCTTGCACCCCTGAAATCTGCATATGAGAACATCTTGCACACACACATGCCCCAAGGGCATGTGTGTGTGTAAAATGGAACTTTGAAAAATGCACTTTAATGCATTTTTCAAAGTTTTTGCAAATTACCATGAAGTTCAACTTCATGGTAATTTCGCTAAAATCGCTGATTTTTTTACTTTGATGCATTGCATTTAAGGAATCTCAGTTTGAGATTCCTTAAATGCAATCGCAATTTAAGTAATCGCAATTTTGCGATTTCTTAAATTGCGATTTCTGCATTTGGGATGATGCATATGCAATACTGGTGGCAAAGGGGCAGATTCTGAGACCGTTTTTTCCTTTGATGCATCTATACCATTGTGTCATTCAATATTGCTTGCTGTTAAATATATGATTATTTAAGATATGTATTGTGTATTAAGAAACAACCAACAGTTGCATTTGTGAAAGAGGTACAGAAACAAACTACAGAGCCTGATGAGCTATCTATAAGGGAACATTGGTTAATTAATGAACAGCAAACAGAGTTGTTCTTGTGGATATATACAGTACTGGCCCAATCCTTGCGGTCTTACAGAGCCTCACTATCGGCCACATGCATCATTGTTGCCGTTTGCGATTTCTTAATTGCGAAAATTAAGGAATCGCAATTAAGAAATTGCAAAAGGCTATGCATTAAGAATTCGCAATTTTTTTGCGATTTCTTAAAATTCCTTAATTACGATTCACAATTTGCGAATCGCAATTAAGGAATTCCTTCCCATTGATTCCTATGGGCCTAGACGCCCATAGGAATGAATGGGAAGTCATTTTCAATTTGCGATTAGCAATTTGCGAATCGCAAATTTCAAGGGTGCAGGGGGGGTCCAAAAGGTCCCCCCCCTGCACCTCTGAAATATAACTTTAAGTGTGTGTGTAAAATGAAACTTTCAAAAATGCACTTTTCTGCATTTTTGAAAGTTTTCGCAAATTACCATGAAGGTCAACTTCATGGTAATTTAGCTCTCCCTATTTGCGAATTCGCAAATTTTAAATGTTCATGCATTGCATTTAAGAAATCTTAAATTGCGATTTCTTAAATGCAATCGCAATTTTAGAAATCGCAACATGATTGCGATTTCTAAATTTGCGAAAAACATGATGCATCCCAATTTTGTCAATTGCATTCGCAAACGGCCGAAAATTGCGATTCGCACCGTTTGCGAATGCAATTGACAATGATGCATGTGCCCGTATATACCAATTCGAGATAATAATAACCAAGGTGAGCTTCAACATGGCTGTCCTGTAAACGCTTCCTTAAGTTATTTACATATGTAACCCCAATTGCAAAATCTTTTATTTGCTAATACAACCAATGTAATTTTAAGATATATTTTGCGCGGTATTGTATGTTGTTAGACTTTTCTTTAACTCTATATGATTTTCTATTGTGTAACAACCATGCCCTCTGCTGGCCACATTACAGAATTAAAATGTAATGTATTAATGTTAAAAAACTGATCTCTTCACACCTATTTAGTAGTACTCGAGGAAAATGTTTATTTTTGGCTGAGTAATATTCTCGGCAATCTTTTCTCTTCAGTCGCACTTATGTTTCACGCAAAATATCTTACTTTGTATGTGTTCCTTAAGAATGAATTAGACAGCTCACTTGTGTGAAAACAAGAAAAGAAGCGTTTGGCAATGATTTCTATTTTCGCATTAAACTTACTTTAATATCATTTCTTTAGAGCTAATAACAATTACAACACACAGCAGTTATGGTAAAGTCGATTTTGTTTCACTGCGAATAACTTCGTCCAAATTTGACACTAGGGACACTATTCCAACAGCTCTAGGCCTGTTTAAGTTCGACTTGTATAAACAAAAAGGTTTTTTTTTGCAATGCAACATCTTAAAATAATTCCCTCGGGCAGAGGGTTCGGTCCGAATGGCTGGGAATGTCGTGGAAGTTTGTTCACACCCATTTAAGCCACTGGACAGGGTTCTCCCTAAGTTAAAATATAGGTAAAGTTTAAAATGTGTCTTTAACCTTTTAAGAAAATTAGTAAATTATTTTTGTGTTAAATATTAACGTACAGTATTTTTATATATGCTTTTTAAGTGTAGACAATATATATAAATATATATATATATATTTATATATATATAGGTATATATATATATGTATATATATTCACTTAAAAAACCATAGGTTTCAGGCCTTATATAGTTAGGAATTAGCATTTTAAAAACCTTGCAAATTCACTTAAAAAACCATAGGTTTTTTAAGTGAATTTGCAAGGTTTTTTAAATCCTAATTCCTAACTATATAAGGCCTGAAACCTATGGCTTTTTCAGTGAATTTGCAAGGTTTTTTAAGTGCTAATTCCAAACTATATCAGGCGTGAAACCTATATTTTTTTTCAATAAATTTCAAAGGTTTTGTAAATGCTAATTCAATTAGCGGATAACATTTATATATGTTATTATCCTTCTGGGACCACCTGAGCAGCCATCTTGTTTCTCAGGAGAGAAAAAATCCCCAAAAATCGCAGGGTACGCGCACGGTACGCTTACCGCACGCGTACGGTGCGAGTACCCCGCGATTTAAAAAAAAAAAAAATTCTTTGACCTTGGGGGTCCTTTTGGGACCCCCTGAGAAGGGCTAGAGGGTTGGGGGGTCTCTACCCTGCCCCCTTTTTGTGTTTTCCACTCTTGTTTTGGGCTCTCTTGTGCCTCAGTTCTCCTGAAAAACAAGATGGTGGCCAACACTTCCTGGTTTGGACAGTTTGGAATGTTGACAGTCGACTGCCAGCCAATCAGAAACTTGCTCGCGCATGTAAGGGTACGCACACGTGCACGTACGGTTCGCGTACCATACGCGTACGGTGCGCGTACGGTGAGCGCATATAGATATATAATTTGCTCAAATTCAATTTTCTCAACAACTACTGGAGGGATTTTCACCAAATATAGAAAAGGCACTACTGCACACCTGTCCCTACCATTTTGCCAAGTTTGGTGTAATTCTTTTCAGCCATTCGGGCTGTTGCCGTGTCTAAAGGTCCCATAGAAAATGTCATTTGAAAATTTTCAAATTCAATTTTCTCAAGAACTACTGGAGGAATTTTCACCAAACATAGCAAAGGCACATCTGCATACCAGGCCCTAGCATTTTGCCAAGTTTGGTGTAATTCCGTGTAGCCGTGTCTAAAGGTCCCTATGGAATTTAACATGGGGAAAAAACGTTTTGGGACCCCCCTTTCGGCCCCCGCTTGACGAATCCCCCGAAACTTTCAGGGAAGGAGCGGTGCGGAGCTGGTCAAAATTCTGGAAAATTACACACAGATTCTTCAATCGGCGCCAAAGTTATTCCCAATAGAATGTTGAGCGCATATAGATATATAATTTGCTCAAATTCAATTTCTCAACAACTACTGGAGGGATTTTCACCAAATATAGAAAAGGCACTACTGCATATCTGTCCCTACCATTTTGCCAAGTTTGGTGTAATTCCGTTCAGTCGTTCGGACTGTAGCCGTGTCTAAAGGTCCCATAGAAAATGCCATTTGAAAATTTTCAAATTCAATTTTCTAAAGAACTACTGGAGGGATTTTCACCAAACATAGCAAAGGCACATCTGCATACCAGGCCCTACCATTTTGCCCACCGAGCCTCAGGGACCGCAACAACCCCTGGGGCTTGACTTTATTGACATTGCAGGGGGTACATAGCAGCCCCGGGGACCGCCACCCTGGGGCTTTTTTTTAATAAATAAATACCCTGTGTTGGGGGGACTCAAGCACCCCCACATTCCCCGGGGACCGCCACCTCCCTGGGCACTAAAGATTCAAAATGGGGGGTCTGTGACGGACCCCCCAGCCCCGGCTCCTGCAGTGTCCCAGCGTGCCCACCCCCCGGGACACTGTAGTTTGCAATGACAGGGCGGGAGCCTCGCGGCTCCTGTCCTGCCATTGCAAACGGCTTTTCTTCATTAAAGCAAAAGCAGGGAAACCTGTTCTCGCTTCAATAAAGCAAAGCAGATTGCTTTTCCACATGGGGAGCAGCATGTTAGCAGTTCCGCATGTGGAAAAGCAATGCCGGCTCCTGCAGGATGCGGGGAGCCGGCTGGGCCGTGGGGGGATTGGGGTCCCAATCACCCCACGGTCCCCAACGGAGATGGCCAGCCCCAGATCATGGGGTCCTCGTGGCTAAGAGTGGCCGGGGAGGGGGGCCACGTGGCCCTCCCTCCCCGGCCACTTGAAGCCAAGTGAAAAAAAAAATAGAAAGGCTGTCCTATTTAAAAAATCATTTTTAAAAAAGACCAGCGTCGCGCCAGAGGCCACGCCCCCTCCTTTCATCACTCAGCAAACGCACCCCCTGGCGCATTTGTAGAGGGGGAACGAATTCCCCTTGAATACTGGGGGTCCCTGAGGGCTAACTAGCCCACCAGGAACCTCCAGGATGCGCCAGGGTGCTGCGTTGCAGAGAGGTGTTCTGAGGCCATGCCCCTTTTTACACCTCTCTGCAACGCAGCTCTGTGGTGCCTACTGGAGGTAGCTGGTGGGCTAGTTGCACCCCAGGGACCATCAGTATTCAAGGGGTGTTAATCCCTCAACTTAAAACACGCCACAGGGCGTGTTTGCAGACATGTCACCTCAGGCCACGCCCCTTCCTTCACCACTGTGCAAACAAGCCCTGTGATGCATTTTAAGTTGGGGAATTAATTCTCTTTCAATACTGAGTGTCCCTGATGGCCAAATAGCCCAACAGGTATCTCCAGTATGCGCAAGGGAGCTGCGTTGCAGACAGGTGTTCAGACACCACGCCCCTTTTTACACCTCTTTTTACACCTCTCTGCATTGCAGTTCTGTGGTGCTTATTGGCGGTACCTAGTGGGCTAGTTTGACCCTAGGGACCCTTAGGATTCAAGGGGACTTAATCTCTCAACTTAGAATGGCCACAGGGTGCGTTTACACACATTTACTACTAAAACGTATTCTTACATGTACAAAGACTCCACATTCGAGGGAGAGATCTCTGCACAGAAAAGATAGACACAGTAGCGGTGGAGCCCCTGCACATAAGTTTATGAATTTCATTTAGTACTGTTAGTAGTCTGATTTTAGTACTCCTAAACGTACTACAATATGCAATTTGTGAATAGACCCCTACGTTTCCAGGATTGGCTTGGTGTACGTCTGGCACACAAATAGTGATGGGAGAAATGCTTGCGATTTGTCTAAGCACTGACATTCGCTCAAGTTTGCATTCCAACCCTTCATTCTTTTGCCCACCATGCCACCTCAATTTGGACAAGGCATGTGCAAATGCGCCTTGATCCTGCTCCATTAGGAACAGTCCAGCCTGTACTGCCAAACCAGATCCTCCATGAACTAGAACACAAACAACCCAAGGCAACTTTCACCCTGCTTGGGGCCCTTCAGTCGGATGTAGCTTAGTTCCACTGGCACAGTGAGTACAGGACCCACATCTGGGCTTACCTTTGCCACTTAAGTGGTAAAGCAAACACACAAAAGGTGGTAGGAAGAGTGCTTGCAACTTGTCTATCCAATGGCAATCACTCAGGGTAGCAGGTATTAACAATTATTTAAATGTAGAAATCTGGAGGGGAATGATGTGTACAGGGTCAGATTGGAAACCAAAGCAGCCCTGATAAAACAGTTTAAGCCAATCCCCCTCTTTCCTTCTCTCTCATCTCTCTCACACCTTTTCTCTCTCACTCCTCGCTCTCTTTCCTGTAGGTGCTGTAAGTACCTGGAGGAGCTGGAGAAAGTGGCAGAACTGCCAACAGTGGCGATCTGCTTCAAAACCTAGTCTTTATAGGGCTACCCCCACAAGGGAAATGCCCAATGGAATAAATGGGCAGTCCAGCTGTGGATGCGTTAGAGGAAAATAGACTGTTGGATGCTAAAGTATTAGAAATACGTACCTGTGATTTTTATAACTTTAGCTTATGATCTACTAAGAAAGTTGAATTTCATTATTCATCAGCAGATACAGTCTAAATGGGTTTTTAATATATGAGTTGGAGTGGAGACACCTGAGCGCATTCTCTCATAAACGTTGAATCCATGTTAATCTCCACATAATGTAACTATTTGGCAATGGATCTGCTTAACCTGATGCCTTATATGTATCATCAGGAAAACAAAGAGAGACCAAAGGAATGCTTAAATTAATATCAGCCACTGCTAATTCATATGAATCAAGTTTTACCTCTGTGTGTGATTGAAAGGATTGCGTTAGCTGATGCATTTCTATGTATATACACTTGAACTTTACTGGAGAGGTATTATTATAGGACTTCTTCCCATTGTTGAATTGGTCCCTTACTGTAGAGTGATTGTCAGTTTCACTGTGTGCAAGAAATTGGATTATTATTTGGGATAGGCGACTGCTCACCTCAAGGAATAACCACAAGTCTTGTCAGCGGGAACCCTCAAAGTAATTTAATTAACCTGATTTCAAGCCCCTAGCAGCTATGGCAGAGAGCAAACAGGCTTAACTTAGGGAAATTTGCAAAAGTGCTCATGATGCATCAAAACAGTAATAAAGTCAAAACATCAAGCAATAAAATCACAAATCAGATTAAAAACACAGAGTAAAATGTAATAAACAGAATGACACTGAAATGACAAAAATCAAGTAAGTAGAACCAATGATATCTGATTTTAAAGTTTTAATTAGCAATAGAACAAACCCCTGAAAAGCGCCAATGACAGTCTATGGAAGGGAAAGACCAGGAACTAAGGGGCTGATTATGATGGAGGATTTTCCGCATCCTTCGGGCCGGCGGAAGCCACCGCCGGCCCGGAGGATGCGGAAAATCCTCTGCGGACCCACCAAAGACCCACCGCCACATTAGGATGGCTGGTGGGTCCTGGTTTCAGTCCGCCGCTTTTCCGCCGTGGTTGACTTACAACCGCGGCGGAAAAGCTGTAACGTGGCTGGCGGTGTCTATCAAAGACCGCCAGCCAAATTAGGATGGTGTAAAAGAGATGCATTTCCACGGCGGCTTTTCCGCCGTGGAAAAGCATGTGTAACTTCACTGCGGGGGCCCGTTGCGGGCCCCCTGGGTGAAGTGGGGTGGGGGTGCACATGGAGGGTACCTATGGTACCCCCCTGCATTTGTATGCAGTAATCGGCAGGCACCGCATGGTGCCTGCCGCTTTCTGCAAACAAATGCATTGAATGCATTTTTACCATTGCGGCGGGTGCAGCTTGAAGCCGCACCCGCAGCAATGGTAAAAATAGAGGATGTGACCGCCAGGGTGGCGGTCACATCCTAATTTGACAGGAGGGAACTCCACAGGCCATGCGGAGGTTCCCTCCTCCTCTATGGTCGCGGACGGATTCAAGTCCGTCCGCGATCATAATGAGCCCCTAGGTGTGATTTGTGGCCGACTGCGATGGAGCCCTGGTCACAAAACTTCCCAACTTTCTTCTGTTGACCAAACAAGCACAGGACTACACTTAAACACCCCCAGGACCTCAGGGGAGGACACTACAATATCAGGAAGAGGCCATCCG
This sequence comes from Lissotriton vulgaris, assembly GCF_964263255.1. Classification (NCBI taxonomy): domain Eukaryota; kingdom Metazoa; phylum Chordata; class Amphibia; order Caudata; family Salamandridae; genus Lissotriton; species Lissotriton vulgaris. Next base: position 1,086,209,714 of record NC_141695.1, on the reverse strand, counting down.
ATCAGCAAAATACAGTCTAAGTTCAGTTGTCACTGGTCAGCAGGGCACTTTACAAATAATCATCTTGAAGCTTGTTGTGTCCACGTAGCAACATAGACCCTTGGAGTCCACTTCTTTGTCCTGGGTTCAAGGGGAAGCAGGTCTAATCCTCTCAGGTCACAGACAACAGGTTCCATCCACTTCAGCTTCTGTTCTTTACCAGGTCCAGAAAGTTTTCTCAGGACTGTACCTTGGGGTGACACATTTATGCTTGGCACCCACTAATGGGAGGGGGTGATGCCTGGGCACACCCTAATCAATTGGCTAAAAGTTCTTGGGGCACCTCTACCCACTTCATCAGTAGTTCCTGTTTGATGTAGAGCAAACAGACCCGGAATGCCATGTGCCAGGGCATTTTCAAAATTGTCAGATGAAACCTTGTTTCTGAGAGCAAGGAAAGTCTGTGGGAGAGTTATAGGGAAATAATTAGTGTGCTCCCACATCTGACACTAAAATCGAGTTTGGAGATGTCCCTGTACCCTCAACAAAGCAGGAGACAGGCATCTTGTAGGACAAAAGTGGGGTAGTGTAGCACCCACTGATGGGATACACAAGAACTGCCCTGGCATTCGGTTTGCTTCCTTTTGCTCCAAAGTTTTATGTGTAGTTCAAACAGCCCAGCAGGATTTTACACTGCTGTGCCAACTTGATACCCACAACCCCATTCTGAGTATGCTGCTGAGGGCAGAGGAGTCATCCCTTCCCAATCAGGTCGACCTATCACTCAAGTTGACCTAATGTATAACTCTTAGGAGAAATTTCACACCTCGTCCATGTCTCATTTTGTCCTTGTACATGCTGAGAGTTGGCAGAGGGGAATTCTAATTAGCTTGCTGAAAGCTAAGATAGGTAAAGGGTAACTTCCTAAAATAGGCATCCCTAATACCTTTAATAAAAATCATAGGTACCATTAGATTGAATGTTTATTATTTATTAAATATAAAAATAAGTGTTTGAGTGGCACTTGTAGCTGTTACAGGTAAAGAATTATATATTGAAGCATATATTCTATACAGTGACTTGTTCTATGTGCCAGGTACAGCCTGGACAGTGACAATGTCATTTTGGGCTTACTCACCAACGAGCTTGCCATTTTTAATGACACATATGTTCCACTCTTAAATATTATGCACCCTACCTTGTGAGCAGCAAGGTGTACTTAAGGGTGACCTATTTAATCTTTAAAATCAGGTTTTCCTTCCAGTTTAAAGGATGATTTCACTGGGCCGTGTAGCAGGGCCAATTTTCTGCTGTCAGGGTACTCAGGGTAGTCCTGAAGTCATGTTTTCACTGCTGCTGTAATGGAGGGTTCAATAGGTGTTGCAGTCCACAAACGGTCCATAAAATGGTATTCCAGGGCGTGGATGTACTCGCACACCAATTACTATGGCCTTAAAGATGATTTAAATGTTCTAATAAGGGTTAAGACAATTACAAAATGTTTTAATGGGAAGCACACGCACGTCACTGTTCTACAGGGTTAACAGTGCATAGAGCTCTAAGTCATCAAAAATAGGGTCCAGAAAAAGGCGAAAAATCTCGGAGGATCTTGCAGAAAAGGCGAATTTTCTACACCATGGATCTTGTCGATACCTTTAGATTTGCATCTTACAGTCAGTGTTCAAGCCCTGTGTAACAGTCTGCTATCTGCACTTTAGACCTCGACTAATGATATTTAATCTTAGCATGTGCTTTAAGCTAAAAAGGTCTACAAGAAATGGTAAAGGTCCTGCAAATCTCAAATGGCAGCAAACGTTGAGGGATAGCTGGAGATTTGGAGACTGATATCGAATTGCCTGGTAATTCAGAAGGGGCCATGGACAGGAGTTACCAGCCTCATCCAAGTGACAAGATCTGTTGACTTATCCCTGATACAGTGTGTTCCTGCAGGGGTCTACATTTGCTCCATGCTGGCAAAATCTCTGATTGAACTGTGGGAAAACGAGGAATTATAGAAACAATAGGGTGTGGAATTATCGATTATCCAGCAAATTCTCAATTCTGAGGGTATGTTAACGGTACCCCTTAATGATCCAGGAGTATTTCCTCCAGAGATCCCAATACACCAGTATCCAAAACTCTATGTGGGGATTTACAAAGGGGAACCCTGTGTGAAATGGCAATAAGGCTATTTAAAGGGGATGAACTAGACAGGTTAGATAGATCCAACAGGGGAATGTTTCAGCCGGAACTTCAATGAGTCTCAATGTCTACTGCAGCAGGTGCAGTAGCACGTAGGCAAGGGATTATGGCAACTTCACTATGCCCCAATCATGGCTACCTTTTCCTACTAAACCAGTAGGTTGGGTGCCCATTTTACTCGCTGGGTCATGGCACTCTTGCTACACCAGAGATGCATACACATTGTGGGTCACAGTGCTCGCCTGTCAAGACTACCTCCATGTGCACACACTGCTTCTCGTGCGCTTGGCTACGCATGTCTAAGACTGACTGTTTTCACTGCCCACTCTCACCCCTTCACAATTCAGATGCATCATCGAAAAAAATGCACACATTTTACTGCCTGGCAATAATAGCACATTTTTGCAAAATCGAAAAACAGAAACTATAAGAAGCAAAGAGCCTGTTTCAGTTTCAGCCTTAGTTTCTTTTTAGAAAAATTGTACAGTGTATTCGATTCATGCAATCTATACAAAAGCGTGAAGTGTGACTAAGAATGACCTTGCTATGTTCATTTAAATAATAAAATAGGAGCATGACAAGATAAGTAATTTTTGTGCTAATAATTTAACAAGGCAACAGACCTTGTAATTAAAACACGTTTAAGGAACCCACTCAGTGATTCTGATAATCATTCAAGTGCCAATTATAGCATGGGATATGACGCTCATCTTCCTAATTAAATATGTTTTAGGCAAAAAAGAAGGAAGGTTAGTGAAATTACTGACGGAGCGGGTATTAGGGAGCGATTTATAGTGGGATACAAGTATTTCATTGTTCCGCGTGGTATTAGCCTCAGCCCTCTCGGTTTCTTTCTCTTACATCAGTTGCCAAGATGGGACAGCTCACTCAATATGCACCAAACTTTCGATTTACAAATTATGTTATCATGTGAATTCGTTAATTGAGGCCAATGATGACCCAGAAGGCGTTGATTCATTAAATAAAATCAAAAGTTTGTAAGGCATGGAGCCCCACGTAAAGGGTACAAACTTGCTATATGTACCTATTTTCATCCCTCTTCTTTCAAACAAATTGAATGTATCTTAGTATTTTACAACATGAAAAAAAAAAGAGCGCGCTAAAAACTTTTAAATATTTGGCTTTGCTAAATATGAGTTTTCTTAGCTGAAGTCAGCAATTTATTGTTCCATGCAATGAATCAATGTCATACTAAGAGAAGTATAACACAGATTCCTGCTTTGAAAATGAGGATGTCACCATCAGTCAGCGAGCAGTTTTCTAAGTCACAGCTATCACAACAAATGTCTGCTGAAAGTGCTCATTATGCAACTTTGGTGTTTCCACCAGCACCGGAGGGCCACCAATGAAAACAATGGCTATTAATTAGCCTGTGAGACCGGCAAACAGTCTTTAGCCATCACAGGCGTACTCCTAGCGCTGTCTCAGAACCAATAGTGAAGCGATTCTACATACTAACCATTGCCCACCCCACCCCCACCCCGTTGTGTGAAATAAGTTGACATAAATCAAATCTAATGAAGGGAGCCAATCTGGTACGTGTAATTTTAAGTATTGCGTTTGATGCATGTGAAATGTCAGTGAAGAAACTGATATTAGAAGTTTATATTTTTCCATACCAGTATTGGGTTTACTCATATCATTTGTGTTTTATTGATATTGTATGTTTAAAAAGCTCTTTCCACCCACTATGTGAGAGTCAGGCTTGTGATGCAATTGCTTATGTGCACAGCTGACTGAAATAAAAGTAATGTATATATTTTTCCCAATGCCTCATTTCGCATTTCGTTTGAGTTGTTTCATCTCCTCATATAATAAAACAATGTGTAGTTTTTTTCACTGTTAGTCGTCACACATTTAAAATTAACATAAGAAACCTGTTCCATCTGTAGTAGGTTACGATCGCATGAATCACAGCAGAAATGGCGGAGTCCCTTAATCCCCCTTTTACAGCAGCAGAAGCAGTAGCTGTTATAGAATACCAACACTGGGACGGGGCAAATGGAGACGATGGATGTCTTGTGAAAACTTGTAAAAAAGCTAAAGGGACCAGTAACCAGATTATTCAATGACATTTGTGGCAGTGGTTAATTCCTCAAACAACAATAAAGAGGATGCTAAGGGTCTCTGTGAATAATGTGGAAAAGCTAGACACTCAAATGTAGTGTGTAGAAAGAAATCAAGGTCTGCTATACCCTTATATACAAGGAGCCAGTAGTTTCTGCAGACCAAGGTTGCAGGATTAGCTGGGCAAGGATTGTCCCTGCAGAGTTTTTAAAGAGTCTGGTTGTCTCAAGCCATTCTGACTTTATTACCTGTCTGAAGAAGGACATACCCGATAGTAGCATCCAGGAGTCTTCTGTTAATATTTGTAGCGCAGTGAAGTTGGGACTCACCAGGGCTGGGATGGACCTCACATTTTAGGCAGCAAATGGTTTGCTGTAAGGCTCATGAAAATCTGTTGGTGGCCCTGCATAAAGTGCCGTGGATCTAGGACGAGGTGAGGAAGGCTAAGGCTCAGTATAACTTAGCCTTCAAAGAGCGAAAAAGCACCCCAAGAAAGAAGGCTTGGGAGGATTTAGTTGCCCCCTATTCTCTAAAGAACAGCACAGCTTTTCGGAAATTGGTGAACCAGACATTTTTTAACCTGGAATCCATGTTTAACCTAGTGTTAACAAAATCCCCCCACCCTTTGACCTCCCGTTTTGAGACTATTTATAATTCTGATGGGCCACCATCTGTTTTAACTAGTCCTGGAGAAATGCAGGAGCCTAGTTTTTGCTGGGAAGAGGTGCAATCTGCTAATCTAGCCCGTTCATCTGGGGAAGCTCCTGGCCCATATTGGGTACCTGGGAATCTGTACAAATCCTGTATTGATCTTTGGTTGCCCTTAGTAAATTTGCATATAAATACAGCTGACCTGGTCAGATTCCACCTCCTGGCAGACGTCAGTGATTGTCCCTATATTTAAAAAGGGAAACAAGCAGACCCGGGATTCTTTAGCCCCATTTCGTTAGTGGATGCTGAAGTAAAAATCTTTGGGCAGGTAGTGCCGGATCAACTTACATATTGGGCTTATGAGCATAATATCCTATCAGATATTCAATATGGTTTTAGAACAGCCATCAAGTGGAATTTAAACTTATACATTCTCATTAGAAAATACTGGAAAGCAAAAAAGGGAGCCATTCACCTGTGCTTCATGGAACTCAGCACGGCCTTTGACTCAGTTAACAGAGATAAGCTCTGGGTCATGATGGAGCCCTGGGGGTCGAAATGTCGCTTTAATGCCAAATTTGCATGAGGGGTTTTCGGCATCTTTGAGGTATCACCCTGACGGTAAGTGCCACACTTTAAGCTCAGAAAAGGAGTTCGACAGGGCTGTATCTTAGCATCTTTACTTTTATTCTCTATATTAACCACGTAGAGGCATTTTTAATTGGGCATTGTAAGGACATTCCTATTGTTGGTGGAAGACCTGTGCCAGCTCTGCTATATAAGGATGATACAGTTTTGAGCACACGTACAACCATTGGTCTGCAGCATCTGCTAGATTGCTTCATCGTTTTTATGGATAGTTTGGACCTCAACAGTAATTTCTCTAAATCTCATACCATGGTGTTTGGCCAAGACCACTAAAATGAGGACATTTATGGTTAAATGTTAACTTATTAGCAGGGTTGAACATTTTCGTTATATGGGTATTCTTCTGGATTCTCAGCCTAAATGGCATTCCCTGTTTGATGACAACATCCAGTCCTTTAACAGTAGCGCACAGCGTAGGTGACTTTTCGCTTTAATTGGGACGCAGTCATACCGAGTCGATTACTGCCATATATAAACCCAAATGTATTCCCACTGTCAGTTTTGGGTGTGTGCTATATGCCTTGTACTCCCATACAGATTGTAGAAAATAAACTCTTAAGATGCCTACTAAAGGTCCCCCAATGTACTCCTTCTGAAATTGCACGCAAGTAATTAGTCTTGAATTATATTTCAGATTTCATTTGTGTCCATCCATTGCTATTGTGGCTTTTGGTATGGTTGAATGATGAACTTGATTTTGAAAAATTGATATAAAGGGATTGTTTTGGGGTTGGATTGTATGTTTTGTATCCCTTGGCTGCACTCTATTATGAGCACACTGAGAGACCTCTGTTGACCTTAACTTTTTGTGACCCAGCCGTTATTACCAAGAACAACATTTTGTGGGTCAAACATGCCTTCCTTGCCAAGGTGAGCACAGAGAGGAAAGTCCATTATATGGCAAAGCGCTCAGTGACTCATTACCATACGGTCAACTCAATTTATAATCTGGAACAATTTTACTTGACTTTAGCTATGCCTGCTACCACAGAAGACTTTTAACTCATTTTAGGTTGAATTTGTTTCTCAGCTTTTGTTTGGTTACACTGAGTGGCATAAGATGTTTGAGCTCCCTGTATGCGATCGTGACTTGGTCTCTAGCTCAGGTACTTTGCACATTGTTTTTATTTGCCCCAGATTAAACACTCTTAAAGGCAAGTTTCTTCATTCACTTCTGAACCTGTTGAATGTTAGACAAGAATGTCTAGAGTTAATGTTTCTGCAATATTTACCTACCACAACTGTTGGTTTTTATCTATCATGGTTTTTATCTAAAGTTTTACATTCTAGTTTTTGAGATGTATTGAAAATATTTTATCTGAGAATTTAATATTGTTGTTTTATGATGTATGTGTTCAATGTACTTTTATGATATGCTTTGAGCAAATTGAAATACTTGACTTGATACACATGTGCCAACACCACCATGCCTGTGATTGCTTATAAATAGAGCATTTTTGTGTTGATTGGCTTGGCAGGCTTGCCCAAGCTCTACCGAGGTCTTAAAATCCAAATATTTTCTAAGTCCCAAGTTTTCAGAGATGTTAAGAGAAGTCCAGGTACACACAGTCAAGGATCCCAGGACCTCAGGAACAGACTCACTTAAGTCTCACTCAAACAGAGGCCACCAGCACGGTCCAAGTAAGTTCAAGTTAAGGTCCAGCTGCTACTGGTCACCGGGACATTTCAGGAAAATGCCGCTTTAGCATTTTGTGTCTCTGTAGTCATTTTCTTGGATTCCATTGCTTTGTTCTGGGTACAAAGGGGGCCATGTCCAGTCCTTCAGAGCTGCTCGGATGTCACAGACACCAGGTCGCATATACTCTTCCTCAGGTCTACAAGTGCTCTGAATAAGCTGTTTTCGGGTGTCACATTTAGTATAGCACTTGCTTGTGGATGGGGTGACTCCTGGCCCCTCCCTTACCAATAGGGCAATTGTTCCCAGAGGTTACCCCACTTCTCATACTTCAAACAATCCCAAGGTGCACCTCTTTCACTAAATCCAAGATGAAGAAACCATTCTCCCTTTGCGCACAGCCTGTGTGCCCACCCAGAGGTTTGGTCAGGGTAATGAGCAGCCCTGTGGTCACTTTAAACCAGTTATGGAGGTACTTCACCTGACTGGGTTTCACGCTTGCCTCAATCCGAGTAAAACTTAATAAACAAAATGAAAGGAAGTACATAGGCATTTTACCACTGGTTATCAGGAGTAGAGTGCACAGAGTTACACAGCCAGCAATAATTTAGGCTCGAGCAAAAGGCAAAATATCAATGGTGACCATGCAGAAAAGGCACATTTCCTACAGGCATGTTCAGGGGTAACCTAATAATTGCTTGAGATAAGAGGGGCCACTTTACTATAAAGTAAATTAAGTTCCTGGGCACAGCTTAACTGGTATTCCTGTCAGGGTTACAAAAACACCTCCCAACACCCAAGCCATAGTCTCTGCTCTGGGAGCAGTTTTCACACCTCATCAGTGCTAAGCACTCAGTGGCAACTGCTAGAGAGCTAATGCAAATTAGCGTCCAGGTTTGTCTAGCAGGGAAAAGGTAACTTTCTAAAAAGTGGCTGTACTAAGGGGGAATCTGACTACATGGTTGCCCCCACTTTTTTCCTTATATTCAGGGCCTCAGCCTATCTGCTTTCCTCTATAAATTAGTTCCATGTACTTTAGGTACACTCCAGTTTGGTTACTGGGGTACCGTTGTGAGCCCCTAGTACATGGTACACCAGGTACTGAGGGCTTAGGTACCCCCGAGACCTACCAGGGGCTGAAGCATGTATAATGCCACCCCAGGGAAGCCTTCCAAAATGACACCACAGGATTGCTACTGCAGCCTGGGTAAGGTGGTGCATGCACCCCTTACTAAGATATAGGTTACCTATATCTAACTTAAATCACTGCACTTAGAAACCCCTATGGCAGGCCTTATCAATGCTGAAGGCAGGGTGCTTGGTTTCGTGTAAGAGGGTGCCCATGCATGAGCAGGACCCCTCTGCAGCCTTCGGAATCTATTTTCTGGGGCTGTTCTGTGATGCAGCCAGACCAGATACTCTTAAGTGCATTATAACCTTGCGGTAAATGCTAACTTTGGAATGGCTGCATGGAAACACGTCGTGTTTGGTGTCAAACACTGTGGAATCCTACACCCTCCAGTCCTGGCGGGGGGTAGAATTCCACCCTCCTAGAGGGAGAGACATGTACACACCGGCATACCCGGTACTAGTTTTAAAGAGCCCTGGCTTCAAAAAATGGATGCTGCAGCCACAGACACGAGTCTGCCCTCCTGCTGCTAACCGAAACTCCTGCAGGGGAGGCCTGGACAATAGGTTTCCTGTCACAGGGAGGTGTAACCACCTCCCAGACAGGCTTTAGTGTATTGAGGCTGGGTGGGTGCACTCTGAGAGTGCTTTGAAGTCTGCACTGGGGGCACATTTGGTGTCCCTGTGCATATTCCAGGTCTAACTGGTTGCAGGGGGTACCAGCCCCTGCTCTGGTGCGAAACTGGACAAAGGAAATGGGTATAGCCACCCCTCTTTCAAAACTCCGCCATAGGTGGGTCCCCAGAGTATGTCCAACCCCTTTCTTTAGTATAAGTAAGGAAACCCTGGCAACAGGACTTTAGATTATACCTGGACGGAACACTGAAACTGAATCCTGGAACTTCAACACTCTACTAACGACTAGAGGATGGAAGAATGTCACTTGGGGTCAAGGAGTGACTCCGCTGCTTGGCAGGCACCAACAAAGCAATTGCTGGTCTGCATCTCCGAAGCTCCTACCAGACTCTGAAGTATTTGCAGCCCAGGAAGAGGATTTCCAGACTTCTCAGAGGTCGACCCGAATCCCAAGCAAAGCTGAGACCCACAGCCCTCGTTAAGTGGTGTGGAACCAGAACTCCTGGACACCGTGCACATTTGCAAGTGCATTACCTTCTCGACGTCTCTTGCAGTTGTGCTTTGGGTTACTTGTAGCCTAAGCCCCGAGCACCATCTGCACCAAAGATTGTGGGCCTACACTCCACGAGTGTTCCGTGAGCTTGCTTCTTGCAGACGCGCTTCTCTGGTGAGGCGCTAGCTGCTTTACTACGGAGCGCCCTGCTTGCTATTTTGCACAGTCTATTGATTAAATTTTTCATGCTGACCAGCACTGCATTTTTCATGCTGACCAGCACTGCACCTTATTGCTAATTTGCACAGCCGCTGATACTGTTTTAAATTTGAGGAGAGTTACACTCTTTTAATATATTTTTTGCCTAAGTGTATTGTGTATGTGTGTTTTACTCACTTTGCACTCCGGTCAAAACGCTGGTCATCAGCCCCGTTCCACCACGGCAGGTGCCGCTTGAGTGGAGGGCTTATTGACCTATAGCTGGGCTCCCCTCGGAGTGACTCACTTCCGGGGTCGGAGCCGGCGGGCCTTCCCTGGTGATTGCTACTTTTGGGAATGGCGGCGCCGTCGCAGAGCGGACGCGCTTCTCTGATGAGGCGCTAGCTGCTCTACTACAGAGCACCCTGCTTGCTATTTTGCATAGTCTATTGATTAAATCTTTCATGCTGACCAGCACTGCACCTTATTGCTAATTTGCACAGCCGCTGATACTTTTTTTAATTTGAGGAGAGTTACACTCTTTTAATATATTGTTTGCCTAAGTGTATTGTGTATGTGTGTTTTACTCACTTTGCACTCCGGTCCAAACCCTGGTCATCAGCCCCGTTCCACCACGGCTGGTGCCGCTTGAGTGGAGGGCTTATTGACCTATAGCTGGGCTCCCCTTGGAGTGACTCAATTCCGGGGACGGAGCAGGCGGGCCTTTCCTGGTGATTGCTACTTTAGGGAATGGCGGTGCCGTCGCGCAGCGGACGCGCTTCTCTGGTGAGGCGCTAGCTGCTCTACTACGGAGTGCCCTGCTTGCTACTTTGCACAGTCTATTGATTAAATCTTTCATGCTGACCAGCACTGCACCTTATTGCTAATTTGCTCAGCCGCTGATACTGTTTTAAATTTGGGGAGAGTTACACTCTTTTAATATATTGTTTGCCTAAGTGTATTGTGTATGTGTGTTTTACTCACTTTGCACTCCGGTCAAAACGCTGGTCATCAGCCCCGTTCCACCACGGCTGGTGCCGCTTGAGTGGAGGGCTTATTGACCTATAGCTGGGCTCCCCTCGGAGTGACTTCCTTCCATGGACGGAGCAGGCAGGCCTTCCCTGGTGATTGCTACTTTAGGGAATGGCGGCGCCACCGCACAGCGGGCGTGCCACGGGCTCGCCAAATGCGAGCCCGTCTGCGCCCGTCCACGCCAGGTCGGGCCCAGGGCCAGGACCCCTTGTCCCCCTTTGGTATATTCTAGGCAGACCCTGCTGTGTTGTGATTCCGCGGCCCATCCGCTGCTCGATAAAACAATATTGAAATTCAAGAGGGAGGGGCTTTTGAGACCTCATGCAAGCCCTAAGTTGGTCATCACGGCCCCTTTCCCAGCTATTCCACCAAAGCAGGTGAGCGGGCAGGGGTGTAGGTTTTCATTACTTAATACCCGCTCCCTACAGAGGCACTGTCTGGAGGTTTTCTCCCTCTTGCATGAGGATAACTTGGATCTCCTTTGTGTCACTGAATCCTGGCTCAACGAATCATCGACGCCGGATCTGGTGGCAGCCTTGCCCACTAATTTTACTGCTATTCATGCCAACCGTCCAGATAACATTGGGGGGGTATTGCTTTCCTTTTCAAAGAAACTCTGAAAACAGAAACACTCTGTTTAGAGTGCATTGAAGGCACAGATGTTCTGGGTGTGGAGTTTTGTTCCCCCACAGATTGTGTTGTATTCCTTTTAGTATACCCTCCACCTAGCACAACAATTAGGTTCATGGAACCCTTTCTGAAAGTGGTTCATGACCTCCGTACTCCCTATGAAGGATTGGTGGTGCTTGGTGACTTCAATTGTCAGTGGGAAATAACCCCGAAGGATGGCCAGATTAAACAATTTGAAGAGGTCCTAGTATCTCTGGGACTTATTCAGCTGGTGGGGGAGCCTACACATTAGAAGGGCCATACTTTGGATCTGATCTGTTCATCCTGCCCACTTTATGCCCCGCTTTTGATCTCCCCTGGTTCTTGGTCAGACCACTATTTGATTGAAGGTGAATTTCCGCTCCTCACAAGGTAGCGGGAAGTTAAACCAGATTGGAAACTGCTGCTCTCAGAGAACAAAACAAGTCCTCCGCCAATGCGAGAGAGCTTGGCGTAAATCTCGCATGCCTAGCGTGCGGGATGCCAATACTATGCAGTTTGCAGCATATAAAAAAGCCATCCGCCTGAGGAAGGCCGAATTTTATGAATCAGCAATCTTGGAGGCTGTCAATCCGCAGAAAGAAGTATTTAAAGTCTTAAATTATCTACGGACGATTAAGGGGCCAAATCTGACCTTCAATTTAAAGGACTGCCAAGACTTCCAAATCTTTTTCATGAATAAGATAAAGGACCTGATGGTTGAAATCAGGCAGACCCCAAACTTTCCTTGCTCTATCGAGCCTCCCTCTATTCCCTCGAGGCCAATAATGAACTTCCTGACGGGGCTGCCAGTCCTCACCAAGGAATCTTTATTTACTATAATGAACCGGGTGAAATCAGGTTCCCCAGCGGACCCCTGCCCGCCTAAGATTTTTAAGCTGAGCTGGTCTGGAATGGAGGACAAAGTTCTTGCCCTGTTGAACCGCTCCTTAGAGATGGGACTTGTCCCCTCCAATTTCAAGGAAGCACGGGTGTTCCCCTTCTAAAGAAACCAGGTTCCGATCCTAAAAACCTAAAGAACTTTATGCCAATCTCTCAGCTACCTTTTCTCGCCAAGATCCTGGAGCAACATGTATTGCACTCTCTCACCCATTTTCTCGAAGGCAATCACCTTCTCGAGCCCAATCAGGCGGGCTTCAGAGCCCATCAAAGCACGGAATTGGTGATGCGTTCCATGCTGGATGACTTGAGACTCAAGGCTGAGAAAAAAAACTCTTGGCCCTGGTCCTTTTGGACTTATCCGCGGCGTTTGACACCAATAATCACTGTTGACTCTTATCGCGGATTAAGGATCAAGGGATACAAGGCACGGTCCTGGCCTGGCTGACTTCCTTTCTCAAGGATCCCTCACAACGAGTTCAACTGGCAGTCCTAGTGTCAAAACCAGCCAAGTTAACTTGTGGTGTGCCCCAGGGTTCAGCTCTTTCACCCCTGCTTTTTAATTTATATCTACAGCCTTTGATTGCAGCCCTGAACCAGATGGACTGCAGGGTCTACAATTATGCCGACGATACGCAATTTCTGATTCAGATTGACCATTCATCTACGGCCTACTTGAGAATGCAAGAAATTCTCAAGTTTACTATAAACTGGATGTCGGACAACTCTCTAAAAATAAATCCTGATAAAACGGAAGTCCTGGCAATTACTACAGCAGCCAATCCGTGGAGTGATCTGTTCCGGCCGGCCGAATTGGGGCCTTTTCCGGAACCGGCAGTAGCAGTAAAGAGCTTGGGTATCTATGACACAGCAGGTGTCGGCGGTGGTAGGCACCTGTGTTAGTCTGCTAGGCCAGCTCCGGAAACTATCTTCACTACGGTCCTTTTCCACCCTCAGGCTGGCGGTCTCTGCCCTGATCCTGGCACGGCTGGATTACGGCAATTCCTTATATTATGGCCTACCAAAAAACCTTCTGGCTAGACTTTAGGTCGTGATGAACCATGCAGCCAGGCTTATTTTCAACAAGCCTAGACGAACCCGGGCTGCGCCCCTACTACGGGACCTACTTTGGCTGCCAATAGCTCAAAGAGCGAAATTTAAGAGCCTCTGTATTGCACACAAAGCTGTCTATGGCTCAGCCCCCAGTTACATCAAGGACCGGCTTATTAAATACACGCCAAGTAGGACTCTTCAGTCTACTGAAGCGTGTAATTTGATATGTCCTCGGTTCAACCTTGCATCCAAGGGTGGGAGAGCCTTTTCGAGCACTGTCCCCCGGCGTGGAACCTTGTTCCAGCTAAACTTAGGAAAGAAACTAATCTCCTTCTCTTCAGGAAGAATTTGAAGACTGTGCTCTTCTTGGAGGCTTGGGGGCCCCTGTGAGTGGGTGGTCTGGTGTTCTTACTGGTGTTGTGTGTCCGCTGATAGCGCTTAGATACCTCTGGGTGATAAGGCACTTTACAAGCTCATAATAACATAACATAACATTTCCGCTTGATGCTCCTTCACGATCCCTGGTCTGTCGACTGGTGGGTTTCTGTGAAGGTAACTCTGATTTTCCTTGGGCTTCCCTAGTTGCTCCAGATGTGCCCTGACTCCCCACCATGTGGTGAGTCCCTCGGACCTTGCTGGTCCACACCAAAGCATTTCTTTGATTCCTGCATGGGTTGCTGTTGCCAAGGCTTATTGGGTCCAATCCGGGCACTGACCCCGCAGCACTTGACATCCTTTGTGGGACAGCTTGATTCCATATCCTGGTTGTCATCAATGCCTCCTGGTCCTCGTGGCTGAAGATTCAAGCTTCACCTCTTTCACCTGAAATCACCCGACATCTGTGGACATTCGACTATCGTGCCCCTGGTCACTGGCAAGTGACCCAGACTCTGCCCCTCTTGTTTCAGGTTCTTCTCATCTTTGATCCAGGCTTGGATCACACCGGACACTTTCCTCTTCTATGGCAATAGCACTTTGCAGCAGATCACCATTGAAATCAACGACGATTCCTGACACCAAAAGACACCTATGCACCCGGCTTCCCTGGATGAGGTAACTCGAGTACTCCAGGGCTCCCGTGGGTGTTGGCCCTAGAACCCCTTAAGTCTAAAGGGGTTTTCTCAAAGTTCTCTCCTAAGTGTCCTTTATCTTGAAATTTCCAACCGCGAATTTCCCCATAGAAGCTAACGGTGATTCGCGGCTGTGTTCTCACACTGCACACGTCCTCTGTGAGTCCCTGTGTCACTGCCTTGGGTGGTTCCTTGTGGGCCCAGTGATTCTACAGGCTCTAGGCCTTGTGTCTAGTCAAGCTGTGGTTCTTATACCACTTTCTTAATAAATGGTTTGGTACCCCCCCAGGGCTCAATGTATCCTGTGCTAATTTACTGTGTGCTATTAAGTGTAACTTATGTGCTTTTACCTCTAGCCTCATAACGAGACCAGTAGGGTGTGTTTAGAATAAATACATATATTTTATATATATATACCTGGTGTGGTTCTCCTTTCATTTGGTAATTCACGAGATTATAGACTGATAAAACAACTGCTTTACATTCCTCCAAGACTTAACCTGAAGTCTGCTCTCCATAGCTTCCACTAGGATAACTTTCAATAAAGGTTGTCTTTAACCTATCACCTCTAAAGGGTTCTCTGGACTAGTGCAAGGTTCCCTCTATAACTAGTGGACAGCATATGCCAGGCCAACTTCTCACAGTTACTTTTGCTTAATATTTATAAAAAATCTAACTCCCCCATTGAGTTGGGCTTTTTTTCAATATAAAAACAGTGGTCTGGTCATGTTTCTAGCTAGTCCCAATCTGGAGATAGAAGAACTAATTGTCTCATATTGCTTCCCAGTGTTTCTCCATGGGCCAACCAGTCTTGCTACAGTGAAAATGGTTTGTGGGTCACTGTAATGACATGCTAACTTTACATTTGGACATTTCCTGCCATTAATTACCATACACCCTGTTTTATGGGCTGCAAGGCCTATGTAGGGGGCCTTATTCATATTTTAAAGGAAGGTTTTGACCAGTCATTTTGACAGGACGGGCTTCAGGTTCTAACTGTAGCTGCCAGGCTGCAATGGCAGGCCTGAAGTTATGTTTACTCAAAATAAAATGAGAAAGAGTGAGGTGGAATTAGCGTGGGTTAGCCCTACGCCCAAGCTGCAATTAATTCACCTGAAAAGGAAGGCAACCTATGACTCTCTAATAGAACACCAATCAGAACACAGTAAAAAGAGAATATAGGCTTAGAACGACTAGAGGGCCGATAAGAAGGTCCTGATGAAAGCCAGAAGGCTTAAGCAATAAAGTGGTGGAACCATGTTGACCCATAGATGCTTGAAACATAATCTCTCTCTAAGTGTTGTATTTGTTTTAATATTACTAAGGAGCCATTTTTTATTGAAATTATCAGATACTCCTTAAGTATTTTAACCTTAGGATCTCTCTAACAAGATCGAATAGCTCCGTAGTCTGTTGGAGCCCTTGCAGGGACAATAGGTCTCGGCCCGAGGACTCTATGACGCAGCGTGCCTCTGACAGGGGGTTATCATCCTTAAAAACACCTGATGGGTGTTTGATTAGAGAGTCATAGCTTGCCCTGAGTAATGTTTGCCTAGTTACGCTAGTAAATGGCACTGTAGTGAGGCAGTCCATATGTGATATTTAAGTTCCTATGCCATGGTTGTATTTTAAATATGCCATTTAGGAACTAGCCAATCTCATTTTGTTTTAGGGGCCAGAGCACATGCACTGAGGCCTGGTTAGGAGGGTCGCAATCTACAGAACAAAATAAAAAAATCAGCATCAATCTGTAAAAAAATGGGACTGACCATGTAAAATGAGTCTCTTTTACATGCTCTTGATATGGCAATGTGTGTTTTCCACTTAAGATGTAATGGGTTTTCCTTCCCAACACAAAAAATCTATCACATCATTTTATGATGGATGCACTGCCTCTGTGAAAACTAAGTCTGAGTTAGCAGGAACAATTAGTATCATCTGGAGCACCCAGCATGGATGGCCAATCTCTCCAACTGTATTTGCCCTTTAGCTTGAACTACTGACTACATCGCTTAAGGTGGATACTGAATTTCTTTCTCAAATGGCGAACTTTCAGATATATGTTGATGATAGTGCTGGAGCAAATTTTTATCATTTTATAAATAAAAACACTTTTTAGGTAGAAAATGCAAAATGTTATGCATAAATGTGTCAATTGTTTCAACTTGCATTCTTACAGTTTATATTAGTGTGTGTTCCTAGAGTAGACACACTCTCTGTGCCCCCGACACTCTCTCGGCACTCTGGCTTCTAGCATTTAAGAGCACTCTGGACTCTTTTACTGAGATCCTTAGGGTTACCGCTCTTCGTGTGAGATTCCATTTAAGTCCTTTTCCTTTCAAAAGATGTCTCAATCAATCAATTATATAATTTGTAAAGCGCACTACTCACCTGTGAGGGTCTCAAGGTGCTGGGGTGGGGAATGCTGCTACTGCTCGAAAAGCCAGGTCTTGAGGAGTTTTCTGAAGGTCAGCAGGTCTTGGGTCTGCCATAGGTGGATGGGGAGGGTGTTCCAGGTCTTGGCGGCGAGGTGGGAGAACGATCTGCTGCCGGAGGTCGCTCTTCAGAAGCGGGGGACTGTGGGGAGGGCGAAGTCGGCGGAGCGGATCTGGCGGGTGGGGGTGTAGAAGATGAGTTGTCTGTTGAGGTACGTTGGTACGTTGTTGTCGAGTGCCTTTGCGTGTGTGGGTGAGGAGCTTGAAGGTTATCCTCTTGTTGACCGGGAGCCAGTGCAGGTCTCTCAGGTGGGGTGTGATGTGGCTGTGGCGAGGGATGTAGAGGATCAGACGTGCATAGGCACTCTGGATGCGTTGGTGCCATCTCAGGAGTTTTGCCCAGGCTCCTGGGCAGAGGGCATTTCCGTAGTCCAACCTGCTGCTGACGAGGGCCTGGGTGACCATTCTTCTCATTTTAGAGGGGATCCACTTGTAGAGCCGGCGGAGCATGCGGAGAGTGTTGAAGCAGAAGGAGGAGACTGCGTTGACCTGTTTAGTCATGGAGAAGGTGGGGTCGAGGATGACCCCTAGGTTGCGTGCGTGGTCAGTAGGTGTTGAAGCGGTTCCCAGTGTGGTCGGCCACCAGGACTCATCCCAGGCCAAAGGGGTGGATCCGAAGATGAGACCTCCGTCTTGTCCGAGTTCAGCTTCAGTCGACTGTTCCTCATCCATTCGGCGATGGCCTTCATTCCTTCGTGAAGGTTAATTTTGGCGGTTTGGTGGTCCTTGGTGAGGGAGAGGATCAGCTGGGTGTCATCGGCATAGGAGAGGATGTTGAGGTTGTGCCAACGGGCGACGTTGGCGAGCGGTGCCATGTAGATATTAAACAGAGTTGGGCTGAGGGATGAGCCCTGGGGTACGCCGCAGATGATCTCTGTGGCTTCGGAGCGGAAGGGGGGAAGCCGGACGCGCTGTGTTCTGCCAGAGAGAATGGAGGTGGTCCAGTCCAGGGCCTTCTCTTGGATCCCGGCGTTGTGGAGGCGTGTTAGTAGTGTGTGGTGGCAGACCATGTCGAAGGCAGCTGACAGGTCCAGGAGGATGAGGGCTGCCGTTTCTCCGTTGTCCAGCAGGGACTTGATGTCACCGGTGGCGGCGAGGAGGGCAGTCTTGGTGCTGTGGTTGCTGCGGAACCCGGACTGGGAGGGGTCCAGGATGTTGTTCTCCTCGAGGTAGCGAGTCAGTTGTTCGTTGACGGTCTTCTCGATGACCTTTGCCGGGAGCAGGGGGATGGGCCGGAAGTTCTTGAGGTCCTTGGGGTCCGCCTTGGGTTTTTTGAGTAAGGCTTTGATCTCGGCGTGCTTCCAGCTCTCCGGGAAGGTTGCTGTCTTGACGGAGGTGTTGTTGACTTTCCACAGGTGGATGTGCTGGATTTGTTGAAGATGTGGTGTGGGCATGGGTCTGACGGAGACCCGGAGTGGATGGTGTTCATGATCTTGATGGTGTCGTCGTCGTTGATGTTGGACCAGGAGAGCAGGCGGTTGGTGCAGATGGTGGTCGTGGGGGCCGAGGTCTCAGTGGTTGTCAGAGTGGTCGTGGCATTGAAGCAGTCGTGGATGTTTGCAATCTTGCGGTGGAAGAAGGTGGCCAGCGAGTCGCACAGGTCTTGCGTTGGTGGGATGTCGTTGGTGTTGGAACTGGGGTTGGAGAGTTCCTTCACGATGTTGAAGAGCTCTATGCAAGTTAGGCACAGGGGAAAAATACAAGATTAGGCAAAAACAATGCAGGCAGATACGTGCAGCAGCGTGGGGAGCGACCTGCCTGCGAGCTGAAAATACTTTTCATCTTAAAATTCCCGTTGCTTAAATGCAAATGTTTATAATTCTGTATCTTATTCTCTCATCAGAACTCTTTATTGGGTTTCAGAACTGACTCCTTTACTCTGGCGTAAATTTACATTTTGACCCTGAATTTACATTAGGGATTTGTTTTTATGGAATACCCTTGTTGTATTATCTCTATATTATTTGTAATCCTTACTAATTTGGTATTTTGCCTTGTATTGCAACCTGACTACGAGGATTATTTGAATTTGTAATAATGACTAAAGACTAATATTTACAGAATAAAACAATTAAAACTTAATATGATTGTTAATAAATCCCTTTAACTCATGCCAATCCTCTCTATTGACTACTATAAATGCTAATTAGGTTTTATTGTTATGAAGGTTAAATGTAAATGATTGCTCCTTCTAAATTCTCCTTGTCGTCTTAGCATGGTGGGCGTATGCGTCGGACGACAGGGGCCGTCCGATTTGCGCATGCATGGAATTTGCCCGCACAGTGGGGAAATTACAGCCGCGCCCAAAAGTCTAATGATTCCACACAAAGACCTAGATACAAGGATCCCTGCGCCCTCAACAGCATTTTGTTTTTAAAAGCTGATAGGGATAAAAGTTAGTGTGCACTCACAACAATTATTAAATTATCATTCTTAGGGGATATACAGTAAATACTAACAAGACTAAAGTCATAATATTCTCTATGTTATCGGCTTTACTTCCCATGATATCATGAAGAGGTTACTCTTAAAGGGCCAAAAGAAATCTAGGGGCTTGGGTAACAGGGAAACTAGATGCAATCTATGATATCATAGTAACTACCATCCACTCTTTAAGAAAGAAAAAGGGCTCATTGAAAGGTAAAAATCACTCCCCCTATCTAATATAGCCTTAGAACCCGCCATAGCGGACTCTAGCTGCCATTAAAGGCCCACTCCAGTGTTAAAGCCTTCATCAAAGGAGCGAGCCTTTAATGGCTGATATGGCAGGCTCTAAGGCTATTCGAACATTCTGTCCCTAGAGGGCAGAAAGTTCTATTTTGTTAAACAAAAGCTCACAGAGCTCGATGGGATTGTAATCCCCTCGGGCTCCATGAGGCATTTTGTTCACAACAACAGTGGTGTAGCAGGCGGGGGTGAGGCCGGGGGGACAGTCCCCCTCAGTTGACACGAGTCTGTCCCTGCTCATACCTGTTGTCTCAGGCAGCAATTGCCAGTACCCCTTCCTGCTCGTTATTGCGGCTTTCACGTAGCAGCAATCAGAGGAATCTGGCCGGCACACCACCCCCCTCCTCTTCAATTCATCCGCTGTTGGGTGGCAAATGCAGGGACTGCCACGGGCGGCCAAAGGGCTAGTTACTCCACTGCACAGCATTAGCTGTGAACAAACATTGGAATGTTGGAGCTCAGGGCTTCTACCGGCCATTAGAGGCCTGGAGCACTCCATTGTTTTCAATTCCAATGTTCTAATAAGGTAATCATTAGCGAAAAAGTTGATGCCTTTCTTTGTCTTTTCCTTTGCCAAGCTTTCTTGCTATCTTCAGCTGAGAATTCTTCAAAAAAGTGGATAGCATGATAATAGGATTTATTTGGGCAGCTAAGAAGCTCGTGTTAAGTTTACCAACAGAAGAAAGTGGACTCCACCTCTCCAATGTGCATCTTTACTTCGTGGCTGCATTAGCACTTTGCCACACACATTTTTTGATGATAAATCGGAACACTATTCTGATAAGCGCTTGCTTGATATAATGTGAAGCACCTTGCAACATGATCAACTTACGTATAGTTTGATTCCCCTCAACCCAAACTTGTAAGATACAAGGCTTTGGTAGCGGTGTTGAAAGCCAGGATTTTACTTTATTTATATTTTAAAATACTAAAATGGCGCTGACACAAGGCTAGTGACTAAGGCTTGATTTACCCACTCATATCTCCAGCAGTGGCCTTGGCTAAGCAGTCTAAAGTAGATGTTGAAGTCTTTCAAGCCATCCCTTGGGAAGCAATAAAGTAGAGCTAGAGCGTGATTTATGCTCATATGTGTTTCCAACTTCTAATTTCAAATCGTTTCAGATCCATACCACTCCGTGCTATAATTTGGCTACAGTATTTACAACTTAACTTTTCTCTCGAAAAAGCAATATGGATGGATTGGAAATGTTAAAGAATTTGGCTCTTTTATTCATCTGCAACTTTGGATTCTACATTCCAGAAATGACACTAGGAGACCGGACCAAACATTATACCCACAATCCGGTCGAGAGGTTGCAATTTTAAGTTTACAAGTTTCAGAGGAGTAAATCTGTGAACAATGCAATTCGTATCCCTGTAGTCGCTATATTAGAAACCAGTGCAGAAACCAGTGCATCATCACCAATTTAATAATCAAACCTCAAACCGGTGTCCAAGATGCATAAACGGTAACTGGCTTGAACTAACCCTACGGCTTTTTTCACCAAAAAATGGCATGACCTCTTGCTTTAAATCTAGGTTAGATTAATTTCCAGAGATTGGTGTCCTAGGATAGTCATGCCATATTCCAGTATTCCAGGTTTAGGAATTTACTTGCAAAAAACTGTTTTCAAAGCAGTTTTGACTGGAAAAACTCTAACAACTCAAAAACTACACCTTCGCATTTTATCCCAGAGAGGATACCGACGATGCATGGAGTGAGAATTTTTTTTTTTTTAATTTGGAACAATGGATGGCTCTGGTAAGAATTTAAATAAAGGAGATTTGGAACAATGGATGGCTCTGGTAAGAATTTAAATAAAGAAGGAGAGGGTATTAGGCTGATGTTTTTGCAATTCATGATATTTGCTGGACCTGCCAGTCTTTGGGTGGTCTTCCCTCCAACTTTGTGCCTTCCTCCTCCACTTTCCTAACCTTGCTTTGCTGATATAAGGACTCTGTGCACATTACCACTGCTAACCAGCACTAACGTGCTTGTGCTCTTTCCTCTAAACATGGTAATGTTGGCTTATCCCCAGCTGGCAAATGTAATTTACTTATAAATCCCTAGTAATGTGTACTACATGTGCCCAGGGCCTGTAAATTAAATGCTACTAGTAGGCCTGCAGCAGTGATTGTGCCACCCACCTAAGTAGCTCATTTAACCATGTATCAGCCCTGCCATTGCAGAGTGTGTGTGTGCAGTGTACACTGCCATGTCGACCTGGCATCATAAAGCTTTTGCCAGGCCCAACCCTTCCCTTTTTAAACATATAAGTCAGCCTTAAGGTAAGCCCGGGACAACTCAGAAGGCAGCGTGCTATGCATTTAAAAGGCAGGATGTGTACTTTTAAGTTTTACATGTCCTGGGAGTGAAAGAAAAAATTGGGAAGAGATAAACCCTTTAGGTCTGTTGTCTCTGGAATCACAATTTAAAATCCAAACTGATGGTGAAGTCGGATTTAAAATAGCAATACTGAAGATGCCACTTTTAGTGGGAATTTTCTATCTTTAGCTATTTGGTGTCTGTAGCCTGTCGCTGATTACATGGCTGAGTGTAGTTAACAGTTGGGCTTTGTGTATTCCTCCTAGACAGCCACACACAATGGGAGCCTAGGTGTGTCTCAGTGGGCCTTCTGGGAGGAAGCAGCTGGGCACAGCCTCACCTACACCTGAATAGGCTGTGTTCCTGTCTACACACAAAAAGCTGCATAGCCCTCTGTAGTGAGTCTGGAGTCAGGGAAGGTAGGAAGGCCCTCTGTGCACTTCAAAGGCATGCATTTGACAGTACCCTTCTGGACCTGTGAATACTCTGCCAGGAAGATGCACTGATGTGCTACTCTGCTCGACTGCTTCTTAGCTGGAATGCTGCTTTACTGTGCCTACCTGCTGGCCTGCTACCCCACTGCCTGGGTAAGAAGTACTGGGCCTGCATCACTTGACCCCAGAAACCAGAGTGACTCCAAGAGCTAGTTGGCTGGCCCCCTGATATGAAGCCTCAGGGAGAAAACAGGCTTCCAAACCTTGTCCCTGGACTCTGCCATCTGTGAGTCTTTCTTTCCAAGTGGTGCCACCCCAGTCCTCGACCCTTGGAAGTGGACCTAACGTGCTTGCCAGTGGAACCGAGGTGTCTACTCTGCTGAGCGATGCATCCATGAGCAGAACCAACACATCTTCTTGGCTGAGGGGTGCATCCCCGAGCATAGGCAACGCATGGCCCTTTTGCGTGGATTGGACCGGT
Organism: Lissotriton vulgaris; assembly: GCF_964263255.1. Classification (NCBI taxonomy): domain Eukaryota; kingdom Metazoa; phylum Chordata; class Amphibia; order Caudata; family Salamandridae; genus Lissotriton; species Lissotriton vulgaris. Next base: position 1,086,186,889 of record NC_141695.1, on the reverse strand, counting down.
CACAAAACACTAACATCGTCGCCGCCTCCCACATCTTGGGACTGACACATCGCCTTCGGAACCAGTACTGTGCAACACTTTTACCAGTGCAAGCTCCTCACGTCTCTCATCGGCGGCAGCCTCAATAATGATGCTGAAACTCAACATTGCATTTTCACCGTTCATCGGAATCAACGCATCACCTGAGCTGCGCCATGCATCCTCAACACCAGACTTCGCATTGTAAACCCCGTCGACAGCAACCCGGATTTTTGTTCAGTGGACCTAACTGGAACCCTGTAACTGGTCCATACTCCATCAGCCTGAACTTGTGACTTTGTCCTGGTCTCCCAATAATACTTTGTGGCGCTATTTTTCACAATAAACTTTACAATTGAATAACTCAATTTCTACTAATTGTATTTTTGTCATTTTAGTCTTGTATTATTTATTAAAATCTACTCTATTTTTCTAGACCTGGTGTGGGATCTTTTTGTGTGGTCTTTTCATTGTTTGAGGTGTTGCACAAATACTTTACAAATTACCTCCAAGTTTAGCCTGACTGCTGTGTGCCGAACTACCAGAGGGTGAGCACAGGCTAATTTAGGATTTCCTGCCTCTTACCCTGACTAGGATTGCGGTTGTTGCTTGACCAGGGCTCATACCCCTATCAACCAACAACCCACCTGCTAACAATGTTCATATACTTTCATTTATTTAGTGCACAAAAATGACATTTGTCGGCTATTTGTTGATGTATTCGAGAAATGGGGCAAAAATATCTGTGTATTATTAAAAATATAAATATGGGATGCTGTTTTGTGTATTTGCATTGTATCTCTGTTGATGTTTTTTTCCTTTTTTGTATCTTACATTTGAAAATTAAAAAAGAAAGAATCCTACTATTTTTTTCTCAGACAATTTGTGCATTATTCAGAAAGTGTTGTACCCATAGTGTTGCAAGGATCCTGCTCATACACAGAACTGTGCACAGAGACCTAGGAAATCAGTGAATTGTGGTGTACCAGAAACTCACCTCAGTACTTAGAAAACCCCAACCACCTAGCATCAATGTCACATTAGCTCTTCGTCCTATAGCAAAGTAACCAACGATTAGACAACCTAGAACATGCGACTTAGTACAAACTCAGGAATGGTGGGTAGTGAGACCACTCTTTGGTTATACTCTCACACCAGTCCACAACAGGAGTAAAGAAGAGACATGGTAAGGTTAAAATATTGATTTTAACAACGTGATCTCAAATGCAGTATCTGAGCCAACATAAGCAGACATATGATTAAAAATAATAAGGTCAGCATTGTTACAATTCCATAAAATACCAAAGGAGAAATCATATTACAATGATGGTGAAAACAGGTCTTTTAGCGCCTAGTTTTAACATCCTCTCTATATAGGAACTATGTATTATAAACTAAAGAAGGTCTCTTAGGCTTGTTTGGGGGACCCCATTACCCTTCCGCTCAGTAAGAGTAAATCACATCCGGATCAGCTAAAGCTCTCTGCATCCCTGGAAACAGAAAATCTTCCAAGTGTGTTAAATCATGACAAGTGTGCAATAATAAGGGTGCCAGAGTCTTAGTTGTGTCTAGAAAGCGTTGCTCGATCATGTTGAAAAACAGCTACCATGTTTTGATAACCTTGATGGCTTCAGCACTCACTGTGCATACTAGGGGCACGATGTAAGTCTAGAGATGTTGAAAACAAAACCCATTCTCATGTGTAGACCTTCACGGAGGATAACTTACAAAAACAGCTATGCAGTGTTGTGTGTAAAAGCGGCAAAAGGTAAAATGGTGTTTAAACTTCTAATAAGCCATGCTAACATAACATGCGTGCAAAGCAGGCCCTAGGCCATACTACAATAGTAGGTAAATTTTACTGCAACAGATATCGTATTTAGCACATTTGGTGGCAACATGGCTTTGTAGTACTACTAGCCGTGTGAGGGCCTTAATTTAGCTATTATCCAGTATCATGGAAGCCAATTCATTGCCATAAAAGAATGGTGCAAACCACACAGAAACACATTTAGGCATCACGTTGTGGCTGAAGGGCTGCTTCTTGGTCCTTTCTATGCCACAGCTCAGGAGAATCATCGAATTCGTTTTCACTTCTAATGGACACAACATTTTAGGTTCATTTCAAGTTTTTTTAATGTTCTGCGCTTTAAACGCGTGATTCTCACAAAAGGTTTGAGGCGGTTCTGGAGGTTGCACGAGAATGAGTGGTAAGCCCAGATCACATACATTTATGACATATATCATAAATGTATTTAGAAAGATCTGTCTGAGTCACAGAACTCTAAATTATACCATACAGTCTATACAATTGCAGACACCAGTGGGAGAATGCACCTTATGTTAAACGTTAGAGAAGGCGGGAGAGCTACTCGCATTGCTGTGCCAATTTTGGAGTAAGATGACTACATATATCCGAGATTTATCTCACTACCACAGAGTTCAGCATAATTTGTGAAGGATGGAAAGACCACGAGAGAAGGACTGGCTGAATTGGAAAATCCACCTGTTTCTCAAACGAACTTCATTGTGCACAATTCTTTGAATCCAACCTTGAAGTTGCCTGCTTTTAGGAACACGTGGAAGCTAGGGAACCGGGGGGCATATTACCAAGCAATAGCGTTAATTATCGCTATTGCTTGGTTAGAGACAAAAATTTACAGCTGAGCTGCGGTGATTTTTATCGCAGATAAACCTTGGTATTACCAAGATTTATCGCAAATGCAATAAAAATCAGCCGCAATGCATGAATATCGCTGAAAAGTCAGCGATATTCATGCATTACCGAGCTAATGCTCTTAGTCATGTTATCCACCTACCATTGGATAACATGGCTAAGAACTGCTCAGGGCAGGTGTTAGCTTTTGGAGATATTCGCGCTTAGCGCGAATATCTCCAAACGTTGATAATAGGAGATAGCGATGTTAGCGACTGTTTCCAGTCGCTAACATCTTGGCACGCCCACCTTGCATGTCATTAGTGATAAATATCACTGACATGCAAAGTGGGGCCCAAGATGGTCGCTATCTCCTACTAGCTGTCGGTAACTGGTGTGAGCGACAGCTAGGTAATAGGGAGATAATTTTATCTCCGCTTTCTTCACTTTTAATGCCAAAAAAGCGGAGATAAACCCCCTTGATAATATGCCCCCGGGTTTGAGTCTCGACAAGGACGCTGAACATCCTGTGATTCTGGGCCAATCACTTAATCTCCCCGTGTGTCCATCTGTAACGAAACTGGTGCTATGTAAAGCACTCTGATACCCGATATCTTCGGGTCTAGTTCGCACTATATAAAACTCTAAAAGAAATGTTGCCAAATTCTTGTGGTATGTTATTACATAGGTCACAGGCGATGTGAAGAGAATATTTGAAGGTAAAGAGGTGCAACACCCAATGTACGGAAAAATATACCATTCTCAGGCACCAACCATCACCTTTATGATTGGGTAAAACCATGGAGGAAAGCACGGACGACTACATTCATGTCGGTGGCAATAGGACATTCTCCATTCCTGCTACAACTGCTCACTCACCTATTCATTTTAAGAGTCATCCTTTTGTGGAAAATATCTGTCTCCTTTTTCGCTCAATCACTCTTGACAGGGAACAGTAGAAAGAACACGCTCAATAAGTGGGCCAATATAACGGGAGGCAGCAATCACTGCATGCCCCATGCGCTACAATTCCATCATTACTCGCCTCTGCTGCGCCATGCTAAACACAGAAATAGAACCTCGGCCATTTTAGAGATTATTACCGCATGCTCCAGGGAGAGGGCCTACATATAAAATATGCGACCCAAGCTCCTCTGCTCGGACCGAAATAGCAACTGACCTCCCAAATAAAGTATGCATAGCAAACGAAATACATTACTGCCTGCTCGGGGGAAAACAGGTATCACAATGACGTGCCCAGTGAAGAGTGACCTTAGGCAACTGATACAAGCGGTCCTTGAGTATTTGCAGATAATTTCAATCTCTTTTGTTGGCTTGGTCTTTCACGAGCCATCTTATTTTTTTTCAACGTTCTTGTCCTTTTCATGCACATTCACATGTGGCATTGACAGTGACAGTACAAGTACTCATTGGGCGCCTTTTCAACAGCATTAACTAAGCGCTGCATATTCACTGATGCTGAGATTCTACTGAGGTTTTACTCTAATATTCTATAGACATGAATAATTACACCACAACAGCATATGCAATAGACGCAGCTCATTACCATATGCTTAAAGTAGTGGTATTGATCATCAGCCTATGACTGAAAAATGCAACTCTTTATATAAATATTCAGCGGTGAAACACTAATCACCAGGGCATGCTTAGTGAAGACTATTAACACTGGGGCCCTCATTTACAAAAAATTGGTGTGGGGCAGCGCCACAAGTCCTTTTGCTGTGCTGCCCTATGCCCAATTTCAAAGAGCAGGAATGCATTGTATTCAAAAGATACAGAGTATTCCTGTCCTTTCAGCCTGAGCCGGTGCGCAATTTGCAGCCGAGCACCAATGCAGGCACACTAGCACCAGGGTACAAGGGTGTCTGTGTTGTCTGCATGGTGTTTTTTTTGCAGGAAGGGGCATCTTCCTGCACAAAACAATCACAAGAGGTGTTTTTCTAGTTTTGTGTGTGCAGCGGAATGCAGCACATGTGGAAAAAGGAAAAAAACAAGGAGAAATGCAATTATTTCTCCGTGTTATGCCTGTTCTCGGGAGGCGCAAGTTTCTGGTGCTGCCCAAGGTTTGCGTAATGTTGTAAATCTGGGGCAGTGACAAAATCTATGGGTGCTGAGTGGGAACACCCACTGCAAAGCCCATGGAACTTGACGTAGAGTAAGGAATGGTAGCACTTTGTGATGTGTTACCTTACTTAATATCTATGAGGCCATGCAAAGCTATGCAATGTGGCTTTGCATCCACTCATAGATATGATTGAGAGGCCTTCGCTACTTGATCATGCAAAAAAGACACTCTCCAGTGGCGCAGACCTCTTGTAAATGAGGGCCTGGATATCAACAGCCTCTGAGCATTTCCAGTGAGTTCTAATCTGTTTTCTGGCAATTGTCATTAATGAATTATTTTTTGCTCACTGTCTGTCTTCGTTTCATGCTCATTCACCCCAGGCAATGGTCAATGGCAAATAAAGCACTCAATAAACAGAATCATACAAATGGAGACAGTAATCACAACACGTTCACTGAAAACAATATTTAACTTTAGCTGTATTTCCCTTTAGGTTGCTATTTCAACTACAGAAGTACATACAACAATAGAGCATGTGCAGTAGAATAATTGCAATAAAAACAGCTCTGACGAAGGCAAAATGGGAGCAGACTACACAACCTGCAAACGAAAGCTGTTACTTCATACTCAAATTAGAAATACTATCCATCAGTGCATGCTCATAAAATCCTTTACACATTTCGATCTGAGCATTTCCAGAGGATTTAAGTCTACCTTGTAGATATGCTCTGTATGGCATAACCTTTTTGTTGTAGCTTCCATCTCCCTTTAATGCTTATTTACTCTCAGAATGAACCTGTTGTAATGAAATCTCCATGAGGAAACTCGTTCAACTTGAGACATAAATCACCACATCCTTACTGTGCTGGGTGTCTGTCTCCTGTTCATGCCCATTCACTCCTGCCATGAATCAGTGATCAGAAAAACACCCCAGAGGCGCACTCAGACATCTTATCGACTCAATATTATGCCTGGAAAAAAATAGCATGTAAGAGCAATTTAAAAATGCATGAGTTCAGAGCAAATGTAAACAAACAATTACATCTGAAAACAAGTTAAAACAAAGTAGCTCATCTTCGATTTCAGTGAGAGAGATGATTTGCTTCGACGTCAAGTAGCAGCAGCAAAGGAAGGACTTGGGCAATCGTGTTCATGAAAGAAACGGAAGTGGAAAATAGTTAAAAATGTAAGTTTCTACCTCATATCCTCTTGTTTACACTAACTCAGGTTTGGAGGTTTACCCACCACAGTTTCCTCAACGGAAAGGCACTTCATGATTGGCTTGATGGAAATATTGGCTGGGCTCCCTCCAACAGCCGCTTTTGCCTATGACACAGTCGCAAGAAAGTTCTAAAGGAGACGACGTCACTCGGATGGACTATCGTTCATAGACCATCCAACATCTAAATTGAGTGGGCATACCACCTACTAGGTGGGCGGAGAAACCATCAGAAGAGTTACAAAGGGCCCAGATCCGAAAAGATCTAAATCAAGCCCTTAGTCTTTTTCTATGGTAGTCAAAATCCTTCAGTGGAGAAAGCTTGAAGGTTGTATCCAAGAAAGTCCTCTCTAAGCCAGATAGCCACAGGACAAAAGCAAACATAAGCAGTAAATCCATTGGTTTTGTGGGGAAATTAAAATTTTGAGGCCACCAAATTCTTCTCTGTGGTTGGGTACTTTTTGCACCTTTGTCAGGTCAAGATTTCTAACTTTTGACTTAATCTTTTTATGGCGCTCAAAATCCTCTTATGGGACAAGTCGGAAACTGTATCTCTTGAAGACATCACCTTTGCCATTTGGTCTTGCTGACTCACTAGAGTTCTTATAAGTTCAAAATGTTACTATTTCCCAACTTCTCAGATTTTCTGGAGCAGTTCTTGTTTGTCACTTCTAAGAATCCCATCCTCAGGATCTAGGGTTGACATGCTGCTTTTGCTCAATCACTAACTGGAAAGCTTGGTGACTCCTAGACACTCAGGGTTATGGACCAGAAAAATGCTCTTAGGATCATTCTGCAATTGTCTGTGCTCCTAGATTAGTAGCTTTTTTCCGCCAAACATTTTTTACCAAACCAGCACCAAGTGAGGAGGTCTATAACAGGGAGAGGGGCACCATCAAGGATAAGGATGTTCTGTGTTTTTTTTTCAAGAAAATGACGCAATAGAATTTTCCATAGAAATCCTGTGAAGTTGTGGAAGACTGTTCTGTGGCTGTTCAAGAGTCATGATCACTATCAATTGAAGGTCTAGAGAAGTTCTTCTAGGTCATAAATAGCAGCTAGGCTTTATAAGCAATCCACTTTCCTTTAGAAGGTTCCTGGCAACTTTCCGTGTTGTTTTGGCTGCTTTGCTACTGCTTCAGTTCGTTCACCGTATTTGTGTTCCTCACCTTTGTTGTTTTACTCCGATTTCATGTTACCTGACCATTTTGCCTGGACACTGACTGTGCCTGGCTACATTCTGGGGAGTAGGGCTGATTACCAGCGGACTCTGTCAATGTGACCTTTGAAACCTGACAAACTAATGCTAATTTGCCTGCAGGGGCTTCAGGCAGCAAGAGTATATATATTTTTACAGTCACTTTTCTTGTTAACTTAGTAAAGATTCACTGTAGCATAAAATTGGTGTATGAAAATGCCTCTCTTTGTCATAGCCCCTATTAGAAATGGCATTTCTGGTTGGCTAGGGTATGCATCTAAGCCAGGTGGAACCCACCCCTCTAGTCAGGGTGAGAGAGTCACACACCCAAGATAACCCCTGCTCACCCCCTTGGTAGCTTGGCAGAGCAGCAAGGACTATCCAAGAGGCAATGGGTAAAGTGTTTCCGCAACACACACACAAACACCAGAGACACACTAGGTACACCCCAAAAAGAAACTCCACACAAGGTTATATCAAAGATATTCTTTGGATTGTACAAAAAAACAAATTAGATCATACATCAATTTGTAGCATGAAAGCACTTTGGACCACATAACTT